>NC_140468.1:23892601-26307601 GCF_051167445.1 Perissodus microlepis | reverse complement strand
TGTGTGAATGGGTGGATGACTGGATGTGTAAAGCGCTTTGAGGTCCTTAGGGACTAGTAAAGCGCTATACATAGATTTTTTTTATTTTTTTTGCCAGCTGTAAAAACGACTGAACATTTAACAACTAAAGTATTTCTCCAGCTTAAAAAACGTTCATTTTCAAACTTTGAGACTTTTTCAGGCTTTTTAAGTGACCTGCAGCAACCCTGTGCTCTGTACATATCATGATCTCAGAAATTATTTTATTACTTAAAATAAAGTAATGGATAATTTTCATTTTGAGCAGATGTGTGAACTTTTCATGTGATGTCATAATCAGTTTTAATCCAGGGAATATTTTGGTTTATAAGCAAATACCTGCAGAAAAAACAACGTCATTCTTATTTTGGAAAAGAAGATATCAAAGATATGGAACTTCCACAAAAATCTTTTCATACCTTCAGTCTGCCAAACTCACAGGCCAAATCTAGTGGTGTCTTCTTAGCCTTGTTCATGAAGCAGGGATTAGACTGATGCTGCAGCAACATCTCAGACTGAGAGCCAAGAAGAGGGAGAGAGTGTAAAATTAGTGCAATCAACTCACGTATTACGCACTTGCTTTCACATGTCAGTCTTCCCAACATGCTCATTAATGTGTGTGTGTGTGTGTGTGTGTGTGTGTGTGTGTGTGTGTGTGTGTGTGTGTGTGTGTGTGTGTGTGTGTGCGTGTGTGTGTTTGTCTGAACAGACGAACATAAAACAGGTCGGGTGCAGCCTCTGTGTTCTAAAGAGGTCAGGCATGGGTAGGGGTTGTATGACGTAACAAGTTCTGTATGTGCACGATATACGCAACTGTCATTTCAAACATTCCAGCAAGCACGTAGAAAGGAATATTCGTCGTTACTGCCTGTAGACTCTTTAATGGTATGCATTAATGGTATTCCTGCTATTGTTGCTGGACAATACCAGCTGAGGCACAAAGGGGATAGATTTCAGTGAAATGGGAGGACATGTAAAACCTTGGAACTTTGCCTTTAGCCTCTGGTGTTTGTCTGCTTACTCACCACCTCATAGTGTCCGTACTGTGCAGAGAGATGCAACGGTATCTGTCCATCATTGGAAGGGGAGTTGACTGCAGCGCCGGCTCTCAGCAACAATAGAACAGAGTCAGCTTTACCCTGCCACGCTGCGTAGTGGAGGGGACGCATGCCTAAACGTGGAAATGAGAAAGGTAAGAAGAGGTTAGGAGACAAGAATAAAAAAGCAATCATTTTAAAAAGTCATGTTATTAGATACAGGGACTGCTACTTAGGCATGACCTCTTAAAATGACAAATTATATTATTTCATAATAACTATCAGTAATACACATATACTAAGGCTGTCACTGTTATTTTTGTAGGCTCGCGGACCACCTACCTCCACTTGAATTACTATCTTATCATCCAGATCATTATGCAATCATATCTTTTGACAAACTAAGGCATACATTTAATTTGAATATGCTTTTTATTGTACCTGTTCCTCACAAACACTTGTTGAAATAATAATGATGATAAGAAAGTGGATTTACATTCTGTTTACTGGAGGAGTCCACATTAGAAGTTAAACACATGGAAAGAAGATCTGAAAACTGAATTCTCAGCTAAAGGTTGGAAATTAGTCAGTGCTGGAGTTCATACTCAGATGTGGTTAATGTGAATCTCCTGCTAAGTTAACTTCTAATGACAATAAAACAGTAGTAAGTGTACAGAGGCTGGAGCAACAGTTTTTGTTTCACAGTACAGAAAGAAAGCTTTTTCATATTTGAGAAGATATTTTCATGTTCCATAAGATCCAGAACTATCTGTAATTAATGATTTGGAAGTATTATGCCATGTTGAATAAGGAGAGCAGTTTTATTGTTTGTTTGTCTTTCACTTCCTGTTGTTTTCTGGTTAGGTGAATTTGTTTGATTTTGTTCGTTTGTCTGATTAGGATATAGAGCTATTCTGTTTCCATGCACTGGCTGTCAGTAATGCTTAAAAAAAATCAGCAATTTCTATGTCCATAGGGAGCCCAAAGGAGGGTTGACGCCCCCTGCTGAGGCCAGTGGATACAACAAAACTGAAAAGCTGGCAGGACATGCTTCAAGAGCTCTACACACCTCTGGTTTCAGGAGCCAAGCTGCCAAATTCAACTGTATGTGTTCCACTTGGAGTCTGAGGATATCTACATTAGCACTGCAGCCACTTCAAAGTGAATCATATTTATTCATATGGGTCAAATTTATTTTCAGCTGAGAGTGTCAGAAAACTTGTGAAGAGGTTTCATGCTCAATTTAACCTCAACTGACTTCTTCATCATGAACATTTGGGATTTTTTCCCCCCTAAATTGTGGGTTTGCATGGTGACACTGGGTTAACCGGCAAAGCTGTTCTGCCATCACGATACCGTTTATGTCCTTGATATCCACCGTGGCCTGGGCCTCCAGCAGCAGAGACAGCAGCTCGATGGTCCCCGTTAGAGCTGCATGATGCAGGGCCGAGAAGCTGCGAGAGGAGACAGAGGAAAAACATGGAGACAAGACAGATCAAGAGTAGGGACAGGTGAGGGCATGAGAGAGTTATAAATCATCCTGTTGCCTTTACAGTGAGACCTTTTGCAAAAAACAGTAAACTGATGTGTATGTGTGTGGTCACATCAAACCTGATCTAATTCTGATAAAGTGGGTGTGACGGTTTATGTGTGTGTATAATTTGAAAATGTGTGAGTGTGCGTGTGTTTGTTCATCACAGCTTCAGAGATAAAATCTAAGTGTTTGTCTCTGGGTGTCTGTCAGGTCACGATATATATGACTAAGGGAGAAATTAAAGACATAAATTCTTTGGTGATGAGTTTTGCTTTTTCTGGGGGGACAGAAACACAGTGAACACTCCACATGAACTGACACTCCACAGTTGAAGCTGTCACACACTCGTCTGACATGGGGATTAAATATCTGCTTCATTCATGCTTTCAGGTGATTTGTCACAGCCTGATGCAGTCATTGTGAAACAAAACTTATGGAGTCACAACAGATAATTTTTTACTGATACCTCACATTAAGCAACAGGTTCATGCAGATCTGACACACAGCTTCCTGGCACACAAAGTGAATAAATCCCCACAGACTCCCATGTCAAAAGGTTGAACTTTACATCATTAAAAGGCAGAAAATGTCCAGGTTTCAAAACGTTCAGTTCAGAACAAATAGATGACCTATGTCCCATCTTCTATCCAAGATGTGTATTTAGAAACATCAATATAAACTATTATTATAAGCTATAATATATACATTCCTTTGATCCAGAGTTATTAGGTACAGTTAGCTTTAAAGAGGCCAGGTACACCAAAAAAAGAAAACAAGATGAAACTTGAGTTGTAAGGTCTTTTAGAGTTTAGACCAGACCCGAAGCTCCGACTCTGTATCTGCAGACTGTGAGATGGCGTATCTTATCACTCACATTATTCAGATGTCTCCTCAGCACACATATACCACCATTTATTCTTTCACATTCCCATCTACTCATCTTGAGTCATCAGTTACAGTGACTTTCTACAAACACGTCTGAAATGTCTTCCCGGGATAATTTTGACTTGGTGACAGCAGACGATTTGTTCACCTTCTGCACACGCACACGTCTTGTCGCAGTCGTGCATGTTTGATTTCAGCACCCCTATTGTATGTCGCCTCCCACACACTGCACTGACCTTGCATGTAGACACACGCAGCGGGTCTAAGTCAACACAGAATCACATCACACGTAGACTGAGACTCAAACTGCAGTCTGGAAAGGGAGATTCTTTGCATGTTTTAAGGCCTACTGAAATAAAACTACAAAAGTACATCTGAAGGGAAAAACAGTAAACGTCTTACATATATTGTGCATCCTTGAAGCATATCTACACAGGATGAACAGAAGTGCCAAACTGAATCAAAAGCGGTTACTTTATACCAAAAAATCTAAATAATAAAAGAGTACAATACTGACTCACAGCTGCCCTAATGGGAACAGTTTATTTGTCTGCAAATGTATTCAAACAAGACTAAAACATATGTAACCAACCAACACTGGCTGATCACAGAAGTATAACCAGGCAACATGTGGACACAGTGGAGCACGGACATCATTTCATATTTTCATATTCTTTTTGCTTAAAGATGACATAGAAATAGGCCTTAAAAATATCTACACAGTGCAGTCAGGACAGTGGTGCAACAATGGCACTGCGTCTTCCAGCTCCATGAAAGCCAATTCTGAATGCTACATCATAAGAAGTTAGGCTAATGTTGGCACCATTGTCCTATCTATACTATTTGGAACACGGCTCATCAACAAGCAAAGATGCTTTATTTCTCTGCCTTCATAACTTCTTGCTGCCTCAGCCGCACTAAAGGAAAAAAGGCTGGTAACCATCATGGGACCATGAAAGTGATTGCATTTAAGTTTGGCTGTCTGGGATCACCTGTAACTAGTTACAACGATTAACTGGTCACCCAGAGAGCATGCAGCACTCTCAACCCCTGGGACAGCAGTTTAGGTCACAAGGTGACTGCAAAGGTAACCTGTCTCCAAACTATCTTGGTTGGACAGCTTGCCAACACACTGCAATCAGTCAGAGTCACTGTGCCAAGGAGCAACTCATCTGCTCCATCATTTATTTCTCCAAGTCGAGACACAATGAGTTACTAATGTTTGTGGCATTCAATTTTGTATAAATTACACTAAGTTTAACACAGAAAAGCACTCAGAAAACCTTATTGTGCATCTCATATGTGAGTAGATGCCGCTAAGAGTGTTTATTAAAATTCAAGGGGAGATCAAATGTATCAAAACAAATGCATAATCCGCTGGATGGCTCAAATCTGTAAGTGCATTGCCAAAAGTTTTGGTTCTGTCTCTTACTCTTTACTCAACTCTCAATTCTCATTCAGAGTGTTTTGAGCCAAACTCCACATATTCCTTCTCTGTAATAATACTTAAAATGAAGATAAGATAAGATTTTTCATTGAAACAGAGCAGAACTGAACTAAACAGAACACTTTGAAGAAGAGAGGAGGCAAATCCCAAAACACACACACACAATGATATAGTACACCTCGTTTTCCTTTCTTTTCCAGTGTTTTAGGCTTTTAGTTTCATTTATACACAGAGATCAGCACACAATGAAAGCATCTTTGCATGTCTTTTCTCAGCAGTGCACACACACAAAGCAACATTCACATTTCTTTCCCTTCCCTTCCTCAATAGGCGCTAGTGCATAACAAATATCTCTTGCTGGAATAATGTCTGAATGTTAAGTTAAAGATTAGCCAAATCAATATGGGCAATATTCCCTGTCCTATTCTTTCCTGTTCAGACACTCAACAGTAAATGCAACAACACAAACGGTTTAATATATAGAATCATCCCTATAGTACTGTTTAGTGAGTTGTGCCACTTAACTTCAATAATCAACACGACAGGTGTCCAACTTGGTAGATGACACAGGACGCAAACTAACATGTCACTCTATGTACTCTATATGTCACTCTATAACATGTCACTCTTCTTTCAGTATCCTGCTCTGTTTGCACACTACGTACGCTAATTTTAACAACTGTATTGTACTCTGCTCTGTAACTATTGTCCATGATGTAAACATGTAAAAATTGTGTTTTCTGTTCTGTGTCCTGTTCTTTTTGTATATGCGTGTTTTTTTGCTGCTGATACAACCAAATTTCCCCTTGTGGGACAATTAAAGGATTATTCTATTCTATCTACTCTATTCTACCTCCAGCTTTTTTCTCTAATTTGTGAATATATGCATGAGACCTCCCCTGCAAAAAAAACATGAAAATGAAAAATTTAAATAAATAAATAAATGTTTTGTGTCAGTCAGCATCTCATACATGTCACCGATGACACATAGATTTCATGTTAATATGGAGGAATAGTAATAAAGCAACTCGTGCTCCACCTCAGTCTCAGTTCTCAGAGCATCACAGTCCCCAGCATTTTCAGAGTTCATCCTTATATCATAAACATATTCAGTTTTCCTCAGCCTCTTCTTATTGTTTTTATTTTTAGTTTGTCAATACGCTGACAGTGGCAAGCCTGCCCCTGGCTCTGTACCGCACTGCAGTTCTGATGCAAACAGAAACAGTGAGCAACAGATTTGAGGTTTTTCACATTTAATTATGGTACTATTATAAACATATTGCATATAAGTGCCAACTTAACCCTATTCATTCATAAGCTGATACTCCATCTTAACACAGTTTTATTTCTGATTCATCGCCATCATGATGCACCAAAGTCACTTTGAAGGCAGCAACTGAATAGGAGCGGTCTCAGACCTGATGCAACCACTTTGACTGGATATGGTTGCAATAATGTTGCTCGGTGGTCTCCAGTCACTGTTTTCCATAGAGTGTCTGTAGCCTTAAACTGCAGGAATAAAGGTAACATCTTCTATAAACCTCTGAAAGAAGTCAGAATGAATCTAAGTGAATATAAACTCCAAGCTCTAGCAGACATTATCGGAAAACAAAGAGTGAGGTAAAAACTGAAGGACACTCTGTCAGTACATGCGTGTGATTCTACTGTGAGTCATTCTGTGAAGACTGAACACAATCTGCACATCAATCAAGAAACAATGACTCTTCCATTGCATTCCACTGACTCAGCTTCATGTTCATCTCTCGCTGAGACGCACATAAACACGTACACACATGCACACCTCTTACCCATCTGAGTCTTGGTAGTTGATGTTGAGCCTCTTGGTAGAGCCCAGCAGCTCTGGAAAAAGACAGACATGGACAAAATGACAAGAGGGTCAAAAACAGGTCATTGCCAACATATTTGATTTTTTCTATTTGTTTTTATTCAGAACGCTCTGCCAATCCCTCAAACCTGTGTGTGCCTTCAAAATGTTTCTCTTTCCTCTGCACTTCTCTCTGTCGTCACTCCCTTTATCAAACAACCTGACATCCCTGACAGAATGGAGAGCTTTCCTCGCCTCCCGTTGCCTCACCCTTCCCCATCTCACAGCGAGTCTGACACCCTCACAGCAGCCAAATGATTCAACCTTGCAGAAATGTATGATTTACCCTCATTTACATCGCCATCTTATCACAGCTCTTTAAAATTGAGAGTGACAGCCTAAAAAACTCGAGCATGCACGGATAAAAGATATACTTGGTGCAAATATACCAGTTCAGTCTTCCTAACTGACTACAGGTTGTTGTTGTTTTGTTCCCCACTCTCCTTGGAAGAGACAGTGCTTCTTATTCCATGTCTCACTCATTCATTCAGCACTCCAAGACAGACTTCACTGCAATGATCTTTTGTCTTGCAATTTTCCTGACTCACAACAACTGAGGTGAACTCAAATTGAAGAGTAGTTGCCAACAAACAGGTTTAGTGGTTATGAAATAAATACATTTTATTCAGGAACCTTTAAAAAGTTTGATAAAACATCAAAGTCAGACCTTTTAGTGTGACAGAACTAAATCTTGTACGTGCATATTTCTCTTTTCTTTAACTATCCAACTCACATCTTACATCATCCCAATGCTTCACTCCACCCTTAATGCCACATTTTAACTAATACCAAACTACACTCCGATAGCAAATATAATCCATCTTCAGCATCTAAAAAGAAATGAAAATCCTCACATAGTTCTATTGTTTCTCATCCTACAGCAGAGACTGGCAAAGTAAAGGCTCCACTGTCTACCAAGGACCCACACAGGAACCAGATTACCAGGCCCTCTAAATCAGCACCATTCATCTGAGTCAATTCCTTTCATTGTGTTTTCCCACACAGGTGTGGAAAATCACATGTGACTGTGTGTGTGTGTCTGTAGAGGTGTGCAGAAGTGTGGAAAACTTGCACTTGTAGAAACATTGCCAGCATCAACTCAATAGTCCACTGTTTCTACAGCTATGATTACAGTTGACATGTTGATCATTGCAAACTGTGACATCCACCCTTGCTGCAACCATTTTTATTAGTGCTTGAGCCAAATAGCAGACTGCAGACGGATGGATAACAGGTTTCATAGCTTTAAAAAATGACCGCATTGTTGATGAACACAGTATAGATTAGGGATGTGTGCGACAACACAATTAGTCGTTGTTATCACTATTCGGTACCAGACGTACAAGTCGTTTAGTGTAACTGTTAACATTTTAATTGTGATTAATGTTTTCAAATGCCTTTGTCTGAGTTTTTGACATTGTCCTATTCAAGGTTCACAAATGTAACTCAATGTCTGAGTGTTTCTTAGTTTTAGACGAGCTGGTTAGCCTCATTTTTTTCCTCATGTAGTCGACTAAGAAATTAGTTGCCAGGAACATCCCCCAGGTCTGAAAAGTGAACCCAAGGAAGTGTCTTAAACCTGCATTTTTATTATTATTTTTTTTTTGTTTTTTTTTTGCGGGGGGGGGGGGCCTCAGGGGGTGACACCTATGTATGCAAAAAGATTATCTATAAGATGGTTCGACAAAGGTCTATATGAGAAAAAGCATTTGGACTTGACCTCAAAATTCTTTAACTTTTTGGTAGGCCACTGTTCACCACTGTTACAAGGTTTCTCCATTTGTGGATAATGGCTTTTATCGTGGTTCGCTGGAGTCTGGCCACTGCTACCCCTCAGCCTCCTAAAAGATAGACCTATGGAGCAATGATTAAATATTATTTCTGTCTTTCTTTCTGATATATTGATTTTCCAGTCCTCAAAAGTCATCAAGAGAAAATGACTTGGATTTAGATTTTTAAAGTGACACGATCCTGTAATGACTCATGTGTAAAACTTAAGTTCGTTAATGATCCAATTTAACCTTTACAGACTTATGCGGATGAATTTGGGTAACTTCTAGGAAACTTCAGTGAATTCAGTGGATAAATTAGAAATTCTCACTTCATGTGAGGAAATCAGTAAGAGTGTTTGAACACTTGTGCATAGAGAATAAATACAGTCACGCCTAACGCTGCTGTGTTCATTTTACAGCAGTTCCAGGCCTTTTGTAGAGCTGATGTTGCTGAAGACATACATAAAAACAAGAGTCCAAAGACACAAAAAGGCACATTGATGATTAGACAGAGGGGCTGGGCTCAGTGCCAAAGCGGGGTCTGAGATGTCCCAGCCACCAGGAAAGAACAGAGCCTTTCAGGAGTTCTAGTTACAACATGAGTTGGAATTCCTAACATAGCACGCCCACCATGAAATCCTACATGTTAGCTCTCTATGAACTGTGGCCTCCCGACTTTTCTGCCCTAGCTCTTTATCTCTTTGCACAAAAGCAGCAAGGGCCTCCTTTTCACATAAGCATACATCCAATTAGCAGCATCTTGACTCAACGTCATTCCTAAGAGTTGGTAACAAGGGATGTAGTAAATCTCTAATATTGTGTTTTCTTGCAGAGATGGAGAAAAATGACGGGGTCTGCTCTCCTCTGAAAGCTGATGTGTATAGACCAAATGAAAAGATTAAACACTAAGATATGAGACGATGTTGATGTGAACACCCTCTGCCAGAACAAAGAGCCCAAAAAAAAAAACAACCCACAGTGCTGTGTTTTGATAGCATCACCAGATGCATTAGCAGTTTGCAAAACTACTGTTGCTCAAGCATCCCGGACAGAAAAAACGGATCTCGACTCTTTGATGTGGAGAGAATGCAGATGAAGGAAGAGTGGAGGAACAATCAGAAGAGATGAGATGAGCAGGAGGAGAAATGAGTTTCAGGTAATATGAGGGGGAAGTTTCTTTTTAGTGTATATGTATGTGTGAGGTGAAAGAAAACATGTAAATGAGTTGTTGAAAGTCTTGCTGCAAGATCAGACGAGTACGGCTGTGAACCCTCTTTATGTTGGGAAAAACCGGCTGGAAAATATAAATTAAAAAGAAAGAGCAGAAAAAAAGCTGGCCTGCTTATTTTTGTCTCCTTCAACAAGACTGGAGCTGACAGAGATGCGTGTTGGTTTAGTTTGTATAGCTGCAAAACTCTGTTTAAAATGGCTTTGATCATCATCATCTACTTGCGTAAAAAATAAATGCATAAAGCCAAAATACACACTTGTGTATAAAGGCCTACTGTTTATATCTGTCTCTATGCTGGCAAGAGATAACTCGTTGATGGCAACAACCAGAACCTTCATTTAAAAAAATTACTAAAATGCTGAAGTTTTCCTCCAGGTCCCAAGAGTGTGTCATTATACACTACATTGTCTATGAGCTACACACATTAGCAATATAAAAGATGGAAGCAGATACCATGAAGTCATCCACTGATTTCTTAAATCCCATTTTGAAGCCTTGATATTAGCGTTTTCACCATCTCTGCTCCATAAAACTAGACTTGAGGAAGCAGTGCGTCTGACTGCAAAACCGCAAGCTCACTGGGTAATGACTTGTGATCGAAAAATAATTATTCATTGAGCCAATGAAACACAGTATGACCAAGACTTCTAAAACAGACAATTTTGTAGTCAATATGACCCACAAGCATGACAAATCCCATAAACTCAATAGGAAAGAGTACATATAATATTGCCAAATGGTGGCCTTCAGATAGAATAAAGATTTGAGGGATGTTTGCATTGGCTTAATTCTTCTCACTTGGAAATAACATCATGTTTTATGCTGTTTATTGCCATTTTGTACACTGTACAAGAAAATAGCAAGTACTGCTACCTAACTAATTAGTTTTTCTTCATTTTAACATTTTAAGCAAGCAGCAGCAAGTACTAAGGTGCAACTCTGCAATGTAATATGTCAGATAGCCAATTACGTAATTTGTAGTGTCTGTATTTTCAGTATGATATCAGAAAGACAGAAAAGTCTTTTAAATGCCTTTTGACAAAAACATAGCATTAATCCCAGTGTTTACTTGCAAGCTAGTCTCTTTGGAATGTCATTATAGTTTTCCCTCTATATCTGGAAAACAGTCCATGGACTTATCCCACAGAATATGCAAACCCAATTACACCCTAACCGACTTCTCATTTACAACAGCAGAGAAGGACACTTGATTTAGGAGTTGTGGGCTGGGACAACCGCCCCCACCATGGGTTGTGGTAAAGACCTCATCAAGGGAAACACTTATCTGAGGAGCACATCCATCTAAGTGCACTGATTACTGAGAGAGTAAATACAGTCCCTCAAACCAAACCACCAAGGGAGAGCAGAGACTAACCCTGCTTTACTCTGGCTCCATAATGTATGTATGCATAAAGGCAAAAAAGCTGAAAAAAGCTTTATTTTTTGACACAACAGTGACAAAATATAATGCAGTACTGCAACTTACACCACCCAAAAGTACAGTCATTCAAATAAGCTCATCTTTAAACACGTGTACTTTTCATAGATGAGGAACTTGCATATTTTTACTTGAATTGAATTCCTGGCGGCGCAGTTTCTCTTCTAGACTGTTCCCCTACTATTGCTGGGATAAATACACTTACCAGTTACACACCAGAGGATCTCTGTAGTAAAATGATGCTATCAGCAAGTGGAAAAGTTTAATCTTTCTGCCATATTGTTCAAAACTCTTTCCAAAGTTATTACTAGTTTCACCTCAGATTTTACAATAATATCCTCATTCAGCTTGACATTTCATTCAATTTGAAACTTCAAATTTGTAATTGACCAAAGTGTCACTGTGTGTCCATTTAATATGCCTCAGAGAACAGCAGCTTGTCAGGTGTAATAAGGTATAATCCTGCAATTCAATTCAATTCAATTCAATTTTATTTATATAGCGCCAAATCACAACATAAGTCGCCTCAAGGCGCTTCATAGATACAGAGAAAAACCCAACAATCATATGACCCCCTATGAGCAAGCACTTTGGCGACAGTGGGAAGGAAAAACTCCCTTTTAACAGGAAGAAACCTCCGGCAGAACCAGGCTCAGGGAGGGGCGGGGCCATCTGCTGCGACCGGTTGGGGTGAGAGAAGGAAGACAGGATAACAGACATGCTGTGGAAGAGAGACAGAGGTTAACAACAGATATGATTCAATGCAGAGAGGTCTATTAATACATAGTGAGTGAGAAAGGTGACTGGAAAGGAAAAACTCAATGCATCATGGGAATCCCCGGCAGCCTACGTCTATTGCAGCATAACTAAGGGAGGATTCAGGGTCACCTGGTCCAGCCCTAACTATATGCTTTAGCAAAAAGGAAAGTTTGAAGCCTAATCTTAAAAGTAGAGATAGTTTCTGTCTCCCGAATCCAAACTGGAAGCTGGTTCCACAGAAGAGGGGCCTGAAAACTGAAGGCTCTGCCTCCCATTCTACTTTTAAATACTCTAGGAACAACAAGTAGGCCTGCAGAGCGAGAGCGAAGTGCTCTAATAGGGTGATATGGTACTACAAGGTCATTAAGATAAGATGGGGCCTGATTATTTAAGACCTCGTATGTGAGGAGCAGGATTTTGAATTCAATTCTGGATTTAACAGGAAGCCAATGAAGGGAAGCCAAAACAGGAGAAATATGCTCTCTCCTTCTAGTCCCTGTCAGTACTCTTGCTGCAGCATTTTGGATTAGCTGAAGGCTTTTCAGTGAGTTTTTTGGACATCCTGATAATAATGAATTACAGTAGTCCAGCCTGGAAGTAATAAATGCATGAACTAGTTTTTCAGCGTCACTCTGAGACAGGATATTTCTAATTTTAGAGATGTTGCGCAAATGGAAGAAAGCAGTCTTACATATTTGTTTAATATGTGCGTTGAAGGACATGTCCTGGTCAAAAATGACTCCAAGGTTCCTCACAGCGTTACTGGAGGCCAAGGTAATGCCATCCAGAGTATGAATCTGGTTAGATACCATATTTCTAAGATTTTCAGGGCCGAGTACAATAACCTCAGTTTTATCTGAATTAAGAAGCAGAAAGTTAGCGGCCATCCAGGTCTTTATGTCTTTAAGACATTCCTGCAGTTTAACTAATTGGTGTGTGTTATCTGGCTTCATGGACAGATAGAGCTGGGTGTCATCGGCATAGCAGTGAAAATGTATGCTATGTCTTCTAATGATGCTGCCTAAGGGAAGCATGTATAATGTAAACAGAATTGGTCCTAGCACTGAACCCTGTGGAACTCCATAATTAACCTCAGTGTGTGAAGAGGACTCTCCATTTACATGCACAAATTGGAGTCTATTAGATAGATATGATACAAACCACTGCAGTGCAGTACCTGTAATACCTACAGCATGTTCTAATCGCTCTAATAGGATATTATGGTCGACAGTATCGAACGCTGCACTGAGGTCTAGCAGGACAAGCACAGAGATGAGTCCACTGTCAGAGGCCATAAGAAGATCATTTGTAACCTTCACTAAAGCTGTTTCTGTGCTCTGATGAGCTCTGAAACCTGACTGAAACTCTTCAAATAAACCATTCCTCTGCAGATGATCTGTTAGCTGTTTGACAACTACTCTTTCAAGGATTTTTGATATGAAAGGAAGGTTGGAGATTGGCCTATAATTAGCTAAGACTGCTGGGTCTAGAGATGGCTTTTTGAGTAAAGGTTTAACCACAGCCAGCTTGAAGGCCTGTGGTACATAGCCGATTATTAGAGATAGGTTGATCATATTTAAGATCGAAGAATTAATCAATGGCAGGACTTCTTTGAGCAGTTTTGTAGGAATGGGGTCTAAAAGACACGTTGATGGTTTGGAGGAAGTAATTATTGAAGTTAACTCAGAAAGATCAATTGGAGAAAAAGAGTCTAACTTAACATCAATGGTACTAAGAGTAGCTGTAGATAATATTACATCTGTGGGATGATTACTGGTAATTTTTTCTCTAATGATAAAAATTTTATTTGTGAAGAAGTTCATGAAGTCATTACTAGTTAACGTTAAAGGGATGGTTGGCTCAACAGAGCTCTGACTCTTTGTCAGCCTGGCTACAGTGCTGAAGAGAAACCTGGGGTTGTTCTTATTTTCTTCAATCAGTGATGAATAGTAAGATGTCCTGGCTTTGCGGAGGGCTTTCTTATAAAGCAGCAAACTATTTCTCCAGGCTAAATGATGATCCTCTAAATTTGTGACACGCCATTTCCTCTCCAGATTACGAGTCATCTGCTTTAGGGTACGTGTTTGAGAATTATACCACGGAGTCAGGTACTTCTGATTAGAGACCTTAGTTTTCACCGGAGCTACAGTATCCAGAGTCGTACGTAGTGAGGAGGTGAAATTATTAACAAGATAATCGACCTCTGTTGGGGTAGCGTTCAGATAGCTGCTCTGCTCTGTGTTGGTACAGGGCATTGAAGATGATAACAGTGGGTGGATTATATTCTTAAACTTAGTTACAGCGCTTTCAGAAAGACATCTACTTTGATAAAATCTACTCTCCACCGCTGTGTAATCAATTATTGTAAATGTAAATGTTAAGGCATAGGCAAAGGCATAGCTCCACAGCCCAACATGTAATGCATATTAATGCAGCTGGCTGAGCAGAGGAATATACATCTGCCTGCACAGACAAACAAGCCCTACAGCAAGAGCACCATGCGTCTTTAAATACATAACTGAGTGGCAGCCAAATGGGGTTTCCTAGCAGACTAACACCTGCAACAGAACACCTTTTGTTTTACCCCCAGTTGTGCAGGGACGCAATGTAGCACATGAGCTGTGAATGAAAATGAGAACTGCGTGTTCAAGTGAGTTGCAGAGCTTCCTAAAACTACTCATTAAAGACAGGACCGTAAACAGCACACGGCACACACCCAAGGGCATGCACATACACCAAACTTGCAAAGTGACACACTTTGGCTTCATCAATTCTTTATCAATTGCTCCAGCGCTGTATCGCTTGCTATAAGAATAAGCGCTTGAACTGGGTCTTGAGAAAAACCCTTAATATCAAAACAGCTCCGGGCTGCATTATCCAATAAATTTGCTCCATTGTTAAAAATGAAGAAAGTAATCTCCCATGGTGCTGCTGGCAACTAGGTCAGACACACTCAATATTCTCTGCCAATAAGCCAGTATGGAAATGAAACAGATCTGTTGTGCAGCGTGCACATGAACCAGTGTGAATGTACACAGGAGACATGCGCACAGCTGTACATTTCATATTACATAACATGTCAACCTTGCGCCCTAGCAACTAAACACTTTACATACCATTCAAATCATGTTTACCCAAGTCACTTTGCTGCCCCTCCTTCATTTTTCATGCATTCTTCCTACAATTATAAGACCTGAAGCTCCGTTAGACTGTTTTAAAAATAACAAAAATATTGGTCTTGGAGGAATGATTACTTCCTGGGTGTACTTTGGTAGTACTTTTGTATTCTCTAGTGAATCACCATACTCTGAGATCAGGTTTTAAGGTTTGAATTACCTCTGAATGACAAAACGTCATCTTGTTTTGAACCAAACACAGTGAATTTCTTATTCACTTGTGAGAAGCACATAAGTAAACACTAGCATTACGAGTACAGTGTGTACCTATCTGCTTGGGTGGAATAGAAAAAACCTATAATCAGTACCTATGCTTTGAAAGAGGCTATAATTTTTGTGAAAATGAACCTGATAGCTATACAAATATATCCAGCACAATACGCTTTAAATGTAACTTTAAAGGAATTGATCCAATACACAGGTGATGGACAAGTGTGCTCTCAGACCTGGTCACATAACTGCTGTATGTGGTTAGGTGTGTGTCCCCCACATGGCTTGTGGCAAACTGCAAACGGGACTTCTTATGGTTTTCTGTTAACAATGGCTTTCTTCTTGCCACTCTTCCATAAAGGCCAACTTTGTGCAGTGCACGACTAATAGTTATCCCATGGACAGATTCCCCCACCTGAGCTGTAGATCTCTGCAGCTCGTCCAGAGTCACCATGGGCCTCTTGGCTGCATTTCTGATCAGCGCTCTCCTTGTTCGGCCTGTGAGTTTAGGTGGACGGCCTTGTCTTGGTAGGTTTACAGTTGTGCCATACTCCTTCCATTTCTGAATGATCGCTTGAACAGTGCTCCGTGGGATGTTCAAGGCTTGGGAAATCTTTTTGTAGCATAAGCCTGCTTTAAATTTCTCAATAACTTTATCCCTGACCTGTCTGGTGTGTTCTTTGGACTTCATGGTGTTGTGGCTCCCAATATTCTCTTACACAACCTCTGAGGCCGTCACAGGGCAGCTGTGGAGCTGTTTTGCAAAGAAGAATGGGCAAGGATTTCAGTCTCTAGATGTGCAAAGCTGGTAGAGACAGACCCTAAAAGACTGGCAGCTGTAATTGCAGCAAAAGGTGGTTCTACAAAGTATTGACTCAGGGGGCTGAATAATTACGCACACCCCACTTTTCAGTTATTTATTTGTAAAAATGTTTGGAATCATGTATGATTTTGGTTCCACTTCTCACGTGTACACCACTTTGTGTTGGTCTTTCACGTGGAATTCCAATAAAATTGATTCGTGTTTGTGGCTGTAATGTGACAAAATGTGGAAAAGTTCAAGGGGGCCGAATACTTTTGCAAGCCACTGTAATAATCTCTGGATTGTAGGGGGAAATTGTTCCTTGGACATGCTAAAAAGGATGCAGGAGCAGTGGCTTCATTTCAGTTAAAATAGGTCAGTGGACATTCTTGCTCCTTGTGCTATGGTTTGGGTTCAGTTAACAATCCTATATAAGGTATATGATATTTCATTTCCATGAAGTACCATAATTTAGCCAGTAATACAGAATGCTAATACATTACACCTCTCTAAATTATCAGTCTGGTTACACAAACACATCACGGCAATCACAGATTATTTTCTCTCTTATGAAAGCAACGATTGCAACCGGCCTCCCATATCAATGGCGCAGCCACGACTAGAAGGATTTTACAAAGCAACATTATTTAAGTAATGTAATCTTGTTTACATAGGATAAATCTGCTTCCTAGTAAGGTTGACCTTCCGGATATGTTGCTCTGACAGCCAATCCAACAACTGTTTCAAAGTAGCAAGAAGCTGGGATCACACCGACAATTTAATCCAGCTAAAACGTTAATCCACAAATGGAGAACAGATCTACCACTGAAGAGGCAAAGGAAGAGCCACATACCAGGATTGAAACACCTCTTAATAACAAAAAACATTATGATAGATTGACTAAGGAGACATTCCTTTCTCTTTCTTTTGTCTTCACTGAGTGGCGAGGCAGTCATTCCAAATACTAGAGGAAATATGAGACCGGTCACCAAAAGTTCACCAGCCTGGAAAACTTTTGTGTATTGCTTGCACAACTTGTGCTGGCTCATAACCATCAGCTCTTTGATGATGTGGAGTTGTCTAAGGAGTCTGCTATGTGCACCCGTTTTTGCAAATCGTATTTATTTTTTAATTTTATGCTCTATATTTGGTTTATTTCATTTGTACTTGGGTTACAGCCTCGAAGGTAACTTACCTGGGTCATTTGTTGTGTATTTACTGTTATCAAGCAAAGACACAAAGTACAGTTTGAATGACTCATCGTCCACCAGCTGTTTGCTCACTCCACTTTCAAAATCGTGCCAGCAGCACAGCCTTGAGGCTTTTTCCAATCCAGCTGCTGAGGTGTAAAAAACAAAAATCAATTGACCATGAGCTACTATCCTCACTGACCCCCTCCACTAAGTTAACTATCAAATGATTATTGAACTTGCAGCTACAGCTACATGAAGCCCGACTCTACTACACAGATGGAAAAGCTGTAATATTTCTTTCTAGCTTAAGAAGAGAGTTCAGTTTGTCCTCTCTGCAAATTAGGCATAAGATCCCAAACTCTTCTTTTAGGACACAAACCAGGACAGAAGCTACAACACCACAGACTGCTCTAATCAAACAAAATGTAACAGCCATGACACAAACCCCATCATCCATACTAATTAACTGACATTTTATTTGCTTTGATATTAATCAATATATCAAATAAGTAAGCACAGCAGGCATGGGAAAAATGACTATTTCATATGACCTGAATTGCATTTGCAAACTTAGAGGTAACCTGACTAAAACACAAATGTATCTAAGCTACAATGTGACGCTCACATTACTATCTCTGCTTCGAGTGCCTATGTAAATATCTTTAAAACAATTATCAGCATTATTATTATAAAGAAGAGAATCATCTCCACATTCAACTATAGGCAAATATAGAAACAAAGTGGGGAAAAGAGTTTTGACAGCCACTCATAAAGCATTTAAGGCACTGGAATAAAGGGATAAAGTTCTAATAATGTTACACTTTAAGTCTCACATCATAGAAACCTCACATCCTTCTGCATCCTTGTTGGGCTGCTGAGAATCCAGAATTTGAAAAACAACTAAAATGAAAACCTAAAAACATCAGATCCACTTGTTCTTTCCATGTCACAGATGCCTAACATAGACACACTGATCTGTTCATCCAAGATACTGTTATCCTGTTATCCTGGCAGTTCTTCTTACAATGAACAGAGTACAAAGTCAGCACAGGATTTGATTTTTATTTGCATTCAAATCAGCGGAAGAGACATGAAGAGTTGCAAATGATAAAATGTAAATGAATGTATTAAAAAGAGAAAAGAATGAGAAAACTGAGAGGATCAAAGCAACATGAACAGCGTCTCCTGCTGATGCTCATTAGCTACAAGATGCATTTGGAAAGTATGCTCCTCGTCCATACACGTTCCAGTAAATAAACACTGAAACACCTCCATGTCAGACAATCACATGTCCTTGTCTATACAAGCACGCAAGTAATTCCACAAAGTCAAACTACGCTGCCTACAGATACAGAATTTTTCTCTTTCATTGCATCACAGATTCATATCCAAACACAAGAAAACTGTTCCAGGGCATGTGGAGGCAGCGACACCGTAGCCACAATCTGAATGCCACAATCATTCACCTGCCTGACTGGCAGCTTGTTCTTTTTAGCAAGAAATACATAATAGACCTGAAGATAGCCCTGAAGATGAGTTCCAATTCCAACTATGTGTTGCCTGGAGCATGTAATAAAAGCCTAGTTGTGCTAGATTAAGTGGTGCTGTCTATTGGAACCACACACATGCTACTTAATTACTTTAGTAATTAAATAGCAATCCTAGACAGGCTATCCCATCTGTCAGGGAAGGAAAGGGGTCAGGATTAATGTGTGTAGAAGAGTAGGTGAACTCCAGAGCTTGTCACACACTACTTGGCTGCCACCCAGCTGTCTGGGTAATAAAGTAGAAGACTGATTAGCCCAGTTAGCCAGTTAGCTAATGGGCTAACTACAGCACCCTGCTGCTGTAGACTCAAAACTAATGAGACGGGACAAAAGTTAAAGAAGTGAAATTCATTCATGTGCTACTACTGGATACTCAAGAACACAGCACACATGTGGCAGTCTGCACAAAGACACATAATTGCATGCAGACACACAGACACTTAGATTCGTTCAAGTCTAACAGACTTCTAATCTGACATTTAGCCAGATGGGTTATCCCTAAATCAAGGTACAGGGATGAGGGAAGTGTAAGTGGGGGTTGTTTTTAGAAAAGACAAGCTGAAACCAAGACTTTTACAGCTAAGCGTTAGGTTTGGATTCTTCTGACTTAACTTTGGCATGCTAGAGACATTTCTTGATATACACACTACACTTTTTTTACAATACCTCTAGCAGGAATTATTACATAAAGGTTGTCTGAGCAGGTTTTTGCATAGATCTTAGTTGTAGCTATGGAAATTATTGTTCATCTTAAAATAGATCTAAATCTATAAGGGTTGTAGCAATGCTAGAGTTTCCAACTTGATGCCGAAACCCAGGAAATACTGCAAGTAAGAACGTCTGTAGTGACTGATAACCCCTCTCTGCTAACTGGACAAATGGAAACCTGTTCACCTGGGGTGTCCAACTCCAGGCCTCAAGGGCCAGTGTCCTGCAGGTTTTAGATGTGTCGTTGATCCAAAACAGCTGATTTAAATGGTTAAATGAGCTCCTCAATATGTTTTGAAGTTCTGCAGAGGCCTGGTAATGAACTAACCATCTGATTCAGGTGTGTTGACCCAAGGTGAGATCTAAAACCTGCAGGACACCGGCCTTTGAGGCCTGGAGTTGGACACCCCTGCGTACACAGATGGACAAATTTCTGGTACCATAAATTACACTTCAGTTTGCAGCCCTTCACGTCCTCAACCCTGCTCCTCAGGCCTGAACGACTAACATTTAACTATGAACTAACTTCTGATAACTGTGTTGTGCAAATTATTATCTAATCCTACGTTAACTTTTGGTAGCCTTTAGTATTTAGAGTTTTGTGACTGGTGTTTTAGGTATTTTCACACCTAACCTTTGCAGTTAAATATTGTAGTTAAATGTTAGGGTTAGATTGATCTGTACATCTGTAGGTTTAACTTTGTATGTAAAGAGCCAGTTTGACTGTAAACCAGCCCAGAACAAAAAAGAAAACATGTCAAAATGAGATGCAATATTACCAACAGACCTTAAAATAAGACCACAGTATTGACACAATATTTAATGAGACTATACTGTAGGTTTGCTGTGTGATGTGAAAGATGTGAAATCCCCACATTTGTTTAGAAAACTAGTGTTTAGAAATGATATGGTTTTGTAGAAAGGTCATTAATGATTAATCAGTAGGAAGCCTGGTATGAAGTGTGAACTTCTTTTTGTAGTATGAGCAGAATTTTTGAGCAAGCACCCAATCAGAAAGCCCAATTTCTTGCAATAAATTTCACTGTGCTTTTCCGCAGCAGAGAAAAAAGTGGTCTCGTTAGCAGCCATAAAAAAGACTTATAAATCTCAGTGGAGCGCACATAACTCACAAAATGTCACTGTTTTTATAGTTTTGTGTTAAAAAGTAGTTTGTACAAAGTGGCAAACTTTCTATACTTCCACCTTCTAAAACATCAAGAATCACAACTTTCTTTAAAATGTAGTTTGTGCAATATTGTCTGATCTTATTTAGAGTACACTGAAAAAGATTAGATCATTTTTCAATAGCTTTTCAGCAATGTAGCTCACAAACTACTTCTAAGCTTACCTTGACTTGTGCTCTAATACGCTAATATGCTTAAAACAGCTAATGTGTAGACAATATTTTTTGATTGATATTTATTTCCACCTTTTGTTACATGGAATTTTTTTAATAAAATAAAAAGTGACATGTTTAAAAGTCTTTTAGTGTTTCATCAAATTGATTCTGAACATTTAGCCTATGAAAAAGAAAAGCGACTCATCAAATAAACACAGACCTCCAAAGAAGTCAACGTACACATTAAGGCAAGCCTTTTATACCACAAATAATAATAATCACAAATATTATTATTTTGGGTGAAGACGGCCCAGTTAGCAGCCTTGGGAGAGCTGACCGCAAACTGTTACACACTGCACAGAGAGGACCATGTCAGAGAACCTCTGTGATCGTGAGCAAGTGCAAGTTTGTAAATTTTACTTTTTCTACATAGATCTTGTTGACCGAAGGCTCTTTAAACATCTTGGCTTGAGCTGAACAAGTCGGAACCATGCTGTTGGACAAACTCAATTTTACACCAATGATCTTTTTTTTCATTATTATGTATAAGGTCTAAATCTATATTAATGTACCTGTGACAGGTCTATACCAATATAGTCAGTATGTGGAGATTTTTGACCACATGCCTGCCAAAGAACAATCCACCCAAACTCACCTTGGTGATAAATATATATATATTCTAGGGTAAAGATATAAATATAGATTTCACTCTAAGATATAATGGTGGTATAATTTATTGCTGATATTTGGAGATTATTAGCTAAACTAGGGCTGGTCAATTAATCAAAAATGAGTCAAAAACAACCTCTAATTAACATAATCCTGCAACTTGCAGACTTTTTTTGGCATAATATCTGTTGGGTGAGCTATCAGTATATTATATACACATCTAAAAGTGCATGCAATAGCACAGTATACTCTTTTGCCTTTGTGTTGCTGCTCTTTGCCCAACTATAACCTTGTATTTAGTACTTGTGACAAAAAGGGTGGGCTGGACCAAGGGTCAAGATAAAAGCAAGCATGTGTTACAATGAAAGACATTATAATCATGAAGGCCTGTGAAAAACCTCTAGTAATAATTTCCAGGGTGAGGCAAACAACACCCACATAAAAATGACTTTACGGGTCAAGCTGTGAATCTGAGTTGCTACCCACAGCCTACAGCCTTCTGTGTATCTATATACACTTTGCTTGCAACAGCTAAGCAAAAAGAAAACGGCTGTGGTAATTCCAGCGAAATTGACTGAGCACCTAACCTGAAGTCAGCAGATGGCTGATCGAGAGAAGAAACCTCCCTTCTCAGCTCATTGTCCATCAAGACAGCCACAGTGCCATCGCTAATCCCCTTCAGGACAAGCCATCACTGGCAGAGGTCCCTAAACCCAGCACTGAGAGAGATAACGCTGAGAGTAATGCTCGTATTCAGACTTTTAACATATTTGACAAATGTTTTGAGATGAATCTTTGAATTTAAAAAAATTGAATCTAGTTAAACCACTGACTGCACCCACTAATAAACAGTTATAGCAGTAGCTGAGGCTGAGAGGCTGGGACACACAGCTCACAGAGGCAATAAAGCTATTATAATATCCTTAGCAGCAGATTACTGTAATTTGTTTCAAAACAGCACTGCTTTTCAGTCGCAACTTACTTAAAAGACATGATGCTTGTTTTGAGCTTCAGTGTTATTTGCACAAGGTCATTATTACCTCGTATGTGTATTGCTAACTAACTCTGAAAAGATATGTAAACAGAACAGCTTTAAAGCAGGATTCAGGTTTCAGAAAGGTCTGTGTGGAGGGCGGGGTGTAACAGCATCACAATATGAAAAACTCCTCACTCAAACTGTTTGGACAACTGGCTGAGCTTATCATTCCCTAATAGCAGTGGGTGATATAGTCTCAAACTATGAGCGTTATTCCAAGAACATTTGCAATAACAATATTTATGACGATACAGAGGGTGACTGAAGCACTAGCAAGGAGGGCACAGCATACCACTGATTGACATATGACCTGGTAACAAATACAAGGTTACCTCTGCATCTGGAGGCTGGAATGTCCGCGAGCAATTAGCTGTCAGCTTCAAAGTGATGCGCGACAAGCAAATTAATTCCAGTGTAGGCACAGCTTAAGTTGTACCTGTGTGCCCATTTTGGTTGCCAAACTCCTAAAGAATAACCAAAAGGAGAGAAGAGGAAACATCCTCCTGCACTGTTACAAACTAAGCACTTATCTCTTTGCTGAAAAGCAGACAGTTTATCCATTCTCCCTGTTTCGTCTTTCACTGTATGTCAGGTGCTGTTGCGTTAGTTTGTGTACAAGCTGAGGCTCATTTGATCTGTGCAAAGGGGAAAAAAATTACACTTGTTGCATCTTAGTTGTGGTCCATTATTTTGAAAACTGTAGTGTTTAGTCCCTTTGCTTTTAGACAGAAATCTGACTCCATTGAGGCGCCAGAGCTCATCATACCCACCCATCTGCGTTTCTACCAGATGTATCACAGTGTGTTTTGGAACAATCCCACGATCAGTTCTCTTCTTTACATCCATTTCTTTTACAAAAGCATTTTTAGGCTGCAGGGAGAAGTAAAAGTGAGACACAGGAACAGCGCAGCTCCTACTGTGTCTTACAGTTAGATGAAGGATGGAAAATAACAGTCTAAATATAAAGTAAAAATGTCCAACTATATCTCAGAATTGCTACATTTGGTAAAAACAATAATCTCATAATTTTAGAGGGAATTAATATGATTGTCAAAAAGATCACATTGTACCCAGTATTTACTGTATTTTTTTAAATGTTTCAAATGTTTAAAAAGGGAAAACAAGGAACACCATAAATGATAAAATAATAATGATAATAATAATAATGAAGACATCCAACCACCTCTGGCCAGGTTACCGTAATAAATCCAACTTTAGCCTTGATAAGATATATTTTGCTGCTGCAGACAAGTATAGAAGATGAAGAGAAGGACTTACAACAAACACTGCACCACAAAAGTCTATATTAGAGCATTAATATGATGGAGAGGAATATCTATTATACTGCATTAGGTATGCAGTGTGACAAATTTAACCAATGGTAAATGAACAAGTTCCTTTATAGTGCCTTTCTACTCTATCTGAGCAATCAAAGTGCTTTACACAACTTGCCTCATACATCCATTCGCACAAGCACTTTTCTCTATGCTCTTCTATCTAACATTCACACACATTCATACTCAGATGGATGCATCAGAGAGCAACTTGGGGTTATTATCTTGCCCACAGATATTTGCCATGCAGACTGGAGCAGACAGGGATCGAACCACCAACCAGTTTGTAGGTGACCTGCTCTACCACCCTAGCTTCAGCCACCCAGGCAATTGTCAAACTTTTTGAAACTTGAATTCCAGCAGAAATGACCATTTTAATAAGGTTTATAGCAATATGTTTAAGTATTTTAGCATGAAACCTGAGTGCCTCTGATGATCCCCTGATTTACTATCCAGCACCAATGGCAACTATCTAATCTAGTATTATCATAGGGAGTTTCAAAGCAGGTCACTAAGAATTCAGATTGATTTGTTCATATCGATAAGCAGTTGTGTAAATGTTAGCTAATTCAGGTCAACATCAGAGAGCTCCCCGCTGCTCCAGGGATCTGCGTAGCTGCTGTCAGACAGTGGAGGCTCTGACAAAAATGACAAACAACTCCATCACTGATATTAAATTGTGAGTCCTGATCCCAGCAAACACAATTTTCAGTCCACTGGTGCAACAGATACACACTTTGTTGAACAGCAATATCACACTTGTGCTCTTGTTGTGCTGGTGGAAAGCATAAAAGTGTGCAAATTCTCTCATCAGGTCTAGTACAGCCTGAAGTTTTACTTAGCACACAAGCAAATGAGTAATGAGAGTATTTTTTTTTCACTACACAAAAACAGAGGATATGCTGCAAAGAATACACAACACTAATACATTTGTAAAACCTAAATGTGCTTAAAAAAAGCATATACCAAATTAAATATTGCCCATTAAAAAATACTGTTAACATGGATATAAAAAGGTAATTAATTTGATCAATTTAATTCTACTTTTTATATACTCAGATTTACACCTCTGTTAATATACATATTTCTATGCATTCATACATTTGTTTGTCTTCTTTATATATTTTTGTGTCCTTATATAGAGTAGATTGCTTGTTGAACACTTATTCAGTATTTTAGCTAACACTACATATGTACAACTTCAGTTTGAAATTTGTAACTGCACATGTAGTTTAACGTGGAGTTTCTAAAAATTACATGAATACTTTCTTTCTCTTATGTCAGTTTAAATGCTGGATTGCTTTCACCTTTTTTTAAATACAAGAAATGAAAGAGTTGTCTCGACATGGACTGCCACATTCAGTCAAAGGAGTGTGCTGTTGCTTTATTGTTGATGTTGTCTTTAAAATATTAATAGAGATGTTGCTGACAAAAGCTGTCCCACTGTTTGCATCTTTTTGCTTTCACTCTCTGTGAACCCTCGCTCTCCCCTCCTCTCTAAATTAACTGAGTCCCATGTTCATCTCATCTATGCAGGCAACTTGAGCAACTTTGCAACTTTCACCTAATTTTGCAACTTTTCAAACCCCTTTCGCCAAAAAAACCCATCTACTATTTTCAATCATCCCCCACGAGCACATGGTCGTTTTTAATGCCGGCAAACATCAATCGGCAGCTGAGTTGAAAGGGCACTTTAATTTTTCTCAGGGTGATATTTATACACACATATATATATAGCATCTAAAGATATAGCATCTACAGATGGCATCACAGAATTTAACCATATACTAAATTGTCATAGAAATTTGCAGTTAAAATAAGTTAATTGCAGTTCATTTAAATACAACTGATTTCAGCATTGCAGGGTAGCTGCTTTGAAATGACTGGTTAACAGTTTAGCCTACATGGGCTGCTTGTATGTAACCATTTCATACTTCAAAACAGAAAAATGTAAATGAACATCCACAGTTTTGTATTTTGCTCCAAAGCTGCATTTTCATAACAGATGCAGCACTTGCTACAGGCCACCCTCGCTGGTCGTTTATAAAACAGCAGAGAACATTACTCATTCACTTTCCCCTGCTGCACTGCCTCAGCCAGTCTAACAGTCGCTGGTTTTTCATGAACAGAAATACACACCAGCACAAAGACAGACAATATCACTTTTAATATTCTCTACAAAGCAATGCTCGCTGCCTGTGTAGTGTGGAAAGTGTATAACAGGCTTTTTCCTGACAGCCACAGCTTTGTTCCCAGCACTCGTCACTGAACAGCCAACCATCCTGATGAAAGCCCAGAGCAGATAACGCCATGAACAGAGGCAGCTTCAGCTTCACAGTCTGTTTGGCCTCTACTTTCCCCAGACGTGGATAAGGGAGAACCCTGTCATTTAAAACAATGCAACTATAAAGAGAGCTTGCTTGTCGGCCAATTCAAATCTAAGCAGATAAGACTCAAAAAAAGCCCCGTAAACCCCACAAAGCAAGAGGCAGGAGCTGCTGGGGTCTGCATTTAGGAGATTAGCTCGTGTTGTGCCGCAGTTTGAATCCACTTAGTTTCAAATTGTCCCCAAACTAAATGCCAGAGGGAGGGCCACGCTTTGTGGTCTGCTGCTGAACTTGATCCTGTGATTATCACAAAGAGACTCCACTTGGTTTAGTAAGCAACAACACTGATGGCAGGAACTCTGCCATTGCTATCTCAGTTGGATTTCACAGTGTAAACAATATATATTCCCAGGCCCTGAGCAAAGAACAAACACAATAGTCATACAAAAGCAATCCCCCACCCTTTCCATACTTACTGCTTTTATTGCACTTGACTTTAGAGAGAAGCTTGTGAGCCAGCAGGAGATCTCCACTCTTCACGGCCACCAGCAGATCCTGTTCTTTTCCCATGATTACAGACCTAACCACAGACACACAAACTGATCGCAGGCAGCCGCCAAGGCTTTTTTTTTCTTGTCTTTTCAGCTACAGGTAGCTGCTAAATCCCAGCAATGAGGTGAGGCGGGTGAATGCAGGGCTGAGCAGCATCTAGAGGGAACAGCGCATCAGGTCAGGTGGTCAAGGACGTCTTCTTCCTCTTGTCACTAATGTTTATTTCCATTATCTCTGATCACTGTTTGGCTTCCTGATGATGACCTTGATTTAAAGTTACAGTAAGCTCTGTAGCAGTTTTACTTGCTCGCAGGACTGAGCGTAATGTTCACAGTCTGTTTTTGACAAACTGGAAGCAGCTGGAACCCAACCTGCCATGACACTGCCAAGTAGAAGCAAAGGAAAGAAAGAACAGAATGAAATCACTTTGAGTTCACGGTAACTTAAAAAAAAATACAGCCAGTGAAAAGAGCATTACCACACAGTCCAAAAAAATGCACCGTTTCATATTAAAAACGGTCAATTATCAACAGCTTTCTGACATTGTTCTGTAGAAACCATCAGCAGTCGGGCCAATTCCCCCAGCCAGTAATACTGAACCACTGAAGAAGAGGATGAGCAGACTCGTATCATGGATGTTTTATAACACAGTTGTTTACGGTAGAGTATGCATTACATCTAAACAGACTGTCAAAGTCAAGCAGTGTCTTTACCAGAGTTATATCCATGTTTTTGTTTTCCACCTATTATCTATTTCCAGGTTGTAGATGCAGCATTCTGAGCAGAGAAGCCCAGACTTCTCTCTCCCCAGGTACCTGCTCCAGCTTCTATGGGGCCATGCTAGCTAAGAGACATAATCTTTTCCAGTCTAACCAGGTCTACCTCAGGGTCTCCTCCCAGTTCAACCTCAGGGTCTCCTCCCAGTTCAACATGCCTGAAACACCTTACCAAGCAAGGAGCCTAGGTCATGGGAGGGCTTGCTGTAGCTGGAGGCTGCTGTAGGTTTGTTAAAGGCTTGTTGGAGATGTAGGTTATTGTAGGTGGAGGGCTTGGCAAACCTTGTAGGGGGTGATGAACTCCACAGTAAACCAATCCAAGGCAAGGTGATGCATAGGAATCTTTTGAGTCATGCTTAAAGTTTTGCCTTTCATTACATGCGTGAATTAGGTAAAACTGGAAAACCAGCTATTCACCCCAAACAGCCAGTAATACAAGGATGAGTAGAACAGCTAGCTGGAAACGAGTTAAAGCAACATATTTTCCCAATTTAGCATGAGAACCTACCAACACTTACTTTTCTCCAAACCCTTTCCTCTCCTGTCTCTATAGAAATTCTGATCTGAACGATACAATCTGAGCTGCCCTCAAACAGCATCAGTAATATTGTCCTACTGCTCATCACATCAAGAGAGAATTCATGGTCTCTGGGAAATCTAGCTGATGGATTTTGTTCCCCTTAGTTGAAATATTATGACTTGTGTGAAAATGTATTTACCTCTTTGGAGACTATAAAAGTCCAGTGATGTGGCACAACAGATAAACATCAATGAAGACAAAAAAAAAAAGCGCTAAAAATGCTCAGCTTATACAGGTGCATCATGGTAAGTTAGTAAGCATTTTGTGAAACCTAATAAACAATGGCACCATTATTTGATATCCTTTAATATAAAACAATTATCAAGCTCTAATTGAAGAGGTTGTCTAATTCAACAGGCCAATAAAATGCAATCCCTTCCAAGAAATCAATAAGCGGATTTTCAGTAGTTAAATACAGTCAAGAATAAGCAAGTGACTTAAACTTGACCCAGCATTTGTTTGTTTTCTTTGATCCAGGAAGCCAGGTCCCTCTGGAGTGTGCAACTAATCTCCAACTCTTCCCGTGCAGCAACATGGTCTCCGTTCACTGATAACATCCCCCTGACCTTTAAGAGGAAGCATCTTTTCAGTGAAGCAATGCCAGGCATTCTGCCAGCTTATGTTATTGGGAGAAAAAGTTGTGTTTTTCTCTCTGAGAAAAAGCAGCAAGCAGAGCCACTTCAGAACCAATTTGTTCAAAAATCACAGATGTGTGGGCAAGTGCAGACTAGGGGGACACAAAGTTACCATACAATTGATCTCAGGGAAACATAGAGACGGCCTCCCTGGGTTTCTACACTTACCACTGAGGCAGATTAAACAGGGTTTTTCACAGAGTCAAACAGTGTCCAATTAGATTCTGTCTGTATGCAAAACAAAACAGTCTGAGTCCGGAGGAAGCTGTCTTGGATGAAATAGTGCTCTGCAGGCACGATCTCCACCTAGTTCAGCTATTCTGCTGCAGACTTCTAGGTGATGATGCAGCAGGGTAGCCCAGCAATAGATGCCAATGCATGTTTAGTACTGACACATGGTTTAAAACTAGCCATGCACCTCTACACGCAGAAACAACTGCACAGCCCATCACTAACATGAGCAATGCAGAATGTAAACAAGAAAGCCAAAATTGGCATGTTGGCCTAAAGTGGATAGAGAGCTTACTTCAGCAGGGTTACACTGTAGGTGATCGTGGATGACCAAAGTGATAAGTAACAAATCCTTGAGTTGCACTACACTGTACGAGAAATTCTTCAGTCTAATATAGTCTAATATACTACATGTATATGTTGTAGACCTAATTTTCTCTGCAATATTCAGCTCAATAGCGAGCAGACCAAACCTCTATTCTTCACTGGGACAATTTCATTTACATCCCACTGCAGCAAAAGGACAAATGCAATATACAAAAAATTGAGAACTTTATGAAATCAAAACATCGGCAATAGCATCACATCAACATCACAAATCTATAACACCCTCTTCCACCACCGTGAAGCACAGATGGATGGAAAAAGCCCTGAAAGTTGGTGATTTATGAAAACAAGGTCCTTGCCGACCAGGGAAATTTACTGGAAAACGCCAATAGCTCGTTCAAAGTTATCGTACATTTTCAGCTATTTGCCTGTAAGTGAAAAAAACATGATCATGCGACTTGTGGACGCATTTCATTGGGACTGCCGTCTGCTCTCATCGTTCAAATCTAGTTCGCCAAGTTACCAATCTCAACTATCAAGGTGTCCCAACTACCGTCCTTCCTACTATAATCCTGTCGTATTTCTATTAACCGAGTCCGTCTCTTTTTAGTCTGTTCACAATGAACAGGTTTAAAGAAGGGAAAAAGGTTCTCACCTGCTCAACTACGGCGGTGTAATAGGATAGCTCACAACCGAGCAAGAAGAGCGCTCAGGGTAGTGCGAGACGGACTTACAGCGTTAAGAGACCCGCGAACACTGACACAACTTCTGGTAGAAACTTTCAAAGTAAAGTTGCGCAACAAGTCTTGGATTCTTGCTTGTCAAACTTCCTTTGTTTTTTGCTTGTTTTCAATATCAGATGGCACAGAGTTATGTTCGGACCGGAAAATTCAACGTCAGTTTCTGACGCCACTGAGCAATAACCCTTAGATTGTCTGGCTTCCACTTTTATATGATTTTATTATGAAGGGAAAATTACACAACTCGATCTAGCGTCCTTCTTAGGTTTGGTTAACTTAACGGAGGTGAGTAACCAGTCTACTGTATGACCATCATATTGAAACAAAAGTTGTTGTTTTTTATTAATAATTATGAAAAATAAATATTATTACTATTATTACAAAGCAAAGTTCTCGCTATTAAGGAGCCATTTCCCCCATTTATATACTTTAATTGCTTATTTTAGCCATAGTTGTTTTTGTTTGTTTTGTTTTGTTTTTCTTGACGGATTTAAATTTGACTGTTTGTGTGATGGCAGTGTGAGTTAAATCCTCAGACCATTTTTAGTCAGTATTAAGTAAGTCTTGTTAGAAGCTTATTTCCCTCAGTGGACCCTGCTGGTGAGTAGAGTGAGCGAGAGCTAGCAGAGCGGTGATGTAGTAGCGACATCTGCTGATGAAACACTGCTCCATTACTCCTAGTCAAATCCAAGGCAGCGCGATTTTCTGTTACCTCGCGTTTACAGTCTTGTATAGAAGTCCATTTCGGCCATTAAAAAGAAAAACCAAAAAAGTTAGTCATGATTTATAGAAATTATCATGATTTGACTTGCATGTTAAAAGGATCAGCTAAAATGATCAGCGTTTTTAAAAATAAAACTATCATTATGAAATCACAAAGGTAAATGGTGAGAGTTTTGAAAAACTGAAAAGAAAATGAAGGTATGACAAATTGTTTAAAATTAAGAGGGGAAAATCTAAGTGATGAGACAGAACATGCAGATGGGAAGATAGAATGGCAAATTGTGAGATGAAAAGAGGAGCTAGAAAGTTATAAAGCATAAGGTCAAAATAAGACGAGAAAAATTATCACATAAGAAGTCAAAGGCATCAAGTGGTCTTCGGACAACAGGTTCGGTCAACCACGCCCACTTTTTCTCTGCTCATTAGCCTCCGGAAATAAATAGCTGTAGTAGTAGACTTTGAAATTCATTTACTTCTGTAGGTGCAGGTAACGCCTCATCTCTTCGCGCGCCGTCGGGGTATGTAACACATGCTGAGTTTTCAAAGTCCGTGGTCCGTGTAATTCCTTGGCATTCACTGCTGTAGAAATGTCTCCCAGAGAGCCTGTTGGTTGCGTTTGTCCATGTCGAGGAAAGGTGTGCACACTTCCCTTTCTGTTAATTTAAGTGTGACATTGTACTATACTTTAATGTTATATAGAATATAGTCTTTAATAAAAATTAAAATATAATATTTTTTCACAACAAAGAAGGCTTCCACTGCTACTTCTCTTGGGTTCTAGTTACATTTTTATTTATAACATTTTCGTTTTTATCTAAACGATATAAATGTAAATGAGTGACAGCTTCCAGCAGTTTTTAGCTTTGGAAAGGAGACATTTGAAGATCAAATTCAAAAAGGTTGCTTTTGAGCTTTGTATTTAAAAGCCCTGAGTGAATTCATCTGGGATATCTTTCACAAAGTCACTATTTGAACTATTCTTAGTGGAGTTTGTTTTTGTGCGCACGGACTTGTTAGGATTATCATGCAGTATTCCCTTTGGGAAAGAAACAGGCTAGAGATGAACAAACTCTTTATTTCCAAGGTCAGTCACTGGGAACCATGCAGACTGATTTGAGGAATGTGATTCATCTTGCTGGCTGTTCTAACCATGCAAAGCATGAAAAAGTTCTCTTGAGCAGTAAAACAGGACATGGTGCAGTTGTGTTTCAATTATTTGAAACCTAAAGTAAGAAAAACTAATTCAAACAATGTCTAGACAGACTTTTATACAGAATTCTGTGAGATGCTTCTCTCAGCAAAACAAATGAAATTAAAGCTTCTCACAACTTTGAGCCACTGCAGAAGAATGACAAACTGATGCTAAATGACCCAATTTTACATCGTTAGCATTTTAGAGGTAATCTGGTGAAGAGTGTTTTCTTGCAGAAATTTTTTTGCACATATTTTATGAATTATGACATGATGCCCAAGTTGATAAAATCAGTTAATCAAAGTTTCTCCACGGCTGTCTGTTACCCACAGCAAGACTTCTCGTGTATTGTATATTGCTGAAACTCTAATAGGGTTTGAGAAGCCACAAGAGGGAACGTGAGACTCATTTTAGTTCAGTGGATGAATTGTTGGCATTAAAGTTCTAATTCCAAAAAATTAAATTGTCCCATATTGCCTTAGATTCTTTCAGTGCCCCATTTTGCTTTTGCAGTCTTATCTGAAACTGAGGCTTTGCAACATTGCATTGTCTTCATATTTTGTATAATCAATGCCAACTAAAAAAAGACAGAAATAGCCACTGTGTTGTTGTGCATTTGATTTTGATCCAGAAGTAACTGTATTTGGACAAAATTGTGTACTATTTAGATGCCTGCTAGCTTGGTTGGAAAAATTCACATATTTGCTCATTGGTGCAACAGCCTTTATATCAGACCATAAACATGCTCCTGTTTATGGGTGGAGGGTGACTCTGTCAAAAGACTGCAGGACACCAGGAGTCTGTGGAAAACTGGCCCCGAGTTCCCTTGCTCTGACCTCCTTTAAACATTCCCATTTGAGACTGGTTTCTACTTTCAGGCTGTTGAATAAAATGCAGTGCATTTTCACATTTCTAGTCCTATAGTGCAGAAGCATATCCAGGGTTTGTTCATTGGTCAGCCATTTGTTAGCAAGTGAGCATGTTCTTGTTTCTTGGTCAGATCAAACCTTCCATCACGCCTGGCTGCTCAATGCCAAGACTACAGCAAACACTCGCTCAAAGCTTAAAAATTGAACTTCACTAACAGGTAATGTCATGTAGCGACCTCAATCTTTAAAATATTCACTTCCAATAAGCCGTGGTTTGGGGAGGAAACTACTGGGAAACTTTTACATATTGCAGGAAATGATTCACGGGCGCGTTAAATAAATGCTGAGTTTTAAATAATGAGGTGATAGGTGCTGGAAACGGGTTTTTTAGGTTTGGCACGTCTAATGGACACGCCTAAGCATAGGGTGGCGGTAAAGCGCGCATAAGCGGTTTAAACGCCTCCAATAAAGCCAAAAGAAGACAAAGCATTGACTTTTTGTTGTCATATTGGGCAGAGACCCTACAGATGGCACTGAATTGAATGTAATAAGCTGACAGTGGGATTAAGTACATGGTAACAGGCCTTGTTGAATCCTCCGCTTGCCCCCGCAGGTTAGTTTGCCGTCGTGTAACCGGACACATGCCTCTGCGTGCTGCTTTGCAAGTGGCTGCTGTTCGCCTCTTTAACACCATCTAATATTAACCACGGCACTCTGGCCACTTTGCCTCTTCTCTCTCGGTTTCTGTCATCTCTTCTGCTCAAGACTTGATTCATTATGTGTCCTCTGCAGCTGAGGACGTTGCTCTTTGTAGGGTGGGTCGTAGGTTACGTCGCCTTTCTGCTCTCAATCAAGAGGATGTGGACCGGGAAGTACATCCGAAATCCGGTTGTCCGCTCTCTCCTGGTGAACATGCTGAGCGACCTGGATACGATAGACGTTACAAAGGTAGGTTACCTGCGAATGGTCCTTGTCGCGACTGCGGGTGTTCTGTAAAGGGTAAAACGAGGCTTTGTGAAATACTGAAAAGTTGGGATCAATTGTGCAGATGTTGGACTAAAAAGTGATCGTTTGCCAAAGTGATTTCCGGCATTTGCCCAAAAATTATTGCCCGTATTTAAGCTGCTGATCTATAATATGTGAAAAGGATGTCAAAGAAGTTTCTCGTGGGTATGAGAGGGTAATTTTGAGCCACGAACTACATTCCTGTCACAATGTAGACATATGTGCGTTTTTGGCAAAGTGACTTTTATATATAGCGCTTATGTATCAGCTCAAAAGTGTCACTGACATCAAAAATGTCTGTTTTTGTTTTGTAAAGGGAGATCTGGCTATTTCAACACATACAACAGTTTTATAAAAATATGAACTGCATTGATTTAAAATGTAGGTACACTAACACAGTCATAAATATACTTGCAAAACGGGTCATTTCTTCATTTTATATACAACTTTTTCATAAATCTTGTTATGCCCAGCATATTCACCAGTATAGGCAAATGTATAAAATATACATTGAAAACATCAGAAATCACTTGGCACAACACCGGGGTTGTATCGGTGGATGACATGCAAGTGTTGCGCAATTATAAACGGGGCGAATAATATGGTTGTGGTGCTTGAAAGGAAAAAACTGACTGTTGATGATAATCTTACTGTAATGAACAATGTGCTTCAGAACATGCTGTATTCCTTCATTTAACATGCACAGGGCCCCCCACTTACTGCACATCTTGCAAATAAAATGTAGTGTAACACTACTTGAACAACAGTATCTCCAGCAAATCAGCCCAAAGCAAGGTTAGCATGTTCACTCAGCAGGGTTGGTGTTGAATGAGAACTCAGAATGTGTATGATGGTGACTTATCCTCAATGCTCACTTGATTGTATTCAGCAGCTGTATGTTTTCTGTACTTTTCAGCTGTGCCTTATTATTTCATATTTTCTCTAAAACTTGTTTAGTGGTACAGGTGCAACCCTGACCAACTGGAAGAATCACTGCAGCCACTGTTTATCCAAAACCAGCTGGATGCGGACACCAGGGCTTTTGTGGAACAGAGTGAAGAGAAGTCTACGTATCTCTTCACCCAAATCTATTATTCTCTCGTCTCAACTATCCTCAGCCCGCTGGTATCGCGTACCTCCATTAATGGGTGAGTTCTTTACACACTAGTCTTCCTTTCACCTGTAGTCCATCTTTGCCTGACTTGCGCTCCCTCTTAGGTTTCTGGGTCGCGGCTCTATGTTCGTGTTTTCCAAGAACCAGTTCCAGCAGCTGATGCGGATCGAGCCAGACTGGGTGGCTGACAGACTATTGGACCTCGGCGCGGGGGATGGTGGTATTACAAAGGTGATGGCACCACATTTCACGGAGGTCTATGTAACTGAAGTGTCATTGACCATGAAAAGGCGTCTCCGCAAGAAGAAATTCAAGTAAGTGTGGGATTTTTGTTTTGTTAAACTAAATGAAAGTTCTGGGTGATCTTGGATGACCTCTTGTAACTGAATGCTTATTTCTCCTGCTAAACTCCTGTTGATATCAGACTGCTGGGTATAGATGCGTGGCAGGAGACAGGCTTTAAGTACGACGTGATCAGCTGTTTGAACCTTCTCGACCGCTGCGACGATCCCCTGCATCTCCTGAAGGACATCCGACAATCACTGGTTCCAGGGACGGGAAGACTCATTGTGGCTGCTGTGATTCCTTTCCAACCTTGGCTAGAAATCGGTCAGTTGAAAATAAATGCTGCTTGTATGTTATGCTCAGTAACCATTTTCTGTCCAGATGAAGCAGCCTCTTTTTGTCTCTCTTCCCCAGGAGGGAGATGGGAGCGTCCCAGGGAATACATAAAAATTCAAGGCAAGACTTGGGAGGAGCAAGTAAACAGTCTTACAAATGAGGTTTTCCGAAAGGTGGGGTTTGAGGTGGAGTCCTTCACCCGATTGCCATACCTCTGCGAAGGGGACATAGCAAGAGATTACTACCTTCTTGATGATGCAGTTTTTGTTCTAAAGTCCTCAGATGATCAAGTGGCTGCTCCATGAGTACTACAAGCACAGAGCATGTAGTTATATTTTCATGAGCATTCTTGAATCGCAGTGTTTGACTTTTTAGAAGTGGCAAGTCGGGTGTGAAGCTCAGGTAACATAGTTTCAATGTTCACCAGCCATCTTGTTTAATGAGACCTCTACCCAAAAATCTGAAAGGCATTTGGCCTATAAGAAAATGCCACTAATGGACTCTGATGTCATAACTCTTACACAACCAACAAAACATGAGATTTTTTTTTTTTTGTCTGTTACCTGTGCTCACTGGAAGTATCATTCTGTATTGATGCAGAGGACTCTCTTGAGATGGTGTTTAACTGGACCCTTATTTTTCCCAACAAATTTTCTACCCAATATCAGACAGTGAAGATGGTGCAAGTGAAAGCAAGGCATTTAAACACCCATTTTGTAGCCAGTTCATTATAATTTTACAGTAACTTGAAGCAGAACTTTTCAAATGCCCCTTTTTAAAGTGAGCCCATGGAATTCCAGCTTCAATGACCACAAAAAGAATATTGTAGACTGTTCAAAGCTAGTTCTTTTCTTTCTTTTTCTTTCTTTTTTTTTTTTTTAATGAAAACCGATTCTTAAAGCTTTATCCTTTGACTTTGACAATAACGTCTAAATCTTTAATCCTTGATATAAAATACCTGTTGGTGCTAGTAGATGTAACTATGATATAAATGGACAAGGCCTTAGTTACCACATTGACTTGTAAACTACTGGTTTTACTATTCCAAGCAATGCTGTAGCAGCAAGCCCTGCATTTATGGCTGTTTATGAATTAAACTTTGTCTCTCAATGTTATGGCCTGAATCTATGCTACTCAAATGATGGTGCAGAATGAATTTTTTTTTTGGGGGGGGGGGAAATGTGCCACACGTAATGCAGTCTAAGTGTTTGTTCTAAATAAAATACACTTTTGAGCATTTCTTGGCTTCATTTTATTTTTGTCATGCTGCAGTGTGAAGTTCCTGTAAGATAATATTTGCCTCAAAGAAATTTGACAATCTGTACCTTCAACAAATTCAATACTAGTGTATCCCACTAGTGTATTTGCTCTTGTCTCAAAGGTTTTATACATATTTCAAAGATTGGCAAGTAGGCATTACTTGAATATTTTAAGGATTATCTTTGATTTGATGTATATTTAAGAAATGCATTTCTGCTCTTACTTGTTACCAGACTGCAACGTACTGCTTGCCATTAAGTCTCATTCATGTTGTACCTGTTTAAAGGGTTAGTCAGGGTTTGCAAGATGGAGCAGCGAAAGCACAATGAGCATATGGGGTCATATAATGGGGTGTTTATGTTTCACTAACAAGTTTTGGGGGACTTGGCAAGGACTGCCTAAAGTTGGTACGTGAGTATGGGCAGATGGCTGATTACAGGAACCACCTGAGAGTAAACCTCTGCTGCAGACGAAACAGGATTGCCTCTAAAAATCTGCAAATAAGCTCTTCAGTTTCTGGAATTAAATGTTTGGAGAGAACTTACTCCCAAATTGTGTAAATGTAGTTATACATTCTTCTCAATATGTATAAAGATACTTATTCTGTGTTGTAGCAATATGTAGAGTTAAATTCTGTTTCATAAGGAGAATTTAACTACACATCAGAATCATCTTTATTTGTGCAAACAAACAAGGAATTTGACTCCAGTAGGTGTAGCCAATAAATATGAAAAGATTAAAAAAAGAAAAATACAAGTTACAGAAAATCTTAAACTATGCAAAATATAACGAATTACAACTAGGCTATAAATAGGATGAACATAGTACCACCTGAATGAAACTGGATATTCCTTAAACTAAAATTTAACTCCAAGTATTTACACGTGTCTTAGTAAAGGATAGACGCTGATTTCCTGGTTCGTTTCCTTGACCATTGCAACTGGGAAAAGGGAAACTTGTATTTACTTTCTTTTTTCGTAGAACTTCAAGGCAACGTTTCCTCCAGCATAGTTTATGCAAATTACCAATCGCTCTGTCCTGATTGGCTGGGACCAAGAGCGTTTCCCGTCTTGCATTGGATACTGCGGTCTTGGCCACGTCCCCAAGCCACGTCGCGCTTGACTCGCCATTTTCCCATCTTCTGGACCCAGAAACCGTTTATTCTAACATCACAGTGTCATTCAGCGCTGTCGGATAAGAAAAAAAAAACGTTGCCGGAGACAGGCAGAGTTCTTCAGAGAATCTAGAATCGCCCTGCTACTTACCGCGTTCCTGCAAACATGAATATTTTCAGGCTAACCGGCGACCTCTCCCACTTAGCAGCTATCATCATCCTGCTGCTAAAAATATGGAAAACCAGGTCTTGTGCCGGTGAGTAGCCAAAGTCTTTAACTTAAGAGTTTAAGCTAACCTTAGTAGGTACAGCATGTGTCCTCTCGTGTAATTAGCAGTTTGAGGAGAAGTGAAAGATGTCCACCGTGGAACTTATCTGTAGTTAGTTGGAACTCATTAGCCAGCTTTTGGCTAATGTTAGCTAGCTGGCTAGTAGTCCTGTCCATTTCAGCGGTATGTTTTGTCATCAAGTAATGACAACCACTCCCGCGGCTGTCACTGTGCCTTTTAAGAATAGGACCCTGAAACTTGTTATGTGGTTCTGTCATCAGTTGTGCTACTAGCTTGTCTTGACAGTCCATTTGGCCCCAAACCAGCGTTAGATGGGGGACCTGAGGGCCACAGTACTTGATAGTTTGGCTTCGTCATTTCACCTGATTGACACTAAGCTAGTTCCACGTTTCAGCCTTACTGTTCCTGTGACTTGCTTTACTACAGCCTGGTATGACCTCTCTGACGTGGCAGCATCGAGTGCTCCCGAGTCTGCACATGCAAAGTCGGTGACTGGGTGAATGTTTTTGCTTGCAAGTCCAGCAGGTCTTTGAGGGAAAAGTTAATTGCTGCATTCTGTGAAACTTTGTTTTTCCTGTTATTGCTGTGGCCAAAGGGTAGGTTGCTATCACTGCAAGGGAGCCAGTCCTAGATTAAACCACACAATGGTGTGTGAGAGTGTAAAGGGGAACAAAACGAATAATTGACTTTGAAGTGCTAACAAGGTTTGGATCACCTGGTGTCCTTAGAGGACTGTTGAATTCATTAATGGGTTACAAACTGTGTAATTTGATTACAAGTTGAGCAAGCAAGTAAAGCAGTTGCATAATAGCCTGTGTTTTTTTTAATGTAGAGAAGTGCAAGTAAACCATTGCATTTAATTGACATTTATTAACAGATCATGAACCGCAAGCAATGCATTTTTTTTAAAGTACACACTCTAACATAAAGTCTTATTGCATGTGTCTTGATGCATGCTCAATCATCCAGGTAAAGAAATCCCAAAAAATCGATTATGTTCATGTGGTGCTAATTTCGGTCAATATGCAAATGTAGTGTTTGTAAGGTTAGGGAAACCTGCAGTCAGCTGAGACTGAAGAAGTCACTTGACAAAACGTTTCTCCCACTGAAAACACTACGTTTAGATGAACAGAATCAACTTTTTGGTATTGCATGTTTTTCAATTCATGTTGAATCTATAATTCACATGAGTTGTCTGTGTGTAGACCAGATTGGACATTTGGTGGATTAGTTCTGCCCCCCCAGACATCTCTGCCTTAGGCTTATTTGTTCCTGCAAATCAAAGTACTTCTGAGTGATTGCCTTCATCCCTTTCCATCCTAATGGGAGTGGTTGCTTTAACAATACTTAAAGAAGCAGAAATAAATTGAAATGACTCACAAACAGTGGACCAGTAAAGGTGATAAAACTTTCAAATGAAACTTGATAAAGGAGCCATAATTGAATAAAACAATACATGAATATCAGGAAGTACAAAACCTCAGATAACTACACAAGTTTTTAGTTTAGTTTTAAACAATTATGTTGTTGGAGCACACTTAATGGGAGTAGCAGAACATACAACGTTAGATTGTTCTAAGCAGCTTCACAATTTGTGTTTCCATGGGGGAATACCCTGGTGGCTTTCTCCAGAGCTCTGATTATGTACAACTTCAAAAACAAGCATTTAAAGTTTAAAATCAACTCACTGGAAGATTTCTGTTATTAGTGAGTAATAGTAGTGCAGCTATTTGAGCATGAATGAGGTGAAAAAACTCTTGGCCTTTATAGTATTAGATGATTTAAAAAAAACAGGTTTTGTCACATGGCAACATACCAGATACTTGTTCCAATTATATAATATCCTCTGCTCCTATACTAACTATATAATAGAGATTAAAACGTTATAATGTTAAGTTTAAAATACTTTGTGCTGTCTTTCACAGGTATTTCGGGAAAGAGTCAGATCTTGTTTGCCTTGGTGTTCACCACTCGATACCTTGACCTGCTCACATCGTTCATCTCTCTCTACAACACCACCATGAAGGTAAGATCCTGCCCCCTTCTCATCATCACATCCTGCAGCATTTTCCATCCAAGCAATGAACACAGTGTGGCCGTAACCAGTACACCAGGCCCAACATGTCAGTGTTTGCTAAACGATACAGCTGCCAAATAATTTGTGGTAGGCTTGTACGAGGTGTCCATGCTGCACAACTGCAAGTACCTCAGGCCATTAGGTCACGAGGGTCTTAATGCTTTCCCATTTATATTTCAGATCATCTACATCGGATGTTCATACGCCACTGTGTACCTGATCTACATGAAGTTCAAGGCAACTTATGATGGAAACCATGACACGTTCAGAGTGGAGTTCCTGGTCGTCCCTGTTGGTGGCCTGGCTTTCCTGGTTAACCATGACTTCTCTCCTCTGGAGGTCAGACATTCAAACACACAGCCAGGGCTGCTCTATGATAAAATAAAATTCATGACTATATTGTTAAATCTTGAAATGACTGTTATTAGACACAACTACTCAAAGACTCCAAAAAAGAATAGATAATGTAAAAAAAGAAGAAGCGAGGAGAAATTGGTATGCAAGTTATGGAAGACAAAAGAGGGCTGTCATCTAGATTGATTCCTACTATGACAGGCTCTCTGCAGCACCTATAAGCCAACTATCTAAGAGCAGTCGATCTTTCATGCTGCTTCTGTGTTGTCATAGTGCCATAGATGGTAGCGTCGAACTATTAAAAAAAAAAACCGCACAGCAGGTATGGGAATCCTCATGTGCTGAACAGCAACATGGTGCTTCAAGTAGAGCAGGGCAATATGTCCAAAAATATTTATCACGATATACATTTGAAAATTTGCAATAATGATATAACTGACACTAGACAAAATACTTTACAATTCCACAACTTTATTAGTGCAAAAAAACCCCATCAATGTATTTTCACTTAAACAAGCAGCTGTTTTATGTGAATTAAAGTTATATAAAAAATTAACAGTGCAAATGCAAATTCTTTGCTGACAGTTTAACCAAAAGGCATTTCCAGTGGAAATTGGCCGACATATCCTCAGCATAACCATGTATAATATCCACAAAACTTAAAAAGAGCTTATACACACACAATACGGTAATATTATGTTGAAGCACAGTACGTATCACTCCGCGAGGCTCCTGCCTACGATAGCCGTAATGCTCCGACAATCCATCAAGCAGTCCGGGTTCGTAGCTTAGCAAAGTTGTACTAAAACATTTGACAGATTTTCGAGCGCCGTGTACATAAAATCGTTTCGAGGTCAGTAAACACAACCAGAATTCATACATAAGGCCCATTGGATTATAAGGGGCACTGTTGACTTTCAGAAAAATCAAAGCATTGATTTCAAGTGTGCCGTATTTTCCAAAAAACACGGTAATAACGACGGCCCGCTAGCATGCGCTACCAAAAATAGTGCTTTGTTGTGTATCTGACGGACGAAAGCTAAACCAGTTCCACACCACTGAAGTTGCAGCATTTTTACAAACCAGTTCTGGTTCATCCGTTTCATTCAACGATTTGCTTTCGCCGCAATGCTTTTTCCGACGTGTGCGTATGAAAACAAAGGGACTGCGCATGCGCGTTTTACCCATATTCTATCGCGATATTTCATTTTTCTATTGTTGCCCAAAATTATACCGGTATTACCGTGAACAGTATGATATGGCCCAGCCCTAGCTTCAAGTTTCCATCATTGTGGTGGAGCTCTGTTTAAAACGTCTCAAAGGCAGCCGTGTTGGGTGCCGTTTATGGCTTGGAAAGTTTCTTGGCTTTAATTTAGCATTCAGAGTTACTGACATATTTCATAACTGGAAACAAATGTGCACTTTTCTACCTGATGTGGGTCGCTGTATGCTGCATTACCATCATTCACTAGGCTACGTTTTTTGCATCTTATACCACGGACATGGAGGAAACGGAGTATGCCTCCTTCAAAGCCTAGATCACGTGCATTATCCGTGACTGACATGTAGCCCAACTTAGGTCCAAACAAAGTTGTTTTCAAAATCTTTGGAAGAGAAAATCATAACTGAAACCAAAGTCTGAGGAATCACCCAGCACTTCATTCTATAGAGGGAACAGGATGCACATACATGTTAAACTCAGTCACGTGAGACAGCTGCCATGCAGCATGCATGCACCAGTGCAGACTTACTATGAAAAAAGGGTTATGTTTCAGTTTGATTTCTTTTACCGTGCTTCTGGCTGGTTTGTTTACATGTGCATGCTTTCTTTTTTCATGTATTTGCAACACACTGACTTGCAGAGATGAAGATCTCTGTGAGCTTGATTTTCAGTCCAGGAAAATCACTTTAACATTCGCCCTAGTACTCACAGTTATACCCGCCATTCAACGCTGGCAAACATGATAATATCTTTGTATGTAAATTTAAAACACACATCACTGCTGACACTCTGCCATCCATTTCCTCCACCTCAGATCCTGTGGACATTTTCTATCTACTTGGAGTCAGTGGCCATACTACCTCAGCTCTTCATGATCAGCAAGACGGGAGAAGCTGAGACCATCACCACCCACTACCTGTTCTTCCTGGGTCTGTACAGAGCTCTCTACCTCATCAACTGGATATGGAGGTTCTACTTTGAGGGGTTCTTTGATATGATTGCCATCGTTGCTGGAGTGGTGCAGACCATCCTCTACTGCGACTTCTTCTACTTGTATGTAACAAAAGGTGAGTGCTGCTGCATTTTTCATTTCATTTTTTAAATTAAATATATATTTGTTCAAACCAAAGTTGAAAATCTCTTTAATGGTAGCAGTGCAGATATGTTGTAATTTGTTTCAAGGACAAAGCAAACATGAGCACAAGATTAGATTCTCCAATCTGAACATTTTGTTTTTACTGTGTGTAGTGTTTTGTTTTTTTTCTTTGGGTTTTTTTTTTTTTTTTTTTTTCATGATTTGCAATCCTAAACTTTTAAGGTTTGTCCATAAATTGATGTCATTGAGTTCATAACTGTCTTGTTTACAAAAGAGTATCAGGAAGAGATGCATTGTCATATCAACTACTGCATCACTATAATGAAAAATTCAGAAACGCCCTCGATGCTTCATCATTTATTGAGTTTTTAATACGAGTTTAAGACGACTTCCTTTTTCTTTTCTCACTGGTGACATCACAAACAACACAACCAATGCAGTGGCCATAAACCAGGCTTTACACTCATGTTTCAGAGCACACTGGGCAGTACATATGTAGTCACTCCACCATCTTGTGGTAGAAACTGATGTTCATCAAAATCATAGGTCGACTTCAGCTGATGTCTCTTAAACACAGTGCATAGACATTTGGATATAAATAGCAGTGGCTTCTTCACTTTGATTGCTTTAAATAATTCAGGTATAATAAGTTCCCTTTAACTACACTGATGTTAAAACAAATGTTGATGAAATAAAGTTTTCATATAAGTTTTGATGTTCAAGTCTCAGGCAGCAAAAACACTAAACTGAAAAAAATCAATCCATCAGTGTGTCTTCTTGTGATGAATGCTCCCTGTCTAATATGTTTAACATAAATCTGTCCTGTCTGGTTTCAGTACTGAAAGGAAAGAAGCTGAGTCTGCCAGCCTAAGTGCCAAAGAAGAGTGTTTTGGCAGACTCAAGTCGGGCGATTGGAGGGGAGGAGGAGGGGCAGCAGACACCTCTGACAGCCCCATTCCCCCAATATCAGCAGTCACTTCCTCCTCTTCCCCTCCCACCAGTGTAAGATGCCTGAGACAGAGAGCTAGCAGGAGCCACTGGCTGATCCAGAATCAGTGGAATTGGAACACCTTCAGCAGCTGCTCCTTGGCCTGCAGATTTCTGTTTGATGCATCTTGCCTTAACTTTTTTTATTACTCTGTATAACGGAAGGGGAAAAAAAGCGAGAAATGTTTTCTACATAAAATGTGTACTCTGGAGATTCGACACATCGATGGAGCTCGGGAGATAAAATTGCCTGTGATTTGGCACTGTGTGATATAGAAGCAGACTTCTTGTGGTGGGATATTATTGAGCATTTTTAATAGTATTTGCAATCAAAATAAAATCTCTTTGTTCTTGTTTTTTTTTGTTTTTTTTTTCTAAATCTGACTGAGGAGGCTTGTATTGAATCCCATAACTTTGATTCTGCCGTTCTGTTTTTGGCCAGTATGCATTCCCATTTGTAATGACTGCTGCTCATGCCTTTTGGTGGAAAAAAAAATAGTAGATGCCATAAATTGTTCTTTTTCAAAATCAAAGCAACTCTGAAGGTAACTTTAGAATATATTTTGGTTCAAATGCTGTCAGAAATGATGGGCATTAGATCCTCAGTGTATTCTCCGCCATATGAAGCACGGTCCATATTAGGAGTAAACATAAACGAAAACAAACGTGTGAAGAAAGTCGGTGAACTCGCCGTTAATTGCTTTCGTTTAAAGTGACCGATGCCACCTGTAATTATACATCATTTCAGATGGTTCCTTTTATATGTTTGAAATGCATAAACTCACTGGTTATGTGCTGTGTGTGAAGTCCCACTGCAGAGGTCTTTTTTTTTTTTTTCTTTTAGCTGCAAATGTATTTATTTTTTAATCTTCCTGCTGGTTTCCAATAAACAGTCTGTAGAAAGTTCTACCTGTTGTGCATAATTTGACCCTAAGAAAGGAATCTCCCTATTGGATTTGGAAAGAGACTGCGGCAGTATCCTATGAAGTTATATTGGTTTCTGATAGAGTTTTCATGCTCCTCATTCTCAAGTTCTCTTTTTCATTTCTCACCAGAGCTCTTGCATGATATTACCACCACTAATAAAAGCTTTGTGGGAAACATTTGTCTTAGTACTGTGATTCCACTCAAGTTTTGCTCCTATGACGTTACACATGACGGTCAGATTTATTACTTTTTTTTAATCCGCTGATGCAGAAAGTCTAATAAGCTCATCACATTTTCATATATACTGGAATTTCCCTTTTTGGTGTCAGTATTCCACCCATGTTGGGGGGGCACACACCAGTGTACTCCTAGTATCCCAAGCCCTGATGAATGGGGAACTTTGCCTCAGGAAGTGCATCTGATATAAATTAAGCATGCAAATAATACAGAATGAGATTTCCATTCATACCAGATTAGTTAAGGCCCGGTTTAACAACGAGTGCTTTCACTGCTGGTCAAAACTGTGCTGCTGTTGGCAGAAGACAAAAGAAGGAAGGCATGCTAGGGGGCAGTGAGAGAGAAGGAAAGCAGTAGAGGTGAGAGGACGCATTTAAATGTAGAGACTATGACTGGTAAAGGCAGAGTGCTGGCTAATATCACAGAGTGAAGGAAGATACATATATGTGTCCAGGAGACTGGACACATATATCCTGGTATGCATTGTCTTGGTGAAAAATTCAAGGCCTTCCCTGAAAGAAACACCTGGATGAGAGCATAAGTTGCTCTAAAACCTGTATGTACTTATATTATAGGGTACATATGGAGACAACAGAGACAAGACATAAGTTTGCAGAGGAAACATATAAAGACAGACAACCATTCACACCTACAGCTAATTTAGAATTACCAAACAACCTAATGTGTTTGGACTGGAGAAGGAAGTTGCTAACCACTACACCACGTACCGTGACTATTTTTTTTTAAAAAAATACTTAAATAAAATGCAGACAATAATGCATTCTTAAGCATGATACTATTCCAAACTGCAGATTTATAGACATATTTTCATTAAATGTGGTGCGTGAACAGACTGCTGATTCTACTGTTTGCTCAATCATTCGCTAGATTAATGAATTTATTAACCAACCAATCAGCGAAAAATGCATTAACCTTTTTGTGCTGATTGTTACGTCTATTTTTTATTTATAGACTATAGAACATTTAAAAAACAGAAGCTAACTCAAAGTACTTTAGAGACAGACACATTTAAGTCTCCAAAAGCAAAGAAAATAAAAGCAGAGGGGTGAGTTTTGTTCTGTTAATTACTGTAGAAAGAAAAATCATAGTGATTTAGTGATCATTAATAAAAGAAGAAAAAAAATGCAAATTGATTATTATTCTTTTCATAACTGCTCTATCCTATATAAGTGGCCTTTATAGTTTAAAATAATAATTTTCAGTATTGGTAACGGCAATACTTGCCCTGTATTTGCTTGGTATCAGACTAATACCCGATTTTGAAGTATCACACGGCACTAGCTGTTACGTGTTGACGGGGCTGGATTATATGACGAGTGTGCTCGGAACCATCGATTTGAGCCACCCGGAACAAAAACGTCGCCGGACCAAGCTTTTTTCTTTCCCCGCATTTTTGAGTCGCGTTGGTTTTAGTCATTGTCATAAATAACAAGTGACGTTTTTAACGTGTCTGACGAAGAAAGGAGAAGTAGTGGAAAAGAAAGGACACCCCCCTATATTTATAGCTAATTTCTGATTGTGTGCGATCGAGTGCAGTGGATGAACAGGATGGAAAATGATATTTCAGAAGGAAAATCTACTAACTCTTCAGGTAAGTTTTCCTAGCATCACTGTAAAGAGTTTAAGTTTTTAGTCAGACAGTCTGAATAACAAGCTGCTTATGTGGCATTTTAACGGAGGAGATATTTCACAAACGCTGATGAGTAGTAATAAAATATTGGGGATTTAGTGTCGAATAAAAATAGCACAGTTATTAGTAACACTGCCTGCATTTTCTTGAATAGGCACTTTATGCAAATACGTGCAACATCTAACATAGGCACTGTCTACAAATGAATTTGGTATTAGTTGTAGTACCGAATTCAATTAAAGTGAACGCTTTCATTTAAAGTGGTCTCTGCTTCCGTTCTTGATGCCAGGGATTCCACAACATGTTGGAGACATTTTTCGTGGGTTCTTTTGACTTAATCTAAATGCACTGTGGTGGAAATTTTGCAACAAACTTATAAACGGTTACAATGGACCATGTACCAGCTTTCATAGGAAGGGAGGCAGACTACACCTTGGGCAGGGCTAACACAGAGAGATGGACAAGCAATCACGCTCAAAATCACACCTATGGCCAGTTTACTGTAGAATCACCAGTTAACCTAACTTGGATGCCTTTGGACTGTGGGAGGAAGCAGACATATCAGGAGAGAGCCAACACAACCATGGGGAGAACATAGAAAAGCCCCAACTGGCTGGTTGATTTGAACCCACGACCTTCTTGCTGTGAGGCTGCGATGGTACCATCTGTCATGAGCATTATAAATACTTGCATTCTTAAATGTGACACTCTGAGCAAAACTCATTTGACCATAAAGTAATAGTAGACTACAGTATGTTGTATTTTTCAATTGTGAGTAGATTTCAAACAGATGTATAGATTTGATTTAATGTTGTATGGTAAATGGTAAATGGCCTGTATTTGTATAGCGCTTTACTAGTCCCTAAGGACCCCAAAGCGCTTTACACATCCAGTCATACACCCATTCACACACTGGTGATGGCAAGTTACAATGTAGCCACAGCCACCCAGGGGCGCACTGACAGAGGCGAGGTATGTCAACAGTTCATTACTGGCCAGCCTACTGAGTACTACAGATGTCTGTGTATTGTGCAGGCAACGGGTAGAACATGCGAATTCCAACAAGAAAGGCCTCAACTGACCAGTGGATTCCTTCTTGCTATTAGGCGATAGGGCTAAACACCACCATATACATATGAGTTTATTAAATATGTATATGCGACTGCTTTGCTATGAAAGGATCAAGGAACACAAAGCAAAAGAGCAAAACAATATTTTGGCCCTGCAGTTTAGTAAATCCTAAACTGAACTCTGACAATGAGTTCATGAAACTCATTGTCAGAAAATTTGCACAATAAACCAGGAACTAGTTTATGGGCCAAATGACATATTTTAGTTTAGTAGTAGTAGTAATAATAATAATAACAACAATAATAGTCAAAACAGTCAGTTTTAATGAGTTATTCATTTACAAAACAGACGATGAGCAGCATTTGGAGCAAGGTCACCACTAAACAATATACAAACAATTGGACAGCTGTGTTAAGCCAAATATTTGTGTCTGGGTTTAAGTTATGGTTCATTTTATGGATATTGATAATAAAACATTTATCCCCGATGTTAAAATGACCCACTTCTGTTCACATTCAGGTGCAACACTCTCCCTCACTGCCCTGCGCCTCCTGGTCCCACCACTTCGGTTGGTCTCAGCAGCCGTCTGGCAGACCATCCAGCAAAAAGTTATAGCTGATTACGGGATGCTTGAGGAGTTTGTGTCTATGGTTACAGACATTCTTCCAGAGCTGCTCACCAGCCGCCAGCGGACTGAACTCAGCCTGGGCCTCAGAGCACGGGTGAGTTTATCAGCATCTGCAAATGAAGTCATTGTAGATTTGATGGATTTGTACTTTTTTGCCTTAGTCATAATTGTCTTTTACGTCGATAAGAGCTTTGCACGCCTTTTGTTCTCTTATTCTTTGGCAACCTTTTCCATCACTCTGTGCTCTGACACAGAATGTCAGTTGGTTCTAGGTCATTTGATTGGGTGGCCATCACCACTCCTCCTACATCCTTCCTTTTGGGAACCACACACTAAGATACCATCTGTTCACCTTCTCTGTGTCTCAGAAGACATTGTATCCACAGTCAACATTGTCACACTTGGATTATGCAGTCCAAAATCCAGATTTCCACTAATCTAATGTCAACAGTCAGCTATATTATTTTTTTCAGGCATTCTGCCACAAACACAGCCATGTTTCTACTTCTCAAACCTTTAATCTTTAAGTAGATTGTGGGAAAAGTTTATAACTCTAATATGGTTGTAGAATTAATCTACTTCCTAGCTTCCTGTAATTAAATGATCAAAAAGCATAAGAAAATCTAGCACTCCCTAAATCACCACCTGAAGATGTGTCTGCATATACCAGTCACAAAGCGCCATGCATTGTGAAGTTTCCTGAATACACTTGACTAAGGGCATTTAGATCAAGTGATGTTACCCAAGAACCATTGCAATAAGTGTAGAGTGTAGAGCAGTGTCTGGATCTCAAAGAATTCACCAATTGCAGTATGGTGAATACACAGAGGCCAAGAAAAACAGTGGTTGACAATGTGAATCGTTCAACATCAACGTGAATGTCCATAAAATCGTGCCTGTACAGAGTGCTGGCGTATCCATCAAGCTCACAAAACACGCAGTGAAATCACCAACACAGTAGCATTCCATTTGGTAAAAGACAGTGGGCTGATATTTATATAGCACTTGTGCAGATAACAAACAAAGTCTTAAATTCGTGCACACACGTATGCTTCAGTGTAGGCATCAGAGGCAACTTGGCTTCATGCTTTGGTGATGCAAAGATTTACACATTAGCGGGAAAGTCCCCTCAATCTGAATGTGAAAGTAGCGTCTACATGACAGTGCTGTAGAACAGTTTTGTCTACAGTCAATGAATAGTTGTGATTAATAACTGTGATGATCTTAACATTGAGAATATTAATAATTAATTAGTTGTGCCGTTCAGCAATTAAGCCACTAAGGTGAAATACTATACCAAGCATGACTAGAAACTTCCACACAAAACCAAAACAAATTTTGGCTGATCCCCTCTGGACTTATTTCAGTGTTGGTGCTATCTTTACATTTCCATGTGGAAGTCTCATTTCTGCTCTGGATCTTCCCTGATCTGTCTAACCCGTTTTCTTTTATGGAAAATGGTTGAAATGACAAAAGTGAGTGGGACAGGTTGTGCTACCTGTTTGTATTGCTGATAAAAGCCGTGCATGCTGGCAAACAATGCAGGTTACTACTGTTAAATAATCCTTTCTCAGGTCTCTCAGGACCTTACAGTCTCGTTTGTGATGATTTAGGTTGCCCAACCCCTTGAAAATTGAAATAGTGATCGTTCATGTCACTCTATTAAACATCAGTTTCTTTGCGCTCTCAGCTGATCCTGGAGTTATACCAGCGTGAAGCTCCTGCTGACTTTGAGATCATCCAGCCACACTTGGACAGGATGCAAGTGCTCATCAATGCATGGCTAGTGGAGGTGATTTTTTTTTTTCTTTTCTGTTATCATGACAGTATAATTTAGATTCCCAAAACAGCTTATTATCATTATTAATTGTTATTATTATGAATTATGCAGGCTGGTGGTACTAATGTAGAACTGCCACAATCAAACTTTGTGGATCTTGCAAAGAGCTTGCAGAATAATGCTGAAGAAAGAGAGCACTTCTTTCAGGTCTGTATTTGTTTTTTCACTGCTTTTTGGCATCCTAGATAATAATACCATATAAGTGTTATTATTTTATTATCAAAGCTGGAGTACTTTTATTTTCAAGTAGTAGTAGTGGTAAAGTAGTCTAGTATGTGTAAAGGTGTATTTTTGAGTTTACTAAAAGCGCCAGCAGTGATATTTCTGTATGTTTTGGACGTTCATGATGTGCTTTCTTGTGTGTGCTTCTCAGAATGTTTTCCCTGTAGAGTTTGGTCCTGCATATGATGAAACACTTCACACTTTGATGTGCCTGTTTTTATCCAGATTTGAAAAGATTCTTCATCTTCAGTCATTCCAGCAGGTACACAAAAGTGCTACTCAGCATTACCCAATTATATTTTAAGCTAGATTAACAAATGTACGCCGCTCTTTCTTTTTCATTTTCAAAAGGTTGCCTCCATGTTTGGTGACGCTTCTTCTGCTCTCAAGGACTGCATGCAGTTGGTGTCTCAGTGTGAAGAGCTCAAAACTCTGCTGCAGTATCAAAAACACCTTAGCCAACTAGATCATATAGGTAAGTAGTTACAGATTTTCTACTCTTAGCTCTGTATCCCTGATTTAGCCGTCTCAGGCACATGGCTCTGGCTGTGAGCGCTAAAGGCCCCGCCCACTTGCAGTTTGCAAGGGACAGCTAATCGGAGGAAAGTTACCCTAAAGATCTGTTGAGTAGCTAAAACAACTTGTTTCAGATAGCAGATTTACTGCGAGGCTGAAACAAAGGACCAGTATAAGACAAATAAGGATTATTTTGAACTGTGAACCATGCAAAGCTACTCTAGTAGAGTCTGACATTAAAAATGTGGAGCTGATTTTTAATGGGTCCACTTTAATGATGTGTATTTGGCTTGTGAGATTGCTGCTTTGTGGTCAAAAAAATAAATCCAATGTTCTCAGATTAGTATGACGTGTGCAATAATGTAATAATGAATGGCACTTGGGTGTTGAGCTCTGTTCTTGTTCACTGTTATATGACACCTTTTTTTTGTCTTTTCAGATAGTTCTCTGGATGGTGAGTGGATCATTTCAGCTCTAAACCTTCCCTGTGTAGAAAAAACAGAAACGCTTAAAACACAAGCAAAGGGCAGCATTTTGGATGAATTGTTATTTTCATCAGATTTGGAAAAGGAATCACTGGCTCCAGAACAGCAGACGTGTGAGACCAATGATGGTAAAAGTGATTGGACTCCTGAGCACAATGGAACACAGTTGCCTTTAGGAGATTCAACAAAACATGACGAAAATGTAAATCTTCAAAGTCAGACAGATGGTTCTTGTTGCCTAATCAAAGAGTGCCACGTTCGTCTAAGAAGACTTGACCTGCCACTGTCTTTACAGTCTCGACCTGTGAGATCAAACAGAGGCCTAAGAATGAAAAAGATTCTCCAAGCGGTGAAAGGACAACTCTGCGGAGAGGCCCTACCTGCTGACAAATCTATTTCCACGAAAGCAAAACAGTTCGAGAGGGTTTCTCAAATGCTGTCAGACAATGAGGATTCAGGCAAAGACTCCTCATACATGGCTCCCATCAGTACTTGCAGTGAAGATGACTCCTGGTCTTACTACTCGGATAAGGACTCTTGTCATAACACTGTTAGTAGAAGTCCCAGTGTAACTGATTCATGGTCTCACTACTCAGATGATGAGTCTTCAGTTGTGAGTCCTGTTAACAGTTTCCCTGAAAGTGGTTCAGTTTGTAGCAGCTCAGATGAGGACCCTTCATTCCTGGGTCCTAAAGATGTGTCAGATTGTAGCAGAAATCGGGGCACTGCTGGCATAAAGCATAGCTCTACCAAACACACTCGTTTAATCCAGTGCTTTATCTGCAAAGAGCATGTCAACACAACCCTGAGAACTCACATGAAAACCCACTTTCCCACCAATGACTACGCGTGCCCTCGATGCGATAGCAGGTTTAAACTCCTATCCTCTCTGAAGAAGCACTTGAATAAGACTTGTTATGAATATGCTCAGCAGCATGTAGATCCAGGGAATCCAGATGAAGTCAAGAATCTTTACAAATGTGACATATGCCAAGAGGCGTTCAAGTACAAAGTTGCTCTGCAAAAGCATACGCTGACCCACAACGAGCTCTACTGCAACGTATGCAGAAAGGTCCTTCGAGATGCTGCAACGCTGGCAAGGCACAAAGTTTCACACACTCCATTTCAGTGCAACCGCTGCGACAAGTCTTTCAGTCTTTTCAAGCCCTTACTCAAACATTACGAAAACATCCATAAACTCAGCAGACCATTCAAATGCAGCCATTGCCCCAAAACTCTCCCCAGGCTGCGATTTTTAATCATACATGAATGGCACCACACAGGCCACCTGCCGTTCCGCTGTTCTCAGTGCAGCCTGAGATTCAAATGTGATTCTGAGCTCATGTACCACGAGAGGGTCCACACCAGAGAGAAACCCTATCTGTGTGCAGAGTGCGGCAAGACGTTCGCCCAAAAGTCCAACATGTTGCGCCACCTGCACTTCATCCACAGCGAGTCTCGAAATGAGAAGAAGCACTCTTGCTCTCAGTGCGAGAAGTCCTTTAAAGAGAAAGGAGCGCTGAAAAAGCACCAGAGGAGCAAACACTTACACGAGTTGTTCCGTAATCCATGTCCGACCTGCGGGAAGATGCTTTCGGCATCAACGATGAAAAGGCATAAATTAATCCACACTGGAGAAAGACCTTTCAAATGCACTGTGCCTGAATGCGAAAAGTACTACAGATCAACCTCGGAGGTTAAGAAACACATTCTTATGCACCATACCACAGAAAGACCGTATAAATGTGACATCTGTGGAAAGGGGTTTGTAAAAATGTGGTATCTCAATGTACATGCTAGAATACATTCGGGAGAAAAACCATTTGTTTGCCATATCTGCGGCAAGGCCTTCCTAAAGGCCTACAGCATGTTCAGGCACAAAAGACTTCTACATACATTTGTTACACATTAACTACGTGACACAGGAATGCTTGATTGGTTAAGGAAAGTAGCTTCTTGGTGTGAATGCGCATTGAATCTGAATTCTGTCTAATGGGCAGCAAGGAGCAGATGTTGCAAAAGCTGGCAAAATCATTCCCTATTTACTATTTAAAGTATGTATGTTTTCATTTGAACCACTTGTCTACCACGAGTGAGTGATGACAGAGGTCATTGCCACAGGAAACCAACCAACTGGACAAAAAAAAAAGAGAGAGAGAGAGAGAAAGAATCAAAACATGTCCAGCTAACTTTGTAACCACTTTGAGAACCCTCCAAATGCTTGTTCAGGAGTAAAGTTAGCAGTACGTTTTAGGTTAGAGTTAGACACTTAGATGGTTAAACCTCAGGTAAAAAGTGTGTGAATACACTGATGCCAGTGAATTACCTCACAAAGATACCTAGACAAATGTCTGCTTTGCGCTACACAGAAAGAGGAGCACACAGATTCAAATAGTCTACAATGAAACTGAAAAAGTAGTGGTTCCAGCATGTAAAATACTTACAGTCCCACAGTTAAATGTACTATCTCTGTGTGGGGCACAGGCTGCGATGACTGTTGTCTAAGTCAGCAGCTGACAGTACAATGGAAAAAAAAAAAAAAAACACTGTAAAGTAAACACAATAAAAATGCAGGACACATACTTGAGGTGAAAGAGTTCAGCTCAGTGTATAAAAGATCTTTGTGTCTTCTCCCAACTTCAATTCATATGAAGAATTACCATATTTGTTTCATGTGTACTTTGTATTTAGCAGTGTAATTTTTTTGAACTATTTAGTTTGTTTGATTTTACATCATATATTTTTTTGTTCTTTTTCATGTTGTGTATAATGTGTTTTAGGCACGAAGCAGAAAAGTGAGCAGCATTCAGCTTCTTCTGTGGAAAATGTCAGAAATGTGTTTTGATCATTTTCATCTGTTTTCTATCAAAAAATTAAAATGGTGAAGCTTTCACTTAAAATAGTGATCTTTCTTTCATTCATCTAATTTTGTGGGACTTTGCTCATGGTTTTTTGTTTGTTTTTTTTTGTATTTGAAAATTGGTAAATCCCAAGATTACAATAAACTACTTAAATGTACATGAGAAAATGATTGCATGATTTTTTTATTAAGAGGAAGAAACTCTTTAGTGTAGAAATAAAAGAAGGAAGGAAAGACAACGGTGCAAAGTGTTATAGTGAAGAGCAAGTTGATAATAATGTGCTTGCCTCTTCTTCTTTCAGCTAATATTAGGATCAGGGCAGGCTTGGGTCATTTTTCTTTCTATTTTCTAAACTCTTAACACGATGTTTAGACAGTGTGTATATTGAGGACTTAATCAGATAACTATAAAAAACTAAGTATCCCTTTCAATTAGCCTCATCTTTTTTTGAACCTTTTCATTGAGCCATCATTTTTCACTAATTTAGACATCCATTTAGTACACATAAAATAATGTGAATTCTATGCTTCTTCGGTAGGTAAACAGGGAGGAAAGGCTAAGGTATCAGACCATATGGAGTGATCCAAATTTGAAACTTTTGGTCCAAACTGTCATTAATTTGTAAAAGTCAGGAGAGAGGTACAACAGTTAATGTCTAATGCCCTCTGTAATACTTAAGGTAGCTCTGTCCTGGTTAGGGGTGGCATTGCACCCAGTAGTGTTGGAGATCTTGATAAAATTGATGGAATTCTAAATGCAGAAAACTACTGTCAGATCACTGTCACAAATACACACACACACACACACTACACATGGACACTCTGAGTCATGGATTTGCATTCCTAGACCCCTGATCCCATTATTGAAGATGTGGGATCACCTTTACAGAGAACAGAAGAAAACGCAGCTAGCATCCAAAGAAGAGCTTTGGAATGTTCTCCAAGAAGCCTGGAGAACCATTCCTGAAGACTACTAAAAGAAATTAGTGGAAAGCTTGCTTAGTTCACGCTTTGTTAAGGAATTAAACATGGCCATACCAAAGTTGCTCCTTCATCTATTTCGCAATTTTATTAGCCATACAGAAACAAAGGGGAGTGGAGATCGAAAGGCCAAAAGCACAGTAAAATAAAATGTAAAAAAAACAAAACAAAACGCGATGCGGAACGAATAACAGGACTATTTCCCGTTGTCGGACAATTATTGTAGATGGAACGAAAGGCAACAGTTGACGCACAAAGATCAGTTGTGTGACTTCGCTTTCTGGCTTCCAACCCATTTAAAACCGTTACTTTGACTTCGGTCACAGTATTACATGTTCTCTGACTGTAATGTAACTGCAGACAGCTCGCAGCATGGACGGAGGTGTCTCCGAGTTACCTGGTGAGTTTAAATGTTTGTATACAATTTTGTTTGGCTAGGCCGCAATCTAGCCCGCGCGCGGGAATAGCATTGCTAAAGCCGTAGCGGTTGTTATTATTATATTATTATTTTACTACAGAGTTGTGTCTAAAAAAATACAAACTGCTTCTACTTTTTACTAGCCTGGAAACACGTTGCTGGACTTAATTCTTTAACTCAGCGTTTGTGAGTATTAGTTATCCATAGTGCTAAGATAATGCTAGGCTAGGCTAGGAAAAGTCATTGACAGCAATTCACTCGTTGAAGTGAATCCGCCTGTTTTGAGTAAATCTCTGATTCATGTATTTGCTTTGGGGGTTTTGGGTGGGAGGGGAAGGGGATATGCAAACATATTAGCAACGTATGCAAGCAGTTATACTGTTAAACATTCAATTTGACATGTAACAGTGGTTCAATAGTAGATTACGGAAATGAAAGTAGCGGGCACATCCGCTTTATCCGGAGCTCGGCATTTAAGCGTTTTATGTTGTTGCTTTTCTTTTTGTTTGTGTTTTTCTGTGAAGAATAACTCCGCTTTAATGTTACGTGAGACCTTAGTTTTGTTATCAGTAATAATGGCCATTCGAGCTAAACTAAAACATTTTATTTTAATCCTGCTGGTAAGTTCGTGATGGGGTTTTTTTGTGTGAAAAACTTCACAAAATTTTGATTTGGTATACTATGCATGAATCTCCTTTCTCTTTTGGAACCAATATAAAGACGGTGACTAAATAAAGGGAATTTAGTTTGTGGTCATCACTCCATTGACAACTTAAATGGGAAAGTCTGTGTTGTTGGCCTGTCTTCACTCTCACTGCGTATTGCCTTTCAAGCACTTTTTTTAAAAAATGCCTTTTCCTTGCAGGCCCCTCTCTTCCCCTCTCTGCTCTGCGGCTCCTGGTCTCACCGATTCGGCTGGTTTCTGCAGCCATCTGGCAGACTGTGGAGCAGAAGGTTGTGTCAGACTATGGGCTGCTTGAGGAGTTTGTGTTTATGGTCACAGAAATTGTTCCTCAGCTTCTCTCTACGAGGCAGCGCGCTGAACTCGTCTTGGGACTCAGAGCACGAGTGAGTTGGCAGAATCTAGGTGCTCCGCATGGCGCTCCAGCATGTTACTTATACATGTATTTTGTCACTTGTTTGTTTAGCAGCTTAACATACATTTTAATTACATACTCCTTGGGTGACAGCAGGTGGGTTAGTGTGTTGTTTGAAGCTGAAGACTCATATCTGATCAACAATTGTGGCTTTTAAACAGAAAAAAGCCTGTGATGTATGCAGTAGGGCTGAATGATAAATTGGGCTTTCATTTTAATTGCAGCAGTTACTATAAACAATTCTTCTTCTTCTTAGTTTGTTTAATCCAAACCTCAAAAGGCAGAACCCACTAAGTTGAGAAAGAATGATAGTTATCCTTTAGAGAGATTAATGGTTGCCTGCAGCTGCCTTTGTCGTTATCTTAAAGCTGTCACAGTCTTTGTTTTGACTCACTCACTGAGAGTATGGCTGTGTCCCAATTAAGAGACCGCACACTTGAAGTACGCGCACTACGCACACTACGCGCACTACGTACGGTGCGTACTGTAAGTACGAGAAGTGCGGAAGTGAGAGGCTTGTGAAATGGGGCGGTCTAGCCTTCGTCGCGCTGTTCAGGTTGCCTAGCAACCATGATACTAACCGCAAGAAACGTTACATACAGCATTGTGTGACATAAATGAAGGAGAAACAATGTTTTGTTGGTCATTCATTTTTGTCATGACATCACTTTGATTAGTTGAGTATCTTAGGCTGAGACCACGGGACTGTAAAACATGACTGTTTGGCTTCATTTCTGTACTGAACAGTCATTTCAAGATTAGTTAGTAAATAACAATTAGCTAATGTTGTTCATGAGACTAAAGTCATCTCACTTTGGTAATGTAAATATAATATGGCCAATATTATATGTATTGTCAGATTATTATTATTTTATTTATATATATACACACACACACATATGTGTATGTGTCGATATATATGTATATAAATAAAAGAAGTTGAATGTTAAACATGAAGCATTTCCTGAGATTCATTATAGAACACAGAATGAATGGAATGCATCTTTTCTCTTAACTGTTCGGTTATTAATGGTGATTGCAGTTGATCCTGGAGCTGTGTCGTTCTGATGAGACCGCGGACCTGCAGGTTATTCAACCACATCTCGACCGGATGCAGAAGCTCAGATCACTGTGGAGCGTGGAGGTGGGTGAAAACCTTTTTTTGTCATGTGTTAAAACTGCTGCGACGTTTAATATTCCTCGTTAAAATCTGAAGTTCCACGATGACCTCTTCTGTTTTAAATTCTTTACTTGTAGAATGCTGAACCAGTGTCAGACTCTCATTTCATGGGCCTAGTCCAAAATCTGCTGAGAGATCCTGAAGAGAGAAGAAATTTCTTCATTGTGAGTTAAAACTGAATACGGAGACAATGTGATTGATTGCTGGCAGGTCCTTGTTAATATGATCCCTTTTGAGGAAAAAATAAAATAAAATTGTACGTTTGAATTTGTTGCCTTGAGCAAATGGTTTTTGTAATTTGGCTCTATATAAATAAAACTGAATTGTGTTGTAGGATGTTTTCCCTGGAGACTTTGGTCCCACATATGACAAAGCAATCCAGACACTGATGTGGTTGTTTCTGTCAAGACTGGAAAAGCTTCTTCCAACCAAAACTCTCCAACAGGTAAATGTAATGTCTCATATTGAGCAAAGAGCATTTCTCCCAGTAGTATTAGTTTCTTTAACATTGTTAGTTGTTTTTGTTACCTTTTTTGTGATCTCTTGCATTCAGTTTGCAGCTCTGAGTAGTGAAAGGCTGTACACACACAATTCAACTCATTTGCCAAAATACTTCATTTTACTTTAATTTATTTGTTATAATAGGTCTATCATCCCACAGACAAAGTCCATCTTCACTGTCTGTCATGACTGCTGGTGATGGTACTTTTCCTTCTCTTGCTATGCAGCCTCAGGGAGCTTAGAGAAGTGACTTTACAAACAGTTCTCAATCTGTTCCAGGGTTATGTTAGACTGACCCTCCAGCTTATAGTAGGTCTACAGAGCAAAACAAGAATATGAACAAAAAAATAAGAATTGTGTCAAAAGTTTAGAAACTGCAGAGCTTTTGACTCTTATGATTGGTATTTTACTTAAGCCTTTGTTTCATCAGATTGCCTCTCTGCTCAACGACACCTCATCTGTTCTGAATGAATGCATTGGGGCTTTCTCTCAGCCTCAGGAGCTCAAAGTCTTGCTTGACAATCAAAAAGATCTCACCCAATTAGAGGACATTGGTGAGTTGAATATTTTAAAACACGGGATCAGTTCTCAACATGTCGTTTTTTTTTTTTTTTTTCCCCAGAATCTGTTTTATTCATTCATGATTCTTGTTCCTTTCAGAGTCTTTCATCGTTGACAGTGGCATTTTGTCTGCCCTGTGTCTCCCTCCTGTGGAAAGAGTCGTGATTGTCAATGAGCAAACTGAAACGGATGCAGAGAGCAGTCTCGTGTATACTGTCTGCACAGAGATGGAAGTGGAATCTGAGAACAAAGAGGTGTATGTGGAGGGGACTGGGAACTCTGAGGAGTGTGTGCAACCTGAGTGGTTTGGCCTCACTGGTGAGGTAAAACCAGAAATTGATGCAGTGGTAGTTATGGATACTGTGGAAGGCACTGAGGCCAGCGAAAGCGAAATGGCAGAGGACCGCAATGACAACCAATCAGGAACACTGATCATCGGCGAGGATGGCCAGGTGACTGTGCTGGATGGTGTGGAGAAGAAGTCAAACAGACGTGGGAGAAAAAAGAAACGTCCTGTAGATGAAGACTTTGAAGCGGAAAGTGCAGTGACGGGCAAAAAAGAAACACCAGAAAGTGACGCACTGTTAGAAAGATCAGTGCGTAAGAACAGAGGGCTCAAGATGAAACGGTACTTATCACAGTGGAGGAAATCTGGGAAGACACCGGGCTCCAGTACGACCAGCAGTGGACCCAAAAAGTTTGCCGGGCCCCAAGGTCCAGCCAAAAGCAACGACTTGGATGAGAGAACCTGTAAAGTCTGCAGCAAGGTGGTGAGTCATGCCAAGTTCTTGCAGCGACACATGAGTCAGCACTCCGAGGAGCTGCCCATTACATGTCCTTCATGCAAGAAGCTTTACAAGAGCTTACGTTCCTTGCAGCAGCACAGATGTGCAAGCATGACAAAGGCAAAGGCTGTTAGGAAAGCCAAGGAGCAAGACACCCCAGCAGACGAAGGCGAACAGTCATCAAGCGGGGTTCCTTGCGACGACACAAATGAAGAGCAGCCAGTTGACAATACCACCCAGGATCCTGATTACTCTCCCCCTGCAGAGAGGGCTTCCAAAGAACCAGGGCAGAAGAGCCCTGAAGAACAGAAGAGTGTGTTAGAGGGTCCATTCTACTGTCCTCACTGCAGTGTCGAGTTCAAGTGCAAACAAACATTTAGGTTCCATTTAAGAAACATTTGCTACAATGAGCAGCAGGTTGATCCTGAGAAGCCTGATGATGTTAAGCATTGTTTCAGGTGTGATGAATGCGACAAGGCGTTCAGATACAAATCAACTTTGGATTCCCACAAACAGACTCACAACCCGCTCTACTGTGAGGTGTGTATGAAACTGGTACGCGACTCAGAAGCATTGGCCATGCACAAAGAATCCCACACACCTTTTCAGTGTAACCGCTGTGAGGAGAACTTCCCAGTGTTCAAGGCCCTTCATAAGCACTACATCGACGTCCACAACCCCACCGAGCCATTTACCTGCTCCCACTGTCAGACTACATTTGCCAGTTTGAAGCGTTTCATTAGACACGAGTGGAAGCACACGGGTTACCAACCATTTCAGTGCTCCCATTGTAGTAAAAGATTCCGTTCATACTCTGACCTTGTGGAGCACCAGAAAAAACACACTAAGGCATACCCATTCCTGTGCTGGGAGTGCGGCAAGAAATTCCGGCATGGCATCACGCTGACGAGACATGTGGAGCGTGTGCATCACTCTGGCGAACCCGTGACTGAAAAACCTACGCCGATCTTTACCTGCCCTCAGTGCGGGAAGACGTTCACTTCAAGAAGGTGCCTCCTGAAGCACGACAATTTTCATCACAAAGGGCTGCGCTTCCCGTGTGAGCACTGTGGGAAGGGCTTCTTTGGCAAGGACGCGTTGGTGAGGCACACTTTGATACACACGGGCGAAAGGCCTTTCAAGTGCGACGACTGCGACAAGTCATTTAGATCTGCAGCAGAATTAAAGATACACAGGAGATACCACACTGGAGAAAGGCCATTTAAGTGCAACATCTGTGAAAAGGGCTTTGTTCAATCTTGCTTTCTTACTTTACACATGCGAACCCACACTGGAGAACGGCCATATGTTTGTGCAGTGTGCAATAAGGGGTTTTCAAGCCTGCATGGCTTAAAACGACACAGGAGACTTGTTCATGCATAGATCATTGTGACATAAAACATATTTCCAAAAGGATTTTTAGCATAACCAGCCCATGTTGAAGGATGTTGGTGTTAGGTGTAGACCAGAACTTTGCAAAGAGTGAAGAGCTGATGATTTGACCTATCACTGAAAGGACACCTTTGTTGATGCTGACGAAGAGATGGACTAAGTTTTCCAGTTGAAGGACATTTTCTGTAAACTATCAGCCTTATTGTTCTTCCTATGGCTGGCACAGCTTTGGATTGCTAGAATGTGTGTAATTGCGTTGTGCATTATGAAAATGCATTATGAAAATGTAACTTGTATTTTTTACAGAGACATTTGTTGTTCTACATAAGATTTGTATGTATAAATGGGATGACCCTTAAAGGTCCCATATTATATTTCTTTTGTTGCCTCTTTATTCCTGGTTTTGAGCTCTGCTTTAGCAAGTGCAGCTTTAAGATGAATTAGAAATGCAGTTGCCTATGCACGTTTCAGGGGAAGGAAACAGACACCCACACTCAATCACTGTTTATTTGTTAACTCTTTTTTTCTTTTCTCACATTGTCTAATATTCTGCTATCGCTGTTTTTTCCCACATAGCTGTGACCTGTGTTTGTTTAAACCAAACTGATATTCGGATTAGCGACTCACCATGCTAATGTGATTTTTTTTTTTTTTTTTTTTTTTCCCCCTCCTCATTTTGTAGTGGTGACATGCGAACAGAATATAAAAGTAAGCCAGTGAGTGTTTAGGTATCACACAGGGTTAGGTTACTAGGTTATTTGGAGGCTTACTTGTCACACAACCCTCACACAACATCACATCACACAACACAGCTTTTCGTTTACAGCTGTTTAACATATTAAAACAAACACAAAAGTCACACAAAATAACTTCTGGCGGCTGAGATATAGATCAGGAGTTTGCATTCTTTGAGGAAAAATTACTGTTTGTCAGCAGTCTTGTGGCTTTTTACTGAGAGCACAAATTTTTTTCAGTTCTTTGTCAGTAGGGGCTGTCAAACAAGTAGTCTTCATTAAAATTGATATGGGTCTCTTTGTTGGGTTAGAGTCCATGTTGATAGTCCTGTTTGGATCACCAACCTGGAACTGTGCTGACAGCCTATGGTTTAGTACATCAGACAACCTAATGCTAGAAGACTAGGCTTCAATGACTGCTGTGAAAATCATGCAGTGAACATCAGAGCATCTACATCAACCTACATTTACAATGTAGGCAACATTCTGTCCTTTCACTAACTTTGAAATAAACTGGCTACTGGAAAAAATTCTTATAGCTTGTAAAGCTAAGAGGTTGTGAGATTGCCAGACAAATAGCAGTAGTTACATTTTCACAGCTTTGATTTTACACCTCCATGATTATAAAAATGTTTCCACTGAAAGTGGGTTTCATGGGACCTTTGATTATGTTTTTCTGTAATAAATTGAACATTTGATTCCAAGTGTCAGTTATTTAACACAAGTAATTTCAATATCATATCATCTAGTAATACGATGGGGGGAAAAGCTGGCCAAAGATGCAGATGAATCCCAGCTGCAGTCGGGAACACCCAACTTCAGTCTTAACAATGTTACATTAACTTCACTGTCTGCGGCATCTTTTCAGTTAGTTCATTGATTTCTGATGTATAAAATGCAAATTGTAAGTTGTTTTGCCCCAAATCCAGCAAACCACCTGTCCATGTGGGAAAAACACCAGTGCTGCTATCTGGCCAGTCAGCCCGTAATGCTGGTGACTTGTTCATCTTTGTTGTATAGCAATAACACGGTGGATTGTGATGGATCGGTGGTTTCTCGTAAACGTAGGAGAGTTTTTATTAGAATGTTATGAATTTTACAAGTGACTGCATTGTAAACCACAAAAGTTTTATAGGCACAGTTTGAGATAAACTTAGACAACCAACAGTCAACCAAAGATAGATAAGTGAAATAAGGTTTTTGTATCATAATCTAAAGGTTTTAAAATTTTTAGATGACCTAAAAAATTAAAAGCTGCATCAGGCATATGTCTACTTTCAGCTGCTCTGTTTAGGAAGCCTTCATCATGACGTGTCCAGAGGATGCTAAAAACAGGTCACAGCAGCTCTCTTGATGTCCTCTTTCACAACGTCCATGAATCTCCTGTGTGGTCTTTCTTCAAAAAGGATTTTGCTGCAGCACTAGTAGGAGAGTAGCCTTTAATGGTTAGTTGCCAGCTAATTTGAAAAATGCTGACACAATCAGAAATAACAGTCATAAATTAGCATTACTACTATTTGTAAATAAAACATTTTAATATGTGACTAGCTAGCTATCAACTTTACCATGTTTGTTGCATTTATGAAATTAGAAAACCTAAATAATTACAATTATTTAACAGAATTTGGAAATGGCAGAATAAAATAGCTATTAGCAAATTCAGGATTACTAAACTAACTTGGTTTTAAGCATTTAGAACATTTTAGAGAATGTAAAGGATTGCTGGCAAAAATAATAAAATTAAAATTTTAACAAAATATGCCATTGTCGATTTCCATGTCCATATGGGACCACTGGACTGGAATAATTGCTCTTTGGTATTTATTTATTTATTTTTTTATCTTATGTTACCTAGAAGTCAGTGCAGTGATAAATCATCAAAAATGCCAAATTAAAAGAAGGTGGTATATCTAGATATTTCATAGGTGAGTATAAGTGACTAAGACCCTAATCTAATAAACAAGATAAAAGAGAATCATATTCCACACATGGCTTCCACGGGACTTGTGAAGAAAACTAAGCATAAGTCATTGCTGGCTACGGTGTGTTCACACCTAACTCGATAGACACGACCAGAGCGTCAGGTTTACATGTAAAGTCAATGTAAAAGCGCAATGACGTGCAATTGCGGATGATCTGATATCCTCGTGTTGGTGTTGTTCCCAGACCATCATGAAAATGTTGTTCCAGGTTCAACATTGCAAGTGACCAATCATATTGTTGTGACGTTATTCTTTTGCACGCCAAGCCATTCGTGCATTTATGAAATTCCAATGTTGCAAGGACAATATCAATTCTGCTTACTGTTTATTAAAGGGTTAGGGTTAGGGTCAGGGTCCATTGATCGGCGGACAGAGGCGGTTTCTCGCAGCTTAAGTACAGTTTTTTGTTTTACGCCGGTTTTTCCCGAAGTCGCAAAAGTATGCCGTCACAACATTCTGATTGGTCACTTGCAATGTTGATCCTGGAACAACATTTAGTATGATGATCTGGGAACAACACCAACACGAGGATATCAGATCGTGCTGCAATTGCGGTCCGCGAAAATTCGGAAGCAGATTTGCGTCGCGAAAACACAAAAACGCGTGAAACGCGCGTCACAGCAGTGCGTCTGGCGCGTTTTGACTCGCGAATAAAACCATGCGTGTCAGTTTTTGTGTTGCATTTTGTGCATACGTGGGTATTGCGTCTACCGCCCGAGTTGGAAAAATCTGAACTCCAGTGTCAATTCGCGCCGCGACAACCAATCAGGAGCCTGGTGATGTGGCTCTGACCTAGGTCAAAGGTGCAGATCCAGCCAAAGCCCTTCATACTTCATTCAGTATGGAGGAAAGGCTAATCAACCACCCGGAGCTGTAGGACACCAGCTGCTTTCTGTACCGAGACAGGAATATAAAGGACGAGCTTGGAGGAAGATATGTGAAGAGATCGGGCAACCTGGCAAGTTCATTCATTTGTCTTTAGAAATTTTTCACTGACCCGGGGAAGCCGCACAAAAGCTAGCAAGCCACCGCTATTTTCCCACTGATGTACAAATACCGTTCTGCTTTTATGCATGCTGTCATATAGGAATATATTTTATTGTTTATTAATAAACAGCACACAGTGGTCCCGCTGTTCACCCGTCACTGCTTCGCTTTTTCGCTGATTTTTTTATTGCACAGTACAGCATTGCATTCTGCAGCCTGATTGACAAATCTCCTCCGTGTCGTGTCTCCAGCGCTTGCCAAATTTATCATGTTTGGTTTTGATAACCATCACGTCCAATAGAAAAAACAGCACAAAAACACCCATAACTATGACCTTCATTCGGAAATAGACACCTGCACTGCGAGGGAAAAAGGCGCACGAAAGTGGCAGGCAGATGAAGACAAAACGCGGCATAATAATACTTTTACGTTTTGCAATCTACAAAGGTTTGCACTTTGAGAATCAACTTGTGAGAACTGTGACTAATGTTCATGTGTGTGTGGAAGAAAGTGTATAAAGTGCGTGGCCAGGGGCTAGTTATTCTGAGAACCCCTGCTGCAATAAAGGAGGGACCACTGTATATACTTTCTCTATGATTATTGTATTCAACCTGTTAACATTTAATATTGACTTGATAGAACCAACTGATTCTGCAGCAGTGCATCCCCTGTTGCTTCTCCTGGCTCCCTAGTCCCTGAGCTCCTGCTGCTGCACCCACAGGTATGTAGCATCAGATGTACAGCAAGCACTGATAGCTTTTTACTCTGTGGGATTCCCTTGTGATCACCTTTACTAAATATCTACAACCAATCTTAGATCCTGTTTTTTTTTTTTTTTTTTCAATGTTGAAAATGAAAATCTAGTAGCAGCCTTCTCATTTCTTTGTGTTTTGTGCTGTTTTACAGGCCCACAGAGGAGGACAGCTCCGAGGCAGATGAGGGACGGGTCCCAGGACGGTCCATCGGCGGTGGAGCTGGCCATCCTGGAGTCCCTGAAGAGTCCACACCAGTCTCCAATGGAGCATTTCCTCCTCGGCCTTGTTCCTGCTCTGGAGAGCAGCTGGGTCCTTTTTATTCCTGTCTCTCTGTAAATACTTATATTTTATATATTTATGTTTAATGATTTTCTGTTTGAGAATTTTAATATTATTTCAAATAATTTTTTATAATGACTAATGTCTCAGTTCTACTACACAGCAAATGTTGGCACACGACTTGACACATGTAGAATTTATTTCATATTATACTAATGACAAAATATACTAATACAGTGGGATGCAAAAAGTTTGGGCAACCTTGTTAATGGATGGACCGCCAGTCTCCAGGTGAAGGCATAGCCATGAAGTCATCCACTAGACAGTCCCAGATGGCCGTCGCTACCTGGGGGGTGATCTGGCACACCGTGGACACACCGACTCTGAAACTGAACGCGATGGTCCTGAATAGGGATGGGTATCGTTTAGGTTTTATCCGATACCAGTACCAAACCGGTACTTTTGAAACGGTGCCGGTGCTTAAACGGTGCTTGAACCGGTGCTTAAAGACTGGAGAACACACACTTTGTCCAAAAACCTCTCATGTTTAGCTGTTTTTTTGTAAAAAGATAACAATGTTAGCCTTTTCTGCAGCTATAGAGCATATATGGTATCACTCTTGGCTGGAAGCAGTGCTTAATCAATGGAAAAAACACCAATTTTGTCTAAAAACCTCTCATGTTCAGCTGTTTCCCACTTTTTCTTTGGTCATTTTAGCCTTTTTGGCCAGGGTGAAGGGAGTATCTGCCATCAAACAAGAAGACAGCCACATGTAACTACGACGGTGTTTGCTAGTTCACCTTACGTGCATTAATGTAATAACGTGGTTAGCCTACTCAACGTAAATTACACACGAACAACATTAAGCTACTCACGCAGAGAAAAACGGCTGCTGCTGCTGCCATCATCATCCGTCATCATTTCTGCTACACTGGCAGGGCTAGGGGCCAGGACTCTCCTCTTCGGGTTCTTGGGGGATGTTGCTAACTCCAGGTCCGATAACAGGCACCACTCCCGCAGTAGATGTGCTCGGTGTGAGGTCTTGCAGCAAGCTATGAAATACTGTGCATTTCTCGGCTTTAAAAAAAAACGCTATGCGTCGCCAGGTGTTTCATCAGATTTGAGTTGTTACCTCCTTTGCACAGTATCACCTTAAAGCACTTGTTGCAGGCTGCTGAGTTTGCATCTTTTGCTGTGAAGTACAGCCAGACTTTTTATTCTGTAGCTCTGCTCTAAAAGAACGTACGTACCTGGGCCCGCCTACTATCCTCGGAAAGGTAAAATGATTGGCTAGAATCCAAAGTGTATGACGTCTCAGGAAAAAAAGCACCGAAATAAAGCACCGAAATGTGCGCTGCTTTTCGGTCTGGTTACTACCGTTTATGTCAGAACTGGTGCCATAATGGCACCGGATACCGGTACCCATCCTTGGTCCTGAAGGAATCCCCGGTGACAAGGAACCTGGACAAAATTGTTCAAAATTAGTATTATGTGTACTGCAGTTACAAAATACATTATTCCAATTCCAAAATACTTTTGTGATGTCAGATTTAAATTACAAAACATAAATCTTACATAAAACATTTTGTAATTATAAGGATAATTACATAATATATATTAGATATAATATAAAACAGTCAGTTGTGTTTTGTTTTAACTTTACCATATCATAATTTGATTGGTAGCAACATTTTACCACTACAGTGTGCCAATCACTCATAATTCCTAGACATGTCAATCAGGTAGGAATGAAGTAAGACATTAATAGAAATAAAGAGTTGTATGTTGACATGTAGCCCTTTCCTTGCTTAAATCATTGTTAATATTTTTGAAAAATTAACCCGTGATAAGACAGCTTATCACGATAGAATATGCTAGATAGAACCATATAACTAAAAGTGAACCAAACTGTTCACAATTTTATCTAGCTCTCAGTTTTAAGAAAGGCTGGTGACCCCTGTTATAGAGTCTGACAGCTGCGGGGATTATATACAAATATTCAACTATACCAGAATTAAACCAGGTCTAAATAAACAAAAAGGAGTGAGTATCACTACAAAGATTAACCCACAATGGTCCTCATACCACAGTTTGATATCAGGAAACACCAAGAGCATACACTGATATGACACCACAGCCATGCTATCATTGCAAACACTGATAACAGCATAAATCGAATTAAATCGGGACTTGATGAGTCTAGTATCACTAGAAATATTATAAACAGTCGTCTCCATACCACAGTTTGCTATCAGTAAACTCCGATGGCATTCACTGATAGCATACCACATCCATGTTAGCAGTGTATAAACAATAGTTTAGCATTTATTAGCACAAGTATCAATAAAGGACTACCATACCCGCATGCAGATGGACAGGCGCTCTGCAGGTGCAGCTCCTGGAGCAAATGGTGAAACTCACCAAACTGCTCACGCCTCTGGAGGACCTGATGGACCCAGGTACGGTGAGGACGTCCTTAACGGCGCTGCCCTGGTCTCCACAGTAAATAGAGAAGGGAGACTCTCTTCGCTACGCTAGCTCGACAGCTGCCATCTTGCAAACATACCGTCTGGCACAACTTCCTCCCACATTCCCGGTTCACGCGAGTCAAAATTGCATATTTTGAGGCGCGATTGATTCGCATTGGACATGCGTCAAGGTGCGAATTTGCACGTGTCATTTAGGGCGTCTGGCGCGTTTTTGTTCGCGCCTATCGCGTTCGGTGTGAACATAACTGAACACTGATGACGTTTTATTTTTGCTGTATTTATACATTCATGTTTCACTTCGAGAACTGCCACATTAGGCTATGTAATGCTACAGTTCCCTATTAAATAAAGATGAGCGACCCTCCAGGATTCCGCTGATCGTAAACCAGTAGTTGTGTTGGTCTAAATTTCAAGTTTTCTACCACGTGTTACTAAATTCATTTTAAAATGCATCACCCCAGATGGGACTCGAACCCACAATCCCTGGCTTAGGAGGCCAGTGCCTTATCCATTAGGCCACTGGGGCTATATCGGCGGTGGGTTTGTTATATGATTTGTAATACAATATTTTAATGCACCTTTGTGACGGTAAATACAGATTAAACCGTGGTGCTTGGTATATATTACGTATAACTGTAGGGTAATAGAATGGGATTGGATTACATATTGATGGACTTTCCCTTGGATCTTAAAAACCCGCTTATTAGTTAAGTCGGAAAGCAACATTTAGTAAAAACGAAGTTTTTGCAATTATTTCAGCATTTGCTCTCGTCTCTTGAATGCGCTAGCGGATGGTGCAAACCCTCTTTGATCTCCCGACTGGTGACAGCGCTTCCTGAGAAGGAACCAGCCTCGTTTGTTTTCCTCCTCCCTATTCAGCACAGTCAGGAGGAATGGTAGCCAGTTAGCTTCTCAGACAGCCGCTGTTGGATTAACTTGTTACCGCTGTTTGGCATTCGGTTGTTCTGTCACAATAATGAATTTACTGCCTTCAAATCCGCACGGGAATGGACTCCTCTATGCTGGATTTAACCAGGATCATGGTATGAAGCGTCGTGGTGGGGGGGTTTGTCCTCCCAAACGTGATTTGGGAGCATCGTTGATGCTAATCTATCACTACTAAGCCAGCGTCTTCAAATATAAAACCTAAAATAACAACTGCAGTTTTTCACGTTCAGATATTGTAGTCCATTGTGAAAATATGGCTACGTGCTCTCTCTTCTTGAAACATTAACTTTAAGCGCTCAACGTTAATACTAGCTTAGGCTAACCTATCCGAAAAATAGTTAGCGTTTTTGTTTTCAGCTAACCAGTTATCGAGTCTTAATTAGAAACTAGAAAATTTGGTACAGACATGATAAAAAATGGTCGAATTCTATAACGAGGAAATTAACTAACTGATTTGTATTTAAACTTAGCACAAATGCTAATATAAGCTAAGTTTTTATCGCACTAGTCATTACTGTGACCACAACGGGTGTCAGCAAGTGTTAGCTAAGCAATGCTAACAGCTCCCTTCGGTAAATGAACGTTAAACCGACATTAATGCACCTTAATTGCATAATTTTATGTTAGCTTTCCCGGTGATCAGTTTTTCGTTATGACTGTCCATTTTCTAAAATACAGATAACATGTTGTTCATTTGTAGTTTACGTTAAATCGACATTTTCCTAGCTCCCCACCCACCAACGTTTACACAGGCCGTAAAGTTGGAGTGTGATTCCTGACCGTGCGGTCAGCATCTATCATAACCTTTTGTTAAAGTTACTCGTCAGCCACATTTGTGAAGATTGAAGTTAACTTATTGTTACTACACTATGGGGCCATGGCACTAAACGTCACTGTCGTCGTTGTCAACGACGATGCGGCAGTTTCATATGAATTCCAGAAGAGATCCAAACACTTTCTATATAAGGGCTGCACTTGTCTATGCATATCATTCTTCCCAGTGTCCTCATGTAGTGCGTTCTCGTTACTGTAAATCTTGAGATGACCTGATATTGTAAAGTCATTTACGAGAACCACATTGTATGACAACAACAGTGGATTAACTTTGTGTTCATCTTGTGATTTCTGCTGTTTGACCTCGGTGTCTCTCTACAGGATGCTTTGCCTGCGGTATGGAGAATGGATTTCGTGTGTACAACACGGATCCTCTCAAAGAGAAGGAGAAACAAGGTAACATGACTGCAAAGATTGGTCATATTTTTTGTTGGTAGGGATTTTACGCCTCAGACTTTGTAAGTACTATTTTCTACAGTCACTGGTTTGCTCACATACTAGATAATGGATTAGAAGAAGCAGTGTGGAAATATAAAACCATTTTAAAAAGAAGTCAGTGACAGGAAAACAGTCTTTGAAAAGAAATTCCACAAGAATTCCTTGATTTTGTTTAATTTGAAGAGGACAAATATAATAAAAATGGACTAACACTAACAAACCATTTTTAAATTCCCAAAAGTAGTTCAGTATGTGGATTACTGTGTTTACATTGTGTTTGTGACATGGGCATACTTGTCTGTTCACGTGAATGGATAAGCACCCATGCTTTGTTATAAATATTAAAAAGTATCATACTTAACACCCTACTACCCATATGGAAAAGATATATATAAATCTTATAAAGTTTGTATCTGTCTTGTGTGAAACTTGTATGAAAAGCATATAAGAGTGAAAACAGATATAAGATCCCTTGAAAAATTATATAATGAAACTTGTATGTTTTGGATACTTACTAAAACAATGTATGAAAGTAATGAGAAAGTGGCCACTTTCATGAGTAATCACATATAAGTTTTTACTATTTCTTTTCCATATGGGTAAAGTCCATGTGTGGGGAAACCCAGAGATCTTTACATACAGCTGTCTGCATGAGAAGGCACATTGAGTGATGATATATTTTTTACTTTAAAGTTTGATTTAAATAATTTTCTTACTACATAATAAATCATAAGATATGCTTTATCACAGAAGTTGGTAATTTCCTGTGTTACAGCAGTAAAAACAACACAAAAAAGCCAAACAATGTATAGCTCAATAAAATAGAGTAAGAGAAAAACAGTATCTGAGTGAAAGTCTTATATTATTAAATCGAATGTAAACGATGAATACCATACAGTGTAGAGTTCAGTGATTTAAAACAAAGGCAAAATAATTGTTAGAACTTGGCGGATGCTGCTCACAGGAAGTAAGTGTTGTAACTGCATTGCAAGTCCTGAAACATGGAGGACATTTTACCCAGCATATGGCTAAGACAGCATGTGTCATGTGACCAAGCACATGACCTGCACTTCTTTAAACTCAAATTTAACTGCTTTAGGTCTGCAGTCTCTCCTTTCTCTGAGCTAACCCACAGTTAAGAGACTGCAAGAAGTGCAGACAGTTTTTTGTTTGTTTTTTCTTTTTACCTACTACTGTCACTTACTGTATTTTACAGTATTTTACATTACTGCCCATTAATGTCATTTTCAGAATTCCTCGAGGGTGGGGTTGGCCATGTGGAGATGCTGTTCAGGTGTAACTATTTAGCACTAGTGGGAGGAGGCAAGAAACCCAAGTACCCAACTAACAAAGGTATGTTTTGTCAGCTTTGTTTGCTTTACCGTCAGTACTGGATTTAAATCAGTCCTGTAATCTGACAAATGATCACTTTTAGAGTTTAAGAAAGATTCTTTTTTTTTTGTCTGTCATTGTCATACACAGTGAGAATCTCACCTGTTTGCTATTTGTACTACAAGCCACAGATTATAAATGCATACATTCACCTGTCCACTCTGCAGCTTTTGTTCCAAAGGGTGTTAACTATGGATTTCAGTGGGATGTTGCTGTTAGTACTTAAAGTAATGTTTTGAGAAATTACAATGGAAAAGAAGCAAAACACATATCAGTTTGATGGGATATCTCCAGGTCCAAGGCAGATAACCCTTTGTTTTACTTTTCCACCATACTTTCACATTTTGCACAGTATGACTAAGGTCTGTTAAATGCTGTATATGTTGCAACACTATAATGCCACTTCCTGTAGAACATGCAGTATGTTTTATATATGTGACGGCTTTTTTGTTCTCCAGTGATGATCTGGGATGACCTGAAGAAGAAGACTGTCATTGAGATTGAGTTCTCAACAGAAGTAAAAGCAGTGAAACTTCGACGTGACAGGTAGCTCAGTTATTATTGCAGCAGTTTTTAATGATTTATTTTCTCTTTTTTGTATTCTGATCTTTTTGTTTGCTGATAGCGTGGTTGTTTTTATTCACACTCCATTTAAAAAAAAGAGTAAATGAATAAAATAAAGGATCTTAATATCAGTGAGACAGGCTGATAAAGATTTAAATCCAAAAAATGAACTCTTAAATTTTGTTTTTCCTTTTTTTTTGGCATTACTTAATAGTTTACATTTTTGCTTGTGTGTCGGTTGTCCCTGGTTCTTAGGATTGTGGTGGTCCTTGACTCAATGATCAAAGTGTTCACCTTTACCCACAACCCACATCAGCTGCATGTGTTTGAGACCTGCTACAATCCCAAAGGTCAGTTTACCCTTTGAATAAAACTGTGACTTGCTCAAGCCATTAAACCATGCTGATTCTTTGGAAATGTATTAATCACCAAAACTGTAGTCCCAAATGTTCTACTGCTCTGGTCAAAAGAATAAGTGAAAAAAAACCTGAGCTCAGTGGCTAAAAATGTTCCTTTTGTTTAAGAGCAACAAATCTTTTTTTTTTTTTTTTTGTGGAAGTGCTGTTCTTCAGGTGTGTGACATTTTCAACACTTGCTCGCTTTCTCTCCTTGTCCTCCTCAGGTCTGTGTGTGCTGTGTCCGAACAGCAACAACTCTCTGTTGGCCTTCCCTGGGACGCATTCAGGCCATGTACAGATTGTGGACCTTGCCAACACAGAGAAGCCTCCAGTTGACATCCCTGCCCATGAGGGGGCACTGTGCTGCATAGCGCTCAACCTTCAGGGCACAAGAATAGCTACTGCATCAGAGAAAGTACGGACTTTAGAAAATTAAGTAAAGTAGTAGTAAAGGGACACTCCTTCAGTTGTGTATTTTGCTGTATTTCTTACTAACCTGTGTTCTGTGTTGTATTTCCACAGGGGACACTCATTAGAATTTTTGACACATCTGCAGGTCAGCTCATACAGGAGCTAAGACGAGGCTCACAGGCAGCTAACATTTACTGGTAAGTGCTTAGCACAATGCTAACAGCATGAGAAACATGTCAAAATGATTAAATAATAAGTTAGCAAGCTAGCTCTGTCAATGTGGAGGGCTAGTTGCTCTACTCTGAGTTCCTACCCTATCTTTGAGTCAAAGACCAGCCACCCTTCAGAGAAAGCTAATATTTGCTGCTTGTATCAACAGTCTCATTCTGTGTGTAGGAACATAGACTAACCAATAAATCGACAACTTTGATTTTATGCTCAGTAGGGCTGCCACAAACGATTATTTTGATAGTCGACTAGTCACCAATTATTTTTGCGATTAGTCGACTAATCAGATCATCATCCATTAGACGTAAAACGTAAAGCTTATTGCACCAGCAGCATCTGCTCTTATATAACTATCATTAGCTTACAGCTTTAAGTGTTTAAGGTATGTGCTAACTAAAAATAAAGACAAGATGATAGTTTATTAAATTTTAATGAAATTTGCAGATTGTTTCGGTGAAGTTTAATAAACTCCTTGCTATCTAAAATATAACAGGACACCGGAGTAAATTCTCGAGCATCTCACGCTTCTGATAATCAGCTGTCTGCTTGATGTTTATTCAGCTGTGTAAAAACTAGAACTTTAATCTCAGCCAAACAGATTTACTCAGGAACAAATAAAATACTGAAAAAAGCCAAACAATAACATTTGAAGTTATCTAAGTGACTTATATATATTTAACCTGAGTAGCGAAAGACAGCGGTGGGTTTGAAAACGATTTGCCGGGTGAGCCTTGCCCCCGGCTAGCTATCGAGCTAGTGGGTAACAGACGTCTCCTAAAACGTCGGAGCGCTTTTGAAAATATGTGGTGTCTTGATAAACTGAGCAGATATTTGAGGTTTACACAGCTACATTCTCGCCTGAAAATATGTTAAACGTTTATTTTGTGACCCAGAAAGAATAATAAGAGTAATATTAAAACTAACGAGCTGCCGCCATTGTTGGAAACTGAGCTGGGCCGCGCTATGAATTCTGGGACACAGCTTCTTCTTCTTCTTCGGGGTTTAACGGCAGCTGGCATCCTTGTACATGCAGTGCTGCCATCTTCTGTTTCAGTCCGTTATTACACTCTTAAATCCTACTACTTATTCCTGCGTCTTTTGGGATCTTACAAAGCTTCAAACGACGCGTCGACTATTAAATCAGTCGTCGATGATTTTGATAGTCGACATAATCGTGACTAGTCGACTAATCGTGGCAGCCCTAATGCTCAGCTTTTTGTTTATCACAGCGGACCACTACAATCTGTCTTTCAATCTCCCACTTCCCTCACTCGTGAACAAGACGCCAAGAGCCTTACTTAAGTCCTCCACAGGCAGCAGCTTGTCCTTGGCCCAGACAGGGCACTCCACCCTTTTTTGGCTGAGAACCATAACCTCAGATTTGGGAGTGTTAATTTTCCTTCCTGTCGCTTTACACTTTCCTGTGAACCGCCGTAGTGCTAGCTGGAGGTTAGCTCGAGGCTTAGAGAACCATGTCATCTGTAAAATGTAGAGATGTGATACTGAGCCCACTAAAGTTGTCTGCAACCTGGCTATGATAGAAATTCTGTCCATAAAAATTATGAAAAGAATCAGAGAAAAAAGGCAGCTCTTGTCGAGGTCCAGCTACCCGCTGGGAATAAGTCCAGCTTGACCTTAACAATGTGGACCAAGCCTTCATTGTAACTGTACAGTTAATCATTTGTTCGCAGCAACAAACCAGGCTCGAGAACCTGGCATAGACCTTTCCAGTAGATTAACTAATGTGAGCACCTATAAATGCCAGAATCGAAGTACGCTCTCCAGTGCACCTCTTTGAGGATGGGAACTACCACTCCAGTCTGCCAGTTCACAGACATGATCCCAGATCTCCATGTGATGTTACAGAGGCATTTGAGACATGATATTCCCAGCCTCTCTTGGAATGCTATTGAAGTTTGCTTAGATGTGGGAATTGAAGATCACAGACTGACAGATGCTCCCAGTGCAACCTCAATAAACATTTGGGCACACCGGGCCTGAGCAGCTTCCTCCCTCACCACCTGATCCAACTCACCACTAGGTCTGATCAGTTGACAGCTCCTCTCTTCACTCGATCAGCCATCACCCATGCCCCCCGAGGTCTCACTGAGAGTTGAAGTGTTTTAGTTAGACATTTAGGTGGGGAAACCTCCAGCACCGCACCCAGAACTTGCAAGAAGGGTGGGTAGTGTGAATTGTCATTCAGCACAGAAGCACAAGTGCCAGTCAGAACATATACCTGACTGGAGGAGCAGCGATGCAAACCCGTCGTCAACTGGGGAAAAAACCCCAATACACAGGCAGCGAGCCGAGGTACCCATCACTGCCTGTTGCCTTTTAATGAATGCAGCTCCAGACTGGAACGCAGCTCCTGTTCAAGAGATTGGTTCTAGGGTCCTAGCTTGAGTTGAACACTGAATATTATCTAGCCAGTGCCTTTCACCCTGACACACTGCCTCGAGTTCCTTTCCCACCAAAAGGTGAGGTTCCTTGTCCTAGCCCAGCCTCTATAGCCAGGGATTGGACTGAACAGGGCACCTGACAATATGCAGTATGGGCAGTATGGTCCCTCCTGCTGGTGATGAGTCTACAGGAGGGATTCCCATATAATTTGGTCTTAGGAAGAAATCAGGGTATGGGCTGTACTGTTTTGAAAGCTTTAACTATATCTTTCAGTGCCTGTCTAGCAAAGCTTTAATGGAATGTACTTACTGTGTCGCACACTCATTAATAGAGCAACCAGTTTGCAGGTTTTACTTTGTCCCTCTGTGTATCTGAGTTACTGAAAGTGTGTTGTTTTCTTGGTCTGCTGTCTTTTCAGCATTAATTTTAATCAGGACGCGTCCCTCATCTGTGTGTCCAGTGACCATGGCACAGTGCACATATTTGCTGCAGAGGACCCAAAAAGGAACAAACAGTCAAGGTTGGTCTTTGCTTAAGTGTTTCTTTTTTCTGAACTTAGATGATGAGAAGAATCTGTTGCGTAGTAATTACATCCAATGCAGTGTTATAAACATAAATCCTAAAACACCCTGTTTATCTTTGTCTCTGCAGCTTGGCCTCAGCTAGCTTCCTGCCTAAATATTTCAGCTCTAAGTGGAGCTTCTCCAAGTTCCAGGTCCCCTCAGGCTCTCCCTGTGTGTGTGCCTTTGGAACAGAGCCCAATGCCGTCATAGGTAGGTTCCAGACACATGTGATATTTTCTGGAATGTCCAACTCATCGTCTGATCATGTAACAGTGTTTGACAGTTGCAGACGAGGACAGAATTATTACCCCAACCTGTTAAACAGAGTGAATGCTTTCTGACACAGCTTTTCCAAACACCCTAGTTTGATTTGGATGTTTGCATTTTTCTACTTTGCACACAGAAACAAGAATATTCAGTTTTGCTCCTGACTGCTTCAGGTTTTCTTTCAAAATCTTCACATATCCTTTTTTCTTCATGATTCCTTCTACCTTGTTAGATTCCCAGTTCCAGATGCACTGAAGCATCCCCAATACCTCCACTGTGTTTCACTCTGTGGGGCAGTGCTCCATAGGTTAGATGCCTCTTCCTTGTTTCTCCAAACATAAGCAGCGTCTCTGTGGCCACAAAGCTCTAGTTTAATATCATCTGACCAGAAGAATGGGGAGGGGTAGCACTGATTTTAGTCTGTTTTACACAGCAACTCTGTTAGTGCATATAGAGTGGATGTCTATAACAAAATATCATCTTAAAATGTATTTTTATTGTAGCTTGCTTATTGGCTCTCTATATCTTTCTTTTAAAAACATTTTCGTTTATGTTCTGGACTTCTCTCTTTTCCTCCTCACACTCAGCTCCAGACACCTTAACATTTCCTCATAGATTGTAGTTGCACAAATGACTTCAGCTCTAAGCGTTTCAGCTAAGGCTTTCAACGTTTGAATTTATTGGTCTTTTCTCACTCTTGTGAGATTGACTTGTATGGGCACAAAGCACACAATCAGTCACTGAGTTTTAGTTGTACTGCTGCTTCTCTGGCTCTCTTCCATTGTGTGTCTTTGATAGATGGCCGCACCTCCATGAGCCTGGTTTTTCTGGAGGTTTCTTCCTGTTTAAAGGGAGTTTTTCCTTCCCACTGTTGGCAAAGCGCTCGCTTATAGGGGGTCATATGATTGTTGGGGTTTTCTCTGCTTCCTCTGTATTATTGTAGGGTCTTTACATAACATAAGATATAGATGCTGTTATTTTACACATTTTAGTTTTGCCTATTTTTGCCTGTTTTCCACTAGAACCCACTCAACTCTGTTCTGCTTGTTTGTAGCTTTCAATTACAATCGAATATCACCTTGAGTCGTTATGGCAAGGCAGACTATTTTCTTCATTGTCAGGTTTAAAAATGGCAGGTTTTTATTCTTGTGATGGAGGCACTCTCATGACTCATTCAGTGACATCACAACTAGGTACCTGGTAAGGTGCTACCACCTAATGGAAAACCCTAAAAGCCAAGTAGAGTCAAGTAAATAGGCCTTTGTGAATTTGGTACACATCAGCTATTCACCTTCTCTTCCTGGAAACTAGCTAGTGCCTCTGATTCACTGAGGAGCAGTGTTTGGTCATGTCTGACTTTTGTTGTGATTTGGCGCTATATAAATAAAATTGAATTGAATTGAATAGTCTGTCAATCATGAAAAAGCAAGATTTTGTAATTTTTATAACTTCCTACTCTGATGTAGTACCATATGGTGAATTCTTTGTGTGGTATTGGTACAAACACTCATTTTTAATTTATTTCTCCTTCTCCTCAATTTATAGCTATTTGTGCTGATGGCAGCTACTACAAGTTTCTGTTCAACCAAAAAGGAGAGTGTTCCAGAGATGTGTATGCCCAGTTCCTGGAGATGACCGATGAGAAAATATGACCTTTGACCTCTCTTCAGACTTCCTATTAAACAACCTGTTTTGTTTTTCTTTACAGTCTTTTTATTTTCAAGGCAGTTAGAGAAGTTTTTTGTTTCACTTCTCGCTATCTTGACAGACTCTGTAAAAAGAGCATTAAATGAAGGGAGAACAAGGAAAAAGAAAAAAGGAATTTTTTGGGGTGGGAGGGGGCCTCTATGGAAAGGTGGTTGGCTGGAGGTATGAACAGTGATTCAGATTTCATCGACCTGCACTGAGGGACACGGACGATTTCCTCCTAAACAAAACACAAGGGGAATATAAAAGACAAAGTTATTTTTTGAAAGGACAACTTGCCGCTTTTTAAGACGTCTTCCGAGGAATTTACAAAGGATGGATATTTTTAATCACACAGATGATTCTGATAGTTAGAATGAGAATTTAGAGATTTTTGTCAACTAACACCACCTGACCTAACAATAGGGAGTGCCTCTGAAACTGGAGAGAATCTGTATGTGTGCACATATTGTTGTCTCATATATATCAAGTATTTGTGTATACTAGTGTACCATACTAAGTGTTTAAAAGCAGAATCAGAATGAAGATGACTGTTTTTCTTCACTTTGGTCTTAATTATCTGCAGAAACATCTACAGCCCCAAACAGAATGCCACCTTAGTATTACTAAATTTTCTTGTAGACATTGTATATACACAACCTGCCAGACAGAACTTCTACTCACAAACTGTACAGAATAGTAGCAAAAGAAATCACTCGTCCTTGACATTGTGCAATACATAATTTCCTTAATTATTATTTTTTGTTTTGTTTTGCAGATTTTTTTTATATTTGCCTGATCAACACAGCTTAAAGAATTTGGCATATTTGTAAATAGTTATCTACCTTCTTGTTGAGTGAAGAGTGATACATGTCTGTATGGTAAATGTGAAGCTACAGAACACAGCTGGTTAGCTTTAGCTTAGCATAAGGTCTGGATGAAGGCGTCTAAGTCTGTCAATCAGTGCTTTTCAGTTTGTTTAAACAAAAGGGTAAAAATAACACATTTTGTCACTGTTACTTATACCACTTTGGTTAGTAGTAGTAGTTTTGTTGCCATAGGAACATATCGACATGTCAGCTTTGTTGACTGATTGTAGCAAACGACATGACATTTTTTACTAGCACTAATTGTTCACAAATGGAAAGAAGGAAAATTATTGGTTGTTATTAAAATAGGAGTTTCCCGGGCACTAAAGGTAAAAACAGAAGTTCCAGCAAAATTGATACTTTCTCAGTTGGTTTGGCCCACATTTTGCACTTTGACAATGAATACATTTAGTTCTTGTTACAAAACCAAACTCAAAAAGAGGATGACAGAAGACTAGTTGACTGTAATTTCTCTATATAGAAACTAGCAGAGTTTTTCCTGTTTAAACTTATGCTAATTTAAGGTAACTGGCTTCTAGTCTTAGCATCCCATTTACCCGATAGATAATGAAGTCTTGGCATACAAGTGACTCAGCATTATCTCCACATTTTGATTATTTATTTATTTATTTAATTTGTTCAGTTTGTGAAAGCAAAGTCCTTTTTCTTTTCTTTTTTTTCAAAGTGGGAGTTCAGTGAAAAGAGTAATACTCTTAAGTCTGTACGGTGAATCAAAAGCTTTGGCTGGTAGCAGTTTAGCTAAGTAAAGCAGAAAGAGTGGAAATAATTAGCACAGCTTTGTTGAAAAGTAAAACAAGTCACTAACCAGCCCTTCTAATAAACACCTTCTAGTTCAGTAATTGAGGTCATGAAACAACTTTAAGTGTTCAAATAGAAAATTTATTTTTGCATGTGTATAATATAAAAAAGAAAAAGCTAACTAGCTGCTAGCCTTAGTTTTCTGTTTACCTCTAGAATATTCAAATCTTTTTGCAAAAAATCCACATTTACCAAAATGCTGAAATGTTAAAAGTGAATGTTGAGTGAATGTTTCTGCCACAACAGGGAGCTTAATAGCCAAACAAATAGAGATTTCCTTAATAAATAACAAAAAAAGTTTGCTAGCAGCAGCTGAGATCAACTGTAACATTTAAAATTTGCTTTAAGAATGCACCTGTATTCAATTTTCAGCCCAGTATGATTAATCAGAAATGTCCCTAAAGATCACCACATTATTTTTGGTAAAAGTAACTTCACCTCTTCACTCTGAAGCTAATTCAGCTAATGCAAAGTGAAGTGCTGTGTTGTTTGTTGGGCCATAAATGGGACATCTCAGTGTGGATCCAACTCGGTTGAACTTGTATAAGCGACGCTGTTAATGGGTGCTTTTTTTTTTTTTGTTGTTGATTCATTGCAAAATTTACATCACGTGTGTCACTTTTTGGGTCGCATTGTACTTTTGTAGGTGTAACGCTGAATATACACGGGACTTGGCGGGTACTGACTACAGGAGGGATGCTGCACAAACTGAAAAGCCAACCTGCTTCTTACACACTCAGAATGATTGTAAAACCTGCATTTAAATTTGTGAATAAAATTTTTAAAATTTTACAGTTATAATAATGTGCTGTTTCATGCCTACTGTGACGTGGAAACCAAATGTAACACACTGAATCTGTGTAACTGTTGACTGTCTTACTGCTGTTTTTAATCACATCAGCACTGGCCCTGCAGCTAACTAATATTTTAAGGATACATTTGGTAACAAGATCAGCATTTTGGGCACAAAATTTACTAAAGTGTGCGAATTGGAAAGTCATAGAAGTATGGATACATTTTAAAAATTGTGTAACTTGAAGCTTTGAATAATGGCCAGAGCAGAGGTTGCACTACAAAGGCAACTTTGTGTCAAACTAATCCCTATAGTATGATAAAGTTAAGTATTTAAATTGCCTGGCAACATGACCTGGAGCTACACCACTGAATCTGCCATTTTTTTATTTCACTTCTGGAGCAATAACTTCTTACAGTTATCTCCTGCTAAAGCTACTGCAGCCATGTTTCTCATAAACAAATGGAAGCTTTAACTACACATGAAGTAATTGTTTACAGTTGGCATCAAGTGTGTGTTGCTGCATGCTGATTGGCACGGTTACCCCTAAAAACAGGGAAGTCTTCAGTGTTTCATTTCAACTAAGATGTTTTATTGATAATGCATTTGTCAAAACAAAAACAATAGTTCCAAATAAATATTTTTGCCGTTCAGTTGAGTTCACTGCTTTTCACTGAGAGCTATCATAGTAGCAACCACTGCTATGGTCCTGGCTCAACTGCAGTGAATGCCCCCACTTTCTTAGCCATATATGGTCACTTTTGGCTCCAGAAAATATAGATCTGGCTAAAATATTAAACTGTAGTCTTCAAAGTAAATACCAATGCATTACATCAGAACCGGCATGTCCATCCTTCATATTCAGTCAAACATGCATGAACTGCACTTGCTGTGTAAAGCTCTAAGCACTACCAAAACAAGCCCTCCTACGCTTGATCAATACACCAGAAACAACTGTACCTGTGACTTTGTTAAACTTCCTTTTAATCACATTTCAATGCATCCAATTCATAATTAAGAGAATGTCCTAAATTTTAATGCTACGGTTGACTGATTGGAATTTTCTTAAAATATCTTTACAGTTCAACCAACTGTAAATGTAAGGGTTTCTACAGGTGATCCAGTATACCTGTACACCTTTTCATAAACATAAATGTCACATTCAGACTGGAATTGTGTGAGCCAGTGTGTTTGTTCCTTTAGGAAAACTGTAAAAGGACATTTCCACTGCCTTCCTTGGACAATTTAATGTGAGGAATGCTTTCTGAAGCCTTTAACAAAACTTAACATGCCTCACCTCCACCCCAGATGTCCCCATCGTTCCATCAAAAATGTAAAAAAAAAATGAGACGGTGAGTTTGCATCATTTGCCCAGCAGAAAAGGCGTTTACTCAAAGAAATACAAACTAGGAGATTGTGTTTTAAATAAATTTATAAAAAAAAGCATTTTTCCACTGAAGCAGAACAAACACCTATCACTTGCTTTTCTTTGTGTAACATAGAATACAATCTGAATAGACTTTTTTTAGTAGCCTGAAAGGAGTAAAAGAATCCAGCCAACAGACTGCCAACTTCAACACAAAGGTAACAAAAAACAGCCAATAATGACAGGAAAACAAAACAAAGGAAAACTAGAAATATACAAATTAAAAAATGCAATTTAAAAAAAAGAAGAAGAAAGAACTAGAGGTTAAGTGCAGCACTGGTCAGAATCAGCGTAGATCCAGTCAAAATTTTCTTCAGTTCCATAGTCGGATAATCTGCTCAGGTACATTGTTTCTAGAACCATAACATGCAAGCTCAATGAAGCATACGGTCAAATACACATGGGAATATATTTTAACTCTTAGGATATTTGTAAAATATGAAAATTCTGTAGATGTACAGTGATAAAAGGAATTTAATTTGCATGAATGAGCAGAAAACGGGCATTAACTCCATAGTGTTTTCAATAAAAGGAAAAAAAATTGGAGACTACATTCATTTCACCGAACAGAGTCCACATACAAAAACAGCAATATTAAAAAAAATAAATTATTAAAAAAAAAACAAACAAAAAGAAAAATAATGTTGTAATGATGCCACTTATAGCTTTAGTTATCTTATTACTAGATAGTATCTGTGCCTCGGGAAATGGAGAAAGACTCAAAATATCCAAAGATACACTTGTACAACAGAATACTGCATATCTACTCACAACTGGGTTAGCTAGGTCGACATGGAGGCTAGCTGCCGAAGATGGGAATGTCCACACGTACATACACACACTTCCCCTTGTGGAATACACTACTGGTGAGATCACTTGTTTGCTGTTTCTATCTGACACACAGTTAAGCGCTTGTCTGTAATGCTACCAGGATAAGACTCCTTGTCTTCTTTGGGTGAGTTTTGGGACTCATTGTTGCTAAAAGAAAAAAAAAAGAAAAAAGAAAAAAAAAGCCTCTTTTTTTTTTCCTTTAATGTGGATTTTCAAATCTTTTTTCCTTTCTGTGCTTCCTCTCGCCATCTGGGTCTCAAACATTGGGCATTTACAGTCGTCAGTAACTCTCTCAATTCCATTTTTAGGTTTGGTCTTTTAGTTTTTGCATCACGTTTCGTGGTCGGAAATACATGGAGGAGAGGTCGAGAAGAGTTTGCACATTCTGTAGTCCTTCGCTTTTTGGCACCTTGGAGTAAGATAATGACACCAGGTCAGATGTGTGGCTCAATGCGTACAGGAGAGCAGGGGTCAGGATGCAGATGGGAGCCGTTGGGAGCGGGCGGGCTACTTGTCGCCGACCTGCTCACTGACCCCTCCTTCTCCCGCTCTGTCCGTGGTGCCGTTGTTGCGGTTGGCAGCCGCTGCTTCGTTCTCCCCTTCTTCCTCCATTTTCACCCTCTTTGTCTCAGGCTGGTCTTGCAGTTCTCCGTTCTGCCTTTTAGTGGGGAGGGAAGCTGAGGCTGAAGCGTGAGTTGCCAGGAGATGCAGAGGGTTTGCAACAGCTGGTGGGAAAGAAGAGAAGATGAATAAGGTTCAATATGGATTTTTGGATGGTAGCTCTTGTTCGTTGTAGTCTCTTTATTAATAGGTTCTAAACTATATTTTACCTCGCGATCTGTAATGCAGTTATCTAAATCATTTGTAAAATGAACAAATAATCTTAAATACTCACTAAAACTTACAATTGGTAAAATTAGTTGAAAAATTAAAAAAAGTTAACTTTTTCACTGTTATATGCAGGATGGTCTCAAAATCTTCCCGTGATATCGTTGAAAAGTATTGTTACAGTTTCATAATAACTAGTGAGAGGTGACAGGCAGGGTACAAGGAAGCATGTTGACAAATCTATCATGATGCCATCCCTGCAAAAACCCAGTAGCTAATTAAGAGTTACCAATTAACCCAAAATGCGTGTCTTTGAGGTGCACTAGAGCACACAGACAATTGCAAAAGCCAGGCATGTACAACAGCAACTGGAGGTACAGTATTAAGGACCCACCTTCTGACAAGCCCAGAAGGTGGGAAAAGCAGTTATGCAGCTTACTAGCTAGACTAACTACCAACTACTAATAATTTTTATCTAGTCTATGCTGGGCATGCAGTACATGGCCACAAAAGATCCAGATCCCCTGTAAGTAACTTGAAGTACGGAAATGACCCTGCTGGGTAACGTTGGTTGTAAAACATGTCAAACTGAAGTGGACTCACATTAGTCACAAGGTAAGAGAGACTGTAGATCATCGAAGCTAGGTTATATGGCAATGTTTGAGATGCACCTCAACATAGCATCTCCATCTTCTGGCTACATAAGGTTTACATCACTACGATTGCAATATATACAGCAAGGTGCTCAAACATGCCTTCAGATCATTTACTTCAAATGGAACAAGTGTGAATCTGTGTTGTTTTTGAGTCAGCATGTTCATATAATAATTTTTGGTCCAATTCTACTTACAAGCACCATAATTAGCAGAGATCTTTGTATACCATTGGTATCAATATAGACCAAAAATCAATCTGATCATTTACTTTACAGGGAGGATTGCTGCAATCGTTTCTACTATGCATGTTTCTCCAGTACAGGCTGAGATGATTGAAATCTCAGTGGCATACTACAGAAGTAGTTGTTAGGTAGGTGTTAATGATGGTGATTAACTTTCTCTGTTAAGCTGGGCTTTTTGCTTTGGGCTCTATGCACCCTCATAAAAAGAGGCATTACTGTCATGTGATTATTCTTCTCCGAACAAATGATCCAGGTGAGTGCGTCTTATTCCAATCAGACAGTATCAGATCAGCATAATAAAACGATGATAAACATCATCAACAACCTATAAACTACCTGGAAAGAAATAGTGGATTTAGTGCACAGAGCTTTTTAAAATAACTGAAGGTGAATGTTATGAAGGTTATTCTCCTAAAGCCTAATAAAGGAGAGGTGTGGAAAACTGCTTTTGTTTGGTGGCAGATCAAAGAGAAATCAATTGAATTGATTGAATAGCTATCCTTGGTAACAAATTGCCTCCAAATACAACTAAGCAATTTTCTAATCTGTATTCTACTACCTGCAATTCCAGCAATTTAAAATGAGACTTACTGGTAGATTACCATCAAGTATAAACAACATATACACCTTTTCATCATCACAAACTGATTACATGAATTCCAGTGAATGCACAGTTGTGCTTGAGGTACAGCTTAACAACTTGCACATATAAAATGTATTTGTCCAACACAGACACATGTTGACCATAAAAGAATTTGTTTAAACCAAAGCTCTGCACATAGCCTGCTCTCAACCAGGTTATTTGTTAAGAATAAGTTACCAGTCAGTCTCAGATATGAAGCATCAGGTGACATGACAAGGAATGGTGGAAGAAGCACTCAGATACTTAGGACTAATGGTAGAGGCAGGCCTTTATTCCTATTTTCACCTGGTTTCTAGTTCAAACCTTCACTTCCACCATGCTGTAGGTTTTTTAAAACCTGTAGGTTTTTTAAAACCTACAGCATTTATTAGCGCCCAGTATTTCAATACTGGCCTTTATTAATGAAGTGCTGGTTTGACTGTGTGTGTGTCCGACTCACCTGCGCTAGCGGCAGTACTAATGGGGACCAGATGGGTCCCATTCTGTGTAATGGCCTTTATTGGGAGTTGGTGCTGACCGAGCGGAGCTTGTTGCACGATGGTAACCGTAGTCAGAGGAGCAGCTTGAGAGCTCTGGATGATACGACTGACTCCACCTATGGAGGAGGCTGTAATGGATGGGACCGGCTCCACTTTTACTGCACACAAAAATATCAAAAATTACACATGCTCATAGAATCAAAAACAAACCAAAACAACAACAAAAAGAGCACCACCTTTGATCTCCTTGTGCTCTCCGCTTCCATTCTCCTGAGGTTCGCTGCTCACTGCAGAAGCAGGCTGTCCACCAACAGTTGCCATGGTGACAGCTGGGATCTGGTGAACAACATGCACAGTCTGCATGACAGGGGCAGAGCTAACTGTAGTCGTAACAATGGCTGGTGTGGCCATGGCATAGGTCACAGGCTTCATGGTCGTTTGAGGCATCTGGCGCTGCACAGCGATCAATACTGGCTGATTGCTGAGAGGGGAGCCTGTCAAACGGTGTGATAAAGGTTAAAGCAGATGTCATTCACTCAGATAAAGATGTGCAGGAGCACACAAACACTGTACACTGTCACAGAAAAGGGTTTAATATGGGGTAGTGGTGGTACTGCTATCTTTTTTGTCACAAAAAACTGAAAAATGTGAATGCATCTGTTAAGGCCCACATGTGATCCCTCTGCACACACTAGATGTTATATGGTTCATAAAAAGGACAAAAACCTAAACCCAATGTTTTACCTGGGGAGTTCTGTGCAAAGCGGGCCTCTTGGATGACGGCGAGTTTGGGCTGGATTGTTGTGGCTTGGGTTGGGGCTGGTGGTGGAGTTGGCTCTGGCTCCATGGGGACTGGGGAGCCCTCTCTGGACAGGCTGTCTGGGGTCTGGACCCCACTAGAGTGGGCTGACAGTGCCCCAGTGTGGCTTGGAGAAGCTGGAGCACTCCTGGAAAAGTAAAAGTAAAGTACAGTTTTCATCCCAGCCATAAAAAACACACTATATAACTGTACAGGAAACTTTTTACAGTCATGTATGCGTAGCATCAAGATGCTTTACCTGGAGGACAATGGCCCCACAGGGGTCCTGAAGCAGGGCACACCCCTGGGCCTGCGCTTCCTGAAGGCTTGTTCTATCAGCTTGCCTTCAGAGGCGGGGTCGATCCTCCAGAATGAGCCTTTACCTGGCTCTTCCTGAGACCGAGCCACTTTGATGAAATACCGGTTCAGAGACAGGTTGTGGCGAATCGAATTCTACAGAATCAAAATTAAATAAAATTAAGAACTTTAATTAAACTGAAGATTTTGTTGGGGTATCCATGTTTGATAATGCATAACACGCCCATGTTGTTGTACAGGATGGTTTTAGCTTGGTGTAAACTGCAATTAGATTTTCCATTTTATTGCGACAGTAACACAGTTTTTAGTCACTTTGAGGCACATTTGTCAAACCTCACCCATGTGTGTAAATATCAGCATTTTACTGTTAAATCCTGCATCCTGTCAATGAAAAAAAAAAGTCACTCAGTCAAAGTTCAGAGCATAAATTAGATTGAATAAAACCATGTATTAAATCAACTGGGGCATCTTCATACAATAGAAATCAGAGGTGTACTTTCAGCTTTAGACAACACAATACAAAAAACCCCAAAACCTGCCTCTCGTGTTCATTAACACTGAGGACATAGCCATACTCTGTATGAGCGCTTCATTGTTCCTCCTAGTTCATTGTCTTGTAAAGTTTGAGCAGAAAAGCTGCAGCATCTGGCTCTCAATGCTAATTAAAACACACTAGTATGCTGCAGACGACAGGTAACAGCGGAAGACACGTCAACATAAAAAGACACGCGTTTGTAACCGTTTGTATAAGAGTACTGTGTTGTATTGAACTGAACATCAGTGAAAATACATTTAAATTAAGTGAAGGACACCCGTTGCCTCCCTTTTAAATGGACCCCTGCATGTTGCTGGTCTCACCAGTGCAGGAGATTGAGGACAGCTGTTGTTAGCTTGCAACATAGATTGCTTGTTTAGTTTAACAGAAATCTGATGTGAACTATTTTCACATCGCCTTGATTTTCTATTACGTGACGTTATAGTACAGCCTCTTTGCCCTTTGTCACATGTGTTTTAGAGAGGAAAGGCTGAGCTCAACCATGAACTATACTCAGTGGCGGTCGTAGCCTGTTTTGGTCCCCGGGCGAACACTCCGTCTTGCGCCCCCCCCCACATAAAACATATTAAGGATTGTACATTAACATCAAACTGTTGTTGAAATTCACCAAAGAGACACACACACACACACACACACACACACACACGGAGAGAGAGAGTATGCACTGTATGCAAACGGCTACCAAACAGCCATCATAATTCGTCATACAATGAGAACAGGACAAATCAACAATTGACAATGACTAATTAATATTAAAATCTGTAACATAATGTTTGGAGTTTAGTCTGTTACTGTTACTATTTTTACCATTTCTTTTTGGAGCAACTGTAACCCACATAATTTCCTTAGGGATTAATAAAGTATTCTGATTCTGATTGTTTCAGGATGACCTGCCATTATCCAATCACACATCTGCTTACCTGCATCTTTTGCTTGTTTCTCCTCTTCTCTTTTTTCTAAACTGAGCACCTGATGGCTTTGAACTTTTCTTGTCCATCTTCCATTGGTTTTAATTTTGCACTCCAGTATAAACAGCCATCCCTCAACCCGAGGATCACCACAACATAACCTAACAGACCTACACCTTAGTTCACAGATTCACTTTGTCTAAGGTGTATTTCTGGGATTTCACACAACCCAGGATTCAAATCATGAATACATAATTTACATCATTATGAATGAAATGTGCTCTATTTGGAAGCAGCCGGCCCCCTCCCCTTTCGACGGGTTGTGTGTGAGACTTTAAATCATCAAACTGTAAATTATAAATTTTAAATTGTTATTGATCCCTTTACCCGAGTCCTAAAGCGTATATTTATTTTCTTACTGTTCTTATATATATTGTTTGTTTACTTGCACTGCTGTAACTGGAGCCTCGTCGTCTGGTCTCTCTATATACTGGACTTTAGCAGAGATGACAATAAAGTTTACTTTGACTTCAGCAGCGAGCAGGCACACCGAGGGCTCTCGCGCTCACTTTTCGAGAATAGAATTTCGGAAAAACATCGGTGCAAATTATAAGTCTGTATCATAATGTCTGGTGTTTTCGTGTTTGTTGTTTTGTTTTTATTTTGCCAGTTGGTTATTAGATGCTGCTCCAGCCAGCCAGAGAATCCCCCGCCGCCACGCCCTCTCCTCCCTGTGCCGCAAGCAGCAGGCGCACCTCGCAAACGAAGGATGCCCTTACTCCCAGCAAATGGGCGATAGAAAACCGATCGGTGACTGTACCATTCCCAATATGCGCTGGCTGATGTCGGGGCAGCATGAGTACGAGTATTTTTTTTTTTTTGCCGATGCCCGTGATGCCGCCCCCCACCACGATGCCGCCCCGGGCAACCGTCCGTGTCGCCCGTATCAAAAACCGCTACTGACTATACTGCTGATAGCATGAACTTCACTGATGTTCTCAACCTTGTTGTCAGGGAAACCAATGTTAAATCTGGGCTAAATCTTATAACACACATGCTCATAAGCACATTTTACAAATCCTCATCCCGCAACATTAGTCGGCAACATCTCTTTATTTCAGCACCCCCCAACAACACACCAAAAACAAAACAGAAACCGTTTATTAGTCAGGGTTTGCTTCACCCAGTTTACAGGTTCACTTACTAACTGTGATTAGTGGAAACACCGTCACTAGCCTGAATGAGCTAACAGCTGGCCATCTAACTTTGCCTGGGGCATCAGGTCATTGGTTGTATTGAACACTGCTTCCACTCCCCAACAGTTATACAAGGTTTGCTGGGATTCTCAGCAATGTGTACATTTTAAAAAGGGATATATTTCACTTTTTAAAATGTACACATTGCTGAGAATATATAATTTTTTCCCCTTTACTTTGCAGTGAAGTCATTTAGTAAAGTCACTCTGTTACAGGGAGCTGTTTTCTATTTGTGATTGTAATGTTAAAGCGAGAGTATTCCATTAAGAGCCATACCCAAATGCTGTTCAAACTTTCCTTTTGTGAGGGGGAGCCAGTGAGAAAAAGTTGGGATTTGAAAGTGATCTAAAACAGCATTTCAAATAATTAACTGAGGCCCTAAAACAAGAAATATTTGAAACTGAATCAAACAGAACTACTAGATGAAGAAAGTAGACAGGTGTACTGTGAGGCTAGGTGTACGGCAAAGAGAAAGCAAAAGGCCTTCTGTTATTTGTATGTGAGTCTGGGGACTAAGGAAGGACAAAAGGACTAGTACTGGCTAGGCAGAGAGATACAGCTGGAAAGGATGTGCAGCAGACTGGGATGATTAGGGATACAAATGGAATGAGATGTAAATGTAATTAACAAGTGAAGACGTAAAGAGTACTTTGTGGAGCTCATGAATGTAGAAAATGAGAGAGAGTAGGACAGATCGAGCAAAGTTAATGAATCAGAGAGTGTGTAGCGGTAAAGAGGAAGTGAGGGCAGTTAGAAAGAGGACAAAGAGTGGGAAAGCAGTTGGTCCAGATGGCATACCTGTGGAGGTATGCAGCTCTGCCAAGTCAACTTCCCTCTAAGAGAGAGGGAAGTTGACTTTTCAACCAGACTGACGTTTAACACAATTCTGGAGAGAGAGGATTGCCCGAGCAATGGAGAAGACGTGTACTGGTACCGATTGTGATGTGCTACTACAGAGAGATAAAGCTGAACCATAAAGCTATGGGAAAGAGATGCTGAAACTAGGTGCGAAGAGTGAGCAGAAGTACAGCTTTAAGCTAAGAAAGTAAACTACAGATGCAAGGTTGGCTTTGAGAGTGCTGATAGAGAAGTACACAGAACGCCAGAATAAGTTACATTGTGTCTTTGTGGATCTAGAGAAAGCATATGATAGGGTTTCAAGAGAGGAACTGTGGTACTACATGAGGAAGTTGGGGGTGGCTGCAAAGTATACAGGGTGGTACAAGACACGTATGAGGACAACATCAGGGATTAGCTCTGAGCCCTTTCCTGTTATCAATGGTAATAGACAGATGATGAGAATCGATAAACAGATAAGGAGGAGGCAGGAGTCTCAATTGACTATAGTCAATTGAGACTATAGTTTGCAGATGACATTGTTATCTGTAGTGAAAAGTCACTAGAAGGGATGTGAATGAGCTACACAGGTGGAAATGTGAACGTGCAAAGAGCAGAGGTAATGCAGACAAAGGGGTTTCATACCTTTGATCAACCATCCAAAGCAACAGACAATGCAGAAGACAGGTGAAGGAGAGTGCAGGCATGTTGGAGTGGATGAAAAGGAATATCAGGTATGATTTGTGAATGAAGGATAGCAGCAAAAGTGAAAGGGAAGTGAAAACCACTATGATGTATGGTTTCAGATGAAGACACTAACAAAAAGACCAAGGAATTGTTGGAGGTGGCAGAGCTGCAGATATTAAGATTTTCACTGGGAATGACCAGAATGGACAAGATTAGAAATGAATACTTCAGGCAGACAGCTCAGGTTGAGTGGTTTGGAGGAAACAACTGGAGACAAGGCTGAGCTGTATTTAGCATGTGCAGAGGAGGGATAGTGAATATACTGGACAAAGGATGTTGAAAATGGAACTGCCAGGCAGAAGGAAAAGAGGAAGACCACAGAGAAGATTCGTGGATGTAGTGACGGAGGGTTGGTTTGACAGAGGAGATACTAGAGAGTAAGATGAAGCCAGATAAGATGTTTTGTGGACCTCGAAATAAGAATAACAGATCCTGCTAGATAATTACATTAAAACTATGGCCATTTCCATTTACAAACCTTATGGGGGTAGAATAATACAAATACAATAAAATAATGAAGTTCAGATGTCTATATTGTGTATATGCAGCTTGTTAAGCTAGATCTTAGTGAAACCACTGAATGAAGCGGCAGCTATGCATCAGATAGTCATGGATATGTGGGTATTAATTTCACGATTTAGAAAATGTATACATGTTATTATACTTTATTCTAATCCACTCCTAAGTCTCTCTAACACTACTGAAACTGCAGGTACTAGAAGACAGAACGCACACTAAGAATACCTGTTTGAAGTGAAATTTATTTTATTAGACTTGGGACCGTAAGCTTTACTGTTTAAATGGATCCAGTTTAACAGTTCAGAGCTCTAATGTGCAGGTGTCACATTATTAAGAAACAGCAACACAGAGCACAAACAGCAATAAAATAATTAACTGGAATTAAAATGTTTATTTTCCTGCTCTGTGCACTAAATCGCCAGATTTTCTGCCATTATTAATCATGTGTCCTTTATACCGGTGTATTTTCTATGTTCGTTATGGATTTTTAATCACCATTTGACAATCTCTCTGAAGTAGGTGGTACTCATTAGAGGTGGGAATCACCATACATCCCACGATACGATATTATGCAATTTTTTAAAATATTTTGCGATATTCAGATTCTGTACATGAAGGTAAACTTGATCAATATTCATTTTATCTAATATCAAAGTCTCGCACTCAGTCTTTCTCTCATTTCAGTCAATTTTATTGTTGACAAACTGAACGTTTTGCATTACAGTCTAGTCCAACTTAACTGAATGCAACCATCTGGTACAATTATAGCTATTCTGAACTATGCAATTTATGAAAACTATGCAGCCCCTTCAGCAACTGAGGAATTTGAAAGTAAATTAAAACAAAATATAATTTTACATTAAATAAAAAAGTTTTAAACTTAATTAAAATAAAACATGTCTTAAATTAAAATAAGTAAACTGTCATGTTTATTGCTGCCAAAAAAAAGTTAAACACATTTGGACAGTGAAGGAATGTCAGGATTCTTGCTCAGAAAAAGGATCAACGTGCTCTGAAGTCAGAGCACAAAAACCTTTTTTGTAACAAAATATCGATTTCTGCTGTCCCTGTATCGATACATTATTAGCAAACAAAATATCACGATACTACACAGTATCGATTTTTTCCCCCACCCCTAGTACTCATAGGGACTATTATCTGTGGAAGAAAGTCATATGATCTGTGAAATGCCCCCTTTAGATTGGTTAGATGCTGCCAAGACCATCTTTCATGTGATTACACAGGTGATAAGGGTAGGTTCCAGATAGGAACGATACCCTAGGTATGTTGAACTCGCTTCAGACTATAGGGTCAAGTACTCCACAGCTAAAGCACATGGTAAAAGTGGACTTTATGGCAGACCCTCCGAATTAAACGAGAACACAGTAAGACAAAGTGTGAAAGTGTGTTTCCCCTCTGTGTTTCATCCCCATTTCTTTCTTATTTCAACAAATGAAAAATAGATGCCCTAATTTATCACACACAATTTCCAACAGTGACCTCCTGAGATTCATCCAGAACTCAAATGGTTTAGAAGAAAAACATCCTCACATCATGGTGAAGCTGTGAACAGTGAATAATCTAATAATAAATGTCTGCTGAAATGAAAGCTCAGCTCCAATTTCACTTTATGATGCCCAAGTATAGTAACAATACAGTTATTTTGTTGTTTAGAATGTTTTGCTTGATGATTAAGCAAAAACTGCTTTTTGTTTATTCTATGCAGGTTAATCATTTCACATTTAAATTTAATTTTATTAATAACTCAAGCTAGCACAGGTTATGAACAAATTTTCAGAATGCCAAAAGTCATTGGTGAAAACATGTAGCCCCTTGGTGAACAGAAGATAAGATCTGGTATAACACTCATGCACTTGCACACCCTAACTGAATGTCAGACAAACTACCCAAGCTTACCAATGCTGAGAAAGGAAAATAATTGGCTGCAATCTTGAGTGACTGATATGTGGAAGCTCAATAATGGGGCTCACTCTCCACGACAAACAGGGATGCTTCCCTACTGCATCTGGTCCTCCATCACTGGGTCATGCAGTGGGAGACAGACTATCCATCTGTACCTCACAATTACATAAATGTATTCTGTTTTAACTTATACGTTTGTATTTCAACTATTCTGAACTACAGTGGTTTGGCTGGAATGGTGAATAAATAAGTTTATGAAGCTCTTCAGCCAATAATTAGATTAAAAAAAAATGTTACCAATTCAAGTTTGTATTACTATTCAATCCCAAGCATACCATTACTAGTACTAGTATTATCAGTATTATAACCAAACTGACCTGCCAGCCTTTGTCTGCTGTTCTGTAGTAGGGGTAGTTCTTGGTGATGTGGGTGTATATTCCATTCAGTGTTAGCTGTTTGTCCGGAGCCATGGTGATAGCTTGAACTATTAGCTGTGCATATGAATATGGAGGTTTGGAGTCATCCTGCAGGAGATATAAAGTGAAGTTTATTACACAGGAAATGTGTGTCAAAAGCACATATATGCACACTGACACAGAGGATTTGTACTCTAAAGTCTATGCTGCATTGGGCAATTTTTAGACTTCAATGAGTAACAGTGATATTCAAAGTCCTCAAATCCACTGAGACTTCTCTGAAGTCTGCTGCCTTCATCACGCACAGTTCTTCTCAGACATTTAGTCTGAATCCATTTCGAAATCAAGCAGATAGACTAACTGTAAGCACTCACCCCTTCTTGCCCTGTTCACATTATGCATTTCCTCTCACCTTTGGACTGTCTTCACCTGAGGCCTCCTTGTCGTTTTCTGATTGGGAGCTGTCTCCTATAAGATCGGAGGTCAGAATGCGAGATGTCCTGTAGCTGGACAGTCCTGCCCCACGTGGACTTGATGGGCAAGAATTTGCTGCACTGTGAAAGATATTTAAAATGTGTCTTGATTTGAGATGGGGAAAAAAGCCACAGTTTTCTAATCTGCTTACATACAACTAAGCAGTCCTACCTGATGGTTCCAGTAGGTGAAGGCAGCGGGCTCATGAGGTGTGCAATGTTGTCAGGAATGTTGATGGTCAGGGGGGAAATCTGGGGCTGGACAGGCTTGATCGGTGATTCTGGCACGTTCCTTGGCTCTTTCTTGTCATTGGACAGGGCTGTGAACGTTATTTTTATACTTGTGCTGGGAAAGCGGAAACAACACCTAAGAGAAAGAGAAAAGAACCAAAAAACTATTATACTATTTAAATGTGTGAAATAATTCTGCCAGTCAATCAAGTGCTTATTACAATGTTACTGTTCAGACTAGCTGGTGACAAGCAGGCCTACTGTGATTCAGTTTCACACTGTTTAAATAGGGACATCCTCCATTATGTAACAGCTCATGTCTAACATGAATAGCTTCCAGTGCATGGTTACATTCATACCTATAGTTTTTTTTTTTAATGTAAGCACATGAGCAGCACTGAGACAAATAATGACAGAGCAAAGGTTGGGAACATGAAGTCAAGCAAGTACTTAACTTCGGTGCCAACTTTAACTATGCACCTGGCGCTGGAACACTGCATCATGAGTAAAACTAGTGTATAATAACTCTTTACCAGCCTTTTATTGTGAGGGAAAATACTGTAGCCTGTTCTGTATTATGTCAGAAACACCACCCACGCAAGTTTAATAGTTAGCCTGTGTTCCTGACATGTCGGGAGAGACAGCTGTTGAGGGTTATAGCCCCAAACAAGAATTTTTTCGCTTTGTGAAATTCCAACGTAATTCTACTATAATTCGGCCATTTTGATGTTTCATACACATAGCTATTAGTACAAGCCAGCACTATGAACGTTATCAAATTTTAGGTTGTGCCAAGCCTCTCTGTAATTAGGCATATCCAAAACACGTGATACATATAAACAAATGCAACAATGAAGTAGAATACTAGCATCCACATGACGCACCGATTCTTAGCTGAATTATGACTATCTGACGTCTCACTGACGTAAGCAGCTCGCTAAACACAAGCCGAATAAACCAGCAATAAATAATCAGCGGTTATGAGTCGGGTTCAGTGCGCTTCCAGTAGTTACCTCTGCCATTATCGTGCATATCTGCGTGTCGGTTGACCATTTTTTCCTTTGGTCACACACACACACACACACACACACACACGAGCTGCACGTACCAGCTTAGTGTTGCTTGTCACAGCACGTGCAACACCGCAGCGGGACAACAAAACAACAACACACGGTTCCAGAAATAACTCGATTTTCCCCGCACTTTAAGCAAACTGGGAATATCAATCTTACATTCGCGGAAGCTGTAAAGGTGGAGCCCCTCTTCTCTGGAACACCCCATCAACAAACACCCCGTTTTTTCCAAGGCATCGGAGGTAGAATTCCCCCGTGCCGGTGCCATCTTCTCCTGCGGTAAATATTTCTAGGTGCCGGCGGGAGATGAAGCTGGAGTGTCCCATGCTGACGTCCACGGAGCCCTGCGAAGAGTTCCGGCCGATGGTCACGGACTTTTTCTTCATGAGATACTCGAATTCTCGGCCCTCCAGCCGGGCTACCGCCAACCCTGACATCCCGCTTACCACCGCCATCTTCTAAGATATCTGAAGGGGATTTAGAAATCTGTCTTAAGCGCAAATATATAAACAGTTGCAGGGAACCAAATATTTTTTTTTAGGGGGACGGGTTGTGAAATAGAGGGGAACCCAATTTTATACTGTGGAGAATTTAGCTAGGAACGTGCCAGCCCGGGGACACAGCGGCTCCGACCCACCGCCGTGATGAAGAGAAAAAAAAAGGCGTACCGACCAATCAAAAACGGCCAAACGGACGGAAGTACTGTGACAGACAATCTTTTCAACCAATGGGAAAGCAGGTTTTATAGACAGAAGCATGGCGTTTACCAATGACAACAATAATAAAAATAGCCGTATAAAATAGGGCTCGGTTGCGGCGCAGGCTGACACGCAGATGGACGGAGAGATGGAAAATGCGGCGCAGGAGGGGAGTTTAATGTACATACAAGCTGTGTCCCAAAAATGTCTAATGTTCGTCCTTATTTATATTTTATAAACTAACAGAACCTAATGAAGACAGTGTCTTATATTTAATACTAAACTTTCTGCCTCCCGAAATCTCACATTCATAAATCCAGAATAACACATTTGACGCCAAATTACTATTTTTTTATTTGTTTTGTTTTTTCTTAGTCAATTGTGCACTAACTATCTAATCTATTTATACATTGTTCACCTGTCCAGAAACGAGAGTCTTGCTTTGGCTGCAAAGATTTGGCTTTCTGTAGCCAAAAGTCAGCATGTTATGACAAGAGCATTTAATGCTAAGTTATCAGTACACTTGATTAACTAGTTGCATACATAAACTATACAGGTGCAATGTCTTGTGCATGCTCTCTCATCCAGGTAAGTAAATCCTGAAAGGTTGATTCTATTCATCTGGATGTGGGAGAAACATTTTGTCACTCATCCAAGTGACAACACCTACAGGCCAGTGAAAACTCAGTGGTCTCAATTTGCATATTAATGATCAAGGAACTGACCTCACAGCCCATTGTTCATTCAGTGTTCTAGTTTCAGTCATTGTGCAAATGTACTGTTTATAAGGTTGTGGAAACCTGCAGTCAGCTGGCACTGAAGAAGTCACGTTTCTCCCACTGAAAACGCTACGTCCAGATGAACAGAATCAACTTTTTGGGATATACAGGTGCAACACAGAGACACACCTACTAATTAGTCCTAAATAATTGGTAAATAAAATACTAGAATGTATTTTAGAATGTATCCTGTTCCTCCAAGTTGATGTTTGGATTGTGATTTGGTGAATGTAGAGGCCATTTAAGTACAGTGAATTCAAAGTCATGTTTAAGACCCAGTTGGAGATCATTTGTGCTTTGTGACATTATGTATTATCTGCTGGAAGCCATCAACAGATGGGTACACTGTGGAAATAAAAGAATGAATAGTCAGCAACAATAATTGGATAGACTGTGGCATTAAAACAATACTCATTTGGTACTAAGGGGCTCAAAACATTCCAAGAAAATATTCTCCACACCATTTCCTCAACCACTGATGTACACAATGGTTCAGGCAGGGTAAATCCATGCTTCAGTTGCAGTTGAGACTTATCAAATCAGACAACATTTTTCCAGTCTTCTGTTGTCCAATTATGGAGAGCCTCTGTGAACTGTACCCTCATATTCCTGTTCTTAGGGCTGACAGGAGTGTTGCTAGGTGTGGTTTCTGCTGCTGTTGGTTTCACAAGTTGTGGATTAATGGATGCTTTTCTGCTTGCCTTGGTTTAATTGAGTAGTTAATTGAATTACTGTTGTCATCTATCAGCTAGAAGTAGTCTGGCAACTGCCCTTGGACTTAGTATCTACAAGGTATTTTCTCCTAGAGAACTGTCAGTTAATGGATTTTTTCTCTTTAGAAGACCATTCTCTGTACACCCAAGAGATGATTGTGCTGGAAAGTCCCAGTAGCGCAGTCGATCTGGCACCAACAGCTATGCCACATTCCAAATTACTTAAATCATCTTTCTTTCCTGTTCTTATATCTTATATTAATAAGAATGGGAAATGGTAAACCTAATAATAAAAAGTAGACACATATTCTACACATAGGAGATTTTTTAAAAAGCAGTAAAGACTTGGTTACATTTATTGCTGCATAATTCCAGTTCCATGCAGTAATTTACCAGACCAGGGTTTCTGTGCATCAGGTTAGTTTACTAACTGTAGTACAGCAGCTACCACGCTGTGAGGACAGAGTCTGTATATGAAGATCATGTTAAATAATGCATGTAAAATCACTCATTCTGTGTAGACACTGCCACAGACGTAGACTGGTTTAGACAGGGGCCTAGCACCACAAGCTGTTAGACTTCTGATGCTAGTATGTGCACGTTCTTTGAGATGTCATCAATATTCAAAAAAATATACTGCCCTGAGAAAGGCCATGCACCATGCTACACGTGTTCTTTCACAATGACGTAATCAGTTTGAACTGAGCTACATCCAGGAGTAATGCACCGTTCACGAGGTTTATGAGTAACATTTGGAACTATAGATTTTGAACCTACAAATACTTTCCTCTCAAAGCCAGATGTGACATAAAGTCAAAGCTGGCTTTCAGACTTTTGAACTTAACACAAAATATATTAAATTCAGACCATACATATATATAAAAAATCAAAAGGGACAAGAAACAGACAAAAGAACAGAACAGAAAACAAATTTCTGATAATGTCAGATAAAACAAAACAGAGCACATTCTTGAAAGCTGAGACATTAGGGGAGCTGGTAAATTGAGAGATTTATGATTTAACCACTCTTTTACTGGTATGTGGAAATAAAAAAAATAGCAATTTTTCTGCTTAAAAGGTTCAGGATCAACTGGGTGATCCAAAACTCACTGATCTTGACGCTAACCTGGTTTCTTGGGGTCTTCAAACAAAATGAGAATGATATTAGCCAAGCTAGATTCAATCAGCTATAATGACTTGTCCCTGTAATGCTCTAAAAGTTAAAACTAGAATTTTAAAATGGAACCTAAATCTGATTGGTAGCCAGTGCAGCGACTTTAGAACAGGGGTCATATGAGCTCCCTTGTTCGAGTGGGTCAGTAGCCTCGCTGCAGAGTTTTGAACAACCTGTAGACAAGCTAGCCCTTTATTCTTTAGACAAGTAAACAGGCTGTTACAGTAGTCGAGTCTTGTAGAGACAAAAGCATGTATTATCATCTCGAGTTCACTTGTTGACACGATGGATCTAAGTTTTGAAATGTTCCTCAAGTGAAAAAGCAGGTTCTTACTATGATCAGATTATGCTAAAGGAGGACTTAACATACTCTTGTTATTATCAAGTTGCCAACATTAATTGATTCCTTCCACAAGAATTAGAACAGCATGGGCGTCACCATTTACAGCCCCCAAATACTGGTAATCTGTGTAAAATTCAAAACAAGACAAAACACATATAATTCACAATAGAACAATAGAAACAATAGAAAACATGTCACATGTATAAACTTGTGAGAAAAATATATTATTCTAACAATAGTCCGCTAATGTTTGGGAACTGACGAGACCAGTTGCTGGTAGCTTCTTAACAGTCTTAACAGTGTCTTCTTTGCCTTATTTTCGGTTTCATGATGGGCCAGATATTTTTATTTGGACTCTGGGCAGATCAGGACCCAGATTCTACGAGGAAACCATGCTATTGAACTAGATGCAATATGTGGTTTATCACCGTCTAGCTGATATATGGAAGGCCTTCCTTTAAATCTTCTAAATAGGAGCAAACCTTGCTTTAAAGGTTAAAACGTACCTACCTTTAAGCACTGATGGTTCCTTTCCAAATGTGCGAGGTGAAGAAAGTAGGCTAGCAGAATAAATTTGAATTAACACATTTAATTTGCTTTATTTCTACCACAGAACTTTTATTTCCAAGGACTCCAGTCAGGGAACTTTCTAGGGGGGAAAAAGGTGATGCAGACCGCTTGCCATCTCTCACACGTTTGTGCATTACTATTTCGATACCTCAACTTTGGCAACAATTGAGTTTTTCTTTTCCACTGTTGCCAAATGCTTGCTCAGAGTACAAGTCTTCTGTTTTTAGGGGTTTTATAAAACCGAATGGAAGTGAATTGAATTAGGCTTTTTGGATTTAGAGGTGATATTGGATTGACATTTGTTTGGAGTGCTAATGACAGCTAAACTTTGTTAGTGGCATTTTCATCAACCAGATTAATGCCACAAGTAATAATTGTATAAGGACAAAATTTTGGCTCATAATCACAACATACTGACTAAACTGATGAACATGTGCATCACCTTAAGTTGTCCTGCAATATACATCCTCAAATTTTGAAGTGTAAAATGGTTCATGTGTCTTCATTTTCACCAGTATTAGGTTTTTATGTATGTGATCTGGTAAAAATTCAACCAACAATGAATTGTGGCAGCTGTGGCTACAACTGTAGCTGCCTCCACCAGTGTGTGAATGTGAGAGTGAATGAATAGTGGAATTGTACAGCGTTTTGAGGGCCCCGAAAAGCACTATATGCAATCCATATAAATGCAATCCATTAATAATAATAATAATAATAATTATTATTATTATTGTTATATGTACACATGTGATATATTTTGCTACATGTGTATGGGGTATCAGTCACAGCAGGTAGTGTAACATAAGTCAAATGCTGCCACCTGCTGGATTTATATGGTGATGCTGCAACATCTGAGGCGTCTTTATATGATGAGTGCTCAGGAAGTGTATGCCTGTATATCTCTTAATCATATCAGCTTATCAGCTGTATAAAAGAGAGCAGGTAGGTAGATTCATACAAGGCGTAGAAATGCTCTATATGACTATAGGTCTGGAAGTGCAATATTAATCAGTGTACTGAAATATTTATCCCCCCAAATACTAAGACCAGTATGTTTCTGTGCATCTGTAAAGGAAAAGATGAGGATGTTCTTGGCTCAGTCTATATCAACACATCTTATGCACAAAGGTTACTTTTTATTAATATTATCATGAGTGATTTTTAAAGTAGTAACTGATTTATTAATCTTCAATCTTTGCTAATAGCATGTTTTAGAAAGCACTAAATAGTTTGCAATAGAATTATTGTAAAAAGTAGCATAGGTGTAAACTGACAGTAAAGACTGCTTTGTAACTACTGTAGTTATAAAAAAGGAGAAACAAACAAAAACCTTCTACAAACAAGCTTTATTTTACAACTCAGTAAAGAGTTCAGATGAAAGTTAAATAGTGTAATCCTTCAGTTTTAATGACTGACTTTTCACTTTGGTTTCTTCTTCTTTCTTTACACAGAATCCAGACTAATGAAGTATTTTCTAGTGATGTAGAACCTCATTAACGTATTGAGGACCCTGCACCAATGCAGTGAAAGAGAAACTTTGATAAATTAGGTCCTGGAGCCAGGAGTTAATTTACAGGAAACACAGCTGAACAATTTTTGGAATTAATTTTGAAAATGGACTTTCATATCAGGTTATACTGATTGGATTCAAGCAGCTGTAGTTGGTAAAGAAATAGCTGCAATGCAATATTCATTAAAGAGTACGACTATTTGAAGAAGACTAATTCTGAAATTTTAATTGGATTTACACTTCACAAGATACCTGGCTGCTTTTGGACTTCTGTGGACCAGGAACAATACCAGATATAATAATATTATTAACTGGGAAATGCAGTTGCATTGTGGGTGGGTGGGTGGGGGGAGAGATTTATTGCAGAGTGCTTATAACAAAAGCAAACATCATTTCAATGTGTGCGCCTGTTTTTGTGTCTCTATGTCCTCGTGTCTGTGTTTTACTGTTGCTACCCAAGTGTGTTCTCATCCTCTAATGTGTCTTTGTGTGTGTTACTCGTGCTGTGGGGACAAATCTGTCAAACAGGACCAGCTTCATAATGTAAATTGTTAGATTGGAGGGTACTGAATGTAACATAAGAGTCAGGATAAGTGTGAAATTAGTATAAGTAGATGTTATGTCTTTGGTTCCCTTTTTCTGCCACACAAAAGTCCAGTCATACAGCTGACTTAAATGTCCACCACTAAATAAAATCAAAATCAAAATCAAATGATGCACAGCAAGCATCTACACTACCCTTACTAACACGTAGTCTAGAGCTAACATTTATTTCTATATATTTTGCAGAGGCAGACTTTCCTGTAATATTTGAAACCAGCCTTGATCAGTAGATATCCAGACTTTCTGAAGATCTTTTAAGAAAATTTCTTTGAATATTGGATATCAAGAAGAAGTGGCAGGCGTGGAAAAAAATGAAAAATTAAACCTAGCTTCATCAGAAGTGGTGTCATGTTTAAGAAAAGGCAGAAAAGGCTGAAGGACATTACAAAAGAACTGGACAGAAAATCCAGTGGCAACAGGTATTAATGAGTAAAGAACCCAATTTGCTGTCCAAATCCACATTAATAATATGCAAAGACTAATACGTATGTAGACATATTTAAAATACAGTAGAGGTACAGTTATGGGTTGAAGATTTAGTCAGCAGTGTAGGAGATTTGTAAAAAAAAAAAATGTAATAATGAATGGAAAAAGTACTGTGAGATTTTGAGCCACCATGCAATGCCATCAGGAAACCATGTAATTGGCAATGATTCTAAACCCACTGCTAATGCAATACAAGCATACCTGAATAGAAAAACACTATCACCATATTTAAAGCAGTTTGTGACTGTTGTGATCTCAGTACTTCTTCATTGGTAGAAAAACTAGATATTCATTAACAAAAATAGTTTAATAATTTAAACAAAGCAAAAATGAAAAGAACAACCAGGATATGACTTGATGTGAAGAAAACTAAATTAAATTCCTTAATTTGTACAAAAAACAAATGATATAATAAATATGGGACACCCTAGGTCTTAGCTTCAAAGTGAACTTTCTGTTCTCTGTGCTACGTTGATTGTGCTGCAGAACAGTTCACAGATACCAGAGTCAGATAAGGTTTCCAAAATTGCAAATCTGCCTTTCATTAAACAAAACCTTTTACTGTTCTACAATGCTAAAGGGCAGTTACATTTTACTTAAGCAAAATCTTTGTCACTCAAAGTCTGGTCACCCAGGTGCTATTCTGAGCACAGGCACAAAAACCTGCACAAATCTGATTAAAAAAAATGTTATAAGTTATTTCAAAAATCCTCGAAAATTATCTTTGCTAAATGGCCTGTGTTTGTATAGTGCTTTTACTAGTCCCGCCTAGGGACCCCAAAGCGCTTTACACACCCAGTCACACACTGGTGGAGGCAAGCTACAGTTGTAGCCACAGCTGCCCTGGGGCAGACTGACGGAAGCGAGGCTGCCATATCGCGCCATCGGCCCTTCTGGCCAACACCAGTAGGCGGTAGGTGAAGTGTCTTGCCCAAGGACACAACGACCGAGACTGTCTGAGCCGGGGCTCGAACCGGCAACCTTCCGATTACAAGGCGAACTCCCAACTGTTGAGCCACGATCGCCCCTACATACACAAACAGTTTACTATACAGGTAATGTAAATAATCCACTTAAGTCAATTGTCCCTAATGGATGTTTATCAAATATAAATTATGTAAATTTTGCTTTACCATTTCAAACTTAAAAAACATGAATTTGTTGGTCATTTTTAGTTTATCCAGCCAAGCTTATACAGTGTTGAGGGTTCTGACTATCCAGCTGTCAATCTACAGTTGACAGTTCACTCTTCCTCCAATAATATTGGTCAGATTTTAGTAAAACTTGCACACAATGATCACCTAAGGGGTCAACCAAGTTTTGCTTCAGGTCAAGGTCATATTGATTGTTTTACAATTACTTTTCCATTTTCACTAGAATCATTATTACTGCTAGAATTTTTTCAGATTTTGATGTTTGGTGATGCATCATGAGCTAGATGAGCTGCTACATTGTTGCTGTTCTCGTATGATTAAAAACAGCTATTTCTTGTCAAAGAAGCTAATTAGTTAGAGAAGATACAGTTAGAATATATAATATATTATAACCATGTTCACAGTCCACATCCACATGAAAACAAAATCTAGATTTAAAAATCAGTAAATATAGGATGTCTATTTTTATATAATAATATAATATAAGAAACATAAGATAAAGCTATGGAATACCAACATATTTCAGACACAGCAGCTTTAAATGATTTATTTCCAACTTCCTTAACATTTTGTTTGTTGATGTTGTATTTTCCTGTCATATTCCTAAAGTTTTTCCAAAGGTCAATCTGCTAAAATACACCTGTTCACATTCAGTTAATTTTTGTTAATGAAGTGAAATGTAGGACAAAATGTAAGCAAGTAGAATACTATTATATTTCAATGAACTTAAAGGAAGTTCATTGTATTTAAATATAGCTTAAAACCGCCCATAAATAACTATACCTGTCAGCAGGATATAAAGAAACAATGATTGTACAGTATTGTGTCCAATTGAGCCAGTGTTATCAGTTGAACTATGGCTAGGGCGTGTATGTGTGCAATACCAAAGGAAAGTAGGTTAACCATGCCTAGTTAACATTAGAACACATCTTTATTTACCTTGGTGACTTGGAAATAGCAAAACCTCCTGAGGAAATGGTCGTAGGGCTAAAAAGAAATATGAAAAGTCAAAGCACAAATTTGAAAATGTCTCAGCTCACTAACGAGGGAAACACTGGCCCTGATAATGCCAGTTTTAGTTTAAATTTGGAGGATAGTACCATTAAAAAAGTACCATTAAACGCCATTATTGGATTTTGGACTGCAAGACTGCTTGACATCATATGAGAACAGTATGAATTGTTGGCATGCCTGACTGCAACACAACACTACATTAGAACGTAATCACTTTAGCCTTTGTCACCACTGCACTGAGGCAAACAGTGTCAGTTGACCCAGGCCAAACTTAGGTGTGTTTGCATGTGGGTGCTGGCCGGGCATTGTTCAGCAGGCAGACAACAGGTAACTGAGATGCATGTTAGGTGTGAGGTGGAACCTGAAGCCCCAGAGACACAAGAAGACAGACAGACACAAAGTGAGATTGCAACACCTTAGAATCACATGTCAACCATCTCTACAGTAATTTTCCTGGACCTGTTTGAGCAACGAGGCTAAAGTTATGAATTAGTAATGAAATGCTGACACATTCCCAAAGACTTCCCTTGTGAGAGACTAAATGACTGCGTGGGATTGCTCCTTGAAAAACAACAGCTATATCAAAAGAGATTATAAGTTGGAAATGGGGATTGTGCAAAGACTTTAACGAGGCACTGTAGCTTCATTTCGAAATCCATTATTTTGTTCAACATGTCATTTCATCACATGTACTTGATAACAGTTTAGTGTTGCAGCGCTATTCTTGTTGTCAGTATTGTAAGCCTGGGGATTATTGTGGTGATAAGCTTAGACTGTTAATAAGGTGTATGACAGAGAAACAAGTTGTACCTCATTCCTGGTAAAGATTACGTCAGAATACATATTTCTAAACAACCTCTGTTCAAAAGTTTGACTCCACCATATGTGTAAGGATGCATATGTGTGGGACTATGTATCACTGAAAAATGTTCCTGTCTTTTCTCCTCACACAAACAAATTCTTGTAAAATGAGAGCACACTTGCCCCAGTAACTAATAGACCCAGTTTGGCTGGTTTCTGTTAAATGGGTTGTGTGACCAATTCTTAGATTTCACAACAAGAAAATCACCACAGAGACTAATCACGAGCAAAAGCCTTAGAAGGAAATCAGTGGGGACAAAGGAACAACATGAATAATCTCATCAGGATGTAAATGAAGTAGAAATGTGCAAATAGAGGACAGTCTCCTGATTTCCAGGCCAGAGTGAGGAAACACATTTAACATCCCAAAAAATTTGATGAAATAAATGAAACACTATTTAAAACAGAAACAAAACAATCAAAACAGAATCATGTTACACTGGAGAATCAGAGAAGAGCTAGAATAAGCACAACCACAGTGCACTCAAACACTTACTTGCAGGATTTTTCCAGGGGTCTATTCAAGGGCCCACAAGAAATCTGAATATTTAATCAGAAATGAATATAGTGTCAAAAACACTGGGCATGAATTTCAGGCTCATGTGCATCTCTGTGCCCACATTTAGATGTACTACACAAAAAGTGGCACTGATAAAGAGTTTGAACATAGTATGTATTGAATAACTGTTGGAAACAAATCCATTGTCCCTAATTAGTAATAGTACAAAAGTTTTATCATCAAAAATATTTAAAAATACTATTTATGCAGAATCATATATATTAGATTACTGGATCATAATTACTGATTGAGTAACACTTATCAAACTTTAAGCTGGATTTGATTTACTTTGATTCTTTTGGATAGTTTGATCTGTAATAACACATTATCATCAATTAATGGATTTATATTTTAAAATCTGCAAAATGATAATATAAACCTTTAAAGTTAATGATATAGAGCACTAACGAATTAAAAAAAAAAATTAGTTGAAGTAGAAATTGCCACAACACAAAAATAAAGCTGAAGTACATTATAACAATATTTCAGTAAAGTACATTCTGACACTGGCTGCTAGTTGTTCTTCTGTAGTAGTTTAAGCCTGCTGGTACTGGGGCTGGATTGAGGGTGGGGGACCGAAGTGACCCCCCTCTGGATATGTCCCTGATCAGAAGGTGATAAGAAGTTACCATGTCACTGTCTTAATGTAAGAAACCAAACAGCGTAACCCCCCCCCCCAAAAAAAACAAACAAACAAACATGCAAAATGACAAGAAACAAAATGAGAACAAAGTTAGGTTAAGTAAAACAAGCAACACAAGGAAGTATTAACCAACCACAACAATAAAGCATACAGCATTGTGATTTGCACTTTTCTTTTAGTCTCTTCTCTCTTGCTAATGTTACTTTGGGACTGTCTTACATGCTGATGTGCAGCTGCTGAGTTTAAGGTGCTCAGCATACAGGGAGCATTTCAGGTCAAGGTTCCATCTCTTTTGTTGGTGAATCAAATATCCACCTATGAGATTGTGATGAAGCTCAGAATTTTCACCCTACAGAATATAGAGATCTTTATTAAAGGAAAATTATTCTCGACTACACAATGCTTTAAATGTGAAGATCTGCACCTGAAGCTTCAGCGCAGATTCCATGGTCCAACATCACCATCCAGAAATCTGCTTTGTGCTTCTAATTATGACACAAATGGAGAATCTCAGTGATGTAATAGGTCTTCCACTGGTACCTCTAGGTTTCCAAGATACCAGAAGATCCACAACACCAGGCTGAGGAACATGAGGAGTGGCCCAGAGAAGACAAAGAAACCCCAGAAGTCGAGGGGAGTGAAAATGCCAATGAAGAAGAGAACAAAGCCTACTGCATCCAGGAAGACAGCAACAAAGAAAAACACCAGGCAGCGTCCAACAATGATGAGAGAAAAAAATAGACATACAGAACAGAAGGTGAACTCAAAAAAAGGAGAGCATCAGACATAAGCAGTCATCCATGAAGATAATCAGGCAATGACTACATTCAAATACACTTTATTGAAAAAATAATTGACATCTGTCATGAAAACAGCGCACAAAAAAAAAAGACTATTTCCAAGACTTTTTCTTCCAATGTGCACAGCCCGTCTCCTTAATGTGGATGTAAGAAACTGTCTCCTCTATTTAATAATATTTTTTTAAAAAGTGACATTGGCTCAGGTTTTTCAGTTTGTTGGAGTTTTTGGAACGTGGCTCAGGCACGGTGAAGGAGTGAGAACCACCCTTCAAAACAATGGGAAAGTCGGTCATCACCTGTAAAGAAGAAGAAGAGATGAGGCTTTTATTTACTGGCCGAGTTGAGAATCAGATTCAATTAAAGTATCAATTGCAACTGACTTTCAGAACATGGTAATAGGATATTACCATTATTTAACTAAGAGCCAAGTTAATTGTATAAATATTTTTTTCATGATGGGCATGTGAATATAAATTTTAAATAATAAACTAACATAAATAACTGATTATTATCTGCTATTTAACCCCCAAGAAAAGAAATGAAAAATACATAAAAATACATTAACCTTTGAAAGAACTAGATGTTTACTACAAACAAAGAAACAAACAAACCAACAGTGAATCCATTCAGCATTATTAGCCTACAATAGCAACAAGTACATGCACGTCTCAACACCAAATCCTGATCCTAACTGCTAATGGCAGGATTAATGTATGTTATGAAATATCTTGTTTGCAGTTGTAGGTCCACAGTGTAATATCAGATCTAACTGATAAACACATTACACGCTGACTCATTATATAAAGAATAGGTGGTTGCTACAAAAGCAATGTTATCCTTAGGTGGAGGCGTGTGATCACTGGAGGAATGTACAGTGATAAACACGGGTAATATAATGTGCCTTCAGTCAGAACTGTGGGCAGTGAGTTCAGTGATACTGACTCAAAGTTTAGTTCAGTATACTGAAGTAAAAAGACAAGTGTACGATTAAAGGGGGCTAGGTTTAATTACAAAAAGAATAGATTTAGATGAATGAAATTTAAAATGCAATAAAGACATGCAATGAAACATGTCAAATTAAAAGAATATTATCTAAACATAACTGACTGCAGTTTAGTCAGGGAGTAACATAGTTTTCAGTAGCTATGATTTATAATTAACCTGTGATGGCTGGTTTTTTTTCCAATTACAGCTGGATGTTTGTCTGAAAAATACTTTTCTAAAGAGTAAATATCTTATTTATCAAAAGTCTAATTTAATAAATATCAAGTCTTGATTTTAAAATTGTCAGCTTCCTGGCTTTTACATTTTTAAATAAACTGTAAAACCCTTTTTATGTCATTGTATAAATGTTGGATAAAATAGATTGTTTAGTCAGTAAGGCTCAGCTCCCAAAACATAGACTGAGCCCACATAAGCATAAAATTTTTTTTCAATAAAAGTCTTCATTGAATTTTTTCTTTTCTGGGCCTGGGCTAGGTTTAATCCATGTATGGAAAAACTGCTTTAAGATTTAGTACCAGAAACCTTGTAAATGTAGAAAAATATAAACTCCAGTGGAGGTATACCGACTCTTGTGTTGAATTCCCAGAAACATGGGACGTGACCTTAGTTTAGTGTCTCACTGCTTGCTTGTCTTACATCAAACGCAGTAAAGTCAGAGTACAGAACACAGCCTTATTGTTGAGAATACAGTGTTTGCTTTTGTGACCACACCATTTGTCACATTTCCATATCTCAAGATCATTAGTCAAGTTAGGTAATGTAGGACTCTGGCTAGGAGCCATTAGAGTTAACTACATGGAACTACTGGATGGGCAAAGGCAGATTCGTATATGATCCCTGCTCGTTTTCTGTGGCCGGGTGCCCAACCATACCTACAACCACCCACCCACCTACCTATCTACCGCACTCCATTTCACTGGATCAAAAGTGCTGCTTTGTTCCATTAAAATGCAATTGCTCATTTTGGCCCAAAGGTCTGGCTTGCCAGCCAGTTACAAGCAAACTGACAGCTAAAATAATAACTGTGAAGGTGAGTAGAAATGGTCAGGCTCATTAATTAAAAGCTGCCACAGGCCACTGAAGATCTTTTCACAGCAGCTAGGAAAAGAAAAGAAAAAACCCCTCAATCTATTATTACAGTTGTTCATGAGCTGAGTGCTGAGAAAGGTCCTGGAAAGCTACTCTTTGGGGGAGCTGGTGTTGAGCTCCACTCTTTGGCAGAGCTCTAATCTGAGGGCACCCATTCCCCCCCTTTCCCTGTGGGTGACATCTAAGGGTAGTGTGATGTAAAATGTCATTATGTAAGACAATGTGGATGCCAACATCACTGATGAAAGACTTAATGCTGTGGCAGTGAGCAGCTAACAACAAGCAAAACAGCAGCAAAGTGGCAGGAAGGGTGAAAGCAGGGCAACGTGCTGAATATTTATGACTTTCAATTAGAATTGTTTTTGGGTTCCACACAGCCAGACTTTTTGGGGATCATACATTTTTCAGAGGTTTGCTTTAACTTTTACAGAATGTAACAGGTTACGGTGTCAGGAGATTCAGTAGGTTAGGGAGGGAGCGAATGGGTTTTCAAAGTCTCCGCAACACTGAACAAGTTCCAATAATAGACTCAAGACAGAAAGGACGCGAATAAGGCCTCTGGTTTGCTGTTGGGTGAAATACGCACCATGATCTGTCAGAGCAGCCTCTCTGGTTTGCAATCCTGTGCCTGCAGACCCACATCTGAGCTCCTCAGCACCCCCAGCTCCATGTTTTTGTATGCTAGGGATGCGCACTCAGTCCCTCCATCAAAGCCTTTGTTGTCATGGCCGGACGAGACTAAGTTGCCACCTTCCCACATAACCCGAGGCGGCGCAGACGCACGCACAGTGCCGCTCATCTCTTTCCCATTCCCCATGCTTTTCTTCTTGAAGTCATCTGCTTCCATGGGCTTCTTGCCGCTCACGGACAGCCTCTCGGACAGTTTCCTGGCCCAGTATCTTAAGTTGATGGAGTTCGTCCTGTCAGCCGAGTAAAGCTGTACGTTTCCCGTGTACCACAGTACCCACCACACTAAGCTGAGAAAAATGATGAGTGAGCCCGTGTAGATGAGGAAATCTCCATAGAAGCGGCCGTCCAGCTTAAGGTTTCCGAAAATCCCGACCAACAGTACAATCAGACCAATAACGTCAAAAATGAGGGCGAGGAAGAATAACGGCGGGCAGTTCCCCACGAAGCTGCGATCCATCCCAGAGCAGAGTCGAGAACCGAGCCCAAGTAACGGCGCAGAGTAGCTCAAACAACTTGTTCTTCAGCACGCACATTTCCACACTCTTACACCTGTGCGGTGATGAACTGCGCAAACCCCGCCCTGATTCCACGTCACTGACTCGAAAGCGTAGCTTGTGCTTATGCCACTTTTAGATGCACAGTGTAAATTTCCATACCTGGTCGTCTGGAGACAATGGAAATAAGACCTATATCTACATTGGGATGAAAGGGTCATTTCATCCAAGCTGCAAGTTCAGCTGTCCAATGATTGTCAGGTGGAACATATTTTTTGCATCTGTGTTTCATTATTTATGTCGTGCAGGTTTAGTCTGGTGTGTTATCTGCACAATTTAATTGTGTTACACCACCTAAACGTCTTATTAATATAAAAAAAAAAATTAGTTATCTAAGCATTAAAGCTCTGAAATATGTCATATTCACTGATTTTTATTGAATTATATGCCCTAGGACAGCGGTCACCAACCCCCGGGCCTCGGACGGGTACCGGTCCGTGAGTCGTTTGGTACCGGGCTGCGAGAGTTGCGGCTCAGGTGTGAAATGTATGGTTTTCAGGGTTTTTATCGGTTCTCAGCGTTATTTTGTTATCGTTTTTATCGTTAACTCGGTTTTCCTGGGTCTTTTCACATGTGTTATGAATAAATCTTCTTTTTTTCGGTACCGGTACTAGTTTTATCTTGTTGTATTTATCCGCCACACCTTAAAGGCCGGTCTGTGAAAATATTGTCGGGTATAAACCGGTCCCTGGCGCAAAAAAGGTTGGGGACCGCTGCCCTAGGAGACAAAAAATCACGTTTTAAATAAAATGTGCTTTCTTGTGTACAGCAACATATTTGTAGAGTGCAACATATCTCAGGTTTGATTTGAGAATGTTTCTGTGTGAATTATACACTAATGTTTTTCTTTTTTTTCTTTTTTTTTTAGGAAGAAACATGTGTTAGTTAAAGTTAAATGCATTATGCTGTATTAGCTTTGAAAAATCTTATCACAATGAGCTCAATATCAAAAGTTAGTGACTTAATGTTAACAAATCTACACTTTTCATATAGGTTAGTGTAGTTCAAAGGGATCGCTGAGAAGTCTGATCAAAACCAAACCTTTAATAAGTGCTGACAAATAGGGCTGTTCATATAACGATATATATCGGATGACGATATAAAAACGTCTATCGTTTCATTTTACGCTATCGTTTGTTTCGTGGTGTCGCAAAATAAACTGTTTACGACAATATTTTTTCATCATTTTGATGGTCACTGTAGTGGCTATATTAATGTCTTAAAGTTCTTTCTTTCTCTTATATTTAATATAACCACACTACAAGCCCCTGTTTTTATGCGTTGTCATTAGCAACAACAACGGTAACACCATCGCGTGTCCGCTTGTTTATGTTCCACATAAACCTTTCACAATAAAGCTCAAGATTCTGTTGAGACTTTTCAAAATAAACTAAATCACGTGAAAGAGCAGATTATTTACAGATGAGAATTAAAAAGAGCCGCCAGGTGCTAAAAAATAAACCTTAGACTCAACTGTTAGAACAGGCAACCCGCAGCACGCCGTGTAATAAATACTCACAAAAAGCAGCTCCACTGAAGCCGCTGGGGTGGGGTGTGATGTCTGGGTGACATTAAAGGCTTTGCTAAAGGGCACCTCAGTGGTAGTAATGAAAGAAAAGTGAGTATTTTGTACTTTTTTCCCAATCTTTTCCACTGAATGGGTGGAGTATTATAACATTTTGGAGTACACCACATTTGTGTCCTTTTAACATCACATTAAGGATAGTACAGGCTGCATAATGCAGGGACCAAACCTCACTTTAAATATTAAAACGAAGAAGTCAGTTTTACTTTGCTGTGCAGGCATTTCCTATTACTGAAGCTACTGAGTGCTAATCAAGGAAAACGCTATGAGTGAGGTCTGAAATGCCACATGAAACAACAATAACATAAAATCCTCTTTACTTCTTTGGTTGTATTTCATCTCTTTTCTGGATAAACTGTGTGCAGTCATTTTGCCCTTCCAATACTTCACGCAATGCTTGAAGGTATAAATATTCTCCTCCTCAGTAGACCCCAGACCCCTCTGCTGTTCTTTGGGTTGGGCTCATTGAAACTGCAACCTAGTCACACTATGAATGATTTCATGAATTATTAAGCTCCCTGATTAACTGAGAGGCGCAGCAGATTACATGGATTTCCTTCAGTGAAGTCCTTCATGGCTCAAAATGATTCCTTTGCCATATGCAAAGCATCTGCTAGAGAAAATTACACGAGCATAGGAGTGAAAAGGGGCTGATCATGTTGTTTTCCTAACAGCTTGCAGGTGATTGCAGTTACAGTCTAACCTGCTTAGTAGGCAGGGCTGTATGTTTATGAGTGTATACTGACAGTGAGTAAGAGTAAGACTGACACAGAGGACATGTAGAGAAAATCCCCCCTATTTCATGCGTCTCTGTATATATAAATCCAGCTGCTAGAGGGCACCAGTCATCTTCAAATCACAGGCGCACCTACATGAAGCACTGCAATGGAGGCAGACTGCAAAGACCAATCAGCAGTGCCAAAGTAAAAGATCTGGAAAAGTGACAATTTTTACGAGGAAATTTAAAATGAAATGACTTTGAAGTAAATAGAAAATTAATTCTTGCACATGCGATGCAAAGGTTGCACATCAGGGTGCATGCAGATGAAGATATGTACAAATGAGTACTTTAGATCATTGATTCTGAGCTGCCTAAAAAGCCTAAAAAGGTGGAGCTACAGAGAAAACATGGTACTGCACACGTGGAGACACATCAAAATATGTTCCTAAGATTACATTTTTAAGTCTGCGTGAATGCACTGCAGTGCAGTTGCCTCTGGAATAACGTACTGCCAGATAGCGTCGGTGAGATGGAGCAGGTCAGAATTTCTTCAATTATTAGTTAGCATATGGTGATAAATATTTGACATTTGTTATCATATGAGAAGTTAAAGACATGCAATTATTTAAAGCTTCACTTGTCGTGATTTTTATATCACCAGTGCCTCAAAATCACAGGATGTCTGAAATCTCTGCTCTTCTTCCACTGGAGTGATGCTGCAGCAGGAGCCTGTTCAGATCTTGCACTTTCCTTTTTCAGTACAGAAAAAAGACCAGACAGTGTTAGCAGCTATCTGATGATGCATAGCTGTTAGCTTAAGAATAAAACACAGTAGCTCAGTGGTTAGCACTGTCTCATAGCAGAGAAGCTCCTTCTGCATGTTTCACATATAAAATGTGCAGAAAGTGTCCAAAAATCCTTTACAATTATTATTATTGAATTATTCCTTTACAAACAAACGACATGCTTGGTTAATGTTGCCTGACTTCACCAAGGACATTCTCACAATCTCAGGAACTTCACTCTCTCATTAAATAAAGGTTCAAAAAATTAGACTTTGCAGGTCAATAGTAAATGTTATTAGTGCTTTTTCGTTTTTTGCTAATTTACTGGGTGCTAACAGCAGATTGTTCTTCCAAAAAGAAAATCTGTCAGAATTGTAAAAAAACAACAACAACAAAAACAAATTTAGTGAAATGAGAAGCAGTGTATGTACGATTTTCCATCCATCCATCTGCTTCCACTGCATTGCCGGGAGTCTGGAGGCTATCCCAGTTGTCATATGGCAATAAAAAAACCAGTGTCCATTATTTAAAATGACTACTTATGTCAGGAATTTGTTTATATACAACTCTCTTAACATCCCATCACACCATTTCAGTCACTTTGAGGTCTGGACTGAAAGTCTTTGCTTGCGTTTTGGCATTATTGTCCTGCTGCATGACCTGTTTCCACCAAGGGCTTACATTTGACTCTAGAAAATGGTGGGATACAGAAGAATTCATGGTCAACTCAGTGACTTCAAGGTGCCCAGGCCCTGTAGCCAATGCATGAGTGTGTGTCTAAATGTTAGACAAGGTGCTGAAGTGTAGAAAAACAAACATACAAAAAACTCCAACTTGCATGAATATGTGTGTGATTGGGTAAATGAGGTGTGTTGGTAACAAGTACTTTGAGTGCTCAGAGTAAAATACAATAAATCAGTGATCAGTGTATGTATTCTCTCAGGTGTTACAATAATGTGAATCATGTTCAGGCACTCATGAAAAAGAGGATTTATGTGATTTATTGGAATTTAAAGTTATCAGTAAATTAGCTAGCACATAACTCTTGCTTCTTGCTTGGACTTGGATACAAAACCATCCAAACATGGATAAAAGTCTGAAGCATATAAATAAGAAAACAAAGACATGCGCTTATAACATTTAACAAACACTGACAAAAACACACAAACACATTTAGTGAAACATAAATTAGTAGTAAAGCTGATTCAGCCACCACATTAGGAAGTGGTGCTATACCCTGACACCGCTGTTTACATGTATTTGTACAGTATCTATACAATACACTGATGAAAAAAATATATTTAGTAAGCTATATTTCTTCCAGTTGGTCAGTCACTGAGTCTCTACATGTGATTTTATTTGCAGTTTGTGTAAAAGGAAATATCTGTGAAGTGTAATTTTACTGGTACACATGAATACGAGTCAGATCAATACAAATAAAAAACACTGATTTTAAAGAGCAAGTACAAGAAAAAAAAAACAACAAAACAGTCTTTTGACTGGCAAACCCCAGGGTAGTCAAAAGAGATGAAAACAAGAAAATAAGAATCTTTAAAAATAATGCCTGCGAGAGTGAAAACAGCCTGAACTTGTTTTTCTCCACTCTGCATAAAAGCTGTGTAAAGAGCAACATGCTCACATTCCACTTTGATGTGAAACAATTTGATTGACGTTGTTGTCTCGAAAGTTCACTTAGTTTGTCGTTAGTATGCAAGGGGTACACCGAGTGGAGGGTGAGGTACATGCTTTACAAACCAACACTGTTGTGATTGAATTATAGTGTAAAACCAATCAGGAAAGATGTGTAGCACATAAATACTTTATGTGTGACATGGTGTGATTGGAGAGTTAAAGCTTTTTCTCTCTTTGAACGACTTCTGGAAGTAAAGTAGCTGGACCGGTATTAAATAATTGAAAGTTGGAAGGTAATTGAGGACGTAGATCAATAATATCAAGGGGGCTATTGTCATTATGGTGATACCCAGCTGCTTCCGAAAGTTATAGCTCAGTGATGAAGAATCTGGAGATGAAGGCTGACAGAGAAGAAGAAGGAGGACAACAAAGGCAGCAATGAGATCTAAAACTGTAACAAATGGGAGCCATTTGCCATTCCTGTCTGTCTCATCTGAGCCTCTGGATGTGGCAGGTGGTTTGGCTGCTTCACATTTCAAAATGTCAGCTCTCTGTGCTTAGAAATGGGGATCTTTCCAGGAAGGCTGACGGCTTCCCGGGCCCTGATTTCCCAGAGGATTGGAGTCTCGACATGCATGGGTGTCTGTGAGCGTTTAAACAGTCAATCCCCCCACACGCCCACCCATCCAGCTTCCCCAAAAGCACCCAGCTCTCTATTACATTCTCCTCTATTCTCTTCCTCCTCGATCAAGCATGCTTCGTTTCTGCTTCTCATCACCTGTTGGGAATGTAAAAAGGGAGCCATTTGACTTTTGAGGAACTTGGGGGATTAAACAGAGTAATTTCATTAAATGTTTACACGGCTTTAGCCACTGAGGGATGTGGAGTCGATGAAGCAGGGGGTTTCAAATCTGAGGCGGTATCTTTTCCCCACCTGGGGTACAAAATTGGAAGGCTGCATTAAAACTGATAGTGTGTTTCAGGAGAGCAGTTACTTTTCTTACCTGTTTATCCCTGAGGGGCTCAATGTGGAGCTCTTCTTTCTACCCACTCTCACAAATACGCGGTCACCCACACATGTGGCACTTGGATTCTATTAAATTCTTACACTGTTCTTAAAGCCTATCATCTATTGCGTGACCACTATGTATTCTAAGTTGAAGCTAAATAAACTTAACATGCGCAGTCAGTGACAACCTTCCACTGAAAGACAAAATGTGAGTCTTTGACCTGGTGGATGTGGAGATTAAACTAATCCTAAAGTCAAATCCTCCATTCTTGGTAATATTGTGCTCTCGGTGAAACTCTTAAGCTCAAAAAGACAAAAGTAGATTAATGAGTTCTAACATTTTTCTTCCTTCAACTCAGCAGCCAGCAGTACAATCACATTCTGTCTGTGGAAAAAGCACTCTTTGATCATGGGAAATTTGGACTATGTACTTCTTTAGTTTGTAGTTGTATAAAGTAGTTATTAGTATTTTTTCACAGGTGTTTTTCAAAATTTCCCTTCACTGTCTTTTCCTTATATGACAGTTAAACTGAAGTTATATTCAATACTTGGCATCATTCAGCATTATAGAGAAATGTGTGAGGTGGTTGCAGAAGTTGCAGTAATTTGCAGTAACAGCAGATGGAGATGTTTTATTTCAAGCCAACATGAAATTAATCACAGGAAGGTTTTGAAACAGACATTATTAACACATTTACATGTAATTACATATTAGCTGCCTAGCTCAATTGTTCCTGCTGGCAAATAAGGACCCTGGAATGTACTTCATACATTTTATGCTCTCCTTACTGACTCCTTGGCTTTAAACATATCGTCAATGCAACTTTTGCATGCATGCACATATCACGCTTTAAAGAGGCAGAGCATGAAATTGACACAGTGGACTGGTTGGGACATGGGTGTCTCTTGCACGCTTTGCCGTGATACTGGGTTGGACAGCTAAGTGTGACTCGACCTCAGAGGGAGGAATCGCCGCACAGCTCCTCCTGGACTCAGTAGATGAAAAAACCCCCACAGAAAACCCACTAACCAGTGCCAAGCATTGCAGGATACTTTGTGTGCTAACGCATAATCATACTGTCACGTGTAATTGAAAAGCCATTAGTTGAAAGCTTTATTAACTGGATACAGCTTATATATGTACACCCCAAGGCATCAGTACTTACAAATGGAATAATAGGGCCTTCTTTTGAACTAGGTAGAGGAACCAGGCAGGGGGATCCCCTCTCCCCACTCCTTTTTGCTCTGGCCCTTGAGCCGCTGGCAGTGGCTATTCGTAGGGAGCCCAATTATCCAGGTGTTGGTATAGGGAGAGACTGTCATAAACTGTTGTTGTATGCCGATGATATTTTGCTTTTTATATCAGACCCAGAAAAGTCGTTAAAGCCCTTGCAGGTAATAATAAATACGTTCTCAGCTATTTCTGGTTACAAGGTGAATTGGACCAAACCAGAGGCTCTTCCGTTAACTAGTTATTGTCCTAGGTCACTTTTTCAAACCGGTATGTTTTCCTGGCCTCAGAAGGGCATTAAGTATTTAGGCATTACCCTCCCGCCTCATCTGTCAGACCTGATAAAGATACATTTTGAACCTTTACTCAGCGATTTGAGAATTAATGTTGATCGTTGGTTTCAGATGTATCTCTCAATGTGGGGAAAGGTAAATGTAATTAAAATGTTATGTACACCTAAGTTCAATTATTTGATGCAGGCTCTACCAATTCATGTTCCTTTGAAATACATCAAACAATTTGACCAGCTTTGCAAAGCATTTATATGGAGTAATAAAAAGCCTAGACTGAATTTGAGAAAATTACAGAAACCAGTGGACAGAGGTGGGTTAGGGATGCCCAATCTACTTTTATATCATTATGCTTTTTCTCTTCGGCATTTGGCACATTGGTTTTTACCCCCTGAGAAAGCGCCTCCTTGGTTCTCCATTGAAAGTACTGCCTGCTCGCCATTCACACCATTATATAGCTTATCAACTAATCTGTCTCCCCACATCCAATCACATCCGGTATTTTCTCTTTTGAAAGAAGTATGGAAAAGAATGTCCAAATTATTCAAATTTGACCCACATCTCAACCAGTCTGCTGGTATTTGGTATAATCCCAAACTTTCTATCGCCAAATTACCCTTTTTTTGGAAGCTCTGGTTCCAGAGAGGAATAATAGTGCTGGGAGATCTTTACGAAAACAGTATATTTAAATCATTTAGAAAACTTGCAGAAGAATTTGATTTACCTTGGCAGGAATTTTGGAAATACCTGCAATTAAGACATTTGATGGTTAACACATTTGGCTCATCCGCAAAGCTCCCTTTAAGCTGCGACTTTCTGGAGGAAATCAAAACAATCTTCGGGCGTTGACAAGAGGCATCAGCTTATTACAAAATGCTTTTATTAGCTTCTGATCCTAACACACTGTCCCTCAAAAGAACGTGGGAAACAGACTTAAAGCTCAGCTTTACAGTGGAGGAATGAACGGCATTCTTAGAAATCTGAAAAAAATGTCACGTGAACTGCATTCAAGATTGGTTCAATTTAAGATTTTAAATAGAGTTTACTGGACACCCTCACGGTTGCACAGGGTGGGTCTAGCGACTGACGATGCATGCTGGAAGTGCCAGCAGGATAGTGGTACACTTTTACATTTGCTTTGGGGCTGCTCCAAAGTCCAAGATTATTGGATTCATATTCACACTGTAGTAGAGAAGGTTGTAGGCCAAGGGCTCCCATTTATGAACAGTCTTAATGTATTAGGAGACCCTTCAGCTTTGAGTCATTTACCCATTCCTCTTGCTCATTGGGTACAAACCGCTATTATGCTGGGGAGGAAGCTGTTGGTGAAAGAGTGGAAGGCCTCATCGACTCCTACCTTCTCTCAATGGTATATTTCTTTGGGACAAGTGGCAGCTTACGAAAGATTATCATATAGGCTGCTAAATAGATTGGATGATTATAATGATAAATGGGCCAATTACCTTTCATATACAGGTCAGTGACGTATCCGGCTAAAGTAGTTAAGGTTGGACTAAATATGATACCTGTAATTAGGTCTATGTGAAATATTGGCATCAGTGTGTATTTACGTTATTTTGGATTTTGTTTTTTTGGATGAGAATATGTATTGATTCTCAATTTGTTTTGTTGTTGTGACTGGGAATGTCCATTCTGTTATCTTCTGTTTTGTTTTGTTTGTTTGTTTTTTTGTTTTTTGTTTTATTGTTTGTTTGTTTGTTTAAATATTAAAATCTAATAAAGTTTGAGTCATAAAAAAAGAAAAGCCATTAGTTGATGAGCATGTGGTGCCACAGTCAGACCTTCCCCTCACCATTTAGGCTACATCCACACGTACATGGCTATTTTTTAAGACGTGAATTTTCTGTTTTTGTTTTAAAAAATATCTCCATCCACAAGGAAATGTAAAAAACAATGTCAGGTAAGGATATAACCCTAAATGCATAGAAATCCCGACCTATCAGAAGCTTGCAAACAATAACATGGCATATAGTCTGATTTCAAAAAAGGAGATAAAGGAACACACCTCTGATGCTGCAAAGCAATTTTTTTCTTGTCCACATGTGGTTGAAAGCCCAAAACACACCAGAGACATCAGCATGGGAATTCACAAACCAATTGGTGATGTCACAATTGTCATGTCTCTCTTTTATAATAGGGTCTGACAAAGCTTATCCTGTTCCCTTTGGTTCTTATATCAGCGTAGCTCGAGTTGTTAGGGCTACACATAAGCACACTGGTTGCTGAAATGTAAGCTGAGCTTATTGTTTCTGTCGATCTGCAGGGTCCACGACTTGTATACAGGAATGTATCAGCTCTCTGATACTCCAAACCTCTGGTCCTATGAATCTTACCTAGCAGGTAATGCAGAGTTCAAATGGAGCTGATGTGGGCAAGGGGACTCGCCCGGTCCAATCAGGTCAAATCAGTCCCACCTGTTAATGGTAGCTCCCCCACTGATCACAGCACTTGTAATTTCAGGGCTTAATTTTAGAGGCCTGGACAGTAGACCCCAAGGGAATGTTGTAATTAAAGTGCAAGAGTAACCTGTAAGAGCTATTTGCACTTATAAAAAAATAATACTCAGAATATTACCTTTACTATTTTGCAAAAGGTCAAAAAGCTGATGTCCACAATTAAATACTTAAGACTTAAAATGTAGGAAATTTTATGAAAGCAGCTGATGTAAACCAAAATCCTCCTGAATTAACCATCTAAAATGGGAGAAAAGACAAAAATATAGATATGTATTTATAACACTGTATCTCTTCTTCACTTAACCTTTATTTAGGTTTGTTTAATACAACTTATTCTTATAAATCATATATTTTATAATACAGATAGTCGGAGATTAGCGGCCCACACACACACACACACACACACACACACACACACACACACACACACGCACACACACACACACACACACACACACACACACACACACACACACACACACACACACACACACACCAAGGTCAGACTCTGTACAGCTCTCAGCGAGGCCTGTTATTAGAATCATTGCATAGATGATATTTTCTTATTTATTATATGAGTAAAACTTACACCTACTCATTTTGATCAGTATAGTAATTAACTATGAGCAAAATCACATATGAACTATGGTGTTGGGTTCTGTGTTCACCCATTAAAACCCCCTACTTCATTTAAAAGCATGTATAATGATGGTTCTTCTCACATTCCTCCAGTCAGTCATACACTAAACTACCAAGGTTGAAGCTGGATCTCACACACACACACACACACACACACACACACACACACACACACACACACACACACACACACACACAAAATTCAGACATCAGAACAACAATTTTTACTATTAAAACTACAATTCTTATTTATATATTGATCAAACTTTGGTATACCTTTGATTTAAAAATAAAAACCCTTTATTATTAGAAAATAGACAAAGGCTCTGTTTTAGCACTCTGAGCAATCTTAATCACATAAGGCTGGATGTTAAGCTCTTTTACCCCCTCTCAGCTGTGATGATGAGGGGCGGCCAGGGGGGACTTCACTCTCTCCCGACCCCACGTCACCTGACACTGTGAAAACACTGAGCTGAAAGATGCTTGAAAATTCTGTTGACCTAAAATAACTACAATATTCATTTGACAGTTAATTTTGGATTCAACACTTTCACTGCCAGTTTAAACGTTATACATAAAATATTTAGATCATACACATAAAAAGAGTTTTTCAACTGCCTGTACTGAGGCTGATGGCATCACTGAGTGAGAACCATAACAGTAATCTTGCAGGGTAGAGAACGAAGACAATGAGCTGAAAGATGCTTTTTAAAAGCACTCCAGGGCTAGGCTACACTGAAGAGATGAATGATTCTCTTTGCAGTCATAACTATGAATGCCAACTTTCACATTAGTCTGTCCCATTACAAATACTGATCAGCACCACCTGAAGATTAGTAAAGACATTTACTTACATTTTTACTCAGTGTATGCTTCCCTACTGCATTTACACACAGTATACATTCAACATCTCTCTCTGAAGTCAAAGGTCATGTCCGATCTGCTGTTGTCCAAAGAGATCTGCCCAACAAGCTGTTTTTAACTGTCAGCCATCTCCTATATCCACTTTAACACAGCCCCGGAAAACTGACACGGAAAGTAGTGACGTCAATGGCATCTCTCTGCCTCAACTTCTACCCTCCTCTCTGAGTGGTATTGTCTTCACCCTGGTCATATAAATCAGTCTGCAAAAGCATGAGGAGGAATAAAAGAGGGATAGGGAGGGAGGGAACAGAGGAAGATGAAGTGGAGGAGAAAAAAAGAGAAACAAGTCTTATGGCCAAACTGTCCTTTCAAGGTCATCATGGCATTTGGGTTTGTGTGAGGAGAATGGGACTCGGTGAAATGAGAAAACATGTCGTATGTGTCATTTTCTCCAAAGCAATTTGTTTTTAATCTCTGCATTAATTCAGGACTTCTGTTAATTACATCTCTTACAGGAACATGACAAGAATTTCAGCCTGATCTTATCGTAAAATATAGATGACCAAATTTCATGGTGTTGCATGATTTTGATCGGATCGCCCTACATTGAAGAGCTGTCAGAGCATCACTAGGAAGTTCATTACTGAGGCTCTTTTCCATTAGAAAAAACTGTATTTTAAAAAATTATACCCTGTCAATAAGTTGTTTCTTGCCTTGTAGATGTTTTTGAGGGTTTTTCAACATTATCTGCAGTGGGCGACTGTGTTTATACTTCTTTAGAATGTCAATTTAATTTAGTTTAATTCTATTCTATTTATATGATGCAAAATCACAACAGTCATCTCAAAGTGCTTTATGTTGTAAGGTAAAGACCATCCATCCATCCACCCACCCACCTAATTGCAGCAAATTATTGTGATGCCATCCATAACTGCAGGGTGATCTTCTAAAGATACAGCCAGTTCACTTCAGTACTAACCAGAAAACTACCGATAGCAGCAAATTAGAGGCTCAAAAATCAGTGGACCTGAGGAATATGAGAAAGCGAGTGGTAGGCCTGTTAACCAAGCCAGTGTAAGGTCAAGTTTTTGAATGTGTTTCTCTCTGAGAACAGCAAGGCATTTCAGATAAATGAGGAGACTGCAGGAGAATCAATATGCTTTTAATTTAAGAGATATCTCTTCTGATACTGTATTGTTGTAGGTCTTTACCTTGCAATATAAAGTGTCTTGAGGCAACTGCTGTTGTAATTTGGCACTATATAGAACAAAAAAAGAAACTGAAATGAACTGAACTCATACAAAGGGTTGTGAGGATTAAAATCCAGGTGGAGTGCAAATCCAAAGTCGAACTGCATTATTACAAACTGTTCCATCACATGAAACTGAAATCTGTGGGGAACATGAGCAAATTTTTCAGCATCACTCTGTTTCTAATAGGGATGGGTACTGGTATCCGGTGCCATTATGGCACCGGTTCTGACATAAACGGTAGTAACCAGACCGAAAAGCAGCGCACATTTCGGTGCTTTATTTCGGTGCTTTTTTCCCCCTGAGATGTCATACACTTTGGATTCTAGCCAATCATTTTACCTTTGCAAGCGTAATAGGCGTGCCCAGGTACGTACGTTCTTTTAGAGCAGAGCTACAGATTAAAAACGCCCAAGGCGAAGCGGTCAAAGTCTGGCTGTACTTCACAGCAAAAGATGCAAACTCAGCAGCCTGCAACAAGTGCTTTAAGGTGATACTGTGCAAAGGAGGTAACACCTCGAATCTGATGAAACACCTGGCGACGCATAGCGTTTTTTTAAAAGCCTAGAAATGCGCCGTATTTGATAGCTTGCTGCAAGACCTCACACCGAGCACATCTACTGCGGGTGTGGTGCCTGTTATCGGACCCAGAGTTAGCAACATGAACCCGAAGAGGAGAGTCCTGGCCCCTGGCCCTGCCAGTGTAGCAGAAATGATGATGGATGATGATGGCAGCAGCAGCTGTTCTTCTCTGGGTGAGTAGCTTAATGTTGTTCGTGTGTAATTTACGTTGAGTAGGCTAACCACGTTATTACATTAATGCATGTAAGGTGAACTAGCAAACACCGTCGTAGTTACATGCTGCTGTCTTCTTGTTTGATGGCAGATACTCCCTTCACCCTGGCCAAAAAGGCTAAAATGCCCAAAGAAAAAGTGGAAAACAGCTGAGAGGTTTTAGGACAAAGTTTGTGTTTTTCCATTGATTAAGCACTGCTTCCAGCCAAGAGTGATACCATATATGCCCCATAGCTGCAGAGAAGACTAACATTGTTATCTTTTTACAAAAAAAAAACAGCTAAACATGAGAGGTTTTTGGACAAAGTTTGTGTTCTTCATTCTTTAAGCACCAGTTCGAGCACCGTTTAAGCACCGGCACCGTTTCAAAAGTACCGGTTTGGCACCGGTATCGGATAAAACCTAAACGATACCCATCCCTAATTTCTAATTTTAGAGATACTGGGCAAACACAAAGAAACAGTCCTACTTATTTAACATTGGTATTGAAAAACATATCCTGGTCAGAAATATTAACAAGATTCCTCACAATGTCATGTGACACTGTGTGTGGCAGGCAAAGTGTGGACCCAAATGAAGGACTCAAAGAGCTGAACTCAAAATACAGGTTTATTGCTGGACTTACAGAAAACCAGATACAGAGAGCGCAAACTAGGAAGATACTTGGACTTTCCCAACTACACAGGAAACACCAAACATACAGGGAACAAGAGGGAGAACACAGCAATTACCCAAAGAAGGGCTTTTATACACAGAACAAGCAAGAGCAGAGCATACACACCTGGGGAACACAGCTGCACAGTTGGACACCATAGAGACAGCTAGCATTTTAAGGAAAACATGTGGCTAAATATGTTGCTCAAGGAATGTAATTTAATGCACGTCCTATGTCCCCTAATACCCTATGACTTGTTCTTTGTACCTGTACTTGATTTTCTTTTATGATTAAAAGCGATTTCCTGATTATGATTGCCTCATTCAAAATTTAGTCAAACTTCAGTAAATCCTACCCATTATGTAAATCATTGATGTACCTAATAAATAGTTTTGACGCCTGGGAGATGGCACACATGTTGTCCAAACATACATATATGTGGTTAATGCACAAGATTTCTCTGTCAAAGGGGAGGCATTCAGCATTTACAGCAAAATATTTTTTTTTACTTCCCATTTATCAGAAAAAAAAACTTATATTAGTGTCATACCTGTATATTAAATACACAGCTAAATTTAGGTTTTACATTTTTAGCTATTAATTAATACTCAGTGATTCCAGATAAACTTGTCAAACAGAGGATAGTTCATTAATGAATTCTCACTCGCAAGTTGTTGTTTATTGTCTGGTGGTCACTCACATCAAATTTGAACACACCAAGTACTCGCCAGGCATTAGTTTTCAGTTTTGTGCATCTTGTGGGAAAAAAGACAAAATTGAGCGGGTGGGTTGGGAGTAGCATATACCACAGGACTTCCTTCCCGAGAGTTTTTGGTTGCATTTTCCCCCCTGAGTTATTACTTTTTGCTGTTTTGCTAGGCTATACTTGATGGCACCATGGTATACAAGTTTCACAACTGAGAAGCAAATCTCACAACTTGACAGCCATCTTGAAGTCCTTATCTAAATAAATAAGGAAATGAACTATAACTTCAATTTTAATAGTAACTGAGACATAAAAAATATGTTGAATCGCCAGTTAAACCCAATAAAACTTTGTGAGAAGTTTGACAACTTGGACTAATTAACGTTTCAGAAGCCACCACCAAGTTAAAGTCCTATTTTGCTAGCACAGTTTCATAGCATTATGACTTCCCTTACCGTGTTTCAGTGTAACAGCATACTAATATGTTTTCCATTTCAACTGCTGAGAGGTTCTTTCTGGAATATCTTACCTAGATATTTTTCTTTATAAATATCAGAGATATACATGGCTGATATTTAATATTATTGGCTACTAAATGTCAGCTATTGGACAAATATTTTACTAAGAATGTGATTTGTCATTCACAAGGTAGGATGGCCCTAAAGCACACCCTGTTTTATTGTCTGTCTTGACACCACTGGGGTCCATAATTTACAAAGTGAATATCCTATAATCAATAAGACTTGAAATGACTAAGAAAAGAAAAGATCACCAGGAAAGTTTTAAAAAGAATGCATTTTTAACTTCCTGTATTGCTTCAATGATCAGACATGAAAGTGTCCATCTTTTCTATGCAGTCTGTGGGTTATGTATGTACATGTAAGTGATCATACTGTGAGCTCTCACAATGACTGCACAGGGGCAGGGGTATTAAAGACACTCACAGTATCAGTGCCGAACACAAGAGATACACTGACTATCTAAAGAAGACATCTCTGAAGAAGACTGCATCTCCGCCTCTGGATTTCTCCCTGCTGCTCCCCCTAAACCTCAATTTGCCCCCTCAAAATAAAAATAATCCTAATGTTGCTAAACTTCACAATAGTTTTCTTTTGCCTGGAACGCAGTTAACACCCTTACCCCTCTCCCACAGGAGTGCTCTTGTGTGCACCCCCATGATGAACTGTTGCCAGATTACAATCCGCTGCCTTCAATAAACTCATTAAACTGACAACAGTTGCTTGAATCTGCTCTTCAGGTACAATTTGATCCAAACTTTGATTTCAGGAAACCACTGATTTACCCCTTTGACAGAATGAACAGGAGAAATGCAAATGCAAAGAAAATGTCAGGGCCAATCAGGGCCAACAGGGGTGGATCACCTGGACGAAACAGCCCTTCCATACTATGGAGGGGCTCTTGTGGCTGATATTTTCCAACCAGACTTGAATTAAGATTTACTATATGGGGAAAAAAACACAATATGGTAATTAGCGATTTATTTGATTGCCCCTATTCCATGAGTAATCAGCCTTAATAGACAGATTTCTGTACAGTGGGACTAAATGGCTCTTATAGAGTGACATAATTTTGGCTGTGTCAATCTTATATACAGTTTACATCTTGTTTTAAAATTTGTTTAGACATACAAAACTAAGTAAGGAAAGTTGTTTTTTTTTTTTTGTTTTTTTAAATTTGACCCTTTAACATTGTCACCATGGTCACAGCAATGAACAGTTGCCACAAAAACACAATTCATTTCATCAAATTAATGAGACATGGTCTTATTGTCCGGAAATTCATTTCTAAAGGGACATGCGCTGTGGTTATCTGAAATGCACTCATTTGAAAAATATAATGACTCCTTAAATCTGGGAGAGTGACATGATTTATAGTGGTTATTTTCTCAGCACAATATGCTCACAGCATCAGAATAAAAATCGCCCTTTGCCCATGTCTGTCCAGTGCTCTGCCCCCCACACCACTGCCAGCCACTATTCATTTGTTTTCCCTATTAGTAATCCAATTATGCACACAGGCTCCTGCCACTGACGTAGCTGATCGTTTTTTAATCACATTAGGCCTTTCAATTCCTTCAATTGTTTGTTTCAAATCAGCTAGAAACATGGTCTCAGGGAGGACAGAGGAAAGACACTTTGGCTAATAACTGATAAATGGAAAATCAACATGAAGCTTTTTGTACTGCTGCTTTAGCTTCTAGCCTCCTCTAGCTAACTGCTGCTAGCTCAATCACAAACTGTTTCCCACAGGTTATACATGGGATGCCCAATAACTGAACCGCTGCTGTTGTCAATATTTAAATACTGATTTAGAGTCCTGGTGTAGACAGAAGCATAGAACTGGGCCTGGCGGGAGAGGAGGCTTTTAAATATACAATTTGGAAACTGTCAATATTCCCACACCTCCAGGGGAATTTGAAAATGGGAAATTGTGTGAAATGTTGACAAATAGATAATCAGTTAAAGGCTAGATAAAGTGAGCCTCACATGCCTCTCTGTCAGCAGAGATAAAAATCTGCAACTGTGGTCAAAGATAAGGGGAAATCTCATGTCCTCCCCATCTTCTTTTTCACAAACTCACCACTGGCATTCATTTTTCTCTCTTTTCAGTCTATACTGCTCGCTGTCTTTCAGACTCTTCCTTCTGGGGCAAGCAGCTCTTTTATTCTATAGCCTGCTCTACATGTACAAACAGAAAATCCCCTGATCATATGCAAAACATTTGAGCAAAAAACATTATATCATTATATAACAGTGCTGTTCTGGAATGGTTTGGGGATTTGTGGTAGAGGTGGATTTTAGTTTAGTCATATATATATATAACAGGTATAGAGAGGGCCCTTGCACACCGGTGCATTGAGCCACCCAACACCTACGTCCAGAAGACGGCGATGGAGATTACCATCTGGTGTAATCTCCATCTGATGCATATCAAGCGTGGAACCACCAGTTAAAATCTCATCTAAATCAATGAGGATGATAACCTACGGTGCATTTCCTCTTTCCACTAGGCAGCGCTCTAACAGTTGCTGACAGATGGCACAACAATCTGTTCGGGGCTCGACTCTCATCATGCCTGTGAAGTTTGGGAAAGAAAGGACAATGTGGCTTTTAGTTACAGCAGTTTTGTTCTTTGTGGCAATGATTGAAACTCGCCGTGCCACCACAACCACACCGTTTCAAGAAACACCAAAAGCTTCACAATTTAACATCATCAAAGTCTTAAGATTCCACTCACCAAAGATCATGTCGATCTGATGAAACCCCTAGTAGGAGTTCATTAAAGTCCAAGAACTGAAAACTGCGAAAAATGTCCCAGAAATAACACGTTCCATTTAAAATGGCTGACTTCCTGTTGGACGGGGGATATTGTGCCAAGAGACTTTTTGAAATTTTGTAGGGGGCGCTGTGGCTCCATTTTTGGACTATTCCATGAAGATGACCATATAACAAGAAAGAATGATTGTTGGGTTTTCCCTGTATGTATTATTGTAGGGTCTACCTTACAATATAAAGCGCCTTGAGGCGACTGTTGTTGTGATTTGGCGCTATATATATATAAAACTGAATTGAATTGAATAGAAATTTTGGACAAAAAAAGGATTTTAATTTGGTAGAAATGCAGTGTACCATTAAGCAAAGAAGCTATCAGTAAATGTCCCTAACATGGTCATTACACAGTGCACTCGAGACACTGATTCTGGAACAATGTATTAAAACTTCAAAGATCACTTCTTTCACACCCAACTTGATGTAAAAGCGTAACATGTATATAACCTTTCCTCTCCAGCGATGGTTTACTGGTCTTTATTTTCTTCGCAGATTGTTTTTTTTTTATTTATTTATTTATTTTTTGCAAATGATTCTGTAGAAAGCAACATCACCTATATTACATGGTGGCTTATGTATTTAAGTAATGGATAGAAGCATTCTTATACCAACTGGACCATTTCTGCTGTTGCTTCCTTCCTTTCCACTGTTGGGGTTCAGAATGCTAAGAGTTTTCTGGGCTTAGATTTGCTGAGCCTGCAGGCAATAATAAACTTCTGACATGTTTCCTCAGCTCAAATGCCACCTTTGGTGTCCTCTCTGTGTGACACAGGCTGTATTATCCTCACAACCGCCAAAAATGCCTCTGCAATCTTGGTGTTGGAAAAATTTCTCCTCCTGCCTTCTGTCTCATGCACTCTACACTTACACTGCACAAAATCACAAAGAACATCGACACTTGCAATGAATGTGCTAGAGTCTTTTCTGTACCCCGTGAGTGTTTGTATCCTATTCCCTAATAAGAAAATGCAGTCTAACCTAGTACAGAACTTCTAACAAGAGTATAGCAACACAGTTAGAGAATGTACACTACAAGGAGTATACAAGTGTTTCTGGCTGTGGTCCCAGAAAGCTATTGATCATGGATGTTCTGTGCTGTGAGTGTGTCTGCTGCTGGATTACTGCAGTGCTTATGTGCATCTGTTTGTCTGGCTGTGGACCAGATAAGGAAACAGACAGTGGAGCTTGAGCCGAGCTGGTAGCAATGACAGTGCAGCGTACAGTGAGCAGCCTGGAGGCGTTTCTGTCACTGATTCTTACAACCTTTGCAACAGCTTCTGACTGCTCATCTGTGGGCATCAGTACCAGCCAACACTAGATGGCGACATTATTTCTACTAGTGAGCTTCACTTCTCATGCACATCGACATGAAGCGAAGAAAAAACAAAGTTTAGTTCAAATAATGATTTCTATGCAATAAACTAATCACACACTATTAACATTAACCACTACTTCTGGAGTTTAATCAAATTATTATTTCAGTATAGTGTTTATGCATTGATTTTTGAATTTGCTTACATTAGTGCAAACTTGCCAGATTCTTTTCTTCTTTTACTTGTAACAAAGCAAAATCCTCATTTTGCACCCTGAGGATGCAGCACTTGGTGAAAGTCTGAACTATATACATAGAAGGGTCTCGAGAGCTAGTGATGAAGCGTCTTCTGTCACCATTAAACTGAAGGAGGAATGCAGGTGAAGCTCATAGTGCCAAGTTATGTGAAGCAGCGATATGCTATTGCCTGGCAACAATGATTCAGCCGGCATAATATGAAAATTGGATTGCAGGACTTGAGATGATGAGAATCTCTGTGTTCCCGCTATCACTGAGGTGTTACTGAACGTGTTTATGCTCTCAGCATCAGCATGCTTGTACTAACCAACAGAACAAATACTGCCGTGCACACTCTGCTAAGTATCACTGTGATAATTTATGACCAAGAGGGGGAACAGGATATGTTTTTTAAGCATGTGTCTGTTTTCACATGGGAGAAGCTGTTAAAGGAGTGAAAGCGATGTGTGTGGGTTTAATGATTGGCAAAGGATCCCTGCTCTTACCTGATAGATATGACATCAGAGTAAAATGTGTTGTAAGTCCTTCTTTTGATATCTGTGGGCACCCTTGTTTGTCATTAGAAGGCACTAGAGTAGTAGCAGATCACTTTGTGACATGAAAGGTGGGTGGCTGTGGCTCAGGGCGTGGAGCAGGCTGTCTAACAATGGGAAGGGTGGTGGTTTGTGTTGGTGCTTAGGTATAGGTCTAGTCTAAAACGTGTGTGAGATTGGGTGAAATACTCAGATTAGAAAAATTTATACAAGTCTATTTACTGTTTGCCTCAAACTCAACAGTACTGTAAAACAAAACACAGTACTGTTCTCATTTTTATTGGATTTGATAACACTGTTTTTAACAAATAACTGCTATGATTTGAGAACTTAAGTACATTTCTATGGGGCCAGAAACACAAGCAGTCAGACAGTGAAGAAAATGGCTGAAAAGTTAATAGTTTAGCCAGACTGTCTGTATGATTTTATACATAAAACACAATCATGGTAAGAATGCAGAACCATGGTGATGGATGTTTCACAACTAAGACCGAGTCCAAGCTTCCACTGCGGTGCAGGCATTAGCAGCAAAGCGCACGCAGCTATCTGTGCGACAGTAGACACAAATATGAATGGCACTTTCTGTTTTCAGAATCAGAGCACTGCAGTTGTCTTCAACATCAGTGTCAGGTCATTTTGTCCCATGGTACTGTGGTTATAAAATTATGATTTTTGAAGTGCACAGTGGCAGATTGGATACAGCTTGAAAGTGATGACACTTAATGATCACAGCACTGAGGCACATTATGCACATCCCAGGTCTAACTAACTAACCCATATTTTATTTACTATAGAACAGAGAAAATAGATCAAAGGTTTAAATTGATAAAATGTACCAATTTGAGAAAAATAATAGTTCATTTTTAATTTGCTGGCAGCAAAACATCTCAGAAAAGTTGGGACAGGCCATTCAGTGCGTCTACATTCTCTGTCTTTTAACAACAGTCTGTAAATGTCTAGGAACTGAGGAAACCAGTTGCTGACTTTTGGAAGAGTAATGTTATCCCATTCTTGACCCCATACCATCAGAGGTGAAGGCCTGCCTTGCCTGGATTCATTTTAAAAAGAAATTTAGCCCAGAGAAGACAGCAGCATTCCTGCATCATGTTCACATATGGCTACTGTTTTGGATGATCGAGTTCTGACCTGTATTTGTGGATGGCATAGCAAACTGTGTTTACAGACAGTGATTGTAGGAAGTTATTGTTTTCATTGCAGTGCCACCTTACAGCCTGAAAATTATTCTTAGATATTTTGGATCAGTTACTCTTCCAGCCTTCTTTTGGACTTGGATTTGTATTAGCTAGCTTTCAAATACTTTCAAAATGTACTAAGGCATGGTGCAGTCCAGGAAAGCCACTTAAATGCTTTGAGAAACTATGAATGGTGATTTTTGTCTCGCTTTCTCCACTTCTCTGTCATCTGACTGTCGGGCTGAGATCCTGGTGCAACAAAATTTACCAGTAAGGAAGACGTCTTGATGCATTCTCAATCATCCAGGAAAGTAAATCTCCAAAAGTTGATTCTGTTCATCTGGACGTAGCGTTTTGTGGGAGAAACGTTTCATCACTCATCCAAGTGACTTCTTCAGTCTCTATTTGACCTCCCAGCCCATTGTCCCTTCAGTGGGCTGGTTTCAGTCATTATGCAAATGTACTGTTTATAAGATTTGGGGAAACCTGCAGTCAGCTGAGACTGAAGAAGTCACTTGGATGAGTGACGAAACGTTTCTCCCACAAAACGCTACGTCCAGATGAACAGAATCAACTTTTGGAGACAGTAAGGAAGACAGTATGGACACCTGGACAGGAAGATCATAAACTTAAGGAAATATATGTTTTTGTATTCCCCTCCTGAAATCAATCCTGCATGCAATTAGCCCAATAGTCAGTTATTGTCAGTGTGATAAAACCTTTAAGCAGTATATAAAAACTATTTCCAAATGAATTCATGATGAATTTATGGATGACCTCTTCTCTAAACAAACCAACAAAGTACTGATTCTCCTTTTGTTTGATTAATGAGTTCTTGGTGCTCTATTGGCCAACTGTTGGTTATTGTTTTCTGCCTGGAAATTCTGAGACAGTATTTTATTTCCAGACTGGCAAGGGAATTGTTTCGAGTGTCTGGACATAAGATATCATTATTATTTTGTGCCAGTGTATTTACAGTGTATTACAATTCTATAGTGATACAATGTATTACTTGTCACACCCCTGCTTACAAAGTAACCATTTTACTTTGTTAAAATGATCAATTCTATTCATCATTTACATGAAAATTTATGTTGCACTGTGGATTGATTTTGTGAAATGACTGGAACATTAGTTGAGGAGACATTTGGCAGAAGATTGTTAATATGAAATATATACACTAAACAGACTTCTTCAAAAAATAATGTTACTTCACTAAGTGAGATATACCACCTTGATAGTACCTGACCTGTAAAAAAAAGCTTGTATTTTCTTACCTATATTTCTCATAAAATTAGATGCAAGCTGGTGATTACAAAGACGATTAATGGGGTTGAGGGAATTGTACATCTAAATCAAACCATACCAAATTGTAGCTTGAAATGATGAAAATATAGTTGAGTTAGAGGCATTAGAAAATAAGGGTTTGTAGAAACATCATACTTTTTACCCCTCTATGGCATGAGTTTTCATTTATTTGGAGGAAAAAAAAAACTCCCTATTTTGTGAGAGCTTGTTTGTCCCAGTTGAAATATCAGTTACAAAATAGGTTCCAAAATGTCACCGTTTTCTGTATATACTCATAGATTTTACTAGAAACAAGCAATTTATTCAGTTTTCATTTTTATTTTAATGAACATCAAATCAATTTTTATATAAGTAATTTCACTTATTAAGAGAAGAAAGCTATCCAAACCTACCTTTACCTATGAAAAAAGTAAACTCTGTCATTTACCACGGTTTTATGAAAGCTGAATTTTAATTCAATAGCCACACCGAGGTCTAATTTGTCATTCCTGTTAAATCAAAGAGAAGTAGGCTAAAAGATCTCAAAAAGGCAACACTTCATGCCATGATCCAAACAAAGTCAACCACAGATGAGAAGCAGTCATTGAAATTTTTCAGTCGAGAAAAGGCTTTGGGACTCCAGCGAACCACAAGGAGAGCCATGAATGGAGTAAACCTGGAAAAAGTGAACCTTCCCAGGAGTGGCTCATCTACCAAATTTGAACCAAGGGCACACCAGTGACTCAGATGGTTAGGACCTCACTGGCCTCAGTTAAGATCAGCACTCATGATTCAAAAGTAAGAAAAGGAGTGGACACAAAGGGAATCCATGCGAGAGTTCCAAGGTGAAAAACCACGCTGACCTCATCTCACAGAAGCACCTAAAAATAAAACAAGCACTCCTATGAACCAGACTTTAGAAGCACTGCTTTATTTTTGCTGCAACAATGAATTTTTATGAATTTTGCCTTACATTTTAATACTTTGCTCATATTCTAGCTGTGATTCTTTCTGTGTTTCTGTGTAATATAGCCATTATTATATTATTATATTATAGCCATTAACATTTGCTGATGTTACGCTTGAGATGGTGTTTAGTGAAGGAATTTAAACCATGACAATGCTGAGTGAGTGACCACTATACATGCATGCAGCATTTCCAAAAAGAGCATTTTGCAAGTTTAACTTGACTTGGCAACATGGCCAGTGTTGATAATGATGATATTTTTATAATAACATTGTTAGCTGGTTCCATGTATTCAGTCCAGAATATAATTAAAGAGTTAACACCCAACACATAATATCATTGATCTAGATACTGGTACAACTTGGGTATTCAGAAGGATATATTCGCGAAGATGACTTTTGGCAGAAATAATGGTAAAAATTCCTGGAAACACCACTTTGCAACAAACCAACAGTGGTCAGATCCTGACCCCTTGGCAATACTACAGAGAGGGTGGTTATTAAGAAGACAGTGACGTGGCTACACATTTCACCTCTGCCATGTGTTATAGGCAGAGCGATACAGGCAGGGAATCTCATTCTACTGCATCTGACCTCATGTCAGCTCCACTGAAGTGGGTGTCACCTCATTCAGAAATAAATCGCCGTTCTTGCCACAGGATTGTTGCTACCTCAAGAGTTTAATTGAGGCAGAAGGCTGTGTGAGTGAGAAATCTAAAGATATAGAGAAAAGAACAGAGGAGGAGGAGGGAAAAACAAAGGGAAGGAAGAAAACAGAGGATGCAATGCAGAGGAATGAAGTGTGTAAAGGTGAAGGATCACGTCAGACCCGTCTGTTTCATCTTAACAGTGACAGTGGCTTTGTTGAACCTTTAGACGCCAGAAAATAGACCGAGCCATTTATCTGTGTAAAGAATAGCACAGTGCAGATGAACAAATCTGTAAACCCTGATCTGAGGTCAGATGTTTCTCTGAATGGATGAGTCCAGGGGTGGGAGATTGGAAAAGCTTGTCCTTCATCCACTGTGTGACATGATGCAGCTGCTTCAGCAAATAATAAGGATAACCGCAGACATCAAAGTTTTTGTATTCTTAATAAAGAGTAGGCTATTTGCACGGCCCTGAGACAAGATTATATCATCGTTTAAATTATCCCATTTAAGTAATAAAAAGGCAGAAGTGTCCTCCTTCCCTTTAAAAATTGAACAAAAATGTCAAATTATTTGTGAGATGAACAAGAAGAACATTACATCAGAACCTCACATTAGAATTGCCTGAGAGTTACATTTTTGGACATGCAAATAATAAAACACAAGAAATGTGAGAAACCAGAACTGATAAATATTTTATAAACATGTATTCTGTCAGGTTGGCTTTTAGTGCATCATCTTTTTAAAGGCAGACTGTTTTCAGCAAAAGATAGTGTTTTCACTCTCATGAGAGAAAGCTGCATGTTTACTTTCCTTTTCCTTTTTATACTATATATTTTGCAAAATACTTTGCTGAGGAACGGGGTGCTATTTGCAGTCTTGTCACAAATATGTAGATTTAAGAGTAAGCTATTTTCTTTAAAAGCATCAGTGTATCCAACTCACTCCTAAACAATAATGCAAAGCTGCTATCTCCTGAACCAAAAATCATTGAATGTCTTGACTGCTCTGATTTGCACCAATGTGAATCAAAACCTGAATCAGTCACAATACTATATAAAGTAAAAAATTACATAAGCCTGTACACTGAATGTAATACTCTAGTCGATCATAAAACAACTAAATTATGTACAGAGTAAGACAACATAAATTAGCCCAAAATATTCAAAAACAACATGCACTGAGAGAAAACGACGATCAAGTTTATTAAACTGGTTGTAAGAACTAATAGTGTCATGGTCTGGGTGAGTCATGGTAATTTTCCACAGCATCTGCTCTCCTCCTCTGGGTGGAGCCCTTATTGCACCTCCCTGGATTCCCACCCGGTGGCTATCATCACCTGCAGTATATAAGACCAGCGCTCACAACTAGTCTTTGCCAGATTATCTGCTAACCCATGTTAGTTTGTGGCCTCACGTATCTCTTGTTTATCATAGTGTTTGTACTTACCTTGTTTTTGCTTATGTGGACACTGGTCTCTACTGTACTGCTGCTGTTGGTAAAAAACCCTCATTCATCATACCATTCTCAGCTTCCTGACTCCCTGCACTTCAGCGTAGTGCGCCGGGCTCACCTGGATCTCTGCCTCTCGCCTTCCCCTCCTGCAAGCAAGTAAGGCATCACAGTTTGATTACTGGACCTTTAACTCACCATTCCTCTGGAAATCTCTGACCACTCTCCTCATCTGTTCCAGTGCCTTTGGTCAGCAACAGTTCCCCCCCCGTCAAGCTCCTGCACACAGCAGCCATAGTAACATAATACTGTTCGTGTTTACAGCCTTGGCCTTTCTAGTTTCCTAATCATTCAGTTCATGTTTAGTGTTTTTGACTTGGTTCATAGTCACAGCCTAGTTTATCTGTTATCTCTCATCATTGTAAAAAAAAAAAAGCTCTTTGTTCACTACACTCCGAGCCTCCGGTTTTTGAATCTGCATTTGAGTCCACCTCTCTTCTTGGGCCGCTGAGCCCGAGAAAAGAAGTGGTACTATTTATATTGACAAATAGTAAATATTACAGCATTGCAGTCAAGAGAGTAACAATAGAATATAGAGGAAATGAAATCCAGTCCTGTCACTGTGTAAGTTCTACATAACAGTATAAAAACAAACAAACTTAAGTGAATATGAAGATGATTTAACTCAATAAATAAATTGTATTTTCTGTTCAGTTGAGTTCTTCCTCTGCTCCACTGGATATGACTGTTGTCCATTATTACTGTTATGTGCACATATCTCCAAGCCTCCATAAGGCCTTTAGAAAGTTTAGTTTCTAAAGTTTAAAGACTTTATATGGACTTTTAGCCATCTATGCATGCAGATTTATTTACACATATTAAAAGGACACATTCACAAATCTATATAAAGACTTATTTATAGCTTTACAAATCAGATTTTAGATTTGTAAATCTCTCTCTCTCATGCACACAGACACAATTCTGCTAGAGCGTCATAGATGCTAAAATGGTTAACTATTCTACAAGCAGTTGGTAAAATATCAGCTTAGAAATCCAGCTGCCACATAGTTTGAATCCTTTAATTGTGGCAATTGAGAACATTTCTGTTGTCACTAAATGTGTGGCTTTAAGGATCACCAGGCATTCTGATGCAGAAACCTTTGTATTTCTGCATCAGAATGTCTGATGCCAAATTGGTTTGAATAAGTGCATTTGAAAATACATCATTAATAAATGTTTAAAACACATGTAAAAGATTTCATTATAATGAAATTTTTTGCCATTTTGAGTTACTGTTGAGTTACTTTTTAACTCACAGAGCAACTTGTGTTATTTTCTGTCGAACCAAATATTTTGTGTATCTGTAGATGTCGAGTACATGGGCAGATAAATGGAGAAACATACAGATATGGTTAAGAGGAAAGATTCAAGTTCCAAAATCTATTTTTCACCTAGTAGCATCTCAACATACTTATTAGTTTGCATTCCTTCATAAACAGCAATAAAGGCAACAAACTGAGAGTGTGTCATGAAACGCCAAACAAAAGGGAACGGGAACATGGGAGAGAGAGGGAAACAAACCAATTATAAGCAATTGATTTACTTCCAGGCGGACTTATGGGTGCCTTAGATTGCCAGTCAGGTTCCAGGTAATTCAGGGGATTGCAACCATTGCCATGTACTTCAGTTATTGGAGCAATCCTATGTCAGCCTCCATGAGAGCTTATGGTAAGACAGGAATATTAATAAGAAGCTGTGGTTTTCAAAGACTGGAGCTTGTAAGATCTTCGCTTATCCAAAATGACACCTCTACCCCAATTCTGTAGTGCAAGGGGACCATTGGCAGACTGGATATAAAGAATATTTCTTCCTCTATGTTTCTGGGTGTATTCCTTTCAAAAATGCTGCATCACACATTTTCTAAATATATATTAAATCAACCTGGCACACATTCTAATCATTCATGTCAAGGACTTTTTCTTGGTGGGGTCTCTTAATTGTGAAAGGCTTAGAGGACCTCATTCTCCTCTCTTTGACAGCTGAACACTCCCATCGGGAAATGCATTATTATGCAGTTGTTCAGTTATACAGGCTGAAGGACGAGATCTGAAAGACGAAAGACAAAAGAGAAGCTTAGGTCCAGTGTGACCTACTTCACCCTAACTCAAACACATCCAGACACACCGTCTTGAAATTGTAACCGTCCCCCTTTTTCGCATTCCATCTTCATCTCGCAGACTTGTCCTATCACCTCTTGACTTTCTCCTCTTTCTTTAGTCCACCGCCCCCTCTGCTGACTCTTCAATCACAAGAGTTTGCCTGGCAGTGGGATCAAGCCACTGTGAGATGTATGAGCGTGGAAAAAAAAATGGATGGCTAATTCAATCAAGTCTATTATTCCTAAGGCAGCGCCGTGTTATCAGTGGCACAGCAAAGGCGTTTTGATGCATTGCCTTCATGCTCAGCCTCCTCCACTACCACAGAAGTCTAAGTTGTTGTGGTCCTTTGAAGGTGGGGGTGGGAATGGGGAAGGTGGGGGATGGTTCAGACTCACAGAGTTATCAGAGACCAGAGAGGGCTTGTTTTAGCTGCACACAATAACACTAGAAAACTGCCATTGTAGAAGTAAGGAGTCAACTTTATGCCCCCCCCCCCCAAAAAAAAAACACAACAAAAAACAAAGCACAATAAACAAACAAACAAAAAAGAATGCTGTATATAAGAGTGTTTATACAGCATAAAACTTCGCAGCTGCGTTTGAAAGTATGAGTGTTGGCTATAGTGGTACAGGAATCAGAATCTAGAGATCTCACTATACTATTAACTATTATTAAACTCTAAATATTCACCACTGACAGAATTTGTTATTAAGCTCTACAAGTCCTTGAGTCCTTATTTGTTCTGTTTTAAAACTTAGTTGGACCAGCCCCAATAAAATGGTATCGATCAGATCTACGAAGGGCGTATTCCATTTCTGACAGAAATGAATCCACAGTCTGTGGAATATTCCAGCTCACTGGTTTTCACAACAGTACGTTTGATGGATTCTTTTCCAAAGATGAAATATTTCAACTCACATGAACATGGATTCAATTATGTTTTCACCCAGTTATGACATAAACATGGTATGTAATCACACTGTGTGAAAACTTTGCATTTAGTGTGAACACACCATTACAGTTTGTTGCACTTCACTCAAATCAACAAAAGAATGCATTAAGTGGGAAAACAGGTGATGAGGGTATTTTAATCCAGTAGATATCACCATGAAAATGAAGTTATTTATTTGTGATAAAAGATATCCAATACAAATTTCTTGCATTTTTATTAGAAACTAGTATTTACTGGTAAACATTTTAAGTCATAGTTATTGCCTGTCATATGCCAAAATGCAGTAAGGCAGTAAAGCTAATTCTGCCATGGGAACTCATGGGGTCAGTTTCGGGTACAGGAACTGGAGCCACCGAGAGAGTGGAAAAACCCTAAAACAGGAAACAAACTAGTGCAAGACCATGACACTGCCATAAAGTTTAACCTTTAAATGAGGTCCTATCTCATTAAATATACACAAATTTTCATTTGATACACTAGGTGTGTATTTTAAACATTTTCATTTCACTCTTAGTGCAATACACATGGAAGCAAAAATCCTAATCTCAAAATGTTTTCACAAAACAACATGAACAATGAAAAACAGAGGGATTCTTTCACACTGAAAAATGCTTTCAAAATGTTAAAAAAAAGATTCCCAAATTCACTGAAATATGTTTGTCATCCATAGACACTCTACAGTTATTTAGGGGAAGTACTTCTAGTTGAGACTGCAAACTCACCTGAGGGTCTTCTTTTTACACCCACGAGAAATCCTTCTTTGCTTTATTGAGCTGCATCTTTAACTGTGTAAAAAGAGACACAAAACCTGTGACACAGTAACTACCTTCATTAGGAATAAAATATGCTGGTTGATCACCAGCTCGGATTTAGAAATCTTTGTCAAACAAAGCCTTTCAATACACAATGCAATGGAATAATTTAAAACTGTGTCATGTGCTTGGAAATTTAAGGTGAAATGAATATATATTGTAATGGTTGTGGTTTTTGTCACAGGATTTAATTTGCGGATAGTATTATGTAACCCACAATATCAAGCATGCATTTATTGTTCTGTAAACTAAAATATTCTGAACATAGTGCATTAAATATTGTATTTGAAGAAGTGAGAGTTCAGTGGATTTAAACCATGAATAATAATACAACATGCATATGTATGGGTGACTCCATATCCTGGCTGCTGCGGAGCTGATGATGTTAACATTTTTCAAAAAATCTAGTTAGAGAGTGTTGATGGATACAGATCCTTTATGAAGTCAGTAATGCATCTCCAGCATATTGAGAAGCTGATTAACTTTTAATACTAGGTCAGTTGCTTCTTAACAGCAGTAATGTCTTGCACTGTATGTGCAGACATTGGCCTGATTATTCATACACCCACATTTCTTTTACATGAAGTAAAGTTTGACATATTGTTGCCACTGTTTTATATATTTCTATATAATATAATCAAGGACTATCAAGATAAAACTCAATACTGATAATACAGATTGGCATGTCTTCAGGCAGCTTACCATTCATATAATGAAGTTATGTGAAAGGAAGTGATAGATACCTTTTTTTATTTTTTGTGAAATATTGATATCACATGATGACAGGTCAGAGATATTTCAAGCTGCCCACCCTATCCACTTGGACTTCCAAGTCTAATGCCTGGAATCTGAAGGATCACAGTCACAGTGAGTAGAGCAGGGGTTCAGCAGGAAGACAGCACTCTGGTTTTGAGGGCAAGGAAAAATACTACTCATACTACGTGTGGGCTTTTGGATACCAAGTTTAGGACCCGTCTGCATGAGGAGTATAATCTCACAGTTAAGCAACCAGTCTGGAAGGCACTATTGTGTTAAATGCCAAGCCCTAATACATTTGTCACAGTCTGGCTGAGAAGCTGACTGTCACGGCTGGGGCGGCAGTCGTGTGGAGGGTGAGAAAGGAGGATCCAATAGCAGACAATGGCGGAGGTGCAAGTGGGTTTTATTTACAGTGCACAAAACCAAGGTGTGGGCAGAACCGAACATAAACCTAAACTGGGAAAACTAATACAAAATGGAGGACATGAAGCGAGGAGCAGAGAGACACGAAGAAACATGGAATAATGCAGACTACACGGGAGGTTCACAGAGAAACACAGACTACGCGACGAGAAGCACAGGCAGACACCAACTATAAATACACACACCAGGTAATCAGGAAATGGCACACAGGAGGGGACACAGCTGGAACTAATGGGCATAACGAGACAGACCTACAAAGTAAAACAGGAAACACCCAGACTGTTTTACAACACAAAACTCGGGGACCCGTACAGAGCACAGAGGGAGACACAGGTAGGGAAAATAAACACGACAACCAAACCCCAACAACCAATACAAATCAGAATAACTAGAAAATAATAATCACAAACTCAAGGCGCTGGGTCACCGACCCAGGACCATGACACTGACTGTGTAGAGTGAGGAGGTGGACCCAAGTGCAGACACGTGAAGAGACAAAACTTGACGTAACAAAAAATGAGCCGTTTATTAAGACTGGCAAAAATAATACAAACAAAGGGAGAGGGCGAAAACGAAACCTAAACTGGGTGAACTAAGGCTAAACATAAAAAAAACCATGGAACGTGAACAAGAACATAGAAACCTGACAAGAAGTCCTGGCGTGATGTGGAAACAACGCAGGACAACAGACGATCAGACGAGGAATGAACGGAAACACACAGACTAAATGCACACTGGAGGTGATCAGGGGAAGTGGAAACACACGGGGAAACAGGAAGCATAATGGGATGCAGACATGGCAACATGAGCCTGACACAGAAGACGTAGACATGAAACACATGAAGGGTGAGGGAGACACAGGAGGTGAAGACACAAGGGGAATCTAAGAAATAATGAACTATAACAACAACCTAAGCATAATAGAAATGAACTTAGATAATCTAATGAACTTAAACATAAACATAAAAATATAATAAAAATTTAAAATGCTGGGTGAAATGATCCAGGATCATGACAGAATTTCAAATAGAATTTCACATGAAATATTACAACAAACTGCAAAGATACTTAGACAGTTGGATAGTCCAATATATGATTTATGTCTTTTCCTAAGCACTTTTCCTTGACCTTGATTGGAAATGTCAAGGAAATGGATGATGGATAATTGGAAACTGTGTCTGAACTAAATGTAACTGTAATGCACCTACGCTACGCTGCTTAACAATGGTGGATGTTGTTGCTGTGGTGAAACTACAATATCAATAAGATGGACTACAAATCTATAAATATGGACCAATAAAGTGAAATGAAATGCTTGTTACAATTAGATTACTTGGGGATCAGTGCGCAGGCAATTTCTTCAACAGTTTTAATTCACAGCCCACTACTGCCTGCTCCACCACACACCATGGCCTTCACACCCCCCTGTTACCTTTAATGATTTTGCCCTTTTCCCCTTCTTCCCCCCTTTGTTAACAATAATAACAATAATAAACTAAAAATGAACCAAATGTGGAAGTGGACGATGCAATCATCTCTATTCCACAGAGAGCTTATTTCCATCTTAGATAGTAATGGCTTCACGGTGAGTCTTTTATTTGTCAAGTGCATTTAACACAGTCCAGTCTGCTGCTACTGAGAGAGAGATATCTCAGAAATTACTGACAGTCATCAGTCTGATTTGGTCATGTGTAGTACAGGAGCCCTATAAGGAACTGTGCAATCTCCGTTTCTTTTCACCCTTTAAAATGAAAGTGTGTGAAAGTTAAACAATCTTGATTGGTTAACAGGAGAGGTAAAAGCAAAACTGCCTTTTGCATTCAGAAATTGTTTTTATCTTAATGAAAACAAAATATGTCCTTCTCCCAGTTTGTATAGGTCAGCCCTGTGCCACTCCTCCTCTATAATGGCTTCTCGCTCCTGTCCTACAGACGCATTTTAGGAATTGAAACATGCTTCAACATTGCATTCTTAAGGAATCCTGGAGACACAAAATAGAAAAATGAGCAAAGCCCCATGGCTAGAGTCCAGAAATCCAAGTCCTTACTTTAGCAAGCCAAATGTTAATCATCAATCACTAAAGTGATCATTTCCAGCAAGAGGCAAGTTCACCTGTGTGCGTGTGTGGTATCACTCTGTCCTGTCTTGGGTGCTGTCTTCTCTCTTGTGGACATCAGGGAGAGTGGTCAAAGCTGTCATAATGATATTTAGGGCAAGATTTACAGTCTGTGCCAGCGGAAGATGTCTGATTGCCAGGGTAAGACCAGTTCTATGAAAAGTGAGAAATTCTCATCATCAGAAGTCCCCTCTCCTATGACCAGACTCAGAAGCTCCACCACCACATCTCACTTCAAATACAAAGTCTCCTGATCAGTTTTAATAGCCCCGGCCTCACACCAGGCATTCTCAATGTATTTCTTTTATGTGCCTATACAAGCAGGGGAATGTGGTGAAAAAACTCACCCAGTTTTCAGGGACCTTGAGAAACTCTGGTAACCACACATTCTTCTTAGTGGTTTGATTCCTGGCTCCTCCAGTCTGCATGCCAAGTATCCTTGGGCAAGATACTAACCCCAAGTTGCTCTCTGATGCATCCCTCAGAGTATGAATGTGTATGAATGTTAGTTAGGAAGCACTAAAAAAGCTTAGAAGAAAGTGCTTGGGTCTAGGTGCGGTTTCCCCCTCTGGGGGCGAGGGTACCTGGACCTGGGGTATAGAGTATGTTTGGGGAGTGTGATTGTGTGTACAGTGTCCATTTGTGTCTGTCTCCACGTTGGGTGAGTGCCGAGTATTTGTCTATGTGTTCATGAGGGTGTTTGTGTCTATGTGTGCATGAGGGTGTTTGTGTCTGTGTGTGCCTGTTCGTCTGTGTCTATATGTCAGGTCAGGTTTTAGACTCCACCCCTCAGGCCCACCCCTCAGGAACATCTCAGGCCCTCCAAAATATGGAGGCATATCTCTCCTCACCACACTCCCTGCCTGTGGCTGATGCCCTCAGATGTTGGTGCATTGGTGTTTCTTGGTGTCAGGGCCTGGGCGCTCAGGTATGTATCGGCTGGGCGCTCAGGTATGTATCGGCCTCTGGCCTGGGGCTCGGTCCACTCTGGCACAGCTGGCTGACGGCAGAGCCCGCGGACACGTCACTGCAGCCCCCTCTGGCTTCTGAGCCGCGACTGCTGGGTGACCCCTCATCTGGGGCTCTCCTCAGCTCTTCCCAGGAGGGTGGCACAGTTGCCCCACTGATGGTCCTTCTTGGACTCTTGCACTCTGGGGGCCTCTGGATGTCTGGGGCCTGGATCTCCTTCCATGTCTGCTTCATACCCTGGGGGATGGGGCTATGGCTCCAAACCACCCCCTAGCAGACTGTTACATGGAGAAACCTTTTGAATACAAGCGCTCTCATCCACACAGGTGTGCACACAGGTGTACACATGGGTGTTCACAGACACAAAGTACACCTTTCTTGGCTGCTACCTCAAAGCACACTGTGCGCTGTTGGTCTTTCATGGTGCACAATAACATTCAGTATTTAGTATTTACTGTTATTTACACTTAGCTAGATTATTGCGATGGTGTTGTTTATTATGTTGCTCTCTTTTTTGCTTGTTTTCTCTTCTTTTTTTCTTCTTTCACAGGTGATCCAGGAGATGTTTTTAAGTGTCCTCTCTCACTGTCCCTCTTCTCCTGTTTTTCTTTCCCTTCCTCTCTTTCTTTCTTTCTCCCTTTTCTATCACCCAGTCATGTCTGTCCCGTCTGTAACAACTGAAAATAAAGGTCAAACAAATGGACCAATATGGCAAGGCCGTGATGACCCACTTGTTAAAGTAAATCCATTGGGCCTCTTTCTTGGCCTTCAGACAATAATTCTGATGGCTAAAGAACCAAACGGGACAGGCAGAAAAAAAAGAAAGAAAAAAGAAGAAGAAGAAAAAGTGCTTGTGTGAATGGGTGTGATTGGGTGAATGTGGCATGTTGTATAGGGTGCTTTGATTACTCCAGGAGAGTAGAAAAGCGCTATATAAGAATCAGTCCATTTACCATTCTTTATCAAAATCACTATGGCAAATTTGGCCCACTTCAGGACTGCATACTCCAAAGTCCATTACAACTTGACCCAGGAAGGCTGACACCTTACATCCAACTCAAAGGACAGCATTTAGCTAAGAAGCCAGTGAGTGCACAGTTACATCGATGCAATGAAACCTGAAACATTTGTGGGTAATGTCTAACAGCTAATAGCTAGTTAATAGTGCAGGTTGAAAAGCCAATTGGTCCAGTGTGAGAGCACCTCTAAAACTATGGATAAAACCCAGCAGTGATTGACAGGCTTAAATGTAAACCTCAGGCAAAACAATTCCTTCATAAACTTCTGTCCAGTACTGTCTAGTTGTTGCATTACCAATGCCGAAATGACTGGCTGGCCATAGGTGACAGACCCAGTGTGTTCTCCCCTAATGGTGTGCCTTTGTTTCTTACAAATAGAACAGGGGACAATGTGGTGTCATTTATATTGATGTACATGCATGCGCCACTAGGCGGCAGTACTTACCGACTAAACAGGTAATGGGGGCATGTAAACAGCACGAGAGCAAGCTGTATTAAAAAGATTGTTGTTGCTCCATGTTATCGCTTGAGCAGGAGTTTTACTCAAGAGCCCAACACAACATGGTGTCAGAAGTGCACTCGCTTTAAGCGGTGAACTGAGAAAACTGAAAAGAAAGTCAGCTTGGCGATCGGCTGGCGACAAACATGACGGAGCAAGCAGCAGCTCTACCAGCGGAGGCAGCGGCACCTGGCCCGGTTATGGCGGCTCCGCTAGCGGCTACTTTCACCATCAAACCACCGGAATCATTCGACTTTGCAAAGCCCCAGGAGTGGGAGAAGTGGATCAGACGTTTCGAGCGTTTTAGAGTGGCAAGTAATCTGAACAGCTCCACAGATGCTAACCAAGTGAACACATTAGTTTACTGCGTGGGAGACAAGGCTGACGACGTGCTAAGGGGACTTGACCTAACAGACGGGCAGCGCCAGCAGTACGATGCAGTCAGAAACGCATTTGATAGACATTTTGTCCCCAGAAAGAATGTGATCTATGAAAGAGCAAAGTTTAATAAGCGAGTACAACAGCCAGCAGAGACAGTTGACTCCTTCATAACAGCTCTATATGCTCTCGCTGAAAACTGTGAATATGGTGAACTTCACGATGAACTTTTGAGGGATAGGCTCGTTGTGGGTCTTAAAGATTCATCACTGTTGGAGAGAATGCAGCTCGACAAAGATTTGACCCTAACTAAAGCTATCACAATGGCGAGACAATCTGAGGAAATAAAAAGACAGCAAACTGACTTAAGAGGTGAAAGCAGTGCTAGCAAAACAACCGTGGATGCCGTGCATGTCAGAAAACCAAAGCCAAATAAATTCAGAAGCAGAGACCAAAAGCAGTTCAAGCCACAAAAACCACAAATAACAAAACAAGAGAATAAAACATGTTCTAAATGTGGAAAAGCACCGATGCACCCCGCAGCACAGTGCCCAGCTAAAAATGCAAAATGCCACAACTATGGGAAACGTGGACACTACGGGAGAGTTTGTAGGTCTACAACTGTGCATGAGGTGGCAGACAGTGCAGATGGACTTTTCCTAGGTGAACTGGATTCGGGAGAAGACCCGTGGCTTGCTAACATCTGCTGTTGCGGCATGGTCGTAGCCCCCAAAAAGGACAAAAGAGAAAGTCCGCATCTGTGTGGACATGACACCATTAAATGAATCGGTGTGTCGTGAAAGATATATCTTCCCCTCTGTAGACCAAACACTAGGCATGCTCACAGGTGTGCAGTATTTCTCCAAGCTCGATGCTAACATGGGCTTTTGGCAAATACCGCTGTCCAAAGAATCTGCTCTCCTCACCACATTTATTACGCCATTTGGTAGATACCATTTCAATCGTTTGCCATTTGGTATTTCCAGTGCACCTGAGCATTTCCAAAACATGATGGTGACGGAAGTGACAACCGGCCTCGCGGGAGTCGTGTGCCACATGGACGACATCCTGGTCTGGGGATCCACGAAAGAGGAGCACGACATGAGACTCCACGCTGTCCTCGACTGTGCTGAGAAGGTTGGCGTCACCCTGAACATGTCAAAATGTGAGTTTGGCAAAAGAGCAGTGAAATTCTTAGGATTCATTGTGTCATCTGAAGGCATGAGTCCTGACCCTGACAAAACTAGTACGGTGCAGAATATGAAAGAGCCAAGCACCGTGATTGAGCTTAGGAGCTTCTTAGGAATGGTGAATCAGCTGGGGAAATTCATCCCAAACCTCTCCGAAAAAGACAAATCACTGAGAGACTTGCTTTCAACTAAAAACATGTGGTACTGGGGGCACGAGCCACAAAACGCATTTAACAGTTTAAAACAAGAACTGTCATCCGCTCCAGTACTACAGCTTTACGACCCAAACAAACCCCAAAAGATCTCAGCAGATGCCTCTTCATACGGGTTGGGGGCAGTTTTGCTACAGAAAGACAATGACGTGTGGTCACCAGTCGCGCATGCCTCACGATCATTGACACCCACAGAGCAGCGCTATGCTCAGCTGGTAAAAGAAGCGCTGGCGCTCACCTGGGCCTGTGAAAGATTCAGTGACTTTATTCTAGGGCTACACTTTGAGCTTGAGACCTACCATAAGCCACTCGTGAGCCTACTTGGAGGGCAAGCCTTGGATTTTCTTCCACCGCGGATACAGAGATTCCGCATGCGCCTAATGAGGTATTCTTACACTATAAGGCACATTCCAGGCAAAAGTCTCACCACAGCCGACACGCTCTCACGGTTACCGCTGACACACAGTGTGATGCCCAGAGACAATGATCTTATGGAGGACACTGATATTTATGTTGACACAGTGCTGGAGGGCTTTCCTACTAGCAGCAAATATCTTGCAGATCTCCGTGAGCAGCTACAGTCTGACAGCATCTGTTCCCAAGTCATGAAGTTCTGTGCAGAGGGCTGGCCGGACAGGAACCAGCTGCAGGGAGTGGTAAAACACTACTGGTCAGAAAGAGCAGTTTTGAGTGTACACAATGGACTACTACTGCGAGGCACAAGGTTGGTCATACCTGCAAACATGCGAAATGCAGTTTTGGACAAAATACACGAGGGTCACCAAGGGGTAGTTAAGTGTCGAGAACGCTCCCAACAAGCAGTGTGGTGGTCAGGCTTAAGTAATCAGATCAGTGAACTTGTCCTTAAGTGCAGGCTGTGCATACAGGAGAGGGTTAATGTGAGGGAACCTCTTATGCCCACACGTTTACCTGAGAGGCCGTGGCAGAATTTAGGAGCTGATTTGTTCACACTAAAGACAAAAACTATCTGTTGGTAGTAGATTATTTCTCGAGATATGTCGAGATTGCTCAACTCAGCCCAACTCGTTCAGCCAATGTGATTGTGCATTTAAAGTCAATATTTGCACGCCATGGGATACCTGAAACATTGATTACCGATAATGGCCCACAATTTGCATGTCAAGAAATGAAAGACTTTGCAAAGGACTACTGTTTTGAGCATGTCACCAGTAGTCCCAGGTACCCGCAGAGCAACGGCAAGGCGGAGAGAAGCGTCCAGACATTCAAAAATCTCCTCAAAAATGCCAGCGATCCGCACAAAGCATTGCTGGCATACAGAACAACAACACTGGCGAATGGCTACATCCCAGCTCAACTTCTCATGGGGCGCAGGCTTCGTATTACTTTACCAATGCTTCCTGAAACCCTAGAGCCATGTCTGTCTGATTTTCAGCAGATTTGTCATTCTGAGAGAGAGAAAAGGCTGAGACAAACCGAATGTTTTAACAAAAGACATAGAACAAGAAAGCTGGATAAATTGGTGCCAGGGCAACCAGTCTGAATCATGGATGCAAAAACACAAGGCACAGTGACATCGGTCCACCCGACTCCACGATCGTACATCATCAGTGGACCCCAAGGGACAATCAGAAGGAACCGCAGTCATCTTGTGCCGATCCCACAAACAGAGACTCAAACCGACACAAAACAGATCCAGTCCACTCCTACAGAGACTGTTTCTGAGCCAAGCGCACCCCATACACCAGGTGTGGTGTATGGGGTGTACGGTCTGGTAGGGAAGTGATTAAACCAAAAAGACTTGATCTGTGAAGCTAATTGTTTGGAAAGAAAAGAGTTTGTATTTTGAGATGCTAAGTTTTGGTTTTGAGAGTAGCATGTTTAAAAGGGAAAATGGTTTGACATCTGTTACAAGAGAAAAGAAAGTGTTTATGAAAATACCAAGTTTATGTTACCTGAAATGCAGGGGTATGTCTGTATTGAAAAAAGGTTTTGCAGTTATGTTTTGTTTGAAGAGCAAAAGAATGTACCAGCCTTACTTCAGTAAGGGGGATGTGGCATAATCTATATTGATGTACATGCATGCGCCACTAGGCGGCAGTACTTACCGACTAAACAGGTAAATGGGGGCAAGTAAACAGCACGAGAGCAAGCTGTATTAAAGAGATTGTTGTTGCTCCACGTTATCGCTTGAGCAGGAGTTTTATTCAAGAGCCCAACACAACAGACAAAATATTGCTCAAAGAGATTTTTTCCTGAGGAAAACAGGACGTTTTTGGCAATGCAAATACATGTATGGACATCTGACAAAATCTGTACCACACTTGATGAATGATTTTGGTTTGAGTCGGTCCAGTCTTTAATGCGCCGTGAACATGTGTTGTACGTAATAAGATGAGATGCTTTCTAGAGGGTTGGCAGATCGATCCAAATATCGATATCATCGATACCAATGTTGGCATTAGTATTGGACTGATACTAGCACAATTGATTAATCGTGGCGATCGTGGCTCAAGAGTCTGTGAAGGTTCTCAGTCATCCAGGTCATTGTAGTCTAAGGAGCTTGGAAAGAAAAGCGTTTGGACTTCTTTAAGTTGCTTGAAGATGTTTCACCTCTCATCCGAGAAGCTTCTTCAGTTCTAAGGGTCAAATGGTGGAGAGTCCCAGATTTAAACCCAGTGGGAGTTTCCCCCCAAAGAGGGGAACACACACATGTAAAGGAAGCACTTAAAACATGCGGTTATCCTTATTGGGCGTTTGTAAAGTCAGCAAAGATGCACAGAAAGAAGATCAGACACCAGCTAGGGAGGATAAGAAAGACAGATGCAACAACATTGTCATCCCCTATGTAACCGGTGTATCAGAGAAACTCGGGGGAAAACTTGGGGGAAATTCTCACCATATCTTAGCTGACATCTCACATCCAACTGCAAAGAGGACACCCAGTCCTAGAAATCCTGCTGAGGCGACAGAAATTATTGAAGCCATCATGCGGGTCAAATGCAAACAGGGTCTTAATGAAACCACACATGCCTTGTGAAACAGCACAATCTGCTAGTGAAATTTCTCCATGCAGTCTCGTGACAGAAAAGTCAGAAATTAAACAGTTTTATTTAAGGTCCAGTTATTCTATAATCTGAATGGGAGACAGTATACTCTTGGTACTAAAACCCAATCTAGACAGGCTGCGTAACAGCACCTGAATGTTTTTCTCCACGTCCTCTCTGCTGGAAGTGCACATTAGAAAAACATCCAAATATGCCATTGTTGGGTCTGCGCTCCCACAGGTCCCACTGGTTTAGAAACGTATTCCCGTTAACGAAACAAGGAAGCAAGACGAACAGCGATTTTACTTGCGCAAGGGAAGGATCTCAGAGCAGCCCTTCTGCCCTCGTGTGCACGTGTAAGCACGTGTGTGTGTGTGTGTGTGTATGCCTGTGCGAGAATGTGTGTGTGTATGCATGTGCGAGAATGTGTGTGTATGCATGTGCGAGAATGTGTGTGTGTGTGTGTGTGTATGCATGTGTGAGAATGTGTGTGTGGGTGTGTGTGGGTGTGTGTATGCATGTGCGAGAATGTGTGTGTATGCATGTGAGTGTGTGTGTGTTTGGGAGTGCGTTTGTGTGACCTCTTGCTCACCAAAGGATCATCTCCCCCACCCTGTATATGGTTTAACCCCTCTAACGGTTTCACCATACACAAACACAGGTGAGGTCATAAAGGCAGGAAGTAAAACATCCTCACTAAATAAGAAACAGAACCCTCACATAGGATGTGTCCCTATATAACACTACAGCCTCCAACAGGCTGGGGTGGGCAATAGAAACAAAAGAATGATCATACAGTTTGAACTAAGACTTACAAATTTAAGTAACACAATGACAACATTTAACAATTTGACTCCAACAGCCATCACTCTGGCATATTTCACATCACAGCCCTGCCACCCGCGAGGGGTTCAGGGCTGTTTCAAAACACTTGGTGAATACCCTTTGGGGCAAGTACCTGCCTGGGTGGGAGGGTCTGATATTTGTATGCTATGCCCCGAAGAACCTGTGTTCAGAAATAAGCATCCTACAGATCTACTGATGTAAACCATTCATCCTGTCAAACAGATCAGAACAGCATATCTTGTGACAGCATTCTGAATTTGTATTTCCTGAGATGAAAATTGAGAGAATATAAATTCAGTATGGGATCACCCTTACTTATTAAGAAATATCTGGAAAAGAAGCTTAGAATAATTTCTACTTCTGGTAAAATTTTTATTGCTCCTCAGTTTAAGAGAGATTACATTTTTCTCAGCCCTTGCAGCCACTGAAAACACAACACCGCACTGTTTCAAATGCTACAATCCTTGGTAACAGTGAACAAACAGGGATGGACTGTACATGTATGCATTCTTCCACAAGCGGCAGTATTAAAGAGTACTGACGCTTGAAGTTGAAAACTCATGGAGCTGCACCTTCTTTGGGTACAAACTGACCTGCCCTTTATGATTTTTCCTTTGTTGAACACAGTGTGCCCTCAGCCTTACTCTTGACTATGACAGTGGCCTTTTTATTGTAAAAACATGTAAACTGCTTTTGTGCTTTGAATGACGCATACCTCTCCCTCTGAACTGAGCCCACTAGCAAAAAGAGGGAGTAAATAAATTGAAGAGCACTGAGGGAACTTGTGCTCCTTCAGTGTGTATCAGGAGAAAATTATTGGCTCTTACATCTTCCTCACTCTTGGGCGGAGGAAAGAACAGAGAAAGAGCTTCCCGAGTGCTCAGGGGAGAGATCTCCATGAGGGGTTTGCTGTGGTATCAAAAAACTAAGGCTGCTTTTGAGGCCACTAACACTCACTCAGTGCCTATCTAGGATACAGCTTGGCATTGAATCTGGGGTCTTGCAGGGGCTGGGGTCTACAACCAATATGTGGGCATGTTTTGCACCCATAAAGGTGATGAAGAGGACATGGGTTGATTCCCCCAAGATGGTCAACCCAGAACTAGTTGGGCGAGGGTGAGATGTGATGTCCATACCTCTTCTGCCACCAGTGTTCCCCTGAGAGGATCCAGTGCTGCTACACAAAGACATGCTCAGTTGATTCAAATCAATTCACTTTGCTTCACTTCAGTTCAGTTCGATTCAAATAAATTCCTTTCAAATCAAATTCAGGTTCATTAACATAGTCACAACAGTTGCCTCAAGGGGATTAATGTTGTAAGATACAGATCGTAGTCCAATAATCATATAACCCCCTAACTTTAAAGTTTAACAGGAAAAAACCTCTTCGGGAAATATTTACTTTTAAGGGAGTAGTTCTGTATTTTGTATATATACATTTGAGAATGTTGTAATTTTGAGAAAATAACTCGGAATTTCGAGAAAATAACTCGGAATTTTGAGTTATGGATCCTTTTTTTTTTTTTTTTTAGTGGCGGAAACGGGCTTCCATATTAATGTGATAGAAAGCAATATGTTTTAATTCAACCCTTTAAAGCTGGTCGGAGCGGGCACGCTCCGTTTTGCGTAACTATTTTTAAATCCCGGTAGCACTGCAACCACATAAGCTAGCGCAATAATTTTTTTTGCATATGAAACCAGAGGAGTTGTACATCTTATGCCATCAGCTTGTCCTAGGACACGGTTTCCTTCCACATATAGCTTTGCAAAAATTGCAGAAAAAGCACTTGCAGCAACAAAAACATAATATTCCAGAAACACACTTTGCCGATCCGATCAGCTGTTCATAACACTTCCTAGTTGGAATAGACGTCAGCGCGAACTATCGCATGTCTGCCATTACCTGCCCGAAACCGGAAGTGACATCATTTCCCTGGAAATGTAGTTTTTTTTACCTTCAGGGCCTATACAAGCATATACTGGTGTTTTTAAAGGTTATGTTTGACTTTATGACTTTCTGTGTCATTTCTGGGATGCTTAGGACTCATATTGCACTGCTGGAAATAGTTTATTTTGATGCACATGCTGTTTTTTTTGCAAATTTGCATTATAATATTTATTTTCGTTTTTCCTGCAGTATATAAAAATTGGTGTATTTCAAAAATAAAACTATGAAGACACTGTGGTGGGAAACTATTTTGTGCAACTTTTTTGTATTTACAGTTTTGAGAGATAAGCCTCTTAAATTTCTCTAACTAGAAATATATGTTAAAAAAACAAAAACGATTTTCAATTTTTTTTGTAGTTTATTGCACTTTTTTGCAATTTATGTAATTACTATGCACTTAATGCATACATATTATTAAAATTTGGGCTATAACAGTTGTATTGATGTATAGCAACTTGAAATGCTCCCAAAAATGGCACTACAGCATGTAAAAATATAATATAAGCTCTGGCGGACTTGGTTCTATGGTAGGTCTTAAAGGGTTAATTGTATATGGTGGAGCTGCAAAATTAAGTGGGCTGAGCTGAACATTTCACAAGCCATAAAAAAAAAGGGGGGAAAAAAAGCCTAAACACATGTGTAGCTCCACTACTCAGGACCAGTACAACATCAATTCCAATAGAGACCCTACACATCTACCTAGGTTCGGAAGGATGTTTGGATTTAAGGACTCACAAAAGATGTTGTCTTGGAAGTGAACAACTCGGACCTTTATTGCCTCAGTACAACTCATAAACACATACAATCACAGTCAACCTAGTTTGGACACCAGTAGTGCTCTTTTAGGTGAAAAGATGTAGAATAAAATAAAATTATAAACTGAATTTAAAAGAGTTGTACTGGATTGTATTGGAGCTCCCTTAAATGAATAAAACAAATTAGTCTTCGCATCCTGAAGTGAGAAAATTCCATTCTGAATTGTCCTTTAATGTTCATTGAGACCCAAACACCAGTGCTGTAAGGGAAGTGTCAGTGTGCAGACCCTATTGTCTACTACCTGCGTAGGACTAATAATGTGCAGGGCTCATCTGAAATCCAAGGAATGGCTTGACGCTGTTCTTCAGAGATTTTCCACAATCTGATTGCATGGCTGGCCACACCATTTCACAATTACCCAGACTCTCATTTGGCCTGGGCTCGCCATCAGTGGTTCTCGCCATCAGTGGTTCTCGAGAATCCTTTTAAGCAGTTTAAAAAAAAAACAATCTACACAAAAAGTGCAGAACAATAAATTTCCATTCTGTCTTCTGTTCTTAACATAAGCTCTAAACTTCTTTCCCTCCAAAAAGGATATTATCAAAAATTATCTACCACGTATAACCAAATATTTAAGGGTTTAATATAAACAGAGCAAGTACTTATATTTGAATACTTCCCCCTGTCGCGCTACGGCTAGGGGATTTGGCTAACTGCACTTAGCAGCTAGTATGACACCTAGCATCATAAATAACACTTGTACCATTAGATCATTTATACACTATACCAGAATATCAGGAACAACAAGATAAGTAAAACAATACAGCACATTCTTATAGCTCTCAATTGTTTTTACCCCAAAACGCTTTGGCGCTTAATCAGCTAGTAAAATACATCATCTAACTTAGCAGGTAGCTAACGAAAGCGTGTAACTCACTGGACAGATATTACTTTTCTTTGTGCTCAAAGTTCGGGGTCCAATAAAAAAGTAGGTTTCATCAGCTGGTTAGTAGCACTGCATACCAAGATATATTTTTGTCACAAAACAAGTTTAGCAACTCTGTTTTTCACATGGGTTACACGTGTGATAACACAATATAAAAGACAACACTGTCTAGACTGACAGGAACACAAGGACAATGAGGTGTGAAAAGAGAATGAAGCAACAATAAACGGCAGGACTAAATTGGGTTGCACAGGGTATGAATTGAGACTACAGACAGAAATAAAATAAAATAAAATAGGGAAAAAACATCAGTGAATGAAGAAAAACCAAAAAATCAAAAGAACAACAAAATGAGCGGTGACACAGGGGTTCATAAATGACATGAAAAAACATGTTGATGAGAGAGCGGGGCACAAAAGTGGAGAGAGGGGACAGTAAATAGACTCTTTCTATTTAAGACACGATGTGCAGGAAACCATTTACCCTTGTATCCAAACTGTGTTTCAGGTGTGCCATTAATCACGGCTATAATGGAGAGTTGAGTCCTGTTCCTCTACACCCCCTCTCCAGACATCATGCACACAGTTATATCCTGTATGGTGGGTATGAGGCAGCAACCCTAGAGGTCACACTGGAGGGAACTAAAACAGTTTTAAAAGCAGATCAGATTTTAGCAAAACAAACTGGTTTGCTATATTCAGCCATATTTCTCTGTCCACTGTGTGTGTATAGCAGCGCACAAGAGAGGAATTGTAGAGAGTGATTTTTGGTTGGATTTCAGGGTAAAAGTAACAACTGAAGAACTACTTTATTTTCTTTGTAGAATGAATATGAAACAGTGCAGCTGAGCTCCTTCAAAGACTTTAGCATCTTTCCACATTTTTCAGAAAAACTATTACATTTATAGCTGAACTGAAAACTGAGTTCATTTTTTGGGGGAAAGAAATTCTACTAATAACTAAAATATTAACACTTTTGAGACTTTAAAGGCTCTCAGAAGACTTGCCATGTTAGATCAGTTAAATGACAGTTGAGGACTGATTGGATTTTTTTCTGTTGTATAACAAACAAATATGGATGAAAGATTGTATTTTTAAAAAGCCCTCAGTTTCACCAAGCATGATGTGGCTTGTATTAGGATATGCTCTCTTGTATGTCTTATACTTTTAAGTTTTGAAGAGTATCTGTCATGATGTTATGTGTTATTTCAACTCACATCAAATTGTTACATGATCAACCCTCAGCAAACAGTTACTAGTGTAATATGTCTTAGGTTTCCCTCATAGTGCCACAACACAGTTTTGGTGGGTGGCAAATGTCAAAGTGACATCTAGATGAATGGAAGAACAGATGATTGATATTATTGTCTTCACCTGTCAGTAGTTTTAATGATGTGGCTAATTAATTTTGAAAAAAAAAAGAAGAAAGATTAAAAGCACATTACAAATATTAAGCCATAGCAAGTTAGGCTAGTTACCTTCCAGTTTTACAGTGATAGACATGTGCACTAAGTACTGTGCATAAGTACTGAACACCACTGTTTAAAAGTAATGAAATTCATTTTAAGAAAAAACAATCAGGTACATTAGCAGGTTACCCAAAAAAGGTTTCTTCATTCTATTCCCAGTTTGTGCCTGGTATGTTTTCACATACTACGCACAAAGCTAAGTTGGGTTATAAAGTTAGGTATTGGTAAAAGTCATCTACAGTTGAGGTACACCCTTTCTGCTTCCATAGGAATTAAGAGGCTAAGTAGCAGTTACATGCTGCTGATCAAATGCACTTTATTGACTGAATGTCAGGAAGTATGTTTGCTGGCATGGAACATTCAGGAGTATGTTAACACAATATCACAGTCTTAGGAGTGGAGCTAATTCACCCCATGATCAGACGCTGTAATGCTCAGAGAAACTGCAGAAAAACCAAGTGCTAGATCTCAAACCCAATGGGTAGCATGTTCATGACATGTCATGTTCATGACAGTATAATTAGAAAAAGCCTGAACAAGTATGGCTTGTCTCAAAAGGTTGCTGGGAGAAAGACCCTGCTCTCTAAAATAAACATGGCAGCACAGCTTAGGCTTGCGAAGTCTCATTGAAACAAACCACAAGACTATTGAAACAATATGCTTTGGACAAACAAGACAAAAGTGGAAAGGTTTTGACATAATGCACAGAGCCACTTTGACAAAAAACAAACACACCAGATCATCATAAACTGTCTGATGGTTGAAGGGTGATATTCGACCTTGGAGTCACTGATTTAACCATGATGGCTGATGGCTCAGATTCTGTGAGGCCTTTTCTCCTAAATCTAAAGGTTGGCTGAAATTGGGTCATGCAACAGGAAAAAGTCAGTAGTGATCAGTGATATGTTCATACTCGGCTAACATTTGCATTTTTGGTCTTTGGCACATCAAAAGATATTCCTGCAATGTGCCCTCTTGTCCCCCTGTGATACAAATCATGGCGCACAGTATATGTGGTAGGAAGTGAAAGAATACCGTGAGCGTTCAGATCAAAATGAACAGCTAATCATCCACTAATAAATGCAGTCACTGGAATGGTTCTCATTCATAGCAGGCCATTTGAATTTCACCAGTAATGTTGTAAATAATCTGTGCTGTTATAGATATTGTCAGTGTCCTTGTATGAAAACTCACAACCCCTTCTATCTTTGTTACAATTTTCATCAAATATTCAACTCAAAACACCCACCAACTATGGATACTACTCAGTTTGGCTTTAAGGGACAGGGAAAATGAATGTGTTCCATTAAAAGAGAAATGTTTGGGTACAAGTGCTGCTGTCCTCATAAATATGAGACAAGTCTTGCTATGGCACAAAAAAGAATTAAAGAGTTGAAAGACTGATGTTTGACTTATCCAAAAGCAAATACTCTTTCAGGCTTGTGAGTGTTTAGTCTGTAGCAGCGATGCCTGTAAGAAAAACCTGGAGCCTATCCTTACTGGATGATGTTGCCTCCCACAGCGCAGAATTCCTTGCTCAGCAAGGTCAGGAGGCTCTCAGCATGGGGCTCCACAGTAGCAGTGCTTACGCAGTCAGCTGGAGATAATGGGGAGATTTTGGGGAGTGGACCTTCAACGTGACCCTGGAGGCGAGGTAGAAAAGTTGACTAAAATATGCATAAGCTGTCACTTATCACCTCCCTACCCCCACGATTAAAAAAAAAAGTGAGCGCTCCATTCAAATGAAGACTTATTTTTGCCCTTTAAAGCTGTAGATTGTGAAAAAGGCCTTAAGTGAAATGTAGGAACAAATCAAAGAATGCACGCACACCGACCACCTCAGGAGCTCCTTTTAACAGATATCAAAGCAGAAAATCTGTCAATTTTGCTCTTTCATTGCTCTTTTTCACCATATGTAATCCCACATTAGATGTAAGAAGCACAAAAGAAGAAGTTTTCTGTGATGAGACATTATCTCCCTGCTGAATTGAGTGGGTGTTCTTCACATTTTTATAGTGTATACAGTACAGTCAGAATCATCTTAAGGATATCACTGGCAGCGCATACAGGAACATGGTGCTTTGAGCAGTCAGTAGGAGATCCAGTATAAACCAATCAAAACCATCTGCTAAATTCTGTGTGGTCCCCTTCAAGCTTGCAAAACAGCTTTGACCTCAGGAGCAAGGACATAGAACAGCGGGGTGTCTTTGGTTTGTGGCACAAGAACACAGCAGATCACTTGGATCCAGTGTGGTGTGGGCTGGAGTCTCCATGGATTAAGCTTCTTTCACTCTTCTTTCTCTGTCTGTTGTGGATGCTTATTGGATTTGGATCTAGGGAGTCTTAAGAACAAATCAACATTGCGGTCCTTTGGTGTGTTCCTAAACACATTTCTTAGCAGTTTTTGAAGATTTAAGACTTTTAAAGGCTTTAAAAAAAGTTACGCTGAATGAAAATTATGTCAAATTTTACAGTAACTGTAACACTTAACAAAACTGTAGAAAAATATTTTTTGATTGGTTTGTATCACACAGCAGGCCATTATGTCAGATAATTGCATCAAAATCCTTGAAAAGGTGCCAACAGTACAAACACAGTGGAGAGGTCCAGTTCATTTTCTGCTGGCAGAGAATGGATCTAACAAAAAAGACTGGCTGGCTGTGTCAGAACACCTGTCTGAGTGTCCACACCCCTAACTCAGGCACTGATTAATAAATTCATTCCACATTACACAGTTGTCACGAAGAGAGAAACTATAGAAGCACAAATAGTTTAAAGGAGTTTTGTCACTTCATTCCTTTTTATCATTTTTCATCACTGGAGGTTGCCACTTGTAAAAAATTCAGCTTCCATATTCTTAGACTTAAAGAATTTTCAAAAATGTATTTCAAGATATTTTAACACTAAGTAAGACCCAATTTCGAGATGAAGAAAAGAATTTGAAAGGAAGTGTTCACTGGAATCCTGTTGTATTATCCATCTGCCATAGGGGTTGCTGTTGCTACAAAAGAGGAAGATGAGGGGCACTTGTGCAACAATTTCTAGGTGGGTGTCAAAGGATAATCCAGGTAAAAGTCAGGAACCATGATTTTCATGTAGATTTCAATAGATTATCAGTGTTATTCATCTGTCAGTGGTTTAAATGTTTTGGCTAACTGGTGTACTACCTAAGCTCAGAAGAATTTATGCATGCTACAAACTGTAACAAACATTTTGTTTATTGCATTGGCTCATTAAAATTGCCGTCTGCTGGTCCTGCATAGATTACATTAATAATTCATCAATTTTCTGTATTTTCACAACCCTTTATGCATTTATAATGTATGTGTGCCTGCATGATGTTGTAGAGTGAAAAGCTTGCTGCAAAAAGGCCACCAAGTGCTTTTCCATTCTCAGACGTTATTGTTTGACATTCTGCTCTGAAAAGCAGTTTTGTTGGGATCCATTAGCACATTTTGTACCCTGCAGCTTTTAGAGCGATAACTGCCTTCAGTCACGGCTCCCACTGTGGTGCATTTAACTTATGTGCACATAACCTACATGACTACACATGCACAGAGGTACACATACTTACAGATCCCCCCCTGACACACACAAACACACCTAGTAGGGGAAAGTAGGTGGGAGGTAGAGCTCAAAAAGGATGCAAGCTGGTGTTAGTTGTTATAGCCAGCCAAACCATGTTTTCCTCAACAGATTGCAAAGGGGGTAGCAACACTGTCACTAGATTTCTTCATTGGAACACCACTTTACCCAAGACTTGTGTTGGTGGCTTATCATATTGCCACAACTTATCACTGAGTGATCAAATGTGTTGCACAAGAATTGAATGATTTGCAGTCTGCACAGTGTCAGCAAACCGCAGCGCTATTATTCCTACTCTTATTCCTACCACCTACCAGGTATGTCTACCTAGTAGATAGGGCATTTATTCAGTGACTGCTGATGAGGTAAAGGATGTTCCCCAACCATGTTCAGTTTTTTTTTTCAATTGAACTTTATGAACTGAGAAAATAGGGAATGGTTTGGCCAGAAAATTTAGATGTAGTCTATTTTCTCTGTAGTGTTTGTTTTAGAATGATGGACTGCAAAATCCATCAGGAATAAAGAAAATTAGGACACAGCCTAAATCCAAAGTCTGAGACAATAATCCATATTATTTTCTCGCAGTAATAGCATTTTCAGATTGATACTTTAATCAGCAGGGAAAAATGTAAGAAAAGACCCTCAAGTTGCATTATGTAGGGCCTAGGGATTTTAGTAGTGTCTTTTCTCGAATTTATTTCCATCCGGTCTTTAAGTTTGACGTCATTAGCCGTTTCCGGGTCCCAAATCCACCTCAGATCCCAAAATCAAACGAACACTGCGGCATCATGGAGTTACAAACTGTCTAAATTCTTTCATCTTTAATAAAATGATCAGTGTGGCTGCTCTACCAGGTGTAACAATTTAGTTTAATATCCAGGCATCCATGAAAACAGAATTTAATAAATTTAACAGAGTTAGAAGTTAGCACTAGTAACTGACAGCTCGCTAGTAATAATATTCATAATATATCATGTTTTGACTGAGGGATTTCTGAAAAAATAAAAATGTACAGCTCTGCTATCACTTCTGACACAAATGAAGAAATGAGACTAAACAGCAGTGACGTTTGTGGGGTTACGGGGTTGGGCTAGCTAGTATATAGTGATATGCTACTTGGTGGCTACCCACTGAAAACGCTACGTCCAGATGAACAGAATGAAAACCTTGGGGATTTACTTACCTGGATGATTGAGCATGCATCAAGACTTGATGGCTAGCTACACCGCTATTGAGAGCATAATATAAACACATTAGCACAGTGAAGCTGGAGGATGAACGCTAACTTTTTTCCACTTGATGAAAGCTAACGTGAGGGTTCCTGATGGTTAGGGACAAATGCAACTGCATGGCAGGATGCTGTAAACTGACCAAACCACAATACGAGGTTAATCATTAATTTACTGCTGCATAGCCTGGGCTGCAGTTACATCATAAGGTTTAAAAAACTGAGCTGTAAAATGATTAGTGGTAATAAAAACTCAGAGAGGTTGACAGTGATCATCCCCCCCCCCTTTTTTTAGGGGATTGTTCGGATTAAATACAACAAGATACAAAGCATTAAAACATGTTAAAAACACAACAGCCTTAATAAACGCAGAGTAGTTTGGACCCGGAAGCACGGTTCATACGCCATCACTTAAACACCGTAAAAGATAGTGAAAAATAGATAGAAGATTTTTTTTGTGTGTGTGTTTTTGTTCACTGGCTTTTTAAAAAAGTAAATGTTTCATGTCAGTTTTGTGTCAGTTGAATGCATGTCCCTTATTTCCTGAGGGGTCAGTACAGTGGATGGATTTTATGCTGGCTGCCCTTCTTGAACAACACGTTCTCACTCCCGAGGCGTAATATTTTATGCTAGGTGACAAATCATCAACATGTTACACTTCCGGGCACCCAACACGTTCCTAAATGACGAGATTTTTTAATACTAAAACCAACTTTTGGCTTAACAAGCTTAAAAGTTCAAATGTCTTCAAAGTCTGCCTCTTGTTAACACAGGAAACTGAGCAACAGGCCAGGTTTTTACTTATCCTTCTTTACAAAATCCTGTTTGACATTTTATAAGAACAAAAGTATATTTCTTGGAGAACAGTACTTTAAGTGAGGCACTTATCTTTAAGCTTTGTTCCATGTTGGAATGGATCAGAAATGAACATAAAGGCTCTAGACACACACTACAGACTCAGTCCAGCAAAGCACAGCTCTTTAAAGTGGCTGTCCTGCACTTCCACCCTACTCTAAGATTCCCTATGAGTCACCTGAACGCTTCTATTTATCACTGTCTTGCTATTGCAGCAAAGTCATTCCTCAGGAGGACAAGAGGATATGTGAAAAATGCTTTTTGAAATTTGGGAAAGCATTTGGCTGCTGTCTCACCTTACCTTTTGTATGTGTGTGTTTCTGAGTGGATCCTGAGCAGCAAATCGAACTGTGATTCTTGTTTCTCTACAATGCCAACATGCCATTTGTCCTCACATGATGCAAACGGCGTGTCGTCCAATGGCTTTGGCTGCCTATTTTTAAAACTGGAAATACTAGTGTTTTACAATTCATCAACTGGGGTTGGTCCACTACTGACATAAAAAAAAAACAAAAACAAAAAAACAGGCAATTCAAATATATATTTAAATTCTGTGTCACACAAAGACATGGCAGGTGGAACCAAAGATCTCATTTGAACTAATCAGACCAAAGCACAGATTTCCACTGGTCTAATGTCCAGTCCTTGTGTTTCTTGGAACAAACAAATCTCTTCTGCTTGTTGCTTTTCCTTAGTAGTGGCTTTTTAGCAGCTATTTGACCATAAAGGCCTGATTCGCACAGTCTCCTCTGAACAGTTGATGTAGAGATGTGTCTGCTACTGAAACTCTGTGTGTCAATTTTCTGGGCTCTAATCTGAGGTGCTGTTAACTTGTGATTTCTGAGGCTGGTGACTCGGATGAATTTATCCTCAGCAGCAGAGGTGACTCTTGGGCTTCCTTTCATGAGGCGGTCCTCATGTGAGCCAATTTTGTCAAAGCACTTGATGGTTTTTGCGACTGCGCTTGTGTCCTGTTTCTCTTCCAGTATTAGTCCATCTCCAGCCATGGATGGTGGAGTTACTGCAATTAAAGTTCAGCACAATGTGCTACCCTGCCACATCTGTGAATTGATAAGTTTAATTTCCATCAGTCTTTGCGGCATCCTTTCATTCCTAACACATGTCGCTCCAAGTACCAGTTCAGGTATCCAGCATGATTTTTTTTTAATAGATCTGATGTGTTTTTCAAAGTGTTCCCTTAATTTTTTGGAGTGCCTAAAAACTACCACTGCAGTACATTCTTCAGACTAAGTATACATAGTTGCAGATGGACAGGACTGTCCACTAGCTGTACCGAATCCTCCATTCCACTTGCACTGTCTCAGCTCCAAGAGAACTGGGCATGGTTTTGCCTGGTTAGAACTCTGGCATAGATTTCAAACACGAGGTAGGTGAGGTAGCCTTGTTTTCTACCAGAACTTGAGTCCTGTCTGGGACCACGGTTTTTGCACTTTAATTTTGTTTTTCACTGTATTTTTTTCTTTTGCCGTTGGGTTGAGTTTAGCAATTTAATCATTCTGTTGAATTTTTTGGAAAGACCAAATTCCATCCAAATTCACATGGAATTAAAAATTCCATCAGCAACAATTCCATTTGTGGTAGTGATGACCTAATATGCATGCTGAAAAACGGTGCTGATGGGGTACTCTGGTAATTGATTATTACAAAGCAGATCAGCTGGAGAATAAAATTTATGTAAAGGAAAAAAAAGTCCTTCTCAGTGCATTCCCACCTCAGAATAAAGCGAATTTATAGTATAGTAGATTTATAGTTAAGTGGAAACTGATATTCAACATGAACAAAAATGTAACACAACTTCAACTTGAAATATAACCTATAATAAATATGTATAAAAAAAGTTTTTGAGCCTTGCTCACTCAGTTTTTCATCTATTGTCTTTTTTATATTACAAATGTCCAGGTGTTTTGGGGCCTTTGTGATAGACTTTAAAGCAGTTCCTGTCCACCTGGAGACAGAGACTCAAATTGCACTGCTCACACTGCCAGGGAGTTTTTCTTTTTGCACAGAGAGCACTTTTCCTTCCTTGGGTGGACATGTTTGACTTTGACTGTCCTTCACTGGTGCTTGTGGGGATAGGAAAATGGTTGGAGCTGAGTGCTGGTGGCCATCCTAATTTCAGTGAAACAGCAAGGAGATGAGAACATAAGTCTTCCTGGAACTCCTGGTGAATTTGCTGCTTCTGCTGCCATTTGGCACATAATTCTTCATGGATTATATAGCTGTTGGTCACAGCATTGTCCAGGAAATGCTCAAAAACTGCATTGTATCACCTCCTGGTTTTACGGTGGACTGAGTGGGTCCACAGCATCTGGTCTGATGTGTCCACTCCCCCCATGTAGTAGTTGTAGTCAGCCACTGCTGTGGGCCTTGGCACAGGGACCCTCCAATGCTCACCATCTTCTCCTTTCTGCCATCGCGACACTGTGTCAACAGTGTAGACAGTGTGGGTGTTGCAGCAGATTGAAACTTCTCTGCTGTCCATCCACTTGACAAATAATACCTTATAGATCCCCTCTGTGGTTTTTTTTAGTTAGGGCATTTTCTTGGGTGGATGGAACACCTGCTCTCCTTTGCCTGTAGGTAGGTGCCACAAGCCCTAAATCCCTGCTGGCCAAAGTGATGGAAGAGGAGGGGTTTGTGTAGAAACTGTCACGGTATATGACGTAGCCAGAGCCAAGGTAGTACTTATTGATGAGGGGATGTGACCACATCAAAGGAGAGCTCATTTCCCGAGGCCATTTCTGATTTGCCAGTGTACAGCTTGAAATCTATGGTGTACCCATTTAAATCAGCCAGTACAAAAAACTTGAGTCCCCATTTTGTTGGTTTGTCGCTCATATACTGTTTGATTCCCAGCCTGGCCTTTGTAGCAACCATCCTCTCATCTACAGAAATATTCTGCCTCGGATGACATGCTTCGGGTCCTCATCATTTCCAGCTGACACCTGACCTGGTGGAGAGAGTCATAAGACTCACTGCCTTTTTTCTTTTCACTTTTGACGTATTCAGCTGGATCGCTTATGTGAATATTGGTTGAGATGGCAAAAAACTGGCTCCTGGACATGATATTGGCAAGAAAAGGGAGGTTGAAAAATTGTCTTTGTCCTCCAAAAGTCTGAAACCTTTGGGAGGCGCATCACAGCCATGTACTGTAGTAATCCAGGGTATTTCTGCATCTCTGCTGGCATTAGCTCCTTCTATTCACACCTCTCCCCGCTCTGCAGATTTTTTGCTGCATTTTTGTTTGTGTTTGTACACAACATTTTGAGGACATCAGCATGAAAACAATGTGAAAATATTTCACCTGCTGATGGATTTCTAAAATTTAGAGGTGGCTGTACACCAGAGGTTCTTTTTGGGATAAACCTTGGTGGCTGGGGGACCACATCAGGGTCTTCATCAGTTTTCCAACGAGAGCATGGTGACTGGCTGCGAACAGCATTCCCTCTGTCAGCAAATCTGACCCTTGATGAGACTCCTCTCCAATACAGAGGAGGATGTTGTCTGTACTGCAGAAACCAGCCTAAAAGATAGACATGCATTAGCTGTGAATTAAAGAAACTAAAAGTAAGGCAGATAATAATAAGAATAGGAATAATGATAAAATAGAGGCTAAAAACGAAAAGAATTCTAAAATAGCATAATAATATTGGAGATACATATACTGAATAAGTAGAAAAAACATTCATTGACAATTTAAACTAATAAAGTTACAGGCAATAATAAAAAAAAAAATCACACAAAGCAGAAAATTTAGGTTTAGTAAAATTGTCATTTTCTTATGTTTGCAAAATTCATTACTTACTCTTGTTTAGATGGATCTGCTCCAGACGAACTTGGTTCATCATCCAGGTCATTTTCCTCTTCTGTGAACCTCTTGGAAGGTTTTCTCTGTCTTTCACTTTTTCTTGACATATTCTCCCAATATTCACTAAAACATGTTTCTAAATTCTGATGCTGTTGCTTCTCCTCACCCGTCTCTATCTGCTCCGTGCGTCATCAATACTTACCTGTAATTGAACCATGCTTGTGCATTCCAATGATGCACCGTAAAGTTTCCTAAGGCTCGTCTTCTCAGCTTTCAGTAGCTGTTTGAAATTTATCTCTAGCCCAAATGCTCGGGGAGTTATGGTAGTGCAAAGCGCACATGGTAAAATGTAGGTGGAGTTTTCCTTCTGTGTTCAGACAGGAATAGCTTGTGAATGCTTTGTGCTGCCGTAAAGCTCTGCGTCTCTTCTTTTCAAAACTGTTTGCATTTTCTCTATAGCATAAACCATCACGGAGTTACAGTCATTTAAAGTGCACTTGTAAAATGGGCCCGCCGGTGGGCCCATGGTGGAAAAGAAGCATTAACAAAATTAGTTTCAAATCCAAGTTTTGTTTCTAGTGTGTTGTACAACTATCAAATTCAAAATATTGTAATGCATTTACATAGCAATCTAGTCACCACCAGTCATAAAACCAAAATTAATTAGGTAAGTAGTAAGTAAGTAAGTAAGTTTATTTATTAAGCGCTTTTCATAGACAGGTAGTCACAAAGCGCTGCACACAGAGATTAAAATAAACAGTACGATAAATAGCAAAATGCACAATATACACAATATAGAGTTTAAATGTAAATTAAAAATATAAAAATGTTAAAAGCATTGGTCAACAGAAAGCTTGTTTAAACAGTAAAGTTTTTAACTGTTTTTTAAAGGATTCCACAGAGTCAACCAAACGTAGTTGTAGAGGTAGACTGTTCCACAGCCTTGGTGCCACAGACTGAAAGGCTCTGTCCCCTTTCGTCTTCAGACGTGTTCTGGGAGCAACCAACAAACTCTGAGACTGTGAGCGGAGACAGCGAGCAGTAGTGTATTTTGTGAGAAGCTTGGATAAATAATCTGGGGCTTGGCCATTTAGTGCTCTGTACGTTAAAACAATAATTTTAAAACGAATTCTAAAATCTATTGGGAGCCAATGTAAAGAACATAAAATAGGAGTGATGTGAGCTCGCTTGCTAGAGCGAGTTAGTAGTCTGGCTGCTGCGTTTTGTATAGCTTGGAGGCGAGAAAGAGATGATTTATCCAAGCTGGTAAACAGGGAATTACAATAATCTAAACGCGATGACACAAATGCATGGACAATTTTTTCCAGTTCAGCTAAGGAGACCATATGTCGCAATTTAGAAATATTCCTTAAATGAAAGAAACAGGAACGAGACAGAGATTTTACGTGTGAGTCAAGGCCCAGAGAAGAGTCAAGTATTACTCCAAGATTTCGAATATTTGGCTTAGCAGAAGAACAGAAAGGGACAAGAACCTGACTGATTTTAGAATATAGATCAGGAGGAGCTATGATCATGGTCTCTGTCTTGTTCATGTTTAAAACAAGGTAATTGTTAGAAAGCCAGTCAGAAACCTGAGTTAAGCACTGGACTAGGGTGGACAGCCTATCCAGCTGATGAGGCTTAAAGGACATATACAGCTGAATGTCATCGGCATAGAAATGATAAGACAGGTCACTAAAAGACTGAATAATGCCAGCTAGAGGAAGCATATAAAAAGAAAATAATAATGGACCCAATACTGAACCCTGTGGAACCCCGCAGGTTAGGGCAGCAGTGTTAGAGGAGAACCTATCAGTCCTAACAGAAAAAGTCCTGTCTGATAAGTAGGTCCATAGATCTAATCCGTCTGCTCGCAGCAGACTCAACATACTCTCCTCATTGTCAATTAACAGCAGTGGTGAATAAAAATAACAGAATAAAACAATGCAACATGTATGCATACTATTTTTCCTTAAACCCAATACAGCTAATACATTCTCAACCAAAACACTTAACAAACAAGAATGTGAGTTTAGATAGCACCCGCTAACTACTTGCACAGTACCATCATTTGTTTTCCCAAGCGAACAAGATTAACAGAATCATGTCGGTTAGCGGCTATAACAGTTCATTTACTCGCCAGTGCAAAGCACTGTGTATTCACAAGAACAGCTTCAGGTCTCCAGATCTAGTGGCTAACTGAGCAGACACCATGCTGCATGCGCTGTTTCAGCAGCGAGCACGTTCCTCTTACCTCGGAAGTACAGCTATGGCAGGTGTAGGGCTAAGCAGCCTTACCAGCGTAACCAAACAGGAACGGTGAAGGCGGGACAACAAATCCCGTTGGTTAAGAAATTACATTGTGCATCCAGGTCAGAAAATAACCTTTGTTAAACCAAAATAAATAAATACCAAATAAGTACATTAACCCCTTCAGCACAAAATAGTTTTATACAATTATCTAATTAGAGTTTTGGTTTAGAGTTTCTCTCCAACTCTCCGATTAATAATAATTCCAATAAACAATTTCTAGTTTCATCTGTTTGTTACTATGGTCTACATGTACCTCCTAAGGAGTTCCTTGTTTTATTATGCTTGCAACTGTAAGGGCTGGTGGACTAAACAAAGGATGTTGGGAGAAGAGTTGCAAATGTAATTTCTGAAAGGATTCTGTAAATATCACTGACATTGCCACTGTTGCTATTGTGTCGGCAGTATTCGCAGTTTTGCTAAGCAAATTCTTTTGTGCAGCTTTAGAATTGCCATGCCAACAGAGAAGGCAGAATGTAATGACGCATTCAATTAAACACTAAGAATAAACCTTGTGTTGAATGAGTCAGAGGACTGAAATCCTACTTGGTAACCTGATGTTTACATTGTTCTAAATATTGTTCAGTTGAGTATTCTCAGCTATTAAGATGAAAAGTCGCTGGGAAGGTATTTGGACTGATACATATATTGTAGTGTTCTAATCTTGCACAAATCCCTCTTTATGACAAGTCATTCAGCCAGTCAATTCTATGCCTTTAAGCAGTATGTCTAGTATTCACACAGACATTCACACTACAATCGATTGATCAGGGACAAGTCAAACCACTTACTAACCTTGTGATTTGCAGAAGACCTACTCTACCTTCTGAATCACACCAACCTCGTATCAAGCTACTCTGGCGGGGATGTGGCCTGTGGAGTGGTTGCTGAGGCTGTTGCCACTGCTGTCAGGCGGGGCTCAGACAGGCCCTAGCTTGCCACCAACATTGAGTGGGTGCTTCTTGGGTGGCATGACGGTATACTGACATCCCCACAGATTACCTGAACATAAAAGGCAACTGGAATTGACTGTGATGCTGAAAATAGGTGTGATAAAAAAAATCACACAGGAGCCATAGTTCTTGTAGTGTAGAAAGATGGGTCTATACGGTTCTGTGTCATCTTGTGCAAGGTACAACAAGGTCTTACAGTTTGATGCTTATCCCATGCCCTAGCTCAACGAGCTAATTTTTTCACAATGCTGGATTTTGACCAAGAAGTATGTGGTTTGACAGAGGCACAATATCTGGGGTTCCACTTGGGAGGTTTGCAGGCACACTTTCAGATGGTTTGACAAGAGCCAACGCATCCTGGCCATCTCCAAAGACCAAAAGAGAGGTGAGGTGATTCTTGGGCCTGTCTGATAATGTACCATTATTATCACCAGAATGGAATGGTGTGGTCTGCTGGAAAAACAGAAACTGAAAAGTGACAGCGGCATAAGAGTGTGATTAGTGTTTTTGTGTTGCAAGCATTGTAAATAAATGGACACTAACCCTGCAGTGCTGGCGATGTGAGCGTGGGTCATTGTCACAGTTACCATCTGCAGGGTTATGATCGAACACCTTTTAATCAAAATCCTGTTTAGATACAGTTATAGTTTTTGGAATAGCAGTCCTGCGCTGTACGAGAGGGTCCACAGGTTTAAACATTTGGCGTTATGTGTTTGGCTGAGGAGCCAATAGTGCAAAGCTGCAGGTCTGTATGTAAAAAATGTATCACACACCAATCAGCCACAACAATGACTCTACCTGACTAATATTCTGTAGGTTTCTGCCTTTGGAGAAATAATGTGAGTCCGCTTGAGATATCATTTAGCATCTTGAACCAGGACACGGGGAGCTGATCCGCCTCCATGTTAATGGGTGAGCCTAAACGAATCTGGTTTGTTCTCTCAAACTTTCCATCAGATTGGGATCTCTTTGGAGGTTTGGAGCATGTGTCCATGCCTCAGGGTTTAAAGGTCTTTGAGTAGAAAACCGTTACATTAGACTCAGTTCATTTGTTATATTTCTAAGCAGTTTTTGCAGTATTGCAGGGTACATTGTCCCACTACAGGTGGCCACTGATAAAGTGGAGTGGCTTGAGTGCCCTGTCTCATGAAAGTTTTCACATCTCATTTGTTTTCTTCCTGTTTCTTTGTCAGTGCTTCGTAAGCATAAAAATACCCAAATCCCACAACAAGACCTTAGCTACTCTTCATAATGAGCACTTTTCCTCTGGATACTTGTGTACATGCTACTGTCCTGATCCAGAACTCTTGATTATTTTTCACTAATTGAGTCTACTTGCGACTTGACTGAGCTGGACCTATTATAGCTCTCCAAATTGGGACCTTTTGACTCTGCATTAAAACAAGAGTTATCAGAACTACTTAAGAGTCAAGCAGGGAGAGCTCAGTCACATTGCTGGTGTCAGCATTCTGCCCACATGAGTGTTTCGGGCATTCATGCAGTCCAAACTAATTGATGTGTGTTAGAGAACAGGATATGCTGATGTGCCAAAGTCATTAGCCAAAATGTGAGGAATAATCATTTTGTTTCAGGGCCATAGGCCAAAGCAAGGCAGGGAGAGAGAGTCCTCATTATGATTCTTCAGCCAGTGGAACCACAAAGTAAAGTAAGCTCACCTGGATGAATTCCAAAAGCTGCTCTTGGAAGTCAAGCTCTTCTTAGTTTATCAGACAGGCATCAATATCCTGCAGGCTGACTTCAATAGGTACACAGATCATTAACCAAGGTCCCAGGAGTGAGTTCAAATGAATTTACAATCAGTGTGATAAAATGTCTGAGAAACACACTATCTGCCATCTGTTTTTCTCAGTTGGTTCTTTTCAAATTGCATTTGGATCAGTATGACTGTAAAATATGTCTTTATATGGCTCTTATAAATTCAACTCCATATGTCTTGCCAGTGCATGTACTGATGTAAATCTACATTTTTAACTTTGCAAACTTCTTCCTCTCCACATTTAGCAAGCATTTACAGATCTCTCTCTTCTTTCCCATCATTCATTTAGTCTGAGTTAATACAACTGTACATACAGTAGGCTACAATACCTGAAAAATATAACCACTGTGGATTACCATAATCAGCTCTTACCCAATTGTGTGATACAACTGGGTTCAATTCACATGGCACTGTTGATTACATTACAGCAATTTTGTGACCCTTTTCCATTTGCACAATTTCTCTCATATGAAAAAGCCTTTAAGCTCTGTGAAAAATTGTCTTTGTGCTCCATGTTTTTATGCTGCCTAAACCAGGGAAAATTGGGTCATAGGGAAAAATATGAATGAAGCAGAGAAAAAGAGCTAATGCGGTTGCCAAGGAGTCTCTGTGACGTGCTGGCTCAGAGAGAAAAGCCACCATTCAGGAGGAGAAAGAAGTTTGACATGGAGGTAAGAGCGCCTTCAAAAGTAAGATCCAAGCTTCATAATTGTAGACCGTGAGGAACCGAGCACTTGTGTAGAGTTCAGTAAGACACATCTGGCCTTGATTGTGTATAAACGTTTGGGATGAAAGGGCCAGTGGAGGCAATACACTGGGGCTGTTTATCGGGCCATTGCTAGCATGACCCACAAAGCAAAGTCTGTCTTTGCATCCATCCATACCAGCTGAGAGATTAAATCTCTTCAACGTATCCTGGGTCTGATCCTGGCAGGACATGCCCGAAATAATTTGTCCAGGAGGCATCCTAATCAGATGTCTGAACCACCTCGGCTGGCTCACTTTGATGAGCAGAGGCTCTATGGTAGCCATCCTTCAGAGAAAGCTCATCCCTGCCACGGTTTCATTCTGTTGCTACCCAGAACTCGTGACCATAGTTGAGGGTAGGGACATAGATGAACTGGTAAAAGCTTCACATTTATGCTGAACTCTTTCTTCACCAAACAGACAGCAAGTATCTGCATCACTGCAGACATGGCTCCATCAGGCTTGTAGGCACTCATTTTTTTCTCAGTTATAAACTGCTCCAGTTTAAGTTGGTGTCCAGTACCTGATAGAACTAACATAACTACACCAAAAAAGCAGAGACAAGATTCGCAGGCTACCAAAATGGAAGATGGGAACAGGTCTGATGGTAATGCAGACCAAACTCTCAATGTGGTTGCTCATGGACTGAAGGGCTTGCAGCAATGGGCCAAACACGACATACTATGGAAGAACCTCCCACAGAAATTTCAAAGGGATGTGTTTGATAGCCTTATCGAAGTCCACAAACATGTAGACTGGTTAGGCACCTACACTTGAGAATCCTTGTGATCAGTCGTGTTCTGTCAGGACAAGGCAAGGAGTGCTTGATTTGACAAAATGGATATACATTAAAATGTACCAAATTAAAGCAATCTCTCACTTTATTCTCAGGCAGCGCTGTCATAAAGCTCCTCGCCTTTTAGTTAATATCTACATCCATCCTTTACATTACTGTTATCTTGCAGCTGCAGTTGTATAGTGTAGCTGAAAGCAGCGCTTCTGTTAACCAAATAGAACGCTAGATCTTTCTGTGTTTTGAGGGCATGTCTATTTCCTGAGCTGGGCAAGCTAAGAGACTAACAGCCAAGAGGCTGTGTTTTGTTGATAAATCGGCTGGTCTTTGACAGTAAACTGACATAAGACGAGCGAGTGAGGCAAGCTGCTGCTGGCTCAGCTTTGACTGCTCTGAGATCAGTTTCGATCATATGGAAAAAACTAATAATAGCAAACAAGCAAGCTTCAGTTATTTATAATCGTAACAGATGACTTTTTGTCATGTTTAACGTGTGATATAGAGGAGATAAAATGTGGAAATATTGTTAATAACTCCTCTAGCGTATTAGCAAGGAAAGCTCGGACTTTGTCCAGTCTAATAAAGCAGGCAAGTTGACCAGGTGCAAGGTCAGCACTACTTTCAGATCAGCATCTATGAGAATGCCACAAGTTTAACCAGCTACTTTCCCAACACTCCAGCTTCATTTTAAATTAATATTTGAATCCCCTCATAGATATAGACAGTTAACCATGTCACACATTGCTCAAGGCTTTTATTTCAGCTGATTTTTAAAATGACTGTTAATATATTTTTAAAACTTCGGCTCTTCGCAAGCACCTACACAGACAGCATGCTAATGCTAAGCTAACCAAGAACACAGAGTGATGTTAAAGCTGAGTGAATGCTGACCTCAGCCAATTACTGATAAAGTTAAGAGGCATTTGTGGTGTAGCCAGCCGCTGCTGAACTTCAACAGTTAACAAACTAATGCGCAATCAGGCTGCCGCCTCCGTTTCTACCTCTTCATGATTCTAAAAACTCACAGCAATGAAAATAAAAAACTGCAGAAAAAAAATTTAAACGTACAGCTCTGCTGTCACTTCCAACATAAATTAAGACAGAAAACTAAACAGTAGTGATGTTTGTAGGGTTACTGAAGTTGGGCTAGCTGGCATATAATGATGTGCTACGTGGTGGCTAGCTACACAGCTATGGTTAGCATAATATAAACACAGTGAAGCTGGAGGAGGTTTTTAGGGGTCCTCCACTTCCTGACCCAAGTGGAGGAGTTTAAGTATCTCGGGGTTTTGTTCACGAGTGATGGGAGAAGGGAGCGGGAGATCGACTGACGGATTGGTGCAGCGGCTGCAGTGATGCGGACGCTGTACCGATCTGTTGTGGTGAAGAGAGAGCTAAGTGTAAAAGCGAAGCTCTCAATTTACTGGTCGATCTACATCCCTACCCTCACCTATGGTCACGAGCTGTGGGTATTGACCGAAAGAACGAGATAGCGAATATAAGCAGCGGAAATGGGCTTCCTCCGAAGGGTGGCTGGTCTTTCCCTTAGCGATAGGGTGAGAAATTCGGCCATTCGGGAGGGGCTCAGAGTAGAGCTGCTGCTCCTCCACATCGAAAGGGGCCAGTTGAGGTGGTTCGGGCATCTTACAAGTGTTAGGTTGAAATTGTTAAATGTTGCCGTTATTGTACTTAAATTTGTAAGCCTTGCCTTAAACTGTATGATCAGAGACATTCTTCTGTTTCTATTGTCCTCCCCAGCCTGTTGAATGGTGAGGAGGGCTATAGTGTAACTGCAGGCACATTCTATGTAAGGAGTGTGACTTCCTGGCCTTTGTGTCCTCACCTGTGCTTGTGTATGGTGAGACCGTTAGAGGGGTTAAGCCATATACAGGGTGGGGGAGATGACCCTTTTGTGAGCAGGAAGTCACACAAACGCACCCCCATCCACACACACTCACTCACATGCAACTACACACAAACACATACACACAGTGTTTTAACCTTTAGTGACCATAGGTATTTTTTTACAATGGGTGTTTGTGTAAACTGTGTGTCGCACAATAAAAGGCTGCAGTGGGGTGCTGGTTCTTCGGAGTCTTCTGAGGTCGAGGCCAGAGTGCTGTTCTGAGGTTCCGACTGGGCTTCCCTTGCTCTAGCATGTGAAAACCGATCGATCGCTGTTCTGTCTTGCTTTCTTCACGGAAATAAGTCTGAACTAGCAGGCCTGCTAAGGTGCTGACCCAACAACTAGGATGCCTCCTGGGTGAGGTTTTTCGGGCATGTCCCACCAGAGGAGGCCCCGGGGCAGACCCAGGACACGTTGGAGAGATATCTCTCGGCTGGCCTGGGAATGCCTTGGTGTTCCCCCGGACAAGCTGGAGGAGGTGGCTGGGGAGAGGGAGCTCTGGGCTTCTGTGCTTGGGCTGCTGCCTCCGCGACCCGGCCCTGGATAAGCGGAAGAAAATGGATGGATGGAAGCTGGAGGATGAATGCTAAGTTTTTCCCACTCAATAACAGTTAACATGAGGCTTCCTGATGGTTAGGGACAAATGCAATTGCAATGCAGGATGCTGTAAATGGACCAAACTTCAGTCGGGAGAACAACTGAGATAATCCATCCACAATACGAGGTTAGTCATTCATTTACTGCTGCATGGGCTGGGCTGTAGTTACATCATAAGGTTTAAAAAACTGAGCTTTAAAATGAATAGTGGTAATAAAAACCGAGAGAGGCCGACAGTGATCACGGCCTTTTTAGGAGATTGTTCAGATTAAATAGAACAAGACACAAAGCAATAAAACATGTTAAAAACACAAGGTATGTGTTAACTAAAAATAAAGACAACATGATATTTTATTAAATTTTAATGAAATTTGCAGATTGTTTAAGAAACTTAGCCGTCTGCTCCTTGTTATCTAAAATATAACAGGATACCGGAGTATATTCTCGAGCATCTCACACTTCTGATAATCAGCTGTCTGCTTGACGTTTATTTAGCTGTGTAAAAACTATAATAATAATATAACTTTAATCTCAGCCAAACCGATTTACTCAGGAACAAATAAAATACTAAAAAACGCCAAACAATAACATTTTTAAGTTATCTAAGTGACTTATATATCATGCTTAACCTGAGTAGCGAAAGACGGTGGGTTTGAAAACGATCTGCCGGGAGTCTGGTGTTCTCACGGGCTCTAGTGAGCCTTGAACCCAGCTAGCTATCGAGCTGGTGGGTAACAGACGTCTCTGAAAATGTCGGAGCGCTTTTGAAAATATGTGGTGTCTTGATAAACTGAGCAGATATTTGAAGTTTACACAGCTACATTCTCGCCTGAAAATATGTTAAACATTTATTTTGTGACCCAGAAAGAATAATAAGAGTAATATTAAAACTAACTAGCTGCCGCCATTGTTGAAAACTGAGCTGGGCCGTGCTATGAATTCTGGGACAGGTTGGGCCACGAAGTGTACACCCGACCCATCCTTCAAATCTGGGGAAATGAAGGACGCATTTGTCGGCTGCATTTGTCGGAGTCTTCGAATTTGGATAGTCTTCGTCGTGGCGCTGTAACGTAATTGGCCTACAAATGTGGGCACAGGAGGATGCGGTTCCTAAATTTGGACACAGCTACGATACCGGACACTGCTTCTTCTTCTTCGGGGTTTAACGGCAGCTGGCATCCTTGTACATGCAGTGCTGCCATCTTCTGTTTCAGTCCGTTATTACACTTTTAACTTCTACTACTTATTCCTGCATCTTTTGGGATCTTACAAAGCTTCAAATGACGCCTCGACTACTAAATTAGTCATCGACGATTTTGATAGTCGACGTAATCGTGACTAGTCAACTAATCGTGGCAGCCCTAATTGATACAGAAAGCTGTAATGTTTTCAGCTCATTGTGTTAGTTCAGGTCTTAGATGTTGTCTTTTGTTATTAAATAATTTCAAAATATATCTTTCTACTACTCTGCACCTCATATCTGTGGAGGAATTTCTGTGTTTAATAAGGACGTAATAGGATTTGTTTCTTATACAAGTTCACTGTTCTCTTCAGTGTGCTTGGGCAATAAAGGCGCATTCTTTTTTGGACTTCTTTGTAAAAAAGATTTTTGTGCTGAGTGAATCTCACTTGAGTTGTGAGGTTAACTTTGGTAGAAGAACTAAAAGTGCCAATGCCATCTCCTCTCTGATTTTTTTCACACCACCTTTAAAAAAAGCTGTTCTTTTCTTTTCCTATAACTGGTGTTTTCACAAGTAGTGCAAGGGAAAATCTTTTGTCTTGAAATTAATCACTCAAGAAGACAGCATGTTTTTTTAAACGTGTTTAAGATATTTTGCAGCTTCTGATAGGTACAAAAGTTGTAAAAAACAAAACAAAAAAAAACGGGAGCACAAACTGATTAAGGAAGGAGATAAAAACTGGATTGTTCTGCAAATTTCCCTGAAAATTCAAATATTATTTTGCATTTGGAAAAACCTAGCAACATAAAAATGCTACTCAGGTTATATCAAATAGAGAAAGTAGTGCAATGCCTTTTAACATCACGGTAAGCAGAATGAAAATTTGAACGGAAATATAGCATGATTTTCAAATTGCTCATTGTGAAAAATAGTATATCTATATACTAAACCTCTGTCACGGCTGGGGCAGCAGCCGTGTGATGTGTGGGAAAGAGGACTCAAAGGCAGCACTTACTGAGATGCGAGGGTGGTTTATTATGAATGACAGAACACAGAGTAGGGATGGCAAAAACGGAACTTGGGATAAACTAAACTATAGAACGGCAAACCTGAACACGAAGGGAGGACAGCAGGGAGAGCACACAGTGGATTCACAAAGAGTTTCCAGGAGAAGAACACGGAGAAACACAGACGACGCAACGATGAACACGACGATGAACACACTATAAATACACAGAGGGACACTGGGAAATCACACACAGGTGGGAGACACAGCTGGACCTGATTAACCTGACGAGACAGGGGAACACTAACACCAGGGATCAACAGAGGGAGCATCAACCCGAAACCCAGCATCCAAAACCCCAAAACACAAACCATCCCAAAACAGTCCACAAATAGTAATAATAATAATAATAATAATAATATACCAAACACAAAATCACAGAGTCCACGGACTCAGGACCATGACAACTTCAATATTTCATTAATAATCATCTCCCCAGTTTAATTAACTGTTATAGATAGTTTTGGTTATGGTTGTAGAGCCTGTAAGGTCTGGGTACTGTAGTCCTTCTCTTTGAATTGCCCTGCTATCACTGAGCAGAGATTGTCTGCAGTGGCTTGATAACTGGATGAATCCCTTTAATCTATTTTATGTACTCTTGATTTTCTCACTGTGCATTTTTTAGTTTGCTGCCAACTACAAAGACATTTATACTTCCTGTTTTATTCAGCAAATGAAAAGCTAGATATAATTCTGTAGTTTTGTAGTCCAGGAGTGTAGCATTAAGAAAACAGAAATGAGAATTTTCTTTTAGTATTTAGTGTCTTTGTTTGACTTTTTTAATGATAAAGACCATGATGTAATTGACAAATAACACAGAGTTGGTTGTGCATTTGAAGGAGTTCAGCTCTCTGCGACATGAATACAATATTCTTTAAAGCCACACACAAGTTCAGTTCTGGACATGCCCTACATGATTTTTAGGGATTACTTAAATAGATTGCAGATGTGAAAGGCTCCTGTAAGAGCCTCTGCTCCCTATAATTTGAAATGAGTTTTATAAATTTAAGTAAAATAGCGGGGCTTCTATTAATCTGGGCAATCGTGGCTCAAGAGTTGGCAGTTCGTCTTGTAAGCGGAAGGTTGTCAGTTCGAGCCCCGACTCGGACAGTGTCAGTTGTTGTGTCCTTGGGCAAGACACTTCACCTACTGGTAATGGCCAGAGGGGCCGATGGCACGATATGGCAGCCTCACTTCTGTCAGTCTGCCCCAGGGCAGCTATGGCTACAACTATAGCTGCCTCCACTAGTGTCTGAGAGTGAATGAATAGTGGAATTGTTAAGTGCTTTGAGGGTCTCGAAAAGCTCTATATAAATGCAATCCATTATTAATCTAATGTTTATGGCACATGCTCCTCATAATCACAGTATCAGTGGTTCATCTCCCAAAGACTGCAAAACATGCCCTTGAATGACGCTTGAGGTCAGTCCCCATAGTTTAATCTCTGAATGACCTCTCATTCATTTTATTTTTTATTAAAGTGTCCTGCTAACATCATGTCCTGCCCAGAATTTGTCCAAAAACAGAAGGAAAGATCCCCAGTTTGGTACAAGACTTTCACTTTCTTTAATGATTTTTCTTTTTGATAATGAAAAATGAATACCACTAACTGAAGCTGATATTTGCACTGCCTGTTTGGATATAAAGATTCCTCATTGGTTTGGAGTGCCAGGGAGAGCTGTTATCAGTGGTAGAGAAGTGAGACAGATGCTACGATGCAGGACATACGTGAGGTCAGTGAACTAGTAATGAGGTGTGCGCTCTGAGACCCTTCTTGCTTGCGGTGGTGATGGGCAGGTCGACAGGTGAGGTCTGAAAGGAGATTCCCTGGACTTTGCAGATGACATTGTGATCTGCAGTTAGCAGGTGGCTGTAAGCCTGGAGGGGTGGAGCTATGTTCTGGAAAGAGAAGGAATGAAAGTCAGTAGACGGAAGACTGAAAACATGTGTATGAATGACAAGGAGACAGGTGGAAAGATGGGCAGGCAAGGTGTAGAGATAGTGGTAAAAGATAGAAGGTAAAATACCTGGGGTCAACAATCCAAAGTAACGGAGAATACAGAATACAGTGAAGAAGAGTGTGCGAGCAGAGTGGAGTGGCTGGACATGAGTGCCAGGAGTGATCTGTGACAGAAGGGGAGATTTGAGACCTGTTTTGATGTATGGTTTGGAGACAGTGGCACTAATAGAGAAGAAGCAGCTGGAGGTAGCAGTGTTTAAGATGCAAAGCTTTTGATTTAGAGTGACTGGGATGGAAAGAATAAGAAATGGATGTATCAGAGGGTCTGTTTGGAGACAAAATTAGAGCAGCAATGCTGGGACAGTTTAGACATATGCAGAGGAGGGACGGTGAATATGCTGGAAAAAGGATCTGCAGCTGAAAGACAGGAAGAAAACCTGCCTGGAATATTCATGGTTGTAGTGAAGGAGGACATACAGAGGGTTGGTGTGACAGAGGAGAATGCTAAGAATAGAGTCAGGTGGAGGGAGATGAGTCGGTGTGTTAACCCCTAAAAAGAAGAAGATGGTTAAAATGTCTGACAAAATGCATCTTACTGACAAGTTATACTGATCTGAAGTGTGTTAGATTAATGTGTGGATGTTGTAAGTAGGTTCACATTGTCTGGAGGATGCATGCTCTTATGGATGTGGAATAATAACAGTAACTTGATGGGTCCCTTTAATGGATCAGAATCTAGTAAATGTTTTGTGTTCTTCCATGCAACATACAGGTCAGCTGTAACACACGTATGTTAAGTGGAATAGTTTATAATAATGTAGCTCTCCAATGGATAAGCACGGCACTCCACAAGCTTTTTGTTTTATCCAGAGAATGTCTGCCTCAACCTGTATGTCCACATAATTTCAAAGTAATCAATAGTAAATAAAAAAGCTGCCTCTCCTTGATCTGAACTGCCATGCTGTTTCTGAGGAGTTGCACATGTGTAAAAAGCAATGCATGAAGAAATCTCTCTGTAGATTTCAGGAAATCATTTGTATAGAATAAATGTGCATAAACATGTTACATGTAAGTAACCTGATTTGAACATTTCATGTCACCTCTTGACATGGTAATGGGAGATCAAACTGGAAATAATCCACCAAACGAGACTGGTGTGATGTGTCATATGAGCCATATGGGGCGACCGTGGCTCAGGGGGTTGGGAAGCGCATCTGTAACTGTAAGGTCGCCGGTTCGATCCCCGGCCTCTCTGTCCTGGTCGTTGTGTCCTTGACACTTTACCCTACTGGTGTTGGCCAGAGGGGCTGATGGTGCGATATGGCAGCCTCGCTTCTGTCAGCCTGCCCCAGGGCAACCGTAGCTTGCCTCCACCAGTGTGTGAATGCGAGAGTGAATGAATAGTGGCATTGTAAAGCGCTTTGGGTGCCTTGAAAAGCGCTATATAAATCCAATCCATTATTATTATATGATTATTGGGATTTTCTCAGTTTTCTTTGTATTATTGTAGGGTTTTACCTAAATAAAATTGAACTGAATTGACATTAACATTAAACGTTTGGAGTGGCCTTTCCCAAACCTCAACCTTCCAACCTTCCAAATACAGGAAAAGCAGTGAGATTCCAAAGAAAAACTGAAGGACGTTAGGAAAGCCAGCAGAATTATTGCTCAAGAGCACTTTTTAAAAAATTATGAGAAAAAGTCAGGTTCCTTTGAATCACAATATAAAAACAAATTAGATATAGCTACAGACACAGTTACACAGTATTGGAGATATTTGGTTTGAAATAAGCTCAGCTTTGAAATAAGCTCAGCATATTTCACAATATCAGCCTAGTTTACAAATTATGTGTTCCTGCCAATTGAATCTTTAAGAGAGCACTATTATTTTGAAAATGACAAGAATTGTTGAGTTTATATAAATACTGTATTGCAGTAACTAACAGTGCAGGAGCAAAATTACCGTTGAACTATGATAACACTGGTTTCATTGTCACATCAAACAAAAGAAATAAGAAGAAGACAGTTATCTGATGAGGTAAATTAAATCACTGTCTAAGGTGATTTACACCGTCCGTGTGAATGAAGCAGTGTTCCAAAGTTTGGTTAACTTTTATCATTTTAGCCGCTCCAAAAAATATAAATGCATTTTGCTGCCTTTATTGCATGTAAACCTCCAACTAGCAGCAGCTATTATGGTGAAATGCTCTCCTACATGCTATTTAATTCAAGATTTGACTATGTGAATCAGTGAAGATTTTACTAATCAGATTAACTAAGTGGGGCAAATTGTTATGAAGCTGTAACATCCAAAATGCATCATTGGAAAGTTCTGTGGGACATCCCATCAATAATGGACTGATTTATAAGCAGCCTGTTTATTTAAATGGTATAAAATATGGTTTACTGAGAGCAGCACAAATTAGCATATCAAAAATCAACAGAGCTGATGAAAGAGTGAGTGATCTACTAATCGAAACAATACCTCATAAAAGCAAGTTTTACACACTGTAGATCTGTCAGCATGCCATTAGTTGTTTTAGTGTGGCTGTTTGTGACTTAAGCCTTCTGTGGTTGCGACAGCTCTGCATATCAGCCTTGTTCTTGAAAACTGGTACCAGTACACTTCCTTTCCTTTCACTCATTGTCTTAAGCAATTTGGGCAAAGAGTTCACTGCCCTCTCTCCTAGATATCTCCATACCACCGCAGGTATGTCATCAGGACCAACAACCTTTCCAGTCTTTATCTCATTTGTGAATAGTGCCGTCACTTCCTTCTTACTAATCCTCTACAGTTTTTGTCCAGTCCTGGTTTAATTTGGATTCTTATCATATCCATCTGCTTCCGCTTATCCTTTTTAGGGTCGCGGGGGGCGCTGGAGCCTATCCCAGCTGTCATAGGGCGAGAGGCGGGGTACACCCTGGACAGGTCGCCAGTCTGTTGCAGGGCTAACACACTGAGACAGGGACAACAATTCACACTCACATTCATTCCCACATTCACAATTTAATTTAGATTTTTCGATGAAGCTATCCCCACTAACTACATGTCTTTAGACTGTAGGAGGAAGCCGGAGTACCCGGGGAGAACCACCGCAAACACGGGGAGAGCAAACTCCACACAGAAAGACCCTGGCCTGATGGTGGAATTGAACTCCATGCGGCAAGAGTGCTAACCACCGTGCCACCATGCTGTCGGATTCTGAAACAAATTTCAGTCTTAAACAAAGATAATCCAAGTAAATATGAAATTTAGTTTTTAACAGATTAAATTATTTCATTCATTAAGAAAAAAAAAAGAAAAGAAACGCTGTATGGAATAGATTTGAAAAGGCACTCTAGGCACTTGTTTTTGTTCAGCCAGATTAGAAGGTATGAGCATGAACAGTCTGTTTCAGATCTGCTGCAAAATTCTTCAGGATATGAACTCATGTCCAGACATTCTCCTTCAGGATTTTCTGTTTCAAAACAGAATTCATAGTTCCATCAAGTCGTCCAAGTCCCTAAGCAACAAAACAGTGCTAGACCATCACACCACCACCGTGTTTGACTGTTGGTCTTCATGGAATCCTGTGTTGGTTTTCCTAGCAAAAATCTGCCCTATTGGCTAAGCTGTTCAGATGCCAGCCATGAGGGAGAGCAGAGACCGAGCTGTTCCAGGGCCATGAAAACAATTTCTGCTTTTCTCCCTTAATATTTAAAAAACATTTAACGTTTAAAAAACTTGGGTTATTGTTCTCTGAAATTAAATTTGTTTTTAGATAAATCTAACAAACAGGCAAAAACTAAGACTTTATTACAGTGTTAAATTACCCTGAATAATATATATATCATATTATATAAGTAGTAGTATATAATTGTAATTATGTAATTATTAGGATAAAAAGTTAGCAATGCGTGTATGCTTCTCTACGGTTAGGTAGTTTTCTCTTTTCTGGACCTAAATATGCTTCGAAAGGACACCTGACACTGAGCATTTGGGTAGCAAGCCAGAGGGTACAGAACTGTGACAGCAGGAAAAATGAAGGAAAGTAATTAAAATAAGCGAAAAAAGACAAGGGCGACAACTGACTGAGTGAAAGGAAGTGGTGCTAATATCTGGATTGTCTGTCAGCTGCAGGACTGTTGAGTTGGTAGTTTCATCACTGTTCTCAGAGGCTGATGAAAACAAGCAGTAACAAACAGTTGAAAGGCTAACAGCCTGGAAGCAAAACACAGGTAGTTCCTTTTACTTTTTTCATTGTAGTGAGCCTACAGTACAAATGGAGTGTTATAAAAGCCTGAAATGAGTCAGGAATCTCACTGGCATCATCGTGCGAGCCATCAGTATAATAGACTGTCTGGATGCATTATGTGGGTGCATTATCTTCCTCTGGCAAGGGCCTAAGCTTGGACTGCATCCCTGAGCAGAGTGATTGAAAAGCAAGAGGAATCAGGAATGAGGCAAGCAAGCCCAACCAATAATATATGATAAAATACAGCAGCTTCACCATACTTAGTTGTCAGGAGGTGGGAGCAGGAGGGAAATTCTTTACAAGTGTGTGTAGAAGTTGAGACTGAGAGGAAAAGCATGAAATGATTTAAGATGATAGAGTGAGCTGTTTGTAGGATGACAGTCTAAGATGATTTACGTGGCAGTGTAGCACCTTGTACATCCTACACACAGACTTTAACAGTGTTAGGCTAATATCAGGGGAGCGCATTTCTACATTGACATATACAAAGACTCTATCCTTGTCTAACTTTTCTGATGATAAAACTAGAAGCCATTCCCCAACAACATTCTTGTTGTGAATAAGTTGCAGGGCTTTCTAATAACCTGTGTTGCAACAGTGGAAGTAATAGCACTGAACCTATGGACTGAGACAAGCAGCCATGTTATAATGAGGGATGGAATCACTCAGCCATACAGCACCACTCTTCCTGTTAGGATTCTTAAATTAAAGAAGCAAACGATGCGTGCAGCAAATTCTTGCCCCTAAATCTGAACAGCTACCTTTCTCTTAGTGGAATCTATCTCCTCTTTCTACCAACTCAGTTCTCATCTGCTCCACTGAATCTGCTCTGCTCTCAAAAAAGGGAAACAACTTTCTGTCTTTAGTGTATCATTGAAATGGAACTGTATTTGTCTATGGACCATTTTCATCAGCAAGGCAGAGCAGTTACTCTTACATTTCATCATTCTAAAATCTGTGGCACTGCCATTTCTTCAAACTTTGGAATATTTACCTCCTTTACTTAAAGACTGTTGGGCTTGTTGAAGATATGGTAATTCAATTTCATATGGCACCTAAGACTACTAGAAAATTATGGACATTTGTGACCACCCATCAACTGAATTGAAGTGCAGATTAGAAACTATTAAAAAAGTTATGCCTTAGTGAAAATGGAATCTTTTTGGTTTGAAAAGGGTACTGTCACCATTTTAATCATCTATCAAGATGATTAAAACCAGTGAATGTCACAGCTTTTTGGCACATTTTCTGACACATTGCCCCTGACCAAGGTGGTGGGCGTTGACAGAGGTACAGTTGTAGTCAAAAGTTTTTATATACTCATCAAGAGGATGAATGTCATTGAAAGTTTTGACTTTTAGTGATTTCTTTGAAGTGTTCTTTGATCTTAGGGTAAATTTATTATACATTATTTGATGCACAAGTACGTATTTATTTTGGATTTTCGCTAACTCACGTGTGGACAAAAGCTTTAAAATTATAGATACACCACCACTAATATTTGATTAAATGTCAGTTAGCAATTTATACCTTTATCAAATGCTTTTAGTAGCCATCAACTAGCTTCTGAAATAATATTTACCCATTTTCTCAAAAACAGTGGCAGAGTTCATTTAAGTTGGTACTTTCCTGGTATGGACCTGGCTTTTAAGTGTAGTCTATAATCTTTCAAGACTTTTGAGGTTTGAGGCTTTGGAAAGGCTATTCCAGAAGTTTAATGTTAAATTCAAATCTATTCAATTCAGTTTTATTTATGTAGTGCCAAATCACAACAACAGTTGCCTCAAGAGCCTTTATATTATAAGGTAAGGACCCTATAGGTGGGATGGGGAACTCCAGGCCTCAAGGGCTCTTGTCTTGCAGCTTTTAGATCTCACCCTGAGTCAACACTACTGAATCACATGATTAGTACATTACCAGGCCTCTGGACTTCAAGACATGTTGAGGAGGTAATTTAACCATTTTAATCAGCTGTGTTGGATCAACACCACCATTCTTGCCAGCTCCTCCCTTTGCTGGCCCGGTCCTGGGTCTGCCGTGTCCTCCCTCCTGGATTTCGACACCACTGTAATGACCACGGCAGACCTGATGACATGAACATGCTTTGCAGCATTGTTTATTCACACACTATTTACACGATTGCTGTTACAACACGCAGCTGCAACAACACTCAAGACAGGATCCAGTACAGAAGTTAAGTTGACGGGGTCTTGATTGCGGCCGTGCCAGTGCGTCTGCCTTGCCTGCACGGCATCGCAGGCCATGCCCCGCCACAGATGGTTACTGACTGAGTGGCGGAAGAATGAAACTACAGGTGAGTATTGTTTGCTGGATATTTGCTTACTTGCAGGTAGAGAGCGAGGGCTTTAGGAAGGGTAGCTGAGGTAGTGTCTGGGGAAAGAGCGAGCGGTAGTAGCGGTGATCCATTTGATCCATTTCAAAATTCCAAAGGGAGTCCTGGAGGTGCACAATGGGCAGGAGGGCAGGTAAGGTGAGTAGTTGAGTTTTCCAAGAAGAGTCGCCGAGGAGTGGTGCAGGTGGGACCAGTGTTGTACATATTATGTACACATTATGCTGTATAGTGGAGCGAGGAATGCTCAGACCTCTACATTGGAAAGACCAAACATAAACACATGGCACAACATAGAAGAGCCACATTGACAGGACAAGACTCAGCTGTTCATCTGCATAGATGACAAAGGTCACTCCTTCGAGGACGCCAATGTTCACATTTTGGACAGAGAATACAGATGATTTGAAAGAGGTGTGAAAGAAGCCACCTATGTCCACTGTGAACCACCATCTTTGAACAGAGGCGGTGGCTTATGACACCAACTGTCTGCCATCTATAATCAAGTTTTGAGATTCCCAGACACCTTAATGCCCACCATTTGACCTCAGTAAATCACATGATAGGGCGGGGCTAGGTTGCACCCGTTTTCACACCTTGGCTTGTGTGATTAGGTAGAGGATCAATGGGGGTCCATGACCCTCTTGGGGACACTCCCATAGGGCTCTTAGAACTGAAGAAGCTGCTTGGATGAGAGGTGAAACGTCTTCAAGAATGTTAAAGAAGTCCAGAGGCTTTTCATTCCAAGTTCCTTAGACAGAAGACATGAAGAACACCTGTACATAATGAAGAGGAAAAAACAGCACTGATAAAACTGTAAAATCCTCCACATACTCCAAACCCCCAAAGAACAGACAGCAAAACTCTGTATAAGGTTGAGAGCAGTGGAAGGAATAAATAAGAAATCATTTGTTGCCGTAAAATATTGGCCCCAAGACTACAGCATAAAACTACAACTAAAAGGTAACTCCTACAAACTTCAAACTGTAAGATATCTCTGTTGACCAGTCAACATAGTTCAATGTGCATAGATAATTTTGTCATTTACAGACAAAAAGGGGAGAAAAATGTGAGGAACATGTCTCAAACATTTCTTATCTTTTTTACTATAAGCCATGGTGTCCTCTGATGAAACAAAGTCTTTGTCCACACCTTATTAAGTGATTCCGAGCAACTGTAGCATACTTAACCCATACAGCGTAGCTGCCTCCTTGCAATGCTGAATGCAGGATGAGCTTGCACAACTTTAACTGTTGGATCTTCACTGATCCAGCACCGATTTGTTGGCATTTTGTCATACACATCCACACACTCACTATAATAGTGGAATCTGGTGATAATTGAACATGGTTGCTAACCAGCTCTCAGCTTTTGGTTGTTATATCCTGTGCCCCTGGTGCAACAATGGCCCCTTTTCCAGCTTGAGCACCTCTTTAAGCTTGCTGCCTTCTGAAGAATTTGAAGCAATCATATCTTCAGAAACTGTGAAACCGTGAGACAACCCCATATAAGTTGTAGCAATTTCAGGTTCATTGCCAAAATGCTACTTTAATAGAAACTTGTTTGTTCTTCTCTTCAACGCTGTGTTCAAAGGATTTAATGAATGTTTGATAGCATCAAACACTGGGATTTCCTGCGTAGGCCCAAAAGATAAACACTGCTACTGGATTAACAATGCAGTGATTTCATTTTGGCTTTTTCAGGACTGAGAATACATTTCTGTGCTCATAACTGCTTAAAGCAGTTTCTGTAGCTTTCTGTAGCTTTGATAGGCTTTTCTACATTGTTAAGACCTTGACCAAGATATTGTCCATAAGTATAAAAAAATCGTGTCACAAAACAACCTGCTTTTATATTTAATCCTTTTTCTTTCCAGTTGTCCTTTTGCAAAATATGACTCCATAGCATCAGAAATCTTAGAAAAGTCACTTCTACTCATCTCCTGTGATCCTCACAAAACCTTAATTTCAGGTGTAATAGCAGTGATGTGTGCCTCCATTTCCATCTGTTCATTTTTCCTCCACAGCTGCTCTTCTTCTAAAGCATGTTTATTCTTAAGCAGTTTTTGTTGAGCAGTAGGAAAAACCACCTCAGCTTCATGCTTTCTTTGAGCAGATGCAGTATTTGAAACTACTTAAGCAAGAGAAACTTTGTTTGTTGTCAGATGTTGGGTTAATATCTCACTGAGGAGAGGAAATGTGATTTTGAGGCTCGATGTGGGAGATTTTCTCCTTTAATTCCATTCCATACTTACATAAACTGCCTAAATACACCCCCAAATCACCAAGATTGTTTCAAATCTTGAAAGACTCACAGCTCAATAACATCAAACAAACACACATCACCACACAGAAGAAGATCAACAACTCAACTTTATCAACAATCAACAATGATCACAACACTTTAACATCCACACAAACATTATCATTGCAGGATTCAAGGGAGTGCAAGTTGTACGTGGAAGTGAATATTTTGACTGTTGACTAATACTGTAGTGACTACTTCTTTTAAGAAAAATGCCTGAGAGGCTAAGTTTGGCTATTTACTGCTGTGCATTCAACAAAGTCCATTCTAAAGCCCACTTGCCATTGAGGATGCTGATTTTATTAAAGCAAACAGGAATAGCAGAAAACATTACACTGGAATCAGTCAGTAAAGTAAGAGTAACAAGAAAGAAGTCTTATTCACCTTTGGACCTTACAATTAATAATAAGCAGAAAATCGCTATTTAGTGGCCTCGAGTATAACAGTTAGACAAAATAATTGAAAAAAGAAAAACAAAAACCAACAACTAAGGAAAATAATAATTGATGAAATGTTTGTGAACTGAAAAATACAAAAAATTCTCAATTGATGTGATATTATAATTCATATAGGTTTTTGATAATGTACAGCAATGTTACTTTTTATTGTCTGCTATTCATCATTCACAATATCCCATTTCAAAAGTCATTAGGCCTGTAGATCCTGTGGAAACCATGGATACCAATCAATTTACAAACGTTCATGATAACTAATCTGCTAGTTTTTGTGTGCAACGCTAATTCAGTTGACTCTGTGTAGCAGGCAATTGCAGCACCACTGGTCTCTTTGCTTAATTCTGCACACTAACCTGTGGTCCTTAAGTTGAATTGTTAAAGGTTACGTTCACTGGGACATACATTATGAATGATGCCTACAGAAGTAAAAAGATAGTTTGATTCCTCTGGTTTATTTTGTTTTGGCTCCAAGGTGGTGAAAATACCACTAGACACATGCTGAATGTAAAATCTATCCAACATAGAGAATCAACTGAGGGCAGACTGCATGCTTTCATATTTTCTTAACCAACATAAACTCGAGAGGGTCAGTACTGGTGAAAGCTACAGGAACATAAGTACTATAGTCTAATTGCTTACTATTTCTTATTAATATTTTTATTCATATTGTTATTCTATTGCTTATGGTAGTGGAACTGGTTTTCTTATACCACGCAGAGTGAAATGGATACATATGATAAGCACAAAACTAGACTACAATACACACCTGAACACACTTTATCTAATAGAGTTACAAACACACTGGATAAATGTGTGCTTTGATGTGTGCTTCCTGCTTTTTTCTTTTGTTTTGAGAAATTACTTTTACTGGTAGCTGGGATAGGCTCAAGCCCCCACTGCAACCCTGACAAGCATAAGTGGAAGAGAATGGATGGATGGACTTTTTCTGTTACATTTTAGAGATGCAAACCAGGAGACCAACTGCCAAGGGGAGTTCGCAAACTAACTGGTGTCTATTCAAATGGATTATTGTGACTTTTTGTCTGTTGATCAAGCTTGTTGGAAACTGTATAAATAACAATTGGCAAATGCCATGGTTGAAACTAATTATCTACATTCTTTTTTAAGCACTGTTTGCTAATCCCTATAAAGATTCTCTACACTGGCATGATTTCGACATCCACCCCTGTAATCAGCCTGTCCCAAGAAAGAAGCAAATGTTGTGATTTTTTACTTCTATCGTAAAGTATCATATCCTTGACCCTTCTAGCCTGATTGTCCTAGTCAACTATCTACTGTATGTGTCTGTAAGAGTTTACTCCAACAAAGACCTCAGAGAGAACCCCCACAGAGGCATAGATCAGCGAAGTACTCTAAAAAGACACCTAACTACTCAGATATTTTACAGTACAATGTACATTTAAATGGACTGGTTGTTATATAGTACTTAACTACTCTATCTGAGCACTCACCACTTCAAAGCACACAACTCACCTCAAGCACCTTTTTCTGTGTAAGTACTTTCTGAGATTCACATTTCAAGCGATGGATTGGAGAGCAATGTGGGGTTAAAACCTTACATAAAGACATTTGGCATCCAGACTGGAAAGTCAGGGATTGAACCACCAACCTTCCAATTAGCAGAGGACCTTCTCCACCACCTAAGCTACAGCCACCCCAGGCTGTAACACCAACTAAATACAAAATGATTTAAAGGAATTACAGATATGAAGCACAAATGCATGTTTTTATATGTGTTCCCCTCTATTATTAAGTCACTCAATTAAAATACAGCTGCTCCAGTCAATATAATTAGTTAACCTGGGCATTGGAGGCATTATATAAGTCCATTATAGTATCAAGATCTTTCATTGGTTAATAAGGTGACAAAATCCCTCTGGTAAAAAACAAAAATTAACACTTGACAGAAAAAATCAAGTCAGGTTTGATAATAAGGTTGTGTCAAAGTCATCTATCTATCTATCTATCTATCTATCTATCTATCTATCTATCGAGTACTGTGCAAAAGTCTTGAGTCACCTCCACCTAGAGAACACATTGGACCTAGCTTATTCAAACATTAAGGAAGTGTTTAAAGTATCTCCTGCCCCCACCTCGGCTCCTCAGACCATCTCTAATGCTAATTCCTGTACATACAAAACATTACTAATCACAGGGAAATCCACTCTGACTGAGAGTCTAGCCTGCAGGAGCCATGGAGGCATTACGTATCAGGGGAAGAAGGTCTTATGCAGTAATCAATTCAAATTTGAAATTTTTAGTTCAAATCATTATCAATATGTATGGAGGAGGTCAGTAAGTGTTTGAAGATTGGGCTGGACTTGCTCAAGAGATGTGTGAGGCATGTTTGTGTCTGTGTGCAAAGTTAAATAATGTAAGCATCCAAACTAAAACTAGGATGTTTGGAAAACCTGTGTCAAAAAGTTATTTCTCTGTTTAACAGCATTTATATTACATTATGACCATTGAATAGCACTGAGCATGTCTTCCCTGTGGCACCTGTTAGTGTGTGAGATATATTACGGAGCACATGAACATGTGTCCTCAAAGCTAATGTGTCAGAAGCAGGAAAAACGGGCAAACCTGAGGATTTAAGCAAGTTTTACAGGGCGAGTTTGAAAACAAGTTTTGACAGTTACTTCATGGGCATGGCTGGTTGCGTGTGCATGCCAGGATTTGCCTTCTTCTCATGACTATGAAAAGAAGGCAAGCTGGCAGAGGCAGTTTCATATCTTGAGCAATTTTCGGCTGGGAAACCTTGGGTCCTTCCATTGATGTAGATGTTACTTTGACAGGTACAACATACCTAAGCAGTGTTGCAGGTCATGTACACCCTTTAATAGACACAGTATTCCCTGATGAATGCACCCATTCACAAAGCAAAATGGTTCAGGAACAGTTTGAGAAGTACAACTAGTTTAAGGTGTTGACCTGGCCTCCCAATTTCCCATATCTTTATCCAATCGAACATCTTTTGGATGTGCTGGACAAACAAGTCCAATCCATGCAGTGCCTAATTGCAACTTAAAAGAGTGGTGCTACCATCTTGGTGCCAGATATCACCGCACAGCCACAGGGTCTAGAGGAGTCTCAGCGGGTCAGGGCTTTTTTGGTTGCAAAAGGAGGACCACCACAATGATGGAGATGATCACTGCTGGGGATACTGGAATACTGGAAGAGCATATGGGAGGAGGCAACCCATAATGAAAATGCTAAGTGGCTAGTGGATCTAAGGGCAGACCACAATAACCTCCCTGAACAGGTGACCATCACTGGACCATCATTTAGCAGACATCCAAGAAAGGTTATCCAGTATGAAGACTTGGACAGCACCAGGATCATGGAGCACCAAAACCAAGTCACTGGCATAGTATACCGCAGTGGCTCCCAAACTTGTTTTGCTAGGCCCCCCTTTGTTTTACAAGAAAAATATTTGCGCCCCCCACCCCCGCACACACACACGCACGCACACATCCTTTAACCACACACACCCATATTTTGCTCCATTGCGGTTTATTTCACACCTCAAACATTTAGTAAACAATTAAGTAAATACAAGTAATGTACAGGTAGTGGAGGTAGTAAGAAAATAAACTACTAACTCTTTTACGCTACGTCCGCACCTACACGGGTATTTTTGAAAACGTAGCTGTTTCGTCCACACGTAAACGGTGTTTCGAATCACCGAAAACAGAGATTTTTTAAAACTCCTTTTTTGCGTTTACGTGTGGACGAGGAATACAGAGTTCATCACACAACGTCAAAGGTATGTGCCTTTTTTTCATGTCACGCTGTGCGCCACGTTATTGTTTACATGAGATGAATTGCAGAATGGCAGATATTCAGATTAACAGTGACAGTATTTTGTCTCTATCTTCAGGTTTTACACGCCTACATACACACACGCAGTTACTGTCCCTCTATTTAGAAAGGCAGAGGCGTCACGGTGTAATTATTTTACGTGTAGTTGTTTTTTTTCCTGTGTAATAATATTCAACATTGCTATCAATACATTTTTCAAAAAATGCCTCTCTGTGGAAATTGGTTTAAAAACATAAACAGCTGTGGGATACTGTTTGTCCGTGATTTGAACCGGGGGAACAAATCGTGGCAGGATCAGCCTGATATTATTTGTATCCCACTGTAACTTTACTGTATAAAAAGCTAACATCTCCAAAATGTCAGGAGTAGTTAGTCATTACAAGAAGTGTTTGTGAACTAAAAATCAAGAATGTGGGATCCTGTTTGTCCGTGATTTGGAGAGCCCAGCGCGTGCTCGCGATGCAGGGAAAACCACTTATGCACTTGTGCAGGTGAAGCCAAAGGGAAGATTTGCTTCTCCATATTTTCTAGTCTTTGGCTTGGAATGAAGTTGGTTTGGAAACATATTCAGCTATACTTCATCTCATGCTTTGTGTTTGTGTGGGAGCCCTGTCAAAAACCTGTCCATTATGCTAGCAGTGTCTAAGCGTTGTTTTTTTGTTTTTTTCCTTTTCATACCGCGCCCCCACTGCAATGGCTCTGCACCCCCCCTACCCCCCCTACGCCCCCACACTTCCCAAAGTGTGGGGGCGGGCCCCACACTTTGGGAAGGTCTGGTATACCGAAACATTTGTGCTGAGTATGGCCTGGAAGTCCTGAGGTCAAAATGGGAAACGCCCCCTTGGGTGGTCAAGAATGACCGAGCTAAGATCCTGTGGTACTTCCAGATACAGACCAACCAAACAAACATAGTAGTAGTGGACAAGCAAAGGAAGATGTAGCTATACCAGTTGAAGGCAACATCCTGAAGAGGGAACATGAGAAGTTGGAGAAGTACTAAGGACTAAGAGAAGAGCTTGAGAAGATGTGGAGGGTGAAGGTAACAGTGGTCCCAGTGGTAATCGGACCACTTATTGCAGTGACCTCCAAGCTAAGTGAGTGGCTCCAGCAGATCCCAGGATCTACTAGTAACATGGGTTAGTGTTATACTACTTACCATGCAATTTAGTCAGTAAATAAGTAGATTTGATTAGCAAAAAGGGGCAGCACGGTGGCATGGTGGTTAGCACTCTTACCGCACAACGAGAAGGTCCTGAGTTCAATTCCGCCATCAGGCCGCGGTCTATCTGTGTGGAGTTTGCATGTTCTCCCCGGGTACTCTGGCTTCCTCCCACAGTTCAAAAACATGCAGGTAGTGGAGATAGGCTAATTGATTACTCTAAATCGCCCATAGGTATGACTCTGTGAGTGAATGTGAGTGCGAATGGTTGTCTGTGTCTCTATGTGTTAGCCCTCCGACAGACTGGTGACCTGTCCAGGGTGTACCCTGCCTTTCGCCCTATGACAGCTGGGATAGGCTCCAGCGCCCCCCGCGACCCTGGAAAGGATAAGCGGAAGCAAATGGATTAGTAAAAGACCAAATTTATGGAACTTTTGGTTGACCTTTAACAGTGCTAAAAGCAATTAGCCTTAACTACAATTAGCTACAATACAGAGACCTATGCATTCTGTGTATCTCTTAACTCTGGCCAGACTTGGCTGTTGAACAGGCCAGGGAGGGTCTAGCTTTATATAGTTCTCCTTTTCACATGTTTTGAAAGAGACTGTAATAAACTGTCTTTGTTTCAGCATCCCAATTGGACCTTTATCTGTTACAATTTACGTCACTGAATTATTCATTTAATTTTTCATTCACTTTATACTTTTACTTAGTGGTTAGCTGTTGGCACTGAAAGCTACATTGTTAACCCTCTCAAGGCAGGCGTTGCTGATTTGCAACAGTTAAAAACTAACAACCTGATTACCCCACATACATATTTTATGAGTTTTTTTTTTTACTCAGAAGTACCACTGCAGGACTTGGTTGTGCATTAGCAACAAAAAGTTTAATTTGAGCCTGAGAGGGTTTAATTTATAAAAAGGAAAAAAAAAAAGGAAATTCAAATTTCATTCCACATATTTTTAGCACTGCTGAAGGCCAGCTAAAAGTTCAATACATACAGTGTTCTATGATGAAATAGTACCTAACTTAGATAGATAACTAAAATAGGTATCAATGCCATTTGACGTCTATCATGCCCTAAATCACGAATCAAGATTGTGTCGCTTGATTTCAGATGGACTGAGATTGATTATGGAGTGGTGAATATGTAAACAGGTTTTTATTTTGATCTTGCTATTAACTCTGGTGAAACGTGTTTTGCCCTAACATAAAGGACATTTTTCTTTTGATCAAAAAGCCCCATATTAAATTTACTTTGAGTCAAATCTGTAAAGCCATAAAATAGGAACCCTTCCATGGGGGCAAATCCTTTTCTAGTCACCGAACTAAACTAAATCTTGTGTTGTAAAGGGACCCCTTGATGTCAGGAACCCTTTGCACCGGCCTAAGAAATCCATGCATAATTTAGGTCAATTTATTGTGAAGCCACTCACCGGCTGATGAGCTGTCGAGAAAGGCAACGACAAAGCTGGGCCTCTAAGGGCAATAAACAATCCTGACTAACAAGCCTCCTCTGGCAGCATGGAGCACAAATAAACACAACAGTGTTGGTAGATCAAATGAAAGCAGACAAATACAAAAGTTTGATGCGAAGAAGGTTGTTAGTAAGACACACAAATCATATGCACATATACACATATTGTGGGAACATAAATGTGCCTTTGACGATAGGAGTGCTGTATAAAAGCTAGAGTCAATGAGACTTTCTGGAGTAGGCATGCACACAATTATATAATCAACACCATATTCTCTTGCCCCTGTGAGTCATTTCAGAGAGTTTGGGCTCTCTGCTGTTGCCTGCCATCCATTCGGTGTCTGTACACTGCATCACTTGGTGGAACTGAGTCTTCGAAGGCATTCATAGTTTAATCAATTAAACACTGTTAAGTCTCAGGCTGTCTAACAAGCAGAAGGGGTGGGGTGGCTTTTGCAGGGATAAGCTTTTCCCCTACAAAAGAGGCTTAATTTGCTGTAATTTAAGCTCAGAGCACATTCAGGGTAAAAGTTGGGATGCATTTTGTAGGTTTCTAAGGTTTTTTTGGTTGCAAAAGCAGAAGGCAAACAACATTAAAAGGTCAGAGGCAAAAAAATCAACTCATCTCTCTGCTGAAGTACCAAGCTGAGAGCCTTCTTTGTGAAAATTGCCCCATTCCTGAGTCATCGTGCTTTTACTCACGAGTGTCCAAATGGAATACTACATTTACCACCACTGGGGAAAGCTTTGGGAAATCTTGATTCATGCTATCTTGTGTCTAAATGGTTGTGATCATCCCTGAGGGAAATACTCCTGTCATCTCAGCATGTTCTCAGGTTCAGGAATGAGAAACCTTTACGTAAACAGCAGATGAGATTAGATCATATAGAATCTCCTTGTCATCTCCCAGTTGATTGTACAGGAAAGTCACGCTTCAGCTCCCATTTCACACTTTTGCATCTATCAGACCATGACGATTTTCAGCCATCTGTTACCTGTAGGTGTTTTACACATCGCAGCAGTGAGAGTGCTAATCTAAAGCAAATGAAGTCCATTTATTTCCTGCAGAGAAGGTTAACGTTACGGTCTCAAGGATATTTGAATGATCAGTTGGCTGGAAGCAACTTCTCCTGACACCAAGCAAAAGTTGCTGGAGCTGCTTTAATATACTGCTACCTCTGCCCCAGAGTAGGAACAGATGGCACGTTTTGGCAGAGGGTTTTTTTGGCTGGAAAACACCCTTTTGATTGAGATGCCCATTCTTTTACATGTCTAAAAATTATGTGTAGAGAGCAAACAGTGGAAAAAAATACGGAAGCAAAGCCAAATTATATTCTGCTATGTATGCAATATCTTATAGACCATCTGGATGATTCATTTGGCTGTTTAGGTTTCACTGCACTTCCAAGAGAGCTCAGAGTTGGGTAATGTTACTTTTGAAAGTAACTTCTTGCATTACAAAATTACTGACATGAAAAGGTAATTTTTTCGATTACAGTATTGCCTGCTGAGAGTACTGACTCTTTAAATACTTGTTGCTTTACCAAAAAGAAACAGTAATTTGCAATTACCTTGTTGGATATATTGTCCAGATGTGAAGCCTACTGTACGTATACTTCTGAGTGTACCGAATTCACCTCATTGCACAGCATTATGATTCTTTTGGCTCAGGAGAAAGAGGAGGGGTGCCGTATACGTAGCAATCAGTTGTTCAGTGGCTTTATCCCTGGCTCCTCCAGTCTGCATGCCAAAGTAAACTATTCACATTTTTTTTTAAAATCCAAAAAAAAGTCAATTGTGTTTCTTTAAGTTAGGGTTGGAAACTATGATCAATTATGTGAGAATTCATGTCAGGCTATTGTGCAGAATAAAGAATGAAACAAGTAGTGTAACTCTCATGTCTTGTTTTGTCCATTGAGTCTTTTGTCCACTGGCCTTCTGGCCCATGACAGTAAGAAGTTACTTTCTTCAATTAAATATGTAAAAATAACATATAAGATAAGATAAGATAAGATAACCATTATTACTCCCACATGTGGGAAATTTGTTTTGTCACAGCAGGAAGTGGACAGTGCAAAAGTTATATAGCAAAAATTAGAATACAATACGGATAATATACTGTACACAACTGTACAGAATAGAATAAAATAAAATACTATATACAGTAGAATAAAATAAAATAAAATATACAATAGGATAAAATAGAATGCAAATTCTATATAAAGCTGAGTAAAAATACAAGTTTGTCAGAAAAGAGTATTGCACTTAGTCTTATTGCACATTACTTGTTAAAAGCAAGAAGTAATGTCAAATATTTTTTTTAGTAATCACTCAAACACTGTTGTGTAGTGAGTGTATATATGTGACATTTCCTTCTCCACATGATCAGCAACAGCTTTAGAGAAAGGAATTTAGAAAACTATCAAAAGCTATTCTCTAATTATTAGAGAAATGACGAACTAATTTCTCATTTTTATACCCAAATTCGAAACACTGGACTTGTCTAAGAAGTTGGAAATTAAGTAATCATAATGTTAAACTACTTAAACGAATTTTTCTGTTCAGGAATACAAATAAGTTTAATTTGCCATCTTAATCCAAAAGTAATACTTTTTTGTAAAATGGGAAATAAAGGACAACAACAGTTATATTTTAGAATTGTGTTTTCACATCTGTAGCTGTGCACTGACTGTTTTTCGAGCAGACGAACATCCACCATGTAGCAGAAGCCTATTGAAACTAGATATTAACCTTCACAGGCTACTGTGAAGCAGCACCTGTATTCTTGTTGAACGTTGAAGAGCTTGTTTATGCTTATGTTTCTTCTTATTTAGAAAAACAGGAATACACAGGAATCCCATCTGTCTTGATGTTCCATCAGCACTTAAATGCAGCTTACATTTCTCTAACAGTATGAGATATGTCTCCAAATCCCACATGCACATTAAATGATCTGTTCTTATTGGTCATTGTTGTTTATACAATTTTTCTGAAAATAGCTTTATGTATGTTGCAGTTCCATTTATGTGTGTGGATTGGAGCAAGCATTTGTGAACTCTCAAACACTTAAAGACAAATCAGTCTACACATTTGTAAACCTTAATTTACATTTATGATCATAGCATAAACATTTGGTGCCATATGAGAATGGTTTTGCTCCATACTGGTCTCCCTACTGGTGTTCCAAAACTTCTTGCAGGTACTTCTTAAACATGTGAAGTAGCTCACTTGTCATTAACCCAGCACAAAATAATGTGAAAACTTCACACAGTAATGACTGTCCTCTCTGCTGTCTCACTGACTCACTTAACATGCTCAATGTAATGGATTGCTTTCTTTGGATCGCCTCTGTCAGTGCGCCCCAGGGCAGCTGTGGCTACAATGTAGCTTGCCATTGCCAGTGTGTGAATGTGTGTGTGAATGGGTGAATGACTGAATGTAGTGTAAAGCGCTTTGGGGTCCTTAGGGACTGAGTAAAGCGCTATACAAATGCAGGCCGTTTACCATTTACCATTTAAAAAGTAATTAAGAAACCGATGGCTTGAATCGCTGAAAGTAAAATGTGTCTTCTCCTCTGTAAAGTGTACACATTAAAGCTATTCACACACTCCGGTGAAGTTTGTATATTCTGTTTCTCTGTTTCTTGTGCTGATATCTCTGTTGTAGGAGTACATAAGAGTAAAGGCCTTGATTTTCTTGTTGTTCTGCATTAACTGCAGTAATCAGCTAATGGCCAACTTTGGTCACAAACCAAAGGGCTCTTCAAGGCTGTGTTACAGTCACCATTATCCTTATATTGTTAATGACAGCACATGTGGGCCTGGGTTTCTAAGTGACTCCCGGTAGTATGCCTTCTAATCCAGTAATTGGTAGAGTGAGAGGAGTAGAGAGAGGAGGGGGGGTGTATACAAAGAACACACAGAGAGGACTGACCCTTTTCTCTCTTTCTCTAATTAGTAGTATTAGACAAAGAGCCTTGGGAAAAGACAGATTGCATCCCATCTCAAGTGTGAGATCACTCATGTTGGAGTGGTCCTCGGAGCAAACTGAGAGCAGTGTGCCAGCATCTGAAATAAAGCTGAGAACCAACGCACCTCGTGTGACTCTAGAAGGACAGGGTATCAACTTCAGAGCAGGAATGAATGTTTGAAAACATTCACTGACAGAACTGTTTATCGGAAGCATGTTTGTCTGGATAAACGACCTGCTGTTGATGAATTAAAGACATTACATAATGAAAACTGGAAATTCAAGAAAAAGGATTTTGATTAATTTAATTGGTTTAATTAATGTCTTGATGCATGCTCAATCATCCAGGTAAGGAAATCCCAAAAAGTTGATTCTGTTCATTGGGAGAAACATTTTGTCACTCATCCAAGTGACTTCTTCAGTGTCAGCAGGTTTCCCCAACCTTATAAAGAGTACATCTGCATAATGACTGAAACTAACACCACTGATCTCACAGCCCATTGGCTGTGAGATCAGTTTCTTGATTATTAATATGCAAATTGTAATGACCACTGATTTTTGTTTCACTGGTGGCATCTTTTCACAGTACCATGCTGGAATTCACTGCTCCTGAGAACCACCCATTCTTTTACAAATGGTTGTAGAATAAGTGTGCATGGCTAGGTGCTTGATTTTAGACACCTGTAGCCACTGAACTATCCAAGGTGTACTCTCACTTGCAAGGTAACAGCAGGAGAACAGCCACACCAAGGATGAAGATGGAACATGTAAATGGAGAGTCCTCTTCACACACTGAGGTATATTATGGAGTTCCACAGGGTTCATTGGCTTCCTGTTAAATCCAGAATTGAATTCAAAATCCTGCTCCTCACATACAAGGTCTTAAATAATCAGGCCCCACCTTATCTTAATGACCTTGTAGTACCATATCACCCTATTAGAGTCAAAGGCGCATTTATTAGAGCTCTCGCTCTGCAGAACTACTTGTTGTTCCTAGAGTATTTAAAAGTAGAATGGGAGGCAGAGCCTTCAGTTTTCAGGCCCCTCTTCTGTGGAACCAGCTTCCAGTTTGGATTCGGGAGACAGACACTATCTCTACTTTTAAGATTAGGCTTAAAACTTTCCTTTTTGCTAAAGCATATAGTTAGGGCTGGACCAGGTGACCCTGAATCCTCCCTTAGTTATGCTGCAATAGACGTAGGCTGCCGGGGATTCCCATGATGCATTGAGTTTTTCCTTTCCAGTCACCTTTCTCACTCACTATGTGTTGATAGACCTCTCTGCATCGAATCATATCTGTTATTAGTCTCTGTCTCTCTTCCACAGCATGTCTTTATCCTGTCTTCCTTCTCTCACCCCAACCGGTCACAGCAGATGGCCCCGCCCCTCCCTGAGCCTGGTTCTGCCGGAGGTTTCTTCCTGTTAAAAGGGAGTTTTTCCTTCCCACTGTCGCCAAAGTGCTTGCTCATAGGGGGTCATATGATTGTTGGGTTTTTCTCTGTATCTATGAAGCGCCTTGAGGCGACTTTTGTTGTGATTTGGCGCTATATAAATAAAATTTAATTGAATTGAATTCAATTGGAACAATACTGGAAGAAGAAGAAAAAGAAGAATGCAACACACAACAGCAATGGTCAGTGGCTAGTAGGTCTAATGTCACTGCTGTGTTGGTGAGGTGGGTGATATTTGGAATGAGTGAGCCATTTCTCTGTCCTTCATCTTTGTAACATGCTAGGTCTAGAGAAGAGGGACTTTGTCTGGCAGTTATTTGAAAAGAAAAAATCCCCAAAACAACAACAAAATAATACTATCTCTGTCAGGACTCCTCACATGTCTAAGAACCTCTGTTTGCAGTGTTCTTCCAGGCGTTGAATCACAATGTATTCTAGGCTCCTGGGTTATTTTTGAACATTTTACGTATATAAGCAACTGTTAATATTTCATCATGATGAATTATCCACAGTCTCTGTATGATGCAATATTTAGCAGATGTGTTTTACTGTATACACATGGTTTTCAGGATATTAATTGTTATTGTTTTTAATGTGTATAAATAATCAGTTTTCAGTTGATATCGTGACACCTAGGGGTTAAGTAACATGATCGTCTTTTCTTTTTCCCCCTCCATTAGAGTAAAGGGTATAAATTATTTAGCAGCTCATAAACATATACCTTTTCAGTGAGGTTTTTTTTTGACATGTCACAGCAAGAAAACCACACGTGTAAATATTCAAATAAATAGAAGGTGAATTTCATGTACCTGCTTTAGTTTCTCAAGACTCCAAACATGAATAATCATAACAAGTAAAACTTACAAAATGCACACTTTTAGGACAACAAATGCACACATTTAGCATTTGAAATTCTCCAAGTTAAACCACTCGTTATCTCTAGACTGCTGACAGAGCAAGGGTACCTAAACAATATTGAGCAGATGGTATTTAATGTTGTTCATCTGCACATTCAATGCATAGTCATTGTGGTTACACTGTTCAGCCCAACCCATCATTTCAGTGACACTGCCTGCCAGCAGGGGTGACAGGCCTGAGCCTCGGCGTCCACCAAGGCTCAGCCCTGTCACCCCTGCTGTTCATCCTCTGCATGGACACAGTGACGACTGACCTACAATCACCAATATCCTGGACACTCCTTTACGCAGATGATATGGCACTTGCAGACCCAGACTGCCTGCCCATCCAAGAGCAGTCGCAAGAATGGAAGGACTGGCTGGAAGAAAGTGGAATGCGCCTGAACGCCAACAAGACGGAGTATCTAGAATGTGGCCATCAGACTCCGGGATCGATCCAGATCGACGGCCAGGAGTTAAAGAAGACCACCCAATTCAAATACCTCGGGTCCCTGGTCTCGGTGGCCAACCGCGAGGAAGACCAACAAAGCGGTGGATGGACGCAATCACCGAAGACATGCGCGCAGTGGATCTCGCCCCAGAGGACATGCAAGACTGATCCAAATGGAGAAGACAGAGCCATGCAGCGGACCCTGTGCTGGAAAGACCCTAGGAAAGAGAGAGAGAGGCAGTGTCAGAAAGCAGACGCCATTCTTACATGGACCCATAGTGAAGGTCACACTCAGGAACTCACTGACTATAATATCTTCAGAGAAGCTACTGTTTGTTATCCACACATAGAAAGAAAACATACACACACCTCTCACACAATTCACAAATATACTGTATTATACAGTTCAAAAAGTTTAATTATACAAAAGTATATATCCATGTAAACAATAATGCATGCATGCATGCATCCAATCCACGCACATCCACGCTTACAGTGATACAAAGCCAACTCAGCACAGCTGTGGCTGTGTTTGATGTGTGCATGGCCATCCAAGCAGAAGAGGCTGTTTCCCTGCATCACTCATGGGTACAAACTTTGATCTCACTGTCGCTCTGTTTCTGTTTTCTCTCTTATTTTTTTCCCATCTTTTTTTCTACCTTGATGTAAGTTTAGTGGCTCATTATTGGTACCTTCATGGATTAGCATAGACATTAGAAACATCCATCTTCCCTTGTTGACTTCAGAAATTGCGTCTAATTGTTTTGACCTGTTTTATTTTCTGAAGGAAAAAAAGTACAAATAACTGTTAGCTTAGCTGACTAGCTTAATTAGATGTTTAGTCAGCAAAGTGGCATTAGCATCAGGCCTTTTGAATTTAGTTGTGTGTTTGGCATTGTGTTCAGAAATAAAAGGCACTGCAAAAATGTGAAAATTAGAAAATTAGTAAGGCCATCATTGTGCTGTGTGGGAGCCTGTCTGTGGCTAAAAATGTTACCATCTATTTTAATGTAATGTAGCTAAAGCCTGTTCAAAACATTGCTGGATCTCTTGCATGTACTTAAACCAAATCATGTCTGTGTGTTAATAAAGAATGTTCTACTCAGTTCCACTCTTTTGCCTGTTCTTGTTTGGGTCTTGCACTTGGGTCCACTTCCCTCTGGTTTAGCTGGTCATAACATTAAATTAAATATTGGCAATTTGCAGGTCTGCATGCTGTGGACCATATCTTTTTTGATCGAACTCAAAGGCAAAGATTAAAACTTAAAAAACATATAGAAAATTGTTTAATTTGACCCTATGAGAAATAGAGAGCCTAGTGTCAGGGGGCTGGATCTATGATCCAGCATTTTTCAGTTTTTTTGTATTTTCATTGCTTATTATATATTGAGATAATGTTAAGTTCTAGTACTATTTTTAGTTTGTCTTAGTTGAGTTTTAGTCTAGTTTATGTTTCTTCTATGTCTTCTTTATGACTGACAAGCAATCAGTCTTAAAACAAACAGTCTTAGCTGACTTTAACTCTTCAGAGCCTGAAACAGTCGGTTTCACATCATAGTTTCCATGTTTAGTTATAGTTTGTCCCAGTTCAGGTTAGTTTAGTTTTTCCCCCAGTTTCACTTCGCCTTGTTTTGAGTTTTTCCGCCAAAATAAACGGCTTGCCTTTTGTTATACTTAGTTTTCTCTTCCATGTCTGCTTTTGGGTCCACACCACAAACACATCAGCCATCCCGGCAGTGACTGTGATGGCATCAGCCACACAGGGGTAAATTAGTCCATTTTTTACTTTATTAGTTTGCTTTGCAGTTTTCTTCATTAATCATTTGGTTAAACCTAACACTGGTATTATGAGGCGCGCACATAGTAACATTGTGTGGTTTTTCTAAAATGTTTTGTTATATTAATTATGTTTCTCTTTCTTTGAGTTACCTGGGTTTGGGCGGTGGCTGTTTCCTGTCTGGGCAAAAGGCGTGGCTGAGGACTCTGGGAACAAAATGCCTGCTCAGCAGGACCAACCATGGGCTTACCAGGAGCAGGGGTGTTTTAGGGTTAGTTAGGCTATTCTGTGCTTAGTTAATATTAGTGTGTGTTTTTGTTTTCCCCCCTATTATGTGTAAATAGTTTGGCCAAATCATTATAAAAGCTACCCTCATGTGTCTTTGTAATTAGGTCAGTATGTGAGTTAAGTTGTGTCTCACTTTGTTTTGTTTAAGTTTTTGGAAATTACTTTTTGTAGAGTTATATTTAGTTGACCTCTTTTATGGGCCTGCTAAGTATGTTTTCAAATTTTGTTAATTTTGGACTTTTTGAGGGTTAAAATAAAGAAAACCCTTTTTGAAGATATTTTTTTGCCTGTGTCCTCTTTGCTTTGGCTGCTTGGTCCCTCACAGTGACACCTAGAATACTCATTAGGATCCTACAAACAATAACATGAAGATCGTTGCTAGCAGCATTGGCTATCATCTCCACGATGTTGCTGAATTCATACGATGGTTTTTTTCTCTGTAGCCTGGGAGATCGACTACATAACATAAAAATCTCTCCCAGAAGAGGTGCAGTGTTTGAAGGAACTCCAGGTAATGATCTGGAAAACTACACTGATAATGTTGACCGTCACTTACTGTTCTGATGTGAAAGTGTCAGGCTCGATAAATAATGTGTGAGGTGCTATCTCAATTTTGTGAACGCTCACCTCTTTGAACCTTTCACAAGCATATGTCTCACTGAAGCTATTTGATTATGTAAGCCTATAACTAGTGGTAGGGAAAAGGAAAGAATGGGGAACGAGCCAACAGAAGTAAGTTATTTAACTTGCTTTTCATGTGGATGCTTGTGTAATTAGGTGAAAAAATAAAAGAAAGCCAGAGTGAAGAAAGACACAGGGTGCACAGGGTGAGGTGCTCGTTAGTTGTAGTCATGGATGACTGAGAACCTTCACAGACACTCGTTAGTTGTATTTGGTATCCTAATATAATTAAATCTTCACATACACACAGAAACCTTGTGGTTTATCATTAACAGAAGTATGTTTGAATAAAACACAAAAGCAGAATATTCTGCAAATATTTTCAGACCATAGTCTATGCAGAAATTGGAAATACAAGACTAAATTAAAATTTCCTCAACAACAACCTAGGAAACAAGCTTTGCTTGGTCTGAGGAGACAAAGCAGATATCAAAAAGAAATACAGGGATACCTAAAAGATAGAGGGAAGGACGTGCATCAATATTACAGCCTATTTGGAAAATTTATGCTTTCCTATTGCCACTGTCTTCCTCTTGCTTCTATAGGAGAGGGCATGTATTTTGAAGCTGGGCTGGATGAGGACAAGCAGGGGACAAGGTTGATGCTCCCTGCTCAAGGAAAGCCCCTGCTTTGCAAAAATACCCTTTTATTGGCAGCTGTGACCCACTTCTACACATCCATGCACAAGCTATGATACACACAAACGCACACCCACAAATGCTGTAATGCATCAGTGAAGAGGAAAACAGAGGCATCTGGAAAAGTCATCCTCTGGGACGCATTGACATGATTTGCAGGGCCTCAGTGCGTTTCCCATAACTTTTAGAGTACAACATTCTGGTATGTGACTTCCTGGTACCTTCTTGGGATGTTGCTTTGGATTCCCAGAACATACTGAAAGTCAGATGAATTTTACTTAAGGAGCACAGAACAAAAACTAAGACTCAAATATGTAATCACCCCCCCACCCAACCCACACACACACACACACACTTGTGATGGAGACGACAAGGACTGCAGTAACAGTACCTGTAAGACTCATTTTTGTTTATTGGCCTCTTGGCTTGCCATTCTACAATAACACTATGTGCAGGTGCACAGAAAAAGTCATGCATGCACACAACGTACACACACACACCTACATACACACTTTTCATTCCAAATATAAGGACTCTTGCTAGTTTGTCGCACCCTTGTCTCTACTGTGTCCAGTGTTGGGAAGGTTACTTTTAAAATGTATTCCACTACAGATTACAGAATACATGCCACAAAATGTATTTTGTAACGTATTCCGTTACGTTACTCAATGAGAATAACGTATTCTGAATACTTTGGATTACTTAATATATTATCATGCTTTTTTACAACTACACGAATGTGAATTATTACTTTTACTGAAGGTTACTACCAATACCAACTAAATTTTTAAATGTTAATATAAAATGAGTAACCGTAGGGTGGACATTAGGTCAGGCTGCACTTTTTGCAGTGATCTCGTATAGAAAACTATTCCGTGTGTATATAAAACATGGACCTCTGGCTAATACGACTTTACTTTGTTGTCTGGGTCAACTTTGCTAGCGAGAGACAGAGAGAGGCGTTGAAAGGCTGCTCCAACAGAACTTATTGTTTTCAGAGGAAAACACGAACACAGTGTACAGTCGAGTCTTAATAGCTTACTTACAACTGGGCTCGTCAGGCTCTCTTTTTGGCTGCAGTGGTTATTATTATATTTACATGCTTCCAGCTCCCGTTTCTGCTTGATGACAACTCGTACTTTTCCACTCTCCTTTTTCTCCCTCCCTCGCTCACAGACACATAACGGGTATGGCGGTCCATTCTCCCTGCAGCACGGACTACACTGTCCATAAGGCTACATTCTTTAGGGTGAAGCCTGTAACACTCTGCCTATTGCCTTCATATTAAATAATTTTTAAAAATATTTCTTCACGTCATTATGAGACGCGAGATTGAGACACAGGCATTTGAGCCTCTTAATGCGTGTTTTGTTTGCATTTCCACCGGCGTGGAATTGCCAAAAATAGAGAGGGCATAGCCTAACATATGAAACAGGAAAAGACCGCCATGTAATCCCTTTATTTCAACAAAGTAACTGTATTCTGAATACCACCTTTTTAAACGGTAACTGTAACGGAATACAGTTACTCATATTTTGCATTTTAAATACGTAACAGCGGTACATGTATTCCGTTACTCCCCAACTCTGACTGTGTCTCTTGTTTTTTAAAAGAATCATACTTGTTAAGTGTTCCTCGTCTAGCAGAATAAAAAAGGCATTGTAGTACAAAACGTTTTTTTTCAGTGGCCCTAATTCTCTTCCGTACATTTTTGATAGAGTTAACACAAAACACAAACTCAAAGAGTATTTGTTCCCCCTAACGGTCAATACTCAAGTGATTTGTTATGGAATTCTTTGATGTGCAATGACCATTAGAATCAGTGACCACAAGTGTGAGTATTATAAAACTTCAATGATGCATTAACTGACATCCTCCGCCAATTTTGCATTTCAGTGGTTCACTTTTTCATTAATTTTTGCTAACTATTTTCTATTTGGTACTTGCCAGGTACTATACAGTAAATTTATTAAATTAGAAATAGTCATAAGAGTTCAGGGACCAAATCAAAACCTTTAAATTCTACGCTATAAAAAGCAAATAATGAGCAGAAAGCTAGTAAAAACTGCATGAGTGAGTGAGTAACCACATTGCATACTGTTATTTGAACCATTGTTTACACAAAAATATCCATTAATTGAGCTCTAAAGAGCTAGCTATTTGCACACCCCACTCTAAATCCATCCCTCCTTCACTCTGTTGTCCAAATGTATATCTTTGATTCATGATAATGTCATAAAATTGAAATCAACAATTTCACTTTGCAGTTTCTTTTTACAGTGTTATACAGCATACAGTTGGAATATCCCAAGATTCCCTGATGACGACAGCAGATGATTATTATATTCTGTAATTGACTGCACTTTGAAAGAACTCTTCCAATTCCTATATGGGCTACCAATCCCCAGGCACTTCCACTACACCATCAACTCCCATTCATTACATTCTACAAAGCGGCACTTCAGTAATAATCATTTATAACCCCAACCACTGAGAGCTCTGAATATACAGCCCTGATCAAAAGCCAACACTGAACATCAAACGGGCTCATTCACTTGTAAGTCTGGCTGTAAATTAGCGAGATATTATGGCGTGCCAGCGCTGGTGCGGGGACAGGATTTTAGACTAACAAGACAGTTATGGGAAGTGATGACAGCATGCTGGCAAGTGCCATTACTCTAGAGCTGCCACAGTATTCATCTTCATGAGACAGCTAGCAAACAGCTGAAAGCTAAGAAAAATACTGACAGGGTTAAAGTGTTTCATCACTCCCAAAAGTGGTGCATGTATTCACTTAATTTTACTTGGCATTAGCACACCATACAGAACATGTAACGGGTGTATTTCTATTTCTGCTGACGTCATGTGAGGATAAAGCAGCCATACACGACATTAGAAACACCATCTTGTTGGGAAGTGTTCTGTTTCCATATTAGAGAATCTGTCTGGGTTTTAGTTTGCGCCACACTCCACCAGCTTAAAGCCGATGGCTCAAACTTGTAGCCCTGTGGGCAAAAAATGAAGCATTATCAGAAATTCCTAACAAAGCACTTTCTGGAGTAAGACTCAGCAGCACGCATAGTTAAACTCAAGGGGACAGTTTCTCTTGAAAGCTCTTGTACCAGCACCGGCTCTTTCTGCAATTTGGGAAACACGGTTTTCAAAAGAAATTGGGTCATGGTAATGGCAGAAGAACATGGCATGTATAAAGGATTGGCCCCTGGAGAGAGAGAAAGAGGAGTCAAGAACAATGGTGTCCTGCTCATACAGGGCCGCGCTTCACTGGTTTGTCAGTGCTGTAACAGCAAAGTCTTGGATTGTATAATTCTACTCCTTCAGCCCATCTCTCTGTTTCTTCCACATTCAGGTAATGCATAGTGTGGTCATGGCACCGATCAGGTCATTTCACAAGCAAATAAAAGGCTTATTTTTTCCCTGACTCAAGTGATGGTAAAGTTCATTGCTTTTCAGTGTCAAAAAGGTCTCTTGGCAGCCATGTGGGAAAAAAAGAGAAAGTCATGGCACTTGAAACAAATGTATCCAAAGCCTTTATTCTGCATGGCTAGTCATGATTGCAAGCTTAAAATTACACAAGAAAAAGAAAGCGAGAAAACCAAGGCACTCAAAAAATCAGTTAAACAGCCTTTATTCCGCTCGGCTGGTCACTGTGAAAATTTCTAACTCACCATTATGACTACACAAACAGAGATGCTGTTGATTCTTAACAGATTTTAACAAAACCCTGAATTTGTACTTTTACTTCATTATAATTGTTTAACGCAACACTAACAGACACATGAGTCAAGTATATTAAACAATGGAGCTGAACAATAACTAAAGACCCTGTCTGTAACAGTTTTAAGGAATATTCCAACATTTAATATTAATTAAGCAGGACCCTGTCCAATATGCACCCTGTCAATGTTTAAAATTAGACTTCAAACTTTCCTTTTTGATAAAGTTTATAGACTGGGCGATGTTTATTATATTTTTTTGTATCGCATTTGATACATAAAGCATTTTTGGCAACTTTTTTTTTAACAACAGTGTTAATTTTAGACAAAAAAAAGAGTTTTGTCCATAACATTTTGAAATTATGGCAAGTATTAATCATGTAGGTGAGATAGAGGTCTCAAAAACTCACGTATCAAATATGATACAAAGGGCATTATAGGATTATACTACTACTATAATAATCCCTGGGTTTTCCACAGTGTGTGCAGTTTATTGTACTTGATATTCTGTATTTAAAATGTTCTCTGTTTTTTTCTTTAATTATTGTTCATTCCCTGAATTTCATGTATGCTGACACTTTGGTTTTTACTTCTAGTTTCTATTGGAGTTCATTTTATTCTCTTGGGTGTTTCCTGTCTCATCAGCTCCCTTATGCTAAGTTCATTTTTGTGTCTGTATTTTTCCCTTTGATTATTGTAGTTACTTTTCTCTAGTGTCTTGTGTTTAGCTCTACTTTCTGCCTCATGTGTCAATGTCTTTGATTATCTTCACCTGCCTCTGATTACCCACCAGTGGTCAATTCCCTAATCACTGTTTTTGTGTTTTAGTAGTGCAGTCTTGCCTTCAGTCTCGTCTCGCTGTTGTCATCCTCACGTTCTTTGCCAGTTTATGAAGTACTGGGGCTTTAGTTTGCCTCTTCATGTCATGGACTTGGTAACTCTCGAATCTGACAGCAGCCTAATTAAAGGTTTGCTTTTTGTTTACATGTGCCTGCCTGTGAGAATACATTTGGGTCCTTTAGACTAAGGCTGCTGTGGCAGTTCCCATGATGCATTAAGTGTGCCTTCCTCACTATACTACATGTCATTAGATTTTGTCTTATCACTCTTCTTTGTGTTTTTTGTTCTTGTAACTATGCTTTCCTTTCTTGTCTTCTCTTTCCCTACACGTCACAGGCAGTCATGGTAGATGGCTTTTCCTTCCTGGGCCTGGTTCTGCCAGAGGTTTCTTTCTGTTGAAAGGGAGTTCCACCTCCTTAGTGTCACCAAGAGCTTGCTTGCGGATGATTGTGTGATTGTTGGATGATGATGATGATGATGAATGAGCCTTTATTTGTCACTTGCAGTTGCCTGTAGTGGATTTTAGCTTTAAAACTGCATGGTCTTTATTATACAGTATATAGCTGGTACATAAATAGAATTAAATTAAACTGAACTTTAGTAATGAGTAAAGTTCAGTTATATAACACCTTTTACGACACAAAGTGCTTAAGAAAGGTTTAACCTCCTAAGACCCGAACTCTTCCACGGCATGCATTTTTAATTTCTCTTTGATATTTGGGCTGATTGGGACCCAATGAATATAAAAACAAAGAATAACCAGATTTTTTTTTACCTGATTGTTGTTACAAAGAAAAATGAGAGCCACATACGAGGATATTTGTTTAAAACTTCGATAGAACAGTAGCAGTATAATGTCCTCGTAAGTGGATATCAGGCCCTTGTAGAGCAAAATTGAGTATTTTGGTCTAAATAACCCAAAATGTGATGTCCACATATGTGGACGCCAGGTCCTAGGAGGTTAAAATAAGCTAGATGAGACCAGCATATATTCATGCTCGGGATGTAAGACTGTACTCTCCAAGAAAATGACCCCATTGGTCCTTTATGCAAACTGTTCTGAGCTACACATGTTTTAAAGTTAGGCCGCCAGTAGTGGTCATATGTATCTAAAACATATGTTGGTGTTATTACCTTAAGGACAAGAACCCAGACTGTGTATAAAACATGGATGAAGCCATTGTGACATTAGTAAAGTGTAGTGAAGTCTGAAGCTGAGCATTTTTGTGAGGTGGACTATACTTAGAAACTGGCCAACACTGCACTCATTTGGTAGCAACTTGTAAATCACAAGGCAGGCCCACCCTGAAGCATACCCCACTTTAGTCTCCTTTTTCAAAATTTAAACATTGTCCACACATATGTTGTATGTATAAATTTAAGAGTGATTTTAAGAAGTTATTCACATTCATCATTTAGAAAAATCACATTTTAAGTTCTTTGGAATATGTAACTCCTAATGATTTTAATATTTGTTTTCTGAGGGTTGCTGACACTAGTTCTAGCACCAACAATCATCCTTCCCAGCACATTACACTTACGTATTGGAATGTTATCACAAACTGGTTTGATGAGATGGCTATGAATGGAACTGTATTTCAATTCAACAACAAAACAGACATCATTTTAGATGTCATTCAGCTAACCCTTTTAGTTGTGCACATCCCTAATATCCATGGCTAATATTAGGAAGCCAGTTAAAACATATAACATAGGAATTACCAGTAGTAATGTCTCTCCTTGGTGTTCACATTATGATCTGAAGTCTGAGACATTCAAAATCCAAGAGCACATGGCATAGAACCAACTGGAAAAATAAGAAAACTGCAAAAAAAAGATGACAAGGACCTGACAAGGGCTCCTGGAGTAGACAAAAGTTAAATATACACAAGGTAGAGAAGGGTAGTAAGGAATAGGTAAACTCAATTACACACTAACAAGTGTTAGTGAATAAAAAGCAATAAAACGCAGATGAGGCATAAACCTTCAAAATAAAGACTGTGGTAAACTGGGAAAGAGACCAAGAATAAACACAGAGAAAAATATGAGATGCAAACTGGGGAAAGACAGGAAGCAAATGAAAAAAGGAAAACCTTCAACATGCAGGAAATCCAAAAGAATAATTACAAAGACCATGACAACAAACCTATAAAAAACATATGCCACCAAAACCAAATCAAACATTAATACAGTTATGACACCACCAGTAATGGGATGTAGTAATGATGCCAAATGCAGCCTTATGCAAGATGCATCTTCAATCATGTTTATTGCAGGAACAGAAATGGATCTGAAACATTAATGGAACATCATCCCACTAGGTCACAAACCACAGCACACAGAAAGTACAAGGTTTAGGTTAAAACACTACCCTCTGCATATGCATTCGGGCTGCGTATAAACTACCTTCAGGTCCTTTGTGCGTTTAGGGATACAGCAATATGAATTGCAACTCATGGAAACAGTCTGTACTCCTACTGTGTATTTGTATGTTTTGCACCACTGTGTATTTTTCTTTGATGCTCAGCTTGGTGTCCTAATCCATATGTTTCAAAGCACCATCTATATCTTATGTCAAAGTCCCAGAGAATAGTTCAGTATTGAGTAGTTTTAAATTTTTCATCACAAGTATGGATGGCATCATAAAACGTGGTTACCAAGCAACTGCTTCTCAGCCTCCCAATCAGCAGCATTGTTGGTTTGAGATTCAGACACAAATATCATCACAGTCTCTCTCTCTTCACTACATGTCACTCAGTGTGCTAAACCTATACTGAGTGAAATATTTGATATGTCCTAAATTAAAAAAAAGAAAACTTCTATTCAAAAAGTCTTTCTATTTCTCTCCTGAGGGGCAAATCTACCTCCTGACTCAGTCTATCAACATCAGCCTGATGTGCTAATCTATTCAGGAGATACAGTACAGTAAGTTTTATAGGAGAGGCTTAGACTTTAAATTAGGATCTTTTGGTACCCTAACCTGCTGCCAGTCACACCACTGGTGATAGTGGAAAAAATATGCTTATGCAAAGCATTTTCCCCCCCATGCTGTTTCTGTCAAGGAGTTTTTGAAATCCCTTTTCTAATGAGAACTGGCATTCCACCTTCCTACCGTATTTCCTCTGGAGGACAAGCAGGGAGGGGAGGAAACGGAAAGATGACAGCACTGGAAGTGACACAGTCAGGAAAAGTCTTCTGCTCTCAGCTTATGCAGAAGTCGTAAGCGGGTTTGTGTGCTTCATAAAAAATGTCATAGAACAGCAAGGTGGTGGTCAGATGACTTCCATCTGCAGCGATGATATCTGATCTTGCAGTTCCTGTGCATTTCTGGTGGGCAGTGCTGAAAGATATGGATTAATGCAACTTTATAGTCAGTTTCCTTGTGATATCATGAACCTTTATTAACATAACATATATTTTCCAACCATTTTTTTAAAACCCTTTTAATCCTTGTCAAAGGAGCTTGCAAAGAAAAGCGTCTGGACTTCTTTAAGTTACTTGAAGACGTTTCACCTCTCATCCGAGAAGCTTCTTCAGTTCTAAGGTCAAATGGTGGAGAGTCCCAGATATAAACCTAGTGGGAGTATCCCCCCACAGAGGGACAAAAGGACCCCCTGATGATCCTCTAATCGCCTGAGCCAAGGTGTGAAACTGGGTGTGGGTCCCAATCAGCCAGAGTTTCGGGTGTGTTCATTGTGAAACCTGGCCCCACCTTATCATGCGAATTCCTGAGGTCAGATGGCCCAGGATGTGAGTGGGCGTTAAGGCGTCTGGGAAGGGATCTCAAAACTGGATTATAGATGGCAGAGAGTTGGTGTCGTAAACCCCCGCCTCTGTTCAAAGATGGTCGCTCACAGTGGACATAGATGGCTTCTTTCACTCCTCTTTCAAACCATCTGTCCTCTCTGTCCAAAATGTGAACATTGGCATCCTCGAAAGAGTGTCCTTTATCCTTAAGATGCAGATGGACTGCTGAGTCTTGTCCTGTGGAGGTGGCTCTTCTGTGTTGTGCCATGCGCTTGTGACAGGACCCACACCCAGTTTCACACCTTGGCTCAGGCGATTAGAGGATCATCAGGGGGTCCTTTTGTCCCTCTGTGGGGGGATACTCCCACTAGGTTTATATCTGGGACTCTCCACCATTTGACCTTAGAACTGAAGAAGCTTCTCGGATGAGAGGTGAAACGTCTTCAAGTAACTTAAAGAAGTCCAGACGCTTTTCTTTGCAAGCTCCTTTGACGAGGATTAAAAGGGTTTTAAAAAAATGGTTGGAAAATATATGTTATGTTAATAAAGGTTCAGTGACTCCCTGAAACAGCTACTGTCTCCCGTTCTCTTTTCTTCCTTTTTTCTTTTAAACATTACTTTTATGAAGGTAAATGGTATATTTGTTGTTGACTACGTTTTACTTTTGATTCATCCACAACTGGTGCTCCAGGTTTTTTCTTTTTTCAGCTGCAGTATCTGTATCTGGGATTAATCCTATAATGTCCTTTGTATCATATTTGATACATGAGTTTCTGAGACCTTTATCAACATGATCAATACTTGCCATAATTTCAAAATGTTATGGAAGAAACTCTTTTTTTGTCTAAAATTAACATTGTTGTTAACAAAAAGTTGCCAAAAATGCAATGAATATTTTTCCTCTTTCATACTGTTTCTCACAGGACTGTGAGAGCCCACTAGTACCTACTCGGCTCGGCTCAGCTCATCCTGACTCGATTTTTAAGGTTTTCCATTAGGTGGTAATACCTGGTACCAGGTACTTCAGGGGGCCTAAGCAATCACAGGTGATCCACTGATTGGCAAGTCAGTGGAGTCAGTTGATGAGTCATGAGAGCGACTCATTCATGAAAATTAATTTAGCCATTTTTGAAACCTGACAATGAGAGAAATGACGATGCAACAAACAACCCCGTGATACACCAAGCAGCAGGTATATTATCGCCTCAGCGGCGTCCTGTGTTGTGTTGCGTTTGTGCTGCATACACATGACGTCATGAGACTTTCGGGCATGTTGCTATGACGACACATTAGGACGTACTCAATTGTAATGGAAAACAACAGAAACCGAGTAGAGTCCAGTTGAGTAGCGTCAAGTTAAGCTGAGTAGGTACTAGTGGAAAAAAGCTATTTGTGTTGTGTGTAGACCCATGTCTTTTTCAAATTTACATGTAAACATAGAAACACTGTTCAAGGCCTAAAATGTTTTACAATAAATGTATAAATTATTGATTTATCCACAGAAAATTTCTCGAACAATTAATACACAATGTGAAAGAAAGAAGTTAAAACACATTGAATAATAATACTTTTATTCATTTCACTTTCAGCTAATTTTACATGATTAAAGCTTATGATGTGGCAAAAGTTGTAAGAGTTAAATTTGTCAGATATGCATTGCTCGAAAAAATAATTAGGGAACACTTTTTAATCAGAGTATGGCATCAAGTAAGTGAAACTTCTGTGATACTGATCTGGTCAGTTAAGTAGCAGAGGGGTTGTTAATCGGTTTCAGCTGCTTTGGTGTCAATTAAATAAAAAACAGGGATGCCACAGGGGCAACAATGAGACAAACACCAAAACAGGAATGCTTTTACAGGTCCATTTTGCTACTGACATTTGAGGACCCGATGGGCCCAGTGCTCACTGCCTGGCACCGTGGAGCCCAACTGGCATTTTCCATAGAACCAGACAGTTCCTGGAGAATGAAGTTATTGTTATCACCGACTGGCCCCACACTTGCGTGATCTAAATCAACAGGGAGATATTATGTTTAGTTCATTCTTATGCACTTTCAGGCATCTATCCTGTACATCAGAACAACATTTTTGTTTTACATTTTGAGAGAGGCCAGGTGAGTTTAATAATAGACTTAATGATGTGTTGATCCTGTTATTTTTAGCATCTACATGGATGTTAAAATCACTCACAACAATTATTTGATCTGCGCTGAGCACTAAATCAGATAAAAAGTTTGAGAAATCAGACAGAAACTCTGAGTAAGGCCAGGGTGGATGATAGATAACAAATAAACCTGTTTTTTTAAGTTTTCCAGCTGGACAAGACTAAGCATCAGGCTTTCAAATGAATTAAAGCTGAAGCTGAAGAGGTAGATTGCTGCAACAACATGGATGCAAGTCCAGGTTTTCTCCAGAAAATTTCCCAATTATATATAAAGCCCACTTTTTTTTTCTTTTGAGACATACTAAGTACTTTGCTTAGATAATTCTTTATGGTTCATAAGCAAAGTGTTTCACATATAAATAAATAAATTGATTTAATTTTGACCCTGATTTGAGCATGGTGAGTTCCACCGTAGTCAATTGTCCCTGGCCTATGAAATTTAGATATAAAATGCAGCAACGTGACTTCACTGCAAAGGCCTTTTGAGTAACTTTTCATTTCTAGCACATTCAAAAATCATGCCCAGTTTTGTAATGATTTGGAAGTTCAGGCTTGTTGGACTGTAAATAATGGCTGCATGAGTGGAATTTCAGGTTCTTGAATCTTTCATGTGAGCATAAAAGTGGTTTGCCTTTATTTAAGACAGGGTTTTTTGGTCACTTTAGAGCAGTAAAACCAGTTGTGACATAACATTGGACAAATTATCACCTTGTTGTTTAAGAGTTTTTTTTCTTTGACCTTATACACATACGGGAAACAGCTATTTGCAAATGTATTTAACTACTATTGTGTCTTTTATATTTAGAACACATTTTTTGAATACAAAAAAAATCCATATTTAAAGTTCTGAAGAAATTAAAATAGGATATTGTAAAACTTGAATAAACTAGAAAATATTAAAATAAATATTTATATTCAGTAGAAAACATGAGTTAGCTAACTCATGCATTTATTTTAGTTCTGGGCATTTACACAGCTGACCCTAAATAGTTTCCAAGCCTACATACGTCAGCGGTCTCTGTTGAGTATCTATTACCACTCTGCATTTATCCTCAACATGAAAATCCTAATACAAACTGCTTTAAAAGTATGGTATTCTTGAAAATTCCTGTGGTTTTAGAATTTAAGCATTTTAAATACTACAGTTATTCAGCCAATATCACTTAATTTTCAGTCAATTTCTTCTTAATCACACAAAAGCAGTGTTTAACTGTAGTTTCATTACTTTACACAGCCATAAATAATGGAACTTGAGAGAAATAGAACCCCAAACGACTCAACATGATACAGTATAATTATGCATAATTTTCTACTTCCCATTTTCTACTTCTTGAAACACTTCCAGGCACTTATTTTCCACCATTACTTAAATTATCTTTAATTTCAGTACTTACCAGGAAGCTGCATGTATAGAATCAAGTTCTATCAAATCTGATAAAAGCAGCTTAAAAGGTTTGTGAACTGCTCTAAAATTAGGTTTTAAATGGCCTTTTGCCCCATGGAATTTATACGGTCATTACTACCTTTGCTAGAAATTTCCCATAGATTTCTACTCTGAATTCTTTGAGTGCCATGTCTCACTCTTCTAATAACTCTGAGACTTCCCCATCATATTTGCTGAATTTCACCTACAGAGTGTATTAGATGTACAAACAAAAATAATTACTCTGAAATAAGATTCTTAAGTGGGCTTGTTTAATCTCCAAAGTAGTTCACCAAAACGCTTCGATTTCATCAACTCAACACAACTCTTTTTCTTAAATTGTTATTCCATGCACTGGCAACTGGAAGACAAAATACTAAAACATTCTCTTTTTGCTTGTCTCTGAAACACTTAGAGTAGGGTCTTCACTGATTGGGATTTCAGAACTCGGGGAGTTAAAGTAAGGGGGGGGGGGGGGGGGGGGGAGAAAAGTGTACTTATTTAGGTCTATAAGGTTAGTAGCTTCATACAAATTCTTTTCACCAAAGTCTTTGCTCAGTCTTTCCACTGTGACTTGTGTTGTGTGGGAGAGTGGATTTCTGAAAATGCAATAAAAGCCACAAACATAATCACACTTAGCTATAACTTTAATAAACGTGTAATCAAATGTTCTTTGTATATGAGGTTTGCAAATAATAAAACACTTCTAGTCGATTCTTCTTCTTTCTCTCCAATTTCTCACAACATTCTCTCTTGTCTGATCTTTACTAGTGCTCCTTTGTCTCACATCATTACAGCCCGCTGCCTACCAGAAATACTCGTCATTAACAACACGCTGAATTCTCCTCACGTTGCTGTGCGCTTCCAGCTATGGAGGATAACTGCGATTTAAGGTCCCACTCTCACCCCGCAGCTTCCACACCTTTCTGAAGCTGTTGCTGTCAAGACACCCCTGGCAGTTTGTCATCAGAAGGCGAGAAAGTGTTGTGTGCGAATATGATGTGTAGTATAACTCTGCTTTCAAGCGCTGGGAGCGATGTATGCAGCTCTTCATTATACCTGCCGATTTCTATAGCTGAATCTGTGTTAATTAGTGAGGGGGTTTATTTGGAAATAAAAGCATGGGCGGTTTGCATTCCTGACCGCCGTTTAAAAAAGAACGAGGGAGATCTGTTTGTGGAAGTGTGCATTTCAGTGCAACAGTGCTGAACACACACTTGACTGGTAATTTAGCCCTATCAGTTTTCCACAATCCCCCAGGTACCATGGCTTGGCTACAGTGCCAACGTGAATGACTTAATCTGCAATAATGAGTGTGTTAACTGTGATCGGGAGCACAGCTTAGTGTTGATTCCTCCTGAAAACAATGCGTGTTTACAGACATTAAGCCACAAAATGATAACAGCCAGCCGCACAGAAAGGTCAGGAAATTGCGCAGAAGACTGCAAGCACGAATAAACATGCAACCCATGCGGAGAGTGAAGGGTGCTGCCGGATACCGCCAGCGAACAAGAGGTCTGTGCAGCCATTTAATTTAGAAGTGTTAATGCCAATAACCAGGCTTGCTTGGAGGAGGAGGAGAAGGAGAAAAAAAAGAAGACGGGGGTGCAATTTACCGATACATGGCTGAGTTCTGACGCCAGCACCGAAGTGATGTAAGACAAGAGGGAGGGAGAAAACCAAGAAGGAGGAGAGGAGAGGAGAAGTAGAGAGATAGGGAGAGAGACTTTCAGAGACCCAGACACAGAGCAACTCCCCAGTGGGTATCCTAACAGAGGTAGGCTGGCTTTTCATACTCCCACTCCGAATTAAAATACCGTGAATATATCGAGAAAAATAAAAGTCGTCAACTTACTTTGAATCCTCTTTGAAATTAATGACTGGAATGCTCTTGGCGCCACGTTTAGTTTAGTACAGCAATGCTCGGGTGTGATGCTTAACATAAAGATAACACACCAGATTCATTTGGACGATCCTTTGGCGTGTGGGTGGAATGTTATCAAGTTCGAGGTGTCGCGCAAACTGCACGAACGAACTCAAATTCATGGCTCAAATGTGTCGGGATATTTATACGGGTAGAAAAATGAATTAATGACGCGCTTCTGACGTGAGGATAATACCTAATGAGCTCATTTGTTTTATTTGTTCCCCCAGCCTAACTTTGACTCTTAACGGAGCTGACTGTGGGCTCCAGATATCAGCACCTCGGATAGCGACGCGCCGCAACAGCTCAGCAGAGGCGGGGAGAACGCGCAGAGCCCGGGCGGCTGTCAGTTCCTGAGCCCGGTCAAGATATGGTTGTGCTCTCCTGTCTACACTCAGCGAAGGCTCGCAATGGGCTTTAGTGTGTCCATTGCATAATAACTGCAGAGAATGCCCTTGACAACAGTCCGCACAGAGTTGCATTCAGCATGACGGCTGCACAGGACACTGACCGAATAGGGGAAGACTTGCACGAGACTGAACCTTTGAGCGTTTAACCAGAGTTGAAGTGTCTGTGCAAGCACATAACACTGGAAGACTTCTTCACATTATCATGGGGATAAGGTACCTTTTATTGCTGCTGATCTACCTGGACCCCCTGTGCGTCTTGAGCGCCGCAACGGGCGGTAAAAAACCCAAGCAGGCGACCAGGAAGGCTCCGAAAGCCACAGCTATCCCCACGGTCGTCCCGCAGAAGACTCCAAAACCGTCGCCCGTCAGGAAACACGAGTCCTGCAAGGGCTACTTCGATGTAAGCGGGCAGTTTGACAGTGCGTTCGAGTGCAACAACACGGATCACCGGTACTGCTGCGGGACGTGCTTCCTGCGCTTTTGCTGCGAGTATAAGAAAGACCGACTTGATCAGACTGCGTGCACGAACTACGTAACGCCGGGCTGGTTGGAGACGGCCACTCCGTCCCCCATCCCGACCAATGATCCCTATCTCTCCATGGATCAGACCAACACGGCGGTCTACATCACCTGTGGGATCATAGCCTTCATCATAGTGTTGGGAGTGTCGGCCAAAGTTGCATATGACAAAGCCACAGAGCCGCCTCAAGAAATGAATATACACAGGTGAGTGGGAGGAAGGCTGTAATAATTCTGCTTAACATGCTCCCTTTAATCAAGAAACAAAGCTGCATATTAAAAGTCTGCCTTTTGCACTTCATGCATATGTATAACTGGACAGACCATAATATGCACAGAGATGTAGAGTCCATTTACAGGCAGGGGCTAAAGGTCAAAGAAACAGGCCCAAAGTGCTGTCAAATGCGATATTTTTCAAGCAAGCAACTTGTTTTCTTTCTCTCTATCAGCGCTAACGAAGTGAAAATGAGGCTGGTAAAGCACTGGAATGAATGAACAGACTGTTATCTAAAAGGCAGCACTTCTCAGATCAAACTGTGTTCGATCTGCAGCAGATGTTAAATCCCAGAAAAACCAAAGCCTAAAATAATTATAGAGAGAAGTTGAAAGAGTGTCATCATACTGATTGTGGTAGGCTGGTGCTCCTGAAACAAGTGCGTGCATCTGCTATGAGTGGGAGTGAGAAGGACTAATGGCCAACGTTTATATTTTATGTTTTTTAGTTCATATTGCAGAATTAAAAAAAGAAAACGAAATTGTAACTAGTGCTGGAGTCTAACACTAGTCTGCATACTGGGCTCAGGAGGCAACCAGCCAGCTGTCAAGAATCATACTTGACAGCCCTCTCTTCAGCCTCTACACATCAGCACATGGCTGTCTGGTGTGTTCAGGTGAGGAGGTGGATGAGGATGCTTAGCAGAGATGGTGCAACTGCATCCCATCTCCTCTTACTGGCCCCATCAAACACGGGCAGACCAACACGAACAAATGCTGACACATAAGATCTTCAACACTGAATTGTTTTTTTATTATTACTGAATGCATTATTCACAGTCTTGAGCAATCTTAAGTCTGTGAATAATAGATGATGTTTGCATTAATGTTTTGGCTGTATCAAGGCTGTGTGACACGCATGCACCACTGGCACCACCACATTCCATAAGGGTCACAAAGGAGGGCAGGGTGGGAAAGGGATGAATCGCTGAGGTGGGGAGAGGGGGGAGGTAAAGTGAAGCTAAGATATTAATTTAAAGGCAAAGGTTAAACCACCAATATATTTGTCGTACAAAAGCTTTGAGCTGCTGCGGCGCCTTCAAAGCAATTAGATTTCCCCCCATTTTTTCTAAGTATGATGTCAGAAAAAAACCAAACAAACATTTTTTTTACTTTCTTTCATCATGATTGCTTCTCTCCCTCTTTCACCCCCCTCGAGGGCTTCATCCTTCCACATGCACCTGGTGCGGTCTGAAAAACATTCAAATTCAACCCAATTAGCTGAGATACTCACACATCCAACGCTGTTTCTCTTGCAAATGAACATTCGTCATGTTCCCAGACGTGTTAAAAAAAGAAAAAAAAGAAGAGAGAGAGAGAGAGACAGAAGAACAAGAAACGGAGCAGCCCTGAATTACCCATAATAGCGCAACACTGTTTCAACAATTCACGTCTGGTTTTTAACTGTGTTCAGATGCATGCACAGAGACAATCTGTACAAAGAGGAAAAGCCTCCTTTTTGGTGTAATGTTCACACTTGTTTGCTGTGTGCTTGTCTGTTTTTAGGGCCCTTGCAGACATCCTGAGGCAGCAGGGGCCCATCCCTATATCACAATACGACTGTGAGAATTTTGCAGCCATGAATGGCTCACCCAAAGACAACACACCAGTCAGAACCTCATCCAAGAACCACTACACCCCTGTTCACACCTCCAAATCCAACCATGGTAAGAGCTCTTCTTGCTCTCCTCTCTATACTCGAAGCTCTAAAGCTTATGTTTATGGCTGAAGGGACATTTCAGCAGCTGAACCCTGTGCCTGTGTCTTTGAGAGCATTTTTGTGCAATGCATTTGCAGCATATCATCATTATTTGTGTGTAAAATTCTGCAATACCATTCAAATCGCACCCACTGTACTGACCCTTTCAGCATTTTAATCTTCCGTGGTAACATCCTGTAATCATCTGATTTGAGCAAAAGAGAAGAGAGAGCAACAGCGAGACTAAAGGACAGATAATCACAGACTAGCAAAGGTAGACCTGCCCAGCAGATTCTGATAGGCTGGAAGTGATGACCTCTCACTCAGTCAGCACACACACGGAGTCATTTAACCTTGCAATTGCAAGAACAGACAGGAGTGTGAGTCATTAATATGGCCTGAAAAACGGACACAGAATCCAGGCAGCACTGGCAGGTTCACAGACAAAGCAGGTGTTATCAGATGGAGAGATACAAAGCCACTTGGGGAGAGGGACACAGATGGAAAATAATGAGATATTACAATGGAGTTGCTGAGATGGAAAGAAAAACAGAAAGATGTTAAGCCTCTGTGCAGGATGAGCAAATGCAGAGATACGGAGTAGAAAATTAAAGGTGATGTAGCTCTGAAAGCACGGCAGACTTTACTGCTGTGTAACGTTTTCTGTGGCATGATCTATTAATTTATCTATGTATTTACTGTCAGAGAAGAAACTTCCCCTTGCTATACATATACCCCTAATTTAAAGCTCAGGTGGTCGACACTGGTAAGTAACTACAAATTGTGGTTTTTAATTTTTAAGTCAGGCTGGGGGATTTCCTGCAAGTTATATAAACTAAACTAAAATTAAAAGCCAGCAGAAACTGTCTTTACATACATCAGTATATGACAGCTTAACTTTTCATGAGTTCAGCAAGAAAATTTAGTTTCATTTTTAAAATAACAGAACAATATAAAATAATTCTCATACGCAAACTTCCCTTAGCTAAAAAAAAGTCTAAGAATGACATTCGAGCAACGCTTGGGAAGGCTGAACTGTCATTTTGTCATCCAAGGCCCAGTTACTCAGAGTCAAAGTGTTTGCTTGGATGCTTTCACACTGTGATAAATGAAAAACAAGCAGTTATCTCTGTTTAGAAATCATCTTGCTGTATAGAAATTCTTATTATATCCAAACTATAGTTGGACAAGGTATATATATCACTTTGATACTCTGAATGAGCACTCAAAGCATTTTCTGACTTTGAGGGCTATCTGTCATTCAGATACTCCAATGCTGGCACCGGACAATTTGGTGTGTAGTAACTTTTCCGAGGCTACTTTGACATGTGGACTGAGAGAGCTGGAGATCGAACCTCAGATTAGTAGACAAAGTTTTGAGACAAAGTGTTTTGATCTCTGCCAGCAGCTTCACAGCTCTGATGCTGTGAGAAAACGAGCAGGTTGGAGAAATCAGAAGTGAAAGGATATTGTGAGCCACTGTTTTTTACCTTTGGAAATATGGTTGCTAGTTTGCTAACTGACCTTGAGATAATATTGGCTGTTCTCACTTTCAGTCAGTTCCATAAATATGTATATCATACTAAAACACATCTGAGCCCCCAAGTCCAGGGCAAATAAATGAATTCTCATACATACATGGACGATTACGCAGGTTACTTCACCTAAGAAAAGGCACAAAAGCAGCCTGATGGCAGCCAATATTGTCAGCTCATTGTACAGTAGGAGAACATGTAAGTGTAGATGTGGAAGTTATAGTGTTGAATGTAAAAAACGTCATGAAAATTTAATTGAAAGCACTACAGTGCCAAAGAGTCTCAGTACATTATATTGCAGTATATATTAAAGTGGAAACTAGTGCAGAAAATATATAAACTGGCGCACAAATGTAGTCCAGAATGTAGGAAATAAACTGCCTGATGCTATCCCCTACGATGCCACCCCCACCTATCCCTCGATTAAATCTTAATCCATGCCTATTTTTCCACTCTTTTTGAAATGTTTTAATTAGAAACCAATCATATAACAACATATTTATATTAATCGATGAGAGAGTCATAACGACCTTCAGAAAATGTGAGCGAAGAGAATATTATAGCTAAAATGTTTATTTTTCTGAGCTGTAGATGTAAGCAGCACAGCACCTAACACAGTACATGAAGTTGTTATGGCTGAGTTGTGTGACAAGACAGCAACAGTCTCTCTGCATCCTCATCTTTAAATAATAGATTGTGCATATTCTCAGCTTTATTTGGATTTGCAGCCGCTTGAATGTCATGTAAACTTGGCCTCTTTCTGTCACTTTCACATCTATCACACACTTGGGGGGGGGGGGGGAACATTTTTCTTGCAGTACAGTGCTTGTTGCAGCTGCAGTCTGCATTCATTCACTTAATGTCTCCTCAGCTTAGTGAATGAATTGGTCTATCCTTAATGGTCACTTGCCGGCCCATGCACAGAGAGGGAGACAGGGCAGATGCAAAGCTGCACATGTCAGCCTGCCTCCAGTGCACACTTGCATGTTTTTTTCCTCACATGAGCTCGGGCATCGCTTTATCTTCATATTGCTCTGTCGCCTGTGTTTTGCCTGCTTGCAGAGAGTCACTGCAAAGAGAATACAACTTGCGCCAGCTCTGCTCAGTCTATCCTAGATAAAATAGAAAAACCCACCCCCTCCACATCAGGGACCACAGCCGTCCTGATGGGGTTGGACATGAAAGGCAGTGACAGTGCGGGCACAAGTGTGGTTAATGTGTGCATATAAATTGAGAGAACAGAGAGGGAGTCCACTCGCTCACATAGAAAATGCATATTCATGTACGCCTAAATGGGCATTTGGCACAGAATGGCAAGGCATGCCTCTTAAGGAGAGGGTTCTCGGGTGGAACTGTTGCTGCTGGCACTTCACATCCAGAGGCTTTCTGAGACACTTTTATATCAGGTGGACAGACCTCATGAAGTAAAAGGCTAAGGGGCCCAAGAGGATCCTGTCAACTTATGTCTAAAGTGGGTATAACAGCCATATCTTCTTTGATCTTTGCATTTAAACATGTCCAGTCTCTCTTAGCTGCAGAGATGTCCTCCCCAACATATTTTAAAATCCTTTATTTCAGCCCTTTTCTAAAAATACACGCTGATTTATTTTTTCACATCACAGATCTTGTGTGGCAACATGGTACCCTTGGTGCACTGCAAAACATCCCTGCATTTTTTTAAATAAAAAAAAGAGCGGCCTACAGCAAAAACAGTACAGACAGCATAATATGATACCAGCGCAAGTGCTTCTATTTTTATTCGAATCCACTCTGCATTGTTGTGTGGCTCAGATCCTCTTTTAGGTCGGGGTGTAAACACAGAGCACCCCGCAGCCACAACAAGGAGCCGGCCTTGAAAGGGAGGAGCAGATACCTTCGCAGGAGTTTGCCGTCGGTTAAAGTAAACAATAACTGCCTCTCTGAGTAATGCAGTTTGGCCCACAGCTCTCTTCAGATGAAGCTGATTTATTCACCACAAACCACAGGCAAAGAGTTGCCTGTTTTTTGGAGGGTTTTTAAAGTGTTGCTTGGTTTCCTCTCTGACAGTTTCCTAATGCAGAGAATGATGAAGTAAAGTTTTCAGGTACAGAAACCAAAAAATACTAGTCAAGCGCATTTGTTCCTTATAGGCAGGCCAACTAGAATTCCCTAATATCACAGTGTTTTAAAAGCATTCACTTCACTTAGAACACTTGCAGGGATTGGTAGTACTCTTACTGAAAGAGAGATCAGATCTTTGAGAGATCTTATGTTTGTCTCCCTGTTAAATGCAGAACAGAATAAAAGAATCCTCCATCTCCTAATGAGCAACGTCTTGAGTGGTCAGGCCCAGTTTTCAAAAGTAGAATGGGTGAACTACAACAATAAACTTGTAATGAGTTGAATTAAAGATTGGATTCTAATTTATGGTGTTGAGTTCATTGAATCGCCGCATGTTAGGGTTCTCGTAGCAGCTGAAAAGCCTTGAGCTGGTATTTATATATCTGCACTGAATGCAGCACTGAAGGGATTTGAGCTGTCAGTTCATTTTATGAGATGACTCTCGAGCTTAAAGGTCAGCTGCTGTGGACAATTAGAGGTCGTGATGATACAACAACATTTTCGGCTGTTTCGCGGTTATGGCGTGATCTTCAGATGCATATTTTTAAAAGCGTTCTGTGTGTAGCACCTTCTTTCCACATAAACCCCAAATTTTGCCTAAACAACAAAACAGTGAATTAATTACTCTAATTATTTGCCAATAGGCACTTTTATAATCATATTCAGTGAGGCATCCCGCCTCAACCACTACTACACACATGTAACAAACATCTGCTTCCTCTTCTTGCTGCTTCTTTCCAATTAATCCTTGAAGTGTGCAGCAATAACATCTCCGCTGTGACCTCACTGGCTCCCCATTGGCCAGATAATCATCAGGCCCCATGTTAAAAACAACATTTCTGTGCTGACTGCATCAACATGTTTATTAGAAGCTTTCTCTTGAGTGCACCTGTGTTTAACCCGAGCAACTGAGAGACTCCACCTAATTGTCTCCTGCCCTAGATCTCATTATTGCCCCTTATTATACAGCTGGACTTCTGGCACCCTGAGTGCCAGACATATGTGTGTATGTGGATAAGTGTGTTTCAGGTGCAGAGGCAGGAATCCAACTATATCCCGCAGCTGTTGTGGTTTAAGACAGCCCAGAGTGGGTTAGAACTTAGGACTGCACTGCACAATTAGTTTCATGAGAGGGCAGGGGCATGTATTTTCCAAGGTATCACTGAAAATGTTTCCTTTAGAGGTTTCAGCTTATATAACAGAGAAACTGAAAAAGAATGAGATATGTGACACTGAGCTACAGTTAAATGGCTTTATCAAAATGACACATATAGTTCTGATCATTCTCTAAAACCAGTATATAAATGGTATTACGGTTTAATTTAGGAAGCAGACTTAAAATTCACAGAGGATTGATCAAATACCATTAAGTACACTTAAAAGTAAATGAATGTGCAATATTAAATATTAGCTCTCTCTCTTATAAATCACTATTTATAAATCAATAAATAATTGATCAGAATGATGATTTTCTTTTCCATAGAAAACCTTGTTACAACAATATGAATATGTTAGTTTAAATAATTTAGCACCCACAAGTCATACTGTCAGAGGCCAAGGAGAGGAGTGGCAGCAATCTTTTACTTATTTTACTTATTAATCAACCAAAGACCTGGACAGAGTTATGAATCGTTTGAAAGCCACTCTGAACTTTGTCCACCCTAATCAGAGAAGCCAAAAATCAGGTGTTATCTGTTTTAGTGCTTCCTAATGAACATTCATACTCTGATGGATGCATCGGAGAGCAACTTGGGATTCGTATCTTGCCCAAGGATACTTGGCAAGCAAACTGGAGGAGCCAGGGATTGAACCTCTACCTCCTGAGCTACAGCCACCCCCAGCCTTAACACCTCATTTAATTTTTTATTAGAGAAAATATAAATAAGCCCAGCCATGCCTTTAATCATACTCAGGTTACAACCCCAGATACTGTGGCTGCTCCAAAAAAGAAGGCAACAAATCAGAGATCGATACTGGTAGGTTGGTACCTTGCATAACTGATAAATCTGTGCCTTAAAGTAGACAACATCATTTGGAGAGAAAATTGCATTAAAGATCTTAATTTGGGTAGAAAAAAATCCAAAATCTAAAACTGTACCACAATAAGAGAGTCTTCCATAAAGCTAGAACGTTTACTATTTGGTACGATCAAGGAAAACAACCCCAGGTTTCTTTTCTGCACTGTAGCCAGGCTGACAGATTCAGAGCTCTCTTGAGCCAATTATTCCTTTTTGACCTAAACTAGCAAGGACTTTATGAATTTCTTTACATATTTTAACCAATAGAGAAAAAAATATTCACAGCTATCGCACAGATGTGTCATTAAGCAGAGGAACTTAGAGTCTTTCGCTCCAATCAATCTTTCAGAGTTAACTTCAATAATGTCTTCCTTTAAAACATCAATACTCCAGCCTTACAAGATTGTTAAAAAAAAGTTTCACCATTTATGAATGCTTTAATTTTAAATATGATTAATCCATCTTTATTAACAGGCTGTGAACCACATGCTTTTAAGGCCCTTACTCAATCCAGCCATAAAAAACAGTTTCTAACCTTCCCATCATTTTAAAAAAATCTTTGTCAAACAGTTAACTGATCATTTACAAAGGAATGTCGTTTTATTGGAAAGCGTTTCAGTCAGGAGTTAGAGTACATCATGTCACAGAAACAGCATGAGTGACTGGCGTCTGACAGTGGCCTCACCTCTGTATTTTTCCTGTTCGATCTCAGCCCAGTGGTTTGATTCATATCAATCTGACAGAGTCTAATTTGTGTATGTAAATGGGAAGTTTTCCTCAGACACAAACGTTAGTCATGGAGTTCCACAGAGGACTGTGCTGGGACCAATACTTTTTACATTGTACATGTTTCCTTTAGGGAATTTTATTAGAAAGGACTGCACACATTTTCATTGCTATGCAGGGGAAACCCAGTTTTATTTATCCATGAAGTCTCATGGTACAAATCACCTAGTTAAACTACAGGCATTTTTTTAAGTTAGTATACTTGGCCTGAAACATTTAGGACATTTAGAAACATGGTATCCAACCAGATATTTATTTTAGATGGCATTACCTTGTCCTTCATTAATAATGTGAGAAATATTGGAGTCATTTGTGACCAGGAAATGTCCTTCGGTGAGCACATTAAACAAATATATAGGATTACTCTGATTCATTTGTGCATTTTTGCTAAAATTAGAAACATCTTGTCTCAGACACTGATTCATGCAATTATAACTTCAAGGCTATAATATTTCATTTTTATCAGTTTGCTCTAAAAGCTTCCCAAAAAGCTTTCAGTTGATCCAGAGCTCCGCAGCAAGAGTACTAACTGGGACTGGAAAGAGACACCACATTCCTCCCATATTAGTTTCTCCTCATTAACTCCTTGTTCAGCTCAGAGTTGAATTTAAAATCCTTCTCCTCACATATAATATCTTGTATTATCAAGCCCCATCATGGAATCAGCCTTCAGTTTGGATTTGGGAAATAGACACTGCCTCTGCTTTTAAGATTAGGCATAAAGCTTTCCTGTTTGATAAAGCTCATAGTTAGGGCAGAATCAGTTGACCCTGAACCAGTCTTTAGTTATGCTGCAATAAGCTCAGGCTGCTCGGCTGCTCATTCCTTTTAACTGGTGTTTATACACTACTACTGCATTTAATCATAGGTTAGAATTGAACTCTGGCTCTTTCTCCCGTAATCTGTCTTTTGTCCCGACTCTATCTGGTCTCTTCCCCCTCACCCCCAACAGTTCTCTGCAGATGGCTGCCGCTCCCTGAGCCTGTTTCTTTCAGAGCTTTCTTCCTCTTAAAAGAGAGTTTTTCCTTCTCACTATCACCAAGTGCTCGCTCAAAGGGGGTCATGTGATTGTTTCTGTTTCTTTCTAATATTGTAGGTTCTTTAAATTACAGTATAAAGCATCTCTATGTGACCGTTGTTGTGAATTGATGTTCGAAAAATTAAACGTAACTGAATTGAATTGAATCAAATTACTTTTGCCTGGCTGTGTTGGACCTTAATCGACCTTGGATTCAGATAGTCTCTCCAATGCCTGCCAAGCTGCACCACATCAGGCTTTGTTCATAATATAATTATCTTATTATTCACATTTTTCCAATTTCAGAGGTGTAGGTGTGCAGTGAAGAGGTCAGATTAAAAAAAATATTACCATATGAATCCTCAGCGTGCATTGGCTCCAGCGGCTGTTCATTTCCATAGTACATCATTGAGGTGAAAGTCACGATTTTCTTTGTATCAAGGAGGATAAATTAATAATGTGCAACGTTCTCTCTGCAGACTCTTCATGCTATCTCTCAGTAGTGAGCAGTGGGAGAGAAAGCAGGAGGGGAAAAAAGGTGGATTCTGATCACTTTTGAATGGTTTTTCCAGGGTCGTTACAATGGCCTGTGGAGTTACCTACCAATGACAAATATGACAAAAGAAGACAATAGTGCAGCAGCACTAGCAATTCTGCATGTGATATATATACATGCATGCTGGTATGACTGAATGCGTAAAATAACCCTTGTAGATATTCTATCTGCAGCATGAAGGCAGCACAGGGAGAGGTGTGATTGAGTTCAAAGTGCACTAGTACGTGGGTGGTGGAAACATATTGCTTTTTTTCTTCTTCTTCCTTTTTTTTTTGAATATCACAGCACTGTGTTTGCAGCTGCTGTTCACATTTCAGCCATTTCCCCTCAATCCATGTCTGAGGTGTAACGACACCATGGGAAAATTTTTATATTTGGCACAAAAAAAAAAAAACAACACATCTGAGGCAAATAAGAAATTTGATAGAAACACTCAAACACAATTTAGCTGCCCTGCAAATGTTCTTTTAAAGTGAAACATTGTTGATTTTATACGTCAGTATATATATTATATTCCAAGGGTTCTATTAGTATTAAAGTGGTTCTATATTTAGTTTCCATGAAAAACTGATACATAACTTTTTGAGCTTTGTAATTTCTATACATTTTTATATGTCTTTTTTTGTGTAAATGTTACATTTTACTGTGTCAGTGTCACAAAGAAAATGAAAAAATCTGTGATATTTGTGCTTTTCAGTGATATAAAAGAGTTACAATGACACGGACAATTACATGCCAACACAGTAAAAGCAATAATCTAAATGTCCAATCTCTGCCATTAGTCTGATTGTGCATTTTCAATAACCGTAAAGTATTCTATCTTGTCACCAAACACTGAGTCAAACTAATAAATTAAATCTTTGTCCTAACTGTCAGATTCACTTGTAATGGGTGCCACCTTTTGACATTTGAGTTCTGGGAGAAAGCAGGTAGCTTTTATAGTTCATTTCTATCATTTTATATCAAGTGGCTGCAGCTCAGGAGGTAAAATGAGTCATTTAATAATCGGACAGCTTTGTGCGCGACATTGGAGTGTGACTAAACCCTGAATTTAGCGTGTGAATGTTAAATAAAAGCATTTGTATGAATCTTTGTGTAAATAGACAAATGAAGCTCATAGACAGCGCTTTGAGTGCATGAACAGAGTAGAAAAGCACTACATAAGTACCAGCTTATTTACTAAAATAACAAGTGAGTAAAAAATGAAAATATTAATTTGTTATAGTCCCACAAGTGATTGAATATGCTACTTTCAGAAAGGGTAAGGCTTCAAAGAGATGGTCAAAATTATTGCAAAGGTTCAGATATACTTTATACTTTACTTTTACAGTTGCCTTCCCTGGAAGTGCTAGCAGATTATTTCCCACGTTGTCTTCCATTGCACATGGTTTAGCATTTTTGTCCCTCTGGCTCAATGTCGCCATTGTGTTTCATGTTGCTTTTTTCTTAACCTTAACTGTTAAGACTTAAACAGTCTAAACACAGTGTGGATATGGCAAAAAACTCATGTTGACCACCAATTGTTGACTGTAACACACAGTTTTTCCCTTGTCTTTTTGAATTTTAAAATTTTTGAGTTGCTGTAGAGAAAACAAGTGTGCCTCCAACAAAATCCAAATTTAAGCATATTTAAATAAAGCATGTTAATTTTTAGCTTAACATCTCATTGTGAGTCAGATGCTTATGTTTGACATCATTCCCTTATGATGTTTAAAAATTACTGCAATATTATGCTTTCTTATTAATCAATGAAAATGGGTGTATTTAGTCACTTCTGCATAACAGGATATTTTGGTGGGATAAAGCTCCCTTCTTTATTGATTTGCATGGTGGTTAGTGCTGTTGCCTCACACAAGAAGGTTCCTGGTTTGAACCCTAGCTGGAGTTGTTTTGTGTGGAGTTTGTAATGTTATTGCTAGACCTGCATGGGTTTTTTCAGTTGATCTTATTTCCTCTGTCCCAAGGTCATATATGTTAACTGGTTAATAGGCCATGGACGTGAGGTATAAAGTGTTTGAAGTGCATAGAATAATTTGATGTATGATTAAAAATGTCACTTGTAGTGCTTTAAGCGGTCAGTGAGACTGGGAAAATGCTGTGTAAATGCAAGTACACATCTTGGACAGCACACCCTCAGTATCTCAGACACAAGTTACCTACTGGTTACACAATATTTAAATGTTCATATTCAGGATTCAGAACACTAACACTGTGCATTCAGGTCTCCCCAACTGCTGTGTTATAATGTTTCTGTGTTGTGGCTCTACATGCTTGCCTCTGTGTGTCTCTGTATGTGATCAGGTCTCCACTACGGAAAAGAGAGCGTCAGAAGCAGTGGAGGCGCTGAACTTCACAACTTTATCTCTTCTGGTTTTGTGACACTGGGACGAGGCCATCAGAAAGGTAAAGTAGTTTTTCTGTCCTCGTTTCCTTCTCTTTTTCTTACTTAGAAGATTAAATTCTTTTTGTGCAAACACCACACTTTATACCTGCTGAATGCTTAAAGTCCTGCTCAATGTTCCACTCACATCACCGATGATCAACTACGAGACACTGGACAGAGGTAAAATATTTCCAGATTCAATTTCCCTATCCAGTCCCCATGAATACATTTTGCAATCAAATACAAGCAAGCATAAACATAGCTCCGGTGATGGGCGACATGGGGTTGAGAAGGTGACTTTGTGTATGCATTCTCAACCCACATGCACCTATTAGTAGGGCGGGGGTAGAGTTTTCCCATGGGTAACACACTGATTAGTATGCAGCCACATTGACTAAGCTCTTGTGGTTTATTCCCATCCATTTTAGCTCCAACAAATCAGACTCAGTGTGTGCCTGTGTGTGTTGGTGTAACCTTGCAGTGGTTGCAAGATGACATCCTTTACCTGACCCTGCTTTTGAATGTTTAATTGAATGCTTGTACCGTTTCATGGTAAATGACTGCCTTTGTAAAAAATCGACTCGATTTAAATATAATTTGCTTCCTCTGTGGTGTACTTTGATGTACTTCCACGCTTCCTCTTTGCTATCAAAACCTGCTGATTTCCTGCTCATCATCCTAATTACGGCAGCTGATGACCTGCCGTTGCTTTAATAAATACCAGTTCAGATTTATGCGTCGCTCGGTAGACATGTATTTGTGTGTGCGTGATTGTTTGTGTGTATGTGTAACTGTATATGTGTGGCTTTTCTACCAGCAGGAACGGATTCTCTTTCAACAAACATCATGACTTTGTTTCCAAGTGCACAAGACTGCAGGAGCCTGCAAGTTTTCCCCCCCACTCTTACTTCTAATGAGGAACCATCGCATTTATGTTTACATGAAATTAGCCGTTTTCCTCTTTGCTCTCTGCTTCATTTGTTTTCATCCCCAGAGGGGGTTTGTTTCACAATGGCATTCATGTGCAGCTAGAAATAATAAAAAAAATAATAAAAAAACCCCTTCTGATATGCTCTGTAGCCCCTCCACCCCCCACCCAGCGCTTCTCTACCAGAGATGAGTAATGAAGTTTTGTGAATCCTGATTCTTTTAAGCAGATTTTCCTCCCTGTACAAATATCACAATAGCAGCACTCCCGCATCCCTGCACTTGTCATAACAGCAGCAAGGGGGATGGTTTAGCATTCAGCATCTGTGCAGTTAAAGCCGTGTTTTCTTGCAAACTGTAGCCTTTGATTCCTCCACAGCACAAACAAATAAAATGTGACAGACTGAGAATTTGGAATCTTAGAAAGACGTTCTGATGCTTAAATTTCTCACAAACAAATATGTGAAGCTTTTTGCAGAGCCCCAGTTCTTTTTAACAGTATTCTTCTTTCCAACATCTCTGTTTGGCCATGCTCATGCCCAGAGGCAGGTATTACTGTGGAGTGAATCCTGAAATCATTGAAATGGTGGTGTGAAGTTTGGTTCAGATGTTGTTACTGCTCTGTATTATCTTTAGCAATGTACACTTCAGGACAGCAGAGGCAAACAAACAGTTTAATTAGGCATCCCACACTCTTTCATGGTGTTTTAACAAGTCCTCTACAAATCCACTAAGGCAGAATGGATTCAGCTGCTTCTTAGTTTTTTCCTTGACGGGCAAAAGAAACTAAATTTCTTCTACCTACTTTACATCAAAGTCGGAGTTTCTGACAACATGTGTTAATATTTCCAGCCCAGTGATTTACAATTGTCAGAAAATCACTTTCTCCCTCTCTTTAACCAGCTTTGGATTTATCCAAAATCTGTGGATGGATTCTAAAATGTCCAAACAGTAAACATGTGGGCTGATGTGAGCCACGTTAAGGTTAACATCAAGTAAACAGCTGAAGTTAAATCATATCGACCTTCATTACGTTTTTTTGGAAGAGGTTTGCACAGCTTGGTTTGCTCTAGGCCAAGAGTAACAAAGCTGGAAAAATGAGAGAATGCAAATACATATTCACAGGTCAGTCAGTGGAAAAAGTCTGTTTGCCACATGAATTTGAAACAGATGTTGTCTTCTTCTGTTATATATGGTTTTTTTTGCCAGGTTGACAACGAAGTTTAGAAGTCATGATGTAGTCCTCCGGCTCGGATTAGCATAGCATCTGTTATAGCACTTAATTACACAGGCAGAAGGAATGTTTGGTTGGTAATTAGATGGCAAGTTGTGTGTGTTTGTGTGTGTATAGGTGTGTGCGCTGTTGTAATGCAGTCCTTGGGGAGGACAGGTGAAGTCAGGACTGGGTTTCTGGGCGTCAGAGCAGCTGGATGTTTCACATCTGTGTAGCATGATACAAAACAACTATGTGTCAAATGAGATCAGCTCTGAGCATGAAAAAGGGGGAGCTTACATTTATACTCAGAGAGTATAAATCACCCTTTTTGAGTACGATTGAGATTCTACTTCAGATAGGAATCACCCACATTTCTGAAAGTGCTTTTAGCAAGCTTTACATAGCGTTCAGGAACTTGAGTGGTCATATTTGACAACCTGGATCAGGTCATGTTTGTGCTTGGGTTTGGGTTGGCAACAGAAGACCTCTGGTTAAGGTTAGAAAAGATGTTGAAATGGACTAAGTGGTAAAAGTGGTAAAATTGGCGATTACATGCAAACTATTTGTCACAAAAAGGTTCAATTAACTGCAGTAAATTTGTGAAAATCTCAATACACATACACAGAAATCACTCACAACTTGTGAACAATTACTGCAGGATAGTCATTTAACTTTAAAATGGCAGAAAGTCATAAACTTTGGCTTTATATCAAAATATGGCTAGAATACAACCAGTTAGCAACCACGTGACTTGAGCCACCTTTGTTAAAGAGTTGTATATCAAATGAGTTGAGCTCATTGGGACAGAATGCCTTGGGGAGGACAGGTGAGGTCAGGGCTGGGTTATCATCAATGTACGATTATGGATCATGGCAGTTTGGAAACAGGTTGCCTACCACCAAGCAATGTGAACACAACCGTGAAAGTGGTTGAAAATCAACGGTTGAGAATGTTCATGCACAACCTTTGACTGACTAGTGAGTAGTTGTGGTGACAAACTGCAACTAAGAATACATTTTAAGATGTGTTTTTATCTAGATTTGATTTTACAACCTTGTGTCTCTATTGTTTTACATATTATTACGTTTAATTTTGTTAAAACACCAGAAAATGTAAAATACTAGCAAAATCCACATGAGTGTCTGGAGAAGGCTTGACTTAGAGCACCTCTTCACAATTTTTCTAACCTAATCCTTAAAAGGAAATGTAAATTAAAACTTTGGTTCATTCCTTTCTGTTAATAATAATCTGCTATCAATCTATGGCTCTCTTCCACAGCGTGTCTTTGTCCTGCCTTCCTGCTCTCACCCCAAACCAGTCATGACAGATGGCCACCCATCCTTGAGCCTGGTTCTGCTACAAGTTGCTTCCTGTTAAAAGGGAGTTCTTCCTTCCCACTGTTGCCAAAGCACTTGCTCATAGGTGTTATATAGTTATCTTAACCTTACAATATAAAGCACCTTAAGACAACTGCCATTGTGATTTGACACCATATAATTAAAAATGAATTGAATTGAACTGAATAAACCAAATGTTCCTGTATGGTGCAATTAAAATCCTGTAGAAGCAGACACCGTTTTAAAAGACCTTTAATCACACCTACAACAGTGAACATAAAGAGATATGACGCTTCTGTTTTGGGGAAGGTTTTTAGTTCTCCACACACATCTGTTGTTTTCTTCATCCCAGTGGAGTCACCAAGTCAGTTTTCTGCATCATTTTACATTTAAACAATACTGAGCCACCCCTTCATTTCTTTAGAAATCATTGTTTGGGGTTGCATATTATCCAGTGGTGCTGGGAACCTTGTCAAAATAGCTGGGACTGGTATTTTTTACATGATCCTTTAGGACAAGAAGCAATGAAACACCATGAAAACACATCACTATACATAAAACTGTATTACTGGAAAACTGTAAAATAAAAATGCACCCCATTTGGCTGTCCTGTGAGGAAAACATAGCTATGAAAAAAGTTGTTCATGAGCTTAGAAATACAGACCTACAGCTTTTTTTTAACAGCATATTGAAATAATGTTCTTTGATAAGCCAGGTCCGATCAGCCAGAACTCTGTTATCGTGGTTCCGAATTGGTAAATGTCGTTCAATGTCCTCCATCGAGAGTGTCACCAGACACACGATGCAACTGACCATTGAGTATCCGGCAGCAAATGTCTCTGAAGGACAATCGGGCTCTACCAAGCCCAAGCTTCTTGTTGAGAAGAGAAGGGTGTCAATTTCATTACCGGACCACCTGATCAAATCCATAATTCTTTAGGTTTTATTGACTTTCAAGTTCATTAGAATTGTACAAATACTATTTTCATTTAAATCCTCAACTCAACTCAACTTCGACAAACTCAGGCGTCTGACGAAGGTTAAACCTTTTCTTTCAAGGCGTGATTTGGAGACTGTTATCCGTGCTTTTATAACCTCATGCTTGGATTATTGCAACTCCCTTTCAATAGGGGTTGGACTGGGCACTCTGACACGCCTGCAACTAGTGCAGAATGCTGCGGTTTTTATCTGGTAGAAGGAAATTTCAGCACATTACTCCGGTTCTGGCCTCCCTGCACTGGCTTCTAATTGAATTTAGGATTCATTTTAAAGTTCTTTTATTGGTTTTTAAATCCTTAAATGGTCTAGCACCTGCATATTTGTCTGATTTGCTGAAGCCCTATGTCCCCACTCGTTTGCTCCGGTCAGCTGAGCAGCTGTTGCTCTCAGTCCCCAAATCAACTTAGAGGAGACCGAGCGTTCTCTATCGTGGCTCCAAAGCTTTGGAATAATCTTCCTCTTCACATTATGCAATCGACATCAATGCTGGTTTTTAAATCCAGATTGAAAACGCATTTTTATTCGCTGGCTTTTGACTCAGTGGTTAACTGACTTGTATGTACTTATATTTTATTGTTTTTGCTATGTTTATTATTTTATCGTATTTATTATTCTTATTGTATCTCTTATATTTCTATTGTTCAGCACTTTGGTCAGCCTTGTGTGTTTTTAAAGTGCTATATAAATAAACTATGATGATGATGATAAATCCATCCATTCTCTTCTGCTTATCCTCTTCAGGGTCATGGGGTAGCTGGAGCCTATTCCAGCGTTCTTAGGGCGAGATTCAGGCTACACCCTGGACAGGTCCCCAGTATGTTGCAGGGCTAACACATAGAGACAGACAACACTCACACCTTTGGACAATTTAGAGTTACCAATTATCCTAACCCACTAAATGCATGTCTTTGGACTGTGGGAGGAAGCAGAGTACCCACACAAACACAGGGCAGAACATGCAAACTCCACGCAGAAATTGAACTCCAAATCTTCTTGCTATAAGGCAACAGTGCTAACCACCATGCCACTGTGCTGCCCTAATGTTGAATTACTGCATATAATTCCAATACATGCTTCCAGTATGTATTAACTCCAATAATACATACTCATGTGGCCATGACAACGTTACACATTTTGGACTTTTTCTTCTGACACACAAAAAAGTTATAAAAAAAAAAATAAATAAAAAAAAAAATAGGATGGACCATATCACGACATTTGTAGTTACCAGGACTGAACTACACAGAACTAAAATTAAAAGTCAATGAAAAGAATAACTAGAAAAAAAACCTGGACCTGTAAATACATCAATAAATGCATAAAACAGTATTAGTTTTTGGTTTTAGTGTCTGGCAATGCAGTCAAATTTGTCAACACAAACACACATATATATATATATATATATGTGTATATATATATATATGTGTATATATATATATATATATATATATATATATATATATATATATATATATATATATATATATATATATATATATACACCATTTGGGGTGGCTGTAGCTCAGGTGGCAGAGCGGATCAGAAAAATAAAATTCAAAGAAAATTAATTAAATATATAAAAAATATTTGATAGCAATTACAGACCTAGACCTTTTAATGTTGGAGCTTGGCTGGATAAATTTATCAGCAGGTGTGCCATGGATAATGCATATTTTGATTCAATTCACATATGTCACAGCATCTTTATACTGTAGTCTACTTCACACCATCTTAGAGCCCATTCACATCTCCACTGATAGAAAAAAAGAGCTGCATTATTTTGTCCCAGCAGTCAAACCACCAGCAGATGCAAGCTTTTTGTGTAAAAATATTTCATTTCTTGCAATTTCACAACTCCATTCAAAGCCTTGTGGTGGTGTATGGAGCCAGGTCTACTGTGAGGGTGGGTGGCCATCTGTTCCCTGCATGAATTCCCTTTGCTCAATGCCTCAAGTTGATGCAAAGCAAATACAAAATACTGGCTACCAAAGTGGCTTTGATTTATGGTATGGCAGAAATTAATATTTTATTCATTCTTTTATTTTATGTGGGAAAGACTAAATGACAAAAACATTAGGGTTATGTGTCTTTCTTGCAAAATTATAATTTAGTAAAGAATTTTTATTATCTTTTTGTTGTTACTTGGTTGTCAATTTTTTATCCCTTCATTTAGCATGCACAGCTGCTTACCTTGCTTCTGTCCCCTCAGCCATCTGTCCAGATCGATGCACTGCCTGACACATTCTTTTGCACTTGTGTTTTTTCTTGTCCTCTTGTCCAAAATTAAGGAGGCAGGGAGGTTGAGGCTTCTGTCAAACTGAGCCAAACTAATAAAGACTCTCAAAGATCTGTTGTGTGTGTGTGCGTGTGTGTGTGCTGCTGTCAGATAGAACCGCACTGTTACCTCTGCCTTGGGTGTAAAAACTGCAGAACTCAGTTTGAAGCGTCAGAGTCACCAGTAATTGTATAAAAGTTCTCTGGAAGCATAATCTTAGAAGAAGGATAAGACCAAGGCGGTGCTTCTTCTCGTTTGCTGGCAGCGCTACACCACATCACCACTCGTAGCTTTCACAGACTGACTTCAGTGCCATTGCAAGCTTATATTAATTGCTTTTGTCATGAGAGAACTGCAGTGTACTTTTCTATTCACTCACTGTCACTGAATCAAATTCAGCACTGTAAATCACTGTCACATTGTTAGCACATATTTCCTCTGTGCGCGAGTGTGGTTAAAGAGAAAAGCTCAAAATCCACGCCACTGATGTAGTTAGATTACACTTCTAACACCTTGATTGATTAGAATTTTCTGCCTCAGACAGGAGACTGGATTGACAGCTAGCATGCAAATTTAATGGTGTATTAAAAATGCAGCTTGCCAGCTGTTGTTGCAGGCAACAACTCGAATGTGTCCATTTTAATTATTTTTCCATATGTCACTCTTGTTGATATGAAATACGGCCAAGTCACGGCATCCGGAGAAGTGATTACTTCAGACAAAGCCTCCATCCTTGACTTAGCGTGTCATACTTCATTACCTTGCTAAGCCCAACTTTTAATTCTGCCCTGTGGAGGAAGGCAAATTGGTTTTCATGGCAGGCAATTAGTGTTTTTACTGTATGAATACAATATGTTTTGAATGCTGCATGTGATGATGCAGCAGCAGAATTAGATGGGGAAGTTAACTTTTTGTTTACAACGCAATTTCAATATATTAACAAGTCCAGGCATCACTAATTGGCATTCAACTCGAGTTGTACTATACAACGGCATCGTGCCGAGAGACTGTAGGGACTATCAAGGGAAAGGACTAGCAGAGCAAACACCAGTCATTTGTTTCTCCTGTTATGTACTAACAGCTGTTTGCCTCTAATGTGTTCTTTTTTTTGTTTACCTTTTTGTGAAGAACTTGATGGCAGGGTATGATAAGCCCCTCTCTGCATTTCAGCACTCCCCTCTGATTGTGACACAGTCATCTCTTGTTCCTCTGAATGAATCAGATGCAACAAAAAAACAAAAACAAAACAAGCCTACAGGCATCATCATTTCCAGTCTGTGTAATCACCACTCCAGGCTGATAAGACCGAAGATGAAAACATCCACCCGTGAAAGCGTTTGCTGTTGTTTAAAGTGTGCAAGGGAAAACAAATCCAGAGATAAACTGATTCACATGGTGGCCACGGATCGTCAGGCTAGACATGGAAGATGAGATACAACACTTAGTTATTCAGTTCAGTCTTCAGCCCCCCTTCAGACGACTTCACGACAGCTTGCGGATTCCGCAAAGTCCCTAATCCTTTTTATTTAATTATTTAATTGTAATGTGTTTGATTATTTTCATGACAAGACAGTACAGCAGACAAGAAGTGGCCTAGGGCAGAGTATGGGTTGCCTGTTCAACCACAGCCAGAGGAACCCCTAATCCTGGATGAGGTCACTAAATAAGCACTTTTGCCCTCTTTAGACTAATCTACATCAATGTGAGTGGATCTAGGAGGTTGCCAAAGTAACACTGGTGCTGTAAGGTTATATAATGCAGAATTTCTTCTTAACAGTAATATAATGACCTTATATAAAAAAGAAATTACATAACAAAGGTGGCTAGTGGGATTCAAACAATGTAACAGAATGAGCGAGCAATCGAAATGCTAACCACCCTGCAGCTTCTACTGACTTCTAATTAGCCTTGTGAAACATCTGGACTGTAAGGTGAACTTACACGGTGAAAGGCGTTTCCTGCTGGTCGCATGTCGTAGCCAGAGTACAGACGGGAACCAGACGCAGTTTATACCTCTTTATTATTACTCTCCTGGGAAAAAAAAACACTTTTTGAAAGTTGGAAATGTTTTTCACAATGGAAGCAGAGTAAACACTGTCAGTTTTTTTTCGGCTCCATTTCTGCAATTTTGTTAAAAACAAACGCACAAAGAGAATTGAAAGCTGAGCTACTACTGGGAAGCTGGAGTGGAGCGTGGGAGAAGCAAGACAGGACAGCTACAGCAGACAGTGGAGAACTTGAAACCTGATGATAAACAGTTTTCTGTGGCAGTAGTATCTTTGCACAATGAAGATCAGGGGCTACACAGCAAGTCAAAGATGGCTTTCTGGCTGATAAGGTGTAATGTGCATTGATTGCCTAAATGTGGCTGCTTGAGTTGGGTTTTATGGTTACATCTGACACTCAACAACATGGATTATAAATTGAGAACTCCCCAATTTCATGCATGTAACCAGCACCTTAATGGCCTGCTCTGTCATGTGAATTTTTTTCACTGTTTAATAGCTTATATTGGAAGTTGTAACATGCTGTATAATGAGCAATTAGCTTAAGTAACTCCACAAAGACTCCCACAGGCCATTTGTGTATCAGCAGTATTGGAGTATTTTCTCTTTCTTTCTTTTTTTTTTACCTTTTACCTTTTTCTTTCATTTATTTATGTATACTGTAATTTATTATTTATCTTAGTAAGAAGTCATTCGTATAACAACCTGACCTGACCACCAGAACTATTTATTGTAGGTCAATTGTTCATCGAAACAATCTCAGTGAACACATGTTTGAAAAATTGTTCTGATTTTATGTTTGTTGTTTTGTCTAGTGAGGGAGAGACTCAGTATGACTGAAAAAACTGACTACATTTCCTTGAAAAGCTGTGAGTGTTTACTGCAAGGTCCTTTCACTGATCAAAAACCCTTCAAATCGTGTTAAAGAATAAAATAAACACCACTTACATTACAGTCTCACACAATTACACTAGTAAGTGAGATGCTACTGCAAAAAAAAAAAAAAACTGGTCTGAACTCCAAATCTCAACAACTATAGGCCTATTTCCATTTACCGTTCAACCAATTCATTGTGAGCTGCTAAATGCTCAACTATGTTATCCAGATAGCCTGTAATTGTGTCTGTCAAGTATTGTATACTGACTTTTGAGAGCTTTATCTCAGAAATCAGCTGCCTGCTGTGACAGAAAATGGCAGTATGCCAAGCGTGAGAGTGAAACAAAACAGTAAAGACGTACTGTAAACTGACAAGAGAGTCTGCTGATAATTTTCTGTAGATTCATCACAATAAGTGACATTTTTCACTTTGTCATTTGACAAACTGAAGAAATCTTTATGATATCTTCAAATATGACTTCAAAATTTGAATAAGTAATGGAGTTAGGTAGGAAGAATAACTATAAACTGTTCGTAGTTCCTGTTGTCATTGTTTGAATAGCTTTCGTGAGAATTACATTGGCTTGTTTTAGAAAGAACAAGACAGTTTTTGTGTTGTGTTTCTTCACATCTTTAAAATAGCTGCTTAAGCGAAATATATAAGGTCTCTTGTGTTGCTTACATCTCTGATGATTAGCTGTTTAAAGTGCAAGATGCTAAAGAAGACAAGCTTTTGTAGGCCTTCACAGCTATTAAAAAATTCATTTTATAGTATATGATGTGGCATCTAAACATGGTCTTATAAGGAATGCATGCATTATTTCTAGATTTAAGAAGTGTTCTTTGTGGTTCTGCTGGTTACTTTCCCTACAGCGACTTTTCCTTCCATTTGTTAATATCAGTTCAGGTTAAAACACTTTGGAACCAGGTCCCACTTCAGGGAGCAATCTCTACCTCCCAAATCAGTCTTAGGTGGAAATCCATCCTGGCTCTGTGGCAGATTTTTTGATTGACAGCACTACAAAGTATCCTGCACATTCAAAATGATGGTCAGGTTCTGGGGAGGTGGCATGGATGACCTGCTGGCTAAGCAAATCACGGAATAACCATTAAAGAAGTGTTAATAAGGTCCTGTGGAGGGCAAGGCTGGGGCTGTGGTGCTCATTAGCAGGTTCCTTTTAGATACATTACAGAGTGATTGGACTTGTCCCATCTCTTAAAGTTCTTCCACTGAATATGTAGGGGAGCCCAGGAGGAGAAGGATAGAGGTGAACAACTGTGTCTGTAAAAGAAAATGAAAAAAAAAAGTGACTTGCTATGCATTTCACCATATTTTGGGCCAGTTTATAGTCTGTCAGAATTAGTTCTGACAGTTCTGTGTTTGGCAGAAATCAGTGTTTGTATTTGTTCCAAATGGAGCGTAAATAGAAGTTTAAATATTTGGATAACTGTGAACAAATTCATACAGCCCAGTCTTGCACTTAACTGACATCAAATTGCATGGTCATTGTGATATTAAAAGTGCTGCTGAATAAGTTAAATTATCTTTCTCAACACTCCCAACCACACCATGAAGAGATGATCAGTTTTGCTGAGGTACATGGCTACAGTGATCAACCACAACATTAATATCACTTCCTTTGTATTTTGAGGATCCCCGTGGCTCCATACCCATTGAGGGATTGTCAGTCAATCTCTGTGATGTCCTGTGGTGTCACTAGCAATGAATCCTGTCTATCGCTCCTTTGTTCTTTGAACTGTATATGAGTAGTTTTGCTGGGTTTATTTGGATGCATTTTTCTACTCTGGGAGTGTACAGCCATTGGGGAATGTTATCTCCACGGCAGCTTGTGTCTCTACTGCAACAATTTTTGCCAGGACCAAAGGTTTCCCAGTAGAACATTGCAAATGTAGGATGACAATCAATGTTAGTTGTTAGTTGTTGGCTTCAGTAGACCTTTTGATAAAGGTTATATAGTTGGATCAGGTGGTCTGTTGTCACCCCTACATTATGTTGCAACAGCATAAACAAGGGATGGTGGTGGGACGCTTCACAAGACGCAGTACCTCATGAGGTACTACAGATGAAGCACTGAGCACTTCTCTTTTACTCGCTTCTTTTTCACTTCCCATGTGTTTCTAAGTCACTATTACACATCATTACTTTTGTCTACTCTGCCCTGTAGTCTGTGTTATTTCTTCATCTGCCTTTTTTCTGTCTTTTCTTCTTCTTTGTCGTCATCTCAACCAGTCATTGCACATGGCTGACCTTTTTTTTAAATAAGGTGTTTTCCTTTAAAAAAAGGTCTCCTTCCCCATCATTATCAAATTCTTGTTCATCTGTGATTGTCAGATGTTTCTAATATTGAGCGCTCACAATATAAAGTGGCTTGCCACTCTGAACTGACGCTATAAATTGAATTGAATTGAGTGGTTATTATTTGACATTTGTATTGTTGTGTCCTGAAGATCTCTATAGTTTCTCCTCAGCTGCAGAGATTTAATGGCAGCTTCTCTTTCCCACAATTAACTCATGAATTTATACAACACTGAAGTAATCCTCACTGTCCTTTAGCCGAGGACTGATTTAGCAACTGTCTCTGGTTTTTGAAATTTTAACACATGTGACAAACACCTTGTAGCATTTTCCAAAATACCAGCAGAGAACAAATATGTCGAGGTCAGTGAATGACAAGCCACCCTACAATTCCTGACAAGACTCTTGGGTATCCCGAGGAACAATAGCACTTCTAGATACACTGCAGTCAATTACAGTGATGTGAGATGTGGGGGCAGACAGAGGAAATGACAGTTGGGAGACAGCTCTCTTATCATTGTCCTTCTGTTGTGGTCACTTTGAAACAAGTGGAGCTATTTGTCTGGCAGTGAGGTATGCTGGAGGGGAAGAGAAAGAACGCTTTTATTTCTGAAAAGACAGGAGAGGGGAATATGCAAGAATTGTAGTGCAGACAGAATATCTGAGTATTAACTGAGGGAGCAAGCTAAAAAAGTACTTTGAGAGGAGCTGTTTGGCAGGTAACTGGCAGGAGAAGTGATAGAGAATACTTGCAGGCAGGTAGCTGGAGGACAATGGACTGACAAGGCTGCTGTGATGTTTGCCCGAGCACAGTGTACTTTAAATGTGGAGCATCAATCAAGATGCTGCCCGCTGCACAGCACGGCAACTTTTATCGCCACTCATTAAAGTAAGTGCAGATATTTTATGCATCAGTTAAAATGCAAGGACATTTTCATGCTAATTTCCCTCTTTTAGATTTGTTATTCATCATCTTTGATCAACATGGTCCTGCACACAAATAAAGCAGAGGGTGTGCTGCCTGATGAGTCTGGATGCATCACATCTGCAAATTGCTTCTGCTGCTTCAGTTTATTTAGCAAACTCAGGACTTTTATTTATGTTTAATGAAACTGTGATATATTAAATCCCGCTTCAGTTGTTGTTCAGAACCAAATTGAGTGCAGCATTAATTTCTTTTTGCAAGGGAGTATTTATCATCTTTAAAAGTGGAGAACAAACAGAGTATGGAATTCAAGTTCTGTTATTGTTCCAGTTCTGTCTCTGGGAGCGGTTCCATCATCAGAAGAACATTTAGCAACTCTAAATCCAACCTTTGCCTCCTGCCTAACCACCTTTGCCCCCCTCTCCAATAGGATTTGCTAAAAATGCGGTGGCCTTCTCTGAAATGAAATAAACTTGTGAACTTTGGCCCAAATTTCTCACCCCGTGGACTGTTTTGCCTCCCTAGTGAATCTGTAAGCACATGAATCAGCGGCCGATTTGTGTTTTGGGTCTGGTCCCGGTCTTTGAATTTCAAGTTTCTCTACACTGGGCGCTTTTTGTTCTTCTGTTTCACCGCAGAAACAATGGGTTTTAATTGATTTTTTATGAATGAACGTGAACAGTGAACACCCTCTCTCATTAGAGACATGGGTGCAGATCTGAGAGCTGTTAATCCACTGTTCAAAGGACAGTTATGGGCTTTTGAATCTAACAGCCTTTGTATAGCAACACTTCCTATTTAGGATGCCTTTAAGTCTGGACTTTATTTATTAACTTACACAGCGGCAGTTGTGTTAATGCTTGTTGTCTCTAAATACCTTTAAACTGTTTATCTGCTGTTGCTCTTTTTACACCAGCTTGAAGATTCAAAATACCAAACATAAGAGCAGCTAAGCTGGAACAGGAGCTGAGCACAGCCTGGGTTACCAAAGATTTTGGCAACAATGGCACTGGCTCAAGCTGTTTATCGTATTGAAAACCATAGCACTGTATACAGTCATGTCCTTTAAAGAGTTGCACTGAGTGAGAAAACAGCAGTTATAAATAGTGATGCTAAGGGCATTTTAAGGATACTTTCTCAAGTATTTTAGATAAACCTGGTAAAAGACTGATCTTACCTCTTCTGTGCTGACCTCGAGCAGCTTTATATCCCACCTCCTTACAAGGCAATCTCTTGCTCTCATCTGTAATCTATTATTCATAACGAAGAGGCAGAGTAGAGACTGGGAGAAGCAGATAACTTGGTCACTTCTTTCTCCATCCACCGCCCCTCAACCCCTCATTACTATTATCAGTACTATTATACTACTATTACCTCAGCTATTGTGAGGGGAAAACAAATGGAACGACTGCCTTTTGTTGTATAGGAGAGGGGAAAATTTGTATTCTGTGCAGAATTTGAATGTAGACTTGCCATTCAGAGCACACAGGCTATGGCTGCCAGTTGCATTGTGCAAATAATAATGCACGGGAGGGATCAAATTAAAATTTATCAGCTCTGAGATGGTATCCTTCTCCAAATCTATTTCTTGCAGATGAAAAATTGAAAATGCAAAAGTGAACACGTTTTGAATTTGCTGCTAATTTGCTCCGTTATTCCAAGAGAACTCCGAAGACAAGTTTGTGGCTAGTCTGTTGGGACATATATAGTCCAATGGTCATATATATATATCATAAATGTTACATAATGGACCCCGGCCTTAAGTCACTAGAATAATATTTGCCATGAGTGGACTAGCTTGTTTTTGTTTCCCTCATTAACAATGACAATTTCATTTATATAGCACATTTCATTCACTATAAAAACCTGCGCAGGTTTGCAGTGCCTTAAGGCAGTGAAAACAGCTAAACAGAACCAAAAAACAAACAACAAAACAAAATTAAAAAACAAACAAACACCTCTTAAGCTCAGGCCTGTCTGAATATAAGGGTTTTGAGTCTGTTTTTGAGTATACGTACAGATGCAATTGACCCCAAATCAGCAAGACAGCTTGTTCCAAAGACCAGGACAACAGTAACTGAGAGCAGCCTGAGACCTGATTCCAGGAACAATTAAAATATCTAGAATCAGATCTTTTAAATCCATATAAATTTTAGATCTAGAGGAAAAAATGAAAAGGTCTGAGAGGTCTGACTGGGTTGTAGAAATGGGGGAGTCAAACTATTGAGAGCTTTGTGAACTAATAAGAATGTCAAAGGCTATAAAGCCAATGAAGAGCCCCTTAAATACTGGGGTAAGGAATCTGCTGCATTTTGAATGAGCTGAAGTCATCCCACTGATGATTTGGGGCGTCCTGCAGTAATCCAACTTGAGATTTTCTAACCTCAGATATATTTGTTAAGTGATAAAAAGGAGCTGTGGAGCTCAAAGCTGAGATCACTGTAAAAAATGAATAACTGATGAATAAATATGAAAAAAATGGTAAAAAGGTGATCATTTCAGGATGGTCACATTAAATACAAAAACAAACATACTAATGTTTTCACATTGACGCACTCAAACACACAAACAAACAGTGGTCCCACTCTTGGTGTAAAAGCTGATAAATGACTCCTGTTGTTGAGATAATCAGTAATGATTATCAATTTGCAGAGGGCAATTGTTTACTGAGCGCCTTCACAATTTGCTAATATTCACAGATGATAAATTATTGTTATTGTTGTTATTCACTGTTCCCAGTGAATTCGGACAGAGGGATAATACATTTCCTGATCCGGGCTCAACCACACTTTTATACGTAATTGTTTTATTATCTCTGCAATATATTTAACAACAAACCAAGTCTCTCTGTCTCTGCATAACGTAGGCGGTGTTTTCCTGGGCATCTATTTCACACTGTTGTACACGCAAGCTGGAGGGACAAGAGATCAACACCCTGTCAGGCTCGGTATTAGGCTGCAATCTGAAAAAAATCACAAGATGTGAGAGACTTGACATGCTGAGAGGTACTCTGTTGGAGTGAAAAAGCTACTCCACGAGTTGTTGGTTGAAGAGAGAACGTGCAGCAAAGTCTACATGTCTTAGCTGTCACTGACTCCATTCCCCCGCTGCACATTACAACATGGTACTCTCAGCCCTCTCCGACCAGACCTGCAAATTGCCTCTACCTTGTTGCCGTTCCTGGTTCTGTGAACTTATCACATGGTGGGCAAATGAATTATCACAGATAGAGGCAATATCTATCAATTTGTCAGTACAGACTGTGGGGTAATAGACACGGAGGCTGAGATATTATAATTGAAAGGCCCCTTCAGTAGCGATACATAATGAAGTTTCCCTGTGGGCTGTTAAGGGTTGGGGAAGGCAGTGTTTCAGATGGTGGAAGGTGTTTTCACATATATCGAGTCATCCTGTTAACCCCCCACTGGGTGAGGCATGGAGGGAATATGATATGGGTGTGAAAACACAGGAGGGGGAGTCACTCAAACGGCTTCATTATGAATCATTTGGAACAGGTCTGTGCATGACGCAAATATGGTATTATCTGAAAGTGCTATTAACTGACAAATTCAGTGAGACATTAGGGAGACAAATCAGCAGCTTTCCATGACACAGCCAATGTACTACACATCATGTATGTGACTGCTAAACATTTTGCAAAATGATTGCAGTTGTCGTTTGTTGATGTTTAAAATCTAGCTGAACCCATGAGGCCTAACTCATCACTGGTGTCGATCCCAATCCTAACAGTACCAGTTTTAAATGTTTTTTCACATCTCATTCAGGGAACAGAGACAATCATTCGAGCATTCATTTAGCACACATCTTTTCACAGTTTTCCAACATAAGCTTGTTTTCCCTTTCTTCAAAGTATAGGATTAGGGTTAGAATAACACTGTCTACATTAGGTCATTGGTGACGCATCTAGGGTCCATTAAAGCCATATACTTAAAACTAAACTGGATTTAAAGTATAACTGAATAAACAAGAGAAAACAAAATAATAAGGCAGTTCACCCCTTCAGCTTCACCACCTATTTACACGTGATAAGTAACCTAGTTACAAAGCTCAACAGTCCTCGGGAAAACATGCACAAAAATCACAGAGGGTTTGGAGGCCAAGGTCGGGTCTGTTGCTGCTGTCAGTTGCTGCCTGGGGACAACTGCTGGAGAGGTTTTTTCAAAATAGCCACTTGATCAGGAAGCCAATCAGCAGCTGCCAGCTCTCCAATCAGGAACGACCTGCAGAGACTCTTAAAGACACAGAGCATAGAACAAAAAAACAGCCACTGGGATTCAAATTATGGCAAGGGCCATAACAGTGATTTTTGTCCATCCATCAGTCCATAGGGTGAGAGGCGGGGTGCAACTAAACTGTTCTCTCAGGTCTTGGCATTCTTGGAACAGGGTTAGGATTATCACCTATGTTGACTTTATTCATTTTGGAATTACAGTTCTTCTTTTTATGATTTGGGTTACGGTATGTAAAAAGTGCTGGACATTAACCACACCGCAGTTTCAATGTTCTGCAATGATTTCACTGATATATGCTTTAAATAATTTGTTTCCAAATACTGAACGAATTTTAACCCCGTGCACCTTTGAGCTACATCTACCCAGGTCAGGTTGTTACAAAAATCAGTTTCATGGCACATTTGGTGATAACACTGCCCTCTACTTGTTCAGTTCAAATGGCTCTAGCATAGGGCTTCATTTCCATTGTAAAATAATTGGGACAGTTCAGTGTTTTTGAATAGGGTCAACAACCCAGTGTGTATACTCGTGTTCACACTTATTCACACTATAATTTCTAATGTTGATTTGTGAACTGAAAAAGAAAAAAGATTTTCAAACCTCACTTTTGCTTAATGATGGCAACAGTGATTATGTATGTACTGTATTTAAATGATTTCAAATTCACTTCATTTGTATGTAAATGAAGTGTATTCAGTGACATTAAACACTGCGTTAGATCTCATCAGTGGCACTTTGAGGAGAAAATATTAAGTAAAGGGTAACAAGAAATGGAACAAAAATAGATTTTTTTTTTAAGTTTACAAATGCTGCTTCGGGTACCTAAAACATTTATTTCATTTTTGAGTGTTAAAAATCTGTTGGTATCTTATGATTGTCAAATGGTTTATGAATTGGTGTAAAGTGGATGTTTATATTGATTTCACACCTGATCGTCACTTGAACAAATTATGCAAGACAAGGTTTAAAAACCTAATAGCGGTTTTCCTTACAGAAAGGAGTCAAAACCATTAGTTTCCATTAATTTTCAGACACAATATCCATATAGCTGAACCTTGCCTCCAGTTATGAAACCAGTCTATTATTAGTAGTATTATTACTTTCACATTCCTTAATTAAGACAATGAAAACCAGTGGATTAAATAGTCACTGAACTCACATTAAATGTTTATGCTGTCAAAATTTGGCAAACTATAAACCAAGACAAAAAAGATGAATTGCTGAACAGGATAAAAATCCATACATTTGAACTGTGCAGCATACATTTAAAAATTGTCTATCAAAAATATGTGTGTGATTCATATTTTAACTACATTTACTTTAAAATATTTTTCTTATTAATAAAGTCTGTACTATGTCAGGCTAAAAGTCACATTTTAATATTTGTTCAAAAACCCTACACACGGATATGAACCATTCACAGCTACAGGGGATAAAAGAAAAACAGACCTACTTCTATATGTACATTTATTTAAATGCCAACTTTACATATTTACACATTAGAAAATAAAATATCACTCAAGAGTTAAGATATGAAAATAAGGACATTCATTCTAAGGGAGTTCTACGGTTATCTTTTACTCAACGTGACATGAGAAAAAATCACACCATGAGCAACCAGCAGCACGGGACACTTTTATTACTAGCCAGTATATAAGGCTTATTCTGTATCTATTCAGTCAGTCAACTTTCCATTGTTTTGCCATCTACTAAAAAAAATCCAAAAGGGACTGAGAGTAAATCCTTCTCTCTGGATCCAAGCTGGATTCTCTGCCATTATTGCTACACGGCCTATACTGAGTCTGCATTGGCCCTAACCAGTATTTTATTTTATTTTATTTGAACAATAATAACTTAATAAAATAAAAACAATAAAATCAATAATCAATCAATCTTAATTTGGCAAATATAGGTTATTAGCCTACTGCCACTTCTTCTTTATTTTTTTTTTCAAATAGAAATGATAAACTATCATAACTTCTTTTCAGCTGGATTTGGAGTTTGTATGTTCGACTTGAGCCTGTATGGGTTTTCTCTGGCTCCTGGGTTTTTCTCCCATAGTTTAAAGATATGCTTATTAGGTTAACTGGTGATTCTTAGCTGGCCATAAATAATGTTATTATTTATGACATTTTCTGTACCAAATTTAATAAAAACAGAAAGAAAACAAATATCAAAGCTGGCTTCTTTTCCTCACACTTGTTGCAATCAGCTGATTTCAGCTTATGTCCACGAAATAATAAAATAGTATAGTAGTCTATAACTTTTAAAATAGTGTCGATATAAGCATGACTTTTTGTTGTTGTTATTGCAGAAAGGACACATTTATAATGGCAAAGTTGTCTCCATGTTGTTACTTATATTATGTCTAATTACGGCAGGCTAAATGACTCACTACAGACAAGTCTGAAGCAGCAAGATTTATAACTGTGACAAACAGTTCATCCAACTTTACGACACGATGTTCAATCTCAGAGATAAAAGACTGTTTGGAAAAGATGCTAGAAAAGAAATATTATTTAAAGTGGGCAACGTGATGACTGATAGAAATTCAGTGTAAAAATTATGGATGGCTACATTCTGATGGTTAATATAAAATTTGTAATCTTCCATCTGATATTTAACAGAAGGCTAACTATAGCCTGTTGGTGGTGTTCAGTACTTTTCTATGCCCATCCCCAAATGTGAATCACATGTCACTGCCTATACTATATGCACATAGTAATTGGTGCACCCTTGGAGCGCTTTCAAATCAGGCAAAATTAGCCGCATGCTGCCGCTTCTGACAGATATGAGCTTTTCAATCCTCTTCCCAACTGAGTGGAGGAGTTTTCTGTGTCTTAATTACCTCACATTTGGCACAGTGCACTGCAGAGCTGGCTGTCGGGAGATAGGGACTCAACTGAGACACTCAGACAGCGGTTGGTGACAGAAGCCAGGGGAGGACGCAGGAGAGAAAAAGCTCCCAGCTAGCATGCTTTGGATGACAGAAGCAGTGTTGGAGGGGGCCATAGATCCCCACGGAGGGGCAGAAGAAAGAGAAAGAGCCAGCTCAAGGGAGAATCCCCCTCAGGCACATATGGCAGAATTGAAACATCCATATGCTGGCATAAAACAGAAGAGTGTCGATACTCTCGGTCTCTCCTTCTGTCTGCCTTTGGAGATACGGTATACTGGCTGGTCTTTTTTATTTTGCACACAACTCAAAATCCCCAGAGGAATGCTGACTGTGGTAAAGGAAAGACCGATGTTTCAAAAATCCATACTGGGAATACAACATCATGGCAAGTCCATGGATGAAGCTATAAAATAGAGGCTGCCACAAGAACAACAGGGTTTACAGAACATTATATGAAACAACCAATAAAAGTCATTTTTCTCTAAGACATTATGTATGTGCCATAAACTACTATTGCTGAGGAAAAAAGAAAGTAAAAGTTGCACCTTTTACATGTTGGCTGCAGTGTTGAGGCACAGCTTTACTTAGAAGGCAAACCTTCTCCATTTCCACTTTGCCTCAGAGAGTAGCTGGATAGTGTTTATAGACCAGTCTGCCACTTCCATTGGAAAATGCACTTTCCCCCCTAGCAACAGGATATTGGCAGGGTTGCTGACTGGTTTGTAGGCCAGCATGACTAGGATTTACATGACTGCCATCAACATCCAGCAAAACAAATTTTTCCCTCATGACTGGTGGTTGTCAAATGGTTGTGACCCTGACTCTAGGACTGTTTGATTAGGACCGTATTCACTTGATACATTGTTACTATAACTGCCACATAATCGACAATGGCAAGCAAGCTAATGTCATATTGTTAGTAGCCATGTGTCTGCAAAACCTCAATATAGACTGGTGATAAATAAAAAAAACAAACGAATCCATCATGGTTTCTTGGTCACCATCTTCATGCTTCAGTCTGACCGTGAAACCACTTACTCGCTGGATTAAGTCATTAGGCAACGAGCATACCACCACCATTTGTCATTGTAAAACATTTTAAGAGCAAGACTTACTAAATTGAGGTCAAGTGAGAAAGCCATTTTCCCATAGACTTCTATAGGACCATCTTTTTGCAACCACAGCTATCACCATCTGGTGGCCTTTAGAATTCAAGTTTAAATCACTCTGGATAAGCTTCATTTTTCCAACCCTCATGTTACATCCATGTTTTATTATATCGTTATATCTACAGACAATATTTAACGAGTATTAAAAAAAGAAACAAAGTGTTAGGCTGTAGATATATACAGGATTTCATCTAACCAATAATGACTCATTCAATTGTCAAATAAAATAAAATAATATTAAGTGCTGCTGGGATATCACAGAGGTCCAATCACTTAAAGGCACTTCAATCTTATTTCTGTATTTACAGCTGAATCATCTAATGGAAATTCTCCTTTACACTTAATAACTCTAACTTGAAATAAAAGACTAGCGTGCATGTCTTATACCCAAGCAATTTCCTGTCAGTGTTTTCTCTGAGTCAGTTGATAATGGGAAAAACATAAAAGGACCCTGCAGAGAGAGTTGACTCCTGCAGCCAGAGGCAATGAACTGCAAAGGCTGACAGCGAAGCACCCGAGGTGTTAGTGTAAAAACTCTTCTTATATCCATGCCACAGACACTCTGCTACCAAAGTATGTGTATGTTTGCTCAATCTTTTAATTATATGAGTCAGCTAATTGTAGGTAAAACAGGCCTAAACACAGCACAACATGACACTGACGCATGGTGTCAGTGTCATGTCATGTCTATTTTTTTAATGTTTTATGGACAACATATGGAAATTAGCCCTTGGCTATAATCTGGCATATTTACATTCATGTAATTTATTTTTTATGTTCATTAACATGCACTGTCCTAAATAAATAAAATAAAAAAATAAAATAAAAATTGCCGACATAAATAACTGTACCTGTGTTGGCTATAAAGAAGCAATCGTGTCATTGCAGAGGCTGTTTTTGTTCCCCTAGTAATACACGGTGTGATTTAGAATGGACAGAAACTGTACACAGCGGGCTACAACACAACATCTCCAACCAGATCTGCCTCCAGTTCAATTGTGCTCCCTGTACTAAACTGTCTCTATTCCCTTGATGTGGCATTGATCGGTCTACTCGGAGCATTGTCTGATAGTCTGACCGCCACCATCAATATTGCATCAAGTTCTTTCTAAACAGCTCAGAACTATTTTGCACTCCATCTAGGGAGAGGTAATAAACATGTCTGTCTTCATTCCCTGGCAAGAATCACATGCCGCCTCATCTCACCCAGTGGCTTTATTTTGTGCGAGGGAGAACTGAATAATTGAGATCCACTTCTTTTGTGGCACAAGGTGAGCTTTGGAAATGATACAAGCAAAAAAGGGACCTGTTACATTATTAATCACTTCAAATATTAATTAGTTATTCTTTGTAATTAGTATGTGGTCCTTTAATCACACACTATCCACTGTGAAGATTAAATGTTTACAACAGAGTAAGTCAATATTTGCTCACTGGAAGTTAAAGTAAAAAAATTAGCATCAGCACTCAAACCTATGGTAGCAGCAGAGGGAATTCAGGCATTCCAGTTCTGTCTTCTGAAAACGCAGCTGGACCAGATTTTGGCCCAGACTCCACCTGACTTCTCACTGGTTTTTTCCTCCATCTCTCTCCTGACCACTGTGGTCTATCTGGCAGATACAGCAATCTAGGGAAGCATGAAGATATTAAATTAAACCAGGAGGAATCAGTCATGCAGCTGCCACAATGCCCTGTGGGAAATATAGTAAAAAACAGTGTTTGAGAGGATGACATCTACAGTACTGGTGACTCATTGACCCAAGTCCTCTAGCTAGCTCATTAGCCCTTCATTATAACAGGTTCTGCAGACTCTGGTGACAGTGTGCTGACGTTATGTACCTTGATTTTAATTATTGGCCTGGAACCACTCAGATGCACTGCTGTGCTACCAAATTGCATCTGATAGTAATCTGTGTGCAATTAGGGTCACTTAAAACATATTCACATTTAAACTGGTGGTTTTGGTCAAACGATTTGAGACAAGAGACCAACCAAGTGCAGAGCCTACTTCTGAGGATGTAGCAGCTCGCTAACAATCTCATCTAATGCTATAAACCCAGAAGAGAGACGGGGGGAATGCCATTTTCCCCAGTTCACCTAGTAAAAATGATCTAATTTCATGCCTTTATTTAGCTTGATTTATTTAGCATTATAGTAGGTCTAAGGGAACTTTAAAAAAGAGTAAGTGATCTTTGATGCAGCTCCCCCAATGAATAGGGCATCACTAAGGTTAAATTGATTATAACTGAAATTGACCATAATATTGGGTTAGTGAAGTAACAAAAATGCATTAGTTTGTACGTAATTAGACAATTAATCACATGTACAATCATCCAAAAGGTACCATTTATCAAATGTTTTTAAACAGCAAAAAACAATTTATTCTCATTTACTAAAGCTTTGCAAAATAAGTTGTAGGACAGTGTACCGCCCAAAAAACTGCTTAAGTTCTTTATACCCACCTGGTCATTGGGAACATGTTTAGAGTTATGGGAGGTTTTAGGATCCCCTAACTCTGACCTGTTGTATGTGAAGAGGTTAAAATGTTGAAACTTTCTTTTTATCATACTTATAAAGATAAAAAGATAAAAAAAAAAAAAAGAGAAAATAAAACAATAAATGTTTTATGGCATCTGCAGCTCCAGTTCAATTTGAATGGTAGACCAGCATCACTATTAACCTACTAATTAACTTAGTCATATTCATAACTGGAGTGTTTATGTTTCAACAAACTTACAACAAAAAATTGTAATAACCTTTTTCTAATCGAACTGACATTTTTACACAATCACATGTTCACACGGACATTTATTCTGTTACATTTAAGAAATTCTGTCTCACGCTTACGGCCAATTGAGAATCACAGCTAAACTAACATGCATGTGTTTGATTAGGAAGCCATGTGTCCAGATATGTCAGGCACTGCGCCTTCCCTGATATATTATTTAAGTGCTTCTGTGTTATGCTGCTTTGTTTTTATTGTATTTGGTTGTAAACATTGTGTTTCGCACTCTGTAGAATCCTTTTTCAAACCCAAAAATACAATCAAAATTGTAACTATTTGCACAAGTGTACATCAGAATCAGAATCAGAATACTTTATTGATCCCTAGGGGAAATTCTTTTTTGTTACAGTGCTCCATTATAAACAACCATTAACAAAGACAGACAATACACTAACTAAGAATAGCACAATATATACAGGCATATATATACATAAAGGTCACTTATTAATAAATAGCTGAAAAAGGAAGAACATGTGCAAAAAGGGTGTAGCTATTGCAGTATACAGTGTGTTAAATGGATGAGTTGTACAGAGAGATGGCCACAGGCAGGAATGATTTCCTGTGTCGTTCAGTGGTGCTTCTAAACATAAATGATGATCTAGAATGCTACAACTAAAACGACATATCTATTAATCTACAAATAAAGGAAATAAATGATTATTATAAGTTACATTACATTAAAGAAACCAGTTACCCTGTGTTTATATCAAATCAATGTTTCTGATATTTGAAAAATTTAGCATTATATCTATTATATCTAAATCTAGCATTATATGTGATATATGGCCTCTGATATTTCTGATTTGAATTTTTGATCAAACAAGAATATTCAGAACAGAAATATTCTGTCTTTACTCTCCCAATTTAAAATATCCTGGAAAAGCCCTTCCTTATATCACTTTTATAAAGCCAATCCCAGCCCACATCCCTCTCTTAATGCAGTGTGTAGCAGTTCATAAGCCTCCTGCTCTTCGCTTGTTAAAATGTAACCATCTATTGACATCAAAATCAAATCTGTGTGCATTAACGCATTTTGTTTCATAGATTTGAATGGGGCCGCTTGCTGCCTTTATATGGGAAACTGTCTTTTAGTAACATCAGGACAATATTGACATCATCTATTTGTGTGTCAGTTGATAGTTGATGTTAATAGATGATGAGTTAAACATTGATTCTGCAATAGGATTTAGGACTGGGCAATGTAATTTGCTTTCTCATTAATGTAAACATTATACATGCTTGTTCAAACCTGACTGTGAGAAAATATTGATCGGCCAAAGACTGAGTTACCTCAGTTAAAGGGCGACGCTCTGTGACTGTTGCTGTTTCTCTCACTGTGTGCAGAGGCAAACAAAGGTCAGCACCGATACAGTACGTTCCTCCCAAAATACCTATGAATGGTAACACGATGACTTCCGGGAGACAACGTTTGAGTGATATTTCAGAAAGTCCTGTCACCTTTTACATAAATAGCTCGGCTGCTCTTTGTCCTTCATGACTTCCTCCACCCTGACAGGCTGATTGATAGGAATGTGCCTAATACATTATTTTAGCCCATTGATTGAGCCCAAAGATCAGTGTTGTGGCAGAGGTAACAGGACCCTCCTATGAGATAGCTCCTTCATGCACGCGCAAGCAGAGGTGTCAGCTGCCAGCCTACTAATCACCCTATGCTGTGAGTAATGGCTATGAAAGCAATCACAGAAGAAATGCATCATCTCTGCAGATGCCTGATCTATCAACCTGACTCACTCTCATTTGACTGAAACGCATGCCAACATGAAATATGAAGCTTTGTTAAAGGCAGAGGAGGAGTGGTGGCTCTAGAGCTGCAGAATGTGATAATTAAACACACCCATAAAGACCAATTGTATTTCATATATTGACATGTACATGTTGCGCATTTTCCAAACATCTCCCTGGGTAAACATTTCATGCTTAGCTCTGGTGCATAATTACAATGATTCACCGGTTATATACCAACAGTCATTTTCCACTTCACTCATCTTTCAATTTGTTTCCCCACACGATATCAGCAGAGTAATAGTGGCAGAAGAAAGAAATGGCTCGCTCGCACACCATCAAATAGCTATTTGTCAGAGAGTTTGATGTTTCATGCAAACAAAAGCAACAAGCAAGGCATTCTCAGCTTCCCAGATTTGTTGATGGCTTGCACTATGAAGAGGTAGCAGGAGAGACTCGCTGGTTGTCTTTCCCCATCTGCCATATTTGAAGCTGGTTTTGTTGTCATTTTGACTGTGCAGACGTAATTTCACACAGTGGGGATCGTCCCCTCCCCCAACCATTATGGAGAATGCAAAAATTGGCAAAGGGGCTGCTACATTTACTACAGCACGGGGAAGACCGGACGGAGACATCAAGGAAGAGAAAATCCACACAGGCAGATTTTCTTTCAATGAGTGCTAATGTGCCATGACCAAGAATGTCAAACCTGGCCTTTCACACCATAATAGAGTCTCATGATTTATGTTTTGGGCATCTAACAAATGCAATATTTATCATTTTGCAACAAATTACTGCTGCATCTCTGGAAATGAATTCTATAGATTTTCCTCGCGGCTTATTCTGGTTTTCTCTGAGTGAGGGTTATTACTTAATTAGATGGGAGGAAGGCTCTGTCAGACATTTCCCCTGCCTCCAACTGAGACTTTTGTTACCCCAGCTGCTTGTGTAGAATACTGATCGCCTGGCAGATACTTTAACCAATTACCTGACAAATTTGAAATTTGAAATAATATATGAATGCCATTCCTCAAATCCCTGCTCTTGCTTTACTCTCTACCCATGTTTCGCTGCAGGATGAGTCCCCTGTTTTCATGGAATTTAAATCTTTCAAGTTTTACTGCTCATTAGAAATAGAAAAAAAAACCTCTTTTGAACTGAAATCAATTATAATGAAAACTAAGTGTTGTACAAACGAAAGCATTTCATGACATGATGTTAAGATTAAGAGATGATTATTTTTTAAACAAAGTGTGCTCCAGTACAATCTTTTCTTTCATTCTAGGTAAACATGCTCAGTTATCCCCCTCAAAAAGGTTTCTTTGCTGAATTTTATTACATGATACACTTGGGTAATAAAATAATAACTAAAGTGCGTAGTGCCTAAAAATGCAATACGTCTATTAGGAAGTTGCCGTCATGGTCAAGTAAATCTTTACTCTCATCAGAGCATGAACGGGTCTTCCAGCTGTGTCTCCTGTGTGTCATCTGACAAACTGTAGCTGACGCGTCACGTGGTTTAGTTTGAGAGCTTTCTTTTTGGCACTCTGCCACACCACAGATTCTGGTGAAGGACAAGGTTCAGCGGCTGTTGTCTGCACAGTCCCTTCACTCTGAATGATACAGCTTGAAGCTCTTTCAGAGTTATTGTTTCTTGGCGTCCTTCCTTAGAAGTCCCCTTCTCGCTTGCTTACTCAAATATGCAACTGTGCCAAACTCTCTCCATTTCTTAATGACTGATTAAAATGGCATCAGGGCTTCTCGGTGACTTTTAAATGATTTAGGTGGCTTTTATTGAATGCATGTATACTTGGAAATGTATTTTCTTTTAAGATTTCAAACAAGACAAGTGTTTTTTCTCGAGTTGATCAAAGTCAAACCAGACTGCTGGTTCTATAGCCATGTTGTCAGAGGAGGCTGCACTTCAACTGCTTAATAACCCATAACATGGCACTTCCCATAACATAAATCTAATAAGAATGTAAAAGGAAGGGTCCTTTTGATTCAAGTCTGCTTTTCCAATGCATTTCATTATGGCATCTTGAACTTGACTTAGCAGAGTTTGCTGAACAGGGCTGAAATTCAGTGGAATTTGTGGAAAGAATAGTAGAACCAAGTAGTCAAAAAACTGGATTTTTCTTGGTCTGAAAAATGAAGCTTATGCTGAAATCTGTGTTCTTTGTAATTTTCCTTCAGGAGATGACTACTATTGTAGTAGTAGGAAAACTGCTCTTTTGCTCCGTTACCTCAGTAAGCTTTGTTCAATTACTAGTTTTGAGTCGCATTTAAAAAAACACATTATGTTCATTTTGTAATTTATGGACCAAAATAAGGTTTTGGTGTTTTGAGAGCCCAGTTGCAGCAAAAAAGCCCTATGCAAGTACCAGTCCATTTAAACTGCTCTTGAAGCTACCACCGTGGCTGTTTTGAATACTTTAATGTGTATTTATGTGTCTTTATTAATCCAGCCATGGAAAATAGGGTTGGTATGGCCCATGACTACTCAATAAGGGGCTCTTAAACGACGGGGTGCTAAAAGACCAACGCACACTTACCTGTTTGATGCCTTTTAATATATTTGTGAGTCCCCACTAAGTAAGCATCTTTATCTTCTATATAAAAATATGGTGTATATAATATGATGTGATTCCATTACAGTATATTCTCTGTGTTTAACCTAATGATTACTCTGCGTAAAAGATCAGGGCACCACCCCTGACTGCCTGAAGTAGAATTTCCACAGAAAGTTAGAAAATAGATTTTTTTCAGTATTTCAATAGAAACAACAAATTGAAAATTAGTTCAGAAATTCCCAAAGTTATTGGGATACTATTATTAATCGATGATGGCTCTTCCAACTTCTCTACCTTGACTTGTAGGTGGCGCAAATTAGTTAATCAGAGAATTACTACAGGCTCAAATGTATCCTCATATTTGTCTGGACCAAAGTTGCAGCCTATGCAACCAGCAGAAAGGCTCATTATGCCATCACTACACTAGTGTGGATAAAAAGGGGGTGGGGTGGCTGTAGCTCAGGAGGTAGAGCAGGTGATCTACTGATTGGAACGTTAGTGGTTCAAGCCCTGGCTCTACCAGTTTGCATGGCAAGTATCCTTGGGCAAGATACAAACCCCAAGTTGCTCTCTGATGCGTGCATTGAAGTATGAATTAGGAAGCTATAAAAAAATTAGAAGAAAAGTGATTGGTTGAATGTTGTATAGAGCGCTTTGAGTACACTGGGGAGAGTAGAAAAGCACTACATAAGACTGTCAAAAACTGTTCCAAAAAGCCACATCTAGTATAGATGGGAATGCGTACTTTCTATAGGTGGTGCAGACTGTGTGTGAACTGAAAACAAAAATCTGCAAAAGAGACAAGGTTTTACTTCCCAGTGAGAAACATGAAATACTAAGAATCCTAAATACTGTCCCATAAAAACCTTTTGTGTAGCTTTTCCTCGCTCGCCACCAAATGAATCACAATTGCTGTGATCGGTACAACTGATGTGACCAGTGGCATCTTTCTTAAATGTTAATAAAGCCATGCTGAACGGTGCACTATTCTCAGCTGGAACTCTGTAGCCTGTGGCTGCTCACTAAATCTCAATGACTTCATTAAGTCATTACCATGAGTCACGGCATGCAGTGCCAACAGCAATTAAAACACAACAGAAAAGAACAGAGTCCTTGGGCCACTGTTTTGCTCTTGAGACTGCTACGCTTTACTAGATTTGGGAGAATGATTGACATACCAATAGGTGCCTAGGTGGATTAAAGAGCCTTAATCAATATTCAAATTTGTCTCACTCACACCCTTTGCCTGGAGCCAATTGTGCAAACCATGTCAAGTGCTGTCTGCTTTTGTGCTTCAGGCTGATTTTGAAGCAGGACACATTTTCTGTCACATCCAGGAATGTGATGAGCCTCTGAAATTTTAATGGCGCAAATGGTGAAAAATGATTGATAAATGGTCAGAAATGATCAATAGCCAAGCAACGGGGCTCTGAAGGTCTCCACTCATACAGAGAAGGCTCATTAATACGCATCCAAATCTTTTTTTGATATTTCATTCCTCATTCAACCAGGAGGCCAAAGGAGATGGAAAAAGCACAACTTTCAATGAATGTGTCAAAGCTTTAATTCTAGTCTCTCCTCTTTTCTTCTGCAGAAACACATTTCTATTCATGAAGTAAACCCGTCATAGCCATGATACTGCATCCTTATGTTTCTTTTATAAAACTCCAGCAAAATGGTAATTGAATTGCAACAGTAGGCTTCCGTCCCTTATGCAGTCTTAAAGAAGCCTTTATCTTAGCAAATGACTGACAGTTGATTATGAAAAACCCAGCTTTTTCTTTTTTTCCTCTTGTGTAAAGACGATCCACCCACACCTTCTGCTTTTGTGTGCACCATTGTTATGGCTCCATTGTTAATGAGTTTAGAATTAACTGTCTGTATTGACTGGAGACCCTGCTGAGGCTGATTGTGTTGTTGAATGGGGAACTGGAGAAGTAATGTATGGACACGGTGCACAGTGTGTGCAGGTGTCTGCTCGCTGTCTAGAAATTCAAGCGCTGCTAGAAGTGGGAAGGGTTTTTCACGGTGGTCGCACATCAGTACAGGTGACTGCTGTGGAGCCTGACATCAGGTGTCATCTGGTGGCAATTCATCTTTACTTTGAATTTTATTGTAATTGTATTTTATTTTGATGTAAAGAAAGCATCAACTGCTAAAGCTGGAGCACCAGTTAAAAGAGGGCATTAAATACTACCCAAACTAATCCATTGCACTCAGTTCTACTTGTATACTCAGAGACATTTGGCATTAGCCATTGTAAACGTAGATATATTTGTATACCAGTTCTTACTGCTTTTTTCCAGCAATGGAAGAACAGAGTGATTAGACACAGCGTCTGAATGTTTTCACTCATAAGACAGCTTTTATCAAATCATATATAAATAGGTATGTATTCATTATGACTTGAAACAAGCCCACAATTTCTATGCAGAAGGAAATCGTATTGTAACCAGAAGAGTTCTCTCATGCTGATCATTAGAAAGAAGGTATTTCCACACTGAGTTCACTTCTCAAACCCAGACTTGGTTCTAACACGTCTGTATTGTTTGACAGCTATTTTGGAAACATTATGTTCTTGACTTGCATATGTGCACATGTGCAGTTATGTAGACCAGTTATTTTTTCACCCACATTCAACCAATTTCTGAATGTAACATTTCTGAACACCTTGCTGGAATTTCTTACCTTAACTTATTACAATTTAGTGGCCAAAGATCCCTGAGAGATCACTGTAATCACTTTTTTTCTTAATAACATAAGAAATCACACACTAATTATTATTAAACGTAAACTCAAATGTATTTTAGGATAAACCAATGAAGTAATGACATTAATGAGCAGTAGAATCATGATGTGGAAGCAAGCCCAGAAGCTAAAAAACTTCTTTATTCATCCATTTTTAGTGGATGTGGTTTTTCATGATTTTAAGATTTGACATTGTTGTATTGTAGGGTCTTTACCTTACCTTTACCTACAATATGAATGCCTTGAGGTGATTGTTGTTGTGTTTTGGCCTGATAAAAACTGAATTGAATTTAAATTGTGTATTTAGATAGGAGTGTACTGGAGGTGTGCGTGCAAGTAGGCCATTTAGTTTAAGCCAGCCAAGACTACGGCAACGTTAATGAGTTTTGGTCTTGAGGATATCTGAAGACACAGTGCTGCTTATATGCTTAGTTTCCCTGCTGATTGTCAGTTCATTAAATACCTTCAATGCCATTCTTTTAAAAATATCTATCTATCAATGTTAAACACAGAAGATGTCTCATGTGGATCAAGTAGGTGAAGAATTTATAGAAAGACAATGCTGGGTTGCATTACTGGGAAATACAGTACTATTTAAACCATCTGTCACAGGTCAAGCAATTTTAGTTATATAGCAGTGCTAAAAAGTATACTGTAGTAATCTGGCTGGATGCCTCCTGTGCTTCTGCTACTTCTCTTGCCCTCTGTCCTACAGCATAGTTCTCCAAAATGAGCTTGTGGACAGGAGATGAGATATGATCCTTGGAATTAAAACAGCATTTTCTACTTTGATCATCCAGCACTGTGTGAAGCACTGAAATAAGACTCTTCTTTATCGAATCTCTACTCTCACTCTCCCTCTCTTAATCTTTCCCTTGCTTACTCACCCCACTCTTTCTGAGCTTGGGGGATAGCTGTATGAGATGAAGAGTTAATGAAGATTTTTTTCTTCCCCTGCATGAAGACGGGTAAACTCTTGACAACTTTGTACTCTGCTTTTGTTAATCATGTCACGATCAGCTTTCATGCTTTACAATCCCAACCCCTGAACCAGTTAAGCATGAATATTTAACATTGTTATTTTCAAGTCTCTATGAATACGGCTTAAATAACTGCATGAGCTGCTGCTATACAAATGAATCGAGACTGTAGTTGGCCGAATGGCTTCAGCCTTTTCCGTGTAACAATCTCAGTAACCTCCCTGTTTATTTCTTTTCATTACCCACCATCTTATTTTATACCACTAACACGCCCTCGTCCTTACACAAACACTCATATGTGGCCATGTCTTCATAAACTGCTACTGAGATGCAACATTGTCAAATAGCCATTTAAGATGCTATCATCTGATATGGAGGCTGACGTGGGATGATGCTGCAAGTGTAGTTATGTAAGCAGCTTTCTCAGGGACTGATAGCAATCCAGCAGGGGAGCGGCGGTGTGTGTGTGTGTGGATGTATATTGGGTGTGGGTCTGGGGGTGTGAAACAAATCACACATTCAGTACGCTACATAATATTACACCCAGTGTTTTGCCACAGGTACAGAGATTCACTCCTTCAGGGAATTTGATTTGTTAACATGCTAATGTGCTGAGATTAGCGAAGCAACAAACTGAGCGCGCCATCACTCAGTGAGGTGCTGATTGAAAGAAATCAACAACAGGGGAAGTGGGGAAGAAACAAAATGCACATTTTTGAAATGAAACCATTTTATTTACAGACCAAAGATAGACACACTTGATTTTTTTTTTTTTTTTTCCAAATAATCAAAAATAAACAAACGGGTGTACCATCTAGTGTGTATACACACACACACACACACACACACACACACACACACACACACACACACATACACATACACACCCATATCCTTAGACATACATACACATACCTACATACATATGTATTCGCCTATGCCCTCATACATACTGACATATACATATATACACATAACAATTCAGAAATATGGCATACATAATTACAGAGATTCAAACAAGATCGGGTCTCCTTGACAAAATGTAATGTTTCCATTTAACCCAAATATCACTAAATATGTCATATTGGAGTCTAGGGGTGTGTATTGGCAAGAATCTGGCGATACAATATGTATCATAATACAGGGTAGACGATACGATATATTGCAATACTAAAAGCCAGACGATATTTGTGTTTAGTAGGACTAAATTTAGTTAGGAAAACTCACAGTAAACAGTCCAAACTGTTTAATGCTTGACATGAAACATCTGAAACAAAAACACTCTCCAAGTTCAAAATGAATGGAGAAATTAACATCTGCCTTATTAGAAGTCATGTCAAATAAACAAACAAAAACTACTTTACTGAAATATCAAGTATTTTTTAACATGAAAAAAGTAAACATGTAACACTGAAGTCTTTCTAAGTACTATGATTGTAAAATACTTATCCAAAAACTGCTCTATGGAGCATCAAAACAAAGTACTTTTTATGTGACCTTAACATAAACAAATATAAATCAAAAATGAAATTGCTTGAAGAATCCATCCAAGTAAACATTAACAAAAAATGTAAAGTGCTATTACAATTAAGTGTTAATAAAATAAAGTACAGCTCTGCAGTGTCCATCAATGGAACACTTTTAGTACAACCTGAAAAAAGGAATTTACTCATCTAAATAAAAGTGCTTATGAGACTCAACCAAAATGTCAAACATTCTCATATCAGAGATTTTACATGTGTAGTGTTTTCTCAGTGTTTATTTTTCAATTTCCAGATTTTTGTGCAGGAATACAAGCTGATCGACATGGTCAGCTCTCAAGACACTTCTCTGTGCATTTACTATGTCTCCTGCAGAGGAGAAAACTCTCTCTGCAGAGACACTTGTTCCAGGAATGCATAGGAAACTCCTTGCTACTTTGGATAGTTGAGGGTATTCCTGTTCATGGTCCTTCCACCAACTGAGAGGATTTCCTGTGAGAGGCAAAGGGGTCTCATCTCTATACCTCTTGATCTCAGCTGCAGCAACATCATGTTCTGATTTTGGTGCAGTATTGTCACTAGTAGAGGCAAACGTAGCTCCGAGCAAGTCCACCAATGCACATGAGGTCCTCTGTCTCTTTAGGGGTGGCCGAGGGATGGAGTCAAAGTTGTCTTTGATATGTGGGTGATGAGCCTCCTCTGTGGCATTCTCTTCCTCCACCTGTTTGTCAGTCTCCTCATTCTTTTGCTGCTGAAAAACATTAAATTCAAATAGTATTAATGTCAGAAAGTCAAAATTCAAATCCAAGATTCACCCTGTTTTTCACTAATATTTGATGACAAATGTCATCAATATGCATTTTTTTTTTTTTTTTTTTTGCTTTTTACTTTATTCACTTGCTTAAAACTTCAGTTGAATTTTTCCAAATAAATTAATTTATTTACTTACATTTTCTTCCTTCTTTATCACAGTCACCACAGTGTCCAACAGTCTGGAATAGGTCTCACTGGTCTCTGCTTCAGACAGGAAGGGCAGGTCCTTAAACCGAGGATCAACAGTTGATGCCATCCACAGTGTCTCCCTCTCATTTACATATCTCTTTCCAGATCTTCTGCTATGGCAGTCTTAATGTCCCTTACTGTCGGTGTATCATCAACACTTTCTTGTGCACCCATCACAAGCTTGGCATGAAGAGGAGCAATGATGGACAGGGCTGGCATTTCTCCTCTGACATCACTAGGGTGGCGTCCTTCATAGGCTTGAGTGCCCTGACAACTTCTTCTGCACATGTGATGTCAGACTCACTTAATGTGAAAATTTCTTTTTCACTCTTCCTAACTTCTGCAGAAAGCAGAGCTGCACAGATGGCTGGTTGCTGTTCTAAAAATCGTTCTCTCATATCATAGGAGCTGTTCCATCTTGTAATTATGTCCGTGATCAATCTGTGAGCTGGTAGCTGAAGGAGGCACTGTTTCTGCTTCAACTGGTTGCTGGCTGTGGTGCTGCGCCTGAAAAAGGCTGTTACACGCCGGATCCTCCCGAGAAGTCGCACCACGGATTGTATTTTCAGTGCTTTCTGTGAGGCGAGATTCAGACTGTGTGCAAAACATTGTATGTGCGTCATGCCTGCAAGTCTAGCCGCGAGAGCCATGTTTGGTGCATTATCGGTAACAACAACAAGGTCCTTTGCGTTCAATCCCCATTCAGCCACAGCGTCAGTTAGTAACGCTGCAATGTGCTCACCTGTGTGACTGTCATGCATGGCTCGGGTTTGTAGTACATGAGACTGAAGGTTCCACTGGTCCGTTATGTGATGTGCTGTAACAGTTAAGTACGATTCAGTGGCTCTCGAAGTCCAAGTGTCGCATGTCAGAGCAACTGTCTCAGCCGAGCTGAGAGAGTCCAGCACTGTCGCTTTGACTTCTTGGTACAACTTTGGCAGAGCGATGTCCGTGATGTGTTGTCGAGAAGGAACGGTGTAACGGGGCTCCAGCGTTTTAATCATATTACGAAATCCTTTATTCTCCACAACACTCAGAGGGCGCATGTCTTTGCAAATAAAAACAAGTACTGACTGCGTTATTTTTGTTGCACGAGTTGAAGTTGCTGGTAGTTTCGAAAAGTTAACTTCTTCAATTGTCCGTTGAGAGGGATCACCTTGTTTCGTTTTAAAATTAGCATTTGACGCTACGTCGCTATGGTGTCTAGACACGTGTGTTCGTAAATTTGTTGTGTTACCGGAATATTTGACTCTGGCGGTGCAGATTTTACAGACTGCATAGCTCTTGTCATAGTCTTTACTGCCTTCTTTTGTCCTAAATCCAAAATAAGTCCACACATCAGCTTTGAAAGCTGCAGGGGCCGGCTGTATCCTCTCCTCTTCAGTCATCAGTTAGCTAGCACCACACACGTCCACTGTTCTACTTCGTTCTTTTGGCAAACTAGACGCTTCTACAGTTATCGCGAGACCTCGTTTTTACGTCATAGTAAAGGCGGTGAAAACTGCAAACCAGTGGCCGGAGTTTGAATTCCAACATACAAAAGAAATAAACAGTAAATGCATGTCATTTTTCAATTAAAAAAAAATCGATAACACTGATTTTAAATATCGATTCAGTATCATTGCACGAAATATCGCGATATTTCGTTGTATCGATATTTTCTTACATCCCTATTGGAGTCTATTAATGAAGGTAATTCTTTCCATTTTAAACATCCCATAAACAATCTCATACCAGTCATTTAGTGATGGAATTTTCACACTAAGCCATTTCTTGGTAATAGTCTTACGGGCAGCCAAACTCAGAATACCATACAACAGCTTGGACGTTTTATCTACATTCACTGAGTATAAATATCTAAACAAAAGTTCATCCCAATTAAAGGGAAGTTGCATACTAAAAATGATCTGTAACTTAGAATGAATCGATACCCAAAAAATGTTGATCAATGGGCAAGACCAAAACAGGTGGAAGTGTTTTATTCCTTGGGCCCCACAGTTTCTCCAGCAGCTAGAGTGATTAGAATAATATTTACTTTGTACAGGAGTAATAAAAAACCTACAGAGACTCTTCCAACCAAAACATCTCCATATATTAGAACTAGAAATTCTCCACTGAAAAGCACACTGCTGATACCAAATGTCATTTGAAATTGCTGTATTTGCTTCCCTTTCCCATTTTTTTTTAATGTAGGTAGTATTCCGCTTCTTAACCTCTTGAATACCCTTATACAGTCTAGAAATCACCTTGAGGCTGGGATCTGCCTGGTAAGCCTTGACAAATATACTCAAAACAGGTAAAGAGAAAAGATCTGTTCTCTTAGGTATAAAGTTATGTAGGTGATGCCTAATTTGAAGAAACCTAAAAAAATCCGTTTTGCTTAACTGGTATTGATCTTTTACTGATTGGAAGTGCCTAAGAATTCCCTTATCGTAAAACATACAATATGCCATTAAGCCTTGTCCTGCCCATTTTTTATATCTTACATCTAACTTATTGGGTAAAAAATCAAAATCAAAAGCGCACCATCTTAAAATCCTGACCTCTTCATTCCAATCATTCTTATTAAGAAATTGTAACCAAAGTTTTAAAGGCAGGTTAATCCATTGGTTTCCTTGATTAATTTGTTTTTTAATGAGTGTCACATCCCCTAAGCTTGCCTGAATTGGAAAATCTCTTAAGGCCACTGTTTCTATTTCTATTTCTTTCCATCTCGCTTGGTAGTCTACATTACACCAACACATTAATATCCTCAATTGAGCTGAGATATAATAATCTTTCAAACATGGGAACCCCAACCCTCCTTTGTCTTTAGCCAACTGAATAGTTTGATACTTAATCCGTGGTTTTTTCCCCTGCCATATGAACCTAGAGATTATTTTGTCCCATTCCTGAAATTGCTTATCAGTTATTTCAACTGGGAGTGTTTGGAACAGATAAAGCATCCTGGGCAAGATATTCATTTTAACTGTATCAATACGTGATTCAAAATTTAAAAATGGTAATAAGTTCCATCTTTTAATATACTCATTTATTTTATAACACAAAGGATTAAAATTTGCATTATATATCTTAGAGAGATCTTTAGTAATATTTACTCCAAGATACTTCATCTGCTCCGACTCCCAGTTCAAATTGACTTTAGACTTAATTTCCCGATTTGGCTTATAATTAAAAGTTAATATCTGAGTCTTCGATATATTTAGTTTATAACCTGATATTGAGCTAAAGGTCTCCAGAAGTGACAACAGCTTGGGGAAAGTAATGTTTGGATTTGTCAAGTAAATCAAAATATCATCAGCAAACAAGGAAATCTTATGCTCTCGACCCATGATCTCAACTCCAGTAATATTATTGCTTTGTATAACACTTTGACTCAGGGCCTCTATGAAAAGAGCAAAGAGTGAGGGACTTAAAGGGCAACCCTGACGTGTCCCTCTCTGTAGATTGAAAACATTAGAAAGCGCCCCGTTAACTTTAATTCTTGCCCTTGGTGATTTATATAGTGCTTGTATAATCCTGATAAACGATTGATGAAATCCAAACTTGCCCATGACTTTATATAGAAATTCCCAATTAACCCGATCGAAGGCCTTTTCAGCATCTAAGCTCATAAGGACCATCTGAATTTTATTTTTTCCAACATAATCAATAACATGTAATGTTCGGCGAACATTATCTTGCGTTTGTCTCTGCTTAATAAAACCAGTCTGATCCAAGCTAATTATCTGAACAAGAATATTTTCAATTATTTTGGCAAGGATGTATTTGAATATCTTATAGTCCTGGTTAAGAACACTAATAGGGCGGTAGTTTCCACAATCAAGCCTGTCCTTTCCTTCTTTAGCTATTAAGGAAATAGAAGCCTCATTCAAAGATGGGGGGATTACTCCCGTCTTTAAAATATAATTGAATGATGTTCTCATCAAGGGGATCAATAACTCTTTCATTTCCTTATACCAATCTGATGGGAATCCATCCGGGCCTGGGGATTTATTAGGTTTTAATTTTGAAATAGCTTTTTTAATTTCAATTTCAGATATGTCCTCGATTAAGGTTATATTCTGTTTTTCATTCAGCTTTGGTAAGCAAAGTGAGTCCAAGAAAGATATCATACCTTTAATATCCACTCTAGGTTGTGTGTATAGTTCTTTGTAAAATTTTAGAAAAGCTAACTGAATGTCTTCAAATTTATACACAATGTTATTTGTTTGAGGATCCTTTATTTTATGTATTATATTTTCTGATTGTTGTTTTTTTAATTTATAGGCCAGTAATTTTGCAGATTTGCCTCCTACCTCATAGTATCTTTGTTGTAAAAAAGCCATATTTTTTTGTATTTCACTTGAAAAAATTTCATCAATTTCATTTTTCTTCTTTTGTATTTCTAATTTCAAATTTATATCTGCGCTTATTTTATGGGCATCTTCAAGATATTGTAGTTGCGCCTGGAGTTTTCTTAAATGCTCATTTCTCTTCTTTTTTAAGTTAGTACTGTAACCTATAAGTTTTCCTCGTATAACCGCTTTTAGGGCATCCCATAAAATACTCGGAGAGACTTCTTCATTGTCATTTTCCGCTACATAATCTATTATATCTTGGCTAATTTGCTCTTTCAACGAACATAGAGTACTTGTATTTAATCTCCAAGATGTAACTCTTCTTTCGTGTCCAAGCACTACTTCCAGATACAGTGGGGCATGATCCGATAAATCCATCACTCCTATCCTGCAATTGATCACACTGTTAAAGTCTTTTTGACACATAAAGAAATAATCCAATCTAGAATAAAATGAATGTGGGTGAGAAAAAAAGGTATAGTCCTTCTTGATGGGGTTTAATTCTCTCCATACATCTATAAGCCCTAAATCCTTTAAAATTAATTTAATATTTTTGGTTATTTTATTCAATCCCGGGGCGTGTGGGTTTGATGAGTCCAAAGACGGATTGAGTCGAACATTCAAATCTCCTCCCAAAATTAGAGTACCTTGTGCCTCTACAACAATCATTTCAAAAACCTGTTTAAAATTTTTTAACTCTGATCCTGGGGGAGCATATACATTTATAAGAGTAGTCAGTGTACCCTCCAGATACCCCTTAACTAACACAAACCTCCCCTCCTTATCACCGATTTCTTGAATGCATTCAAAATTTAACCTACTCGAAATTAAAATTACCACACCCCTTTTTGAGCTCTGAGGACAGGAAGAAGAATACTGGTTAAATTTCCATTTCTTTAGTTTTTCATGCTCAAACTTCGGTAGGTGAGATTCCTGTAGAAAGGCCACTTCTATTCCTTCTCTTTTTATTTTTGACATAATTTTACTTCTTTTAATATGACTCCCCAAACCATTTACATTAAATGACACTACTTTAGTTACCTTACAAGGCATTATTGTACGACCTTATATGATTTTAATCTCTGCACATAGCCAAAAATCGAAAAGTACACCCCGATGAGGAAAAAAAAAAAGAAAAGAAAAAAAGAAAGAAAGAGAAAATCATTATAAAAAAAAAATATTGTACAACAAAAACATACAATCATGTTGACTTCCAAAGACATAAACGCTATATTAGCTGTAATTGGTGAGGGAGAAACTCTTCTGTCCACTTGTGGAAGAGTGCCCTCTTCGGCACACAGGCCGGAAGCCCAGTGGTCTGTAGGGTCCAGCTTGCTATGCATATAAATGACCCGGCTTTAATGTACTTTTATATGCCCTCTTTATAGAATTATCTAATTATATAACAAAAACATCTTTATCAAAATAAAGTTCATATTCTCAGTTTATCTTAAGTCTCTATATTCTTGAGTTTACCTCTAATATGATGCTCCGTCACATACATGCTGGTTATCCACTGTCATCTTGGTGCCTAAATACCTGGAGGCGCTCCTTGAAACCCTGCTTTAGGATCGTGTTTCCGCATTTCTTCTTCGTACTTGTTTGCCAAGTCTGCTGTTTTATTTGATCCAAAAGTGTGTCCCTGTCTTTCACAACGTCTACCGATAATCCCCTCTTCACCATGTCGATAGTCGCTTCATGCGCCGTGTTGTACGTCGCAATTCCCTCTCTGTAGTACACCCTTAGCTTGGCCGGGAAAGGCGTCTGGAAGCGAATGTTATTCTCTTTAAGCACCTTCTTCGCTGCCGCATATTCTTTTCTTCTTCTTTGTATCTCCGGGGCATAATCATTGTCCACATATATCCTAGAATCCTTAAAGTCAAAACCCCTAGCCTGCCAGGCCTTCTAGATAATGTCTTCTTTGATACGATAGCTTGCGAGTTTAACAACAATTGAGCATGGAGGGGCTCCTTCCGGGGGTTTCTTAGCACCGGCTCGGTGTGCTCTTTCGATTCCCAACGCGGTGGGAGGAGAGAGACACATTGTCTTTTCAAACAGAACCTCTACAAAGTTGACAACGGATGGGAATTTGTCCTCTTCCCCTTCCTTCACGCCATATATTCTAAGATTCTTGCGACGTGACCGTCCCTCTAAATCCAGTAGCTTAGTTTCGCATCGCAACTGAAGATTTGCTATTTCAATTAGCAGCTCCTCCGAAGCCTGAATTCGAGTCTCCACTACGTCTATACGTCCCTCTGCTTCATCGAGTCTTATACCAATGCCGTCGACATTCTCCCTTAAGGCATTAAACTGTTCGTTTGTGTCTTTTCTGAAAGCACGCAATTCTTTTAGTATCATGTCCATCATAGCTGGGTGATCCTTCGCAGTAGCGTTAGCATCGGATTGCTGGTCTTCTTCCATATTACTGCTAGCTTGCGACGAAGCATCTTCTTCCACTTCACTACGTTCTCTTACATCCTTTTTCTTAAATTTTCTGGGCATTTTTGTTCCAAACATAAAACCCCACAGAAATAAATCCAAGCTTTTTATGTTTCGAGTTAGATAAATTGGGGTAGAAGGTAATAAGGTCGGGAGCAACTATCCTACACAGCCATCACACGACCCGCCAGACCGGAAGTCCCCAAAAAAGACACACTTGATTTTTAACCAAAATAAATACCAAGCTGTATATGGACCATGCTGCATTGCAGAGTTTGCAGTCACATGACCGCTAATCATGTGACCCTACACGAATTTCTATTTACAGGGTATCATATGCCCCAAATTCTAACTGTATTCTTCTGCTGTATTAAGTAATTCATTTTAAAGACAAGTCCTATGGCTGAACTATGGAAATATGTAGCTTGCTTTAAATGATCTTGAAGTGATTGGAGACTCCTTCCATCTCAGTAAACCAGTGAGGCATCCCAACAGCTGCTCTGCATGTTACGCTGAAGGTTTCGAGTTAGCTCATTACAATGATCCATTTGTTGTGATGAATTAATAATCATTTTGTTTGACTGTGTGTTCAGCTCCCAGGCTGCATCTCCACTATCAGCAAACATGGCTAATGTGATTTTAGGCCAACATATGCTACGTTTTGCGTCAATATGAAATACAAGAGTACGCGAGGAATTTGTAGTCATAAAAAAACATTTAGTTTTATTGCAACATGCATCACAGTATGGCAGCAGCCCCTGAAGTCAGTATTCCCATCATGTTGCTCGTTAATGCTCATTACTATCAGTGATGTTTACAGCATTGATTGCTGGATGAAAACAGATTTGTAAATTATGAACTTCTCAGTAAATATCAGGGGGCCAAGTTTTGCCCATTTTATTGGCTCATACTTTTTCTCTCACCTTGGGTCTGTGTTTATTATGAACACATGCCACGTTTGGGGCTGACATTTGAGCAGGCCGACTCCACATCATTGATTTCAGGTAGTCCTGCTGATATGTCAGGGCCTACAGGGGCATAGGTGGCTGGAAATGCAGCAGCGGCCCTGTAGAACAACCTTGGGCTGAAAATTTGAGCAAACATTGTTCACTTCTGATGGTGGGTGTGCTGGCTAGGAGATTTTCCTAGGAAAGGAGGTCTCCTCTGTGCACCCACTTCTCTCTACAGCTTCCACAGCCAGCATCACTGCTGCTGAATAAATGTATGTATGTAGCCATCTTATTCCATGTAAGGAGCACATCTAATGTCTTGTACTGTTGAGCTTTTATATTTCTAACCCAGCTTTTGATTTATCTAATTTCTTAACGGGCAGTTTGAAACCTTTAATTTATCTGGTCTCTCGGTATTTTAAGAAAATGCAAAATAACTGACTACTTTACATGGCAACACTGTGAAATGAAACAGCTGTTTGCTTGTGCAACGCTGAAGGGAAATGCTGAATCTTCCTGTAGCAGTCTTCAACAATATGAGTTTCTGTTGACTAAAACACTGCACACATCATAAAATACACTGCATAATGCTGACTCAGGAGAACAGTAACTAATGCTCAGGTATCAAGGTTTCTTGTCACAATTTGCTTCTAAAAAATGTGCATCAACCCTCAGGCTGGCATGAGAAACCACAAATAGGGCTGGTCTTTTGCAGCTCGGGTGTGGGTCACAAAGAGATGAATTGCCTGCATTACCTCCAATAAAGAAAAGAAAATATATTCTGTGGCTACTAAAGCTGAAGGTTTATGGAAGCTACACATTTTACTAGGCTTTAAACTGAGCATAGATTTCACTGCAGGTCCTCAACGCTCCCATGCTGCAGGAATACATCCACATCCTCCTCATTATCCCCCTCACCAAGCATAGGGCATCAATCAGGTGCATTGAGCGTGTTCTCTGGGGGAAACACTCTGCAACCATCAATACGTCAGCCTTGCATCACATGTCTTATAGATTTATCAAGTCATTTATTATTTATTGATGTGAATAAAACTCAAGGTCATCTTGTAAGAGTCTTCACCCATACTGCTTGAGAGGGTACAGCAAGGGTTTGATTTCAGTGGTCTTACTGCTCCTGTAAGGTCATAACCTCATGAGGTCAAAGTGACCATAGCTAATCTTATCATGAACTACTCATCAATAACACTCTACAGCAGCTCAGCTACTGATATGATAATGAGCACATTCAAATATATATGTCAAAAGATTCAAATGAAAAAGATACATGACTCAGCTTTTGTTTCAATACAACCCATCTTAATATTTGTTAGTGTATTGCCCTACCTCTCCACCAAATATTTATGACAGATGTTTGCTCTAATTAGTTTGTTTTTTCCTCGTATTTTTGGAAGATATGAGCTCATTATTTTTTCAGCTGCAGGCAATTCCAAGCTGCTGTATGTTGTTTCTATTTCAGCTTAATAAGTCAAAAAAGTTAAAGCACTTTGTTTAGATATAGAGTCAGCTCAAAATCAATAAAATGATACAATCAATATATGAATTTACTACTACAATGATAGTAACAAATAATTAATTAACTATTAAAATGACACACTAAACCGCTGTCTGTCCATCTGTTTATTCGTAGCTGAGCAAACACACAGTTTTTCGGTCCACCGCCTGCAACTGCATGCAGTTCTTCACTTTGAAAATTGAAATAAAAAAAGGAAAGCTTTGGCATACATTATGCTTTTTTTTCTTTCACTCCCACCATTAAATTGAATATAACATATTTAATGGTGTAGCCAGATCGCATTTTGGCAGCCGCTGGTAACCATGAGCTCTCACTATATTGTTACAGGAGCATGTTTTTGGAGCAATAGTGTGTCCACAGTTAAAATACCTATTACTAGCTTAGTTCTGAACCATATTATAAGTAGTTTTACTATATAAAGCGTCAGATAAAATGATCTGATTTCTCTGCTATGGGTGGTTCTTTACAATATAAAAGGGAGACAGGAAAGACCCAGTAGGCTATACACTACAGTGAGCACACTAGTGTGTCCATGTGTCTTCACTCTGTTGGGTATGTGTACTTTAGCATTTCATTACTGAGGTGTAGTGTTTGCAGATTTCTCTCACAGGGGTTTTCACATAAACCACTTAATGTATATGTATAACTACACTTAAATCTGCAATTCATGCTCATCAGTATATCTGCAGTAAAATAACACCCCCACCTTTTGTCATGAATGTATTATAGAGTCGTTGGGTTTAAGGTCAGAACTGGCATGCATACCATGTAGACACAGAGCTTGGGAAAATATCCTTGTAGCTACGTGTTGTTGTGTGGGAGGCAGCCACGATGAGAAGCTGATGTTAAATCGATGATGATGGATCAAAGTGCTGCATGGCTGGAGCCCTGCGGTGTTAGGGTGTGCGGAACAACAGTGACTTTTACATCTCTTCCTTTCTACTCATTAGCCTCTTTGTCTCCCCTTTTACCCCAATTCTCTCTTCATCTTGAAATCCTCTCTGTCTCTCCCCTACATTAAGAGGAATACAATGTGTGTCTGAATTTTTGAGTGGAGAGAGAGGTGACTTGATGCTTTGTGTAATCAGACACTAGCAGATGGGAAGAAAAATATTAACCTTTAATAAACAATCAATATCGGTGCACAAAAAATGTCCTCACTTTTGGTAACATTTTGCCTGTAACCACTATAAAAGACATGTTTGTCATGAGTGAAGCTACTACGCTTCAGTAAGGCTGAATTTTGACATCTAGAATAACAGCAAAATGGTTGTTTTCACCTCTGAACAAGACTATTGTAAATTTAACCACATGCAAAAACAATAACTGCCAGTTATTCAGTGTGATCATGTTCTATAACCATCCAAGTGGCAGAATCTAATCACTTGGTTCTGTTTTCTAGGAGAAAAACATTGGCCGGTCCGCTCCCAGAGTCACCATGGTAGGGATGGCTATTCTTTGTTAAAGGTTAAAGCTGCCTCTAGCCACTTATTTTACATTTGCTGTTAAAGATTTATACAGATAATATAAGATGATATCAACTTCCTGCGTGTTTGGAGGCAGCTTATACCTGGAGTGTTAATTGTAGTGAAGTGCCTTCCCATTGATCTCTATTTGTATACTCAGTATATAACCTCCTACTTGACATTTAGCTTTTCTGTCTATGTGACAAGTGCACATGTGTAGTCTGGTTCATTTGTGTGCTATTTTTAGGGGTGAAACGGTACACAAAAATAATTAGTATGGTTAAAAGTCTATGCAATGTTAAAACAAGTTGAAGTTGTGCATAATAAAGACAAACAAGCTATGTCACCCTTCTGCAAAGAATATTTTTCCAAGCCTGTAGCAGCAGAAAAAACAGATTTATGAGGAAATAGCCAACCTGGTTTTGTCCAAAGCTAAAATACGAAACAACCAAATAACTGGCACTTTTAAATCAGCTGTGATCACTGGTGGTTTTTCCTAGAAGTATGCCTCCAGTCATGTCTGTAAGGTTGCCTCCAACACATTTTGGTTGTCATGCAGCCGCTAACTGGTCTCTAAAAACCTAAAATAGTTAATTGCACATTAGAATTGTCAAGTCATGGTTAAAAGAAAAATATACCTCTTTTTTTTTTCAATTCCAAGGTTTTACATATCAGGACATCACAAAAAATGAGAGATGAACAAAAAAATATATCAAGTCATTATTTAAGAAATATAAAAGCAAAATGTAGAAGCACTGAGGGAAAAACTAAGTGCGCCCAATGATTCAGTAGCTTGTAGAATCATTTTTATTATTAATAACTTAAATTAATCATTTCCTTTATGGCTTTGTCAGTCTCTTCATTGAGGTTTGCAGAGATTTGTTTATACACAGCTCTCATGTCAAGGTCATGCCACAGGATTTCAAATAGGCTGAGATCTGGACTGACTGGGCCATTGCAGTGCCTTGATTATTATTTTTTTCCCATTTTTTTAATAGATTTGCCGGTATGCTTGGGATCATTGTCCTGTTTCATTACCTTATGTTACCTGTGAGACATTTAACTCTAGAATAAGTTGGTACACAGTACTGAGTCTGTATCCCAAGGTCCGCCACCGTGTTAGATAGTTGGTATGTCATGCAATGATGTTTCTTTTAAAGAGAAGTGGCTAATTACTGGCAACCTTTCCAAAACATGTCATACTTGTTCAGTTTTTTTCTAATTGTATTGTCCTGAACTTTAACGTGCTTACTGAAGTTTATAGATCCAGGATGTAAGTTTTTGTAATTCCTCTGCAAACTGGTCAATTCTATTTTGGGATGCATTTTCCCTGGATATCCATTTCATCATCACTCCATTACATAACTTTGGATTCATGGACAGATTTTTTGGAAACAAGCTAATAAACCTAATCAGATTAATGAGTAGGACCAGATAATGATTTAGGTTGTCCTGATATGTAAAACCTAAGAACTGAAAAGGGGAGGTGTGTTTTTTTTTTTTACCCTAGCTCCACTTGTTTCCAGAAACCTTACTTCATCCAAGCTTTATGTCCACATATTTGGTAGACTCAGTGAATGTGGTGCACTAGTCTGTGTCCAGTTTTTGTCATTTTGAATGATAGCCAGGTGGTGCCTCTTATACATCCAGGGGCTAATACATACATTAGTATGTTGTTGGACAAAAGTGGCGATCTGTTAAAGCTCTGCAGATGGGACCATCTAACTTGAGATAACAAGTTTCCTTTGCACTAAAATATAGACTTAATTAGTCTTACACTAATTTAAAGGCAAACTGAACCCAATGCCCTGTAACAGGCTATATGTATGTACCGTAACACCCCTATCTAGTTCTGTTTAGGTCACTGGTGTGGTAATGTGGGCTTGCCTATAAGAAAACTCTGTTAAGAGGAGATTTGCACTAAGAAAAAGTTTCAGCCTACTTATTTAAAAATATATTTTTTTAAAAGCTAAGAAAACTAGGACAGACTTTTTGTAAACAAGAATATTCTGTACCTCCTGATGTTTGTTGAAGCTGGCCCACATTATATGACTTTTTTTTTTTTTAAATTGTGCTGTGCATTAAAACCCAACTGGTCTTGTTTCATGCCTGTGTTCTAATTACTGCCCTTTGGACTGTATGTTTTGAAATGTTTCACTTTCTATGTGTTGTCCTCTTTACTGAATTGAATGTCCTAACCTCTATGGTGTACGTGCTCTTCGATTCTGTCCGTCTCAGTGGAGAGGAGGGCTGGTCTATGAAGGCATGGATAAAGGCAGTTTTGATGATGTTACTTTTTTAATTTTAAGAAGACATCAGATAAATCTGTCCTTATTCTTGCTTACGATATACGGACCCTCCTCTTCCTCCTCTACCTCTTCTTCGCCCTCCGCCTCCTCCCAAAGGAAGTCTGCTTTTCAACAGCCTGCAAAAGGAGTCGGTTGGTATGTCGATCAACTGTGAAGCAGAAGAAACTGATTCTTTTCTGCTGAGGTATTATTCCTACAGTGCGCCAAGCGATGAAAACGGCATATTGTTACACTGTTTGATTTTCAAGAAAGATTATCTTTAAACCCAGGGAGCCACTGTGGCTTTGTGGCGAGAGAACCGAGTGTAACCATGCAAGCTTTGTAGGAACATCATGACACACCACTTCAATAAAACGGATGCCTTATTGCCTTTTAACACTTGGGGTCACAGTCCACAGTGGGTTCACTGTCTATCACATTTCAAAATGAACTGGGTATGAAGTCCATCTCAACCTCTTGCCCTTCCCCTTCCCTGCTGAGACTATCATGGCACATTTGTCAAGCAGTAGAGGCAGTGAATTGTCAAGTAACTGCTTGGCCTTTGGTGTCTTGGGGGTGATTGTGAGTTATGAGATAAAGAGCTATACTTACTGGCGCTGTGGATAGACACAGTCTGTTTTGTATTTGTATTTTACTGCACTTGGAAGAACATAGTAGCAACCCTCTTTGTTAATGTATTTATCTATGAATGCATAATAAAATGTGAGTATGTCTGTGCAGCTATTAGCTTCCAACAATTCAAAACACTCATTAACAGACATGAGGTAGAGATCAGTCAGCAACCTTGGCCATGTAGCAATACACTGTGTCTGTAATACTAAAAGTATACAGACAGGAAACCACTCCAGTTACTGTAATTTTTAAAATTTGCATTAATGTATGTAATCGAACTCGCTGCTGTGAAAAATCAATAAAATAATTTAAAATACGATCCAAACCTTTCATCTGATTTTTAAAGCCAGTGACAAGTACAGCATATGGATGAGAAAAAGATAGTGTGTTACTACATGGTTTTGTTTAGAATTTGTTTTGTGAAACTGACCTGTAATTCAATCGTTTTTACTAGCTGTGTAGAGCTGCACTTTATTTTAGTCATTACCTGCTTCTCCCTCTGTTCTCCTTTCACTAATGTGTGGCAAATCCTTTCTTTGGTATTTCAGGCCATTGAAAAAAAACAAAACAGATTTTAGAGATTCCGGGAATCCAGTTTCCCACCTAAATGTAAAAATCATTTGTCTCACACCCTAAGAAGGATATATAATTGGTGTCCTGTGTTGTTTATGATTGACTACTATAGGCTGTATGGCTACTGCTTTCCTACTTGTGGAATAAGATTCTTTCATAATCTAAAGTCATCAGAAAGTAGCTATATGTACAAAGTAAAGTTAACAATATATTCCACACCTGCTAGCTGGTGAACACAGTGGCATAGTGAACAGTCAAATAAAGAGTGAACCATTCAGAGGTGGATTTGCTGGTGTTTGTCAAATCATTGTTCTGCTGCATAACCCAAGTGCGCTCGGCCGACTTTCTCCTTCAGAATTTTCCGGTAGAAAGCAGAATTCATGGTTCCCTAAATTACAGCAAGTTGTCGAGGTCCTGAAGCAATGAAGCAGCCCCAGACCCTCACAATACCACCACAATGTTTGACTATTGGCATGATGTTCTTCTTATGAAATGCTGTTGAATTACATGATGGTACAATTAGAAAATACTTATCCACACAGGGCCGGGTGGGTCTGGATGGTTGTTTTCCTTTGATAAATGAAATCATCATTTAAAAACTGCATTTTGTATTAACTCAGGTTTTCATAGTCTAAGATTAAAATTCATATAATGATCTAACATAGTGAAGTTTGACTGAGAAATTACAGAACTGTGTGTGAATATGTTTGTCATATCTTTGCAAGGCCATAGCATATCAAATATATCTATGATATGAATTCTAGAGTTTAGTCTCAAGTGGCTGAAAAAGACAGCAACAAGGTTTTAGAAAACCTTGGTTGTGTGAGAGCTGTTGGATTTGTTAATGGCAAACTTCGGTGCTGAATTATCAACCCATATGCCGTTAGCTCATTATTTTCAGTCTTGTTACCATTGCCTTTGCATATACTGTTCATCAACGCCGCTCTTTCTGCCAGTACATAACACCACGCTGTTGTCAGACACGAGAATTAAAACAGCTACATTTAGGATGGTCATAATTTTCTCCAAAGGAAATCCTGTCATATTAATTAACATGATGTCAATGTGATGCTATAGTTGAGTATTTATTACAGAGTTTTATTTGCAAACAAGTTCCCTGCGCTTTCTTTAATTTGAAATGTGTTTTTCTGATACTGCATAGTAATGCTGTACAAAGTCTTTTTCCTATCTGCTGAAATTTCTGTTCTCATTGTTTTTGTTATGGCCTTAAAGTCAAATATTTAGTCTAAGCCTTTTGTCGCTTAAAATTGTGTTTGACAGATAAGAGCCACTCAGTTAAGAATGAGCACTGAGGGCTAAAATTAGATGGGGTAAAAGTGCTATAAATATAACTTATAAGCATTATCACTAGGATTGCAATTGGGTCAGAGTTAAGCCTCCTGCTCTTCCAGTGAAATCAGAGAGGAGGTGGGGCCTAAAGCTTTGTCCCTTACTTACTGAGTGAAGTAGGGCTATTATGGCAGTTAACATTTAGCGATTAAATGTGAACAGTCTTTGTCAGTTGATAAATGTCAAGCCCATGGTGGCTTTCCTTTCGTCTACCTTTGCTGCGAGAGGGAGGGAAGGGACATGTTGGTGCCACTGGGCTGTCAGCTGAGCCAATGGGACATATACTGCATATCTGTCACACTCATTCTGCACAGATTCTGGTGCATAGATACACGCATGCACAGTGTAACCCCACTGTCACCACCTCCATCTCCTCTGGGCCTTTTATAATGCTGGTAGCTGCTCTAGCTAAGGCTAATGGGATGGCAGGGCTGCTGGTTTTAAAGAGGGGTGTCGTGAGGAGAGTGGAGCAGAAAGCTGAAGATGGCTTTCTAATAGAACTAGGGTGGGTGCTTTGGAGTCAGAGGGAAGAGGTGGAGGGATGCCTTGTGGTCACTGGGCCATTTACCTTTCATCCCAGCACCCCAGCACATCCTCTTTTTTCATACTTTTTCCTTCTCTTATCTACTTTGTGTCTCACTTTATCCTTTGCTCACTGTATTTCTGTCTCACTGTGCTTGCTTTCCTCCCTCCTCCTCCTTGTTGTTCAGAAATACTAGGCCTTTGGGGTTCCATTAAGTTGTGCATGAGCAGCTTTAACATCAGTGTTTTGAAGTCTGTCTTTGACCACCAGGATTTCTATGATAATCAGCTCATGCTTTGTTTTTTCCAAAGATACCAAACTAGCAAATACACTTAAAAATCATACAAACAATCTAAAGGGATATGTTTTGTTTTGTAAGAAGAACACAACAAAAAAAGTAAATATCTTCTCTGTGTTATACAAGCTAAAGTTGTCTTTTGATGGTACACGTTTGTATAAGCCAGCTTTCTGTATTGCACCACCAAAAAGCTGCAGATGAGTTCTCAGTTTCTCAATCCTACAGCATTAAAACTACGAACAGGTGAATTAAACAGCAGTGATTATCTCATTCAGTGTTGGAAAGGTTACTTTTAAAATGTATTCCACTACAGATTACAGAATACATGCCCCAAAATGTCGTTTGTAATGTATTCTGTTAATTTACTTAATGTGAGTAACATATTCTGAATACTTTGGATTACCTAATATATTGTCATGCTTATTATGTTACTCCCCAACACTGATCTTATTACAATTCAACATTCTGCTAGGAACAAAGTATTTTTGTACATTGTGTACTACTTTTCCAAGGACTACACATCTAAACATTACTGCCAACCACCCACAAAGAAAAATTACTTTAGAAATTACCTGAAAAAAGTTCACCATGCCTTAAAAGTTCCAGCGTTACATTCCAGCTAAGGATTTGCTGTTTGCCCCAGTACAAACCTATTCCACTGAGTCCCCACCCTAACTAAGAGGACCAAAGAGTCCCACCTGTCCAGGACTTGGTGGATAGGAGATGTTTTGATGCAGTGAGGGGAACCTGTGCAATCTTAGACAGGTGTTAATGTTGTGGCTGATTGATGCACGTTCACCAGTGGAGTGATAGCAAGCATTTTATTTTTTTGAAAATACAGTCTCTTCCCTCATTTGGTTAATGGTGGTGAAGAGCATCTGATGTGTTACTATGAAATCTCCCATTCCTCGGCAGATTTTAAATAATGCATTCTTGTAAGAGCAACAGCTCAAGTTTCATGCTAATTAGACAGGCAGTATGCACAGCCCTTACTTGCAGGCTAGAATACTGGATGAGCAAAATGATTCCTCAATTCAGAACTCCATTAGAGTTAAGGTTTGGAAAACTTTGGAATCGTGGCATCATAGGCTATAGTTAAAGTCTTGTAGGATTAATGAATATTTCACTGGCTATTAACTGTAATTTATCTGGATTTGATTTCTGAACATACATATGGTGAGAAATGGATCCAAATGTTGGACAAAATCTCAGGATGACAAAAAAATCTATTTGCCAAACTAAAAAAAAAAAAGGATAAATCAAAACATGCTGTACAAATCTAGCTGAGGAGAAAACTAATCCAACAGAGATGCGAGGAAATCGAAAAAATGATGTAAGATAGGAAAACTGGTAGACACATGAGGGTGAACGGATGATGTGAAAAATAGGAAGACAGGATTAGAAATACACAGGGACACAGCTGGAGCAGAGGGCGGGTGAGAATCTTCAAAAACAGGCTAAATGGGTATGTTTGGGTATGTTCGTCATAGCAAATTACATGGCAAGCTAACACAACTTTTGATTAGCTGTTAGCATAGAAAAAAATCACCTTGAACAGTAAGCTACTCAAGCATTATTTGATTTCATTAGCCTGCAGCAGCGCTCAACCATTTCAATAAACACAGTGTGATTATATGAGAACTATAAGCGATTTGAAAAGTTTAGCGTTTCTCAACTCTTGAGCACAAACAATGCGACATCTCATTTAAACTGGACGCGGGGCATGCCTGAAGCATCAAATATGTTTGTGTTCACACCATTTATTAACATTTGTTTTTTCTTACCCAGATATGGGGTTGGGGTTAACCACAGCTTTGACTGAAAATGAAATCCAGCCTCTTTCATGAAAGTTGGAGCTTCCGCTATTCAGCTACTGTACGTCTTCAGCCTCACTTTCACCCTAGCTACACGAAGGGCACACTGTATTTGTGCTGAACGTATTTTATTAGTTATTAAATGTGAAACTGTCCTTTCTAAAGTGAATCCCCAGGGAATACTGATCTGGAATAGAAAAGTCAACCTTTGCTAATTTATTTATATATCACTGTGACTCTGTTATGTTTGTGTACAGTACATGATGCTTGTATGTGGCTCAAAATGATTTTGTATGTGCATGGTGCTAACATTAGGCAGCTGGTGTCTAGAGCTTGGTGACCTTGGTCATATGTTTGTTATTTTTCTCCCCTTTCGGTCTCTCATCACTCACCACTCTCTTCTCTGTCATTTGCTTCACTATAGATTGTGGCCAAATACACATATCCCTATTCACTGGATATTCAGTGGCTGGCTTTTCAGTAGTTGGACAGAATGCAAATCCTTAGAAATGAATGTTCTGATAGTTTCTATGATACCTCAGAGTATGTGACTACAAATGCTTATTTAACCTTGCCAAGGGGTTCAAGGTATTTTCTGAGTTTCTCAGCATGCCTTCTCTTACCTCCCTTATGTGTTGAATGTGGATGCGATGCTTGGAAGTGTGATGTGAAACAAAATGCCACGCCAAATGTCAGAATACTGAGTCACTTGCACGCCATCTGGATGCTATTATGCAAACTTGCCAAGGAGGTATTCTCCAGAGATCACTTACCGTGTCAGTAAAGGGAAATTTAATGTGAGTAATGTTCTTGCGGACTTGAGGGTGACTGTATCCAAAAAAGGTGTTTAAGATTAGTCTCTGCAGCCCATTGATCACAGCTATGGGTGTATATGCTTGATTTAACCATTAAATCTGACTGACACCATCTGACAAACACACAGCTCCGTCATCAACATACTGACAGCAAATCGGCCATTTAGCAATTTAGATAGGGATCCTGTTTAACCTAACAATCTGGAGAGCACGTCAATCACAGATAATCAACCCACTGTATGATTAGACAGCAGCACTGGCTTTGAATCTATTTTAATATGCCAATTAAAGCAGATGAAGGCAATAAGTAAAGGACGGCGAAACATTCAGGAGATCTCACCCTCCACACTAAGCTTACTTAACCACTGAAAAATAGGTTTCCTGGGGTGCTTTAAAGTAGTACCAAGAGAGTTTTTTTCTTTTTCTTTTTTTGCCATGTCAGCTCCAGGAGCCCAGGAGGATGATGGTGCATTTGGGTGTTCCGAGCTGATAAGCAGACTCATGGCCCTGAGAGTTTGGGGGTGCTAACTGTGCTGGGACTCTGTCTTCAATGTGGTTAATTGGTCCCCTGATTACTTTGGGATCAGTGAACGTTGCTCTCCAGGCTCTTAATGAGCTAGTCTTCTCCTGCTTCTCAGCCCGTCATTCAGCTTTGGCTCTCTCTGTGGACCCCTCAGACCAGACTTTGAATGGAAATCACCAGATTGAGACAAAACTTCACAAAGTTATGCTCTGTTTCTGTTGCTTTCAAATTTTTACAGTAGAGACACATAATACACATCAATGATGAGTTCCCCTATCAGCACGGTCCATTTTTCTTGAAGTTTGTCACTTTTTAAAAACTTGCTGGGTAGTGTGTACTGAAACGACACATTTCATGCGCAACAACACGTGAACTGCATGCAGTTTACATGGTTGGTGATTACCTCTCCACAATTGTCCCCAATTAACTACTTTTCAACTGAAAACATGTTTCTTATCTTCAAATCAGATGTTTTTTAATCTTCTAGGATTTTGTGGAAATGGCAGCCTTATTCTGAAAACATGTTGAACTGCAACATATCTTTTACCAGGCCTGGTAAAAGATATCATACTGTCCAAAATAATGACTTAAAAAAGTCTAATCTATGTTGTGGAATTGGCTTAAATACCATTTGGATTTTTAAATATACAATATATACTTACTGTTAGTGTTGTGTTTATAAGTAAAGAATGAAAATATTATTTCAGTTCTAAAAGTAAAAACATTCAATTTAATTGAATTCAGTTTTATTTTATACAGCATCAAATCACAACAAATGCCTTAAGGTGCTTTATATTGTAAGGTAAAGACCCTACACTAATATAGAGAAAACCCCAACAATCACACAACCCCCTTTTAGCATTTGATGACAGTGGGAAGAAAGAACTCCCTTTTAACAGGAAGAAACCTCCAGCAGAACCATGGGGTTCATGGGGAGCAGCCATCTGCCGCGACCAATTGGGGTTGAGGGGGGGAAGACAGGACAAAAGACACAGTGTGGAAGACAAGCCAGAACATATAAATCAGTCATGAATATGAATTAACTGAAACTATATGATGTTCATGTGTTACTGGAGTAACTAATATTAGAGTGTGTATTCTACACTCTAATTAATTTTTCTCTACTTCCCTTCATGATTTACTGCAAGAGTTCACTTTACAATATAAAGCGCCTTGAGGTAACTATTGTTGTGATCTGGCGCTATATAAATACATTATAAATAAAATAGAACTGAGCTGAATTGAATTGAATGAAGAAAAAATGTGAATAAATTATTGTACGTTCTGTACAGCAGAGAGGACAGATGTTTACTTGTCACCTGTTGTAGTTCATTACAGAAAAAGTTTGTTTGCAGAGATGAGTCATTCACTTTGTGACTCATTAACATAATACTGCAAGTTGGTTTTTGTTTTTTTCCTGGGGGTGGGGATAGGGCGGTGTTGTTGCTTTCTTTGTTAGATTGAAATGGACCAGTTTTAACCATGTTTGATTTAAATGGATGCACTCTGCGCACGCTATGATAAGGCATCCTGTGTCTACTCTGCAGTATAGGAATTAAGATCAAGTGAAATCATAGCAGTTTTTTCCACGCCAGCACCAACTGATACCTGGGCCATAGTCATTAGCAGTTTTTAATAAGTAAAAGAAGTTAATCTGCTATTATGTACCCTGTATGTGTCATTAATCGCTGTTTCTCTTAAATTATCACCATTACTGAGGGTTTTCCCAGACACAGGATGTCTTGGCTAGAAGTAGAGCAGGTCGCCTGCTAATCAGAATCCCTGCCTCCCCCCAGTCTGCATGCTAAAGTGTCTAACCCTCAATGTGTCCATGTGTGATTTTGAGGAAGTGCTTGAGGCATAGAATAAAGTGTGTGAATGTGGCTTGCACGCTACTTTGAATGCTCAGGTAGAGTAGTGAAAGGGCTATGTAATTACCAGTTTGTCAACCACATTTTGTTTTACTAGTCACCTTTAATAAGATTAGCATAATCACATGCACATTCATTCATAAGTCGCTCTACTATTCAGTGACCAAAAATGTTTATTTCATGAATTGTTTATACTAATAAGCTAAAGTAGATGCAGTGAGCTTTAGCAGAGACAGAAAGTCTTGGTTGTAGTGATTCAGTCATTCCTGGCATCACTACTCAAAACAAGCCTTTGTATCAGTAGTATTGATACTTTATTTTCTCTAGGTATTCAATGTATTTATTTGCAAATCATATCCTAATTTGCAAATAAATACATCAATTGCATCGATCAACAATAAATCTGATGCAAGTTTCTCAAACACTGATTTTAGGTGAAATAATTCAGTAGTATACTTTATAATAATAATTATTTTGTAAGCTAAACTTGTTCAAGCTCTCTTGGTGTGCCACCTGCAGTGCACAAAATAGTCGCCTTGTTGTTGTCATTTAATGACCTGAACGCACTTCAGTTTGTCTCAGCAAGTCATATCCTCTCACTCTCTTTCACTTTCATGCACAGAGAAGCTTTTGATAAGTGCTTTTTCACAGTAAAATTAGCTTCCCTAGTTTATGTGTTTTGTGGTTTCATTTGTAAGTGGTGACACAGTCACAGTACACTTAAGCATGCCCGGACACAGTGCTCAGCAATTAGTCAAAGTAACACACTAGTTAAAGGAATTGGACTTTGGGATTCAAATGAGCCTAGTGTGAGTACACCTGTTTAATCACACCAACAAATGAAGAAATCTTTCTTTTTGGCAGGCGTATTCCTGATCAGGAGGGGTTTCATTTTAGGGGTCTTCTCCTGAACTCTAACATAGATAGGAGAAGACTTTAGAAATGAGGATGACAGTAATCTGAACATCTTCTTTGGTCAACCAGCAATACACCCCACCGCATGGTCATAGACCATAGATAAAAGTGAAGAACACATTGATTTGATGCATTAGTAAAATAAGCAGCATTATTGTGATATAATAGATCATTAATAATGAACGATAGTGCTACCAGGGACAAATAAAAACGAAAGATCTGTTGTGACAGATACAGATAATATAGTAACTAAAAAGACATAGCTTTTTATACATGGCTTTATATTACTAAGCTGTACATTTAATATGTTCCAAAGAAGCAGTTTCTGAAGTCTGTGAATTTATCCCCTTGAATAATCTTTTCTGTGAGTCACTGTTAAGCACTGATACGAAAAAAGAAAAAGCCAGTGGAGGAACACACAGAAGACACATCTCATCTATCTCTATAGCTCGAGCAAATATTGAAACCCATGATGTGAGCGCGTCGGGCCTCACTCTCCTTCTTCACTTCTGTGACAGATGTAAATGGATGTTTCAGCAGTTGGCTCTAATGCATTTTTAAACAGGCACAGCAGCAGACAGCAAATGAACGTGTTGCAATGGCAACACTCTACACTGGGGTCTCCATCTATTGCTGCCTTCCCCTCTCATACAAACACACAAACCCACGCTGCTGAGAATAGCTGTCATTCATCAACTTTCTCAGTACAATGGGCTCAGTAAAGGTCCCATCTTTCAACTAAAGCACTTCCACGGTGCGGTGCCAAGGCGAGCACCATACCACTGCATCACATTCCCTGTCATCCCACAAACACTCCAGCACAGCAGGATGGATAGGTGATTGGGGCCAACTGTTGTTTATCCTCTGAGATGAAATTTAAAAAGGCTCTGCTTACTCAAATGACAACACGTTTGACTGTTACTACTGATTAGAGCTTCCTTGCAGAGACAGAAAAAAAGGGATAATGGCCAGAGATGAGGACCAGTGCATGTTAAGTTTGCAGAGTCCTTTCCAAAGACTACAAGTTCAAAAACACATCCCAAATATATTGTACAAACATTATCCATAAGAAACGTATTAATCACTCTGATGCATACTCATCCTGAACAATTACTGCCTTTCCACGCACATATGTGGAAAGCCAGAGGTAGAGTTGGCAGCAGTAAGACCTACAGCACAGAACATCAGTGAAAAAAACGGACTGGAGCCATAAGCTAGTCTGCTGGGATTCTGGCTGAGCTTGAAGTCATGACCTGTCTGGATAAACACTGGGCTTGATTTTTGACTGTGTCAGATAACACACAACTGTATAATATGCATGCTAAAAAATTCAGATTAATAAGAACACGATTTGGGAAGCAACCAGGGCAAAGCTTATGCTAGCCTAATTAACTAAATTAGCTAAGCAAACGACATGAAACATATTTGTCACCTTGTGTAATTGTGTGCTCTGGTAATGTTTTGCTGAAAGTACAGTTCAGAACGCTACTGATGTGGTATCTCTGAAGGTCACTGCACTTCACAGCTCCCATCACTGAGGAATCTAAATCCTTCACCATTTGTTCATAACAGTGTCGCTAGCCGACCTGTAAGCTGATACCATTCAATGTTAGCAAGTTAGCTGGTGGCACAAAAATGTGCAATAACTTCACCATCTTAGATTTAAATATGAAAAACTATGTATCAAAGCAGGGGAACACTATCAGCTCCTTCTTTTTGTGAGTCATAAGATTTTTTGTGTTTCTTCCATAGTTTTTCTTTCTGATTTTGGATTTTTTTTTTTCTTTTCCACAACTGTTTTTTTGTTGTTATCATTTTATTTTTTGTAAATAAAAGTATGACAATGGTTTCATGTCAGCTGACAAACACTGCCCCTAAGTTTCTGGGATTTCTTGGTTGGCTTCAGTGTAATCTAGAACAAATTGTTCTGGTAAGTGATGACCAATGACCAATTTCACTTAATTTCTCTCATGATAGTCAGACTTCATCATGAACAGGTAACAATTGCTCAGTGTAAACAGGCTGAAGACCTTGAAATTTGCTCTGAAGGTTTGGCTTTGTTTTGATTTTTTTGCTAACTACTTTTGTCTGAGGTTAAAAGTAATCTGTTTCTAGTTTTAAAAAGTATGTTTTATGTGAGTTCAATATAACTTTCATTTCTAATGAGTTGTTTGGTCATTGCTTATGTAAAAATGTTGGTGCAAAACCTCCCTTGGTAGGTTCACTGTGTATTTTTGTGTACTGGTCATATAATTTTAAACCAGAATGTCTTTCTCTGTTCATTTGTAGTTGTACTGGTGGTTTCCTGTGTTCAAATGCACCTGCACCACTGCAGTTCATGTATCATTTGTAATGATGAATGCATAAATGCGCGTCTTTATTCTTAAATAATACACTTTACAAAAAATACAGTAATTGCTCTTGGCTTTTCCAGGACAGGATGTTGTATGCCATATTTCTGTTTTTTTCCTTTCGTCTGTTTTAGCCTACTTTCCAAAATATGTCTGGTGTAAACATATTTTGCAGGCTAATGTCAAGCTTACAGGGGACTCCATTTAGATTTACTCATCACACAGTCTCTCATGTCTTTTCTTTATTTGAGGAAATTAAAGGGATATTTCACTCAGTGAATAGGTTTACACGCAAGAGTGGAAAGTAACTGCGGCATCGTGTCTTATTTAAACTATAAAAGTCCATTGAAAATGCACAATGTTTTCTACATAGATCTATATTTTGTGAATTATATAAAAAGCATATCTCCAAGTGCCACTAGAAGACAACATTTCCAGCTTCTTCAGTGAATTATCTCTTTAATTATCACCCTCACACTGCTTGAAGTCTGTGTTTGAGAACATACAGAGCATTCCTCGTGAACATTGAACAGATCTTTCATTGCTTTTGTCATTGCAGGTACCCATCAGCACAACTATAACCATGTGGCTCTAGGTAGCCCCACACGCACACCTAAGAATGGTAAGGAAAACTAGAGGGAAAGGGTCTTATGCAAGTAAATTCCCTGGTCAGTTCAATGTTTCAAATGTTTGGAAGTCTAGAATGCAGCTCTTAACATGTTTAATGGGGTAAATTCATTGAACTGATCTAATTCAATTTCTTCATTTTTAAATTCTTTCGAAATGGGGGCACTTTTTTTCTTTGAGAGACAAGAGACAGTAGTTGTCGGCCATCTGTCTCTCTTTCTTTAAAGTGAAAACAACGTAATGCTCTGTCAAGGTCATCCCATCCCACGACAATGTTCTCCACTGTTGTCCTGAAAAACTAAAGTTATCACCATAACTTCACGGTGGCTGAGAGGAGCAGTACCGTGAATCGGCTTTTATTACTCAAGTTAATCAGCTGTTCCTTTGAGGGAGCTGAGGCGGCCCGTGGTCACAGTCTGCCAGTTGAGCAGTCGTGTAAGAGAGGAAAGAGGAAAGATAGCAAAGATAAAAGAAAAAGCGGCATTAAGCTGAATATTCCCTGCCTTGTGCATTTATTACATTGCCCTGATCTCACCGTGTGATTTTTATACTGTTTGTTTCAACCACAAACATTAAAAACCTGCTATCATTGAGGCACTTTGGAGCCATAGCTAAATTCTGCAGACAGACTCATTCCTTCTTTATGGACACAACTGACCGTGTAGTCCACACACATACATCCACAGACTCACACAGAATCACACGCATAGATAAGCAAACTGCATACTGGGAACAAATGCCTTGGAGATCTATGGAAAACATGAAAAATCCATTTCAACACATCTAACACAGACACTTTGATCACAAGCTGCCAGAAATCCTTCAAGTTTTGGCACACAGTGTATTTTCCAGATAAAAACCCACAGCCACAACCCCCCCAGCGGCCCTTGACTGAAACAACCAGGAGATACTGCTCCATATCAGAGCAGAAAATGCACAATCATACACACAAGTGTACATAGCATGCCTCTGGACTTAAAAGCTGTTTTCATTAGAATAATTTTGAGGGGAGATTTTCTGTACTGGCTGTGCTGAATATGCAGAAGGTCTTTCAGGAATAGGTTCTGTTTCTCTTACCATCAACATGTTTCTGAAATATTTGTTTTTCATTTGGGTTTCGGTAGCTCACCGATCATTGAGACGTGGTAAGTCATGCATACATATGTTTAATTTAGTGTGAATAGTCATTCACTGCATTCCAGCACACATTTGTGTACATACCACGACTCTTACCTATGTTTCCTCCTTTCTCTAACTTAAACCAGTGTATTTTCAGACCTGACTCAAGCAGTAGTTTCTGTTTGATCTTTGCTTTGACAGCACAGTTTGTTGTTGGTCATGTGGGCCAACAGGAATCAGGGACACAAGCTGATGAGTTACAGTAGAAAATTATTTATGTTATATTTATGCAGTATTTTTCATACTGTCAAAAAAATCCATCAGAAAGACCAAAACCAAATCAACAATTTTGAATGCTTCACTGGGACACTCACATATGTGTGTAACATGTAAGAGGACTGGTACTTTGTGTGTAATTCTGTTCGAAATTATGTAAATGCTTTGTGTGACAGGCTCTTATATCAGTTGTTATCTTCTTCCATTTCATTGATGTATCCAATTAAGCTTATTTTATGTTGCAAAATTATGTTCTGTCTTCCATGAGACGAGTTTCTCGTGGTCACCCGTGGTTCTCATTAATGATTAAAGCATTTGTCGTTGTGACTCAGGGTATCCTTTAAGTTTAGGGTTCAGAATGTTCTACTTGGACATTTGTATCCCGTGAGTTGATTTTCAGAGCAGTATTAGTGCCACTGTCAGTAAACGTACTGATACCTACTAATTCTGCATCTAAAATTCTGCATCTGTGTGAACATAACACCATACTGTTATTTAATTCTGAAAGACTGCTGCTGTTATCAACTGTCATGTCATTCATGTCATTACTACCACCAAAAGTTATGTTACATAGTCAGCGCCTTTGGGTTTAGGTTTAATTTAATTTAAGTTACAGATAGTTATAGCTATAGATTTGACTGATACAACTCATAATTATTGTTTTTCAAAACTATACCACAATAGTTATGAAGTTAAAATCAGAACAGCTAACAGCCGCAAAGGTGCAGATTAAGAACAATTAATAATAAAATAAAACATGTCAACAAGTGTGAATGAGAATGACCTAACACTACTGCATGTTGACTAAAAAACTGAAACTGAAAATAGTAAGACAATGAAAAAACAGAGTTTTTGCCTGACATAAACTCTGCAGTGTAAGTGGCACAGTGCCAAGCTTGGGCTTTAGAGTTATGCTTCTGAGTAAGCAAGTAAGAAAGTGAGACCAGTTCATTGTTGGTTTTGGCTATTTCACTGGATTGTAATGGCAATAAGAAAATAATCACATATTAATAATCTTGTCACGTAAAATCTTCTGCTGATTTTTTTTTTAACTATTTAAGTCTTGGAGCCACATCTGTGTGGCTTTACTGTGTTTAAACATAAAGTATGTCTGCTAATGAGATAGCTAACAGCATGCCACAGTCTGAGTTGATTCCCCACTTACTAATGCAGCTGTGGAAGACAACCCACTCACAAATTTTTCACTTCAATCTCCCCCCCTGCAGCTCCCAGGACCCCCTGCAGTCACTCAGCCATGCTGCCGTCCCTGCTACTTTATTCTCGTTCCTTCTTACAGTCGTGGTCATGAGTTTACATACGCTCATCATAGGCATTAATGTTATGAGCTTTTATTTCTTTAATCAATTTTTTCCCAGGGTGGAACGATTGTGTAGATCAGGTAGTAGAGCAGGTCACCTACTAATTGGAAGGTTGGTGGTTCAGTTCCCCTCTGCCCAGTCTGCATGCCAGATAACCCGAAGTTGGTCTCTGATGCGTCCATCAGAGTGTGAATGTTGGATAGAATGGGTGAACGAGGCAAGTTGTGTACAGTGCTATATAAGAACCAGGCCATTTACCATCTACATCTTTAGTGACATTAGTGCCAATTTAAATGAGCTGTATGTACAATTTTGAGCCTGTATGGATAACTTTGACTCTGTGTGCTTTAGAGACAATCCAAAATAAGTCATTATGGATGTACAATCATGCACAATCATTTCACCCCTAAAAAGAACAGTTCAAAGAATTCATTAAAAAAAACCCAAATTATTGCCGTTCATGTCCATAATGAATGCACGTAAGCTTGCGACCACAACTGAGCATTTCAGTCTCTTGTTTCTTTTTGATTCTCTTATCCCCATCTCTTGTTCTCTTTCTCTTCCATCTCTCCATCCTGCAGCAGTTACTAAAAACACTATTCTTATCTGTCGTTTGGAGGCTAGTGTGGAGTCACACCCATGCCCGCTGCTCTGCACTGCGTGACAGACTCAGAGCTTGCAGGGGAAAGCTAGATAGAGCAGGTGTGGGAAAGAAAATGAGAGAGAAGGGAATACTGAATGGACAAGAAAGAATTAAGAAGCAAAGGAAAGTGGGTGGCAGCATGGTAAGACAGATAAGATTGACAGAGTGAGGGAAGTGGAATGGGACAGACTGCGGATGTTTGTGTGTGTACATGTGTGAAAAAGAGAGATAAAGACAAGGAGTAGAGTGAGAAGAAAAGAAGGCTTGGGTCCAGTCCCCCACCCCCACCTTCCTCGTCTTCCTGGCATCATCTCACATCACACCAACAACAGGCAGCCAGGCATTGCTCCCGTCCCTGTCCCAGTTCACATCACAGCACTGTCACAAGCAGGGTCACTCTCCAGCACACATCTGTTGTTTGGTGTGTTGTCTATTTTTTCCTTGCCTTTCCTTGTTTGGACCACTGTTTCCTCCCGTCAAACCACCGCATCGCCTGTCAAGTTAGTCCCACACCAAACACTCACTGAGTGGCTGATGTGTCCGCCTATACTCCCCCATCACTGGCACCAACAAGTTGGAGTTTTAAAATATGCAACAGTTTCTTAAAGGCAGATATTCAACTTTTTTCCTCAGCAAACTATGCTGAACTTTAAAGGACAGAGGGATGATTAAGACAAATATGACTTAGAACTTTAGAGCTATGGTACAAACCATAGAAAGCCTACAACCAAAGTGATAGAAGTATTTCAACTAAGTTACAACATTAAAATCACTTACAGGTCAGTTCAGTTCCATCATTTGTAATAACAGCACCTGTCAAAAGGTAGTAGGCTTTATTAGGCAGAAAGTATCTTCTAGCAGGATAATATGTGGTTCAGGAATACAACAATTTTGGAGTAATAGTTTAAGGAATGTAACAAAGAGATCAAGGTGTCCTTCAGCCTCCAGATTCCCATCTGATTTAACTGAGCATGTGTGGGATGTGCTGGAAAAACAAGTCTAATTGATTTGACGCTCCACCTTGCAACTTGCATGACTAAAAGAATCTGGTCCTAATATCTTGGTGCTTAATACCAAAGAACCTAGGGTGTCGTGTCTAGAAGGGTCAGAGTAGCTTTGGCATAGGGGAACCTACACAACCCGTTTGGCTTTAATGTTAAGGGTTATCAAATAAGAAATGTTTTATAGCCATGACTATCTTTAATAGTCTAGTTTACTGAAATATCAACAGGATACGTAACTCTCTCACTCCACTTTAGTACGAGTGGACTGGGTTTTCTATTTCAGCAACATAAAGTATGATTGTTCTCAAAATCTATCTCAGTCATTCTCCAACCCTTTCACATGTACCTTCCTTCAGAAGTTTCTTTCTTTAACCCTCTGAGGTTAGTCACCATAAGGGATAACTCTAACTCTGCCCTACCCTTATAATTTGGAGAAAGGCACAATAGACTATTAAGAAAGAAAGTTCATGTCACTTAGAATGATTATTTTCTTTGGTCCCTGATTGCTAAGACACAGGAGAACAACTTAATCAAAACAAAAACTACATATTCTGATTGTCTAGGGTTAGAGTTAGTAAAGACTCACACCTCAGAGATACAAAGTATGAAATGTAAGCTGCTAACTCTATCTGGTTTATAAAACCAGCTATTCAAAACATATTTTATATGTACTCATGTGTGAGTTTATGTGTATTTGTACAAAAATAGATTTTTTCTTAGGTCACTACAACCCCAAAACTCCCAGAAGAGGAGCAGGGCTTCCATGTACTCAGTGGCTCCCTTGGTTGGAATTATTATTTTATACTGACGAGATTAATTTGGAGATTATTTTAACGGACCTCTGCCTCCAGCAAATATTTGTAGAGCTGAAACTCCAGCCTGTCTGCCAGCTCACTCTTTTTTCTTCACAGCAGGTGGTCTTCTGTGATGGTTGCCTGGGGTCTCCTTTTTTGGGGGGTTGGCGTAGGAGAAGTCAGCCTGCCCATTTCCCCCCCCCCTTTTTCCCTCTTCTGTGTCTGTATATGTATGTATGTGTCTCCAGAAAACAATCGGATAAGTGGCATCCTGACCTCGCAGACGGAGCCCTACGACCTGTCTTTCTCACGCTCCTTCCAGAGCCTGTCACACCTGCCACCCTCCTACGAGGCGGCCGTCAAAGCCGACCTCAACCGGTTCTCGTCCTTGAAGAAACTCAGTAGGTCCAAGTTCACTGCAATAATGCAAGAATAGGCGCCCTGCCCTGATCCTAAAGCCCTGCATGATAAAAACACTGCATTAAGTGTGCTTTCCTGACTCCAGGCTGGGACTTTCTGAAGGGCTCTGAAGTATTCCAGATGTAACAATGCCTCACCTGCTGTAACTTGGGACATTAAACTGTAGAAAAAAGTACCCGTATATGGTTTTTTTGGACTTTTTGCAGCTCGCCGTTGATTAAACATCTAAGTGGATGGAGGGCACTATGAATTAAAGCCAGAAAGTATCCCCTTCTCAACTCTGAGCTGTCAAAAAAGCAGCCTAATCACCTCAAAAAAAACTCAGATTCATTGATATTCCCTGCTTCCCTCACCGCAGCCATGATTTCTCTTGAATCACACATATATCAGCGGCTTCTTGCGTCTGGCCTGGCTCGGTATTAATTTAGCGTTTCTTTGGTGAATTTCTACAGCATAATGAGCTCTCGTCTCATGCTATTCTCTAAGTGAAATACAAATATCCGTTACGGCTTGTGTAGTTTCATCATGAGCGTCCTGCTTCGCTGCTGGCTCAAGTCAAAATGAAAGATGGACATCTACAACTCATCCCGTCAGGGGTCGCTCTGCACTGGCTCCCACTTAGAGCTGCCAGGCACCATTTGAAACTAAATGGTAAAACAAGTTTGCAGTAGTATTTACTGGTTCTCAGTTGTTTTGGAGAAATAAAAACAACCACAATTTATTTGAAGAATGCTTGTGAGAATTAACATAATAGCTTTTGATGGACCGTAAAACAAAACCAAATGAATTCAATTGTCAGAGATAGGACCCCACCAAAGAGACAGTTCTGAAATGGAAAAATATCCCTTGGCGGTGTCCTTCCTTCAGTCTTCCCAACTTTCTTTTTGCTTCAAAAGCAAATTATTTGCTGCAGCAAATAGCCAAAAGGCTCTGCTGTTTCTTTTTGTTGCTCAACTAGTGTCTGCACAACGATAGATCATGCTGGACTGCGCTGGAGGGAACATCGAGCGGAGTTTTCATTGTTGAGATAATAAAAGAAGAATGGTACTGCTTATTAATGCAAATTGGTATCAAACTGAAGAGAAAAAAAGCACTTAGCCCATTGCAGTGCAGGACACTATATATCATGAGTTATTCATTCACTCTGGTAATATGGTTGATGAGTTTGCAATGCGCTGCCCAAATCTTGAAGACTATTATGCTTGAGAAAGGAACATCTTGTTTTATTATCTCTCATAATGAATCGATTTGCAGCAAGCACCCGTGACTCGGCGCTGAAGGGGATTTGGATGAGAGTAATTTGGACAGGTGGTGTGAACACTGCTGTACCATTATTGAAAAAGACAGACTCGCACCGAAAAGCCATCTACGAATTCTCAATAAGGTGGAGAGATCTGCTCTCATTATACCTTTCCACCATCAATGGCAGTGGCATTCACCTGTCTCTTATTGTGCGGGTTAAACGCTCATTCACAGACTTATAAATGTTTCCATTTTTGAATGGTTTATGCTACTGTCTTTATGACCAGATGTCAAGTTTTTGTAAATGTGCATTACTTTGTGTGTGCGTGTGTGTTTTTTTATTTATTTATTTGGTCGATACACATCTCCGTGCATGTGTTTTTGTCGTGTGGCATGAATTTAATGCTACATTCACTCCTACACTCTATCGTCTTTGCAAATGTATTCTCGTCTTTTTGATCTGCTTTTAAATGCATGTTATATTCATTGTTTGGTTTGGAGGTTTTTGTTGGTTGCACACAGGAATACGAAAGAAAACCCCCACTCGAGTTTATATGAAACACTCCCAGCTTCAGTTTTGATGTGATTGTGTAATAATCCTATATTAGATTTCCAGCATGCATATATGTGAGGTATGTGTCCGTATATGATGTTTTTTGTTTATAGACTTTCAAATGACATTTGAAAAGTTATCCCCCACAGCCAGAACTGCCTGCAGCATCCCTGATCAAGTCTGGATATGTGGATGTTATGTGCCTAGCATGTAATGTGGTCTGACTGTGATACTCTGCCTCTATTTTCTATTCCCCTCTATGAGCTTGGAAAGGTGAAATACGATGGGTCTCCCAACACTATTCTCTGCATTGTGTGCCATGTTCTCCAATTCCACGTTACACGATTTCTCCCCTAGCATTCTGTACCTACCTGTGTTTTCTCTTTCTTTCGCTCCTTGAATTGCCTCTTCACTTCGTGTCTTTTTTTTCACTTCTGTGTCCTCTGCAGCAGATAAAGAAGTCGAAGACTACTACACTCGTAAGCGCCACCTGCCCGACCTGGCAGCAAGAAGCACTCTTCCCCTTCATGTTCTCAAAATGAGTCAAGAACAGGTGGGTACAGAAGTGTTCCGTTCAATAGTGCACGCTTCAAAACAAGGTCATGTACTATCAAGTTTTATGTATCTATGATGCAAGAGCACAAGTTTCCAGATTTAAATGTTAGAAGTTATTCTGAAGTAGTCGGCAGCAGAGCATTTTACCCCTGAGTTTATGAATAAACTCACCTCATCCGTCTTTTGCTCGATAGCACCGGGAACAACAGCAGAGCCAGCCCCCACAGTCCTCCATCTCCCAGGCCCCTCCGCAGTCACAGTCCTCACAGCAGCAGTCTCAGCAGAGGCAGAGGCCCCGTCGTGTCCAGAGGGCTATGTCCCAAGATCGTGTCCTGTCCCCTCAAAGAGCCCCCCAGCAAGATTATACCATGTCTTCTAACGGTGTTTCCCTGTACGGAGGTAGGATCCTGTCCGATGAACAGCTCCTATCTGCTGAACGTCTACGATCCCAGGAGCGTCTTCTTCCACAGGACCGCCACACCTCCCAAGATCGCCTCTACTCCAAGGACCGTATGTACTCCAAGGACAGACTCCTGTCACAGGAACATCTTTATTCAAAAGACCGCCACTACTCCCAAGATCGCCTCTATTCACAAGAACGTCTATACTCACAAGACCGCCTCCTGTCCCAGGATCCTCTGCTCTCGCCAGATAAGCTGATGAGGTCGCTGAAGCGCGGCATGGTCAGCAGTATCTCTGGCGGGTTTTATGGCAGTGACAAGTCAATGTCACGGGCCATCTCACACACAGACGTGTTCATTCCAACTACGCCTCTAATGGATCGCTACAAGATGACCAAAATGCACTCCCATCCCAGTGCCTCTAACAACAGCGGTGGTGGAGGCAGCGGAAGTGGGGTACAGGGAGCAGGCGGGAGTGGGCACTCCAACACCTTAGCCATGAACCAGACAGCAAATAAGAGGCAGGCATTTGCCTCGAGACGGACTCACACTGTGGAACAACTCCACTACATCCCACAGCACCACCAGCAGCAGCAACAACAGCCACAGCACTACCGCACAGGCAGCAAGACTGAGGTGACTGTGTAAATGTTCAGGAATACTCACTGCTGAATGCCAGGGGCTGGGTCTGATTGACAAACGTTGGTATACTGGCCTCCTTTTAGAGTAGGATGGTGGCAATTTTTCTTTCTTTGACCAAGGCTTCTGCCAAATTAGAGATTCCAGGACCAAGAACTTCCACTTACTTACTGTGAGAGACCGGGAAAACGAGCTACACTGTACATTGCATACACAGGCCCAGCCAGATCTGAAGCCAGAGGAGGTTATGGATGGGGAAGGTGTAGTATTATCCTGCTAACTTGCCTACTATTATTTCCACTGTCTTGCCTATCCTATTCATCCACAGGCTTTTGGCACCATTCTGTGTATGTTTTAGTGGGAAAGCACCATTTGTGTCTGTTTATGCCTTTATCAGCCCCCTTTTGTCCAACAAATCTATTCTGTGACCTTTTCTGGCAAATCTTAAAGGGCTTTGCATGGTTAAACACACGAACCGATTCCTACGTGACTTCTGTTGTGCGACATAACACCACCACAGGTGATGAACTGAGAGAATGAGCCTGTAATAACTTTATAAATATATAAATAAATGAAAAAAAGGAACCATTTGTATGCCCTGTCCTACTCATAGTTGTAGAGAATCTCAATGAGAGAAATTGAACTGGATGTTATCAGCACTCCTATTTGGTGCCTCTGATAGGTGTTCTATTTCGAAAAATGAAGTGGTTTTGTGGGTTACAAAGCACAATCAATGAAAAAAACATTATGTTCTGTTTTTGATTATTAATTTTGAATTTTAATATTAATGGCTAGCTTGTTTTGTTCTTAAAGCAATGGCGTTTTTTTCTCTTCTTTTTCTTTTTTGTTTCCTGTTTTGCTTCCAGTAGACGATTGTAAATAAGCTATTCTAGAAGCAGTATTATGGACAAGTCTGTACTGGATGGACTTTATATTAGACTGTCTGTTTTCAATAGATTCTTAAAAAACAACTATAAACCATTACTGTTTCGTGAGTTCAGAATAGAAGCCCACTTAACCGAGTATTTGACCGGATAAATTAATACTATACTGTGTGTGTCTTTGCAAAAACTGTTTGTAGGACGAAAAGTGAATGAATGTGTTGTTGACAAATGATATATCACTGTTCATATTTGGATGTAGACTGTGTTTCATTGACTTCAGAAGACTTGAACATCATGGAAATGGAATATAATGCTTGTCAAAGTAGGGTCAAATAAACCATCCATATTTTTCTAAACATGCAACATTGTTCTTGGAGAGATACGTCTGTTTCGTCTGTGCTTCACAAATTTGACAAATCTGTGCACTGGTTTAGCTCAGTGGTTGAGCAGGCGACCATGTACTGTACGGCCAGAGAGCAGTAGGCTCGGGTTTGAGTCTTCTGCTCTCGCTCTCTTTCTCCATGTATCACTATATATGTGTGTGTGTGTGTGTGTGTAATTACACATCTTCACAAATTTAAGCCACTTTTATCATTTGTGGCACTGGAGTGAAAAAAAAAAGTACAATGCTAATGTTAGGCAAAAATAAATTACACCAGGGTTGCATATCCTCAGTGTCACCAACATTAAGTTTCAGCAGGATCACACTAAATGTGTGTGACAACTACTGTAGCCTGATTTAATGAATGTTTTACGTGGAACACGCAGTAGCTTTGAAGTTCATTAGTGGTGACTTAAAAGTGCAAAATTGTAACTAATTTCCAGATTTTTGAACTCATTTCACAATCTATAAAGTTCATAAAGAAAGTGTATTCTAAGGCCTGGCATGTTTCACAAAACACTAAAGCAAATATTAGAAAACAGATGTAACAGATCTGCCTTTTCTATACCATTAACATACTATTGCACCTAAAAAGCTTTGAAATTTCATATTGTGGTCTAGGATGTGTGAGTGTGGAAATATCTCACTAAAACTACACGTCAAACTATACTCAGTGTGTTCCTTTTGGTCTTTCTCAGCTCGCTCTCCAAACACCTCACATTCCCCATGATGATTGCTGAATGGTAGATGGAACAGCTCCAACTCTGAAACCCTGTTCTTTCCTTCATAGCTTCTTCAGGATTACAGGCCTTGCTCAAGGCAAAAAAACTGTCAGCCCGAGGAGATTAATCATCAAGAGTGCAATGCAAAGACAAGTCGCTAATAGACCTGCAAAACTTGACTTGTGAATTGCAGTAAAAACCAAGTGTCTGCTACGTGTACTTGGAAACAATCTAAAAAGACCAATCGTCTTTTTCTATCACATGCATCCATCCATCCTGTTGTGCTTATCCTTACCTCTTCAAAGAACAAAGCAAAAAAACAGAGTTTGCATTTATATGCATATTTTTTATGTGTCTGTACAAATATTTGCACATTCAAACGAACAGCTTCATCCTCACATGATTTGCAGAATCTCATCTTGTGAAAATCAAGCCTGGCAAGGCAAGGTAAGGCTGCTTTGTAGTAGGTACTAACTGTAGATGTCCTGTAGAGCTTGTTTTCATATCTAATTCCTTTCTGATCGAAAACTAAAACCAGAAAGCATCATTTACATGTGATTGGCCACTAGGCGATCAACTGATCATATTACTACATCACTAGTTATATGAGATATAACTATATATATATATATATATATATATATATATATATATATATACAGTGTTGACACACACCAAAATTATATAGATATCTCTATACTTTGACCTTAAAAAAACAATAATTCGAACTTCCTTACCTTACTCAAAAGGGCATTTTTAGATATAAAGGTCTATAGTCTATATTGTAAAATAATAGTTAGAAATAGTTAAACTCACTTACAGAACCATATCTTTTGTAGTTCTGAAGGTTGTCTGTGTCTGTGGTGTGGATAAGTGATGTCTACATTATTGAGTTGCACTGGGGTAAGTGCATTTCTCTGTAGTTTGAGCATTATGGATTTAATAGATATATGCTGCTGCTGCTGTTTTTAGGTCCTGTGTGAACTTCATGCAACAGTAACTTTGAGTTTACAGAGCACCCTTTAAGGTCTCTTGTTTCAGTATGACAAACAGGTCGTTTTAATCAGCTTTAACAAACAACAAGTGCTGCGTTTTATCTAATGACGATACCTTCTTAACCTCAATTTAAGAAGCTCGCACTGTGCAAACATCGGTTTTGTCGCTGCCCACTGAAGTATAGCAACCAATAAGATTATTTATGATTCTGGAACAGCTATGCCTCAGAAAATTGTCTGTGTAATTACAGGTCCAATCTGCCAGCTGTACAGGTTTGATTGTACAGCGGTGGGGGTCACACACCTTTTCTGACAGCATCCCACAGCCAGCCAGGCACGCATGTTTAACTGACAGTTTCTGCATGTATGGCACTCTGGGTTTTTCTGGGCAGTGCTTTTATATGACATCTGAATTAATATGGTTGATTTTAATGCTGGTCATTGCAAATTCAAACCTTGTTTAAATTCATGGAAATCCATGGTTGTGAAGGACAATTCTCGCAGCAAACAACAGCGTCTGCAAATTGCACTCCTCCATAAACACACAAGTTTGTTTTTTTTAAAGAGCAATAAGAAAAAAATGGAAAAAGTTTGCATTTGCAATTTACACTGATCCTCGAGCCCATCTGCATTTAAATGAAAATATGAGACTGCAGTCAAAAAGAATCTATGAATGGGAGAGCAGCTGAAGAGTGAGAGGAAGGCTGGCTACAACAATGACTGCAGCTCAAGCGGTGCGAGGAGGAGGAGGTGCAGAACATGGTCTTCCATAAAATAATCAGCAGCTTTCAAACTGTCTTTCCACATCTCAAATAGCACACATTTCTTCAACAATGTATTTCATTACTCGTGTGTTCTGCATTTAATGCTAACATGATACAGGAACAGAGGTCTTATTTTGCTGGTTAAAAATTCAATCTCCTTTTCTGTACTTTTCCATTTGGTCCTTGCTTTCGCCAGCTCTGAGTGTGGTCAGTGAGCACTGTCATGTCTGGATTTGAAACAGAAAGACATTTTCAGTTTCCCTGTGACATTCAGAGGATGTAGTTTAGACATACAAAAAATACAAAAAAAGGCAGTGGGCTCTTTTCTGGGTTTCATCTTCCTTATAGAAAGCTGCAACTTTAGTCCGCTGTGGGGAAAATGCTTTATTTTTTTTATATACAGCAAACACGATGACAGGTACGAAACTGAAATCCTGTAAAATGAAACGCTTTCTACTGCCCTCAGAGATGACAATAAAGGGAATGATTTATGTTATTTTATTTGATATTTTTTAAGCTGCTGTGGATATCTTGAAAAAGGTCAAAAGAACATGACAGTGGCCCGGCACCTGCCAAAACACTCACTGTGTCAAGCCAACGTGTAATACATTGTGGCGATATGTTCAAGCCAGCTATTTCAAGTCATAATTACTCTTTATTTTCTTTTCCCCAAATACTTACAATCTGACTATTGCCCTTCAGAATGCCTTCGCGGAAATCTCCATCTCCTCGAGGCAAAGCACGCTAATTTTCAATGTTTAGCACCACACATGACAGAGCACACAGCCCAGATTCATCATGCATCAATCGTGCAGAGTGTCGCATAAAAAACACAACAAAATAAAGTACACTTAAATATGCAAAACATATATAACTAAAGGGAATGGAAACAAATGTACGTAAGAAAAAAACATAAGAAATATATTTATCCTAAAACTTGGAAAATTACTGCATTAAAGCAGTCATAGCATGAAAAACAACTTAGATTCGCTAGTATTAAAATACATGCACTGCATACAAAAAAACAACAAATATGGAATAAAATAGTTCATAAAGGTAAATATTTACACTAATCAAAGAGCTCAGTTAAGCATAAAATACAAAACAATGAAGTGTTCAATAAACCAAAACTCTAAATATGAGAAAATAAGTAGCTTCAATTTAAACATGAATGCAGATATTCTTGTGTGAGGTAATTCAGCAGAATTGAAACAGTTGTTAGAGAAGGTGTTCATGTGCATGTCCAGTAAGTAATGCACAGAGTATTCAGGATCCACTAATTATTCACATCCATTCACCACAGCCACAGTCATTCGGATGACCTCTGCTGGCAGCAGAATCCAAACAGTGTCGATTCAAACTGGATTCAAACAGCAACACCAAAGACGACTTTCCTCAGTGAGTCATGTGGACGCATTCCAACAGCTAGCAGGATTGCACCACATATCTTCTCACCAGAATAACATCCCTCTCTGTCTGAAAAGCCACAAAGCCAGGTATGGTAACACTGTGGCCTGGGAAGTAAGAGTTCGGCAGTGTCTCACTTCAACGCTGCAATGCTCCATGAAACACATGAAACAGGTCCCACTCTGAACTGCCATTGTTTCCTCTGTGTCTCCTCCATAATTACAGACCTTACATTCAGCAGAACTGTCAGCACAATCAGCTGGTGAAGATTATCTGCTGTCAAGAAGGGGAAAAAAGCTGTGGACATCCAAAACAAAAAGTTGCTATTTCACCTTTGTACGAATCACAATAAGCAAGAAATATCAGTTTCATCAAGTGATAAAGTCACTAAAATGAAATAAGCAAAAACAGGAGCTGCTGCTCAGCACAACCCCTGGACAAATACAAAAAATACATAGATTTGCATTTGTCACATAAAGTAATGCATCCTCTGTCAAAAATGCAATACAATCATAAATACTACAAAAACTATTTTGTTGTAAACTCCTAAGACCTGAAGTCTTTCATGGCATGCGTTTTTCATTTCTCTTTGCTATTTGGCTTTATAGTGTTCGATAGAACTGAGTAATGATGTGCAAAACTCTTTATTTGGTGTCTGAACACAACATTTCTCCTGAGTACAAAACAAAATGAGAAACAACAATTGCGCCCTTTTGAGCAATATGGCTCATTTGAAAGAGGAAAGTTTAGTACTGTGGTCTAGACAACCCAAAATGTGATGTCACCATATGTGGACGTCAGGTCCTAAGAGGTTAAATTGAAAAAAAAAAAGATGAAGCAATTACCAAATTGTTGATGAGTTTCACTAGTAGCATTATCGTTATTCAAACATTTCATAATGATATTGTTAACATGAATACTTTAACCACAATAATGATGACCATCTAATTCAAATATATGCAGATCTTCGACAACTATGAACTTACACAACCTCTTGTAACATAAATCATTGTATTCCTCTTGTCCATTTTAATTGCACAGAATAAAAAGTGATGTATGTGTGATTAAATATAACTCATACTCTAAAAGCATTTTCTCCGGTCAGTCAGTCAGAAGGGGCTATATAAATTCCATTACATTAAATGTACATATTGCATATATCATTCAGCACTCATAGTGTTGGATGGAAAACAAATCTGAATGACAGACTAATGAATTCAACAAAAGCTAATCAATGAAACCAGACTGGATGGGTGGGTTAGAGCGACTTTAAACTTCAGATCCAAAGAAAAGCCAAAATAAAAGACACTTTGTTTTACCGTTTCCAAGAAACATCTGTTGTCTGTAAACTGAAACCACTTCAGTCTGTGACTACACGGGTGGTCAAAGACAATTAAAAAAAATTACAACAAAACAAAACATTTGCTATGCAATGCCTTGTATAAAAAGTCTGACGTTCAGTTCTTTTTTCAGCCATAATAAAATATTCATAAATACTGACACAACAACATTTTGTCCCAAAGACATAACAGGCTTAATAAAATATTTTCAGGCCTAAAAATGATTTGCAAGTCTTCTTGTGATGTATGTAGCAACAACCAACTCTCCTGACAAAGCAGTACCCAGCTCTGAAAAACCTCAAAGCGCCACATCTCTCACTATACCTCATGACGTTTGTCATTGTGAAATCATAGCAACAACTGACTGTATCTGCATGATGATCAGCTCTGATCTTCTCTACTCTGGCCACGTGAAGCTGTTTGGTGGAACGCAGTATTTTACAAATAACTGAGAGACAAAAACAAGAAAGCCACAAAACTTTTATTTTGTACTCCTACAAAAAATGTGTCATTATATCCCCAAAGACTTTAAAACTTCCTTCATTACACTGGATAAAAGTTTTTTTGTTCCTGATTCTGTTTGTGTACAAGGTCTGCATTATCAGAGATCTTTATCTCAATAACTACATAATTAAACAGAAGTTATACAGTTCAGCAGAAGGATTTCAGGTGACAGCATCTTTAAAAAAAAGAGTAGGGTGTCTCAAATCGCATACGTGCTGTATATGTGCATCCACGATGACAAGAACGGCTAAGGTCTGAGGCTTTTATATGTCCCAAATTCACGACAACTGTCACCTCAAGGTGCTTTAAATTGTAGACTACATATTCTACAATATTAAACAAACACCCGTAATGGTCAAAAGGTTGAGTGTGAAATTTTTGCAAAAACGTTAGCTAGGAAAATAATTTTTAGCTTGTTAAAAGAAGATTCACTTATGGTGACAATATCATTGTGTAGCTAACAAATGGACACAGCTGCCATGACATCACGCACCGGTTTCTGGACCACACATTTTGAACCCTCACGATTAGCATTGTTTGGAGTGCTAAGTTATTACCTACCACTAGCAAGTTGTTAGCAAGCAGCATTTATAAACTTACAGAACCATATTACAGAACAATGTATGAATAAATTGTAACCAAGTGATTTGAAAAAATCAAACGTGCAGTGATTAAGAAGTTGAAAACTATCCATAGAGCTTAAAAGAGTTTGGACCGGGTTGTAAACGTCCTGTTTAAAGGTGTACAGCTGGGCATTTTAACACTAGAGTCTGGGTTTTGGACCATGCAGCCTTAGAAACTACTGTTTTTGGAATGTGTTTGCTTGAGCCACTGCCTTGCTACCAAGCTAACATAGCATTATCTTTTTCTAGGCATTGCAATTACATGTGTTTTATTATTATTTGGTGTTCATGCATGTTAAATTCTTCATTATTATATGCCAGATGTAATTTCTGTTAATTGCACAACTAGCAACCCCACATTCTGTATTTACCCATAGTGCATATAGTGTAGTACAAAAACCTAGTCTTAACTCAAACATTTATCACATTAAGAAACCTTGAATTTATGAGGAATGCCAAGAAAAGTGAACATCTGCATCCAGTGTCACACCAGAAAACACAAAAAACTGCAAAAATAAAATATCGTCAAAGGTCAAGGTTTCCCTTTAAAGATAATCCCCTGTCACGAAAACAAACAAAGATGTATAACTGCAAACTAATGTATTAAAAATCAAAAACTAGCTTTGATAACAGATTTTCAAATTGATATAAATCAGTACTTGTAACATCATTTGTTGGTACACAAGTGCCAGCTTGAATGTGGACTGACAGAATCATATAACCATTACGAGTGAGTTTAAGCTCCTAACATGTACACAGTAGGTGCTGTTGTTGTGACTAGTTTCTGCCTGACTGCTCAAAACACCGTCCTCTCCGCTTATCTGCCTGGATGCAGGACCCAACCCCAGTTATTTCTGATAATCCACAGATTGTAGGCAGCTAACAGACATTTGTTTTACGACAGATGCCAGATTCAGATAAACATTTAATTAGCAACTCATCAGCTCTGTCAAAGCTAATTACCCCAGTTTCCAGCCAAAGCCAAAAACTGCTCCTCTCGCAGTTGGTTTGCATAACAGCTGAGTCTGCTGGCTGTGACAGGATATGAGGAGCCAGAGGCTGCGAGGAGACAAGACCTGCTTGCAGTGCTGTAGCAGGAATCAGAGTGGCTAATCCAGCCATTCTGTTATGGCTGAGAGTCGCAGGTCAGAGAAGTGGAAAGAATGGGTTAAATAGAATTACAGGCTGAGAAAACATTGTACTATTTATCAGCTTGTAACACGCCTGTCATGGAAATTACTGCTAGTGAGATATCTCAGCAGCACGTTTCCCAGCAGTCAGAAGGAGTGGGATGTGAGTTTTTAGGATGGGCAGTGGACACAGTCTGGCTGTCAAGTGGTTCCTGAGAGGTGTATAGTGTGAAAACAGCACAGACGTGACCAGTGAACAGTGACAGCAATCGCCACATGATCGCAGGATTACTGACCCTCTAGTCAGATGACCATCTTGATGATTTTTGCATATGCTGGACTTGTGCGGAATGTTTGCAGCACAGTAACAAACAGAAATGGGAAGACGTCATCAAGACATCTCCACGATCGTTTGCTAATGTCGAGCTCTGGAATTAAATCATCACGTATGACTCTAATTAGAATTTGACATGCTTACACATTATACACACTAAGGCATCTCTATAACACTCAGGAGCTTCTCTGGGCTGACCTGTAACCTAGCAACCGTGTGACATCTCACACAAGCAGATGATTAAAGGTACCTTCTTTTCCATTCTGAGCATGGAGCCTTTGATAGATCCCCCCCGCCCACTACTTCGACTCCAGCATTCTCCTCAGTAGCATGCCAAGAACACTCATATCACCTACAAATATGAAATATGAATCGTCATGCTTTTTTTAGCCTTTTGAGACCAGGGGTCTGTAGCTGGCGTAGCAGGCAAAGCCGCATCATTAACTGCTCTTAAGAGCTGATACATCTGGCTTTTCATGACACACCAGGATAGTGCTGATCTGCAGGGGCATTTTGGAGCTCATATTATTAGTCTGCACTGCAAATAAATAACACACAACTCAGCATTTATATTTTGGCAGTTAGCCTTTCCAAAACTATAACCATGAAGGGATTATTGATGTTTGCGTCTAAAAAAGCTGTTAGTTGCTTTCAAAAAATAGTCATAAGCTGACTGCATTTTTCATTTGATTTATTCTTATTGAAATTCCAATTCATTCCGATACACTCTGTCCTGCTCATCTTCAGAGATTAAAAATAAAACAGTTGGACTTCTTGGTTTTAAAGACATTTCATCTCTCCGAGAGGCTTCTTCAGGTCTAGAATAATTGGTGTAGAGTCACAGGTAATAAACCCCTGGGTGGGTGATGGGAGTCAAAGAGTAAGTACTGGGCTGTGTGTGGATTTTTAGCAAATTTTAGTGTTGAGCCTTTACCACCATTCATACCATGTCTCAGGTGACTTCAATAGCTCATATGATGGTGGGTTTCACCTGTAAGGTTTCACCTGTTGAATTGAGTCGTGTAAGTCCACAAAGAGCAGCAGCAGCGCATGCCAGCTAATCATAGCCTGTACACAAAACAATCTACTGGAGCTCTGAACAGAAATTATTGTGAGTTGTGATTCTTTTCCCCACAGTGAGCCAGGTGGTTCCCCACCTACCAAATCACACTAAAAGTCAGTAGAATTAGAATTAGAATACTCTAATCCCAGAGGAAATCATGTAAAAAATGTATTGTAATGTCCAATGTAATCCTATCTATCAGTATTGCTTATTATTCCATTAATATTGCACAGCTTTTAGTCATCTTTGCACAAAAATAGCTGCTAGAAATATCCACCGAAGATCTACTTTTAAATTTCTTACTTTGAGTGCATTTTAGTCTCTTCTTTTTCACTTTCACTTGAATAAAGAAGTTGAATCAGCTTTTCCTACAATCCGCTCTAACTTTTACCAGAGTATTTTTTTAACACAAATATCTATACTTCCACTTAAGTACAGAATGTGTGTACTTTTGTCACCTCAGCTGGTGAGGGGGCGATGTACTGACGGAGAAGGTCAGTCAGGGCCAGTTGATGGAGGACATTTGAATACATCCAATTAGTAATTTTAGAGAGGCTGTTGAGGGTTTTGGGCTTAACAGAAAAGTACAGCCGTGTATCATCTGCATACCAGTGACAGGAGATTAAAACTATTAATTAGATTACCCAGAGGTAATATATATTAAAAATCAAAACAGAATTGGTCCAAGACCTGTGTCATGAGAACTCCACATATGAGGGTTGCACACATTGGTTAATATGAATTCTGAACTGTTGGATGAAAACCATTTGAGAGCAGTACCAATGATGCCCACCAGTTTTGTAATCTGTTGATAAGCGTAGCCTGCCGATAAATTTAGGAAGGTTCATCTTATGTCAGCACTTATTTTTTAATACAGCTGTTTCGGTGATGTGGTTTTGTCTGTAACAAGATTGGAATTTATTAAGGATATTGTTTCCTTCAACTAAGGTAGTAGTAATAAATGTGAGTTTGGAAACTGTCCTGTTATCATCTAAAACAGTGGAGGAGGGGTTGGCTTTTTTAAGGTAACCTGAAAATGAATGTAATGAAAGAAAAGAAAAGAAAGAAAAAGCACACATATGTGAAACAATATCGAGGAAATCTAATGTAGCATTAACCATTTAGGAAAACAAAACTTCTTCAAAGTTCAAATGTTAGGCTTAATGATTACAAAGTCCTTTGTAATCACTGGATGCATTTCCTCAATGTGATCCTTTGCCAGGCTGTCATTACATGTCTGTTCACAGGTCTTGCTCTGTTTTGCTTTACAGTCTAGATTACAGTATTTAGCAGCTCAGTTGCATTGAGATCCTAATACTGACTTGGCTGTTACAGAAACTTCCACCCTTTTCTTTGCATATCTCTTCAGTTACGTTCTCGGTATGTTCCAGGGTTAGGATGCAGTAAAGTATTACTCTGTGGACTCCATAATTCATCCAGTTATACATCGACACTGGACATCACATTACACCGGCACCCAGGGGCGATTCTAGGATCAGAGCTTTGGGGGTGCTGAGCACCCAGAGAGCTGCCCAGCCAGGCAAGATAAACTTTACTCGTCACGATGAGACGTCTTCCCCGTCTTCCCCGTCTCTGTCAGTCCCTGCATCCTTAAATGTCTCCAGTTGTCCTGAGTTCTCTCTGACTGTCTCCTTGGTGCATTTAAACCCCAGTTCCTCCCTGTCCTCGTCCTCTGTTGTCTTCGTTTCCGTTATCAGTCATCATAATTTTACCATCTCTGTGCAAGTCTGCAAATTTCTTTATGAAATCATAAGATTCTTAAATTCATCAAGTCTCTCTGTGCCTGGGTCCTCGTCACAAAACATGACATCACTGTTTTGCACATTTAAACACAATTGAATCCCCACTTTTGTAAAAGAAAAGCAAAACACTTTTTTTTGCTTGTCTGTAACAAAAACATCAAATCAGATGAAGGTTATTTAAATGCTGCAAATGAAGAATGGATTGGAATAAAAAACAAAATACATATCCTAACCTTAATTACTGGGGGAAAATGATGCTCATAGTAAATGAGAAGTAAACTGAGTGCATTTTTTGGACAGAGGTTCACTTTTAGTGTGTATGTATAATACAATACAGATATATAAAAATACACTCCAAAAATAGAGTCCTTGAAATGTACAAATGTACAAAATATTGATAAAAAATTATAAAAATGGAGGCAACTTTGCCTATGGTACAATGTATACAATGTATGAAAAGATCTTTACTGCAGATGCTACTATGGCTCTGCAGATTTTTTTTCTTTTATTCTAACCTATGTCGCCTCACCTTGAGGTTGGCAAATCTGTCTATCACTTTTGTGGGTCAACTCTCTCAAGCAGTTTAACAGTTTCTGTTTTGCCTGTCACTGTTCCCTGTCTGTTTTCTTACCTGGTTCTTCCTGATCTTGTACTTTCTCCTCACGTTCCCCTCTTTCCTCTCTCCCTCTTTGGACTGACAATCATACACAAATAGATTGTATCGAATTAGATAAAAAAAATTACATTAATATGAAAAAAAATATTATTAAGATCACTAACAAAAAGTCCTCTCTCAGTGTACTTTCAACCAAAAGGCAAATAACGAAACCACATGTACATCTAATAAAAGATATAAATATTGAAACACTGATCCAACAATATTGATTGACGGATCATTTGATCTTACCCTTTTACCTGAATGTGGCTCCTGGGTTTAAGATCGGCACATGCACATATGACAAAATAAGCAGCTTCTCTCATTCCATTTCAAACAGGACAGTGGCAACAACAGTAGGCTAAAACAATTGTAAGTTTTAGATTTTAAATAGGCTGTATACATTTCAATGGGAGCAACAGGGCGTCAGATGTCGCTGATTTTACTACAGAGCAGGACGGATTGTAGGGTAGCAAATATCATTGGAAAACACATGTTTAACACTGCAGGTTACCTGGTGTAATGTTATTCAGCTAAAAAGAAACATGGTCTGACTCCTACCTAACTATATAAAGAGTAACTGAAGGTTAAATGCAGCTAGTATGCCCTGTTTTAAGCCAGGCACTTACACCTCCGCTCTCCATTGCGTCTCAACCAACATCGCTCTGGCAGCAGCGGCGCTAGAGCCAGAGCAGGGGAGAGGTGAGCTGGAACAAACCATTTTGGGAGGGGGGGGGATATCGATACTTTTGTTGTTAAAATGTTATGTCCCAACCAAGTACTGTGTGCTTTTTATATTTTTAGTAGTGTGTCACACAAACAGCAAATATTGTCAGAAAAGTAAGAAATCTTTGGGGGTGCTTTGATTCATTTTAGCCCATTTTAGCCCCCAAAATGGGCTAAAATCGCCCCTGCCGGCACCTCTGTTTTTGTAGAAGATGGCTTCAAAGGCTTCTACAAATTTGTATCTTTCTACCATTCTAGTAACCACTTATGCAAAATGTTTAGTCTCGATGGTAAACTCTCAGTATTGAAAACTGCTCTTCGTGGTTCACCTGAAGTCTTCTTCAGGTTTTTTTATTGCCCAAGATTGGCCTACTTCACTTTAATCATTTCTAGACTTTTAACCTGCTTATTTTATGAATCAACAATTAACGAATTATTGTCAATAGAACGTTTTTGAGCTTCTTATGACCAGTTCTTTTTTCCCCCAGGGAGTAAATGCAGAAAAATGGACACACACATACACACACACACATATATCTATTTATGTTTGCGTGTGTTTATACGTGTGATTTGGCGCTTTATAAATACAATTGAATTGAATTGCATAGTTAAACTGTATAATAACTCTTCATTATGTTACAAATGAACACACTTTTCAGGCATCAGATCCCAAACATAATTTGTAATTTACCTTCATGCAGATGTGTTTTCTTAGATTTATAGTGTACATAATATTTATTTATGCAATTTGCACTTCTGTCTTACACAATGTCAATAACACGTTTGCTAATTTTAAGTAACTTCATTTTTACTTTTACTTTTAATCACGGTTATAAATGTAGAAATTCTTGCACCCTCATACAACATGGCCTTTAGTTAGAAATCAGAAAGTCTTCTTTTCAAATATACTGCAGCATTAGCTACTAAGCATGACTGAGCTCCACTAAGGGTCAAACAGATAATGTCATACTACATCAGAGAATGTAGTATTTCTGCTGAACAGCACGCCATAAGCTATGCTACAGTGACATGACCTGTGTACCAAAGCAGGATCTATTTTCATAATGACACCTGAAGCTGTACTTTAGGAGACCTACATAAAATTCCTCGCCGTGCATCGCTACTTTTCTCTTCCTACTTCCCCTCACGTGCTCCTCGTGCCTCTGTCTCTCAGAGCATTGTTAAGGCTCTCAAATAACCAGATAAAGACGACGCTGGGGAACCTGGGCTTAGACAGCAGCAGAACAAGGAAAAAGAAAGGAAGACAGAGTTTTAAAGTTGGGTTATATCATAGTGCGTGTGTGTGCGTGGGTGTATCTGGGAGATTGCGCACTTTCTGCTTTGGAGATGTTTTTTTTATTATCTCAAATGGGGAGGAGAGAGGAAGAAAGGGGTGAAGGAAGGAGGAGGAGGAGAGGGGGAGAGAGTAGGTCTAAAGAGCTGGAAGAGAAGAGGCAGGACTGGGGAACTGGAAACATGAGATAGGCGAAATGACTGCATATTGGCACTCAAATGGGATATATCATGGAGTATATGAAAATAAAACCACATGTGCAATCTGGAGAGGCAAGATAAAGCATTTTTATTCTGCAACTTTTCTGGAAGAAAGTACAAATGAATAAAATATTTACACATATAAATATATTTCAAACATATATTTTGTATGTGGTTCGTTAAGATATGATTATGAGATTATGTGTGCATAGTGTAGGTAGCTCTACTGATGTGAATTCAGTAAGAAAGTGTTAAATCACCCAATAGTTAAATTTATTCTGTGATATTTTCCAACCAGCCACATCTTTTACAACACCTCCTCATACAGTGACTCACAGATACATATTTGCAGAATTTCTCCACACACAGATGACCAGTAATTAAAATGCTTCAAGCTTCACAAAGTTACATTTAAAGGTGCATCGTGCAAAAGATCCAACATTGCTCTTTGTGACACTTCTATATAGTCCTACATAAAATCACCAACAGGAAGTTTTTGCCACTTCCTGGTGGTGACTGTCTCGGAAAAACAGTTAAAAAAATGTAGGCATACCCCTAATTTTAAAAGTGCCCACTGCATAGTTGTTATACAGGGAAAACTGTTCTTAGACAAGAACACTATTGTACAGGACTGTAAGCATGATTTTAGCCCTGTAAAACTGGACGTTTTAACATGGGAATGTATGGAACCAGCCTCAAGTGGGAAAAAATGCAGTTTTTAGCCTTTTCACCTTGGCTTCACTTCAGACAGCTGTGGAGCATGTGTGAGCATGGGGCATCTAAAGATTGAAAGGCTGGTGGATCAGTCCCTGGCTTCTCCATGTTTCTGTTGAAATATCTTTGGGCAAATAACTGCCCTCAGTGCATGCAAAGGAGTGTGTGTGTATACATGTAAAAGTGCTGTACACTGTCTATGTGATTGGGTGAGTAGGACTTGCTTTGAGTGTTTGCAGCACTGCAGCCTCCATTTCTTCATGTTTCTACAACAGAGCTGCTGTGGCGAGTGCTTTGAGGTCTCTTTGGGCTGGTTTTAATCTTTGCTTTTTGTTGTGGGCTTTGTGTTCACACGTAAACACTAGAGTTCAGGGATATGTGTTGGTGCATGGATTTATAAACTATGGTTTATACTGTCAACTGGTAATTATGTGACAATGAGTTTTAGGTCCATTTATGGCCTTGCGAGCAGTTTAACACATTACTCTGGTAGTTAAGTAACATACTGCATTACAGTAACCAGTAATGTGTTCTTTTTTTTGAGTCACAACCTCCAACGACTGGAGGGGACATTGCTTACCACTCATACTAAAGTGCCTCCTTTACATGTGGGAACAATAAGTTTTGACTGTTCAGACATTTGTATAACCAAATAAAGTCAATCAAATGTTTTTTAAAAAAATTACAAATAAATAATGGGATGCTTCATTTGTGTGTTTAGTTTCAGTGAAAAATTGTAAATTTGGAGTTGAGTTGCTCTAAATCTTAGCTTAGTTTTAGTTTTTCACTTTCCTGCCAATGTGCCACTTAGACTTCTTTTAGTCAAATTGGTTGAATTCTTTGTAATAGACTGAAAAAAGATGATGGTTCACCTTTCTCAACCCTTTTAAGTTGTTGGGATCTTTAAAAGGGGCTTTTTTGATATCTCTTTACCAACTCTTCACATTTTTGTCAGATGGAACGTGATCCTATTTTCTTTAGGGCTACAGGTCTTCCAAAGCAGATGTTCATGTGCTAAGTTTGGAACAAATCTTGGTTTGTCTGGGCTAAATAATATGTAATGAACCAGACTGAGTCAAGAAAATGGGCTGTTTGTGGTTACCACAGAAGCTCAAATGCATTCTGCTGTTACAGAGGTAATAAATTCATGATTTATGTGAAATGTATGTGACGCTCTCCTGATAGGGAAGGCCCGGAATTATAGTTGCCGTAAATGATGACAGAAAAAAAAAAAAAAGCTCAGTGTCTCAGAAAATGATTTGGAGCTCTTCAACAGCCTGACAGGAGAAAATGCAAGAGTGTGACTGATTTACAAAATACGCTAATGTGGGTTTTACATGTTGCCATTTTTCATGTGTCACTTACTTGAGAGACAGGCCTTCAAAGATGAAAAATGTCTTCTGAGATCAAAGGTATCTTACAGAAACTTTCCCCACAGGACAAGTGTCAGAGTGGTTCCTATCATCAAAGAGTCCTATGCTCAGAAGCACAAGATTGGAAATGAAGTCCTATAATCACGGGTGTCCCATAATCAGAACAGCAACCACTGTGGCCACAAGTCCCACTATTACTATAATGGCACAATCAATGACGGCAAGTTACCTTTAACAAATGCTATAATATGGGGTTCCTGTTAAAGCAATGCTATAAACATTGGGTCTTAGAGTTATTTAGGCGGGGTAAGGTGTCTAATTTTGAGTCAGTTTCTATTTTTGCAAAACTTTTGAAATGTTTATGTATAGGTGGAAAAGTAAGAACGGTCTAACTTAGCTTTCTGAAACTATCTAGAGTAAAACCAACAGAGGCTATAGCAAGAATTCCCTGAGTGCTTTGACCAATAAATCTACCTTTTCATTTGTTACTCCCAAATACTAAAACATCTCATATATGTCCATTGACATTTGAACCATTCCCTCTTTCAGGATCATTAGCGCGTTCATCTTAAACCATTCTAGATCTGTAGAAGAAGAGCCACGCCAGCTAAGGTCCACTTGGAGGGGTTTTCTTTGGTCTTCAGGTTAAAGGTCCATACGTATGTGGGTCCCCTCTGACGAGTCTTATAAACAGGGCACTGGTAGAGGTTTCTGTTGTCCCATTTGTCCACTGGGATAGCCTTGATGAACATGACCGGCATGGTTGGGGTGAGCTCTTTGAGACGGGCATCCACAATCAAGCCAGTCTGAAAGAAAAAGAAATAAAGAAGGAAAGTCGGGGAGATGGGAAGGAGAGGGAGGGTGTGAAGGAGGAATGACAAGCCAATCAACCACAGACAGGAGCATTTCACAGAACTGAAGAAGTTATAAATTAGTTTGAGGTTTGAGGAAGCTTTGCTCAGATGCTGTGCTTGCCATTGAGCCTCCATTTAATAATCATTTTGTGCCAGATCTTAGAAAAGAAAAGAAAAGAAAAGAAAAGAAAAGAAAAGAAAAGAAAAGAAGCTGTTTGACTAATCTTGGATGGCACAAGCAGAGTAAGAGTTTGTTAAACACAGTTTTGTGGCACCCTTGAAAAGTGGTGAAAGTCAAGAGAGTCTGAGCTGAAGTCGAGCTACCCTGTCTTAGTATACACACTCTCTAAACAGTCGGAAACAGAGTGGTCTGTCTCGCTAATTAATCCTCCTACAATTAGCTCCTGACAAACAGAAGTTTCTCCATGCATGCACAGTGACTTTCAGGAATGAATGTAAATCCTGATGACTTTGGAAAGCAAAGAGGACAAAGCCCGGACTGCATCTGCAATTCCTACAACACTTTAAAGAGTTGCTAAGCACCAATAACCTTATATCTGTTTCGGGTAAATAACAATGATGAGGATCCTAAAGTGAGCAAGTCATTATGGTAAAAATGGTAAATGGCCTGTATTTGTATAACGCTTTACTTAGTCCCTAAGGACCCCAAAGCACTTTACACTACATTCACACACACTGGTGATGGCAAGCTACATTGCAGCCACAGCTGCCCTGGGGCGCACTGACAGAGGGGAGGCTGCCAGACACTGGCACCATCGGGCCCTCTGACCACCACCAGTAGGCAAAGGGTGAAGCGTCTTGCCCAAGGACACAACAACCCAGACTGTCCGAGCCGGGGCTCGAACCGGCAACCTTCCGATTACAAGACGACCTGCACACTCTTGAGCCACGATTGCCCAATTATAAATTGTCCTAATGATGCTGTGTCTACACTCTTACTACACTAGTGAATATCCATTTTGATCGTGTGCTCACACAACATATTGAAAGAATAAAGTATATCACAAAGCAGGACATCAATAAGTAGTGTCCATCACAAACACAAATCATTTCAAAGGACATATTCCGTGATTCCACATGCAATACATGATGTCTGAACCATCTCTGAATAAAATGTAAGGTTCATTAATATAGATTAGGTTTAATATAAATCTTTGACTTTAATGGCTGCACAGAGCATTGTCCAAACGGAGCGCTGCATACTCTCCTATTCACACTCTGCTACTCCCTGCCAGTGGCACAGAACTGGCCCTGGGGCTGAGAGGAGAATGAGTAGGAGGAGAAGAGTTGTGTGAGTGGAAGCCACCCAGCCTGTAGGGCTGCCTGTCTATTTGCCTGCGCCTCCAACTTTAATGAAGAAAAAAGGAACCACTCCTCCAAAGGGTGAGCTAAGTGCTCAAGTGCACACTCTGCACATTCCCTAATTAAGAAGTCTAGTGGGATGCACCTTGAAAGCTGGGCACATATGCAGAGCTTGAATGTATAGAGATAGAAAGAGCTTTGGGAAGCTGAATAATGTGCTATGCCCCAACAGCTGAACACAAGCAGGTTGCAAAGCAGAAAATGAAGCCACTAAGGAAATGTGAAGGTGCTTTTTTTGTGAGCTTAAATGAGGTGAGGGTCAGCTCACCTCATTTAGATATATAGTCTGAGGAGCTTGCAAGTGAAAGCGTGTTGTGTTTGTTGTATCAACTTTCTGTAGCAACTTTGCGGCACTCAGCTAAACAAGGAAATCAATAAAACCTCATGTACCTGTGTGTCCCAGCGTGCACCCTCCATGTACAACCCGTGTATGTAGGCCCCTTCACGAGGTGGAGAGCTGAAGTCCTCGCGATTCTTCTTTGTGACATCACACTGCAGACACATACTGTCCAGGGGCCACTCGTTTCTGCCGCATAACCACAAATTTCCTGTTAACAAGCCATGTGGTTTCCATCATTTTCTTATATCTTAATGCTGAGTAGCCCTACCTTCTCGCCATAGCCTGCATGATGGCTGTGAGAAAGGACTGAGGGTTAAAGAAGCCAGCCAGCCACACTGCAGAAGGTAAGATGAAATCAGCTGACCAAGCTTCCAGCTCCCTGATCCTGGCCAGCAGGTCAGTGAACCACAGGGCCAGGCCAGACATGGAGGGATATGCCCGTTTGGTCCAACTCTCTGGTACCATGTCCAGGAAGACAGCATTCTGAAGGTTTTCCATGTCACTGGTCATGGTCAGCTCTCCCTGATGAGCGAGGGTTAAAGGAGAGAGAACAGATGAGATAAAAAAAATATATACTGCTACACGTTAAAGGAGTAATAAAAAAAAATCTTGTTTCTTATTTCTCCTTTCATTAATTTCTGCAACACACTGACAGTAGAGCACCTGGTGTTTTAGCTACAATCCCACTGATACAACACTGACATCTTCCAACAAACAACCTGCATGATGATCTGCTGGATAATCTGCTTCATTTGGGCTTTAGGCAGTGTCCTCTGGATTGCACCCTACCACCAGCGGAGAGGGAAGGACCAAGGCTAAATGAAATACTAGCCACTCTTTATATCCTGTTTATCCTATTAATTCTGCAGCGTTTTCAGTAAATATCTTTCTATGAGCGTAGCAAAACTATTTCTTCCTGTTGTGCATGGCTGAGAACAGTCAGGAAAGAGGTACAAAGTGGTGTTACTAGACAAAAAGGACTGCGGATAGCTGGATAGCTAAGGCCTCCGTCACACAGACCTAGAGAATGGTTGACAGTGGTGTATTTCCTGACCAGCTGGTGTGTGGTTACTAGAGGCTGTTGCTGGGTGAGGTTGGCCTCAAAGACAGTGGTATACGAAAAACCTCCCTGTGATTGCTTTGGTAGCTAGGAGACTGCTGTGGTTGCCTGTAGATTGCGTGGAAGATGCTGCCTTGCCTGCAAACACTTGCTAGCTAACACAGAGTATGCTAACTAACCACTCAGCCATAGTGAAAATTAAGAAAGTGTGATGCAAAGTTGTGCCTTTTTTTTTTTTCCCCCCACCTGTCACGTTTGGTTCTTTTGCCATCAGAATTATTGTCTAAAGGCCAAGAAAGATGCCCAACCGATTTACTTTACCAAATGGACCATCCCGGCCTTGCCGTATTGGTTCATTTGATTGACCTTTGTTTTTATTGTTTATTTTATTTTATTTTTACTTGCTACACACGGGACAGACATGACTGGGGGAAAGAAAAGGGAGAAAGAAAGAGAGGTAGGGAAAGAAAAACAGCGGGGAAGAGGAATGGTGATAAAGGGCAAAAAACAAAAACAAACAAAACAAACAGACAAAAAATACATAATCACCTGGATCACCTGTTGAGAAAGAAAAAAGAGCAAACAAGCAAAAAAAGAGAGTAATATAATAAACAACAACATCACGATAATCTGTGTGAATATAAAAGTAAATACTAAATACTGAATATTATTGTGCAGCACATAAGAACAACAGCTCACAGTGTGCTTTGAGGTAGGAAGGTAGGGTGTAATTTGTGTCTGTGAGCACCTGTGTGTACACCTGTGAGCATGAGCGCGCTTGTATTCAAAAGGTTCCTTCATGTAATGATCTGCTAGAGGGTGTGGGGAGCCATAGCCCCGTCCTCCAGGGCATGAAGCAGGTATGGAGGAGATCCAGGCTCCAGATATCCAGAGACCCTCAGAGCACAAGAGACCAAGGAAGACCAACGACTTGCAGTTACATGGTGGGTGCAAACTGAGGTCTAGGCCTGACTTCATAAATCTACCACTATAATAAATTAAAGAACACTTCTAAGTCGGCATTACAATAACAATAGGTTATCCCACATGCAGAATTCTGAGACTTATATGTGTGGAAGCCAACAGAAAAGGAAAATAACATTTGATTGTGTTCATAAGCTACAACATTTTCTTCTGTTTTGGATACTCCCTTGGTATTCCTTTGAAGTTCAGTAATTTCAAGACATTTTGCTTTAAACAAACATGAATATGATGCAATAGAAAGTATGGATTTACTTGTTAGAATGTGAGGATTCCATTAAAATGTTAGATATTGCAATATGAACTGCTGGTGTGACCCGACCAGTGTTTGATAGGCAGGTCATGAAACACGAAACTGCAACATCTACACAGGTATCGGCAAGTCATGTGTTCTGTCCCTTTGCCATAGAAAATAGATAAATCTAATTTATCCAATTTCTAACTTCATTTTTGAAAAAAAATCTTTCAGATAACATTATATAGTGTGGATTTGTTGCAGTATAATCACCAGAGCCTTGCTAGGCTGGTGATGTCACCATAAATGCTAATATTAGTTCTATTGCCATTGTTTGCTGTACTTTATTGAACAGGCTGCTTGTGGATATGAAAAATCTGTTGTATAATTTGGCTTTCATGCTCTTCTTGATCATCTGGAAATACCCATTTTAATTAGGGCGAGTGCTCTCAGTGCTGACAAATGCTGTGTCTGTTGTGCAAAAAACTTCTTGCTGGTTTTTGAATGCTATTTACAGGAAGGGAAAAGAGTTCCTGTTTGTCTAGCTAAACACTGGAGGTGAGACCTTCCAGCTACTTAAGGTGTTGAATGGTAACAAGCCCTTTAGAAATCAGTAAACATGGGAATAAGCAAGCCATGCCAGATAAGGAAACATGCTGTAAGATAGCCAAGAGAAGATGGCATTGATGAGTAATGAGACAGCATGCGAGTGAAAACAGTAGTGTCCTTCACCTGCTGATAGTGTAGCTGATGTATCGCTGATGTATAGATACCCATTTGTGACATAAGAATTCTTTATGAGGGTGATAATGTTCTGTGGGTTTATCTAGATAAGTGACTTTATCATTAACCACTCCTCAAAATAATCCATCAGTTCAGCCATTTCATACTCAACCTCATAGCACTATGAAGCTCCAACACCTCAACCAGGATAACATTCTGATAGTTCCTATTTATTGAACTATAGAGGCAAAATATGATTCCATTTGCTGGTACAACAGTGTACATGGCTTTTAAATCACTGAGCCGATTTATTGGGGCTTGTAGGGCGGGGAGATCGAAGCCTCATAACTCCTGACAAATGCATTGACATATTTTTCCCCCTTTCTTTCTCTTTTCATTTGTTGTTAACACATGACTCAGTCAGGCTTGACACAGAGAATGCCGACATCTCATTCCTTTCTGCTACTCTGTAAGCCAGATCTTTGAGTCACTCTTACAACTGTGCTTCTGACAAACAACAAAGGAAAAGATTTAGTTGTGCAGGAATACTAACTAAGCAGCCTGTTGATGTCAACAGTAGAGAAGCCTATGTAAAGTGAATCATAGGTGTTGAGAATAACTGAAGCTTTTTATGGTGGGGATTCAAGTCACAGTTCACTGTTTGGCATTGCAGGTTTTTAGCCGTTGAGGGTCCTGTGCAGTATCTTGGCTGTTCCTAGGACTGCGCTCTTCTGGACAGAGATCTCGAATGTTCTCCATACTTCTTATGGTCGCTCAACTCCTAGCCAAACATCTCACTGATTAGGGCTGGGCCATATCATACCGTTCACGGTAATACCGGTATAATGTTGGGCAACGATAAGAAAATGAAATATCGCGATAGAATATGGGTAAAACGCGCATGCGCAGTGCCTTTGTTTTCATACGCACATGACAGAAAAAGCATGGTGGCGACAGAGAATGAGAAGGGCGAAAGCGGATCGTTGAATGAAACGGATGAACCAGAATTGGTTTGTAAAAATGCTGCAACTTTAATGGTGTGGAACTGGTTTAGCTTTCATCCGTCAGATACACAACAAAGCACTATTTTTGGTAGAGCATGCTAGCGGGCCGTCGTTATTACCGTGTTTTTTGAAAAACGTTTACTGACTGAAACAATTTTATGTGGTACACGGCGCTCGAAAATCTGTCAAATGTTTCAGTACGACTTTGCTAAGCTACGAGCCCGCACCGCTTGATGGATTGTCGGAGCATTACGGCTATCGTAGGCAGGAGCCTCGCGGAGTGATACGTACTGTGCTTCAACATAATATTACCGTATTGTGTGTGTATAACCTCTTTTTAAGTTTTGTGGATATTATACATGGTTATGCTGAGGATATGTCGGCCAATTTCCACTGGAAATGCCTTTTGGTTAAACTGTCAGCAAGGAATTTGCATTTGCACTGTTAAATTTTTATATAACTTTAATGCACATAAAAAACAGCTGCTTGTTTAAGTGAAAATACATTGATGGGGTTTTTTGCACTAACAAAGTTGTGGAGTTGTAAAGTATTTAGTCTCGTGTCAATTATATCGTCAGTTATATCGTTATCGCAAATTTTCAAATGTATATCGTGATAAATATTTTTGGTCATATCGCCCTGCTCTATCACTGATCACTATAGCCGTGGTGTAGATCAGCTGATTTGTCTTGGTAATGGTTGCAGTAGGTATTGTCTGTAGTACTGCATTCACATAATCTACATAATTTACTTAGGTATTATTAAAGTGTTCTGATTCTGATTCTGATCAACAGTAGGTCTTCAGAGGGAACTTGTAATCTTGGTAACCGGCTACAGAAGGTCCAGGTTTCAAGCTTCGCTATGATCCTGTCTTTTAGGTCAGTTCCTCTTGCACTCAACAATCCTTCTTCCATTGCACTTGGGGCTTGGTATCCAATCTCGGGTGGGGGTGATGATATCCCCCCCCCCCGACTTGTTGTTCTGGCTCCCACTTGCTGTGTCTTTTGTGTTATATAGATTTAAATGGCTAAATTCAATGCATAGCCCGACGGGCGGGGCTGAGATAGATTTTGGTCGCCCGACCGGAGATATCGCTAGCTCCGGGACGTCGGGCTAACGATTTTGCGAGCCCTGAGAAGGGATGGACTCTTTTCCATTCTGGAGTTGCCTTTGGTGGAAGGAGGTGGGAGGCCTGGATATCCTACGTATCACCACTGGAGTTTTTATTACAGGACAAGACGGTTGCTTCCCCGCACCTTCGGCTTGGAAAATTGGTCCTGACTGTCGTTCAAAGGTTGCTCCATTTGGAGATATCTCTATTAGGATGAACATCAGGTAGTGGCCTCCAGCTTGCACTGGAGGGGTTTGCAAGTCTGAAGCAGTGGGAATGAGAACTAGAACCTTAGACTAGACTGGTCGATCAACGTCCCTATCCTCACGTATGGATATAAGCTTTGGGTAGTGACTGAAATAGTGTGACCAGTTGCTATCTCCTACCAGCAGGAGGCCCAGGAGTAGACCCATGTCAAATAGGTCTCTCTGGGCTTCCTTGCTTAGGTTGCTCATGTGACCCAGCACAGGATAGGTGAAAGAAGATGGATGAGTGGATGAATCGATGGATGGATCTTATTTGACTTGGTAGCTACTGAATACTGTATCATAATAAAACTCAGGCTTTGTCCACAGGACATGTACAATGTAAATGTTTTTGCAAGGCAAAACACTTCCATCTCCAGTCTCATAACAGTGCACAGCCTCCCATTAACTCTTCAAAGCCACTACTCACCTTAAGTCCAAGGCTTAGCTCGTGAAGAGAGCATCTGATCTCCTGGGTGAGAATGTTCATACGCTCACACTCCTGCAGCGCCACGACCTGATAGGGAGTCCTCTCCTCTGCTTTCCCTAGAAGCTCAGCCATGTTGAACTCCTCTGGGAGTTTCTCCAGTATCTCTTCCAGCACTGCATGCACCTGATAACATGGATAGGAATGTAGAAAAAAGTGAGAGGAGTGTTTCCCAGTAAAGTAGCCCATTATGCTTGTCAATATTAAAGCTAAGTAGGACAAGAAACACCAATGGTAAGACAATACTCTCCTAAGTAAACATCTAAAAAGAGATGGGTTCATCTGAGTCACATAAACTCAGTCCTGTCAATGCTGACAGTCTGAGAAACTGTTTGAAATTGTTCCATAAATATTCATGAAGACATATTTTTGCAACACCAGCTTTTTGTTTTCAATAACAGTATTATTCCTTCAGAAAATCAATGCTCACATCATATTTTTGTGGACAAGGGGTGAAAGCTAATGTCTGTGTCCAAACTTTCCCAAGACAACCAGCAAGAGAGATCAATCAAAGGATTAGGTACCAAACTAAGGATATCAGGTCATCGTATCTATGGATTTTTTGTTCCTGATGATTCTGAATATCTGATTTGACTTTGGCAGCTACTGAACACCCAGAATACAAAGTGGGCCTTTTCAGTAAGCCAGAAAGATTCCAAATCATAATATATTAAATGACCAATGGAAACACGGAAACACACACACACGGCAAATGTAAAGTCACAAATCAACCTTACATATATGTTTTTAGACATTTTAAGGTCAACTAATCATTGACTTTAAAATACAGATGAGAGCAAACATAAGTAAATCAATCCCAGTTAAAAGCATGCGCATATGAATTAAACATGAATGAAACATGCTGAGTAAACTTCCCTAATGGTCAGCGGTGAAATCAAATTAATGTTCTCTGTTAGAAAGGGGGGGCGGCAGCACGGTGGCACGGTGGTTAGCACTGTTGCCGCACAGCAAGAAGGTCCTGAGTTCAATTCCACCATCAGGTCTTTCTGTGTGGAGTTTGCATGTTCTCCCCGTGTTTGCGTGGGTTCCCTCCGGGTACTCCGGCTTCCTCCCACCGTCCAAAGACATGAAGCTTGTGGGGATAGGTTAATTGGATAATCCAAATTGCCACTAGGTGTGAATGTGAGTGCGAATGGTTGTCTGTCCCTGTGTGTTAGCCCTGCGACAGACTGGCGACCTGTCCAGGGTGTACCCCGCCTCTCGCCCTATGACAGCTGGGATAGGCTCCAGCGCCCCCCGCGACCCTGAAAAGGATAAGCGGAAGCGAATGGATGGATGTTAGAAAGGGGTTGTTGCAATTATCAAATTGTAATCATAAAGTGGTGGAAATAATTATTTGATCCCCTGCAGAATTCATAAGTTTGCTCACTTACAAAGAAAAGAACAGTCTCTAATTTTTACCACAGTTTTACTTTAAAGGAGAGAGACAGGATATCAACAAAAATCCAGAAAAACACATTACATGAAAGTCTTACCCAACCAGAATTCTGACTCCCAACACACTGTGTTCCCTTGTGACACGCAGATTACAGTCAATTAATCAGTCAATTATAGATACATCTGATCTCAACCCATTATGAGTAAAAAGCACACCAATTCCTCCACCAACATGGACCAAAGAGCTGTCTAAAGATATCAGGGACAAGACTGTAGACCTGCAAATGTCCATTAATCATCCTTGATCGGGAGCTGGAATGTGGATGAGCCCAAAACTACATAGGAGGAGCTTGTTCATAATCTGGAGGCAGTTGAGATCACAGTCACTAAGAAAACAACTGGTGAAGCACTATGCTGTAATGGATCAGATCCTGAAAACCACAAAAGTGATCACACATTCACGATCATCATGAGCATGTTTTTCTTTGGTTTGGTTTGCCACACCGACGACTTTGTCCCCTATGGTGATACTAACAATCCAGAGATGTACATGTAATGTATCTAACTGTGATATCTTTTTTCATAAGCCCATTCACAGGACTACATACTAGATACACAATACAGTTACTGTGATGAACTTTCCAGTTTTGTCTTTCTGTCCAATGTCATTAACTACTCCCATTTTTAACATTGTCAACACACAGTTTATGAATAATGGACAATACACATGTGAATGGGGCTTTATTGATCAATTTCACAACAACTGCCAGCAGTCAATTGTTTGGTTGGGGAATACCTGTTTTTCCTTTGCAATCCGTGGTTGTCAGATGGTTGCTGACAAGTCTCTGGGCTGTGTGGCTTATTTAGCTATAGTTTAGTTTATAAATAGCTTCCATAACCACGTACTTTACAGGGCACTTTTATTTAAAGCAATTAATTTAAACTTTTACTTTTTCATGGCTCAGTCATATTAGAGGAAAAATAGGATGAGAGTCTCTTTGTGAATAGGAAAAATTTATGCATATCAGATTAATAAATTGAACTTTTTGCATTGTGCATCTGACCACAAGTGGTTGAGTCAACCAACTAAGGCCTTTTCATGCTTAACCTTGTGGTTAAAGTTATCTTTAAACAATCTTCAAATAGTCCATCTTGGACTAACTTTAATCATTCTCAGACAGATGGGTCAAGGTCTACAAATAATTGGCATTTATTTTCCAAAAATTCGCAATTAAGTCAGTCTGAACCGATGAGCTGAACCTGTCTGTGACATGCCTTTTTGCAGTAGGGGACTTGAGTAAGCCGGTTGCCAAGTCGTCTTCTCATTATATTCCTATATAAAAGCTGGAATGCCATTTTTAAAGCACCAACTATGTCACTATCTGAGAATGAATTTCTGATTCTAATCTTCTGGGATTCTAAATGTAAGCAGTTAATGTGAATTCCTTTTTAATGTGAATTTCCGTGTATGTAAAAAGCAACACATTTGCAGTAGCTGGATTTGTACTTTTTGCCTATTTATTACAGTAACTGCTGTGTTATCATAAACAGATAACATCTAATGAGACTGATTCTGTTTTACTGTCATTTAATTGCTGTTGTGAGTCACCAAAATCACTTTGAAGATAGCAGCTGACTGTGAGTGGTCAAGGATCTGTCCCCCGTCTTCAAAGCAACCATATCAAAGGCAACAAAATCACAAGTTCATTGCACACAGTTGCAACAACTTTGGTCACGCTGCAGTCTCCAACCACTGTTTCACTAGTGTGACTGTAGCAATCAAATACAGTAAAACAAACCAAAATAATATATTTATTTATCTATCTATCTATCTATCTATCTATCTATCTATCTATCTATATATATATATATTTTTTACTGTATTTTATTTATTTGTCTAGTGGAGTACTTTGACTGTACTGAGTTCTTCTGCCTTGTTTTCTCATCATATTTTTATCATTTCCCAATTTCTGGCATATCTTATCTTATTTGGATGAATATACCAACATACATACTTGTATAGTGTTTTTTCTACTCCAACTTAAAGCAATTTTTACAACAACTTTCATTCGTCCAATAACACAAACATTCATATAAACTCATTTTCTAAGAGTCTTCTCTAACACACACACACAAACACACGTGCACACGCACACACACTCTACTCCTGAACCACAGCCACTGTCAGTTATATAAAAACAAATTATTCATTCTTTCTTAAAGAGGGAGAAAAAAATCAGGGTAACTTTTACTGCATCTTTTTTTTAACAAAGCTAACACTTCCAGTTTATGATATAAGAAAAGTGACACTTGCTCCATAGAGGGAGTGCAGAAAGCTGCGCTCTCTGACAGAATATTTGTTTTAGCTTTTATGCTCATATAAACTTTATTTCACAGCAGTACTGAACCAAAAAATGCACCACAAAATGCCATCCTTGTAAAACTCACCCTAGGTGTTTTCAAAGCCCCAAACAGTTGGTCACAATTTATTTTCAATTGGCCATGCAGGAGCCACAGAAAATGTCACTCGTTGTCATCACACATTTAAGTTTTGGGGATCTCACTTAGAGTTTCGTGTGAGACTTACTAAGGCCCTGGTTCATATATCTGCCTGGGATATCTACCGTACACAAGGGCAGAAAATCACATCAAAATCAAAATCTGAGTTTAAATGCTACCATTCCCATATACCCATGAATATAACTGACCTGCTTGTAGCGTTGTCATAACAAATATACACTATGCAGAAAAACACTGCTTAAACCCAATTCACATTTTACTGAAGATGGTAATGGTACCAAATATGTCAGGCCAGTCTTTGAGGGAGAATGTGTGTCGAATAATAAAACTGGAGATATGGTGCAGGCACAAAACACATGGAATATTAAAATGAAATAATTTTCGTAGGCACCACACAGGAAGGGGAAATCAGTTTTTGATTCTCTGCTGAATTTCTAAATTTGCTCACTTACAAAGAAATGAACAGTCTCTAATTTTTAACATACTTCAAATGGAGAGACACAAAATCAGCCAACAAACAGAAAAATAAGTATTTGATCTCCAAACAAAACATAACTTAGTACTTGATTGAGAAAACATTGTTGCCAAGCACAGTGGCAAGAGGTTTCCTGCAGTTGTTCACTGGGTTTCACATCTCATGAAGTATTTTGGCCCACTCTTTACAGAAACTCTAGATTATTTAGGTTTCTTGGGTGCTCCTTGGAAACTCAAAGCTTCAGCTCCCTCCAGAGAACTTCTACATAACTGAGGTCTGGAGACTGGCTAAGGCCACTCCTTGACCTTGATATGCTTTTTCTGCAGTCACTTCTTTGTTGCCTGAGCAATATGTTTTGGGTCATTTTCATCCTGGAAGACCCCGTGTAGGATATGTGTTAAATGCTTTTGAATTTCCCCAAAACACCCTTTTTTAATTAAATACTTCATTTAATCTCCTGTCTATGTGTTTCGAGCCCGTGTGTGTTTGTGTGCTTGTGCGCTGCGTGATGACGTAGGTGCGTGCATGTGTACCCCAGTCACAGCTCCTTTTAGCATGGCGGGAGATTGCAGATGTTACAGCAATTTGCAGTAAAGAGCCCAGAGATCCAGTGCTGTTTCCTGCCTCTTATTCATTCGCCAGACCACAACACATCAATAGGCATAACACACACAAATGGGTTACACATGCACAAGGCATATTCAGTATTTTGGCTCAGCAAAGAAGGTTCTCATCCAAGACTTTGTAGTACATTGCCCGATCCATTAAAGCAGCGGTCCCCAACCTTCTTTGCACCACCAGCTGGTTTAATACCAGACAATATTTTTACGGACTGGCCTTTAAAATGTCGCAGATAAATACAACAAAATAAAATGACAAGACAAGACAAAAACTGTGGTATTTTGTAAATATAATAATAAACGCAAATTCACTGTGTAACTGTGCAACTTTATTAGCAGCGTCCTCCTGAAATGCGCCAACAACATTGAGAGTGACATCCTCCTCTTTGCCCCTTAATGCTCTCTGGTTGCTATGGTAACACGTAAATATTTCTTTCAAAATAAGACACAAAACTACAAAGACCAAGAGAAACCGAGTTAACGATAAAAACCCTGAAAACTATAAATTTCACACTCGAGTGGCACCAAACAACTCACGGACTGGTACCGGTCCATGGCCCAGGGGTTGGGAATCGCTGCATTAAGACATAGTGTGTTACCAGTTGTGTTCTTGGTGACTGTGCTCCAAAGTGCCCTCAGATCATTAACAAGCTTCTCCCATGTAGTTTTGGGCTCATCCACCACCACTCCAACGATCACCCTCACCTCATGAGGATCTGTTAATATTTAGCTGAATATATGTATTTGATGTTTATATGGTATGGACACTTTCTGACAGACAACAGAGCCCTGTAGTTTGAAGCAGGATTTGAGCAAAACTTGAGGGTTAACTCTGTCGTTTAAAGCTTTCAATATTAAAATATTGTACAGTCTTTTCCTCTTACACACAGTCACACTCTGCTGTTGTTGCTTTCAGCATGTGTGTAACTTCTTTATCTTATCACAGCATAGTTTTTATCATTATTTCTTACATCACTCCCTTGCCAGCACACCTGCCCATTTTTCTGATTGATCAAATACCCACAATACCACCTGTTTCATGTAAATGTACTCACAGATAGACTTGAAAACTCGTGGTTGGTCTATCCGGCTGAACACCATCTTCTTGTGCCCGCTTAGCCTGATGTCAGTGTAATATGATGTAATTGAAGAAAAATAATGGATATCTTGGGTATGTTTGGTATGTTGAACTTGCTAGTACAGGTCCCTAGAGTTAATTAATATGTGTATTCCTTCCTCCCTGCCCTGATCACAAAGGTCATCACAGAACAGATCCAGGCTGATTCCTAATTTTAAAATCAAAAGTAATACCAGGTGAAAATGAATCTGTCAGTTCAGACTAAGAACATAAATTTTTGGCAGAAGATCAGGAGAAATGACAAAAGTAAAGAAAATCTTTGGAGGAAGTTAAAGCAAGTCAAACTAAGCAATGAGTATAGTAAGAAACTCCTGAAAATGCGAGAGCATTAATCAGGAAGTAGGAAAAAACATGCTGAAATCAGATCAAATCTTCTCAAATCTTTCTGCAAGTCCTTGTGTGCCAATTAAAGAGATTTTATACAGCCTAAAGTACTTCCCCATCAGAGCTCAATTTATTAGTCCATTATTCAACAAGTTAATCATCACAAAATTAATTTGCAACTATTTCATATCTTACTGCAAGAAAAATGGTGCTGGTTAGTTTATCAGATATGATTATCAGTTGCCAAAGAATCAGGATACATCAGCTTCGGGAAAGTAGAGGTGGGATGGTACATTTTCAAGACAAATACATTGGTCTGGTTTTTCTTGGGTGTTGCCAGCTCCTATAGTTCAAATGAAATAAAATCTTACTGCTACTGCAAATAATATTTTATTACTATGAGATTTCTGGATTTTCAGAGTATCTGGTCAGGTCTCAAGAGATGATAAACAGCAGAGCCCCTTTTCTGTGAGGGGATGAGCTTATGCTGTGGGTGACCTCAGGACCCCTGTTTGGTGGTTTCATTTAAATGTTTTCAAAATGAACTAATATTTTTATTAATGGGATCATTCTATTTACATACAATAAATAATATATTCTTATTATGTCATATATTATATTATATAATGGTGGTCACATGGGCAGAAACATCTAAGGACGGTACAAGACACGAGGCATATTATTTGTTAGGAAAATCCACTAAAATGCTAAAATGCTATACAAACACAACACAGCCTTTAACAATAATACCAAATGGACGAGTTATTAATAAAAAAACAACTCACAAATAAACCACCATACAGTTGCTACAGGTTTAGGTTGTATGTTATCTATACAATCAAAGCCTATTTTTTGCACCAGGTTGTAAAACTCTGGGACTGACTCACTTTCAGAGCCTTAGACTCAAGTAACCATTAAAGTATCTGAAATTTGTCACTTTATGTTTAGCTTCATTTTTCAGCACCAGAGCTGTTTTTCGCTCGGTTCTGACAAAACACAATATCTCACCAAATTTTTTTTACCCTATGACATCTTCACACTGTTGCCTGACAGCAAGAAGGTCCTGGGTTTGAATGCTGAGGCATTTCTGTGTGGAGTTTGCATGTTCTCCCCGTGCCTCTGTGGGTTCTGTCCAGGTGTTCTGGCTTCCTCCCACAGTCCAAAGACACGCAGTTAGTGAGTTTGGGTTCGTTGGGGATTTTAAATGGACCATAGGTGTGAAAGGTTGTCTGTGCCTCTGTGTTAGCCCTTTGACAGTTAAGAGGGCACCCTGCCTCTTACCCTATGGCAGCTGGGATAGGTTCCAGCCCTCCCATGGCCCTGATTTGGATAAGTGGATGGATGGATCCTGACATGAGGTCAGTAACTATTAGATAAATCCACTCTTTATGATCTGTATGCTAGTGGTCATTTTAAAAAAATAATTTTAATCATTTGATAGATATTGATCCTCAAAGAAAGTTATGTTCTGACAGAGCCCTAATGATGTTTGCGGTGTCACTACCTCTGGTCCAAAGTGCTTTCTATATTTCTGGCTCCAGCTGGATAAAGATGGGATCAACTGTAGAGGGGTTCTCAAGATTTCAGTTCAGCCCAGTTAAAACCAATGGGTGACGATCTTTGTATACAATCTATGTACTACACAAATGGATTCTTAGACACGCTGTAATTAGAGCTCACTAGTGACAGTCCTTGACTTTTATTTATTAGCTTAATTTGCCGATGGTTCAATAGGACTGCGATGCGTCAAGCTGACAGTGGATTTTCAGAGCACTATCTTATGGTTCCCAATGCAACCTAATTACTAATAACTGCATTTAAATACAAAGGTACTTTGCAAACTTTGCCTATCTCACTAAACTGTAAAAAACAAATTAAGCATTTACCTTCTCTTCACACGTCGTCCCGCTTCCCTCACCCACTCCTCTGTCCCTCGGCTGCATTTCCAGGACAGTGCGGAAAAGTGTCTCTGAGGTTTGTGTAAGGAAGCCAATCTCAGCATTGGGATGAAGGCCATACAAATAAGGGGACTCAGGAGGAAGGTTGTCATCGATGTACTGGAGCAGGAAAAAGTCAGAACTTTATCAGAATCAGTCAGAAAGTATTGTTTTCTTTTAAGATTAAGTAACCCTAATTTACACTTAGATTCCTTTTCATTCTTTTGTATATAACAAAATGGAAATTTGCAACTCAATTGCTTCCTGTCTAGAAAGTACCATCACTTTTTTCTCCACTCTGGTGTTTCTTTTGAAGTACTGCTGACAAAGGACAAGAATGGAGCCATATAAATGGTGAGATATTTCTGGGGGAGATTCAAACACTCTGGATCAATTGACAGACTGTTAATGACCATAACAAGGGAAAGGAAATGTGACATTTTCCATCTGCTGGTCCATAATGAATATCAATATGCTTTTAAGTCAGTACAGATGAAAGTGAAAACTCAACTGAAAAGGGGGGCTTTTGTGGGGCACTTAAATAAAAAAAAAGTTCTTCTAATCAAGTCCTGATGAAAGTCTTGATGGAAAATATACTGGCCTTTAATACAGAAACACTTTGTAGTCAGCTGTTTTGAGATAGCCTCAGTACTTTTTGGCTAACATTTACTCACCGAGTACACCTGTATGTTGTTGAAAGTGGAGGAGAACTGCTGACTCGCTGGCTTTTTCTTTGTGCTTGTTCCACCTGTCTCCTCTCTTAAATATACAGTAGGTTTGTTTTAGACGGTAGGAGATGGCCCAACAGACCTCCAAGAACACAAAGGTCTTTAAAGCCTTTGTTCTTTGGACAAATTTAAACAGCTAAAAACTCAGTTACCACCACCTAGTCAGGCTAACTGCAAAAAAACTCTCCACTCCACTGTGGGAGTCCCCTGTGCTCTTGTGCTCACAAGAGCAATGACAATTCGTGGTTCACATGCAGTAAATGTGAACTGCATAAATGCTGAAGGGAAATGTCACGCTGGTTTGTGCCGTCAAAGACTGAAGATAAATTCTATAGCAACCTGAACATACTTGGCCTTGCTTGTGTAGTTTGTAGGATTTTACCCTATCAATAGAGTTTAGTGTTAAATGACAAGTAACAGACAGGAAACATGGTGAGGTCAAGTGAGGGGAAGCAGTAACGTGATAATGCTTGGAGCTGTCACAGTCTGGTTTCATCATGTCCATGTCAACATTATTAACAGTGATCACACAGGGAATGGGCAAATGTACAATATGTTGCAAGTTTATTCGAAGAGTCTTAAATGTGTAACTAAGATAGCACTGCAGTGACCCAGTAAAAGAATTCCTGGGTTTAATCTGAGTCATATAAAGAATTTGACTGAAGAATATTAACATCATTACAGTTTTCCAAAGCTTACCATTTTCTCTGTATGCGGATTAACATTATAACGTCATCAAATTGTTAAACTTCTGATTTTTCAGAACAAGGTTGGATTGTTTGGATCCGTGGAGTTAAACCTTGCGTTTGGATTGTAACTCCAAAAATAAAATAAAAGAACGGAATGTACAATATCTGTTATTTATGTTGCTTGTAAAGTTGTGTTTGTGTTATTCCACAGCATGGCCTGGGATACTTTGCAAAATAATACGTTTACATTGTGAACCTTAAGAGCAGCCCACAAAGGACGCTATTAGAAGTGACCGGAGGCTATAGGAGATCAACGATATTCAGTGAGTTCAAGCGACAACAATCAAAATAACTGCTTTTTCAATATTTCCTATAACACAAAGCCAAGCGCAAAATTAAAAAAGCAACAACACACAGACCTGTGGCCATGATCGCTCTTAGTTTTGTGGTTGTTATGATGGTGATTTTACATCAGTTTTTAAACCTCAAATGTGTTTCTGAAGTTGAAAATATACAAAACTGTTTGGTCTGCATACAGTGTTGGATATCAGATCATTTTCAGCTTGGTCCTCCAGATCTTTGGAAACTGTTGCAAACACAGGAGTGCCTTTTATTATTCGATTTGCAGGACAGAGGTTTGGTTCCTGTTTTAATCATTGGAGAAACATCAGTAAACTCTGATTCATTGCATCAAAATCTGAGATTGAGATTGTTATTCATGGTTTCATTTCATCTTGCCTTGATTGCTGTAACTCAATTTAAAATTGTCACAATAAAACCTCCCTGGATGTCTGTGCAGGTTCTCAGTCATCCAGATCCTGGTAATCTAAAGAGCCACACCCTTTTTCACATGTCAGCTCATGTGATGAGGAACATGATCAATAGTGGGTCAACGACTCTCTTAACAGACAACTCCTGCTAGGGCTAAAATATCTGGGACTCTACACCATTAACTGATGAAGCCTCTCGGATAAGAGGTGAAATTTATTCAAAAAACTTGACAAGTCCAGTTGGTTTTTATTTCCAAGCTCCTTAGATTACCTCCCATGTCACACCTCCACTGATGTCACTGCACTGGCTCCCCATCAAATTCAAAATTCAATTTAAAGTTGTGGTTTTCACCTGCATGGCCTCTGCATGGTGAATCACCAATGAACTCTGACAGCCATATGTCACCAGCACGACTCTATGGTCTTCTGATCAGAGGCTCGTTATCCAAACTAAAAAGCAAAGGTGACAGAACCTTTGCAGGTGTAGCTTCCACACTGTGGAACTCTGTGGCCTCCAATCTATGAACTGTGAGTTCAGTGGGCCTGTTTGAAAATAGATTGAAGAATTATCTTTTTAAACTGGCACATTTAATGTAGCATTTTACTTTATTTTAACTTTTTAAAATGTGTTTATTTCAGCTTCATTTTCTATCTGATGTGCTGATTTAACCTTTTTGGTCTTATGTCTGTATTTTGTTGGTTTTATTTGATGTGAGGCAGCTTGTGATTTGTCTCATGAAAGATGTTATGTGTTATGTTATCTGTTATAGTTCAGCCTATGAACAACTGTTTTATGGCCCATTTACAGTTTACGGTTTGTGTTTCTATCCTTCTGTGAAATTAATCACCATTTAGATAATTCAATTCAATTCAATTCAATTCAATTTTATTTATATAGCGCCAAATCACAACAAAAGTCGCCTCAAGGCGCTTCATAGATACAGAGAAAAACCCAACAATCATATGACCCCCTATGAGCAAGCACTTTGGCGACAGTGGGAAGGAAAAACTCCCTTTTAACAGGAAGAAACCTCCGGCAGAACCAGGCTCAGGGAGGGGCGGCCATCTGCTGCGACCGGTTGGGGTGAGAGAAGGAAGACAGGATAAAAGACATGCTGTGGAAGAGAGACAGAGGTTAATAACAGATATGATTCAATGCAGAGAGGTCTATTAATACATAGTGAGTGAGAAAGGTGACTGGAAAGGAAAAACTCAATGCATCATGGGAATCCCCCGGCAGCCTACGTCTATTGCAGCATAACTAAGGGAGGATTCAGGGTCACCTGGTCCAGCCCTAACTATATGCTTTAGCAAAAAGGAAAGTTTTAAGCCTAATCTTAAAAGTAGAGATAGTTTCTGTCTCCCGAATCCAAACTGGAAGCTGGTTCCACAGAAGAGGGGCCTGAAAACTGAAGGCTCTGCCTCCCATTCTACTTTTAAATACTCTAGGAACAACAAGTAGGCCTGCAGAGCGAGAGCGAAGTGCTCTAATAGGGTGATATGGTACTACAAGGTCATTAAGATAAGATGGGGCCTGATTATTTAAGACCTTGTATGTGAGGAGCAGGATTTTGAATTCAATTCTGGACTTAACAGGAAGCCAATGAAGGGAAGCCAAAACAGGAGAAATATGCTCTCTCCTTCTAGTCCCTGTCAGTACTCTTGCTGCAGCATTTTGGATTAGCTGAAGGCTTTTCAGTGAGTTTTTAGGACATCCTGATAATAATGAATTACAGTAGTCCAGCCTGGAAGTAATAAATGCATGAACTAGTTTTTTAGCATCACTCTGAGACAGGATATTTCTAACTTTAGAGATGTTGCGCAAATGGAGGAAAGCAGTCTTACATATTTGTTTAATATGTGCGTTGAAGGACATGTCCTGGTCAAAAATGACTCCAAGGTTCCTCACAGCGTTACTGGAGGCCAAGGTAATGCCATCCAGAGTATGAATCTGGTTAGATACCATATTTCTAAGATTTTCAGGGCCGAGTACAATAACCTCAGTTTTATCTGAATTAAGAAGCAGAAAGTTAGCGGCCATCCAGGTCTTTATGTCTTTAAGACATTCCTGCAGTTTAACTAATTGGTGTGTGTTATCTGGCTTTATGGACAGATAGAGCTGGTTGTCATCTGCATAGCAGTGAAAATGTATGCTATGTCTTCTAATGATGCTGCCTAAGGGAAGCATGTATAATGTAAACAGAATTGGTCCTAGCACTGAACCCTGTGGAACTCCATAATTAACCTCAGTGTGTGAAGAGGACTCTCCATTTACATGCACAAATTGGAGTCTATTAGATAGATATGATACAAACCACTGCAGTGCAGTACCTGTAATACCTACAGCATGTTCTAATCGCTCTAATAGGATATTATGGTCAACAGTATCGAACGCTGCACTGAGGTCTAGCAGGACAAGCACAGAGATGAGTCCACTGTCAGAGGCCATAAGAAGATCATTTGTAACCTTCACTAAAGCTGTTTCTGTGCTGTGATGAGCTCTGAAACCTGACTGAAACTCTTCAAATAAACCATTCCCCTGCAGATGATCTGTTAGCTGTTTGACAACTACTCTTTCAAGGATTTTTGATATGAAAGGAAGGTTGGAGATTGGCCTATAATTAGCTAAGACTGCTGGGTCTAGAGATGGCTTTTTGAGTAAAGGTTTAACCACAGCCAGCTTGAAGGCCTGTGGTACATAGCCGACCATTAGAGATAGGTTGATCATATTTAAGATCAAAGAATTAATCAATGGCAGGACTTCTTTGAGCAGTTTTGTAGGAATGGGGTCTAAAAGACACGTTGATGGTTTGGAGGAAGTAATTATTGAAGTTAACTCAGAAAGATCAATTGGAGAAAAAGAGTCTAACTTAACATCAATGGTACTAAGAGTAGCTGTAGATAATATTACATCTGTGGGATGATTACTGGTAATTTTTTCTCTAATGATAAAAATTTTATTTGTGAAGAAGTTCATGAAGTCATTACTAGTTAACGTTAAAGGGATGGTTGGCTCAACAGAGCTCTGACTGTTTGTCAGCCTGGCTACAGTGCTGAAGAGAAACCTGGGGTTGTTCTTATTTTCTTCAATCAGTGATGAATAGTAAGATGTTCTGGCTTTGCGGAGGGCTTTCTTATAAAGCAGCAAACTATTTCTCCAGGCTAAATGATGATCCTCTAAATTTGTGACACGCCATTTCCTCTCCAGATTACGAGTCATCTGCTTTAGGGTACGTGTTTGAGAATTATACCACGGAGTCAGGTACTTCTGATTAGAGACCTTAGTTTTCACTGGAGCTACAGTATCCAGAGTCGTACGTAGTGAGGAGGTGAAATTCAAGACCTTGTACAACCCAAGAAATAACATAACTACCATGTGATTTATACATAATATTACTGTGTTACTGAAAAATGGAAGGTGATTACACGTATCACGCCCAAGAATGCTCGTGGGCAGGTTTATTCAGTGTAGGTGTATTCAGTTCAATTTAATGCATTCACATAGCATCTCAAGGTTACCTTAAGATGCTTTTTATTATAAACATACATATTGTAAACATACTACAATAATAGAGAAAAACAACAACAACAATTGGTTGACCCACTATGAGCAAGCAATTGTCGACAATGGGAAGGAAAAACCTTTTAGGAAGAAACCTCTGGAAGTACCAGGTTCAGGGAGGGGCAGCCATCTGTCGTGAGTGGGTGTCCCTCCCTGAGCCTCCCTGAGTGGGTCCCCAAAAGACAATGTGTATACAAACAAACTGTAATTCAATAAAGCTACCATTTCTCATTTCTTTGAATTTTACTCCTAAACTCTTTTTCTCTCCTACTGTTTTGTTGCAGCTCGTGAATTGAGTGACAAAAAATAATATTTCTATTCTATTCTAGTATAAAAGTGCATTCTAATGAACAAACCTTAGTATTAGTGCTTCTGTCATCCCTTTGGTGTGCTATTGTCCCCACCACTGTCTTGTTTTTGCTTTTTTTAAAAATTTGACCTTCAGGACTTTACTCACCTTTATTGTAATTATTTGTTCTAAAGGTAAAAAGTCAAACAGTTGCTATAAATGGTTTCCAGTATTATTGTGTTTCCAGTCGTCAGTGACCATCAGACTGTGCAGTCACCTCAAATTATTGGATTCAAATCCAATTTTCCCATGGCTTTAAAGAACCAAATAAACTGTCTCAGCATTAGTTGAATGCAGATTACCCAGTGGATCTTGGATCATTTAAGCAACACATAAACAACCTATCCTCTACTGAAGCCACAGAGGTTTGAGAAATAAGTGCTGGGACTGGACCGATGGTCAAATTAAGTCTACCATCATCAAAGGCATGCTTGAAGGACATCCATTTACATTGTGTTCTTTTACAGGAGCTGCAATTACCGACAAAAACCCTACAAAATGCTATTTTCCCAAAGTCTAGCAGCACACAGCTGTAGCTGCTGTCACCAACTGTTTTCTTATTTTACTATTTTGTTGTTTGGAAACATGCTTTGTACTGTAAGCTCAATGACCCAACTGGTTTTATTTATTCTGACTTGCATACATTTTATGTTTGATGAATTTCCCTTCTTGGTTTGCTCACATTTAACTTTGCCAGTTAGACTTACTGGCAAACAGTTTCCACCCACAGAGCAGCTCCACCTCAGAGAAATATTTATGTAACTCAAACAACAATCTGTTATGTCCCAGGGACCCATATGGGAAGCATTTTATTGTTATTGATTTAGCATTGGATTGTACTACTCCACACTGTACATGGGGAATAATGATGGTGAAAACCTTTTAATTACAGTAATTCAGTTATGGCCACATTAATCCACCATTAATTTACTGGAGGCCACATAGACGCCCCTTGGGGACACATTGAAGAATACAATCTTAATATTTTTCTTGCACTGTAAGTGGGAGATACTATGCTTTTACATGGCTGATTCCACTAGGAGTTTCTGCTTTTAATTTTCTGTTGTGTCCTTTTTGTGGCTACATTATCTTTATTTAATGTTTCATGGCCTAAATGAGTCCAGTCTTATCTGCCTCACCTGGTGGTAGCTGTTGTAGTCCATGTTTCCAGGCAAGGGGAAACCAGGTGCTAGGTACAACTCCCCCTCCATCATCTCGGGCTTAACAAACTCCTCCAGGTACGTGCGACACAGACGCCGGTCCCAGTCGTCTGTGATGTGACCACCATACATGATCTCACCGAATAGGTAGCGCAAATCATCGTACGGCACCTGGGGATTACAGAGCACGGGGATGTTGTTTTGCTGGAAAGTGGCCTTTGGTGTTTAGCTGAGGTCACCCGTGTTCGGATTTCCAATTAAGATAACAAACAGCAGGCTTTGTAAAGAAACATGTGTACCTTTGGATTTGCCTCCAGATAGTTGTAGAGGACGTTGACAGAAATGGTGAGGTCTCCGGTGTTAAAGGGGTATGATCTGTTCCAACCTTGAGGACCAAATTTCCTCCTCTCTGCCACCACCGCATGGAAGTAGCAAAGGGCAAACAAAATACTCTTAAACTCATTCTCCCTTGCGCACATTTCCAGCGTATCCTGAAACGCAAAAGAACAAAAAGCGGCATGTTCAAAGGGCATCTCGAACTGTTCGCACTGGAGTTATATCTGCATGTTACAGGTAAAAAGTTGTGGCAGATAGCCCTGTGATTTGCAATATTTTGTCAGATCCCAGCAGTGCTTCATGGTAAAAGACAGACAATGAGAAGACTAGATGGCAATAAAACCAACGATGAGATTCCCTTTTTTAATTGTCACAACTTGTCAAGCGCTTTCAGCCTTCAACTATCTCATGGGCTCATTATTCAAGACAGGCAAATAAAAAAGTGGACATAAATGGCACTGTAATCTCAGGGGGGAGAGATAGTTAAATAAGCTTGCCAATAACCCCTATGGAAATAGGAAGGCTAAATTCTCTTTATTCTAACATGTGTCACCGAGTGCTACGGTGAAGGCCTTTTCGCTTCCGCTACTGCAGTGCCCAGGGGAGCTGACTCTGACGATGCACGTGTAGATTGCACAAGCAGAGCGCAGGCTGACTACCACACTCACAAACACACACACATGCACACACCCTTTTGGAGATTTAGTTAGTATTCTGTATGGTACTCCTCTGCTCAACACAGCTGAAAGAGATGCATAGCCCCTCTATTCATGATCCGTGGACTGGAGAAAATCGACATGCTGTCCGATCGCAGAGAGACAAAGACGCATAAACACATGTCGAAGCCCTCGCACATGCAAGGGAACACAAACTTTGATATTTATGATTTGACAACAGTTTCAAGATTAACATCTAGGTATGCAAGAGTCTGAAAAAGCTGTGTAGTCTGATACTGTTAAAATGATTTCATCATTTAAATGATTAGCTTAGACAAACTAGCAGAGGCTGTTTAAAAGCTGTGATGCTGTATGCATTTGCCAGCGAATAGACCAAAAGAAAAGAAATGTCACTTCTCTGCCTTTTGCCGTGTAGATGGGCCATTACTGAGAGTTAGCCAAATATTGATTAACTTTCACTGAGTACACATGATTGGAATATTCTCTCATCCTCCCCTCAGTGGACCTCCCTGTAGCTCTGCATAAGGCAGGGCTCACAAGCATGATGCTCTTATCAGACAGATACACATCGGCAAACTAAGGATCATGGAAATTGAGCGGGAGGAAACTGAGCACTCAGGTAATGGTGCAAAGGAAGATGCATTAGCAGCAAAGCACAGAGGTAATGGTAAAGCTTAGATAGAGACTAAGAACTGATAAGGTAAAGTAAAGCTAGGAGAGGCCACTGCAGCACCCTGATCCATTCTAACTATGGGGCTGGAGAATAGTCTGGGAAAGTGATATTGTCTGGATGTGTTCCAATAACTCACACAAACATCAGCAAATGGACTTTGCTGAGGTCTGTCCTCAAGTAATCCCTCTTTCTCACAGCAGAATGTAACCAAACTTTTAGCGTTAGCATGTGCAATGATCACATCTGTCCTCTTCAGGTCAGAAGCAATTCCAGGGTGAGTGAAAGGTGAAGCTGCCATCTGCTCGCTGCAAGACTTCTGCAAATTGGCAACTTGATGAGAAATCGGGAACTGACATGTTTTGTTTCAACTGCCACTCACAGCTAAAAGGAAAATGAGCATTCAGAGGTAGGTAGCATGTAAAATCCTAGAGAATCAAGAGAATCCTCAAAAGAATAGCCTATTAAGATCCTGTGGAACGGGCACTTGAACTGCTACAAAAAATAGCTTTCTTTTCTCTAACCTCATGCTCCACTAGCGGGTGTAACTAAAAAGTTAATTAATAAAATGGTCACAGATCTCTCAGCTTTCTGTGCCAAGTTTCAATCAAATCACATTTTCTTTCTCTCTACTGGTTTACGACCCAGATTTAAGCCAGAAATACACACATTAAAAACACAGTATTACGATGCAGCCCTTTAAATCATTCCAGACACAGCACAAAGGAATCTTTCTTCATTCATTTCATTCTTATCATGTATGCTTATTTAGCTGAAGTAAAGTTAAACAGGTCTACATTTGGGGTGGCTGTATCTCAGGAGGTAGAGCAGGTCATCTACTGATCGTAAGGTTAGCGGTTTGATCCACAGCTCCTCCAGTCTGCATGCCAAGTATCTTTGGGCAAGATACTAACCCCAAGCTGCTCTCCGATGCATCCATCGGAGTATGAATGTTAGCTAGGAAGCACTAAAAGCTTAGAAGAAAGTGATTGGGTGAATGTGGTATGTTGTATAAAGTGCTATATAAGAATCAAATTTTAATTGGCACATCCAGCTGCCCTAGACCAACATTAGTCTTATCTAGCCTTCCTTTAGCTACTACCTTTGCTTCTCTGCTGTAAGTGTGGATTTTTAGGGTAACTGCTTAAAACCACAGTCTGCTGCTTCTGAAATAAAAGTTCATAGAAAAAGAAGCTAAAGAAGGCTAAAATGTTTTTGTCTGTCTTATGATTGTCATAAATGTGTTACAATGGGCAAATAGTTTCACATAATTACACACAATGTAACCATATAAAAACCTTTTGTGCTAAGTTGCTTTCCAATGGTGAAGCGTAGGTAGGTAATAAAGGTGGAGCAGGTATTAAACCTGTAGGTGTGTTACCTGGTTGAAGTTGTCGAGGGCCTTGTGCAGGTTTGCGTGCATGCCAGTAGGTGGTTCATTGGTGATCTTGATGGAGGTCTCCAGGATACCCTGGGTGATGATGTGGCCCTCGCGGGTTGATGAGGGCTCTGCACTAATAAACACTCTGAAATTTTCATGGCTTCCATCTCCGTACTGCTCCAGAAGTTTCTCAAGGGTGCCCAGCCAACGAGCCACGAGGTGGATGTTCTACAAGGGCAAAGCCTGCTGTTAATCTGGCTCATTTTTATGCAAATCAATTTTGCTTTTTTAAGTGTAGAAAACGCAGTCTACACGGAGGTGAAGACTACAAAAGTCTGGGCTTTAATGGAGCGCACACAATACTTTAATACTCTGCTTGATGCTAATGCATCAAATATTGCCTATTTATGTATATATGTTGTAATAACAACTAGCAAAAGGACCAATTAAAATGTTTCATATTCCTCTCGCTTCACCGTGACTTTGATGTGGCACCAAATTAAATGGTACATAGCACATGAAACCCATTTCTAGGTTGCTGACATTAAACGACCGTTCTCTGGCTTTACTTTACCATGACGTTTCTGCAATAACATCGCTCGGCGCGGTGCGGGCAGCAGGGCTGACTTGTACTATCACACAAGCATGGATGAGCTCAATTTTCCATCTCAACTGTCCTAACACTTACAGGATATCCCGTGAATGATAAGGAGTCAGCCAAACCCCCCAGATCTCACCACGCAGCACTGCCCATTCCCTAAATCTAATTACAGCACTAATAACTCCAGTCATTAATTCATAAGCCTCTTTACTTTCTCATTTCCCTTTGCACTCCACATTTAATCTTCCTTACGATGGCTGAAGTTTCCAAACGATGGGACACAGAAGGGAGCGGAACGTCGATTTTAGGGGGAGTCATTGAAAAATACAGGAGAAGAAACTTTTACATTCTGTGAGCAAGAGTGTCCAGAAGGAGCTGGGAGCTGAGAAGGGGATAAGCTAGTTTTCTTCTCAGTGCCTTAGAGAATAATGAATGGTATACAAATGAAAAGTCTAAATTCAAGCACTTTTTCATCAAGCCAGAGTACAACCTTTCCTCTTGGCATGTAAATAGTTTGGCAATAAAGAGAGCCAACAGAAGAAGTGAGAGACTGCCTCAGAACTTGTCACTGTAATGAAACCATTCATCCTCTGGCTGCAAGGGGAAAGGAAGGGGGCGAAGAGACCGACAGACAAACAAACAAGACAGAGGGGCAGACGCGTTTTTATGGCTTTTTAATTAACTTTCAGGTGCGACATTTTTTGTTCCCCCAACGTCTTCTCGATAAGGGCCTCCCAGCCCTGGCGATGACTACGCTGATACTACATCAGAGAGTCACCTATTTACATAATAATATAAAAGTTGAATCCAAAACCCATTAGAAGAGACCACTGGCAAGGTCTTTGATGCATTGCTATCAAACACAACCTGAGGGAAGGCACAATGGCACGTCCAACTGCACACGCTGGCTCACAGACAAGCAAATAGAAACACGAGCAGGTGCCCACACATAATCTTTCTATTTTACACGTAAAAAAACCAAAAAACTTGTTGGTCAAGGAGCTGCAGCACTGCCGGGCTCCACACTGAGGAGGCGGCCCTGCGGTATCACAGCAGACTCTGAGTGACACTGGAACATCGTGAACAGGATGGAGGGACAAGCAGGACTGTCGACACACTGCAGGCACTGACAGCATGACACGCCCTTGAGACTAAATTTAAAAATAAAGGCATACATCCACCAATGCCGAAAGATACATATTTATTTAGTCTAGGGTTTGGAGGTCTTTAAAGGTTCATAAATGGTCTATTTTTATGCAACTGCTATTATCCGGGAACCTCTTTGTAGAGTAATTTGTAGAGGTCATGTGATATGTCCACAACTTGCAGAATGAGAATTCCACTGCAAATGTACTTATTTCACCTGACACAAATGTTATTCTCCTGCCTTTTTCCTGCAGGACAGTTAAAGCTGCATGTTAAACCTTATAAGAATTTGTCATCGTACAGGATCTGTATACCCATAACTACTGAAAAAAATGATCAATTTCTAGACATGGATTTCTATCTATGAAATCTTTGAAGGTGCAATATTCACCGGAAAAAACACTTCTGCAGCCAGCAGCTCCTTCCAGTTTGCCACTGTATTGTAAAGACTACAAAATGTCACTTAAGATGCGTCACCCTTAACTTAAAAAAACATGCATGCATCATATTCTAAATGTAGCTGTAATTGTTTTTTATTTATTGCCATCTTTGTAAGACTTCATGACTGTAATATGAGAAATTTGTCATTGTGGGATTTATGAATCATTTCTTTCAGAAGTGAGGGGAGGACATCGTGATGAAATCTTTTCATCCAACTGTCTGCCCTCCAGAGACTTTTTTCTGTCACCAGCTCAAAATGGGTGGTTTTAAGATTAACAGTGGCATTCGAAACAGACCAGCAAGTTCTGGCCACTCGATTTTGGCCTCCTGGCCAATGTGAGATATTCAACTCCAATCTGCAAACACATACTCCCACCAAATGCATTGGACTGCTTTGAAGTTTCTGCTATTTTGTCTCTTGTGCCCATCTGAGAAGAAGATGCTGCTCTCCAATATAATTACCCAGCAGCAAAAGGGAATCTGCCATTAACATGATCCTGGACTGATGGAGCCAGGCCTCACAGTGGCTTAATAAAGGTGGAGTGGTGAATAGGTAGGAGGAGAACTGAGACAAGAAGGTCAAAGAGGGGGAATGAAGAGATAGCAGGTTAGCAGGAAAAGTGGGAGGATTGATAGGATGGTAGATGTGGTGGAGAAAATGATAAGACCAAAGTATCAAAGTTACTTCACAGAATGAGAGAGTGGGCAGAGGAATAGAAAAGAGAAGATGGAGAAGATACGGATGGTTTAAGCAGGAGATAGATGGGAATATGTTACCTCCCCTCCCCTCCCCTTTTTTTCTTTCCCTCCCTGGCCAGTACCATAGGGGTGGCACTTGGTAGGCAGACAAACAGACAGATAAAGCGAGTAGGAGGTTTGTTGCCAGGGGGACAAGGCCTTTTTAAGCGTATCGATCGGGATTCTTATGCAAAGGTAATTAAACAACTGCTTGTCTGTGCTATCCTGGGTCTGGAGAGGAGAGTGATGCTGTCGCAACCTTCTCTCTTTTTTTTGAAATCCAACAAGCTGTGTGAATTAAAAGAAATGGGTGTCCCACAGTGCCTGGTCTGTGGTTCATATCTGTCGATACTTCACATTAGAATTCCACCAAGGTTTCCACTTAAAATGCAAAAGCCAGCCTTGCCCTCCAGATAAGAGGAGAACAGACACCGTGGCTGTAGATATTGTACTGTATAATGCCGTGGCCCTTTCAGTTAGGAAATTTCCTTCGAAAATTAAATTCGCTTTTCCACAGAGACGAACCTTGGAGGAAAGCAAACATCCCACTGAGTATGCAATGAAAAACAAAGTGATAATATGCCTCATTCAGAACACGTACAGATAAAGGAAATGCCACATAAAATCACCCCTTGAATAGAAAATCCTTGACATAAATGAACCCTGTATTCAATTTCCAAAGAGTGTTTGTTTCTGTTTTCCGAGTGCCTACAGCATTGTATATATTACATTTGATAACAGACATATTTTTTTGTAATTTGGCACGTTTTATGTGATGTGGATGGGTTTACCACATGGGACAACTCAGTGAAAGACAAAATGTTCTAACAATTATAATGAATTGTCATTTTATACCTTTTGTGTTAGTGTTCAAACACCACAAACTATAATTGGATCTACTTGATATGATTGTTGCAATAATCTTCAGAAAACATATTGGTTGGAGTGTGAACTCACTGAATTTGTGTTGATACTCATATTTACAAATAACATCACAGTCCCTATTTCAAAAGTATATTTGCTGTACCTGTAATATGACCCAATGGCCGTTTTTAGCTGCCAAGTTGAGGGCTTGTTCAGCTATAACTTCCTGACCTTGACCCAGAGAGACATTATGGAGGTTTTTGTTGTCAAATGTGTAGCCCAGCTTCCTCCCTGAAAGAAAAAAAAGTAATTGTTTCAATAAAACTTTGGTTGCAGAAACAGTTGCAAAGACTAAAATGATAAATGCAGTCTACTGAACTGGACCGCTATTTGCTAGTCTATTAAACTCCATTTAGCATCCATCTGCATCAGAGCTTGGTCTGATTCTTTACTACCTCTCTGCACTACAGAGAGGTAGTAAAGAATCAGACCAAGCTCTGATTAACTGTTAAAGAAATAAGCCAAGAAAGTAATAAACAAACTGTGTTATTTATATGTTTAATATCTTATTAGTCTCCTCTTAAAAGTAATGCTAGATGTCTCTTTTAGTTCCAATCTATGCTAATTGAGGCTAAATGTTGCAAAACTAAAAGCGATCAGTCAGTTTGAAAACCAAAATTTCACAAAAAACCTCGCACAAAAAACAGAAACACAAAAAGCAGTGGGTGAAGTCCATTTTTAAATGTACAGTCTATGACTGAGCATCACAAATGGTTCTTAGGTGGGAGTCATTTTACACTAATCGTCACAAATCACTAAGTGTGAAAAACTGTATTATAATCAGTATTAAGAGTAGTGATCTAGTTGCTCACTTATTCAAATGTAATCTAACTGCATAGCTTAGAAAAATATGAACAAGCTACATAGTTATTGGATATGAATCTGTGTAATGAACTGAATAAAATGACTCAATTCCACAATATCTCCTCCTCTGGCTAAAGCACTATCCATGCCTTGGACACAGGCTAAACTAACTAATATGCACTTTAAATCCTAATCATTAGATGAGTCAGCTTTAGTTCCCCACTTTAAGCCTTCTGGTTAAAATTTCACTCAAACACTGGAGTGATTTGTGCCCAGTTTGTTAGAAATCAAACTTGTGAAATGTTTGTTTCGGAGCCATTAGTGCCCTTCAGACCAAACAAAAATCACAAAATCTGTCTAATGAAAATCTCACCAAAGCCTAATATCTAAGAAACCCCACAGACACAAATATAATGGGGAAAAAACATGTTCTGCTGCTTTTCATCAGCACAGGAGCAGCTGGTTACCTTTAACTTTGATGTGATTGGCTATGGTCAGGATGAGGGTGTTGCTAATCAATAATCAGAGCCCTTAGAGGCAATTTCAGCAGGAGTGCTATTTGGTATGGTATTAGGAGAGGATGGAGGATTTTACAGGGGGTTTCAGAGCCTATAGTAGCTCCATGGTTGATTTAATCACCTGGCGATGCCTATAAAAATGAAGCATCTAAAAATAGTCACAAATAATGCAGTGTGTTGGGCATAAACCAACACTTCAACACGCTGAAATGGGTCTGTGTGATAAATTAATCTGAGGATAAAAGGATGACAAAGGAGAAACTGAAACCCAAGTAAGGCGAAACAAACAAAAAAACAAAAACCCTAACAAATCATTCATTACTTGAATGCAAAAATGCCGATGCATATGCTTGGGTAGAAGAGAAATAATGAGGAAATCTGTTCCAGTTAACTGAAACAATTCCTGCAATCTGAATATTTCATACAGCTGATTTCAAATACACAAAAACTGAATTAATGCCTAGGTCAGTACAAAAGCTTCAACTTTTTCCATATTTCTAGTAAAAAAAATCTTGCCACCACCCACCCATTATTCATAAAGGAATGTAAAGTAACTCTAAAACCAATGACATTTACTTTCTGTTGCCCCTAATACACCAGTGGTGTCATCTCACATATTTCTGACCTTTAGTATAATCCTTTCAGTCTATCCAGAGCTGGTTGTGCATTGGCAGTGATGGCTGGTATTACAGCAGATACACATTACAAATGTGTTGTTCTGACTGATAATCCTATGCAACAGAACTAAAATTTGAAATCATGCATGCAGGTAGACAAGGCATTTCCTCTTAATAACTAACCCAAAACCCTACACAGCTAAAAGAAACGATATACTGGCAATGTGTTCGCTCTTATAAAAGTCCTGAACGCACTTTTAAGCAGGATTTAAAAGCTTTTTTTAAAGATAAAACAAGCAGAAGCCTTACCATGTTTTTCCACATCCTTCAAAGGGTCAACTCCGGGAGAGAGGATGAAGAACATGGGCGTAGCTGGACCTGACTCTTCAAAGGAGACGGCAAAGTCCAGTGATCTGCCAATCACATACTTGCTTCCCAGTTTCTCCTCTACAAAGTCTCTGTAAGGGAGAGTGTGACTCAGTTCTCCTTAAGACTTTATTATCTTTGACAACAAGCTGAAGAACTTGAAGAACCAGAATTGTCTGCATTACAGTGCATTAGACAGACAGCTGCTTCAAAACTATAAACTCTAGTCACGACTCAGCTGTCAGTAGCTCTTTTCACCCTCTCCGGATTAAATGCTTTGGTCTTTCAAACATTATGCTTTTCTTGCTTCAGTTTCAACCAAATCATAGTCTTAAATAAATCAAGAATTCACTTTTTAACAAAATATATTTTGTACATATGTTGTATTTTGTCCTATAACCTTAGTTCCGCCTCCACTTAAGGTTTCTCAAAATACAAACATACATGTGCAGAACCGATAGTGAAGAAATGAAAACACAGAAAGCAGCAAAATGTGAAGACTGTGTATTTGTTCTGCAGTGTGCCAATAAGTTGTCCAACTGTTGCGCATTGACCACAAATCCAAGAATTTCCTGGAAGATGTGGAGACCTTTGCAGTTCTAAACTCCACCATTTGCTCTACTTTTAGCTCTCTTTTGGTCTCCACCTTGGAAAGCCAACATGATGTCATCCATCTCATATTTTTTAAAACCCGACATTGTGAGTGCACATTAGAACTAACTATGAAACTGTGTGACACAGCATGCAGAATGATTAATGATCTGTCAATATCAAGACATTAGCCAATGATCACACCCTGCTTTATCTTAAATTCTGACACTAATAAAGAGCACAGTTTACAAATTTTCAATCATTTTGTCTTTAGAATGACATGAAACTACCAACCAAGTGCATAATCTGATAAGGAAAGAGTTTAATGGGGTCATACAGCAAGCAAAGTGGAATGCACTTACACATACTGGCTTCAGTTTTCTGATCTAGAAGCTACATCCATATTTTGTAATCAGTCTGGGTGTTAACCATCTAAAGCTGCAGCACATTAAAAACAAATTCATGAACTCTGAGATGTGAAATTGCAATGTGGTGCTGGTTATTATACTGCCAGTCTTAACAAATTACCAAGAGTGATAAACTGCATTATAATGTATTATGAGTAGTGATCTAGCTGTTCACTTATTCATTTCAAAATTAATGTAATCGCATTGCTTATAAAAAAATATGAACAAGCTACATAGTTATTGGCTACAGGTATGAATCTGCGTAATGAACTGAGCAAAATGACTCAGTTCCTCCTCTGGCTAAAGAACTATGGACACAGATTAAACCAAGCACAATCTTCATAAGACTCATAATATGCACTTTAAATCATAATCATTAGATGAGTCAGCTTTAATTTCCCACTTTAAGCCTTCTGGTTAAAATTTCACTCACATACTGGAGGGATTTGTGCCCAGTTTATTAGAAATCAAACTTGTGAAATGTTTGTTTCGGAGCCATTAGTCCCCTTCAGACCAAACAAAAAACCACATAATCTGTTTAATTAGTATCTCCAAAGCCTAATATCTAAGAAACCCCACAGACACAGGCATCTTAATAGAACTAAAATATTGCATCTCACACCTAATGTATGTTAATTCAGAGTGTAACTGGGGTCTGGATTTGGTACAAGTGGACACAGATGTTCTCTTTTAATACTTAGGTTTGATGATTGTCCCTGAAAATCTGTGTGACTAAGTCAACTGTCATCTCAGGATAGAAGCCAAAGGTTCTGTTGTTCAACTTTTTTACCTTTTCAGTAACCAGAACAGGTCAAGTAGGAGCTTTCACAGATCACAGAGCAAAGGGAAATGATACCACCTCTTACCTGACAGCGTACGTCATGCGGTCAGGCCTCAGGGCTCTCATAATGCACAGTCTCTGGAGTGAGCTTTTGCTCTTCCATTCCTGTGGGAATTTCTCTTTTTCCGGACACTCGGACTCTACAAACTTCTTCCAGCGTTTGGCTGAGCCTTCAATGTCTCTGTCCAGGTTTCTGAACTCATCCATGGAGCAAAGAGACTGGAGGTTTTGGAAAAGAAATAGGATTTGTGGAGTGAAACATAGTGCATGTTGTTAAAAGAGCTGCTGCACTGCGATCAGTGATACACATTAAAGTTCTTGACCAGAGATATTTTTCACAATGCACAGGTAAAAAAAAAAAAGAGAGAGAGTCTGTTTGCAAAATATGGAGAGTCATAAAAAACAGAATGCTTATCTTTCCTCATGTCCTTATAAATAATATTTATTCAAACAGAAATGCTGAGTAAACACAAAGCTTTCATAACGGGACAGGGGGTAGGGGAGCACTAAATATGCATCTCTTGCAGAACCAGTGAGGGCTTCATTGTGATGCCCCAGATGACAGACACCTCATCTCATCTGCAGAGAACAGGAGTGTCACGCAGTGCAGCCTCAAGCGGCTCTGCTGTCTCCCGCACTGTGCAAACTATGAGCAGGATGCTGAAATCTTCTCTCAGCAGAGACACAGAATACAAGGTGTCAAGGCAAAAACATCCCGTGTCACTCTATGAAACCAACCCTCGACACAAGCCATGAGGGGAAGACATAGAGCAGAGTGAGAAGGAGCGGCTCGGCACACATTACCTTCACTGTGACTCAGTTTAATTACTACAGGTGGTTGGCGACCAATCAGCCCCAGTGTAATGAGAAACACTGGGTCCCGAGGGATTCCAGCTCTGCTAATATCATCAACTGGGGCAAGCAATCAGAGGACGTTATCCTCCTTTAAATCTTTCCAACTGATTATGTTTCCAACTACGATAAGAAAAATCAAGTGACAGAATTTGATTAGCAGGGACTTAAACATCCACAGCAGGTTGAGAGCAGTTATAGAAAGGCCATCTCTTAATCCTCAGAGGGGTTTTAGGTTAAGTTAATATTGAAGGCGATATAGAGTGAAATATTCATGAGCACGAGGGGCTAAAAGACATGCTGCAGTTAGGGTTTACTTTGCTGTTAAACTCATCTGACAAGATAAGCAACCTCTGCTGTCCACAGCACTGCCTTCTCTGAGACACAAACAGAGAGACTGAGTTTTTCTTCTAGCACCCTTCAGTGTTAGAATCTAGCAGGGTCACAGAGCACAGTGGGACCCTGGAGACTGCATGCTGTCAGACTGGAGTTTTGGGTGATACAGAGATATACACTCCAATTATGTGCATTCACTTTACTGTTGGGAAAATCCACTGTACATACTGCGCACTGTGTGGAGCCGATAAAGGAACCGGAAGATATTAGCCTTGAATCTCGCAGATGACAAGGTGGAGGACAACAAAATTTAGAAAGAAATAGAGGTGAATTATTTTTTATTATCTTTTAGAGATTTCAACATATAGGATGGGATTCTAAAAATAGGGCTGATCTACAAGTTATTACATCTTTATGAAGTTCAAGACGGAGCCCTAGCTTTCTGAAAGAACAGCTTATTTTGATGAATTCATCAAATTCACACTTCACAGTGCAGCTTTGTACCATTACAGCCAAGAAGGTCTAAGGAGCTTGGAAAGAAAAGCATCTGGGCTTCTTTAAGTTGCTTGAAGACGTTTCACCTCTCATCCGAGAAGCTTCTTCAGTTTCATTCAGTGAATGTCCTCGAGGCGGGAGTAGGCTAAGGCGGAATGTTTAAAATGCCCAACTATTTTCTGCCCCACTGCTATAGCATCAGCTATGCTCCTCTGTGCTAATAAGCCCTCCTGAACAGCTAGTTGGAGCACTCTGCGCCTGTGATTAACCCCTTACACGCCGCTCAAACATAGACATTTCTCAGACCGTGGTATTGGTCCCTGGTATCGGGGGACTTTTAACGAGTACGAGTACTTTAGAAAATGTGGTATCGAGGCCGATACCAGATACCGGTATCGGTGCATCCCTAGTTGGAATGGAAGAAAATGATTCTGTGGACAGGTGTGCTTTATACACATAAGAAGTTCAGATCAGGAGTATCTGTGATTGATTGTAATCTGTGAACCACATGGGTGCACAGGCAATCTGTGGGGACCAGACTTCTGGATGGGTCATAGAGTAGTCAGTTTCTAATTTTTGTGTAATGTGTTTTTTCCTGGATTTATGGTGGAGATCCTTCTGTCTTCATTTAAACAAAACTACCATAAAAATTAGAGATTGTTGATTTGCTTGTAAGTGAGCAAATGTACAAATTCAGCATTAGATCAAATAATTGTTTCCCCAACTATACATGTTACACACTAGTATTCAACATGTTTTTAATTTTAAAAAATGGTTGAAAATGAGGGACAGTTAACTCACAGAGGTGGAGGAAATCTTTGACACAGGAAGTTTAGCCATTTTGTGTGTGTGTGTGTGTGTGTGTGTGTGTGTGTGTGTGTGTGTGTGTGTGTGTTGGGACAGTTACTTTAAGACACAACATCACATATCTCTGGTTTGCTCAGGGACTGTGAAAAAAAAGATCGAGTTGTGCCCTTTCACACTGCCTCTTTTCATACCTTGATCCCCCCCCAGGAGTGGTTAGATAGGAACTCCACTGGTGATGTTACACCTGGTTGGACAGGGTACCTCAGGAGGAAGTCTAGCTCTACAGGGTTTATATCTTTATTCATCAGGAGTATCTGGGCACAAAACAAACAGGAATAACTTTACAATGAGCACATCTCCTTTCTACTTGATTAAACCCAAACAGGGCCGCCGGTCTCCGGAGAAGCCTGTTCAGCAGCAAACGTGTGCTCAAAAACAAACCATGCAGAGGATGAAACCGGATGCACCTTCCTACCTGGAAAGCGAGCTGAGCGATGTATGTGAGCTTGTCACACTCAAATAGGCCTCTGGTGGTGTACTGGAAGACTGAGGAGGTGATGCTGTCAATTAGGTTGGACACCCGCTGCTTTAGACCTTCTGCAGGCTCAGCCTTCAGAACTGCTTTCTGGAAGACCACACTAAACGCCTGAGGACGCACAGGAGCAGGTACAATACAGAAACAGTGTCTGACATCAAAGTGTTAAAAGCACAAGAATAACAGTACTGTTAGATACAAACTCATAAGGTAATCCAATAAAGCAAATGATAACCCAGCAATTGGGTTGTGTTCATACTGATCTTTAAGTATAAATTAGATATCATCAGTCTTTGTCATTTACAGCTGACTTGATGGATATGATGCAGTGTTCTAAGAATGAACTGATCAATACTACTTTGGCTCTATAAGGAAAGCCGACAGCTGTAATTGATTACAACGTTTATGTATGTATAAATATTTTATCAATGTGGTAAGCTTGAATGAAAAACTTTAATGGACATCGACAATTTTAAATTATTTCTAAATACAAAAATAAACAAAATAAAAATCTTTTGCAATGGCCCTCATTAATAAGTAGGATGCTTTAAAAATCTGGTCATCTGTGCTACAGAGCTCCAATTTTTTAATTACAGCTCAAAGCTCTTTTTGCTATAAGGTAAAGACCCTAAAGTATTAGCTAGAAAAACCCAACAACCAGATAAATACCAAAGAGGCAAAAAAAATCATAGAGAGACAAGGACAAAGCAAAGTGAGAGTAGACAGTTAATAACATGCAGAAATAGCACATAAACATATATAAACACATAAGGAGTGAAAGGTTCTCAGTGCATTGTGATCGCACAGCAACCTGAGCCTATAGCACTAAGGGACGTTCATTGCACTTATACTGGTTCAGGGGGCTTTTCTAACTTTCTAATAATTGTTGCTGCACTGGATCTGACTTCTGATTCCAATATCACGTCATACTGTGATCCTTCAACATACTGAACCATGCAGAGTTTGAAGTACTGGAGAAACAGTTTGTTTGCACTTTTTGCAGCGACTGTAAAATGACTTATTACCACAGAAATACAATAATTGTCCTCTTTCACTGTAGGAAATGTGCTGTCATTTCTGTTAATTTAGCAGAGTCACACTTAGCTCTGAGGTTGTATACAGAACACATATTATAATGTATTTCATTTCATTCACAAGGTCAAAGGTACATAAACACTGAATGTGTTTTCATTTTATTATGTTGGGAAATAAGACGGGCCGAGGCAACTACCTGCGGAGTCGGAAGAGATTGCAAACAATATCTCAGGCTGCCTTCTCTCAGCACTGCCTGGCAATATGAAAGACATTATGCTCTACATAACCACATTAGGGAGCAACAAACACAATAAAAGCAGGGCAAAGAGCATAAAACACAGTGAGCAAATGGAAGGAGGAGGGAAACAACAGAGAAGTGAGTGTAAAGAAGGGTCTCACTGGGGGCCCATGACAAGGGTCGGTAACATGGTGGGTCAATAGACAGGGTACCTTTAGAGAGAACTGATACATGGGGTGGATTTTATTGAGGTCGTTCATTGTGAAGTACAATAAGGAAGCCCGTGCTGCTGCTGGTCGGAAGTGCTCTCGAGCCTCATTGATTTTGGTCTCTGTCACCTTGGCTTCTTTTACCTGCAGTAAAGTAGTGCAAACGGAATCACACTCATATACATCAGCACAGACGTGGATATACTCAAGGTCCATCAATCAGTTAATGATGAACTTGTGCACAATCCAATAAAACATACTCCAGTGAAGAGCAGTCCTATTGCAATTTCACGCTTCAAAATGTCCTCACATTCTGTGGATCATGACAATCATGCTTTTTTTTGTTTTAATAACCAGCAAACGCCTGTGCAATTATGTTAAGGATGAACATCTGCAAAGGAAGCGCTCATCTCCTCACAGACAGAAGGCACACTCTAAGATTAAAAAAACACAGAGCTTTTAAGAAGTGCTCTAAACTAATTCATCTTTGGCAGACATCATACTCTGAGCTGATGTGATCTTGTAATCTGACCACAAGAAATAAAGAAACAAAGCAAGGGAAGCAGAGCTGAGAGTATGGCAACACTTTAGGTGACAGTTATTCTGCACCTGCAAACGGGTATTATGGAAGAAGTACAGTCTAAAAAGGATACTGCATTCTACATTTCATTTAGGATAACATTAGAAACAAACTGCACTGATGCAAAAGTGTGCAGAGACAGGTTGGCAGATGCAATCAGGCAAAATGCTATGTGGACTATGATGTTCATAGATGAAATGGAACCTGGGGAGGTGGAGGTATGCTTCTGTTTGAATGAAAATCAAACAGAAGCAAGACAGACTACATGGGTCAAATACAGAGAGTGCACAAGAGATGTGAAGAAGAGAGTACACAAGTTTCAGGTGTGATTTGCAACAGAAGGAAGGAGCAAGAGTGAGAACTGCTATTATGCATAGAGACAGCGGCACTGACAGGAGGCCGACGTGGCAGAGTTGAAGATATTAGGAGTTTTATTAGGAGCAAGCAGGATGAACAAGATTAGAAATGAGTACATGAGAGGAACAGTTTAGGTTGAACAGTTAGACAGTCAATGTTGAGATGGTTTGAACGTGAGCAGAGGAGGGATAGTGGACAAGGGATGTTGAAGATGGAGTTGCCAGGCAGTAGGAAAAGAGGAAGACTTCAGATGGTGTCAATGGTAAGTGCTCTAAAGATAGCTTGTAGTCAGTAGTAACACTGTCACTTGAAGGCTGTGATCTAAAGTGTGAGAAAAGATTAAAGCAAATAAAAGACAAAAACCTTTTCTTCGATCTCAGCAGCTGTGCGTTTGGTTGTCTCCAAGTTTTCCACCAGCTCCGTGTCACTGAGGAAATTTCCTGAAGCTGAAGACAAACGGGATAGCAGGTTGTCCTCCAACGTCTTCAGAGTAATCTTAAAGTCGTTCTGTTGTTTCGTCAGGTCAAACTTTAAACAGAAAAAAAAGAACCTCAAAGACAGAACTAATCAATACAGTCTGCATCAGTTGTCCGGACACATGAAGGGGGTTTTCTGGGATGGATTAACCAGCTTCTGTTTGGTTGCCAACATCAAACTTTTTCAGAGTCACCTAACCCTTGGTGTGATGAGGCCGTCGATTTGAATAAGATGGGAGGGCGCTTTGATGGGGAATTACACACACATCTTTTCTGAATTAGCTTTTACGAGATGCCGTGTTTACAATTATGTACCAATGCAGGCATCATGCAGTGCAATAATGGGGTTATTACCTCCCCAAATGCATTAGAGCAGTCCGTCTTCTAACAAAGCTTTCAATCTAGCAGGTTTTTCTCTTTTTTTTGGTTTTGGCTTAAAAAAATTACCTGAGAGAAACTTTCACTTTTTTTCAAAGCCTGGTGTTTGAGAGGAGAACAAAGTAGACAGAGCTTCATCCTGCCCTGTCCTTCATTATATTCTGTTGCAGCTCCTTGTTTCTGCCCGTTAATGACTTTGCTTTATTGAAGCTTCCCTTAATAGAAGCCTCTGCGACCTTTGAATTGTTGTAATTACGGGAGGGTGGGCTGTTGTGAGATTTGCCTACTTGGAGCGTTGTCGGGGACGGATAATAGCACAGGGGTTTTTTGAGTGGCGTGATCTCTGACAGGCGGCTGGTAATACGTTTCTGGCAGTGCTGTTTCTGCCCACGTGTAATCACAGAAGATGCTGATGGGGTGGGGGTGGAACTGTTCCTCCTCCCTCTGGCAAAACTCACACATGACAAAAGACGTACTTGGCTTCGATCGCGCCAGGGGAGCAGATAGTTTAAGAGATCACAATGCTTAATTGTTCTCTTTATGACAGTATTTCGTACTGCTGTGATGAGAGGTATTTCACACCATTGTTAGAACTAATTGAGCCTCTGTTTTGTTGAATCCCAGATGCTTTAAATTGTATGTTATTACCAACTCTGTAGCAGAAAAGTTGCACACAGAGAATGAATCGTGGCATTTTAAGGAAAAACCTGACATGTGTGGGGTTGGAAAAGAAAAGAAAAAAGCCTGGTTTGAGTGGTAGACATTTAACTGGAGATATTTGCCTGAGTGACTCAACTGTGACCTTCTACTTGCCTGCACTCTCTGCTCTTGCGGGGAAAAGCTATCCAAGCTAAAACATTCCCAACTGGATCCAGTAATGAGTCAGTTTTTAACGATTAGCTTTCCTCTGGCACATTGTACTTGTAATTACCCTTGCTTTGGAAAAACAAACAATTAACCAGTCAGCAGAACACTCTAATTGGGATTAAAATGAGATATTACATCTATCATTTTTTTAGGCAAATGATTAGCGAGAGCCAGCGAGCAGCCCTGTTAAGGTAATTTAGGAAGTGGAGCATTTTAGCTCTCATTAATACTGAAAGGCCTGCGCTGGAGCGAATACGCAAGCATGCACACATGTGCACACAAACACACTTGCATGTGCTTAGGGAGGACCAGACGACGTAGTTATTGTGGTAAAAGGTTGTAGACTCATCCCCCTGTGCACTCTCCAAAAAGACAACTTGACATTTTAAGCTCCTTAGCTCCATCTTTGGCTTTGCTTAAATGAGAGCGCTTTCACCCAGCAGTCATCTTACGGCTCAGTAGCAACGCTAACCTCATTAAAGGTATAATGGCACAGAGTCATTCGAAGAATATAAACAGGTACAGCCAATTTGCACTCCCTCATCAATCTGATGATTGTTATCAGTCCGGGTTGTTTACTGACAACAAAGAGCCATTCAGCACTTCATTCTGTCGGCCACGTTTTGATAGGAGGGGGTTCGGGAGTGAACACAGCCAGCAACAGCTCACCCCCACCCTCACCCCAACCACCACCCACCTTCAACTTTCAGCATTAATTAAAATGATAAGTGAGCTCTAGATCTTGTTTTTTTTTGTCATCCTCCAATCTCAGTGAAATGCTAATTAAACAAGCTTCATTAAATCAAACTTTATTTCTTCTCGATTGGATTTTGCTGAGGGGGCATAAGGCTTAAAATAACTCTGGCATTTTGGCTTTTTTAACTTCTCTTTTCCCATTTTCATTTATTAAAAATGCTGATTTGACTTTGGATGAAAGCCCACAGGTTGGAGTAAAAAGCTGCCCACGGAGACCCAACACAAACAAAGGCACCTCAAGAAACCATCAAAATGCAAATAGGATTGTGTTAGAGTAAATCTGCCTCACCCATTAACAGAGTTCCAACAGTATCTTCCGTTCTGATCTCTCTGAGTCACTGCCGTCAGCTACACTTGTACTCAAGAAGGAATTTCTTATTTCCCCTTCACTCCTCAACTAACAAGAGCTGCATTTAAGGAACAGTGAAAGTGTGTCAATGTGTCGTCTAATTACTGTGGTACAGTAACGCTATCGGCCAATCAGTTTCAAGCAGCTGATATGCACTGCAGCTTTGATCAAGTGAATTTTGGGTTAAATATAAACATCAGCCCATACTATGGTTATTGGAACTAAGAGCTGCTCATTACTTCTCAAAAGTTGTCTACAGAGCTGCCAGCAACTTGCAGTAAATTGCTCACAGTACTGAGTACTGAGCCGGACAGCTGCAGCTGCTGATCAACAGAGTGGAACAGCAGCTTTCTAATCCTTGCTGCCTGAAATAGAATAGCTCTACAGAACAAAGGCAGCCATTTACATTAAAAAGGGAAATACACCTTACAGCGTCGTCTATCTGCATCTCCCTTGATTTTGGAGATGTGTGAACATAAATGAGGCTACCAAAGTAAAAAGCTTAAAAAAGCTTAAAGCTCCTTACGGGGAGCATCAAGACAGGATTACATAATTCTCAAAGTTTGATGATAAACGGCAGCACGTCAAAGGAACAGTACCCAGGGTGACTGCAACACAATGGTAAATTAGCACATGTCAGTGCTTCAAAAGTGAATAGGATTTTTTGATTTAGGATTAACTGTTTTGCTGGGCAGTGCTTCAAGTGCTTTTTCTGATATTGTCTATCATCAAATGATTTAAGATGGTAACTTGAGCTCATGAAAGCATTTACTTTTGTTTGACCTTGCATCAAAGCAATGTTTCCAGCAATGAAAAGACTGTTTTACTCAAACAAAAGGTGAAAATCAAAGAAAGAAAAGGAAAGCGTGAAGTCACATATAATGATTACTGTTCTATAATGTCTTTAGGATCAATGTTTGCATAAAAGGTGACAGTCTGCACCGTTTCATTAGGAGCAGAGAACAGTGTGATAGGCTCAATGTGACGCTCACTATACGATAAAATATCTGCCACTGTCGGAGTCAAAGCAGGCTTTACATCTGACCATTTTGGGATACAGCCGTATCTCTTTGATGTGTCAGCAATTTACATGATTTTTCCTATATACAGCAAACAGATTGAATAACTGCATGTATTACAAAGGGTTGGCTTGAAGTGTGGGTCAGCTCACTTTTCTGGTTACATGGAACATGACTTTGCAGTTTTGGTGCAATCATAGTTCAACTCAACTGATCTTTTCCACAATAAAAGGATATTTTTTTATTCGTGGAAAAGATCTTTGTTAAAGTAATTGTCGAATCAAGTTTAGTAATAGTTAATTCAAAACAAACCCACATCTGCAACCTGCTTTGCAACCCACCTTCACTCCCCCCTCTCATTCTGACCTAATGGTAAATGGACTGATTCTTGTATAGTGCTTTACTACTCTACCTGAACACTCAAAGCACTTTACACAACTTGCCTCATTCACACAAGCACTTTTTTATATGCTTTTCAACTTAAGTGTTTCTATCTGCCCAAGAATATCCTGCTCTTGGCAGACTGGAGTAGCCGGGAATCAAACCACCAACCTAGCTGACCTCCTCCTACGAACTCCTGAGCTACAGCCACCCTGTTTAATCATTGTCATATTTGCTGTTATGGTTTCTCCTTTCTCCACACCTTCAGGTTTTTGGGTGCACACATGGAAAGGGATGGAAGTAGCAGAACACAACAGCACTGCTAAATATAAAATAATGCAGATGCCCAGTCACAAAACAAAATCAGCACTTAATCCGTGTATTTCATTGTGTCCAATCAGAAACACACCAGAGACCAGGTATTTAACTGATTACTGGTTTCTATTTGAGGAAACTCAGTAGGCAACTATTTGCTAACATATTGCAGAAATCCAATCAGTCCAAACGACACACACTGCTGCTTTGATGTGCGACCCTCGTATCAGAGAAGGATAATGGTAGCTGCATGATCGCGGTGAAGATTAAAAAATGAGTGAATGTGCAGTGTGCTTACGAGACAGCCTGCACAGACAGAGAGAACCCCTCTGTCACAAGAAGGTACTGACAGAGCATGAGAAATAGTGCGATGATACAACTCCAATTGATTTCTGCATTTAAAATGAACCGTTTCAATATTATTTGTGCTCTCGGAGCAATATGCAAATGTCCTGTAATTGGGAATTAGCTCTGGGCAAATGTTTGCGTGTCACATTAATTTCAACAACTCCCCTAAGAAAACACTATTGGAACACTGCTAGGAAACTGTGAACATAACCATACCTGAGGATGGACGTTAATACACTTTGAATTTAAAACCACCATTTGGTGTACATTTCAAAATGTTTCATTTAGACGACTTCATGCTCACACACATGCCACGTGAAAACACAGGTGCCGATGTGCACGTTCACAGCCGTGCAGGTTCCCAGTCTCCATAAGTGCGCCGTCCTAAGCCTCATAATTATCCCACATCCACCAGCCATTAATCAAAGATGCTAGCTGATTGTTTTGGAATCAAAGAGCCCGGACCTTGTGATGTTTAAAGACAGACGATCTTTTCTTGCTGACAAGAACCATTAAGGATGGATAATGACGAGCAAGAGTGTTATGTGCAGCTCTAGGAGGCCCCTGACTCCTCTGACTGTGACTTTTAATTACACCTGCTCAGAAAAGATGTTAAGAGAGAAACTCAAAGAGTCCATCGTGGAATGCTTGTTTGTTCTCTGATAACATCCGAGCAGTGTGACAGATGCTCCTTTCATGTCTGCTCAGGTTCACTTTTACATTCCTGTAACATATTGGATGAAAACGAATCTGTCAAAACTCCCCTTTGTTGTCAAATAGTTGTATCAGGCAGGGTTGCTCCTTGCCTACACTGACTTTCTCACCTTCAGCTGTTCCAGATCAGGTCTCTCCATGCTGACCACGGCAGTCAGCAGCTGGTCCTCCAGACCATCTCTGGTCACTGTGAAATTTATTAAGGTGCACTGGGCCTGCAGCTCTGGCTGATAATGAGGGCTGGCAAGCTTGGTGTGTAAAATGAGACGGAAACTGGGATTGTACTCGCACTCCTTGTCTCCAATCTTTATGTACCTGTTTGTAAATCAGGAACAGAAACGTTTGATCAGTGAGGGTTTCTCAGTGAAAGTAAAGATTCTGAAACAGCACATATAATAGTGGACAATGTCATTAATGGCAAAGATCTAAACATCTGTCTTTTCTGTCTTTCATATGTTTAATACAAACAAATATCTTCAAACTGGGACACTTGTTTTTAATGAGAACCTGTCAAAAATGTCATACAACTTTTCTGCAAGGATGATCGTTTTTGACAATGCCAAACCAACTGATTTTTCTTCATGACAGATATAGTTTAAAAAAATACTCTCAAATGTATTACAGTCATTTCCTGAAAATGCTGCACATTTAAACTGCAGAAACTTAGGAAACTGTTAGGGACACATATGACGCTCTAGTAAGCCTGAGTTGTCAGTACTACATGTCCTGTAACCCTCTATGTGTATTTAACAGTGACTGAACCAGACAATATTTATAGGTGTGGCTATGCTGAGACCATTACTTACATCAGGGTGTCACCAGAACAGGCTTTTATTTTGCTATTTTGTCATGTGGTTCACTCACTCTTTTCACTGGCTTATTTAGGCACAAGGATGAACACCACACACACTCTATCATAAGCTTTTTTTATATAACTAACTAAAATCATGAACAGCTGTTTAAATCCTAAAGTTCCTTCAATACACTGTAAAACACTTCTTGTTTCTAGGTAAGTTGCTTTTCCTACTTCCTAGTGGTAAATGGACTTACACTTATGTAGCACCTTTCTGTTAATTTTGAGCATTCAAAGCATTTTCTACTAAAGCTCTCCTTCACCCAATCACATCCACATCCACAGAGGGATTTATCTCAACATAATCAATTTTATCCAACATTCACTTGTACACTCACACACCGACGGATGTATCGGGAGCAACTCAGGGCTCAGTTACTTGCCCAAGGATACTTCAACACATGGACTGGAGGATCTGGGAATCAACATATATATATATATATATATATATATATATATATATATATATGAACCCGGATAGGTGGGGATAGGTTAATTGGATAATCCAAATTGTCACTAGGTGTGAATGTGCGAATGAATGTGAGTGCGAATGGTTGTCTGTCCCTGTGTGTTGGCCCTGCGACAGACTGGCGACCTGTCCAGGATGTACCCTGCCTCTCGCCCTATGACAGCTGGGATAGGCTCCAGCGCCCCCCGCAACCCTGAAAAGGATAAGCGGAAGCGAATGGATGGATGGATGGATGGATATATATATATATATATATATATATATATATATATATAAACAACAGGTGCACAACTGGAGCAATGATGAGAGAACACCCAAAACAGGCCACTTTTTTCCTCCTTGTCCTTTCTGTTTTTTCACTAAATGGCTAGGGTCACTGTCACCACTGATAGCATGGAGCAATGTCTGGAACCCATAGAGGTTGCACAGGTAGTCCAACCAAATATGTGTCATTGCCAAAAGGTTTGCTGTGTCTCCCAGCACAGTCTCAATAGCATGGAGGAGATTCCAGCAGACAGGTAGTTACTCTATGAGGCATTAGCAGGATTGGAGGCAGGGAGTTCTTGGAAGATGAAGGAATTACTTTGCCCCCACACTTGCCAGACCTAAATCCAATAGAACATCTGTGGCATATTATATTTTGGTCCATCCAACACTGTCAGATTACACCTCAGACTCTCCAGGGGGGTCAGTGTAACCCTGGTCCAGATCTGTGTGGAGATCCCAGAAGCATGCCCTGATGTTGTCGGCCATGCATACAAGCATATGGGGCTCTTCTGCTGAGTACCATTTTAAGTTGCTGCAATGAAATTTTGACCTGCTGCATAATTTTTACATGATTTCAGGAGGTCCTTCAATTCAGCTCTCTGTAAGTTGATAGTTTTCATTTCCATCAATTCCATCAAACAATATCCTTTCATTGCTAACACATTACCAAGTTAATAAATGCCACTGTCCATCTTCATTAAAAAGAAATGTTATATAGTGTAATCACTGATAGAGCTCATGTATTGAATGTAATGAAGTTAAATGTATTTAAAATGTTTTTGTGTGGAAACCACAGACATAGCAAAATGGTTTATTTGGAAAGTTCTGCTAGGCTTTAACTAACACTAGATTCTCAAAGATTTACATTTATAGTGTCTATTTTTAAGTTGTCATGTGATGTCAATAATTAAAAAAGGCAGTGAAAAGAAAGTGCTTGTTGCGGTGTTACATATGAGTAGAAAGTTTCCTGAATTAGATCATTGTTTGAAGCAGTGCCTTACAATGCTTCATTCAGTGCTACAAGTATTAAGACACCTTTCAGCATGAGCCTTACCTTCCCTTCTTGATGGTTTCTCTGCCAAGCAGAGGTCCAAGAACAGGATCTAGCGTTTCTTCCAAGTTCTCTATCAGAACCACATCACCTGCTGCCAGCGCTCTCTCTATGGCATCAAGGTACCTTTAAGGTACAAATAACAATGAATCTATCAAAATTCTGGTTATTAAATGCCCAAAAAACCTCAGTACTGCAGTTTTCTATGAGGCTCTTACCCTCGTTGTCCGATGCGGATGACTTGCAGGTCTTCACCATATTTATTTTTGATCCACTTGATGCCCTGCAGCTGGGGGTCCACCATAAGGGGCCAGCGTTGGCAAGAAGTAAGAATGGTAGCATTCTCCGTGGACATCCTGTCAGCAGGTAGCCCCTCATTCTGCCATGTAGCAATGTCAGCGTCGTCAGTCAGCAATGTCAAAGGGTCCAGGTCATGCGTCACTGGGATAGGAACCTTACACGTGATTTGCATTTTAATTAGTTTTTCCCAGTGAACTGTTTCAATTCTTCTTCATGATGACTGACAGGTCACAAGTTACAGCACTGGTGCGTTGTTAAAAAGGAACAGATAAACTTTTCCCTTTAGTATTTAAATCTATGTTCATCAAAAGTCGACCGGCAACTGCTGTTAGAATAAAAAACATTGTGGTTACCATGTAGAGCAGGATTACATTTGTTAGGGACTTTTTACATCTGCAAATGAATGCCCAAATTGGTAATCCTTTCTTTGGATCATTATTGTATGTGATTTGCATTAAACTTTGGTTAATAGCGCAAAGTGGATACTGGACTACCTCACAGAACGTCCACAGTATGTGAGGACACAGGGCTGTGTCTCTGATACGCTGGTCTGCAGTACGGGGGCCCCACAGGGAACTGTGCTGGCACCGTTCCTCTTCACCCTCTACACTGCAGACTTCTCCATCAACTCCCCACGCTGCCACCTACAGAAGTTCTCTGACGACTCTGCCATAGTCGGCCTCATCACAGGTGAGGACGACTCAGAGTACAGACAGTGGACTCTGGACTTTGTGGACTGGTGTCAGCAAAACCACCTGCTGATCAACGGCGGGAAAACGAAGGAGTTGGTGGTGGACTTCCGGAGACGCAGACCCACCACACTGACACCGGTGAACATCCAGGGAGTGGACATTGAGATAGTGGACTCTTATAGGTACCTAGGTGTTCACCTGAATAATAAACTGGACTGGAGCCACAACACTGATGCTCTGTACAGGAAGGGTCAGAGCAGACTCTACCTGCTGAGGCGGCTGAGGTCATTTGGAGTACAGGGAGCGCTTTTAAAGACCTTCTATGACTCTGTGGTGGCATCTGTCATTTTTTACAGTGTTGTATGTTGGAGCAGCAGTTTATCTGCAGCTGGGAGGAAGAGGTTGGACAAACTCATTAGGAAGGCCAGCTCTGTTCTGGGATGCACCCTGGACCCAGTGCAGGTGGTGGGAGACAGAAGGACTCTGGCCAAAATAACATCTCTGATGGACAGAGTCTCCCAGCCCATGCATGTAAGTGTTGCTGAACTGCAGAGCTGCTTCAGTGACAGACTGCTGCATCCTAGATGCACAAAGGAGCGTTTCCACAGGTCCTTCCTCCCTGCAGCTGTCAGACTGTACAATCTGAACTGCTCCCAACAAACATAGATGTTTACATCTGCGCTGTAACTGCAATAAGTTAATTAACAGATTCGCACTACAACCTGGTTTGCATCCTATCTGTAGTTATCTTTATTTAATTTAATAACTGTACAATACTCTGTATACAGTAACCATTGTCCTTAATGTAAATATGTAAGAAACATTGTGTATGTTTCTGTTCTGTGTCCTGTGTACTCTTTGTTTGTATATGTGTCTTTTTGGCTGCTGTTACAACCAAATTTCCCCTTGTGGGACAATTAAAGGATTATTCTACTCTATTCTATTCTAAATACTAAAAAATTAAAACAAGAAAATTAATGTTTAATAATATTAATAGAAGAGCTAAACCATCAGTGAACAGTGAACATAACAGACATGTCTCAGTCAGAGAAGCTGACGGTGGTAGTGATAAAAAGCAATGCAACTTGTTATCTGTACTACCACTGTTTTGTATTTGTGCCTCAGGACTTCTCTGAACATTCGGCCGTGGTATTTTCAAGCACAGAAAACAGGCATTATATTGCTAGTAATGAATGAATGTCTCTACCTTCCTAGCCCGTTTTTCCCTGATTTTCTGATTCTTACTACAGTTGAGACACAGTGACATCACAGTGACATTCCAGTTTAGTTTTTTTTCTCTATTGCCATTTATTTCCATTTGCGTTTTGATTTAACCACCAAAACTACGTAGTTAGGCTTGCGAAATGATCGTGTTCTGGATTAAAATATGTCTTTTAATCTTTCACTTTAAAAAAGGATGCTTAAGGGTGCCTGTTGTGTCAAAATGTGATGGTCCTGCCTGGTTGTGAGACCCATCTGTCATCGTGATGGGTGATTCATGACACCAGTGTCAGAGGACACCTTGTATTTATCTCTGAGATGCCATAGAGTTTGACTAAACAGCAGTGTTTAGTGCTGTGGGAATTAGAACAGCAATGTACAACATAACGTTTTCTCAGTTGGGCCTCCAGGCAAACAAATGTCCAAACAGGTAAAATCTCTTTAACAGCCATTATGAATAAAACGATTGATCGCTAATGAAACTTTAGTTAAGGGTTCAGGGGTAAAATTTGTTTGACCTCCAAATAAAGCCAACCTAATTTATTTTAATAGTGCTGTTTTGATCTATAATTATAGAGCATATTAGCAGATTTACATTAATTATATAAATCTGCAAAATACTTTGAAACTAAATCTTTGAATATAGCCTCAACCACACTGCAAGAGAGGTGGGCTGCTTTCCTTCGCATTTTAACAATCCAAACAGGTAGCTCCACGCAGGACTTTTACTGACATTTTAATGGGAAAATTGTAACAAAACACTGCTTGTTAGTGAGGGTTCATTTCAGCCAGTTTGCTTCACAGGTGGACTCAAATCATGGAAACACTATTAGTGGCCCAAAAGGCCAGCAGCTGCCCAGTAATGGAACATTTACCAGTACCATTACAATTTGCAAGCAATAATAAACAGATAAACAACACTACATAACATTTTATAACTGCAGTTGTTAATGTGTCCTATCAGCCATGATACATGACCTAATTAATTCATAAAGTATTCTAAATGTTTTGCATAATACAAACCCGTTGTAACTGCTGAGTAAGCATTAATATCCATTAAGTCTATTTATTTTTATTTTTTTACAAAAGCTACTTATATTTACTCAAGTTATATTATTAATCATTTAAATTTGAATCATTTTATAAAATATATATAAGGTTTTCTGAACAGATTATTGTTTTTTCCACTGTACATTTAGCTGTGGGCAAAATTCCTAAAGTCCTGACATCACTAGCAAACAATAATTATATGCAGAGATAGAGAAAGACCAACAGGGCCAGTTGCAGATTCATTTCTGTGTTACATTTCAGTCAGATTTACAAATAAAGGTTTTCAAAGACTTCTGTGAGAGTCACAGTTCTTGCAGTTTGGCTAATTCAAGTTGAAATAACACATAATGAACCCACCTTCAGCTGACTGAGATAAGGCCTCCAGGTGCTGTCCATAAGCTGGACCCTGTAGCGCTTGGTAAAATATCCTAGGTAGGAGATGAAGGTGGTGATGAGGAGAACATCTCCACACAGAGTCCTTTCCTGCTTCTTGAAGTTCTCTACAGCCTCTGCCCAGCGAACATTCTCCGATGCTAGACCACCCACCTAAACAGAAAATAGCAGCAGACCACTTTTAAAGTTGTTTTTTTTTAGTTTTCCCAATGAAATATACGTCATTCCATCATCTTCCCCAAAGCCATTGTGGAAAAAAGAATCAAAATCAAATGATGGCTGCTGCTGCCAAGGTGCCAAACCATAATTTAAGGAAATCTCCACAACAATGCCTTAATACCTTTGAGTTGTTTTTTTTTTTATTACCATTTTTAGGTTTAAACACTCTCTGCTTGTGCACCTACACCACTACTTTTTACTTTTTAGCAATGACCCAGTGTCCCTCCAGGGATCAATAAAGTTCCCCTCAATATCTTATGTCCTCTAAACTTCAGAGGGCGCACGCACTAACACAGACTGCAACTTCTCAGTGCATATCACAGAAATACTGTGCACTTCAGCAAGTTGACTGCATTTGCACTGACATTTTGGATTGACTAGGCAATAAGCACAACCTCAACCTCTGTTTGTTGCTTCTGTCAGGTCTTTTAGAAGCTTTCTCTGAATAATTTAGATTATCATACTAGCATTGTCAACATTCATCTTTGCATTTTGCTGCGTAAGCAGGAGATTTACAAACCAAAAGATGATTACAGGATTCATGTGTATATGTGAATATATATATATATATATATGTGTGTGTGTATGTAAATGTATTGTGGACCTAAAGGCAGAGACAACCACACTAACATGGGGCAAATATATCTATATATATAGATATCTATACACACACACACACATGCATATATATATACACATATATATATGTATACATATATATATATATATATATATATATATATATATATATATATATATATATATATATATACACACATATATATACATATATATATATACATATATATACATATATATACACACACACACACATATACACACACACACACACACATATATATATATATATATATATATATATATATATATATATAAATAAACACACTTTCACACTGTGTTAATTAACATTTGTCCTAGCAGTTCCAAAAACTAACTGGAATAAAGTTCCAGTTAGCACTTTAAGTTCTGTCATCATTGGGGACGATTTGATTAAATTATCCTCCAAACTGTTGGCAATCTAGGAACAAAGAAAATAATAATTACTGAGTTACAAAGTTTAATTTATTTATAAAAAGTCTTGACCTTCTCCAAAATATCAAGTTATAGTCACCACTTATAATGACTCAGCTCTCATATTTGAACTACTATTAATCACTTTAGCCATTTTAACCACCCTTATTAAACAAGCAGCACGATATATAGTGACAGATTTTTAAAGGAGGCTCTTTGTCTGCAGACTATTTTGAATACACATTTGAGACGGTCCCTATCTTGTGTATTATTCAAGATGGCAGCTTTTCATATCAAATCATGGAGTAGACACCTGTGCAATATCAGACCATTTTTCTTATTCTGCAGTGCACAAAATCTTTGCAGAAGACTGGATGAAACGTTATTTATAAGGATAAAGATGTCTAGCGTTTTTTTTAGTCTGTCAGTAAGTTGTATCTCCATTACTGAATAAAGCCTTAGCTTCTAGCAGTTTAATTTTGCAGTACTTAGATAAGTATCATGTGAATTGCTCCTAAGACAGAAGGAAATGTCAGAATCTTCTGATGAAGCCTTAAAAGCAGGTTCTCTGTAATGACTCAGAAAAGCAGTTGTGCTACATGACAAATCAGCAGGATAAATGATGGTAATATGGTCAAATAAAGTAATTACTCTTTTTACTGGAAAGTATCATTACATGACTCAAATCTAATTTCAACAGGCCAAACTGTGCAAGGTGCCTTGCTGGGCCCAGACTATCAAGCCCTTTAGTTAATGACTGAACAACAGTGCCGGGAGCAAATGTTCAATATGATACAGTCAGTCCATGATTGGTTGTCATCCATGCTTCCCTCCCAAGCAGCTCCACCTCACCTCACATGCTATTACCTGATGCATGTGTGTTAAAAAAGATTCTCTGTCTTTACAAGCTTTGGTGGACTTCGGTGCTGAGCAGTAGGCACAGATTTTTTCTTTTATTGGTGAGTATTCACTCATCAAGCCAAATCATTACATTCAGGTGTTCCAAGCACTTCCATCACCACAGGTGTATAAAATGTATAATTGAGCATTAGGGCAGAATGGGTTGCTTTTAGGAGCTCAGGAGTGTTACCATTCTATAGTCAGCTGTTGGCGGTATTATAACAAACTAGAAGCGGAATATCAGCAACTCAGCCACGAAAACTGGTGCAGAATTCACCAATTTGCTACAGACCTTTAAATTTCATGTGGCCTTCAGATTAGCTCAAGAACAGTGGCACAAAAGCACAGAGAGCTTTATGGAATGGGTTTCCATCTGTTCAAAACCATTAGAGAGCATCGCTGACAAGTCTCTTGAGTGCTTCAAAGCCTCATTGTTATCACAAAAAAGTGTGATTTTGAGTTCCATCTGTAACCTTCCGAGGGTACGTCAGCGAAGGTGGACAGATGAAGGCTGACCCAAAGGAAATCAATGCAGTAGCTGATTGCCCCACTCCAACTTTTGCCGATGCTTTATATGTGACTAAAGCCACACCCTTGCCAGACTTCTCCTCAAAAGTCTCCTTTGTTTGGGCCCAGGAAGCAGGGTCAGGCTTCCAAGAGAGATTTTCATCTCTGCTCAAGTTCTGATCAAACTAGTGATTCTTTTGAGAAACAGGATCACCAACTGAGACACTCAGAACATTTCTGTATAATTTTATTTTATGTTAGTTATCTTGGGGAAAACAAAAATCTAGTTTTTAATCTTATTTTGTTAAATATTTACGACCTTGATGGACTGTGTTGGTTGTCTGAAAAAGTAACATATCTTTTCCATTTATTTATACCGGTGGGACCACAATGGGGATTTCTGTCAATCATGTGTTATTATTAAATCATAAAACGGCACAAAAAGTCACAAATAAATTGAAATTCATGACATTAATACTCTGTATGTACTCTGTAGAAATCCTATTTTTTTCCCAAGACTGTATATGCAGTTGGCAGAATAACTACAGCATGAAATAGCAAAAATTTCAGGCCTTCATTCATTTCTGGCCCAAATAGCTTCTGTGCTATCTCATATGGCATCAGCTCCTCTTTTGATTGTATTATCAGATTAAGAAACTTTTGATATAGACATTGCGCGTCACCTGTCATTTCTTTTATTTCATTTTAAATCTATTTCCTCCCGATAATTGATGGTGAAGAGGATGTGGCTGGCCTCTTCAGTCAGCGCTTCTGATATCATTTTATGTGTGTTAGGCATAAAATCTGGCCTACACCACAGACCAGAAAGAACCGGTAACCCAGGTACCCAGCAAGAAAGGTGCTGACAGTTGTAACCTCAAAATAAAAAATATGACACAAATAATGCTTAATTGATTAAAAGTGTCTTAGTCTAAATGCTACTAATCAAAGATAAGACAAAATCAACATCAGATTTAAAATGCAGTATTGCAGTGTGCACACATCTGTAACTTTGTAAGCATGCTGTGACAGGAAACAGAGTGTATTTGTCTGTGGTAGTGGCTAGCCTCCTCACCAGACGGTTAGCCAGGGAAATGGTGTGCGCGGTTGATTCTGCTTCCTGTTGGCACTTGAGCTTGTCTGCAGTGGCCTTCTCAAACTTGGCTGTGAGCTTGGCCAGGTTCTCATTAAGGTGCTGATAGGCCACAAACACACACGCACACAAAAACAGAGAAAAAATTGGCACTTGTTAAAGTACAGTGTGGTCATAACGAATCCTAAGAGACAGAGATTAAAGACAGTCAAAGTGTTTCTATGAAAGAAACTTAGGAGTGTGTAGAAAGTTGGATAAAACTTATCATTAGTCCCACTATGGATTTATTTGGCATATGGAAGCAATTAGCGCAAGGACAAACAGGATTAATCGGTGGAGAGGCACACAGGTTCAGTAGATTAGTTTGAGGATTGCTAATTCCCCTTGGCTCCGAAGCCACTCTCCACTCAAGCGATCTGACTGAGGGCTTGAAAAATGACAGCGAGAAGTCACGCTGGATCTTATTAATAGTCGTCACTCTGCACTCTGCAGGTTTTGATGTAAGCAGCAAAAGCTGCTGCAGCGTACCGAACCCAGTGCTCTGCTGGGGCTGTCTGATGCGCTGAATGTCAAACGCCACTGAGAAACAATTATTTACAGCTGCTTTTATCAATAGGGTTTTCAGGCTGACAGATTTGGTTTTAGATTAATTAACTGCAAAAGCTTTTAAAAGCACTTGCAACAGCTTTGTATTGATGAAATGCTGTTGGTAGATCATTGCTGGAAGAACGTATGTGTCAACTGTCACTCAAGCGTTGGAAAAATAATTCTGAACTTTTGCTTATGGCTTCCAGTTGTTTCTATTTTATTTCTGTAGCACCAAAATCTTATTATAACTGCATATCTTCAGGTGATGGAGCTGTTGATCCTCACTGATGTCTCACGAATCTTTTATAGTGAGGTGCTGAGGATTTCTGACTTTTATAAGTCATTTTTCAACTCTCAGTCTCTTTTAAGTTTTAATACTTTTTTGCGCGTGTCACTGCGTTTGTGTCAAAGAAATGATAAGGCAGAAGACAAGAACATGCCTTCAAAGAACAGTACTCCTTTCTTTAATAAAATGGTAATGCAATTTCAAAGAATATATCCTTTGGATTTTAGATATTGAAATTGTCTTCTTTTGAAACAGATACTTGTCAGGCAACAAATAAACTTTTCATTTCCTGTAGTCTCAGTTCAGTGGCTTACATTGATTTTGCTTTTGATGGCGGCGAGCTTCTCTTGTGCAGCCGCCAGCTCTGCATTGGCCTTGCTTAGAGCCTGACGCTTCGGCTCCACCTCGCAGTAAACCTCGTAGAACTTGACGATGTTTAAAACCCAGGAGCACAGACCCGCTGCTGCATATGACTTGGATGCCACCAGGTCTGGCTGGAATTCTGGATCCTGGAGAAAAGGATACACAGGCTGTCACATCCTGTTTCCAAATTCAAAATGCGTTAATAATTTCTCAGGCTGTCAGCAAATATCCTGAAAATGAACATAAAATTCATATTAAATTATGGTTAAAATGCAGTATAAAATGTCTTTCTTTGTAATAACGTCAGGAGAGCTGTGTGGTAAAGTTGCAGGCTTAACACTGTTGCTGATGTGAAGTGAGAGAGAGTAATAAATGATTTACAACGCTTGGACATTAGCAGGCTTCTCACATACATTAGCTAGCTTAACTTTTGTAACTTTGTCTGCAAAACATACAGACGAAGATACACAGTTCTACATCAACATCAGTTTGGGCCTGAAATAATTCATCAGCAACTACGTGGTAATGATGGTAAAAAATTCATGATCCAACTGATAAGCATGAGAGGCTAACAAGGATATAGCTAGCTGTTTCTTTTCTTGGAAAATCTTTTGATATAGCTGCTACCTCTGTCAATTAAATGTACATCAAGAATGAATATCAATTTACAAATTAATTTGTTATTGCAAAACGAATGCTGACATATTTTTGTTTATTATATTCCTTTTGCACAGTCCTTTCATGTTATCCTGTGTAATGTGATCTGCAGCAGCTATTTTGGCTAAAGGATACAGGATATTATTGGATTCTCAAACACACAGTGTCAAAAGCAAATCAGTGATAATGAAAGTAAAATCATTTGGTGCACAGGCAGTTGGAAAATAGTTCTCAGTTTGAACTATTTTACCTGTTTTTCCAAAATAATTATTTTTTTCATAAGGTACAGAGATTAATTTCAGTTCAGCAGTTCCTACATAGTGAACTTAAGCTGCACTTTACCTTTATTGGCCACACCGACATTCCTCATGTTTGCTTCACTGAACTTCATCATCAGGACGGCTGTTAAATTTGTAATGCTTAATTTACTAGCTGATTCTCTCTCTCTGTCATTTCAACACTTGGCAGCCATAATGTGCCATTGTCATTATAATCACACCCCTACTAAATTTATGACTTATTAGTTGAGCTTGCCATGCGGCAGACATTGCACTCTGAACAGTGTTAGCAAGGACTTCAATGAGTAAGGGCTAATTGAACACTTACCTGCAGGTAAGGCTGAATGGCCTTAAGGCAAGCCTCTGGGATCTTTTCCTTGTTGAAGTTAATCAAAGAGTCCAGGAATGTGTCCACTTTGGCCATCATTACCTTTGCAGCCTTCCAGCTGCGATCCTTTGGGACTTTGCCACCAGGTGCCATCAGGACCATGACTGCTGCTGTGACGTTGGTCACTGCTGCCACTGGAGAGCCAAATGACTTCAGCTCAGTCAAGTTGTTCTGATGTAGGGAAGACAGACAGAGTCATTAATGAAAAATGAAAGCTGTGATCGAATTGAGTTTGTATAAAAGTACTTGTCTGTGGTCTTCTGGTCTTCTGGGGGGGGGGGGGGGGAGAGAGAGAGAAAGTGGAAAGGATTAGAATAAAGACAGAAGAACCTGTGCTGACTCTGAGAAGACAACAGAGAATTCTAATTAGGGCATCTTTAGAGAGCTCTAAGCAGTGATTGAACTGTCTGTTCTGCTTGTTTGAACAGACAGCACCTTTAAACACAGAGGGTGTTTTTGAATGACCACCAGGATGCTCATAAACCTACATGGGATGCAAGGATAAAGTAAAATGCCTGCAGAACACAGAGAAGACATTATTTTGGGGAAGACCTGGCTAAATCCTATGACTAAATAATGTCCTATACAATTCAAGGCTTGTGTGCACGTAAGTTATTCCACTGAAGCTGGGAAAATGAAATCAAAACCAAGCAAGAAAAGTATAAAGTATGAAGTAAATCAATAAGTTACAGCAGGGGACAAGAGAGTAACTGACCTTATTGAGAGTGTTAAGGGCATCCTGAGCAGCAAGCAGGGCTGGTTCGGCTTTAGCTAAGTCTTCTTCACAGTCTCTCTGTTTGCCGCTGACTACCACAGCAATGGCAGCCACTTTTTTTTCTTCTTCATCAGCCACCGCCTTCTCTTTGGACACCTTCTCAGTTTCTATCCCAACCTCCTGGGGCCAGCACACAGAATTTATTGCTAGGTTAACATGTAAAGTGGCTTAATAAACACAACTACTCTTTAATTAAGCAAAACTGGTATTTTAAACTGTAAAAAGACAAATCAAAATTCCAAGGTATAAGACTGAGAACAAAGAATGCTCTGAGAAACAAAATGCAGGATGCTGGCGTTTTTTCTTCCGACTAATTTGACACTGAGGTTTAAGCCTAACTTTCTCTGAATATCTAATATTTTACTGAGCAGTTCCAGCCAAGACTAGAAATCCATCCATAGATAGGGATGCTGCTTCTGATATGACAGCCTAGTGCTTAATTAAGATTTATTTAACATCATACTTCATTTCTTTAAGCACTACCAGAGAAATATGCCTCAAACCACAGATACGTGTTTTGTTTTTCTTGAGGTGCTGGTGTTATATATGTTCTCGCCTGTATAAGCTTGTCAGCATCCTCATTCTTCTGCTTGAGTTCCACTTCTTGAGCAGCCAGCTTGGCCTTGAGGTCATCCACCTATCAGAAGATGAGACACCGGAGAGCGGGAGGACAGGAGGTCAGGAGGATTTGCCTGGATGAAGATCTGGATAAATGAGATCTTCAGCCAGTCAAATCCTTGTTCAATGGAGCAGTACAACAAATTTCTGACAGTAGTATATGCTAAGAGTTACAAAGAGATGAGTGCCTAGCAGCAAATCTGTAGGCAAGAAACGAGATTTTTTTAAGAATGAAATTGAACAGACCAGCATTTATATGGAGTTTCTCTATTCTTACTGACCACTGATCTCTGTATTGCTCTCTTCCACAGCGTGTCTTTGTCCTGTCTTCCTCCCCTCAACCCAAAGAGGTTTGTTCCTGTTAAAAGGGAGTTTTTCCTTCCTGCTGTCACCAAAGCACTGTGATTGTCTGGTTGTTGGGGTTTTCTCTGTTTTCTTTGTATTATTGTAGGATGTTGACCTTACAATATAAGGAGCCTTGAGGCAACTGTTGTTTTCATTTCGCTCTCAATAAATTAAATTGAACTGAATAGTTTAAATCTGTGGGGAAAGCTTTTAGTATAGGCCTGTACAGGATTCGCACCCAATACTACAACCTGGCTGTGATTACAAATAGACAGAGTCACTGCGGTGAATGCTGAAACACCTCTGACCTGCAGAGATATAAAATGTATCAACCACCATCAGCTTAATATTGCAAAGGTCCCCCCTCAGACCATCCAGTTATTGATCCATCCAGTTCACCAGCTTCAGCTTTTTTAATGTTAAAATAGACATCCTAACATCACAAACATGATACTAGCATCAGTCTATTTCTCCAAAAAAGAGTCACTGCTCAGATGTTGAACTGTACATTTAATTAAAACATGAAACAGTCTCCAGTTTACATAAGTTGAAAGGAAAAAAGTAACACAAAGATTAAGATGAAGGGAACAATGACTTGAGCACAGAGGCGGGCTACTGACAATAATCTATTTCTGTTTTGTTAAATGGTCTTGCAATCAGTGTGCATATCATTAAGACTAATGAATCTGCCACTATCACCTAACTGAATCTCTCAAGTAGTTTTGAAGGACTGATCATTTTGTTTTTGTCATTTGCATCATTGTTGGATCTTCATTATTAATACGACTGCTGATTGAGCTCAAAAGCATCTTAACTGAAAGCTAAACATCTCAGTTCTTCAAGGCAATAAATATGATTCTGTGTCTTATGAGAGTCAAAAAAATACACTTCATAAAGGACACTGAACATTTGCAGATACTATTTTGTGCCCTATAGGATTGTGCCATGGGTCATGCATGTGACCTTTTACCATTACTGTAAAAAAACTGTAACCTGTCCAAGCAGATAAAGGGAGAAATAAGAGATGAACGGCATGCATAGTTTGAAAATATAAAAGCTTTAGGACTGGAGCTGCTATCAGCGCGCGCGCACACACACACACACACACACACACACACATAAATGAATAGACCAAAGACGATCATAAAGAGAAATTAAAGCTGTTACAAACTCCTCATAACTCCCTGACAACTAGGGCTCTACATTAACGTCTGACTCCATCAAAACATTGCACTGGGGAAATAAAAACAGACTGTTTTTCATGCTTGTCTTTCAGCTAATTAACAAACAGAAAAATCAGGCCTGAGGGAAGACGGCCCTTTTGGGTTGCGACAATTCTGTATAAAATATGCAGTTGAACATTAGACGAGCACCAAGTGAGCCATCAACATGATGAATAGGTGGGGTGGGGGTTGGGCAAAAGAGGGAGGGTGGGAAGAGGGAGAGGGGCAAAAAGGGACAAACTAATTGGTGAAAGACAAGCGTGATATTCAATATATCTGCGCTGCTTCGGTGTTTATGTACTGCTGATAGAAATCCAAGTAGGAAAAACATGTCTCTGTGCCCCTGACTGTCTGTATAAAACAGCCCACTCTCACTCCCTGCAGCTGGAAATGTAAATTGGAACAACCATTTCTTAAGGCGAGAGAAAATTCAATACAAAACCAAAAGACTATACCCATTCATCCAAATGCGATGGCTTATGGACTCAAAACACACATTTAAATTCAACAGAGTTTGGGATTCCAGTGTTTGCTTACATTGCCGTGTGGACTAAGTATAGCTTCATTCATGCAACAAAAAGACATCTGGCCGTTTGTGTGTTAAGGGAAAGGGGTGTCTAATGTTTCCAGTTATTATCCATATAAGAGAAAACCCTCCCTTTTCTTTTTCCCAGTGCAAATAGCTGTCAGGAGTTAGCCTCTTTTGGTAGGAGCTAAGTTTAGAGCGATTACATGAAACACCTCCACACTGATTTGAACAGGAGAATTACTGCAAAGACGTACTTATTGCTACAGCAGTGATTAGTCATACTACACCTTTTATTTTTCATTCTGCTGTTATAACTAAATTGACCACTATTTCTCTAACTATACACCTACTTGTCTATCTGTACTACTTCTTGTACTACTAATGGTCTTGCAGGAACTATATAATGCTACTCTATATGGTCACTGTATCAGAATATTGATTAAATTCTTCAACACGAGAGACTGTATGCTGGCTTCAATACAGATGGTCTGTATATAGACTAGTAAATATTAAAAAAGGGTGAACTTGAATGCTATCATCCAATTAGAACGTAACAGATTAGGATAAATTACCTATTGTCATACATTTTTGATAAAATACTGGCCGTCGTGTATACCACAAGTCATTTAGTTGTTCACAAGGAATGCTCTGGCCCCTTATTAGTAAGCGAGACAAAATAAATTATTGTCTTTAATCTACTTTAGCAAAACCTGCTATTACAGCTGCTAATTTATCAGAACTTCCTACTGCAACTCGTACACATTCTAGTAATACTTCTACAACTGCTTCTACCAGAACTCACAGTACATCTACTACTTGTATTAGTACTACTTATACTAGAAGTACTACTACAGTTAGCATGCAATATTACTTCAGCTGGTAGTACCACAGCACATGCACAAATATGTCACAACGCAAACTAACCAAAGGTAGAAATCCACCTCTGTAAAACTGAAGAGGGAAAAAAAACATGAAACTAATGTGTTCTCTGGGGAGCAGATGACTCATACACACACACATACCCACATACTGTACACACACACACACACAGACAAAGATCCCTTGCTTGAACCCTTCCGGTCGTTGTTTATCATGATCGCCGCAGCCCCTGGTGAGCCAGTTTCCCTTGCACAGAATGTTAAATAACAGTACTTATAATAGGGCAGCCATCATTGTGAATGCACTAACAAATACAGGGTGCACTAATGGTGGCTTGCTGCTGTAAAGGGTATGCTCTCTAATTAGAAGGCTCCTCAATTATCATACACCCCCCCCCCTCCGTATATTTCATATATGTGTCTGTGTGGCTGCGTGTGTGCATGCATGTGCGTGTGTGTGTGCTAGTCTGTTCCTACAGTAAATGGGAGACAGGAAACAAAACTTCGCTCTGCAGCTTTCAACACTAACGTCACTTGTTTATGGGGTGTTTATGTATGTGTGATCTTGTGCGGGTGGAAATGTGTGGGCCTGTTTATGCAAAGCACTGGAGATGCATGGTATGTAACAGTGAAACTGTGTGTGCAGGGCTGTGTGTGTATGTTAGGCTTTGCTTTTACTCAACAGGTTTAGTATACCCACTATCATTAGGGCTGCCTCACACGCAGACTTTCTCTTACATTATTCATATTCCATATTGCTCTTCTGAAAAGGTTTAGAGATGGGAAACATTTAAATAAATTGATCCAGGTGTATGTATTAAAGAGGGAAACATTAAATGATTTGGATAAACATTTTGTAATACAAATGAAAAAACAAAAATTAGACAGGTATTTGTCTGCTCTACCTACGGTTTAGTAAGATTAACAGGCTGTCTATGGCACACAGAACAAATGGCCACAGTAGCAGTCTAAATCCACTGCTGTTACTAATACAACTTAACTATTACTACCATTAATACTGCCTTTACTCTTGCCACTTGTGCTACTTCCACCACTATGTTAATTATATATATCACTTCTACTACTGCTAACCCTATCTCTTTATAATTGATGTCACACTATTGAGCATTTGTAAGGTATTAGCAAGTGCTTAACTAATCATACACCTTAGTATGTCATTCATAAATACAGATATGTTTATCCATCTGTTACTGTTACACCATGTACAGCTATCACTTCAACTACATCCCTGCTAGTAAAAATCATATATCTGTATTTATTATAATGTCATACCCATAATGAGAAAGCACTACTTCTTCAATTGCCATTGCTAATATTATAAATGCTAGCTCTACTACTTCTGTGCTACTATTCAATTCAATTCAATTCAATTCAATTCAATTCAATTCAATTCAATTTTATTTATATAGCGCCAAATCACAACAAAAGTCGCCTCAAGGCGCTTCATAGATACAGAGAAAAACCCAACAATCATATGACCCCCTATGAGCAAGCACTTTGGCGACAGTGGGAAGGAAAAACTCCCTTTTAACAGGAAGAAACCTCCGGCAGAACCAGGCTCAGGGAGGGGCGGGGCCATCTGCTGCGACCGGTTGGGGTGAGAGAAGGAAGACAGGATAAAAGACATGCTGTGGAAGAGAGACAGAGGTTAATAACAGATATGATTCAATGCAGAGAGGTCTATTAATACATAGTGAGTGAGAAAGGTGACTGGAAAGGAAAAACTCAATGCATCATGGGAATCCCCCGGCAGCCTACGTCTATTGCAGCATAACTAAGGGAGGATTCAGGGTCACCTGGTCCAGCCCTAACTATATGCTTTAGCAAAAAGGAAAGTTTTAAGCCTAATCTTAAAAGTAGAGATAGTGTCTGTCTCCCGAATCCAAACTGGAAGCTGGTTCCACAGAAGAGGGGCCTGAAAACTGAAGGCTCTGCCTCCCATTCTACTTTTAAATACTCTAGGAACAACAAGTAGGCCTGCAGAGCGAGAGTGAAGTGCTCTAATAGGGTGATATGGTACTACAAGGTCATTAAGATAAGATGGGGCCTGATTATTTAAGACCTCGTATGTGAGGAGCAGGATTTTGAATTCAATTCTGGATTTAACAGGAAGCCAATGAAGGGAAGCCAAAACAGGAGAAATATGCTCTCTCCTTCTAGTCCCTGTCAGTACTCTTGCTGCAGCATTTTGGATTAGCTGAAGGCTTTTCAGCAGGATGTTGGATGTTACTATGACATCCAAGTTAATGAAGTCTAATTAAAAGGCCTTAAAGTCAGCATTGTCCCTGTCACTATATTAGAGCCACTCCATATACTTGGCATCTGGCTTAAAAAAGCTAAATGTGAAACTTAAGGATACAGCACACTAATTAGTTGGCAACTTGTCCATCATGAGGAATTAGCCATTAAATTATCCTGTTTTATTCTCTTTTCTGACTCTGATTCAATAACTAGAACTTCATGTTGCATTCAGTAAAAATTTTTATGATGAGTTCATAGGCTTAATCACTTGAATCAAGTCTTATTGAGGTCACAGAGGAAAAGATTCAAGAGTCATTTTCCCATATACTACAAAATTAAAAGTCCTTTCGCAGCCACATGAGCCTTTATTTCATTATGTATTTATTTAACAAGGGCAACGAATGTTAGTGAATATCAACATACCAAAAATATTAGGTCTGCAGGGATAAGTGATGGATGGGAATTTTATTTTAGTCACATAAATCCTAAACAGGGAGGAGTAAAGAACTAGCCAGTTGGAAAATATAAGAAAATAAGATGTATTTAATTTTATGGGCTTCTGGACAATTTATTAAATGGTGGAAATAAGTGCAATGATGCAGTTGCAGGGTTTGCAATGCCCTACAATCCACAATGATGTAACTACGGTAGTTCACTTAAGTAATAACCAACATTCTACCAAGGTCAGCGCAAATTAGAGAGTCAAAAATCTGCAGACCCATTGAGGGAGCGGGAAGAAGAGAGTGGAATCGCTACTAACCAAAATAATCTAGTGTAAGGCAACTCTCTCTGAGAGTGCACAGTGCATAGGGTTCTGAGGATTGAGAGTCAGGTGGAGTGCTGGATTTAGTCAAAGGAAAGCTGCTTTATTACAAACTGTTCCACCCTGTGAACCTGAAACTACGTACAACAGCTGACCTGTATGATATGTAGAACAACGCCAAAGATGATTATGAGTGATCACTGTTACTATGTTACTGTGCCACATTCACATTTTTTTTGTAGCACACAGCAACATTCAGGCATAAATCTAACACACTTACACATATTTATTAATAGCTGAATTTTCCTAGACATTTCACTTTTAATCATTACAGATTCAACCTCAGAGACGTTGCCTGCCGTGTGCGCACTGCTGAGAAAAAGAGCTCAGTTCAGTTAATTTCTGTCTCTTTCATGAAAACTCCAGTATTATTGGGGCTAAATAAGTGGGGCTCACCTCTAAACACTCAGCGTGAGGATGGCATGAAGGGTTTTAGCCAAAGTTTTGGCCCTGCTCTAACAGATTTGCGCATACACAAAGTGCCAATTACACTCATTCTGATAACATTTCCCCCTCTTAAAAAAGACAACCCTAGTAGCAACCATCACAGCCACCTTAGGCATAAGACATGCTTTTTTTGGAATTGGATTTTGTGCAACTTGCAGTAAATTGTGTGCTGCAAACTCTGTAAAACACATTTGCATGGCTCATGTGAATATTCTCCTGCAAGGGAAACTCTTACAACTACATATTCCGTAAGGCTAGCTGCAAAGATAATCCTGTCCACAACTTTCACTCACAAAATTGACATCTTAGGTAAATCCAGTAGTTTTTTTTAACACCAAAAGGTTTTGTACTGTCACAGTAAACCTTTCCCTAAATGCTCCTCCTTCTTTAGACTTATGCAGAGGTATTTTTCACAGGCTCTTATCGTTTAATTGACCTGAATAAAACAACAAGCTAAGAACAACTTGTGGTGGATTAGATGTATTTTGTAGTCCATCTTCTGCCTATTGTAGTTTCAACCCAGCGGACATCCAGAGTCACGCTGTTAAGGAGACTAGTGCTAGGTTGCTCAGATTTTCAGTGCACCACTGTTCTCTTCTCCTAAGTCCTTATCAATTTTCCTACCCACCTTTCTTTGACCCTGATGACGTCTTTGATGAAGGAGATACTTTTGAAACATGTTCTGAGAGCTTCTTTCTGTCTGGCTCTTAAAAGTCAAATGGCATATTGGCCATTTTAGGTCAGAAATAATGCTTCACTTATAGCACAAACACTGTCATAGCTTTAACTAAAAAATTGCTATAATAACAACAAAAAACAAGAAAGAGGCAGAGAAATGTTGAAAGCAAAAACAGAAACAAGCTCATATTTTCATACAGAAAAAACATAGTACAAGGCATAAAAGAGTATTTTAAATAGTTAACATGGAGTCTAGTGGTAACTATGACTATGTATTTGGCAAAATAAAATATTCACAATATTAGTTAGTCAGGACATTGATTCTTTTTTAGAGACTGAATACTAAATTGTAACAAGAAGAGATGCAAGACAAAACAAAAGAAGCCTCTTTGACTTTAACCTGGACCTTGAAGCAGCTAAATGACCTTATCCAGCAAAGCCCTTTTTAACAGCATAGAGCTGACTGATGAAATCTGGTGCCTTGTTATGTAAAGTCTCATATGTAATTAAAGATACTTTGACATGGATTCTCAAAAAAAAATCACAAGTGCAAAGAAGTTATGATGATACTGATGTGGGAGCATCTGGTCGTTGTCAGTATCCAGGATGCACGAGTCTGCACAAACTAATGACGAGCTACAGCTCGGGCATGAAAGCAGTGCAATAAGGTATTGTTGACACACACACACAGACACACACCTATATAAGTCCGTGTGTCTGTGTGTGAGTAAGAGAGGGAGAGGGAGAAAGAGAATTTGGACTTTATTTTCCACATCTGCTGCAGTTGTGCCTTTAGCCTCTGGTACTTCTCTGTGCTCCTTCTTTCTGATGCTACTGTTGGCTGGGGTTGTCACATTTATCCCACATTTACAGACTTCTGTTCCTTGTCAACCACCAACCAGATATAGGTTGGTGGTTGGTAGCTGGGGCACCTTGTCTGTCTGTGTAGCATCTCTGCACAGACAGCAACTTAGGCCCTTTCAGCTGTGGTACACTTTTGCATTATGGATCAGAGCCAGCGAGTCAATGTTTCGCTCAAGCATACAGCTTGATAACATTCATGTATAGGAAGTGGCTGGAAGTCACTCCACTCTTAAATCTATATCAGTCTTTGCATTGAGTTGGCTTAAGGGGTTTGAGGCCTATGCATAACAACAGTGGGGACAGTGCATCATTTTGGTATATGCCACACTTATGTGACTTATGTGATTGCTTTGGAGTCGTGCATTAATGCATTGGCTTTATACTGTGTTTATACACTCCAATATCTATGTGTGGGGCATTGGGTTGTAGGCTTTCTTGTACTCAATCCAGCCTAGTGTTGGAGTCCTGGTGTACCATTCATAAAATACATGAAGCCACTATTGATTAATGACTTGTTAATCACAAGTCGTGAGCAAGTAAGTAAGGATATATTTATTTAAATTCCTTTCTGGCTCAAATGTGGACCATAATTTACAAAGTCCAAATGTCCTGCTGTATTTAGTGAAGACTTTAAACTACCACTAGAGCCCATAAAGAAATCAGGAAAAGTGTCTACTCAGGTTAAAGAGCAAGGAAGCGTTTCCTCACAGACTTCCATAGAACTAGAATTGTGAGCAGAGCAGCTGTTGGCCAGTAGAAAAAAGAAAGAATGCAGGTTTGAGACACTGGATCTGTATCAGGCTGGAACAGTTTTGGTATCGATAGCTAATTTTTCCCTTTTATGACAAAGACTTAATTTTCAATGTACAGCTTTCTTGTAAATTTTATTAAACATTTTATATCTTTAACATTCTTAACTTATCACAGTTTTATTGTTTAGAACTTTTCAATTTTATTTTAACTTTATTTTTTTCTTTTTCTTTACTATACAGTCACACTGTATCTTATTTTAATTGATGCTGCTTTGCCTGTTTTGATATGTGCATTGTGTATTTATTTTTTTAAAAAAAGTTTTTACATATATATATATATATATATATATATATATATATAGTCATAAAATGAACAAAAACAGTTTGCTTATCCTTTACTTTTGGAAAGTATTTTGTAATGCTGGTTTTCCCGACCAAAGTTTTCCAGTTTAATATTTCACTGTGCCTGCACCTTGACCTTGCATAATCCAATAACTCCCCAGCGCTACCATCCTATCTAAATACAATCATATCTGGTTTTAAAAAAAGATGGCAAGAGCCAAAACTTCCAGTCGAGACTTGAAAATGAAAGTGTGACCTTTATATACAGTTTATGACCTTGGTATCACCATCTGTTTCAAAATTTAAAATTATTCTTTGCTGCATGATACACATAGTTCTAGTAAGATTAACACGTCTAAATAATAAAAAGGTTGTTTTTTTTCTTTGACTTTGTATAAATAAATATGTACTTGAAATCAGAGAGAAATGATAAAGAACACTTTGGATTGTTGTTCTAACTATTAGATATTCTATTTCCATTAATATATGAAACAATCTATACACAATGCTTACATTAAAGAGGCATTTTACAAGCTGATATCCAAGTTTAATAACACCATTTAGTAAATGAGGATTGTGGTAAGATTATTTTGTGAACTCGTGCTTCCAGTTTCTACATCACACTTTTGTAAGTTACCTTTTAAACCATATCAGCTTACATGTCACAGACCCCGTAATTCAGCACATGAACCTAAACCCCCCTGAGTGTCAAACTGTGAACATGTCTCACGTCGCACAGTGAAGTTCAAACAGCTAGGTGAACACTGACCAAAACACAGTGTAGATGAATACCTGAGCAGAGGTGCTGTTGAGCTTCTGGAGACCGTTCTCCAGCCGCTCCATCTTGTTGGTGAGGTCTTTGCTCTTCTGGCCCAGCAGACTGCGATACAACTTGATCTGCTCCAGGAAAGACTTGGGCGTGGTGTAGTTGTAGCGCCGCTCATTGGCTAGGTACTCCTTTGACATTTGATTGACACTCATGTGGACATAAGCCATGAATTTACTGATCGACTCCTTCACTTGGGGCTGCGGGAATGAAAAGTCCTACAACTGTTTAGTTCCCATTAAAAGCAGATAACTGGGCAGATTTAGATACAGAGTAATATTTCTTGAGGCTCAGGCTTGGAATTTAATTTTCAGGGGCCTCTGGTACTCTTAAATTAATATCACATTCACTCTGTCATGGTGGTTGACATTTGAAATTATATCATCAGAGTGTGAAAATCATTTAGGTGAGTAGCTTCACCTCACTGTATTAGATTATGAACTGTTCTCACATTGATATTCTCAACCTCCTCGAGGAACCTGAAGCTGACCGACTCCAGAGCTTCCTGTGGCCACTCGTGGAACCAGTTGATTGCTGTGCAGTTGACTACTGCTGGGAACTTCCTGCTGCGAACCCTCAGTTTACTGCCAACTGGAGAAAAACACAAAGCCACCTGCAATACATGCACACACACATCCAAAGAGACAGACAGGCACACTGAGGTCAAATAGAATCGAGTGTCAAGTCAAACACAGTCGATCAAATTCATTTCGCTTCCTTCTGATTGGAGTCACAGTGAGCACTTCTGCTCAGACTTATCCTTCATGGTCAAGAGAGGGAGCGGAACACTGTGAATTAATTATCTGCAGTTCCATCATTAAACACACAAAGCCTCCAGCAAAGATGTGAATTAAACAATATGCTGAGCTGTGGGCTACGTCAGACTGATATTCACCGTTGGAAATGAACAGCTGGCTTGTTGAGAAGCTCAGCCAGATGTTCGATGCATTAGACAGAAGAAACAAACATGCAGGAGGCATACCCAAAGACACTTCTGATTATAATTAACTCTGGAGAAAGAAAACACCACACATCTACCTCACAATCACTGTGATATTCTATTTACTAGTAGAATATTGACTGATATTCTATTGACTGAGGATTTACTTACTGTAACAGATGTCATAATGCCACATCACTAAGTTAATTTAACTCACATCTTACAATGACAAAAAGTTGCATCTACCATTCTGAGCAGGATTAACATAATAGTGAGCATTGTGGCCCCTTTCTTTCTCCTCTCATTTACAGCAGCTCTTTATTCCCCACCTATCAGTTTTTCTGTTATTTTATCAGGGCACATTTATTTGATCTGAATTACTAAGAGTGTTGAGGAGTAACGGAATACATGTACCGCCGTTACGTATTTAAAATACAAAATATGAGTAACTGTATTCCATTACAGTTACCGTTTTAAAAGGTGGTATTCAGAATACAGTTACTTTGTTGAAATGAATGGATTACACGGCAGTATTTTCCTGTTTCATAAGGCTATGAACTCTATATTTTTGGTGTCCACGCCGGTGGAAACCCAAACAAAACACGCATTAAGAGTGATTGAGACATGTCTGTGTCTCAATCACGCGGCCCATGTCACCTACTTGCGGCCTGCATAATGACGTGAAGAAATATTTAAAAAAAATATTCACAAAAATGATTTAATATGATGGCAATAGGCAGAGTGTTACAGGCATAGCCCTAAAGAATGTAGCCTCATGGGCAGTGTAGTCCGTGCTGCAGGGAGAATGGACTGCTGTACCCGTTATGTGTCTGTGAGCGCGAGGGAGGGAGAAAAAGAGTCGAAAAGTAAGAGATGTCACCGACCAGAAACGGGAGATAGAAGCATGTAAACATATATATATATATATATATATATATATATATATATATATATATATATACAAAGTTGACCCAGACAACAAAGTAAAGCTAGTTTTCGGCAAAGGAGCCCGACACGAACCCGACGTATTAACCAGAGGTCCCTTTACTACGGTTCGGAGCCGCAAACCAGTTTTATATTCGCGCGGAATAGTTTTCTATCTGAGATCGCTGCAAAAAGTGCAGCCTTACCTAATGTCCACCCTACTGTTACTCATTTTATATTAAGATTTAAAAATCTAGTTGGTATTGCTATGGCGAATAACCTTCAGTAAAAGTAATAAATCACACAGCAATAGTACATTCATGTAGTTGTAAAAAGCATGATAATATATTAAGTAATCCAAAGTATTCAGAATACGTTACTCTCATTGAGTAACGTAACAGAATACGTTACAAAATACATTTTGGGGCATGTATTCTGTAATCTGTAGTGGAATAAAGTAACCTTCCCAACACTGATTACTAATGATGATGTCAACAGAAATAATAATTTTATGTTTTCTTTTTTCAAGACTGCATGAAACATGGCTGTTCCACATCAGGCTGAACAGTCAGAGCCAGAGGAATAATACCAAAAATGTGTTTTTTGGCAAAAGTGGTGAAACAGCATTGTTGTTTCCACCTTTAGCTTGAACAGTTTTCTTGCATATTTTGCAAAGTACCGTCCTTTTGTTGGAGGTTATTCAAATATCTCCCTTTTGAGATGCTTAATGTTCATCAGGGGATTAAGCAATATGGCATAAAGATGTAATGTAATTTGGCATGCCTCAGACTTTTCTTTGTGTTTCTATTTCTTGAGGATGATTTCTTGACAGACATCCTTCTACTCAGAGCATTTCTGATGAGGCTTTGGGAACCCCTGAGATATGGCTGAGGTAAGTGTTTTGCTTATAGGTCTTTGCAAATCATCTTCTTGGTGGAAAAATACAATTTTATTCCAGTCAAACTGTGTTATTTTAACCATTTGTTGCAGATTTGATTAAAGAAATGGGAACACCTCATTTGTTTGTTTGATACTGCTAGTGACAAAGTGCCTAAAGACATAATTTAAAATTGGTTCTTTGCTAAGGTGTCTGTTATGTGTAGATGCAACACTGATTCATCATTGAAGTCTGGTGCCTTTGTTATGCTTAAATGAATAACGGGTCAGTGTTACGTGGCTTATCAAATGATACAACCCCCAAACAAACACTGTAAATGGTCAGGTACAAGAACTGAACTGAAAATTGACACTTTGGCTCTCTGGAAGCAAAATATAAAGAACTGAGGGTGGACTCAAGACTTTTGCACAGTACTACATCAAAATATAATACAATGGTTAACATTAATAGAGGTAATGTGGTATGACATGGTTAAGATTTTCTGTCAGCTGCATGTCCAGTATGGGACCAAAACAGTCACAGTCATTTGGCACACAGTGGTATTAACCGCTCAGCCGTATTACTGTCGATCCCAAAAACAAGGTTATGAGCCTATAAACGAGCATAATATTTGCTCTTTAAAACAGTAAGGGTAAAAAATAGTGTCGTATTCTGCACTGATACATCTGATTCTGATAAATCCTCTCTAGAGCCTGTGAGGTAGGAGAGGATATGCTCTGATTTTCAGTTCATAAATAAAATACACACTATTCAAAATACTTTCCTGCCACAAAGTATTTGTCACAACATTTATCATGCATGTAGTGTTGTGTGTTTGCAATAAAATAACTCTAAACTCTGGTACGTTGCAAAGTAGTTTCTGAACAGCAGACTGCTTAAAAATGCTCTCAGATTTTTGACCCAGAAATTCTTTCACTATTTTCTGTCTCAAAGAGTAAAACACTATAATGACTTGGCCAAGAAGAACTGGCAGACTGATCAAAATATTTGAATAAAGTCACACCTGCTACAAACAGGACAGCCACAATATATTTCAGCAAACATGGGCTTCAAGACAATCCAGAGCACGTCCTAGGCCTGCATCACTGGATACTGTGATATCATGCCATTACTTCCTTCTCCACATATTGTAAGCCTGGAACCACTGATCTAAAAGCATTTTAATCTGTGGCAGTGATAAAGTAATAATGCTGTTAGGTTTTCACACAGCTCGGAGACACAGCCTCAGCAAATGTCACACAAACTCTATGAACAAGATTAGGTAATTCTTCGGGAAAACATCCTTTCTATTCAGACAATTTTGAGACACATAACTGCATAGTTAGAAATGCACTCTTGATATGTCTGTGCCCTTGGGATTGCCTTCTTTATTTATCCACTTGCCAACCCAGGGAGGCTTGAGCTGTTAGCGAGACAGAAGTGGAGGATGATGTGGGTGGTGGCGGTGGCGCATGCTTGTAATAATGACAGAATAAGCAATGCTTTGGAATCTGTCCCTCTCTAGGGGGAACAAAGCAGCTACGCGATGGTGAAATTAACTTCAGCTAAACGCCGGCTTTTCTGCCCGTGTCTGTGATTTATAACGACATCCAACACCTCCCATTGTACTCAAGTTCATCTGAAAATGTCAGTATAGAAAATTGTTTGGGAAGAGGCTTCATCCTAAAGCTGGATGTTTATTCAAGTGTGAGGGGTTTCTTATTTAGGAATAGTAAATTAGAGTGTGAGGCGGCAAGTTATTGCTCTATTAAGAGTGGATGGAGATAAAATACAGATGCAGTTGTGTGGGAAAGATTAATGGAAAAGTTCCCCCTTGAAGAGAGCCCCTGAGAGCAACTTGATAATAACAAGTAAAATTCAAAATAGCAAAAAAACACAGCTTTCACTCCTGTGCATGTCTAAGCGTCGGACTGCTTCACCTTGAGCTGTCGGCGAACCCGACTGATGAAGAACTTCCAGCAGTTTTCCTTTGTATCCATCAACCCAGAGCCACGGACCTCTGGCCGCACACTGCCAATGACGTTCTCCACCTCGTCATCTGGGAACAGGTCAGGGATCTCTCCTGAAATGAATAAAATAATTCACACTGCTACCGGGAGACCACCGAGTGTGCAGACAGCAGTGATTGTGTGTGTGTGTGTGTGTGTGTGTATATATATATATATTTTTTTTCTTCTTCTTTTTTTTTTAATTTGTGTCAGTGAGCTAAACTTATCCAAGAACTCTCAAGAAGTTTCTTATCTTGTTAGGATCTGAGCTGACACTGAGCAACGGCACTCTTATATCAAATCAGGGTCTGTTAATAGAGGTGGTGGCAGCAGGAGTTCAAACAGAGGACTTATGCTAATGCAGAGCGCTGCTTTAAGTCAGCCTCACAGAAGCAGAGATGAGCAAAGCAAGGGATGCATTTAGCAACGCATGTAGGAATTTTCAGTTCCTTAAATGCGTTTGCTCATTTTACTTGTTTTTATTTGACAACAAGAACCAGGTAACAACATTGTTCCATAAGCATCAAAGATGTGTGTTTAAGGCATGGTATTTCACTACCCAGTTCCAAATACAGACATGTATTTGTAGCCAAAACATGACTGGGGCTCCCTAAAAAATGACTTCGCTGGACGAGTTCCAGAGTAAACTTTGCTCTTGATTTTTGGACGCCATGTTGTCGAATGTTCTTGCTACACAATGGAATGGCTTAAACGTGGAGTTAAATAATAAGTAAGCTGCAGAAATGATTACAGAGATAATGGTGAATTATCTCCGTTCCTATTCCTGCTGGTTTGAAGAGATCATTATGAAGTAACCCGCTGAGAGCAGATCAAAGGGAGGGACTGCGACAACCTGCAACATGGAGGATGTTTCTGACAGAGTAGCACTCTGCATTGAAAAATCTCCAATCGTGTTTTCCGGCAGCTGATGGCACTTCATCGTATGATACACTTCAATTATTATAGCTTTTACATTTAAAAACTTAAATATGCTTTCCCACATTCCTTTAATTATTCCAAGTTCACACGGACACTGTAGGTAAGGGAGGTATGGGACCTGATGGGAGGGTTGGGTGGTTCCGTTGATGAGAGATTTCCTGCCTTTGTGCACATATTGAGAAAACACTCGAGCTCCAAAATTGAAATATTCAACTGGATCAGAGTTTTACTTCAAATACTGTAAATGACTACTACATTCCTGGGATGCATATACATTGCAGCATTGGCAAGTGAAAAACTATCACTGCCCCAGAAATGTTACTTTATTGTGTCTGGATGTATCCCTTCCCCTCCCTATAACAGGTGGGCCAGTCTGAACAAAACATGAACATCATCACACACACAAGGCAATTATTAACATCTATATGTTTTTAAAAAGCCTTTCATATAAATTCTAATTCTTTGGATTTCCGTATATATTATATTAATTTCATCATCCTCCCTGCAAATGCAGTGTCATGTTCTCCTTGGATTAAAGCCACATTAATTTTGTTTTAGACAGCTTTGATGAAATGAGTAAAAAGTATGTAGTATGTGTATCATAGTTTGTACCTCTAATGCCTTCAATAAGCTCACAGTTGGCTGTAGCTCACTAGATAGAGGAGGCTAAACATAAGGCTAGTGGCTCAATCCCTGGCTACTCCAGGCTGTGTGCCAAAATATGTGAATATCGATCTGAGCATGCTGAACTGCTAGTTACTCTGGAGTGTTAGAAAGAAAGCACTTGGGTGTAGCAAAAAGTGGTTGTATTAATGGAGGAATGATGCACCAAATAAAGCTATACACGAATCATTCTATTTCCCATTTAAGCTAAACCAGCCACTAACAGTATACTGGAGTAAAAACATGTAATTCCAGCTTGTGTTTGCTTATATTTGTTGCCATAAACATCAGAACACCAAACAAAGCGTTTCATGATAAACATGTAATGGTGTTGCCAGGTTCGGTCGTTCGCACTACTGTCCATGCACGCCTCACAAGCTGCTCTTTTATTCGTTTATATTATTGACAGTAAATAAATATATTTTGAAATATTGTGTCAGTAACACACATATGACAGCACCCCGGGTAACTGTGTAGTTGTTCTTTTTGTTCTTTTCTTTTCAGGCAGGCAGCAGTGTTTCACTAAATAATGCATTGACATCTGTTGGCACATGCCTCATATCCTAAATATCTTCCTACTTGAAGTGATACGGTACACTCACAAAACTATTGCAAGCCAACATTAGCACAGATTGCTTTGCAGTAATTTTCTATTAACAGTAATTTCCATTCATTAGATTATTAAAATGCCCCGTTTAAATGTAGCTGTGAGTCTGAGCCTCCTCTGCAATTTTTCACAATAATGTGTTGGTAGCACATGAGTAATGGTGCCGAAAATGGCACCACAGTGATGTGTTGCTGTTGTGCAATGAAAGCATTTCTCTCTTGCTAAACATGACATGCAGTAATTAGCAAAACCTGCTGTTACCCGATGCCAGCAGATCGTTGACCAGAACGAGGAACTTCTCATCTGCCACTTGGGCATCAGTCATTAGGAACACAGTGCCAATATTCTTTACGCCAGCTTTCACGTAGAGGGACGCCAGGTCACTCTGGATGACAGGAAGAGTGAGAGGGTTGGAGTGGGAAAAGTGGCACCCATAATAAGATTTGTTATTTTGCAGCGATACATGCCCGAGTGCTTTACGTTTATATACTGTGAGGATTATGTTTGGCAAAAGTGTATGCACATAATAAACTTTGTTAGATTTTAAATGAAACATGCTTTTGCAGGATGATATGTTTGTCAAGTGCTCCTCTTCAAACCTTTAGGTCAGCGATACTGTAGCCTTTCCTCAAGGTGATCTGGAAGACCTCCAGATTGGAGATGAAAGCAGCCAGCCGGGTCAGACTCTGCTTGCCGCTGCCGCCCACTCCGACCAGCAGCACATTACCCCGTGGAGACTCCAGGATTCGGTTTATCCGGCAGCTTTATGTGGAGGAGCAGACAGCCAGGGGTGGGAGAGGTGTGGGGGAGGAATGAATGAAAGGGTGAGACAAGAGAGCCGGATAAAAATGTCTGACTCATACAACAAATAGCAGAAGACAAAAAGGTTTGTCTCCTGCTCTCTCTGTTCTAATGCTAACTGTCACCACCGTCTGCTCCAGACTGTTCCACTGACACGTACAGCAATGAAATATATCAAACATTACACTCAGCTGCACTGTGCTCTGGAGAATCTTTATGATTTTAGTAACACAAGACGTGTGCTGCTGTTGTCGATGAAATTACTTCATTATCGCTTCTGTTGCTCCGTTTGTGCCAAAAGACACTCACTTCAGCTGGCCTGGTAAATGTAATCTCTGACAGTTCAGTTGCTTCCTTTTCTTACACTTCTAATTATGATTCAGCAACTTTTCGAGCTTGCACATCCACATTAGCAAGTCATAGATACATCTTCTGCTTCTATGCTTTCACTTCTAAGTTGTTTAATGTAAATTAAACTCAACTGACACACTGACTAAGATTTATTACACTTCAAACTGCATCTACTTCACCATGTCAATTGCCACTTTAGCCATTTGCATCTTTTACATTACAGTTAAGTGCTTTAAGCTCTTACCTGTAAATGTCGACTTAGTTGCTGAGAGTGCTTCAAATCACAGTTTAGCAGCTTTTGAAAGCTTTAGATTCAATTTTAACTGTCGTTGTGTAAAGCTCCCAACTTCTTGAACTGTGTTCGTCAACAGTACGGCTTCGTTTTGCAGCTGCTGTCAGTTCTAAAACTTCACCCATTTTCACTTAAATCTCTTCAAATGCTTTTATCTTTTTCACTTTAAATGCTTTCCGTGTCAGTCCTGGGCTGGACATGATGATACTTTAGCTTTTCACATCTGACTTTTTCTATCTACAATAAATGCTTTCACTTAATCTGACACCTGAGAAGGGGTCAGTTCTCTGATGCTGTAAACTCACTTAAGTGCTTCAATTTAGATCTTTTAAAATTCAAGTGAACTGAAATCTCTCCAATTAACAACTCGGTTGCTTTTTTCTCTTTCACTTTAATTGCTTTCACTGCTTTGGCAGTTGTTTCCACGGTTCAAAAATCAAGTGGCACTTTTCATATTTAGGTAAAAGTTTGACTACTTGCAGCTGCTAACTCAGCTGTTTTCAGTGATAGTACACAAACTGCTGACTCTACTTCCTGCAAGGCTTAACTTGAAAGTTTTCATCCTTTCAGATGCCATACTTCAACTCATCTACTTTTAGCTTCCACCTAAGATCCAATCAGTGCTTCAAACCTAACGTGAGTGCGTCCGGCTTACAGTTGCAGTGAATTTACAATTAGCTCCACATCTCATACCAAAAACAGATCAGATATGATATCACAGTTAGAGATTAACTATTTACAGTAGCTAAAGCCATAAATGTAAGAAAGCACACTTTTCTCTTTTCATTGGTTAACTTATCTATAAAATGATGAGAAACAGTTTCTGTATCTGTCTGACAGATAATCTTACTCCATGCTAACATTTCAGGACATAAATCTATGCTGGCTGATAACAGGTGTCAGACATTAGATAGACAAAAGAGCTGACCTTTACAGAACAAGAACTTTGTGGTGGCATTATGACATCACTTTGAAAAAGTGCATTGAATAAGCAGGCAGAACTCAATCTTTTGCTTGCACACATTTTCTAACCAGTCATCACCTCCTTTACTAAAAACTTGTCCACATTAGGTTTTAAGAATGTTATTTTAAATCCACTGAATATTGCCCAAGTATTGTTGTTCTTATATGTTGTTAATTATCCCACAAAAAGACCAAAATCAGTAAGATGTAGTCATGCTATTTTCCTTACTACGAACCCACTGATCACTAATTACTTTGTATACTGAATGTTAATCTATCTGCCTAGACTGGAAAGAACTTTCGGTCATCTGCTGTTAGTTTAGATGTGCCGTATAAATAAAAGTCTTATAATTACACATTTTAGAAGACTTTAAGACGGGAAACTGGCAAAATAAAAAACAAAAAATAGGCTACAGAGGTCGGGGTGACATGCAGACTTTTTTTTTTTAATTAAAATTTTTTATTGAAAAACGTTGAATCTCTTTAGCATTTATTTCATCTGCTTATCTACTCGGTGAAGTGGCTGCTGTTACTTCTCTAAATTCTTTTAGTCTTAAAGACTTCTTAGTTAAAGAAACTCTCCACAGAGGAGCAGCTCAGGAAGCTGCCATTTTGGGGAAGAGAAAAGCAGCACATCCCGTTCTAATCAGTCTAATTCTACCCCCGGAGATCTGATTGAAGCTTCAATCAGTTTAGGTTTGTTTTCTTAACAAGGTGTTTAAATAAGGCATTTTTATTCAGTTTGAGATTTTAAACCAAATATAGAAGAAATATTAGCTACATGTTAATGTAACCAATATGGATGTTATTTCTAGGAATAGAAAACGCTGATCAAACGTTCTGGACGACAGGAACTGTGTGGCACAGGGGACTGGTGTATTTGGCTATTTGTGGAATTTGTTGACTGTTTGTAAAAATCAACTTTAATGACGACTGATTTTTTGATTCTGAATCTTGTAACCAAAATACTTTTAGACTGAGCATCCAGTCTGGATTAAATTGTCATGATATATGCTATTTTTTATTTTTTCCCAGATTCACCTGTCTCTATGTTTGACAGTCTATAAATGGAAGTGGTAATCCTAAAATACCTTGGAAGCCAGCTGACTGTCTTGACAGACAATAAAAAAAACAGATACATTTTTTTTAACTCTATCTGTAGTCCTCCTCCTCCCCGGGGTTTCAAACTTCCACTCACATGTGAGCCATGGCGTCCTCAAACAGCACGAGGTTTAGGGTGGCGTTGACCTCATTGTAGCTATCCAGCACCTCCAGCAGAGTTTTACTTAGGCTGCTCCAGGACTCTACAGCCATGTATCTGGCCTCCCCCTGACCATGGGCGAAGTGGCAGTACAGGTTCATCTCTCTGGTCTGCTCCAGAGTCTCCTCCATGTCCTCAGGAGGCACACACGCATACAAACACACACATTTCAGCGATAAACATACATACAGACCCACACACTACCCCTGTCAGCATAACATTAGTGTTAAGCCTAAACAGTCTGGACAGGGACACAGCTGAATATCACAGCTGCGCAGAGGGTGACCTAGTTCATTTTCACTCTGGCAAGTGTTAGGCCCCAAACATTTGACTGGAAAGACTCTGTGTGTCTCTTCAGGACGCTGGTTTCCTCTGAAAACAAATAGCTGCAGTAGATGTGATGAATTAGACTATTTTTCTACTTTTTTGCAAGCTTACATATTTATCACGTTCAGCTGTAGTATATAAAGAGACTATAAAAGTGTCTAAACATTGTCTTGTTTGCATGTAAAAATATAGCAGTAAAACATGCTGCATATTGCTCTGTGGCACAGGGGCAAAATGTCATAAGTTTACCTTAGTTGCCAGCTGTGAATACTATACATGAGCAGGGTTATTCTCTCCCTTCTCCTTCTGTGTGTGTATGTACACATACACTTGTCAGGTTCTTCATTGTGGGATGACTAGTGTGCATGTGATAGAGCTAGGGAGTGCAGTGAGGGAGCAGTGGACAGAAAACCATTAAAATGTTTTCCAATTTGCCAGGCTGACAGCACGGACATGACAGGCAGACCCCCACACCACACTGATTAATATTCTCCCCCAACATTCCTTTTTCTCCTCTCCTCGCTGTGTTGGCCACTGATGTCCAGGTCCAGACACAGAGCAGGCAGCCTAATGATCCCGCACTTCCCTCCCTCCCCATCCTCCAGCCTCCCGCTCTTGTCTTCCTTCGCTGAACTTTGTAAAACTCTCACCTCATAGAACTTCTTTACTGTGTCTGCCTGCAGCCTATCAAAAAGCTGGAAGTCCTGCTCCTCCACCAGCTTGTCTCTGTAGACCCGGTTCGACTCATGCAGGTAGATTTTCAGCAGGTCTATGGGGGCTTTCAGACACTCACCGGTACAGAAGAGAATGCCCTGAGCAGGGAAAGGAGGGAGGAAGGTTTCAAGTTTCATTCCGTTTATTCCACAACGAGGAGGGAAACACAGCACACTCACTGCAGGTAAATCAATGGATATTGAGTGGACAAGCTGTTAGGAGGTGTGTCAGATAAAACTAAGAAATATGGGATCACTTTTCTTTCAGCGTGTAGTCTCAAAGGTATTGCTGCATGCAGAGATGGAAGAGTGACCAAAAAAAAAAAAAAATAAATCAGGCACAGACTCTACACATCATTCCCACAGAGGCTTTAAACACAAATCTTATGCTCTAACCTAAATTTTAATTGGATATCAGTCATTTATTATAAGTTTAATGCACTTTTTCAGATATGTGTTGGTTAACAAAGAATTTCAGATTTCATACATGACCTCCAAGGTATGACAGCAATGACGAATTTAATACAAGCCACACTGCAATCCAGCTCCACTCCAGCTCCTATTTAATGCAATACTGACCTGATCAGTGTTATGTCTGTTCTTATTGATACCAGCTCTGGAATGCACTGGAGGTCTTGCTTCTACTGTCTCCACTGCCGGGTTTCTAAGAAAGCACGTCTCAAGGAGAGGGAGTCGTGCTCAACAGAGCTAGAAACTAACTGCATATGGAAATTTTAGTCCTTTTTGACCATAATGGTACTAACTGAGCTATAATTACTGCCTTGCTGCAATTTACATATTTTACCTGTGCAGACACATATGCACACTGAAGACTTTGCAGGAAGTGTTAAGAGTCTTAAAAATAAAACTTTAGTAGATAAACTGAATATTTAATCCATTGCAGACACGAAAAAGTCAGGTTAAAATCAAAGAACCCCCCCCACCTCAAAACTGGGGGGCATCAGTCTGATTCATCTTCTGTGGACTGTGAATATTTTGAGCAAAACCTGTGCCAATTCAACATGTAAATACAAAGCTATTTGATAAATGAAAATTTTGACAGGCTGATGAGTCAAGTAGCCAAGATTTCAAATAATGACACACGAATGAAGTGTTAGCCTAAAACTGAGCAATCAGATTGCTCTAAATGCTGAATCAGACAGCTTTTTTCTATTCTTGGCTCTTTCTGATCACTGAGGGGTATCATGCTATGATTATCTGGGGCATACAGACGTTCTATTCAAGTCTTGTGTTTATGAGAGGCAGCCAATCACAAGAAAGTTAGCTTAGTGAGGAGGAAGAAAGCTTAAACTTCTTTAAGAGGCGATGAACTGAGAAGCTGCACGAAGGCAAGAAAACAAGCATTATTTTGAAATGTGAATCATGAAAAGCTACTCGAGGTCCAGGAATAAAAACATAGAGGAAATGGAAATGAGCAGAATTAGTCCCTATTAACAGTAAGCTGCGATGCATATCTGTTTAAAATTTTATGGCAATTGGAGACAACTAAAAATATAAACCCTATGGTGGTGTTTAAGGAAAAGTGAGAGCTTATTTGTGGCTATCATCAAGATTCATCTTCTTCTGAGTTTGGCCAGAAGCAGTAATTGCACTCAACAATATCTATAAAACAACTGAGCCAGCATGGCTGAACATGAATGTGTTTTTTTAATTTATTGTTTTTGTAGGTTTTTCTTTTCATCCCGTAAATTAAAACAAAAAAGTCACGACAATGAGCGTTTAGTGGATGATTGATGATTAATGCATCTCTAGAGAAAGCCAGTATGATGCGACGGCTTTCCCACGGGGACGCTGACGATGAAGCCAGGCGGATCTCGTCACAGTCTCACCGCGTCACATAACAGGTGCCGTATAGGATGAGAACAGGCTGGAGAGGCGCCCAGGCACTGTTTGTTCCCTTCTGCACAGCGTTACCCAGGAGGCAGCGGCAGAGGCAAGCAGATGCTGTGTGTTTCCAGCCCCAGAACTTATTCTAATCAACAGAATCATCTCCGGGGGTAAAGCCAGCTGAGTCTGATCTGACTCCATATCTGAGCTGGCTGAATCAGACAACTGGCTGCTAAATCCACTGTGTAATTGTGCAGATGGGAGGTGTGCTCTGGGTGTGGATGAGGGTTCTTAAGATGCAAACCTAGCCTGAGTAATGGACACCACTCCGGCTCTACCAAAGTTAAGACGTTTTCCACGAGAATGTGTGAATGATGTCATATTTTTGACTTTTAATAGATCCAGCTCTTTCTACTTCATTTCTTTGTTTAATGGTGTCAATCACGACTCCCCGCATTCATTGTGTACAAGTGTGCTTGAGCAAAACAAAACACCATATGGCACCTAACTCTATATAACAGTAATAATCACAGCCTTAGCTGTTAGCAGTATCACTTGAACAAACTGAGAGCAAACAGAACTTTGTTTTTCTTCTATCCAGCTGACTTTGGCATACTATCTCATCCTCTATGTCCCTGATCTTTCATTGCTTTGTTCAACTCAGAGGAGAGGGATTAGAGAGCACTTGGTGTCGGCATGTATCTGTCTGTCGTTCTGTCTGCAGCAAGCTCGCTTTTCTCGTAGCCTGACAGCTGCTCCGAGCCCCAAACAATGCTTCCCCTGCTAACAAATGCACCCAGCTGACTATCTACAGAACATCATGCAGACATATTGTGTAGTCAGTACAGTTTGGCTTTGGTCTCTCTGCACCATCGTGTATTCTCTTTCTCTCCCTAGTGTCTGTCCTCCTCTTTCACTCCACATCCATCTTTCCCCCCGTCTCCTCCCTCGCCTCTCGAGCGTCGAGGAGCTCATTTAGGTTGACGTGGAGAAGACAAGCCCATGGATATGCCCGCTGGTCATGGCAGAGAACGAACGCTGGCAAACGGAGCTCTTTGACAATGCTCCCAGTCGGACGGCAAACTGTTTGTCTAGCCCTATTAGTGGAATTTGGCTACTGTACTTCACTTATAGTGCGTTTAATTTAACATCCACAGGGTGGAATGATCAAACTAAAGCCCAGGAAAACTGAAGATTTATGGAGACAATGTGTCTGCTCTCTGTCTACTCGCCAACTTTTTTAAGGACAGGGTACTTTAAAAAGTTGGCGAGTAAAGTAAGGTAAAGTTTAGAAAGTATTAGCTCCTGTTAACTATTCAGCAACCTCCACTAACCTTAGAACTTTGCAAGCAAACAGCAACAGTCTTCTCAAGATGCAGCCTTGACTGTTTTGTGGACCCGCTCCTTTTGTCATTTTCAAAAACACCTTTACACAGACCACTGCAAGCTCCCACAGAGCTTCTAAGCTTGGCTTTCTGCCTCATTAGTGTTGATTATAATGAGACAGCTTCCTCTGGCTACATCTCCAAGTTTTGAAGAAAAGAGGAAAAAATCAATTACAAAAAAAGTCCTCCAATTATCTCAGCTGAGGCAAACATCTGAAACATCAAGCTAGTAAATACTGACTGACAACAATTTAGGCCTCATGGTTGAAATGAGAGGAAACGTTTGTACTGTCAAGCCAAATACTTTCCCACTTTTGAAGGTGTAAAAGCACAGAGGTATGGCTGGGAAAACACTGCCGAGGCAGAGCTGTAAGCTAAGAGGTTTCTCGCCTCTACCCACCTGTCGTCGGGTCTTTGCGGCGAGAACTGAGTAAAAAAAAAACTTCAAATAAGCTCCAGGAGTCCATTTTCTGGCTTTCTTTACATTTCCTCTCAGGATGGGGAGAGGAGACAGCTTTGACATTGTTTCCTCTTTGTGGTTATTAGATGTCCGATCTCGCTGTGCAGACCAATTAAAAAAAAAAAAGATTTTGATGAAAGAGGCAGAATGGCTTATTTAAACACTAGCTTCAAAGTGTTGTGGTGCAATTTAATTCCCAACTTTTTGACAGCAGTGATGTGTGTGATCTAGGACCTAGAAGCTAAGTCTTTAGGTGGTCAGGGCGAGTGCATTGGCAAGGACGATAAGTAGGCTTTAATCTTAAAGTGCAGAAGGCTCAGCATACTTCATCTGACAATCTGGTCTAAAAAGAGTCTCCTTGTGACGGCTGAACACTGACATTGCATCTACATCATGCAGTGATTTGCCAGGTGTGGTGGGATGGTTTAAAAACTTTATCTGGCTCTCTCTTTTCTTTCTTTCCTTAAACTCAGTGAGGCCTACCACATTATCTGTTATAGAAAAGTACCCAAACCCAGTGATGTAGGACTGTATGAATTTTGCCATCTAGCTTCTTGAGTTGCTGTTTCGAGCCCTCTGGTGTGCAGCACAGAGCTGTCTTTGCCATTCTTGCTTCTGGTGAGATAACCAAAGACACTCCCACATCTCCACATGACAGTGGTGTCCCCACTGGTTTTGCTGTTCTTCGATCGACACCATCCTTGGCGTGGCTCACAATAAATGTGAATAATAACTTTCCATCCACCCATAAATGAACAGCACGTGAGGGTGCTGAAGCCTTTCCCAGTTGTAATAAGACAAAAGACAGGATACACCCTGGACACCCATTCATTAACATTCACCTACGGCTAATTTAGAATCACATATAACATGAAAGTCTTTGGATTGTGAAAACCAGAATTCCTAAAGCAGACCCACACAAGCACACAGAGGAACTGCAAACTCAGCTGGTCATCAGGTTCAAACCTCACTGTGAATCGTAAGCACTGCATCACCACTTAAAGTAAAATCTTGATATTGTGACAAATATGCACAAATAACAATATTGCACATAGCTGCGTTCCTTTTTGTATGCTTTTATACAGTTACAGTTGGAGACTCTCCTGCTGCCTCCCTGCACTTACATTTTGTGCTCTTCTGGGGCAGTGAAAGTTGTCACTTGAGGTCCATCATGTACCAGTCATTCTGAACCACACGACGTGCTTGGCAGACCACAGGCAGATGATTGCTGTCCTTTTAAGCTTTTGCTAATGGCCTTTTTGGATTCAGCTGCCATTTTGATTTTGATTGCTGGCATTTTTGGGCTAACCCTAACCCTAACTGACCGGCTTTGTTTGTCATGTTTGTGAGTTTTGCTTGTCCAAACTCTGGAGTGAAATTTCAGCCTATATGAAAAAAATCAGGATTAGAAAAGAATCTAAACTAGCATAGTTTCACACCTATATATTCTGCACATAGTGCAAAACTCAGAGATTCCTCAGTTGGTCCTCTGTAAACTCCAAGCTAAAATTATGAAAAATCTAGTTCCTATAGCTCAGTGGCTTAAAGCATTAATTATACAACGGAGGGTGTTAAATGAGAGCCTGCCCTCCATGAAACCGTGGAGGATTCTGACAGAAATATTGCCCAAAAGCTTCTCCCCTGACAGCTACAGCGCTCTGATATTATATTCATTTAAATACATTAAATCATCACTAACACCCGTGGAAGTGCAAATCCATTCTATTTTCTGTTACACTTATTTCAGACTTATTTCTGGCTTTCAGACTCAGCTCTTAAATCAATAATCATTTAGATGAGAAATTAGTGATAGAAGCCTGGCTCTACCCGCATGGGAAGCAGAGCCGTAGAAACAGAAAGGAGCAAGTTAAAAGGAGTGATGTGGAAAAAAGCTCCCAACTTTATGGAGGTAACTTCTTGCCTTTCGTTGTGAGAAGTTTAGCCTGAGGTCATACCTCTCAAATAATTTCTGCATGGATAAATCCTTCTGGTGTATGTGCTCAGTATGCATCACCTGGAAAATGTTGGAGAGGTCTCGCAAGTTAAAGATGTAGTGGAACTTGACTGCGGTGGGGAGGAAGGCGGAGGAGACGCGCTGGTGCAAGGCCAGGGCTAACTGCACAAGGGTGGAGCAGCTCTTCTGCAGGGCAGCACTGAAACCCTCTCCTCTCAGGTGCTGAGACAGAATGGAGGTGTAGATGGTGCTCAGGGCCTCGGCTCCGGGAAACGACAGGGCAAAAACTGAGAAGTGGCGCTATAGAGGGGGGCAGAGCATAAAGGAGGCAAGAGTAAACACATGTTTGTCACTTATTATGCAGTCGGTTTACTTCCAGAATGAAACCAAGGGTCACCTTGTGGGTGTTTGCAGCAATAAGTAAAGAAAGGCTGTCACTCAGTCAAGAATGACTTTAGAATTTAAATATGACAGGGTGAATGTCTGGGTGTACAAAGTGTGTGACTTCAGGTCAGTCAGAGTTTGTGTCTATAAACAAAAGTCATTTTTAATCTAACTGCAGAGGACAAAGTCAGAAATAATCTGCATTTAGCCAAGTACCAAAACTTTCATTTATTAAACAAAAATGTCCCTCATACTATTGGTTGTCTGCTGCTCCACAACAAGATAAAGAAAATTAAGTGCTGCGAGAAATTATCGTCACTCAAATTTTAATATTAGACAAAGATAACCCAAATTAATACTAAATGCAGTTGGTAAATAATTGCATCTATAAGGAGGGAAAACAAGCGTGTAATCAAACACTAGTAATCAAAGTCCAGACTTAAATCTGATAGAGATGTGTTGTCATGACCTTAAACAGGCCCCTCATGCTCAAAAATCCTCCTGTGGTTGAAATAAGACAATTCTGCAAAGAAGAGTGGGCCAAAGTTCCCCCACAGCAATGTGAAAGACTCATTGCCAGTTATCGCAAATGCTTGATTGCAATTCGCTGCCAAGGGTGACACAACCAGTAATTAGGTTTATAGGACAATTACATTTTCCCATAGGGCCTGCTAGGTTTGTAAAGCTTTTTTCCCCACTTAATAAATTGAAATATTCCCTGGAGCAGCAAGTGTATTTTACTCCACAGTTAAAAAACAGTCCCTAAAAACATTAGTATTTACAACTGCTCTCTCATTCCACAAAGTTCGTTTTTAAAAAACGTCAGAGACAGACGGAGTGTTTTACTCTCCTACCTATCATGTCTACAGCACTGATAGTACAACTGCTGGAAATCTCTCCTGCTGAATCACCTCCTCCTGCCCCTAATAAAGTACACTAAATACCTTCAGATCGTTGATCTCTCTCTTCTTTAACGCTGTAGCCATGTACCAAAGTTTTCCCCCCAACCTCTTCATTGCAGGCATGTCTCACTAACTTTTCTACAAGCTGTTTCAGTGTAATGACAAGAGGCACCCTGACCTACCGTCATCTGTTCTTTTTCTACCAGAGGAAGCAATCGCAACAGTATCGAAAAGAATTCAGTCCAACAATCTTCCTACAGTTGAGCATTACACTCTGGACCTGAATGTTCTGTGAGAACTTTTTGATGTTCATGCTAAACTCCTTTTAAATTGTCTGCAGCATTGTTCTCTTATCTAAGCCCTGCAGCTGTTGATCTACTCCTTCAGATGTTATATATGATGCTAGCTACAAAATCATTTAGTGACAATATGGCAAACAATGCTCAAACGACAACTAATTGATGTCAGTCTCACTGTGTTTTGATTCTTTTACTTATTAAATTCTTGATCTTTGACAGATGTTTGTTTTACCACATTTACTCTTTACAGCTTTACTGGTACACCTGTCTATCCTCTCATTCTCACATATGTATTCTGTCTTGATTCCGCTCTTCTCTCCAAAGCATGCCTCCACCTTCATCAACACACTGAAAGCAAACATTATATCAACTGGACCAGCCACCTTTCTGTTCTCCATGCACTTCAAAGCTGCCCTCACTTCTGCTTACTAATCCTCTGAACATTTTCTTTATTCAGCTCCACTCATTCATATGTACATTTCCATCTGTATCCTTAATCTTCCTGGCCAGCTGCATATCTTTTCCAGCTCAGTTTCTGCGCCTCACCAATTGTTACAGATCCTTTTCTCTTTCCTTATGTCCAGCCTCACATATAACTCGCCATAATCCTTTAACCACCTCTCTCTTTGCCGTATACCAAGCCTCCCAGTAGTCCTGTCTACTTTCTTCATCTCTGCTTGTTCCACTTTTTATTTGCCAGCATCTTCTTTTAAATAATCCTTTACTTCCTTATTCCACCAATTCCATTCCAAGTCTCCTGTCCTATTTTCTCTGTGCAGAAAATACACTAAACACCTTCTTGGCAGGTTCCCTCACCACTTCAGCTGTACTTTCACAGTCTTCTGATAACTCTTCCCTACCACCCAGAGCCCGTCTCAGCTCCTCCCTGAACTCTGCACAATATTAGTAACAGTAAAGCAAGTAGAATAAAATTTTATTTTTATAGCACCTTTCGAGACAAAGCTCATAAAGTGCTTCACAACTGAGCCAGAGCATTAAAATTACATAAATAAATATTTATTTTTCAACTACCACCCTTTAATCATTGCGTCTACTTTCCCTCGCTTCCTCTTCTTGATTTCCAAAGCCAACATCCGAGGTTGCCTAGCTACACTCTCCTCTGACACCACCTTGCAGTCTCCTATCTTTTTTACACTGCACCTTCTGCAGAGGATGTAGTTTACCTCCCACCACTCTTATATGTTATCCTGTTTTCCACACTCTTCCTGAAATATGTGTTCAACACAGCCATTTCCATCCTTTTAGCAAAATCCACTGCTATCGGCCTGTTTACATTCCTCTCCTTAACCTACCCAACAGCTCCTCGTCATCTTTGTTCACTTCATGTCCACTGAAGTCTGGTCCAGTCTCCACTCTCAGTCCACTAGTGATACTCTCTACCACTTCATTCAACTTACTCCAGGAGTCCTCTTTCTCTTCTAACTGACATCTAACTTGCAGGGCACATCCAGTGACAACATTCACCCTTCAATTTCCATCTTCTAACTTCTGATCCTGTTTGGCACTCTTTACCTTTACAACACTATTCACATACTTTTCCTTCAAGCTTCCTACTCAACTTCATATCTACACCATGACAGAACAGTTTGAATCTACCTCCAACGCTCTTGGCCTTGCGTCCCTTCCCAATAATACATCTACTGTCTTTCATTCCACTCTGGCTGCAACCTCCTTCTTAACCTTTCATCTCTATTATTTTCTAGTGGATGGTTTCCCATTTTACATATGGTCTCAGATTAGGCATGACAGTGTTCCCTGGGTCATAACATAGAGGACTCTGTCCTCCCACAGTTTTACTGCTCTTTTGACATTGCTTTTACTGAGACTCTAACTGAAACAACTAGATTCATACAGCAGAGACAGATGTGACAACTGTGAACATGGAAAACAACTCTTCAAAGCATCAAACAAGTTAGTTTTTCTAATGGTTGTTGTTATAAAACATTTCTATCATGACTGTTTGTGCATGCTTTACATAAATGTTATAAATGCCTCTTTGAAGTCATCTTTACATCCCTTTGTAAAGCATTATAAATTACCTTGCGTCTGAATAGTGCTACACGAATAAATTTGACTAGTGTTGTAGTAAATAGACCTAGGCACTTTGCAGTTGTCGAGTTGATCACAAATGCTGACAAAAAGTATTCTCTAGTCAAACAATGAACCCAAGCACACCAACAAATTAACAAAAGAGAGGCCAAAATAGAAGCAAGGTGTTGCAGTGGCCCAGTCAAGCCTACACCTTAATCTATGTGGAATCAGTCGGTGGGACCTCAATAAACAAACATTTCGCCATAACGATGCCATTAATAAAGTTATACAGAACATTATTACTGCACCTAAGCTACTGAATGGGGTGTACATTTTCTTTTACTTTAGACTGAAACCAATGTATTTTAAAAACTAGCAGCTTGATGTGAAGATGACTCCACACCACAACCCAGCTGTGATGTTGCTCTGCTACATTTGTTGGAGACAGGGCTTGATAAACCTGACATCACAGCAAAGCATGTAATAGATACGCTGGCTGGATATACTGTAAATAATGGAAGTGGAGCTGCTCTGCTGGAAAAACTATGTGATGATATGGTTTTTAAAATCACCCACATCTTTTTTCTGTATTGTATATTAAAAATACCAAACAATATGCCTACACTTCTGCTACATCTGTGAATCAGTACTGAGTGGTGACTTGTAATATCACATTACAATGTCCTCATCATGCTGCACACTGGCTTGTTATGTTTCTAATACTATATATTTGCAGAAGTTGTTTGCAACTTCTTTAACTCTGACCCTGCAATCTTCTGTAGTATAGCCCCTCTGTACGGCAGAAAGCCACATGAATGCATATTGTGGTATTTTCTTTTTTTCTTTTCTAATTTCTTACATTAGATTAGTCGTGTGTGTGATAATGCAAAACCACACAAATAAGCAAGAATAAATGCGGCACCACCCTCAGGCAAACCAGTCTAATTTTCTAAATGCTGAATTATAATGTTGAGAAATGATGGAGTTAACGCTTCCTGAAAGTTTTTTCAAAATCTAATCAACTCTGCATGAATGAACAGACAAATTAACAAAGAGAGAAACAAACAATTTGGCAAATTCACAAGGAAGAAATAAATGACTGTAAAACAGCATATTTAGATTAAGCTTAGTCCTAGACTAAAAGTAAAGGTCAGTGAAAATGGTTTAGGACTGGGCTAAATCCACATCTGCTAAACTTGTCGATAATGGTTCTGAATTCAAACTCAGAAAGCAAATTTAAAGAAAAACTGATAACGTGTGAGATGTAGTGCACGTGAAACCTCAGCAGTGAGTTGCATAACCAATGGATCACAGCGTGCTGGGAGGCCGAATGTGTGTGTGTGTGTGTACCTGCAACCGTGGATTTATGGTGAAGCTGCCAGCTGTGGGGTTCATGCAGGACACGTATTGAACGTTGTGTATTTCCTTCAGAAGCAGCTTATTACGCTCATACCTGGGAGTCCACACACACATGCAGAAAAAAATCACTCTTTAACAGTCTTGCATGCGGAAAAATACTCATGCCCCCTGTCTCTAATACACACACACACGCACACCCACACACACACACTTTTGCAGATATGGATGCCTCAGCTCCCACTTAAGCTGGCGTGGCACAGCAGCATCCTCCTTCCTCTAAATTTCATACCTGAAATCCTCCTAGCATATCTCTAATGGGCTGACCGTGTCTAAGCCAGTTAGCCTGTGTCTGACGCAGTGGAACCATGTTCAGAATGGCTTCACTGTGTCAGAGAGATGAGCAACAAAATCCTTTTAAGGCGAATCACACAAGCCTGCTCCCACATTTGACTTTTGACACTCATAAAAGTTGTAGCATATTGATACTAAGGCAGGGATTTCTGTGAATACTAAAATGAAGGAGTTTTCAGAGGAAAGCGGCGAATTATTAACATTTCACAGCTATCAGCTGCTGGCACTCAATTATCTGAATGATCCTTTTATCTGTTAATACAGGGAGAAATTGTCAAAACTGTCCATCATTTGAGCAATTAAAGCGGTGCTGATGTAGCATTTTCTGAAAATCACCTCTGACAGCACAACCTATAAGTATAATGTTGCTCCTTCAAACAGCACGTGTATATTCTCTCCCATACATGTGTGGATACTGCACAGCTACATGATAAATGACAGCGCCTTACCAGTGGTTGTAGTCCATGTGTTGGCGTATTAGTGTATGAGGCTGAACCGTGCCATATGCATCCACCTCAGGCATGTTCATGTCGTCTATGAAGTAGATCAGTCTTCTGCTGCCTGGGGGTCCGTAGTTGCGCCCTGCTTTCTTCTCAAGGGGTTTTTCTAACACAGCTGTGCGGGAGATGAATGAAAGAGCGGACAGCAGAAAGAGGAAAATCAGCACAGAGGAAACTGTAACTGAAAAACAGCATTTACGGAGTAGCTTCGAATCTGGGAGTTGGGGTCATTTTGACTTTAGAAGAACACCTAAGGCAATGATAACTAATATGTAAGAAAAATGATTCCACTATACAAAATATAATTTTCTATTATTCTCTTTTTGCTTTTGTAGTATTTTTAACTTTTTAGGTCTCAGTGTCATTTACATTAAAAGAAGAAAAAAAAGAAAAATATTAATTGACATTTCAAGTGAGCTGCAACATGCAAAGAGCAGTTAGACATTTCTGTGTGTTAAGCACTGACAAGCAAAAAACACAAGGACACAGGGTACAGGCACTAAAGCAGTCTGAGGTGTCCCAATATGGAAAATAAAGATTCGGATCAGCAGCATTACCCATGCTACATTTGCGTGGATGTACGTATGTATTTCTTTTGATAAACTGTATCTTCAACCTTCGAAGGCCCAAGTTGTCATGACGACCCTGACACTAACTCTAAGGCAATTGTCTCTGATGACTTAGACTTCACAGAGTTAACCAGCAGCTAAAGACAAACGCAGATTTGTTATTTATATTTGCAGTAATTTACATTTGGCTGCTCTGTTCTGGGACTGTATGTCCTGACAGAGACCCCAACACAGAAAAGACCAAGTATCCCTGATTAAAGATCATATACATATCCTTTAACATAAAAATATTCTACTTTTTTTTCTCTTTTCTTTTCTTTTTTTTTTTTTTACAATATTTATGTAAAACAAACTGTAAAATTATGTAAAATAACTTTTATATTAATGTTGATGTTTTCAAATTTTCTGAGTAACCTTACAGAAACACAGCTATGGCTATATAAATCATGCAATCATGATTTCATATGTCTCTCTGTAAGGATCACTGTGAGTTGGTCAGCATCAGTAGAAGAAATACTGGTGACTTCCAGTGCTACCCCTCAGTCTCCAAGTAAACACATTTATGAGATAAAAATCCTCTGTAGCCACATTCTTAAGTTATCACATTCACAAAACTTGACCTCTGACCTTGACCTTGAGGTCGAAGCCACTAAGATTCAAAATCATTGCAGATTTTTAGTAGATACACGATGGTATCAAAGTCACGAACTGCCTGCATAGCCGGCTTGGTGAAATCAATACTCTATCAGTCTTCTATGAATGAGGGGTAAAAAAACTAACTCCATCAGTACTATGAGCTCATGAAACAGCTTAGCACAGTTATTTAATCAATTACAGTCCTTCAGATGCACAGCTTAAACAGAGAGGTGTGCTATTTGCCATTTTAAATTGTTCCTACCTTGAAGCATAGCAGATGTGGTATAATAGTTAAAAGGGACATTTTTGATCATATATTTCTCTGCGTCCAGTGATCCCAGTTTTTCCCCAACCAGAACAGACTTCCCGGTGCCAGCGTTTCCAACAAGCATGACAGGCCTTCGGTACTCCAGCAGACGGTCCAAGAAGTAACGAACTCGAATGGTCTCTGTAGTGTGGACCAGGCATGCCTGCAACATGGGAATCATTCACAAATATTTGATACACATTGTCTGATGGGAACACTAGTAAAAGACTGTTCAGTGTCGTTATTATACCTCATACATTCCTTGTTATTCTATACCGTTTTGTTTCCTCGTATTCCTAATTGTCTAAATTGTGTAATATTGCAAAACCGCTCCTTTGTCCTTTGTGTGTTTGTTACCTGATTTGCATTGTGAGTGCCCACCAATGTACAAGATCAGATTGTATTCAAGAGTTGGATTATGGTATTATCTTTTACTCTGCCTCTATCCTGTTTTTCACTGGCTGGGCCCACGTCCTCATTTTAGGTTTGACAGCGTTTTAGTAGATAAAGGTGAATGGCTTGGACATGAATTTAGTTGCGGTTTGGGGAAGGCATCGAAGCAGCGGCTCCCGGGCCTGGCAGATCCCCATAGAAGTAAAGAAGTTAAAGAAGTGAAAAGGGGAGGGGGGGTGGGGCACGTAAATGAGAATGAACGGCTTGTAGAACTGGGGGAACCTATATAGATGAGAACCGGAAGGAGCGTGTTTGGAGGTGTGGTCCAGCTCCTGAAATTCAGATACTTTATCTCCAATTGAGTCCCCATCCTGCTGCTATGCACAACAGGAAGAACACAATAAAGACTTTGAATTACCTTAACCATATCTCTAGTGTAGCTACTTTAAATTCTAGGTGTATTATTCTGATCACTTTTTCTCATGTGGACAGGTCTTTAAAACATTAGCTATGGTTGACATAAAGACATAAAGCAATTTTTAACAGTAGTTTTTATTTAAAGGGATAAGTTTTGGATCATACAAATTAATGTTAGTTTAAATGTTTAATAATAACTGCCAACATTAATGCCTTGAGGTTTTTCAAGATGGCTAGCGATTAGCTGGTTGGAACATTTAGTCTCGTAAATAGCACATAAAACCTAAGAAAGCAAAGAATGAAAGAAAACACACAAAAAAGCATCTAATCTAAAACCTTTGTTGTACCTGAAGTGGTGTGTCTGCATCCATCTCAAACTTGGGCACCATCTTGGACCAGGGTTCAAACTTCTTACTCTTGGGGTCGATGTAGTAATCAAACACGGTGCCCTGGGTAGGGAACTTGATGGTTTTGAACTCGGTCACCCACCACTTGCTGAACTCCACTCTGTAGTCAACCAGCTGTGCTCACACAGAGCACACATGCAGAGACACAGAGGGTAGGCGAGCGGTCAATACTCTAAAATGACTTCCCCTCTGCTTCTTTTCTGTACAGTAGCGATGGATCTATGTGTTTGATTTATACTGGTGCGAATGCAAACCAGAGGACAAATAAATGGCAGCAATATAGTGATCCAGCTACAGCAGATGAAGGGTGGAAAATAAGAGATGGCAGGCGTATCTATGCATCTCTGCGATTCAGACGGTGAAGTAGCCTCATCACCTGCTGGCTGGCAGCTCCTTGCCTTCCTCTCTGCCTCCCCACTCCTTCCTACCTGTCTTCTCTATTCACTACCAACTCTCCAGTCAATAAAACCACTTAGCATTTAAATGCATCTGTGATGGGAAAATAAAGTGGAGTACATTTGTACCAAGGGGAAAGCAGTTTTATCCCATAACTTAGACGGACGCGCTTACTGTACGGCACTAACTGGATTGCTTAGCAACTGTTCGCCATGGCTCTCCTGCTGATTTAAATTCAGCCAGTCTGTGTGTTGTTCAGGGGGAATGGAGTCCACTTCATTTTCAGATGAAGATCTCTCCCTTTTAAAACCCCTGCCATTTATTCAACTGAAAATAGCATTGAAATGACTTTTCACGAATAGAGACGCAGAGTTGAGTTGCATAAGAGCCATCACGGATGGAATAATACCAAGAAATACCAAGTGCAAGAAACTTTTTCAGGAAGGGGTTATGGGAAAAAAAAATATTCAGCTGTTTCAGTTATTTCCCATTCTTTTCCTTCTTTATGCAACCACTTATCTCACATGCCTAGAGCCCTATGCAGTACCTGGTCTTGAAACATGGCCCCTCCAAAGGCCCAGACCGCAGCAAAGACAAAATAGAGCTCATAAAGTTCTTTGGCACAGTCTGCCGGGGTGTTTTCTGGAGTCAGAAGACATTCCAGCAAGTAGCACAGCATCTGGACCACACTCTGCTCAGGGATAGGGATGATCTTCTTAAACCTGAACAAAGATAGACGCATTACATCACATGATTCAAGCATTGTAGTCATCTCATGTTGCTCATTCAGTACATAAAGGAACAACTGTGTACACAGCAAACAATAAAATGTTAAACTCTGGTGTTACAATCTGCAGTTTTGAATTGGATCACATGTTTCTTTTCCTCATTTAACAGAACAAACACAGCTTCTTTCAATTGAACACACTGAATTATGTTGAAGTCCAAGAAAAGAGATGACATATTTATGAGCTGTGGCACAGTGGTTCCATACACACTGTCTCACATTGTGAACAAATTTGCCCTCCTCTGCTTCCTGTTTTTGCTGTGTGCTCTAATAGGAGCAGTGATGGAGGTGTTGGAAGAGGCGAGTGGTCCTGTATAGAAAGCACCATCCAATTCTGCTGACTCAGTCCGTGTTTGCTCGTCTAACACGCCCACTTAGTACCATTTGTTACGTGTTATGTCACACCCCAACATCCTGCGTCAATATATGACTCCATGTACTTCCTGTTACAGTGGCACAAAGCCACAGAGGAGCTGCGTTACCTCGACCTGAGTGCTTCCAGGCAAGGTGGGATATACTTGTCAAAGAGAATGGTCAGGTTGGCCTTCTCTGACTGGACTTTCCTCTTGTCGATCCAGCTTGACACTGGTGGATTCCACCCAAGGTCTGCTGGGTTTATGTAAAGGATGCCTGAAAAAAACATAGAGTAAGATTTAAATTTATCACATTCAGGTTTACAGTGTTTATAACAGGGCTGGATTTGGGCAACGATATTTTTTGGACTTCTGCTGAACCCCCCACCCTACCTTCCATGCACCAAGCATGCCGTATATAAAAGATGGATGGAACCACTATGACATCAGCCACTGATTTTGGAGCTTTTGCACCTTTTGGCCACTGCAACTTCATTTTTTGGAGCTAGAAGTGACCATACCTGAACGAGAGGGTGGAGTGCTAAGCTATTAGCTAACGCTACCCAGCTTGGTTCACAAGTTCACAAACACACATATTGTTAATTAGAGCTATGTGACAGACACACAAAAGAATTAAATCATATTTAACTTAGTGGCCCACAGTGAATTTGGTCCTTTGGTTTGGTCCTTATCAGAAGAGCAAAAGTAAAACAGTGAGAAAAGAGGAATAACAAGAACTACCCGCTCTGGATACAGTAGCAGGGGTGGCAGTGCGAAGGTGGCTGATCTCAAACACCAGCCTCATGGTGGGGTTCAAAGGGATCCGCTCATTACTGGCCAGAGTCAGCACCTAACAAGAGGGGAAAGCAGATTTTCACACACAGAAATAACAGAAATAACTTAAACAGAATGTGTTCTTTTTGTGCCTGGCACACAGACCAAGCCTCTTTTTACATGCAGACACCGTTATTCACTCTCTTATTCAGAGAGTACAAACAGTTTACTATCCTTTCGTATCAGTGATGAGTCAACCACGTTCCCTTTTCATATCTGAATGCTGGTTTAGTGAACAACAGACAGTCTTTTATTCTGTGTCAAACTGACATTTTCATTAAATCAATACAAGCGCACACTCGCATGTGTTTAATTCAATAGCACCTTGTTGTCATCCATGACTGTATTGAGTGACTCAATCCACATTGGGTCAATGTCTCCATCCAAAACAATCCACTTTGGTCCGCCGTGACAAATGTTGGCCAATTCGCGCATTATATTGGAGAACAGACCTGCAGGAAGGACATGAGACATTTTGGATGTTTGAGACAGGTCACTAAACACTTTGCACTGATCACATTGTATCTGTGAAGGACTCTGTAATCACCATCTTTCCACTCTCGGGTTGCTGGGTTGATGATGCCAAAGAGCTCGTCATTGGTCACAGCCTTAGGGTTGAGGTCTGCCCACACGGGCCGACGCTTCATGTTCTGATAGGTCCTGTGGAGTGACCTCATCACCTGGCTCTTCCCAGTGCCTGCATTCCCTATCACAAACACAGAGTGACGCACTGCCAGCAGTTCATCCAGCTGCACCACCTAATAGACAGACACAGTTTAACATTAGAAATTCTTTTTTGTATATAGACACAAAGAAAACATAACACCGAGGACTAAATTCCCTTACAAAATATGCAAATATGTAGCTTTCTGTGTACCCTGTGGTGTGCAGTCTACTGCAACTCCTCCTTGTTATTCTGCTATAATATATATGCAGAATGACAGGAGTGTGATGCATTGCAGTGCAGCGCAGCAGCTTAGTACACTGTTCACAGACCACGATAAATGACAGCAGTTGTTTTCAGGGAGGACAGATCTCTGCACATACTACTATGTCTGCATAATCAAAATGCCACCCAATCTATTTTACACAGTATAATTATGTGTCCTCCTCTGAAAACCAATTTAATGAATTAAAAAGACATTTTAATATAGCATTAATAAATGCAGGCACACAAATATGCAGACAATTAAACAGAACTGATAGAGAAGGGCATTTGGTCAGTCTCCACCAAGACCAAGTTTTGATGTTATTTGGATCTCCTTTGTTTCCTTTTCATATGCTCCACCTCGCCTCTTGTTTTATGGTGCTCGGTTTGCTAGTTTTGTGAAATCCAGAACTATTTTCTGTTGCAACAAGAGCAAGGATTTCCCTAACAGATGGTATGGGCCCAAAGAGCCCTGATCTCAGCACTATGGAGTCAGTCTGGGTTTACTTTGAAAATACAGAAGAAACTGAAGCAGACTAAATCTACAAAAGAACAGTGGGAGGTTCTCCAAGATTGTCTAAAGCAGCAGTGCATAAGGAGAAGTGATGCTGCTTTGAATGTAAATATTAGGTCAATATTAGGTTGTCTCTGCCCAACCATCTTTTTACGGTCTTTCTATTTTCTTCGCTCTTTTCAGGTCTTGTTGTTGGCCCCGTGTTTCTCTGTATGTTTCTGGCAGGGCGTCATTAAATACCCCATTAACTAACCATGTACTTAATCAAGTTACTATAATCCAGCTCTTATTGAATGATTGAAGATTGTTACTAAAGACTGGACACAAAACACTATATGTCAGGTTGTAGTTTACTTGTCTTGTTTAGAGGGCCCTCATTAGTGAAAGACATTATTTGTCTCCCTGTGTCTCAGTTAAGCTACCAGCCCGACAGCACTGCACACACCTTGCTTCCAGCTCTCTCACCAGTCTGACTTGCTCTCAACCTCAAGACACTAGCTGACTTGCCCCCCAGCCAAACATTCAATTCAACTGCACCTAGCCAACAAAAAACACAACTTTCAAGTCACAAATAAACCTTATTTACTGTAACCCCTCACTTTCCCCACTTTTATAACATATTTATTTGTTTTAGCTTTTTCTCTCATCTTTTGTATAAAAAAAACCCCCATTCAAATCTGTTTATGGCATTAAAAGGATACTTTTTTCCCCACAGTAATATGTACCTACACTGGTTAACCATAACATTAAAGCTGTATAGTACTTTATAGATTTAATCCATCATAATATATGCAGTATAGAAAGTTTTCTGTACTATTTTTAGTACTATCTATAACTATCATGAAGCACAGTCCTCTCGTACTCTTTAAAATCCAGGGTGAGCGCACTGCTAATGTGTATCACTATTTTATCCCAGGCCATGAAGTTATTGGTACCTAAACCAAAGTCACAAAGGAAAAAGTACAAAGTGAGTAAAAATGAGGGAGTAACTTTAAAATGAAACAAGAAAGCAGAACACAAAACTCTCAAATTGGGATATGAACTGTAGCCTGGCTGAGAAACTTGTTTATTACACCGCCACCCTTCCTGCCTCCTTATCGAGACTCTTTAAAACAGGACCATTAGCCCGGTTTTCAATATTGCTGTGCACTGATGCATTGAGGCACCAGTGCCAATGGGCACCTTGTACATATATCTGCAATACTCACCTCTTATAACAAAAGCACCGCTGTTTGACACACTGGGATAAAAATGCATTTCCCCCTCATGTCACCCAAACTGTTCTGAGTCTGAGGCCACTGGGTTTGCCCTGTAGATGGTATGAATAAAAGTAACACCTAAGTGAATTTTAGGATCCAAGGTTTCTGTCCCTGCAGCTCACAATGAGATGATCAACGTCATCTGTCAGATGATAGAAGTGCTAAAGAATCTGCACTGATAATTACATATTTTGCTAAATGTGTATTTTGATTGTTTAACACTAATGTGTATTGCTGTGATTTGGCTCTATATAAATACAATTGAACTGAATTGAATTGAATTGAAGTATCAGTGTTGTGGATGATCTGTGTGTATTCTTTTGTGTACATAAAGAGAGAGGAGACTTAAAAATTCTATTTTTTAATTGTTTTTCTAATTAAGTTTGCAGAAGTGCTCTTTTAGGATCACAAGACCCTAAACACACAATGCTTTTTAGCTTAATGTTTCAGCAATACACTGCTTTTAAATACAATGTGCTGTTGAAAATGTTGTCAATTAACCTAAATGGCAAACTAGAAATAAAATATCTAAATAGTTTGCTTGTCTTTCACCACAGAAACTGCAGCATTTCTTGATTTTTAGAACTGCAAATTAACTGGCTCCAAAATTCCTTTGTGGGTTCAGACTTCTTCATTTCTGGGTTAACATATTCAGTATGAGTGGACACCACAGAGTGATTTAAAAAAGAGTGACAGAGACAAAAAAAAAGAGAGAAAGATATTTCCTCCCCATTTCCGCTCTAACATACACCCAATCAATGCCATCGACCCGGCTTCTTGGGGCTCCTTCTCCACATCCATTCAGCCAGAGCACAGACAGCTTTGCACTCTCAAAGACCCTGGCTGATTACCACTTTGATGTGCGGAGGACTAATGCTAGCACAGGCTAACACTAAAGGTATGCTCTTGCCCTCCCCCCTTAACGGTCTGAAATCAAAAGGTTTGCTACACAAACATAGAAGTAAAAGTTCAGGCTCTGGGTGTGGACGGTTGTTATTGACCGCTCTGCAATTCTCTCCCTCTCTTGCTCTGTTTCGCCTCCTCTTTGTTTATTTCTGTGGCTGGCTCTCACAATGTCAGGGTTAAGTGGCATGGTGCAGCGCAAGCCTCCATTGATGGAGTGTTATTATGTGGTTCCGTGTCTATTTGACCTGAGGCAGATTGCACTTATTTCCCCTGGTCCTGCGTACATCTGTCTCTGACATACAATGCCTTCTATTGAGAGTCTGTATGTGTGTATCTGTATGTAATATAATGACTAGAATTAGGTCATCAGCTTGGGCACCTGAACTCTCATTGGTTTTCAGCAATATTTGCCCAATTCATCCAGATGCTGGTGTCTTGTTTGACACTAATGTGTATTTCCCAGTGGAACATTATGACATGAGGTAAACAGCTTTTGGAAAGAACTAAGATAAATCTAAATGAAAGTGCTACAACTGTAATATCTATCTAAATTGTTAAAGATGAAACCCCCCATCTTCTCAGACAACTTGTGATTATGTTTGCTTTCATCCTGAGCTTTGCAACTGACTTACACTCATACGGGTCCTTCATTTATTCAGCTGTAATGAAAATACAATTGGATAAACTGCAGCAGATAACCCTGAAGACTGTCAGGGAGTAACCACACCTTTAGTACAAAATTGTCCTCGGCTTGCAACTTCAAGTCCAGGATGGACTCCCTCACGCCCTTCTCAAAGTCCAGGTCTCTCTTCCTGGGGACGTCCAAGGCAGGGAACAAGTCTCCTATTAGTCCCATGAAAACAGGCATGTCATCGGTCACGATCTTCGGAATGTTGAAGTCTCTGAGAGCTCGCATTAGCACCTGGTCCTCAGCTCTGCTGGGGTCTCCTCGCTTCAGAGAGCCGGCCACCACCAGGACTGACTTGATGGCTCGGAGACCCCAGTCATAGTGGTCCTACAGAAATATACACATCGCTCTTATTAGAACCTTTTCCATCGACAAGCTCATCACCTTTTAAAAAATGTTTTTATGGAGGATAATTAAGCAATTCAATCTTAGAGAAATAACAAGACTAAATATGCAACTCTATTTACTTGATCATTTCTGACTTTGTGTAAAAACCTGTACTACCTCAGGTTCAATTTAGAACATATCTAAAGCTGCCACCTGTGTTGGATGACTGTATCTAAAGGCATTTGCATAATGGCAGAAGTATAATATCACACAGTTTTTGACTTCCATCCAGAGGCTCTCCAAATAACATGGGAGAGTAAGGCAACACACACACATACACATACACACACACTCGTTTTCATATCTTTGTGAGGACATCTAATTGACATAATGCTTTCCCTAGCCGCTTATCCTAAGCCTAACCATCAAAAATGAATGCCTAACTCTAACCCTTAGCTTAAAGCTAACCATAACCTAATTGTAACCTTGACACTAAAACCACATTTTGAGCCTCAAAAATGCCTTCAAACTTGTGGGGACCGGGATTTTGGTCCTCATAAGGGCTGTTGGTCCCCACAAGTATAGTAAATTTCCAATTTTTGGTCCCCACAAAGATATTAATAAACGCACACACACACACACACACACACACACACACACACACACACACACACACACTTAAATATAGAAAGAAACCACCAGGTTCACATCAATATGTGCTGTGATTAACTGTTAACCCCCCTTGTTTTCACAATGAAGGAAAAGATAAAGCCATAGATTTTTTGTCATGTAGCTATCAGATCTGCTGCTGCTTCATATTCTGTTGATCAGCACTTGAAGTGTTTAGTCTTATCATATCAGCTAGGCTGTTGGTATCCAGCAATCTAACAGCTATTCGTGATTCAACAGTAAATTGAAGGTGATCAAATGTTTTGTACAAAGCCCTGTGTCCCAAGTTACTCTGAATAAATGTGATTTTCTTTTCAATACACTGATAAAATAAAGTAGAATACAAGTAAAAAATAGTAACTGTGCTGTGATATTGCCTATATTTTAAATGCGTCTATCATAGATTCTGATGATAATACAGTAGGACGATATGAAAACAAAAACAACTGCCCACCATAGTGTCAACTCAAGAAAAGTGGTTGGTATCTGGATGCCTTGGGAATTAATGATGCTGCCGTGTACAGCATGGATGGATCTGGCAAAAAGCGCTGACGCAAAAATGAGATATGAGTGACACGTCCTTCCACCATCACTCTGGTAAACAAATGAATGAAGGAATACGTGTCAAGTGAATGCAATATGAAAATATTCACACTCCAATGAGCGCAGCAGGAGCTTGTCCAAGGATACTTTGACATGCAGACTGGAGCAGTCAGGGATTCAATCACCAACCTGCCCAACTAAATGACCTGCTTTACCTCCTGAGCCACAGTCCCCAAGAAGTGGAAAGGAAAAAAAATAGGAAGGAAAAAAACACAAAAAGGAAAAAAAAGAAACTAACAGAAACATGAAGAATATCTAAGAGTGAACACAAAGGACAGAGGAACAAAGGAGTCAAGAGGAAATGGAGAAAGCAGTAAATGAAAATACAATCATTTAAAACCACTTTCATGGCCAGTCACAAGCCCATGGAGCAGAACTTTTGTAATATTAAAGCCACAATTATGAGGCACTTGTTAAGCTTTAGAAAGTTGTTTTCTGAATCTGCACTTTTCATTGATTTGCAGTTTCAGCCCTTATATGAATTTAGCTTAGAGAAGCAGTCTGTTCATTATCTTTTCATTTCATTGCCTAAGTTGCTAATGTTGGAAAACCCAGGCAAAGAAAACCTAAAAAGGTCATTTTAAAACATTTCTGAAGAACTAGAGATTCATAAAACAGCCATAAAAAGAAATTAGTGTGCTATGACACTTAAACAGGCCTGTGGTCATGGGAAATTCATCCAGAACTGAGGGCTCATAAAATCACTTACCTAAGCTAAGGAGCACCTGTGTAGCTATTAGTCAGCACTGTGAGTGGTTTTATTGCTTTTTTTAAATAACGAAAATTATGGCATAACATGTAAAACAGGAGCAGGGTAAAATAGATTAAAGAAAAATGTTGATGAAATAACATCCAATCCCCCTGCAGCTTCTTATTTATATGCATGTGATACTTCACTCGAACGGTTGGTCACAAGGTTAGCTCTTGCGTGGAGCCTCTGGGTCATTCCTTTATCAGAAGCCGCAATTATAAAAAGAACTTTGTGTCAGCTGCTCAGTTTATAAATGGAAATGGATCTGGGTTTTACTAACCACATCGGCTGCGTTACATCGAATGAAGCAAGCAATACCTGTTTAGACAGCAGCTCTTTGCACAGCGTATAGAGGGTGATAAACTTCCTAGCAAGGACCCGGGCATTAAGGAAGCCTTCAGCCACCAGCATGATTTCACAGATGAGCTCAAAGTCCGGCACCACCATGGCACAAGGTCTGTGTTCAAATGTAAAGAAGGTAGTGACTTTAAGTTGTTTGTTCATACCCATATGGAAAAAAAGAGAAAAAACACTGCTGTTAATTTCCATATGGCTGCCATATGGAGAAATCCTTTGTCACCTACACTACAGCACATCATGGATGGTTCTTATGTAGCTCTTTTCTACTCTATTTGAGCACTCACCTTGCACAACTCGCTTCATTCACCCATCCATACGAGCACTTTTTTCTGTGCTCTATGTAAGTGCTTCTATCTACCATTCACACACATTCATACTACGATGGATGCATCGGACAGCAACTCGGTGTTAGTATCTTCCCCAAGGATATTTAGCATGCAAACTTGAGCAGACAGGAATCAAACCGCCAACCTTCCGATAAATAGGTGTCCTGGTCTACTACCTGGGCTACAGTCATACAGCCCTGCGGACTAATGAGAAAAAAGCCTTGATTGATTGATTGATTGATTGATTGATTGATTGAAAAGCTGAACTTTATGGAAGGTTTGAGTCCCGTTCACACACTCGAAACCCTGAATTAAAACAATTCTGTTAAGTAATGTCTTCACAGTGATCTGAAAGACAGACTCGTTGCCAGTTATCGCAAATGCCTAATTTCAGTTTTGCTGCTAAGGGTGGCAAAGCCAGTTAGTTTAAGGGAGGCACTTACTTTTTTACAGGTTGTTTACCCTTTTCTCTTAACAAATGAAATCATCATTCAAAAACTGTACTCTGTGTTTACTTGGAACAGGACAAACATTTTTTCACTGCACTATAGGGATATTGTTCATACACTGCATAAAATAGAACAATGTCAACATACAGGTCTGAATCCATTACAATTATTTAAGAAAAGTGGCACAGCTCTTCTCCAGTAACACGTATGCAAACACAGCTTATCAGTGAATGTCAACTACAATGTTCAACTTTTTTGTTGTTTTTTACCTTTATGTTATTTAAACAACTGTGAAACAAATTAGAGTTACCACAGTTATTTAATATTTAGTCAGCCAAGAAGGATTAGTTATGTGATATTTTAAATTAAACCCGCTTAAAGACACACAATCATCACCTGAATGTACAAAAGTTGCATTTGTCCATACAAACATGTTCTCCTGATAATCCACAGAAAACACAATTGGCACTTTTCATTAGGCCTACATTATGCTGAAGAAACAGTCCCTACGTATCAATTGTGGTAATTTGAGTAAATAGACTTAGGGAGTCTGAACCACTTTAGTGGCTTGGGGTCTGGACTCTTTCCAGAATTTTGATATGACTTGTACTCTTTATGCATGAGTAAACCCAGGATTAAATATTAACAGATGGATTAACCCAGCTGAAGTAAATGAAAGGATCAAGCTGAATGATCCAAATAAGCGTGCACATTATGAAGATCTTTTGGCCTACCTGAACAGAGCTTTGAGATTCTCAGGAAGCTCGGTCCTGCCAGCGTAGCCTGGATTCATTGTGATGAAGATGCCAACAGAGGGACAAAGATTCACTTCCTCTCCCATGAAGTTAAATCTCTGCTTCTTATCGCGGATGGCATCTTGGATGCTTTTGACCTAATTTCAAAGATAATACAAAATGGAATTAACTGTCGCTGTTGGAACTGGATGCCAACACACAAACATTTTTAGCCCCATTTTTGAGGATTAAAGGGGTATATAGTGTATGTTCCCAAGCAGTAAAAAGGGCACACTCTGTCTACCCCAATTTAAAAAAACAAATACAAAAATGTGTTTTTAATCATCATTTAAGTCAAAATCATGTGATACATTGTGACAAATTACATGGTGTTGCTCGGCTTTTTGGTCACAGTTTAAAAAATGGCATGTTAAAATTATTTTTAAGCTAATTAATGAATAATAATGAAAAAATACAATGAGAATGTTAAACTGCTAATACTCACTTTTACTTAGTACAGCATTGGTTACTGTATACGTTTTGCATCAGTGTCTGCTAGTGCCCGCTTGGGTCAGAGCCATGACATTTGGTAAACTGACAGAGTGTCTGTGTCTGTCTATTGTGGCCAACAGACATTGGACTTGTCTACGGAGGATTTACATGACAATGCACCAACTACATACATGCCAAAGCATAACACGGATATATAATCAAGTCATTACATACATCAACTAATGTGTTGAATCAGAAGTGCTAATATGCAATCTTTGCACAGTTATTCCAATTCAATATCGTCAGGTTCCTACATGTTCAAAGCACTAATGAAATTTCGAGGGTGACCAAAGTTTCCATAATCCATCCTCTAGGCACCAAAAATGTTTGTAAGGAATTTTATAGAAATCCATCCAATAGTTGTCAAAAAATCTTTGGCCAACTACTCTCCCAACAGTGCTATCCCTGCAGGACTTGGGTCCATGGTGCCATGATTTTTCAGTCAACAGTATTTCTCACTTTCATTGGTAGTTTCTTCAGTCACACATCTGGAACTCACCAAATATTCACTCTCTTTGGTTTCTGGTTACCGTGTCGCTATAAATCTCTTGCGGTGTGGACATGTCTTTACAGTATTTTAAACATTCTATTTTGGAACATTGAAAATCAACTTTTGATGAATATGAATACAGTTATAGCATTTGTAACAAACCTAACAGCTGGTAAGCTGGATGGAAATTCAGCACGTCTGCCTTGAGAAATATACAGGCTCGCTCATCCAATATGGCGGCCTCACTGACACACCTTTGTAATAAAAATTCCAACCAATGTGGCATCTACGTGCGGGTAATAGCTATGATTGCAACCGGCTCCCTACCAAACCACGCCAAGCTGAAACTATCTGAAACACAGTTGATATCCCGGCATCAAGTGCAACTCTCATTAACATATTATTAATATCACCAAGCACACAGCAGAGTCGATTTGCAACAGCCTGTCAAATTGTTATGCAGCATGCAACTTTTTTTGCAAAGGGACGCAATTTCATCAATAGTATGAGCATGTTATCAGCCAGGGTTCACTGGATGGATGAACTACCAAAGCCCTGCTTGTCTACATTATGAGGGAATGAGATATCAGAAATGAACTTTCTGTGAGTGTGTATACGTGCATGCATGTGTGTGTCTCGGCCTAAAACTCTGAATCCCAGCCTGTAAGAAGCTTTATGAATTTAACATGCGAGCGGTAGAACAGCGAGTCGACAGCTGGAAAGAGGAGGAACATCTCTTCATGGATGAGTACTCGGCTACAGATCACTCAGTCATACTAACGCAACGGGGAGAGGCAGGAGGGGGGAATGCAAAAACAAACAGGGAAGCTGCATCAGACAAAAAAAAAGAAGAAATAAAAGTTTTTAGGACAACATCAGAGGAGCTTGTGTTTTATATGAAATGGCAGCAGCTCACCACTGCTATCCTACAGGGATAGGAAGGGAAGTAAAACACAAAAATCACATTTAAAAGAAGCTCAAGAAAAGAGGTATGATCCAGAGAGGTCCATTCTTTTTTCCTCTCTGGAGCTAGTGGCTTCAATAAAACAAAATAAAACACATTCAGTGTTTGATGTAACTGAGGCAGAACCCCACCAAGCCATCTCCATGTTATAACAACTGCAGGCCTTTGGTTGGTTTCAGCTTTATTTAATGTAGAACTGGTCCATGCCCAGGCCTCAGCCACGTTTGTCACTGTGCAATGCCACGCGCACCTAATCCATCTTCTTACAGATGGATTAGGTGCATGTGGTATGGTGGGAGATGGCTCTGTGTTGGCTCCTCTCAGGAAGGCTGAGTGCTGGAGTGGGCTGCCAGCTCTCACAGCAGGAGTTTGACGCTCCTCCATTCTCTGGGTCTACTTCTCCACGTAGGAGCCACCGTGATTTATTATTCATTACACCACGCAACACCAATTCATTCTTCTGGCACTTTAAAATTCTCTAAGTACTGTAGACTTCTATGGCTTATGAAGAAAGACTGCTTGACTTTCATTTCTACTACAGGGAGAAGGCCAGAGGAGTGACTGCTAAGTCTAGGGGTGAATAATGATCCTTTGAGGAGCTCTATCTCCATTATCATCATGATCGCAATCAGCATCCTTATCAACTGTGTACATTTTGCTTTGGCAGTAGTGTACATGCATGAAGATAGAGTCAGGACCAACGGTAGGCAGGATTGGAGTACAGCACAGGGACTTGTGAAACCACAGAGAGAGGATCTCTTTGATCGAGGATAACAGAATGGAAGATAGCTGAAAAGCTAGCATCAGCTGAAACACGCAGAGTATGGCTGATTTCTCAAAAGAGTGCTGTTCTCAGAGGGTTAGCTACTGTAGGTCACACAGAGTATACGATGCTCGGTGTAGAGTCTTTTTTTTTTCTCCACGTGTCATTTTGCATGAAGTGAAGAGAGAAAAGGAGCATAACTATAAAGAATGATCAGTTCAGGTCATTCACAGAGCTCCATGTAGTAAAAAAAGAGCACTATCCCAGCTTCTTCTGGGGAAATAATCAACCCTATTGTGAAGCACAAACGTTAATTCACTAATCAATTTTAGGCCACTTGAGATCAGTAAGACCAACTGAAAACCAGGTTTGGCCACTATGTGACTTTACCCAAGGGCTTCTTTCAAGAAAATGTTGTTATACCCAGTGGATGCTGCAACTGTGGGGGTGGGGTGATTCAATACAATTTAATGGTGCACTCGATTCATGCACTCGAGTCATGTAGCGCAACCCACTTTCTTTACACTAATTAGTGATTGTGCAGTGGCACAGAGAGAACAGAGGAGCTTTGTATGTGCAGCTCTGGAAAAAAAAAGCGAGAAGCAGCAAGGACTTTATATGTTTTCCAATTCTGGGAAAGTACCAAATCAAAGTAGACCTTTTTGATATACGAATGATTTAGCTTACCTTTATTAGTGGACATAAGTGGATGGGCATCAGCAAAACAGGTAAAACAGTACTATTAATTTAGATTTCCCTAGTTTTTTATAGTCCATTTTTTAACTGCCTTATAGTTTTTCAGGCTGCATATGTGTAAATAGCAGTTCCCCCATTTTTAGGCCTGGTGGATCACTGAGGTTGTAATATACTGCCCAAAATTATGGGTACAATACGTGCACAGCTGTCAGGTTCCCCACATACATTTATGAAGTACTGTTTGTTTTTCAAACCAATTAATCAGACATGTAAACATACAGTAAGCATAAAGATGTTAATCTTTATGTTAACATAAAGATTAACATCTTTATCCTCTGTTTTGTAAAAGATGGAAATCAGTCCAATGAGAATGTTCATGTAATGACCTACCAGTTCCTATTAGTGAACACTTTGAATTGTGCTGTAATGGGTCGTTGTTTACCAACCAATCACAACATATTTGTCCAATTCCCCAATTGTACTGTAAACACGACAGTGACACAACTAGCATGTTTGCCCTATGGCACTATATTATCAAGAGGAACATTCATTTGCGCTTATGTTTCTGTCCAACTGTTGTTGTTGTTGTGGTCTCTGGAGGGGCTACAGTAAATTTTGCACTGGCTTTAGCTGTTCAGCTCTCTTTTTTTCTGGCTCAGGTTGGAACCACCTTATGCATGTACCATAAAATGAATACAGAAACTTTCAAGACAATGCAACGTCAAGCATAAAAATACACAGATTTTAATGAGGAACGGCGTGTCAATCATCCTTGATCTTTGACACAGTGTTTCTGAGTTTATGTACCTGAATTTATGTATTTTTTTTTAATTTAAATTATTTTCATTTTTATTCTCGGCATACCTAGTGTTTATATTTGCTTCTGGTATGCTTGTATGTATTTCCTTGAGTCTTGAGTTCTTATTTCCAGTTTGTATCCAAGTTTAGCTCTAACCTCAGTGTTTCTTTTTCTATCCTCTTCTGTCAGTTCCCTCATATTAAGTTCATTCATGTGCTTCCCACTCCTCGCTTCCTGTTGATTTTGGGAGTTATTTATCTCTAGTGTCTTGCATTTAGTATTATATTCCCTCCTGACTTGTCTTTGATCACTATCCCCTGAGTCTCATTACCCATCTTGTGTATAGGTAGTCCCGTGTGTTCACTTTAGTCCTCGTCACGGTGTCTGTTATCTCACCTCGTGTTCTTTCAGCCAGTTGTTTTGTATTTTAGTTTCCATTAACTTCCACTGGTCATCACTGCTTGGACTTTGCTTTTGCTGAAATAAAGGTTAGTTTTTTGAAACTTCTGCCTACCTGAGAGCCTGCATTTGGGTGGGTATCATGTGATTTATAACTGAATTATAGGAAAACTGAAGATTATGTTAGAAGGTTAAAAAAATATTATGGTGTTTTTTGTTTTGTTCTGTTTTTAATTTATGGATGACAAAAGGCCAGGTTGAAGGTCAGTTGTATCAGGAAAAACTGTAAGATGATTTTTCTACATTTTGTTGGCAAATAAAGAATATTTTGCTACCTGTTCTCTGAGTGTTTGATGTCAGTCCATCTGAGTTGCAAAGATTGCTACTAATGTTGCTTGCAAAGTTAAGCTGGGGAGGCAGTTTTCCCTCTTCAACTCTCAAATCAGATCACAGAAGGCTCCAATTATAAAGAAGCTCTGGGGTGCAAAGGTGGCAGCCTTGGTAGATTAGTGTTATAGCTGAAAAAAATATACTTGGAATTGGTTATGAAGAGGCCGTTTCCTCGAACAGCAGTGTTTTCAAGGGCTTTTCACTAGAGCTTGATTGAGTTGGACCACAAATAAAATGCACACACGGTGCTCTCAATCAACTCCACCTGCAAATACCTGAGGGGGAGGGGGAGGGAATCGTACCTGTACAGCCACCACAGAAAGCACCTCCACAGATATCCTGTTAAACTCGTCAAAGCAGCCCCAAGCTCCTGTCTGAGCCAGGCCTTTGTAGATGTTCCCACAGGACTGTGGACACAAAGAGACAAATATTCAGACACATTGGGGCAGGAAGCCAGTCAGATTCAGATCCAGTCTGACTGGTAAGACATGGAAAGGGAGACGCATATGTATCAGCAATTACACAGAAGATATATGAAAAAACAGTTTTGTCATAGCTACTACAGAGACATGCAAGTTTGTGAATAATAACACAAACAAAGCCTCACACTAGTAAAAACAGGGGCTGATGGCAACAAAAAGAAGGCTAAAATATTGCCTGCACACATTACAGCTGCCCCTAACACTGGCTTGAGAGCAGGTGAACAGCCCCCCTGAGACCAAGATGAAGCAGGCGGTTGACTCCGATTACAAGCAGAAGGAATGAAGCCTCCTTGACGTGGACTGGAGCTGACCGGAGGATTGATTTAACTTGTGTATGTGCGTAACTCAATATGACTAACAATGCAGGGCTCTGCGAAATGTTCAAGCGCACATGTGTAGCACATCTATCTGTACACAAGAGCTTAGGAGTTTATAGGTGTGCCGGACACCTCTATAATATAATGATTCCCCTGTCTAGTGGAAGCAGGAGCAAGCTGGATTGTAAGATTGCGTTTATGTCTCCGTTGACCCCTCAATATGCAGAAAATATGAGTGAAATATAAAAGCATAATAAAGGCAGGCGGAGGCTGAATACAGAGAAGGGTTTTTGACAAGGTTTGGTAAAGCAATAACAATGGGGGTTTACTTAATCAGCTATTCTTTCAAGGGGAAAGCAAACAGAAGATGAAAAGAACAAAGATGAAAAGAGAAGGGCATAAAGGTAGGTTGACAACTTTAATGACAAATGCATACCATATCGCTGACAAAGGCAAAGATGAAAAGAAACACACATGCTGCGAACGCACATTGGCTCTGTGCGTGGGCTCAAACACAGAAGCTTGTGCTCATGCACGCTTGCTCACCTTGTAGTCCATCTGCTCGGAGCAGTTAAACACGTACACCATGATTCCCAGGGCCCGTCCCAAGTCTTTGGTAGTCTCAGTCTTCCCCGTGCCTGCAGGCCCAGCTGGAGCTCCACTCATTGTCAGGTGGAGGGACTGAGTCAATGTGATGTAGCATCTAAACATAGTGGAGATATTTCTAGTTGCATTACTACAGTCCACGCACATCCATATAAGTCGGTTCTCTGGTTGAGCACAAAGATGGGAGACTTAAACATGAAATCACAGTTTCTGGAGTAAAACCTCTCTACAGAAGGCTCTTGCTTCTGTGCAAGTTTAAACCCACAACACGCTTGCTGCTAACTACAGAGCTATATTTTTATGTGTCAAAATAATGAATAATAATGAGGAACTGAAATTTCACAGTTGCTAATTCTGGCCAAAACTCTGTGAAAACACAAGCAGGAGCCCAAGGTTTTTAGCATGGGTATGTCAGTGTGCATGAACATGCTTTTCAGTAAACAGTAAACTGAACAAATGTGTTTGCCACTGTTTGCTTTAGGGCGACTGTATAGGTGCTACCAGCTACCAGCACTACTTGTGCTGTAAATACTGATATAAGAAAACAAAAACATACTATTCTGTGTGGGAACCTGCACGTTGCTGCCTGTGTGTCTGAGGACCATAATAAGGATTTGAATAAAGACATTGTCTTCAAAGCATGAAAACCAAAATTTGGACTGAGTGCGTGATTTACAGGTGGCTTAATGGGACACTGAAGTCCTCCGTGTCAAATCAAAATACAAAGTAGCATCAGTGATCAGCATGACATTACACCAATTCACTTAAGAACAATGCTCCTGTCCCTCACACAACCGAACCAGCACGCAGCGAAAGAGCTGAATGCAGAGGACTTTCTTCCCCGGTCACTGCAACAATACAATCCTGTTAAATCATCCACACTCTCTTATAATAAATGCACAATAGGAGAAAAAAGCTTGGGTTTCTGCCACCGCATTACAAGAACTGCACGCAGCTATTAACATGACAAAAAACAACCCTGCGTTGTCCTATAACCAGCACTGACAATGTCTTGGTGTTGTCTCAGCTGTCACTGTACACAATTTTATTATATGATAATATAATCTGTTCCTGTGCTTTGATTATGACACAGGCTGATTAGTGACACCATTGATTGCTTCTGCTCCACAACCTGTCAGGACTAGCAAACAGTCTGCCCAGCTAGTGTCAATAAAAAGCAGAAGCACTGCGAATGTGAACTGACAATCAGGACTCCATTGATCACAGCAGTGAACACGCTGGTTTGCCTTAAATATCAACACAGCAGTTGTTTTAATAAGCTGCTGGTTAATAGATGATGTATGGAAGGGGAAAATATCGGGAAGCGTAACGAGAGATAGAAGTCAGAGAAGACAAATGATGCCATCTGTATACAGTGTATCAGAGCCAATCGGCTTCATGACTCTTCGCTAAAATACGACCAGAAATCTCACACTAAGTCATCAAGGAGGCTGGATAAGGATGGTCTGCACTGAATAACTAAAGCAAGATAGGAAAGAGTGAAACTAAACAGGGTTGCGATAAGGTGACTTATTTTATTACAGTGTCTTTAAGAAGAACAGCTATATATCAGCCTACCTGTCTGACTCATTCTCCCTCCACTCCTGTGTGTGTGTGTGTGGGGGGGTTGACATTTTGCATAATGGTGCAGCTTTGGAGTATTGAGTGAGTGCAAACATTACGCCGATAACATACACGCTGTTATAGATTAGAGTCACTTCCTTTAGCCTAATTATCCTGCTGCAGAAAGTGAGCACAACAGACTGAAAATAGCCACCTTGTGGTACATAATCACACAGAGGTCATGTGAACGAATTCACATACTGCTTAAGAATTCATATTTCTTCTAGACAATATTAATGTTTAAAATCTTAAGTGACAAAGGCTTTGATAAACGCAGCAATGTCAGTAATTAAGAAATTCTGTTTGCCTGCTTTCATGTAAACCGATGCTGTAGAGCCTTGTCACAGAAAGCATTCTGATTTGTCATGAGAGGGTAATTAATAAATTAATAGTGTCTTTTAAATGGACTTGTAAATCGGAGCATTGAAAGATTGCTTAAAAACTTTCAAAATTAACTAAGGCTATCAACAGTATATGAAAAAATATCTGGTAGGACCTTATGCCCAAAATATGCCATGTTAAAGATATATCAACTTAAGCTGAAATAGGGCCAGGTTGTACTTTTCTGTAGTACCAGTTTTAACCACAAGATGGTGAAGTGAATTAATGCAACATCCAGTGTGCCCTTTAGTTGAAGTCAAGAATTATTGTTCCTACATGCTAGGAAAAGCTACATGCAGTCTGGCTGCCTGAAGAGTTCGCAGAGGTCTTACAGACAAATGGATGGAGTGATCCCTCTTCCATACATTTTACCTCATGGACCACCCGTCTCATTGTGACATTTTGTTTATTTAAATCTTTATTATTCTGCGAAGTTGAGGGTTACTCTGACCAGAACCCTTCAGCAGGTAGAGGTTCATGTGGTGCTGAGTCAAGCCTGACGATAGCCAGTATAAATCAATGATTCTGTAGTAAACTCTGAGATGTATTTTTCTTTTTTTCCATAATTACAGAAAAATATATTTCCATCTTTCACCATCCATCCATCCATCCATTTTCTTCTGCTTATCGGGGACCGGGTCGCAGGGCAGCAGTCCAGGCAGAAAAGCCCAGACCATTTAAGATATGTTAGTATACACAGAAATCTGCATGTAGTGTTAAGATAAAAACGTGGATTTTACTCTATGCTACTGTGGTGCCGGTGGATGTCAGGTTGTGTTTTTCTATTGTTGACTCTGATGTGAAGAATTGTGTAACAATTCATGCAGCAAACACTTTTTTAGCCATTTTCTCAAGTCATGGATTAAAGGATTTGACACCTCGCCCCCTGGTCTATGGTCCATTGTTTCAATGAAAGCCAGTGGCAAACTGTGTGAGTCACAGCGAGGGCATGCACCATATGGTGAAGCCTTGCTCCACGGCCGCTGATGATGCCATCAAAGCCCATTGTTTATGCTTTGTTCAAGCTTCAAAGGGAATACTGGTCAGCTTGGAAAACCATACAGTCAAACACTGCGGTTCGCAAAAGGACTCTGAGAGGCAGGTATTCAACTCTCTGTAGTTTAACTAACCCTGCAAAAACATGTGGGCACGAACAAACCAGCAGCTGGCACAGTGACCATGCAGAGTTGATCTGAAAGATTTTACTTGTGGTGGGTGTGCATAATGATTCAAATGAAGATTCTTCCAAAGCATCAGATGGTGATTATCAGATGAGAAACCTCCATTTTCTTCTCGGTGACAAGGGAAGAAGACTATTAGTACAAATGGATTTTTGAAAAGCACTCAAGTTTCCTGCAAAACAGCACCTGTAGAGTACTACACAGTAAGTATTCTTGGTTGTTTTTCATTTACTTTTTTATTTACTGCTAAACTTCCTCTCCTCAACACAGCAGGCCAATTAATCTTTGGATTCTTCTACATACATAAGAATTCAGAGAGTGGCTTCATTTTAAGACCTTTGCTTTCTAGGACTCATCCTATCCAGCCAGTGTCCGCTCTCTTGGCCAAAATGCCCGGTTGATATCAGAGATGAGAGATAAATGGTCAGACTGCTTCAAGCTGACAGAACAACAGTAACTCAAGTATCCAGTTGTAACAACCGAGAAAAAAAAAGAAAAGCAGCTTTCAATCCACAACATGTCAACATTTAAAGCAGAAGGGCTACAGCAGCAGAAATCCACACTCCTGTAAGAACAGTTCACAGAGAAAAATGTTGCCTGGTCTTATGAGTGGCAGTCTCCAACAGAACGACACTTTTCTGGGCTTTAACTCAAGATTTTTACAAAGCTTTTTCAACCTTTGTATAAATCCTGTGGTTTCAGTTATAGTTTTTTTGACACACTGTCTGTATCTATGTGTAATCAAACCCCAGCAGTATGGTTCTTGTTTTAAAGCAAATGATGTACAAATCTGAAATACCTTTACTACAGTGTTTAAAAATAGATAACGTTGACAACCTAAAAAGCCATAGTAATAAGCCTAGCCCTTTTGAATAAAGGACCCACAAGCTAAGGTTCCCATTCAAATCTACCAAACATCCAGGTTGGCTGTATGCACTTTATGAATATCCACTGGTTATCCTGGCATTTCTAGCAAAGTCGTTGAGTATTGTGGCAAAATAATCTGAGTTCCATCATTTAGACATGACAGCCTCTTTGGTGGATCATTGTGTCCCTTCTCTTGGGTCTACCAAGGACTAGGCTGCTGGTGCTCCGACTCCAGTTCAGTGGCTGTTCTGCAGAGAATATATATGTCCCATACTGTATGTGTTATACTGAGTGAACTGGCTAAAAGGAAACAAACTCTTATGTCTACAACTTCTGCTCTCTGAAAGAGAGGGATGACTGTGATGGTGTGTATATGTCTAGGCAGGACCACAAATACATCATTAGAGGTCATCTGTCGTAAAGGCTTGAATAGAGGTGTCTTCAGGCAGGATACACAGGGTGTGATATCCCCCATCCCATATGTTTTGTATATCAAATTCAGAGAACAGAAGTTATAGGCATGACACTTTTTTCCATTGCCTCTTTGTCTGGGAAAAAAGAGACAAAAAATTGTCCAAGCCCTCCATACCTATCTGTTAGAGGAGTGATGACTAATCGCGGTGTGTTTCCCAGGTATTCGTAGGAGTAGAGAAACTGGGCATCACAGATGTTAGTAAGACAATGCTTCTCCTTTTCATCCCAACGGTGTCTCAGCTGTGACAGCCACACAAAGGCCTGAGAATTCTCCACCTAAAAAAACAGTGAGATACAATCCAAAATAATATATGCTTTGTCACCTTCTAATTATGATAATGACATACCTTGCTGGAATATCCTTAGTTCATTACTCACTGGTAACAGCATCACAAAAAATACAGCAGCTGCATAAGATTTTTTGAGCACTGGCTCTGGCACTGGCAGATGTATCCCTCATGACCCTCTCACCTTCTGAGTGATCATCTTGGCCACAACGTCTCTGGCATGGACATCGATGGTGCAGATAGTCATGACCTTCTGCCGATCACCCGGTGTAAGTTGGCCAATCAGCATTGAGATAAGAGTGTTGAGCTGGGAGACCTGTTTTTTGTAGTACTCCTTCATGGCGTTGTCGTAGCCCTCCTCCAGACGTGCAAAAGCCATAGTGACGTCAGACGTCCACCAGATCTGTGTGCAGGTCAAAGCCACCTGAAAAGGGAGTCAGAGACATTGAAACCACTCTGATTCTCTCTGGTAGTTTACTTGTATTCACTTTGAGCTAAAACATCATCTAAATATAAAACAAATCTAGGAATTGTGCCAACAAAGGCACACAAAACATATGGCCCTATAAGTTTTTTTCATAAAAACCCCCACCATTGGAAAGAGATGTAAAGGAATATTTGAACTGAAAAACAGATTTGTTTTGGCTGTTCCCGACAAATGTGGAGAGTCAGCTTTAAGAAACACTACGTGGACTGAGCAGGTGTTGTTTTGTCTGGGTATTAATGGACTTGGCATTTAAAAATAATTCCAGTTGAAGCCTCCTAATACCTTTGCAATTGGAAAGGGTAGGGTTGGAGGGTATACAGAAATCAGGTATACAGATGAGCTAATAAAGATGAGCTTAGCTTCTGAGTGATGCAAGCCAAAACAAAGCATTCTATCCAATGCCCAACAAGGAGCATCTCCACTGGTTACAAAGAGATTTGCGAGAGTCTACAAGAGAAACATCCTTGGGTTCCCCTAACCTATGACCTCAGTAAATACTTTTCTGATAAACCTATGGTCTCAAGCACTAGTTACTGTTAATGAAAGAGCATCATGTTCATTTTGTAATTCATGGTCCTCTTTAGTGTCAAAAGGGAGAATAAAGCTGTGTGTGATTTACTGTGTGACTGATAAGTTCGCACCATACAAATATACAGATATACAGGCATTACAAACTATCTCAGGCTACAAATACAGTGTTCTATGGTATGGTTTATGTAACACCTGTTATACTTGTAAAATAAACATTTTTACGATAATGTATTTATTGGTTGAAGAACACCCGATGATGTATTGCACAGCTGGTGTCACAAAAAAATACAGCTTTTTTTGTGCCAAACGACTTCAGGAGTAGCTTGTTATACACATCCAAAACTATTCAGCAGCTAAACAGTTACATCTAATTGTAATAGGGCACTTCACTTGTTTAAGACATTCTAATCGTACTGAAAAGTAAGAAAATGAAAAACGTTTTCTGTCACTCTGAAGTTTGCAGTTTTCTGAAGGGAGCTTTCAAAAGTCTGTGAAAATGACAAAGGGCTTGTGTTGCAAACTTTGGGGATGAAGATTGAAAGAGCTAGAAGATCAAACAACTCAATAGCATCTAACAATAAATGCTAATGAGTATGTGAGAATTCTAGAAGAGGCTGTTTTCAAAAGGCAAGATTTCTATGTCTCTGCTGCTTTGCTGCTTTGATTTTGACCGTTCTGCTTTTATTGCTAACTTTAAGTTTTTAATTTAAAGCCTGCCCAAAAAATTAATTTGGATTACTAAAAGATTGACCTTCAGTCTTTGTCAGTTACTTCTGGAATAATTTAAGCTAAATATATTTTTATCCTTGCTTTCATAAACACTATTGATCATGGAATTGATTTTAACATTGCTATAAAGGCCTAACTTTTTTTTTAAAATTGCTATTCTCTGTAGATTTGGTACCACCACCCAGTTTGAGGGGCAGTTAAGGTTGTTCATGAAGCATATTTGTGAACGCCCTCAAAGTCAGATGTGGCCTCATCGAATTCATGTCTCAGTTTATAACCATCTTTGCGGACTGCTTAGCAACACTGCTGATGTTAGAGTAAGTGAAGCCAGATAACAGAATATCCCAGAAATGTGGAATTTGCTTCATATACCAGGACTCAATTGAAAATAACAAACAAATAAAAGAAATTATCATGTGAACAATAATCACACAAAGGCTGTGATGATGATATCTAGGATCAAAGATTACCAAAGTTATTGACAATAACTAATCAATGATCCATTAAATTAATATGATCATTTTTATGAGATTCATAAAAAATTTATCTACATTGCTGTAGTTTCAATTCATCTCTCTGCATATAACTGAGACCTATGACATAGATAAATGTCATAGGTGTCTAGGCATGTATGTGTATGAGTTACACACTTATAGCACTGCTGTGCATGTTGAACTTCCCAGCATTAGTATAATCAAAACAATGAGCAGATCATCCTACCCTAAATCAGACCAAGTGAAAAGAGGTAGGAAGTGACCACTCTAACTTCCATCTGTAGCCACACATGAATCAGTGATATCTGGTATGTAGCATTTTCAGGTAAGAATAAGTGGTCCATTATCACAGTCACACATTGGCTATGTAAAGGATTTTTAAGCTTGTGAAAGTAACTATGAGAGGCCCAGGCAGGAATTTGGTACCAGTCCAAATAATAGATGTCAGCAGTTAAATCTGTGAAAACATATTTGTCCCCTTTTCAATTTCTGTTCTTTTACTTGTATATTTCTCACTTACATGTTTCAGATCATCAAACAAATTTTACTTTTTAGAGAGATAACCAGATTAAATACATAACAAAACTACTAGTTTTTAAATGATTAAATTCTGATGAATTTTTTTGAGAACTGGGATGATGCGAGTAACCTAAAGTTTTCATTCCTAGCATTTCTTTTGATGTCTCACTATGATAAATTGAGACTCTATAACCCATATACAGGTTCAGATTTGCTCTGAAGTGAGAAAAGGTGTTTTAATTATGTCTGTGTAGTAGCACAAGTGACTTAAGGGTGCGATGTTATGTCCGACATGGTCACTGCAATCACTAGCCAATCAGGATTGGCAGAATGAGGAACTATACGAGGCACATCCTATAGTGAGACATCGAAATTACAGTATTAAAGTTTGACTGTATTGAAGCAGTATTAAATTACTACTTTGAGAGTGCATTAATGACCACAAAAGAACCCAGAACAACATCTAAAGAATGGCAGGCCTCACTTGTCTCAGATAAGGTCAGTGTTCATGATTCAATAAGAATAGGAACTAGGCAAAAATGTCATCCATGGAAGAGTTTGAGGTTACAAAAAACTCCTGACCAAAAAGAACATGAAGGTTTATCTCACATTTGTTAAAAACACCTTGATGATCCCCAAGACTTTTGGGATCCAGAGAATATTTATTCTCTGGGCTGACAAGAAAAAAACAAACTTTCTGGAATGTTTGCGTCCCATTACGATTGGTGTAAAACTAACACAGCATATTATAACAAGAACATCATACTACAATTCAAACATAGTGGAGGTAGTGTCACGGTCTGGGCCTGCTTTTCTGCTTCAGCGCTTGAACAACGTGGATGGTTCCTGCTCTCAGAACAAGAAAATCTTAGTGTGATGCTATTGTGTTTTGTGTAGCAGCGTTATCCTTTGCAGGCGGTAGTGACGTCCCTTTTTCGGCTTCATCAGATTAGGGTTGTAGTGTGTAGGAATGGGGGCTGAGGGGTTACTTTATCTTGCTTTGCTTGAGAGCACTTCCATGGCTTTGGGTTGGTTGTAAGTCCGAACTTAAATTCGATTGGGATGCTTTAGCATGATCTTAAAACAGGTCTTTCATGTCTGGAAACCTTCCAGTGAGGCTGAATTGAAACAATTCTGCAAAGAATAGTGGGGCATTCATCCACAGTGATCTGAGAGACTTGACAAATTTGAAAGCTTGAGTTACAGAACACAGGAAGGGGGAAAATATTTTTCACAGCATCGTACATCAAACCGAACCTATTTACCTGAGCTGAATAGTCAAACAGCCACTGCTCCCTAGGCTTTTCCTCATAGGCTATTACTGCCTCAGTCATCTCGTGGCGAACTGTGGAGCGCATGGTGTCGAGCACCCGGTTTAACCACATCTCCACCTTACAGAGAAAACACAAAAACAGGCAAATCCCTGAATACAAAAACCAAAAAAATATTGCAATGTGTGTCACATGAGCGCCGATGTACTCTCTTATTAGTGGACCCTAATGAGGCCATTAATAAGCATTAAAGTGGAAGTGGAGTCAGGCAAATACTACGGGATATAATGGAAAATGAATGAATTGATGAGCTTTAAATGCAAAACCTCCAGGGGCAAAACAGATTCTTTCTCTATATATATTTTTTTAAATGTGTGAGTGTCTGTGTGTATGTGTGTGTGTGTGTGTGTGTGTGTGTGTATTTCCTATCATTACAGAAAAGGACTGGTTCGAAAAATTGTCAATGTCAGCAGTAAGTCACAAAGATAAACACCATTAACGTCTTCAGCATTTGGATCCATCTAGAAATGATGATATCCAAGGCTCTTTTTACCTGTCCACTGCAGTCACAGGACTGATTGAAAGGGACATACTCTTCCTCCTTGCTGTACATGCCTTGACCAATCTTCGAAGGATTCCCCTCTCCATCTGTTTCAAATCGCATCTTAGCCATGTTGTCAAACAGCTTGGACAGATGCTTCTGGACCTGAGCAAACGCACAGCTCGGGATCAATTTACACTCACGGTTTGAAACGTTACAGTGTTGCTTTTCAGGACCAGTGTTCTGCTACACCTCTGCTAGCTTCTGATGAAAGAGATTTTGATGGCAAGTTGTTTTTAACAGTTATTTATTTTTCTGAGGACAAAAAAAAAAACAGTGCACTCATGATGGAGGTCGGAGTAACATACAAAACTATAAGCACCATTGCCCCTGTGTGGGCACTAAATGTACTACAAAATTCAGCAGCAGTGAGTCAAAAGCCTAATGACACGATGGAGCATAGTTTTAGAAAACTGTTAGTAAAGTAAATTGTAGGAAGAGCTGAAAACATTAGTACTGTTTTTTTCTCATCTGTGTGAACAGACTGAAGCATTAAATTCACTGCCATCCCTTGGGCATAAATTTGTGAAACCACCTGGTGTGGGTTGGTCCCATTAGACAGGATGTCCAGCAGATCAGCTGAAGAGATGAAGTAAAATCTGGGAAAGGCCAGACGCTTGGTGTCCAGGTATTCTGCCAGAGCCTTTTCACACAGAGAAAGCCTGTAGAAATAGCACAGCACATGCAGAGTCAGTATGTGTGTGTGTGTTTGTGTGAGACGTATGGGGAAGAAACAGAGAACCGCTGATCTTGGCTGAACTTTCACCTGCTCTGGATGTCCTCCAGTTTACGAAACAGGCCTGGTTTGTTGGTGGCCTCCACTACGTTGGGCGTCTCGTGCATAGCGTTTGCCAGCTCTTTGAAATCGGCATCAATCCCCTCAAAGCGCCTGGAGTCCTGCAGAGGATTTCATGAGGGAGCCCGGCAGGCGTTGATTCCCACAAGAAAGAGGGAGAATCAGAGGTTTAATAGCAAACATCTGGGCTTAAGCACAGCCTGAACATCACGGGAGCAATTAAAAAGTTGTGTAATCTCAGCTCTTAAACTAAGTAAGGCTAATTAATGGATTCTTAATTAACAGCTATTACAGTTATGCTGCCTAGGTTCATATGGCAACAACTGGGGCGCAGGTTGAGGCTTGCATGTATATAAGCCTGACACTGACGGATACCTGAAATATAGAACTGTATGAACTGTGTGTGTGTGTGTGTGTGTGTGTATTCTGTTTGGTGTGTAACCTCAGGCAGCTGTGAGCGAATGTCCTCAGAGCCAAGGAAGATGCTTTCCAGGTGACTCCAAGTCCGCTGAACCACAAACCAGATGGAGATGACGGAGTCGACCACAGATAGCTTGCTTTGCCATGAAGATACTTCATCCAGGAAGTGTGCGATATACTTGGATGACATAAGGTTCTGCAGCTGGACCTGGTTGTCTTCCAGCGTCTCAATCAGCTCCTCATTTGCACGGAGCAGAGGGAGCTCGGTCCTGTGGTGGGGCTCATACTGGAATTGCATACCTGCAATAAAGTCCATCAGTACATCATAAGCAGGTAAAAAAGACAATTAAAATTCACTGTTAGAAGTTAAAAATTTGTGTTTCTGTACCTGTCCATGTGGAGTTGAGCTCAGACAGGACTTTCTCCATCCCCATCTCTTTAACAGCCTTGTCTACGATCCCTTTCACCTCGTCTTCAAAGCAGTGCAGGTTGAGCTGCAGCAGATCAGCCAGAGTGGTCTCCTGCTCACAGACAGCCATGTCACTGCTTATGTCACAATACTCAGAACTCAAATCTGGTGATATTCGAGTCATAGTAACAGTGAATACTAGCTAGTTTCAGAGTAACATGGACACACATATTTATCAAAAGCAGACCTCCATTTTTTATAATGAACAAGGGGTAAGTGTACAAACTCTGTCACCTACAAGTAGACATGTATGTTACCTGTAAGCAAAGGTTACTTAGTTACTCACAGACTATAATGTTGACCTCTTATCACCCACAGCCTTTTTTAGTCTCACTGACCACTAAAAATCACTTTAGACCTATTTAAAGGACTGCATCTAACTCACAACCACAGCTAATTTAGAATCACAAATTAAATTAACATGCTTTTGGATCGGATACTGGAGTACCTGAAGGAAACACAGGGAAACCACAGTGAGAACATGGAAACTCCACAGAGAAAGGCCCCATTTAAGGTTTAAAACAGGAAGCTCCGTGCTGAGTGCCGAGCCTAGCCACTGTACAACAGAGCCACGGACCAGGAACTGAGCTGCCTGCAGTTCTTTTGTCAGCAGTACCTCAAGAATAACTGCTAGAATTTTCTTTAAAAAAAGTGAAGAAAATGTTAGTTTTGCTTCGGTAGTATTAGTTGGCTTCTTGCTGCTTGTGCTGCTCATGGAGGATTATGTCATAGTTATAATAGGTTATTCTATCTAATATTGCAGGGTCTTTACCTTTCAATATAAAGGGTATTGAGGTGACTGTTGCTCTAAAATCGTACTATACAATTAAATCTGGATTAATTTAATAAATAAGTAATAGTATGAAAAAACAAATGAGATGGCACATTTGGTCAGTTTTTAATATGTGACAGATGACGCTGACAAATGTTTATGCAAAACATATTGTGTTTCATTTAAAAAAGTGCAGGGATAAAAGTGCAGGCGCAGTGGTGATGCTGCTGATGCTACTTTGTCAGAATAGATTAGCAGCTGTAGACCAACTCTGATGGTAGTCGAGCAAATCCCTGCTGTAGCCAGCTGAATGTGTATGAGAGAGGATTTTGTCAGAGCCTTACAAAGCTAGCACTATATAAATCTATATATTAAAAAAAGATCAAAGCAGATCAGTTAGCCTCTGTGATATATTTTTGTACAACTTAAAAGCTGTAAAAACCCATCATCTTAACTTCTGCAGCACAAACTACCCCAAAGAGGAGCTGAAAAATGAATTTGCTTATGTGTGCAAGAACCCCCTTTTGAACCTCCATTAAAATATTACCACATCTGCTTGGACCTGAATAAAAAAAAATACTGCAGCTAGTGTGATAATAATGTTCAAATACTCTAAATGAAACTCCACAACATGTTGGGTTTTTTAAAAATTAGAATAAGCTGTAAACCTGGTCCATGGTGAAGCGGACTCCAGTAGCGGCCATTAACTGATGCCAATGTCTGGATCGTATGGCTGGATTCTGGAGCTCTGCCACAGCCCGGAGGGAGGTGAGGAGGTTCCTCACCCTGCTCTCCAACCCTGTGAAGGCCTCCCACGCTCTAACCTGCCACACACAAGGTCACATATTTAGGACCGAGGAAGGCAGCTTTAAACAGCAGTTCAGGATTTATTCTGAGTTGTACTTTTTTTACTTTGAGCAAGACATTGAAATTCTTAAATGCCTGATTTCTCTCCATTCTTTATTGCTGCTTTATATTCCTGTGGGCCTAATGTACAAATTTACATTAACATTATTATTATTTACTGTGTCCTTACAGTATTATGCTAAAGAAAACTCTATGGACATGGATACAACAGCACTGTAAATATGTATTCAATTGCTATGTACAACACATCTATATATTTCTTGTGGAGATCTTAAATTATCTGTAGGTGTGAATGTGAAGATGAATGTGTTGGCCAAGTTTATAATGTGTTACTGACTGATGATCGGTGCTAGAAGAACCGCAACTCCCGCTCTTTGTTAGCTGGGATAGGCTCCTGCCCCCCGCAACTGTTATTTGAATGACTGGTTAAAGAAAGAGATGGATGGATGAACACGGCATCTGCTGTGACATTACCACAGTCTGAGGATTTCTTACTACTGCATCTTCATATTAAAAGCACCCACCAATCCAAAGTCCACTTTCATTAGGAAATAGTTACAAGAAATACAATGCAAGACGATAGAATGTCAGAACAAGACAATGCTATTGACTGGACCTGATACCACAGGTTATACCCAGGGGTAAGCTACACCAAGTCTGTATGGTTTACCGAAGACACATATCTGTAACTCAGTCACCTAATTCATCTCAAAGTTTCTCACTTCGATCCTCAACGTGTTGGTTGGCAGCTCTGAACACCACATCCAGAACACCTTGGATTTTGTTGAGAAAGTGAGAGTATGATGTTCAACTTGTGCTCCAGTCACTGAGGCAGTTTGTAAGAGATTACAGGATGACTCCAGCCTCAGCAACGGGATCACTCTCAGCACCGACCAATGTGTCTGCTCTTGGATCTGTGTCGTCATTCCACATATTTCACATACAACGGTCAGTTTGACCCTCAGTTTCACCCATTGTGGCCAACTTATACATGGAAGAACTGGAAAAGAGGGCTCTGTTATCCTACCCTGGAACACCACCAAGTCATTGGTTCAAGCATGTGGATTACACCCGGTGAAAATCAAATCTCAGGACATACCACGCTGGTTTGAGCAGGGAGTCAGAGCGATATGTTAGATGAAGAGCTGAACTTGTCAGTAAGGTCACCAAATGTTTCACTGCTGTTTCCAGCATCATGCTGTGTGAGGTGGAAAATTTGATCACAGTTGAGCACTGAAAAAATTCTGTTTATTAAATACAAGGCTTAAATTTCAGAGATTTTTATGCAAGTATGTGAAGTATGCAAAGATTGTTTCCAATTCAGCATCAGTAAAATTCCCATATTGGATGTTTGAAAAAGAAATTTTGTGGATCATAAGTATTTTGACTTTTAATATTCACGTCTCTCCTCTCACCTCTTTATCCAAAATGCGAATCTCTTTGGAAAAACGTTTACATTCCAGTTCCATGTCCTCCACGTTGATCTCTCTCCAGGAAGTTGTCCTCCATGCTGTCATGGTGGATTCCACCATGGTGATCATGTCCCACAGCTCCTTCAAGAGAACCACCTCATGCCTTGAGAATGAAACAGAGCACAAAGTTGATTAATCTAAAATGAAACAGCTCAGATACTGAATGCAAGAGAGCATCTCTGTTAAATTAACGACTCTAAATTAGTTTTAAATGTATCAGTATCTTGTGATGTTTGTTTATTTTTTTCTTATTCCATCGTTGGGCTTTACCTGCATTGTCGGAGCTGTCTGTACTCTGACACAGTGACCTCAAACAGGCTGGCAGACTCCACCAGAGAGGCCATAATTGCCTCCCGTTCCTGGATCTCCCGGTGGAATGCATCCAACATCTGGTAGGGGCTTTCACTTTCAAACCTGGACAAATGCATGAACGCACACAGGTACCCATCAAAATACACACACACACACACACACACACACACACACACACATTTGCACAAACTCAGTATAAATCACGCCGTGTTTAGGTAATGAAAGGCTCCGGTTTTCGCCAAACTCATCTTATACCCTCTGCAGGATAACCAGAGGAGAATCCCAGTGCTGTGTCAGTTAACAATGACTTCCATGACATTAATGGGAAAATAATCACCAGGTTATTAAGAGACCAATTACACACATAAGTAATCTGACAATTATACATTATGACGAAGCATCTCCACCTATGAATTAATTATCATTATGTTAGGATTCAATTAGCCTTGTCGGATGTGAGAGCCTCGAGATAACGCTTCTCTATTATCTAGTCAGAAGGTTAGGAAGGTGACATTCTTAAACATTCAAAGGTCCTCACTCAACTTCATCACCAAAGGAAAGTTAAACAGGAAATGTTCTGGAAAACTCTAATGAGATGGCACATTATACTTCAACATCCCCTTATTTAGCACTAGCAGAAGCAGACAATAGAGTAATAATTGGAAGAAATAAGCTCATCTGTCATCTTTGTGCCTTCAGTTACATTAGATTCTACATAAAATAAATAGTAGTGCACAACAGTATTTTAAGAGAATCTCCACTTTTTTCTCATAAATAAATAAATCTGGGAAATTGTAACAACTCTGTAACTTGGGTTAATGCGTGAACACAAATCCTTTTCAGTATCTAACTAGCATTAGCATTGAAGGCCGCAATTAGCTGTTAAACTACCATTAGCTTGTCAGCTGACTCAACTAAGAGAACTCAGCTACTGTCATGACTGAGACATGATGAGTTTCACCCCTATCCAACAGCTATAGCTATGGCTATCAGCCCTGCCAAAAGGTCAGAACCGAAGGCCAACTCTAATTCTGCATTGCAAGGTCTGCAAACAGACTTCTGCTAATCACTGGCACATTTGCTGGCAAAGTGGCACTAAAACAGACACTCAAACACTCCCACAATATGCTCAGCAAGCCAAAGCAGAAAACTAGTTTGGCAAGCATTCCTTTGCAGCAGCTGCCATAAGGAACCAGGAACATCAATCTCTGGCGTGTAGTTTTACAAGGGGGGCATCTCTGGTCCCAAGGAAGGCTCAAAAGGTCTGTCATGAACACACATGCTCTATCATAGACAAACATGGTGTTTTTGGAGCTTTAGTCACCCAATGCAACTCCAATAGTCAAACATTTTGTCCAAAGAACCAGAGATTACAAGTAACCCAGAGTGTTACATCAGGGCTCGCAAAATCGCTAGCCCGACGTCCCGGGGCTAGCGATTTTTCCAGTCGGGCTACCAAAATCTGTCTCTGCCCTGCCCGTCGGGCTATCATAGGAAAATATATTTCAATGCTTTTGCATTCTTTCGGAAATGTATCTGGGTAATTATGTCATTGGCATCGGTGAGCCACTGTCAATATGTGACATATTGAAATCGTGTTTGAATTTGCGCTTGTTTTTTGCTTTCACTTTGCAATCGCGCGAACTGTTTTATAGAGAGCGACAGCACTGATTGGTGAGTGATGATAATTTGCGCACCAATTCCTCTGACATCGTCTTATCAATCGTTAGCTTACTATGCAAACATGACAAGTGAAATCTCCCGCAGCAAGCTTAAACATGTGAGAGGTTGATCGCGCAGAGAATCGCTGAGCGTTATGTGAGTGCGTGTGTAAAAGCAGCAGGATATATATTTTAGTTCTGCTGAGCCAAATAAGACAGGTCAGCGTGAAGAAGTGACAGCCAAAGAAAAGCTTACCACAAAACGGAAAAGTTATGACAAATCAGACTATAAGGCAAAAAGAAAGTGCAGCTTTATGGTTTCATGGACAAAAGAATTTCTGTGGCTGCGATATGATGAGCTATATAACCAGGGCTGCACATAAGTGGTCCGCAGGTGCGCATTCGCTGTCAAAATAAAAAACGCGCACAAGATAAGAAGTTGCACCGCGTGTTTGCGTACATAAGATTTTCTGGAGGAGGACAGACATTTGTTTAGAACTCTTAAAGATGTCGAAGAAGCTCCTTTAAGCAATTACTTTGGTTTTCCTCCACATCCAAAGAAATGTCAGAAGGAGTCCGAACCACAAAAGAAGCACGTATTCTCGGAAAAATGTTTGCAGGAGGTGAGCTGGCTTCAAACAAATGATGAACGCACAGAGATGTGGTGCAGAATGTGCCGTGAAAATCCCACTCTAGCGGACAAAAACAGTGCCTTTTATATGGACGCAAACGCGCGTTGCAACTTCTTATCTGGTGCGCGTCTTTTATTTTGACAGCGAATGCGCACATGCGGACCACTTATGTGCACCCGTGTAAATAACATAATGTTCTGCCGGGTGTGTTGTTGCTTTTCCCTCGATTTCTGAGTCGACAAGCGCCTTTGTTACTGGGACCAGTCATTTTAAGAAAGGCCCCCATTAGAACCCATGAGAAATGCAAGAAATGCATTATTGCTCAGTCTGCAATATCTTTCCCAGAACAAACACCAATTGCAAATAACATACTAAAAATAAACCTGAAAATCAGTTTAGAATAGCGTACTATGTTGCAAAGAGTGAACTACCACTGGCAAAATTTAGCAGTCTTTGCAAACTTCAAAAAGCAAATGGCCTCGATCTTGGTTCCACTTGCCTCTTTCCTGTGACTTCAGTGGAAATTTCAAATTCAGGATCTGACACAGACCGATTCATGTCCTACACAGTTCTTACAAGTTCATAGAAATTTCTGTTCAATTAGAACCAAGTATTTGAGTTGATGATTGTAATTTTTATACAATGTTGTAATTTGTGTTTAAAGAATTTTTTGATTAATGTTTTGTTTCCGTTACAATATTATACTTTAATGTATAATATTGTAACGGAAACAAAACAGGAAACAAAACATCAATCAAAAAATTGCTCTCTTTTTTATTCGGGCTACTTAAATTTATTTTGGGCTACCAAAAACTGAAGAGTCCCTGCCCGAAGGGCTACCAGGGATTTTGAAATTTTGCGAGCCCTGTACATTGTCCTTTTAATGTAACTTTAATGTATCTTTAGCAATATAAATATGAACACATTGACAATAATGGCAGGATAATATATAATAAATGTAATTGTAATATTAAAATTTCAGCAAAGTTGTTATGTATCTTTTGTTTGTTTTTTAACCGATAGAGGAGATTCACAGCCGCTGCAGCGAGACAACTGAACTGACCCCAGATCCAATGGGATTCTGGATACTTTATTTGAGCTTGACTGCATTCCTGTAATACTACCCTTGATCTACCCTTGGGATGAGGAAACCAGGTTTGAAAAAAGAACACTGTAACTGCAGGATTGTGTACTACTTTTCTCTCTGTATTCCACCTCAAGAAAGATATCTATGTTCAGGAAAATTATGGTCTTGCTTGCATACAGAAAAATGTCCAAGCTGTAGCATACATAAAATTGTAACACTTTGTTTGCTGCTAAAGCAAGCTACATCAGAATACAAATATAATTTCAACGTTTTTTGGTTTTGTTTTGTTTTTTGTGAAATTGCTAAGCTCAATCTTTCTCTTTCAAGTAAGTTTTAAGCATGCGAAACACTTTGACATTTCTTCATGTGTGATTAGACACATTATTTCTGATCACCATGTTATACACAGCAGAGATTTTCTACCTGAAGAGCTTGCTTTTGCGAAAGTGCTCCCTGAATGTGTGTTGCTCAACATCAAAAGCAGCACACTTTCGACGAAGACCGGACACCTCGATAGCCTGCAGTGGTGCCACCTGCTGCTTGACCAACACTGCCTGCTTTTTCACATTGTCCCACTTGTCTGGCAGCTCCTGCAGACAGACAGACAGATGCAGAGATAGATACAGAGAGGGGGAGAAAAGCGAGGAGGGCAGGATTGACAGATGATGGATTGCCAGGAGGAAGTGCATGAAACAGAGATTTAAAAAAGCAAAGAAAAAGGAAGAAAAATTGCTCTGTCTCAGTTGGAAGAAACAGACTAAACAATCTGGGCTTGAAAATAATAGGAGATGACTGAACATCACTCCTTACCTCTAACTGTTTGTAAACCACATCGGGCAGCTCCTGCTCATACTCCTTCAGAAGAGCGATGGTTTGCTGCAGAGGCTCAAACATGGTGTCTGTAGTATTCTGTCTTTCCTTAACAGCCAGCAGGTTACCCATGACCTCCACCAGGCCATCGTAATCACCCTCCTCCACCTGCTGGCTCAACCCAGCCTGAACCACTGTGATAAACTTCTCCAAGTCTAGCAGACTGGAGACAGGACAGGGGAACAGGATTTTAATGAGCCACCAGTTTCAAACATCAGCATTTCTATTTTAGTTTACACTAATATCTATCTTATCTTGAGCCATAAGCTAGTAAAACAAGTCCTGTAATATTAGCCTGTCTACCTGGATTGGACACTGTGTTGTATTTTATCATATTTATTGAAAATGCTAATTTGGGAGCACGGTGGCGCTGTTGTTTGCGCTGTTGCCTCACAGCAAGAAGGTCCTGGGTTCGACTTCACCATATGGCCGGGGCCTAGTTTTGAGGAGTTTTCATGTTCTCCTTGTGTTTGTGTGGGTTCTCTCCGGGTACTCCAGCTTCCACCCACAGTCCAGACATACAGTTAGTGGCACTGGCTATCTGTCTCTCTGTGTTAGCCATGTGACACACCAGTGACCTGCGCAGGGTGTACCCTGCCTCTCACCCTACGGTAGCTGGGATAGGCTCAAGGCTTCCCCTGATAAGGATAAGTGGAAGAGAATGGATGGAAGCTAAAATTGTAACTTTTATCTTTGTTTGGGTGCCATACCTGTTGGTAACAAGGTCAACGAGGTGCTGTTTGAACATGTAGCTCCACTTTTTGATTATGTTGAGCAAGGCACTCTTCATGCTACGGCCATCCACCCTCATCCACCTGTGGAACACATGCACCGGCTCCAGAGCCTGCACCTCTTCATATATCTTCTCATAACTACAGGACAAAGACAAACAGATGGCAGTTTAGCAAAAACAAGCTATTACGTTTATGCTCAACTGAAAACAAAACCTTAATCCAAATTTTAGATGAATTGCTTTAAGATATGACTTAAAAATGTCCTCAGATGAAAATTTAACATACACCACATTCCTCTTGAGTAATGCCTACCTGTTAACCTGCTCTCTAAAGTTTCCCAGACTTGGTGGACTCTCAGAGACACTATTGTCAGGATAAATCTCCATCTCCTGGTTGGTGAGAATCTGGCCGTACAAAAGGAACTGACGCATGAACTCCTTCCTGTCTTCCACATACAGGTAGCTGTAACGCTCCAGAGAGTTGCGAAACTCGCAGCACGTTGCCATGGCCGCCTGGATCCGCTCCATGATGAGATTACGCATGTCTGCCAGGTCAGCCATGTCCTCCATGTCAGCCTGAGTGAAAAATGTCCAGATTAAATCTTAATGTGACCAGCTACATGTGTTGGAGTTGCATGAAACTAGTTGTACCTGGTAGTTTGGAAAGGGGCTATGCTGGGCGAGGCGTGGCACCAGTGAAGAAATTCCAAACACATCATTGATGAGGCCTTCCACCAGCTCAAACAAACTTTCTCTAGTCCCAACCTCCAGAGAGGGAGTGAACACCATGTCAGGAACCCTCAGATCCAGCTGAGCCTCAAACAGGGGGGCAATGACAGCTCTTTGGTCTGAAGTGAAAGGAAATGCAACACACATTTTATGATTTGAATAAGTGTTAAGATGCTACTATAAGGCTCTTTAGTCTAGTGAGCACCGTTTTATAGCTCTACCTGGTGCAGAACACTGCCACTTGAGATGCTATTATAAAAGCTCCATGTTGATCCATTTATTGGCTCCTTGTAAGGTTTTTACAGATACATTTTACACTTCCCCTGTTTGGAATTATTCCAAAACATATCACACACTTCATGACTCTGTATGTGGTCGTGCGTCCTCGCAGATTGGGCTCTCGTGGATTTTTCAGGCTATGTTTTTTTCTTGCAGTTTGAGCTCTGAGTTAATAAATACTCAACCTTTGAAAATCAGAGTTGGCCCAATCTTTTAAATCAAATAATAAAACATTAACATTATCCTTTATATGAATACTTTTACATTTTTATGGCCTCTAATTTTATAATCCAGTTGGATGTTTTTGAGGATGTTTTTACTTTTTATTTGAATTGCTTTTGATTTATTGTTTGTGTTTTGCACTTTGTATGTTTGTGTTTCAGTTTATTATTGAATTATAAAAGAGACTGCACTGTGAACATTACCTACCATATAAAACTTCCTCCAAGGTTTAAATGTGACTTCTGTTCTTTGGTCAAATAAAAAACTGAAACCTAAATGAGAGTTAACCTAACTGGCTTATTCCTTATTACTATTTATTCAAGCTTAGGTTTAAAATAAGTTTACTGTATATTAATGGAAGAACCGAACACTTGACCATCACAGTATAACACATCCATGAATGCTTATGCAAGAAGGATTGGTGTGTCTCCCAGCACAGTCTCAACAGTGTGGAGAAGATCTCAGAACATGGGCATCAACCTAGCAGCAGTGCCAGCATGTGCTTCTTTGTGCAAGGATGAACAGGAGGCGCACTGGCAGAGCCTTACAAAACTTATAACGGGCTCCTCATTTGCACGTTTCAGACCAAAGTGTCAGAAACTGAGTCCATGATGTTGGCGTGAGGGCTCAACATCCCAACGTGTGACCTGGTATTCACCAGATAACAGCAGTACTGAACTCTTCACAGATGATGTTGCGCGCCACATAACATTTGCCACAACCTCTATACACATCTGTCACGTGTGCTTTGCGTAAAACTATTCCTTATGTCTACTGGTTCTAAGCAGTAAACCTATATAATCATTCAAAATGTTTCGACATTCAAAAAGCTTTGATATTTTGAAATATGCCTGCCAGCCTTTTTTGCTACTTATCCATGTCCAGGTCACAAGGGTAGCAGTCTAAGCACAGACTCTATTACGCAGCTCTATTCAGAGTCCTTCATGCTATCGCTAAGGGCCACCGGCTTCGAGGAAGCTCATTTCTGATGCTTGTATCCGTGACCTCATTCTTTCAGTAGTAACTACTCAGAACTGATTCCAGTTTCAAGACTGGATCCAGAATGAAATGTTTAGATGTATTTAGTGTTGTGTGGTATTTTTCAAATTATAAGTCTCAGAAATCCAGAACAATAATAATAAAATAACTCATTCAAATGTTGTTGTTAAGCAACATTTGGTGGTTACATGGACATACTCAATAAACACATGCACCAGGGCATTCAACATATATTATAATATCATTTTAGTTTTGTGGTATAGCTTTTTTCTAAAGTTCAGTTTATTTGTAATTAATTACAATATAATGAAAACAGAAAATCAGAATCAACAACTACCCTAACTTCCCTCCTGATACATGTTGATGTTCATATTTAAGTGAATGAGATTTGACACTGGGTTCTGTTAAAAGCAAAGTATTGGCGTTCTAATTCAGTGCTTAATTTTAAAAGGACCTAATCAAGTTGAAAGGACTGAGCCTGCTCAACTGCCCCCTCATCACTGATATTTCCATGTGAATTTGTCACTCTAAGCTTTTCATTTGATCAGCTTATGATGTAAAAATTGGGATCAGCGCTGCTTTAAAACTCTCGCTCTGCTTTTCCTTTTATTTTAATGGACACTTGTGGTTCTTACATTAAACAAGACACTGCATTAAGGAAAGAACAGCTTAATTCCAGAGCTTTTAGATGCTGGACCTGCTGTTATCATAGCTACCCCTGGGTCACATCATTTATTTAAGAATTTTCCAAATCATAAAAGAGTTTTTGAAGCCAAACAAGGAGAGGGAAAGGAAAAGATGAAGAAGCGGAACAAGGAGTAGAAGGTTTGGTCACAGTAGCATTCTGGCAGCAATCCATCACATATTGAACCACATCCCAGTCCATCTAAACTGGCTGACAAAACTCATGCCAGCTAACAAGTCCAGAATTATTTTATGTCCACAGCCAATAGAGGCGGACACCCAATTGACATCAAAAACCCCGAGGACGTGTTGCTAAGAAGCTGTCCAATTCAGTGCTGGCTGAAGGGTGCTGTTGGATCAGAGTACTGAGAAGCGCTGCATATATTTTCATATTAATTTCAGGATTGCCAGCAACATTCTGGCTTTGAGACAGCAAGTAGTAACACCATCAACATGACCGAGACACAACAAACAGTAAATAAGTACTTATTTTATGTTTTCTTCCTTATTTAGAGTATTATTTGTTCATGAAAATCATACCAGTGTTATCGAGGAAAAACCTGAGAGAGCACTCAATGCTGCTGAAGAAGCCATCTATGATCGTGTCATCAATGTACTCCACATAGGCCTTCCACTCCTCAGAGGACGGCTCAGCTTTGAACAGCGCCCGATTGCACTAAGAGACATAACAGAGTGTGACACTCATAATGAATCACCATCTTTACCGCATTTGAAAAGTCCTGCAGAAATGAAGTTCAAATCCTAAATTGCTGACTCCATTATAACTGCTTAAAATGATGAAATGTGAGTGAAACTTAAAGCCCATCTGACATTTCACATAACAATGAGCAAAGCACCTTAACTAGGAAGTGGATTTTTTCCCCGGAAGACCGAATCAGACTGTAAAATCTTTCGAGCCTCTCGGTCCTGTCCTCCAAACTGAGCAGAGCGTCTTTTTTCCCCTCCTTCCTGTCAAATATGGGGGTGGACCAGGACCTCATGCAGCTCAGAATCTCCTCTACGTTGTCTTTGGCCCTCTGGAGCCGACTTTCCAGGTCACACACCAGGTCTCGCGCCTCCTGGATATACTCCCAAACACCTGAAAGAGGTTAAAAGGTCAAATGGGTTAAAAAAATGTTTCAATATCATTCTTTGATGTTTTGAATAAAATAAGTAAATATTTAGCATCGATTTTGTTGTTTCTTTGGGTTTTATGTGATAATATTCTCCATTGCAGAGTTTAAGAGTAACATATAAATTAGCTGATTCCAGGATGTAGAGACACAACACAGGGATATGCAAAAAAGAAATTAAGCATCTGGGATTTTTTCTATTTTCAACATATTTTTAACCATGAGCTACTACATGAGATACTCACATGAGAATTAATACCAACAAAATTACCAGTGGATTAGAGAGTCGTCTGCAACAGTAACAGACCGGCACACAGCCCTGCCAAGCACATGAGAATTTTGAGATTTCACTAAAGCTCCAGTTTCAACAGCTTTTCAGCATTAAACTGGTTGGTGCTGTGTAATTATCAGCAATTACCTGACAGCTGCACGAACCACATTTACATTATCATTAAGGTAGCAGTAATAATAAACAGTGGACTTCTCTACTTACATTGCTTCCCTCACAAACCACATCTAGATATGCAGCAGAAAACTGATGGATAGGTGGATGGATGGATAAATAAATCAAACCTAAAGTTGAGGCTGTATTAAAATATCTGCACTAAGGCACAGGTATAATCAGCATATGATTTTCCCTGCTGATTGACAGGGAGCTCCCAGCTGTGGGTGTCTTAAAAAGGTTTGACAGAATCTAAGCTCCAAACCACACTATCATATTTTGCCAATATTTAACAAAATACATATTCAGTGTCTGTAAAAGTCTGTAAATATACTGAAAATGAAAACTGAAGTTCAAAGGTTGTATGATTTTTATGATCCTTTCATATAAATGTGGTTCATCCTTTGGTTGAACACAGATACAAAAGGTTTTCTTACAAACATGACTTTGTCCAGCTAAAACAATACAGAGTGTTTGATATAAAGAAAAACTTACTGATGCCCCCCAAAGAGATTTTAGCTAGCTCCAAAAGAGGAAGTCTTCTTTCTAATGTCATAATGAGACTATTTTCTAACATTAACTATTTTTTTAAACTTGGAATTGCCTTACTAAAGTGCAAAATACATCTTGTTTATTCAAACTTCTGTCATAACTGTCTCATTGTCTTTACTGTATGCAGTGATCAGTGCAATTACTCCTAATACTGCTCTGAGCTAAAGAAAATGTACAAGGATACAGAAGGAATTGTGGGCCACCACAGGCAGTTATGGGTCCATATATTACCTGCTTTCACTAAAGTCTAATCTAAGAAGTACTGCACACAGCTGTCCATACTCAGCTCATGACTGAATCTCATGACTTACTACACCACACCGTTGTGATTGCATTTTGTGATTTTGTGATTGTATACAGTTCTTCGATACCTTTTTCATCTAACAATCAGCCCCAAATGTATTCTGTGGCTTGATACAACAAGCCCTAGCATGCAGTCGGAGTCATAAATAACTAACTTCGAGACACAAGAATAAGGAGTTGTGCAACAGATGACATGGCTCCCACAGTGACCTGATCTAAACAGCTACATGAATAGAGACAAGACAGTGAGTTCTGAGGCAGCACGGTGGCACGGTGGTTAGCACTGTTGCCGCACAGCAAGAAGGTCCTGAGTTCAATTCCAACATCAGGCCGGGGTCTTTCTGTGTGGAGTTTGCATGTTCTCCCCGTGTTTGCGTGGGTTCCCTCTGGGCACTCCGGCTTCCTCCCACCATCCAAAGACATGCAGCTTGTGGGGATAGGTTAATTGGATAATCCAAATTGTCACTAGGTATGAATGTGAGTGCGAATGGTTGTCTGGCCCTGCGACAGACTGGCGACCTGTCCAGGGTGTACCCGGCCTCTCGCCCTATGACAGCTGGGATAGGCTCCAGCGCCCCCTGCGACCCTGAAAAGGATAAGCGGAAGCGAATGGATGGATGGACAGTGAGTTCTGTAAAATACTTCTACCATCCCACCTGCCGAGTACCTTAAAAACAAGGCAATTTGTGCTCACAACAATTACAGTTAAATTTAAATATTTTTCTCTTCGCAGTGGGTTAACTTAATTGAAAAAAAAAAATCTCACTGCATGAGGTTTGAAAGTATCCTTCCTTTAATTTCAGATCCTAAGGCCTTTGATAAGTACTGTATGTATACTCATTTTCTTTTTTAATTGATTTTTGTAGTTGCACTTCTGAATTAAGTATCACCTGAATGAAACTAGAGGCTCATTTTTAAGCTGACTTCTGCATTTAAAATAAAAACTAATAAGGGTAACTAACTAACTTCAGCATTTCGTAGTTTTCTCTTTGTGGCTCTGTGGTTGCAAGAACATTTTAATGAGATTTTTAAAAACTCCACAACCTCTGCATGGCACAAAAGTGCATTTGACCTGTAAATAAATGCAGAAAAAGGCTTAACTTTTAACAAAAGTAGCCCTTCCTGCTTTTCAGGACATACAGTGTAAGGTTATATATCATCACATTCTTTAACTGTACGTCCCAAAGAATATGATTAAAAAAAGGTGCTGCTGTAAAATAATGAATTCACTTCGTGTCACCGAAGCATTTAATGACTATCTTTCTTATCAGACTTTGACCTGTTAGGTCTGGTATAATTAAGCAAGTCTGACAAATCTGTATGATTAATTTATCTTATTCAGTTTATATACATGTATTCAGGGAGCTAAAAGGAAGCCATTCGCTTAGACAGAGGAAATCTCATGTGCACGCTCTGTGCCCTCAAAATGCAGAAGCCAAAAGAAGCTCATGAAAGTTTCATAAGAACGAACAGGGAGTCACATTTATAGTATCCCGGTTGTCAAAAATACTGCTATATTTCCTGAGAACTTACTGGCTTTTACCAGAATTATCAGTCAGGGAGAAACAATCACTTTTGAACTTTTAAAGAAAATATCCTTAGAGGAGCTTATTCTGTATATATGGATTTTTAAGAAGTTGTACTCAGTCATTTTAATAAGGCAGGGTTTGTTTTCTGTAAAATACAATTAAATGCCAACAGGACAGCTAGAACACATACATGCAATGCTCCAGTAGAGTAGAAAAGCACAATATAAGAACAGTCCATTTTCCATTTATTTAAACTGGACTCTTTACTCTTTGCTGATGGTGTCGATCGTGGGGGCGATCGTGGCTCAAGAGTTGGGTGTTCGTCTTGTAATCGGAAAGTTGCCGGTTCGAGCCCCAGCTCAGACAGTCTCGGTCGTTGTGTCCTTGGGCAAGACACTTCACCAGAGGGGCCGATGGCGCGATATGGCAGTCTGCCCCAGGGCAGCTGTGGCTACAACTGTAGCTGCCTCCACCAGTGTGTGACTGTGAGAGTGAATGAATAGTGGTATTGTAAAGCGCTTTGAGGGGTCCTGAAAAGCGCTATATAAATGCAATCCATTATTATTATTGTCTTTTTGAGCATCTATCTCAGATTATCAGACTAATATTACAGATGTGTGTAATACAAACCATTCAAGAGGCTTATGTTTCAGTTTTGGTGGTAATAATAATAATTCTGTTATTTAGCACTAAATGTGTCCTTCTTTTAGACTTCTATGGGCCAAACAGAGAATAAATCCTATTGTTGTCAGACTTGGGACAGTCACTTTATCACTTTTCAAAATGTATTCACACAGATACATTTGTCATTGAATAATCCTGCCTGGGTCAACCACACAGATGAAAAATGTAAGTCTCATGATGTAAACATGAGTTTCGGGACCTATGCACACACACACACACACACACACACACACACACACACACACACACACACACACACACACACACACACACACACACACACACACACACACACACAGAGAGAGAGAGAGAGATATTAACATAAGGCAGATAAGTGAATGTAGTGTATGGTCTGCAGAGGAACTGTGACTTTGTCCCCAAACACCTTCGAGTGCATTGGCTCGTATCGTCAACAGTCCTCTCATTTGTGCTACAATCCTCAGGGAATCCTGAAGTCGAAGAAACTAGCAACGTGCCTGCCTGCTCTGAGTCAGTCAAAGCTAATCAATGATTAAAAACCTCTCCTATTCTTATTTCATGCGCTTTTCAAAAAGCAAAGCCTCTCTGTTCACGTTGCGTGTCAGAGCACACTGCTCTGCTCTGGAAATGGCACAGAGGGCCATGACGGGAAGAATGAGGAAAGCATGTTTATCTCATCATCTGTGAATATTCATAGAAATGATAACTGCCTGATCACTCTGCATTGCTGTTTGTAATCATGCATCTACTGTAATACAGCAAACATTGAGTCAGGGTCACATTTTTAGGACACAAAATATTTCTGTTATTTTTGCTGTTTAACATATTCAGTTTGCAGTCCTATGACTTACAGTCAGGACTTTCAGCTTTGGTTCACGAGGTTAAAAAACATTCATCGCTGATAAATTCTGTCTGCTATTTTAATATATTCAATTGGAAAATTCAATTTCATGAGTGTGTGTGTGTGTGTGTGTGTGTGTGTCTTCATAAAATTAGCAGGTAGAAAGCATAGAGATGATTCAGAGCGATTCAAGCGAAACTCTTTTGCTGCAAAAGTAAAGCAATTTCATTGTCATCAGTCTGAGCTGTGGGCAAATCAGGAGCACAGATACATAAAAATGCCTGGCTGTCCACAGAGGCACTAATGATTAGCCAGATATACTAAACATATAGCTCTTTACAAGACAAAATACCCTGCCTCCCCTATGTTCCCTGTGTCTCCATGTCTGTGTCAGGTATTTTAGGTTTACCTGTTTTATTTCTTATTTATTTATATATTTCTTATTCATTATTATTATTATTTTGGTAGTGTCCTGTCTCTTGTGTTTTGTATTTAGTTTTCCTTTTTTTATTTTTTAAAAAGCTCTGAGCACAAGATCCATAGAGTGGACCAAAGGAGCTTGCAAAGAAAAGCGTCTGGACTTCTTTAAGTTACTTGAAGACGTTTCACCTCTCATCCCAGAAGCTTCTTCAGTTCTAAGGTCAAATGGTGGAGAGTCCCAGATATAAACCTAGTGGGAGTATCCCCCCACAGAGGGACAAAAGGACCCCCTGATGATCCTCTAATCGCCTGAGCCAAGGTGTGAAACTGGGTGTGGGTCCCAATCAGCCAGAGTTTCGGGTGTGTTCATTGTGAAACCTGGCCCCACCTTATCACATTAAATCATCACCTTATCACCTTATCACAATGAACACACCCGAAACTCTGGCTGATTGGGACCCACACCCAGTTTCACACCTTGGCTCAGGCGATTAGAGGATCATCAGGGGGTCCTTTTGTCCCTCTGTGGGGGGATACTCCCACTAGGTTTATATCTGGGACTCTCCACCATTTGACCTTAGAACTGAAGAAGCTTCTGGGATGAGAGGTGAAACGTCTTCAAGTAACTTAAAGAAGTCCAGACGCTTTTCTTTGCAAGCTCCTTTGACTACGATGACCTGGATGACTGAGAACCTTCACAGACATAGAGTGGACCATTACCTCACTACCTGGATTTTGGACTACCTCACCGACCGACCACAGTATGTGAGGACTCAGGGCTGTGTGTCGGACAGGGTCGTCTGCAGTACGGGGGCCCCACGGGGAACGGTTCTGGCTCTGTTCCTCTTCACCATCTAAACTGCAGACTTCTCCACAACTCCACCCAGTGCTTCTTGCAGAAGTTCTCTGATGACTCTGCAATAGTCGGCCTCATCACTGATGGGGACGACAAGGAGTACAGAGGACTGACCCAAGACTTTGTGGACTGGTGCCAGCTGAACTACCTCCAGATCAACACTAATAAAACCAAGGAGCTGGTGGTAGACTTCCGCAGGCACAAACATCCTCCACTGCAACCACTGAACATCCAGGGTATGGACATTGAGGCTGTAGACAGCTACAGGTATCTTGGTGTTCATCTGAACAACAAACTGGACTGGACTCATAATTCAGACTACAGGAAAGGACAGAGCAGGCTGTACCTGCTGCGGAGACTCAGGTCTTTTGGAGTGAAGGAACAGGCTGATTAGAAGGGCCAGCTCTGTTTTAGGATGCCCCCTGGACCCAGTGGAGGTGGTGAGTGACAGGAGAATGGTGGCTAAGCTGTCATCCCTGTTGGACAACATCTCCCACCCCATGCAGGAGACTGTGACAGCACTGAGCAGCTCCTTCAGTGGCTGCTGCAGCACCCACGATGTGGGACGGAGAGATTTCGCAGGTCTTTCCTCCCCGCTGCTGTCAGACTCCACAACAAAGACTTTTGCAGCTGATCAAACACACACAAACCCACACATGTGCAATAAGACTAAGTGCAATACTCCTTTCTGACAAAGTTGTATTTTTACTCAGTTGTAAATAGAAATTGTATTCTATTTTTATCCTATTGTATATTTTATTCTATTTTATTCTACTGTATATAGTATTTTATTTTATTCTATTCTATTCTGTACAGTTGTGTACAGTATATTATCCGTATTGTATTCTAATTTTTGCTATATAACTTTTGCACTGTCCACTTTCTGCTGTAACAAAACAAATTTCCCACGTGTGGGACTAATAAAGGTGATCTTATCTTATCTTAGAGGCTGGGGTCTACCACACCAGATGATGACCCTGACAAAGGCCACAAGCTGAAACGCGTTGGTCAGTTAATAAAGTTGTTCCTCTTTATTTTTAAGTGTTGCTGGAGCCCCTGCGTTGTGAGTTTCTCATCCTCTCCATGCACCTTGGAAGTAGGTGAAGTTGTGCCAGAAAATATTTGCTGCGGTCTACCACACCAGGCAAGACCCCAGGTGCAGGCTGTGTAAAGATGCCCCGGAATCAATCCAGCACATAACAGCAGAGTGTAAGATGCTACCAGGCAGGGCATACATGGAACACCATAACCAAGTGGCCAGCATAATATACAAGAACATCTCTGTCGAGTATGGCCTGGAAGTCCCGAGGTCAAAATAGAATGCAACCCCCCCAGGATGGTTGAGAATGATGGAGCTAAAATTCTGTGGGACTTCCAGACACTGATGGACAAACTGGTGACTGGTTAACCTCCAATATAGTGGTGGTGGACAAACAGTGGACGATGGCCACAGTGATAGATGTTGATATATCAGGAAGAAGGACCACGAGAACCTCAAGAAATACCAAAGGCTGAGAGAGGCACTCAGGAAGATGTAGAGGGTGAAGGCAAAACTTCTTTCAAGTATGCTAAATTATGAGGCATTTGGTCAATTTGCGAAGCCAAATATAAGCCAAATTTTAATAGATCGTTAACATGACCCCACTCTACATCTCTAAAACATTTTATCTTATAATTCATTTAAAACTTTTCATTTAAAATTAATTCAGACAGGATGATGATACACAAGCACCCAAAACAAAAACTACCTAAAAACATAACCGCTTTGGCGGTGGTAATAAATTATTTACAGGACTTTATAAACAGAATAAAGGAAATATCACACGGCAAGAATTAATATCACTGCTTAGCAATCAAGATGTGAACACAGTGTAAATTATTAAAGTCTGTGTGCAGGCATAGTAACCAACCTGGCAACCACACTGTCAACAAAATCAAGGAAAGCACTGCTTGCCAAGAGTAACACCAGCATAACTACAAATGTATATGAAGTGAATCAAGTGACTTTGGACAGAGCTAAGCCAGACCCCCTGCTCTTCGGTTAACTCTATAAAATGCTGTGTAGTTTTTGGTTCCCCTCAGGAATCTCATTCCTCATTTACTGCCACTGTTTCCACTCCACGTTAAATACAGAGTATGTTGTTAAGATGAGGAATAAAAAACCCTTTTGAAAACACAGTTTCTCCATCAGAAACGTACATGCTGTTTTTTTGTTTTGTTTTTGAACAAGTCAGATGGAAATATTTGACTAGCTTTGTGCTTAATTTTCAATAAATTTCAGCAGCAATCAGCCTGAGATATTATATAACACCGAGTACTGCATTGTTTCTCTTTTGAACAAAGCTCAGTAGCAGACATCTACTTAAAAATCTGTGTTTGCAAAGATGCAAAGAGCTGTGATTGGTCAGCAACAGCTTAAATACAAAGAAATCTGCTGCTTTTCTTTAAGACATAAATAAAAACATTGCCACTTCACAATATTTCAACACATTTGTCTTCTGGGTTAAATTAAAGTACATAAGTAATGGAATGTCAAAATGATCCAACATGCTGTAACAATGAAAGAAGGAAGCCGTATCATTGCTGCAAAGTGTCGGTAAAAGAATGGAAAACACGGTTCAATCATAGACATGACGTCCATTTAGTGTTGCAGGGATGTTATCAGCACTAAACTCTGTCAATCTCAATACTCACAGAACACTTAAAGAAATAAAAGTACTGGGTTTGCATAATTTCTTCAGCAAAGTGATGCCATCTCCATTGTACTGTGGTGTCAGTTGAGTACTGTCGTAACTAATGTCACTAGACTGACAGCAGAAATTGACATATTTAAATGTGTCATTTGTCCGGAGCTGTATTGGCTACTAATCAGTAAATGTGCAGACCTTGGCTGTTCCAGTTCAGACTGTCCTCTGCCTTTCTGAGCTGAGCGTCGATGTCGCTGAGCTGGCCCTGAATCAGAGGACGTTCCACATCAAGCACGGAGTGCACCACCTACAGCCAAACAGCAGAGGAAAAAAAGAGAGAGACCTGATTTTCTGCTCCCACTAAGTGAGTACAGAAAAATCATTTAAATATCATTTCTACAAAAAGGCCAAGCACAAGCCCAGAGCGTCAACACGGCATGTCGTCCTCATTATAGTCACTATTTCTGCATTGTTCCATGCTGTCATGACTTAATTGGACTTGAACTTTTGCCTACCTGTAGCACTGGATTTCTACATTTTTAAAAATGTAATCATGTCGTTGAGGTGGCTGTAATACGTGTAGTTGAGCTTTGTGTGGCTGAATTAATTACACAACGAAACTGTATACTGTTTCATGGCGCATTACTGAAACTGCCATTTTGCCCTAATGCTTAGTTTTTATTAAAACTGTGAAGGTGTCTTTGATAAATGCAGACTATGTACTAAGTAATTCAGCTAATAAATACATTTCTGAAATAATCCAGCAAAGGCCTGTGTCAGTGTTTTGTGGGATTTTTTCCTGTGTCTTAAGGACGTGACTTTCAGATTCTGTGCATTTGCCAATTCTTTTGTCCTCCACTTGGCCATGTTTTTAAAAGACACACTGCACACTGTGTCGAGATGTGCCAAAGTTTTTGCTAATAGCTCTTTGGGAATCACCTTGTTGGTGCAAAAACACGACTTTTCCCTGCCAGAGTTTGTTATCTTTGACATTTATCATAGATTCAGCTAAACCTCAGAACTGTGGCTCACGACTTTTGCACATCACTGTACAATGGTAAATAATTCTGTATATTTTTGATAGTGCTAGTCTCCAAAAAGATAAGGACATGTCTAATTGCAATGTGCATGTCACAGAGCTATTCTTCTCCATTATCTGATAGTGCTCCACCCAGGCACAATGTCCCGAGCTCATAGATTATTTTACTGTGTTAAATAATTTACATGTTAAATAATTTGAGAGGATAGCTTCTCAACATATCCAGCCTTGATGACATCATGTCAGCCTTATATTTCTGTTCTATTATATATTATATATGCATTCATAATTTATATTGTAGTTATTAACAAGTTATTGTAAATTCTATTCTTTGACATTGTGCTTGAAAATCATGTTCCTCTAGATGTTTCCTTAAGATTTCTAGCGCCTTCTTCAGTGTCACCCTCTATCATGCACTTTCCTCTGAGTGACTTTGATGAAGGTCAAATCTGACTGGAAAATTTTGCTGGAGCATTTCTACAAAAGCAAAGCTCATGTGGTAAACAGAGTCGAGTACCTGCTAGCAGTGATTCACGAACAAACAAACCCTGACTTGGTGCCAGGGTTTAGACCACGGTTGTTGCTGGCAACTAATATACTGAATATTTATGCTGGAGAAAATTTAAATTATGGGAGGCACTTCAGAGCTGCAAATGAGCGGCATTTTGCTCTATGCACAGCAGTCACAGACGCGTTCACCAAGATGTCGTCTCCTCTTGCCTCCCACCTTACTTGCTTACTTCCTGTCACAGAGCAAGAAGCTATACTGTTTTTTCTATTCTGCTTTCAAGGAGCTTCTTTGTTTTTTTAAAGTGATCTAGTTCTCTAGGACTCCTGAAGGTGCTAAAAAGCTTTCTTTGGACATGGGCTCCTCAGGCCTGGAAAATGTTCTACAGCACATGACAGGATTCATGTTTGGGGACTGCATTTCAGGCAGCGGTCTTGGAGCTCTTGTCAAAATTGACGGAAGTATAGGGAGGAGAAATAGCTGAGCTAAGCCATATTACACAAAAACTGGACATAACCTATTAAGCCCCCAGCGGTTTTCTGATCTCCACGATCTCCTCCCTTTTGCGCCCATCTTTGGGTGCGTGGGTGCTTAAAAGGTTAATAACAATGATGAATCCAAATTTGAGGTTTTTGGTTAGTATCAGAGGTCAGGAGCGAGGTATTACAGAGAGTGTCTACAGAGAGTGTAAAGCACAGTGGTCTTCAAAAATCAGAACTATTCCTAAAGAAATCACACGAAGGCTTGTTTAGAAGAGTTCAGGCTGTGTTGAAGAATAACGGTGGTCACTTTAAAGCTCATCAGAATATATTTATTTTTTTGATGATAAATTTCCACATCACAGTTTGAAAACTTGCAACCTAATCTGATCCAACCTTATTATATCGGTCCACAGTGAGTTCAAGGTTAGCCACATACTGCCACAGCTGCCCCCTGATGGTGTAGATCTGCACTGCAGTTTCAGGGATGGCTTCAGTCTGTCTTGCCACTAAGTACTTCACCTCTCTAAGCACAGCCGCCAGCTAGGAAGAGATTAAAAAGTACATTAGAAGCACTGAAACATATATCAAGACATTAAAATTGGTCTGATCAGTACAAGCCGATGATCATTTTTTAAAAATTCATGATGTTAGAAAAGATAAAATCACTTTGGCCCATAATTATAACCCATTATATCATTTCAATTAAAAACTGAAATACTGACCATACTAATGAGGAAGATGAAAATAAATGAGCTTGATATATCACCACTCTAATATATCTCATTACAAAAAGCACAAGCCCATCAGCTTTTCAAACTGTGTGGGAGCTAATGTAGACCTGTGGGTTAAAGTTGACTGTGATCAGCTGAGTGTCCGGGTCCCGTTTGATTAACGGCAGGCTGAGGTTGTACTGAGAACTCTCACCAACAGTCTCTGTCCATGTCTCATACAAGCTGGTGGAATATCTAAAACAGCAAACAAAAAAGCAGACGCGCGATGACAATCGAGCAAAAGTTATTACAACAGAAAAACAATTTGCACTTTTACCATCAGAGTATAACATTGTTTCAAATTCCCATTATCAGGGCCAGGTTTTTAATTTAAGGCCACCGGCACAAAAATGTCTCATATCATGGAAATTAACATAAACAGCAAAACAAGACGCTAAAAGGCATATGATTGAGCCATTCTCCCATTTCTCCATGGTTGTAAACAGAATGAGAGGCGTGAATCGCTCATCTGCATCAAGCACACAATAAGGATAAAGGGAGAGGAGTGAGGAGGGTTAGATGCAGGCGTGCGGGGAGGTAATATGAGGATAAACGCTGATTCATCTGCAAGAGGCAGGGAACAGACAATATGTCAGGGCTCTGTACAGCTATATCAATCTGTAAATAGCTACGATTATGATGAGAACTTCAGTGCGCGCTGTGTGCTCCTTATTGGATTTCAGCTGTGAGCTTCATTTCCTGATAGTGGCACCGCAGACGCAGAGGCAATCAAATGCTTTGGTCATGGTCATAAATCACACTACATTTTGTCTGTGGGGGTAATGAGTGAGGATGCCCATTCTGTTCCTGACTAGAATGTGTATAATAACGGTGGCATTCATCGGAGGCAACGGCGATGATTATTACAGCATAACAAGGGCTCTAATTTCTGATGGGAGTAAATTGAGGGCAAAGAACTGGTGTTGTTCATCATCTCATTACTGTGGTTGCGGGGACATGAAGTGAAGGAGTGATATTAAGTCTGTGAGGCATAAGGAATGGGCTTCTGCATGGGAATCTGTAAGTGTGTGTGGATTTCATTCACATACTACCACGCATACACGTGCACACACGCATCTACACTTCCGCAGCAGTAAGGGCTGACTATTCATTCCACCTTTTCAAACATTTCCAACCCTGCTGTGATCATTTTTTATCCTTCACTAATTCAAAGTGGAAAAACACAAATTTGAGAACAAACATGTGGCTCTTTAATGAATTTGTTCAAATAATACTTTGATAGACAAATGTTTTTCAATGTATTTTAAGCTAACAAACAAATGGGTGGAACCTTTTAGCCTGTTTTGTCTGTTGCTGTACGGTTAACCTTTACTGCGCTCAGTAACTGCTGCTTACAATGCCCAACAGTAAACAGAAAGATGATCCTTTATGGTGGCCCACCTTCATATAGCAGGCTAAAGCTCCCTGATTCAAAGATACTAGAGCCATAGGCACTATCTGCAGACTATCTTTAACAAGCATGTAGCAGCAGAATTCCAATCTATGTACTCTACATAAATACTTAGGAAGTACATTACTAAACGCATGGAGGGGCTCTGATGAAACGATGGACAATGCATAGTGGATCGACCATAGATGATGAAAAAACGGATGGAAAAGCGCCACTATAAAGACGGAGGTCTTCGTAGGTACAATATACCAAACCTCTGAAAAAAGATGTGAACATAATTGTTAAAGAAAATATTTTACTTCACTAAAATAAAAATAAAAACTCAACTTTTGAAAAAATAAAAATAAAAATTAGTGAAAATTTTAGTTTTAGCATCTGTTAGTTTTAATGTATATTAACTTATTAACAACACAGGGTGCAGTTCACTAACATGTTAGTTCTGTTAATTTTAAAAGAAGCTAATGCTGTTTTGCTGCATAATGAAACCTTTTTGTGGCAGACACTGAGTTGTCACAGCAGTAAATTTAATTAAAAGCAAACTGAGAATCATGATGACTCAGTCCCACTGAGTTAGTATGCAAAAGAAGTCACTCTTTAATATTTATCACACTAATGCTATTGCAGCATATCCAAACGTCTGCTGTGGAAAATGTTCATGAATACAGGTTTAAAGGTCCTGTAAGCCGACACAGGTGCTTTCAATTATCCTGCATAATTAGACCTCACTTAAATGGTAAATGGCCTGCATTTGTATAGCGCTTTTCTGGTCCATAGGACCCCAAAGCGCTTTACACTACATTCAGTCATTCACCCATTGGCGATAGCAAGCTACATTGTAGCCACAGCTGCCCTGGGGCGCACTGACAGAGGCGAGGCTGCCGGACACAGGCGCCACCGGGCCCTCTGACCACCACCAGTAGGCAAACATGGGGCTAGTATCTTGCCCAAGGATATTTGGCATGCAGCCAGGAGGCAGCCTGGGATCGAACCACCGACCTTTTGATTAGTGGCTGACCTGCTCTGCCACCTGAGCTACAGCCACCCCACTTACTCACTTGCACTTACAGTACTGGGCAAAAATCTTGAGCCACCCCTCATTTCTTTACATCTAACAAGCATTCCTAACAAAATGTTAGGAAAACTGAAAATAGGTGCAGCAATGGGTAAACATATATGGAAATACGGCACATAAGGGAGAAACTGAGTCTGTAAAATTCAAACAACCTTGAAAGTTCATAATTGGTATGACTATCTTTATCCTTCAACACAACCCAAACTCAAGCTTTCTCGTAATTAATTTCTTGTAAAGAAAGCTTTACAAACTTTCTTGTAATTATTTAAGTAGTCTTCAGAAATAGTTTCTAGGCTTCTTGAAGGACATTCCAAAGCTCTTCTTTTGATGTTGGCTGACTTTTGCTGCCTCAGTAATGTTGAAGTTCAGTCTTTGGGGAGACCGACTTCATGTTTCATTGTGTCTTTTTCTATCTAAGTATGCTTTTACTGTATTCTCACTGTGTTTGCAATCATTGTCATGCAATGAAGCCATTCCCAACCCCAGTTGAGGTTAATGTACCGCTGATTTTCAGATGGTATTGGATCAAAGTCTGATTGTTTTATTTGATTGTAGTGTGTTCACAATTCCATTAGTTTTGATAAGAACCACCCCAGCAGCTGAAATGCAGCCCCAAATCATGACAGAGTTGCCGCACTCACTGCTGAAAGTCTCCTCTGACCTCCTACTGACAAAGATTTAAAACAAAAATGTGAATTTATTACTCCATAAGAGCTGTTCCCACTGATTTTTAAACCAGTCCTTCATCATGTTGTACTTTCTTATTAAGAACGGTTTCTTGACAGCCACCTTTCCACTATGACCATTTCTGATGAGGTTTTGGGAAAAGGTGGATGGATCAAATGAAGGTCAAGATTCATCTCTTAGGTCATCTTTTCTGGATTTTTCCCTCCTATTTCTTGAGGACATTACTTTCCTCTATCAGATGCTGTAGGTAGCTTCTTCTTCTTTTGTCCTCCACTTTCACCATTTCACTTTCCTCAAACTTATCATTTTTTTTAGATTCAGCTAAAGAAATGGGATTTTGTGTGTTATTGTGATAGGCTGCTATTAACAAAGTGTCTAATGATTTACACTCATGCAGTCTAACAAATCCTGCAATAAATGCTCACTTCATGAAAATTTCAATGTGTTAATCTGTTCAAGAGAAGTCTTTTGCTCAAATTTGTTATGTTAAAGTGTATCTTATCAGGTAGATAAAATAACAGGAAATTAAATAGAAATTTAGAGTAACACAATCTAATTCAACTGCATTAGCCTAGCTAACTAACCTGGCAACAGTAAAACGAGTGAAAACATGTTGATGGTTTGCAATTATTATTATTTTTATCTCTGTGATGTTTCTTTGACTCGTGTAGCTCAGTTTGATTCCATCCAAACAGCATTTCCTGCTGGGTACCAGGTGGTTGTTGGGAGCCTGAAACCCTGGGACCCTGATCTCGGCTTGCAATGGGGTGTCCGTCCTCTAGGGGATCAACTGCCCGTTGCCTTGGACATGGGCGCCCCATCTAGGACCTCTCTCTGAGATGTGTGGATTTAAGTCTTCAGTTAGCTCTCTGCCTGCCTTTGACTCCTGGGAGGGTGGTATTCTGGCTTCCAACCCTCATTTTAAAGTACATTTCGTGACAAAGACACAAATGCACTCACACTCTCTCAGTTTCTCTCTCTCACACTCACACACACACCACAAGAAGATTGTCGGCTTATGTACCTGTGCATTTTCGAATGCCTGTTGTATGTTTGTTTTTTCTTACAGGTGTGGCAGTTGGCAATACATTGTGCATTACTATTTTTAATTCCCTAATCCTTTCCCTCTCTTTTGTTATTTTTTTCTGCCTGTACTGCCTCAGACATTGTCATACTATAGACAACATATACAGTGTAGTAAGTGAAATAACATGCATAGAAATAAAGAAATAAACAGATAAACCCGGAACAAGAGGAAAAGCGAAATGTGTTTGGCACAACGGTGTATTTAAATCATAATTCTGATTGCGAAATCTGCCAGAACACAGGACAGGATTAAAAGGAAACAAGCCCCCCCCCAAAAAAACAAAACAAAACAAAAAACAAAACAAAAAACTAACAAACAAACAAAAAACCCCAACATATCCTTCCCAATGGGATGCTTTATCTTGCAGGGTTTGATGTTGGATGCGGTCTATAAGGCCATTTCTCACTTGGCATCAGTAAGCAGTGACAGGGCATATGGGATTATGGGAGTCCTGCAAAATAATCTGCAGAGCAGTGCCACAGTAATGAGAACATAAATCATGCCCAGAGCTGCATGTCTACATGTTATTCCACAGGGGCTGCTTCATAAATTTTCTACACTCAACTAACAAAATCACAAATGCTGGGTTTAAGAAAGGTTGGCATGAAATTACAGGGAAACATTTACATTTCAAAGACTAAAGCTAATATTTAATATCTGCCTTTATAGTATTATTATGCACTCCAATAAAATGGTGTCATATTCTTTCACTGTCTATTCTGTTTAATCTTCCTTTCTGTTCTTTTATTCAGTAATACATACATCTCAGCATGATGACACACAGTGTAACACGCTGAGATAAGTGCGGCACACACCTGTCCAGCAGTTGCATCATCTCCTCATACTTCTGGATGACCCTGGCTCCTTCTGCAGTCTCCAAGCACCTGCAGAGAAGATGAAACTTTACAAGCCATGCAAAGGGTAGAGCCAATATCTTTCCAGGGTCCAATATTCTAAAGCCTCATTTTTATGAGGCCTCTAAAACTGCTCACAGAGTGATTAATTCATACTGAGGCCACTGGAAATGCACGGCCACATCAACTTTCATTTTTTAATCTGCTTTATTTGAGGTGAGACTCACGGATAGGCGAGGTGTCTGAATTTGAAGAAGGGGGTCTGGATGCGCTGCTCCACCTCCTGGGCCCATCTCAGCCCCCCAGCTACTGCTGGCATATTCTTATTCACTGGAGCTGAACCTGAGGAGGTCAAACATCATCACATAGAATTACACAGATAGGCGGTTTTATGCAAAGTTTGAGCACCCTTAGGCAAATTACATATTTTGGTCATTTATGAAGAAGTAAATAAATACAGCCTCTGCAGCAAACACACATTAAAATGAGCTTTTTGAACTGTGAGTTAACATTTAATTCACAGTTTCTTTTTATTTCATGGAGGGACGAAGAGCAACTGTGACATGTGCCAAACTCACGGTACGCTGCCAAGTCAGTACTACCTTTTGGCAGCTTTGTTTTTTTAGCACCAAAAACTTTTTCTCATCCACTGCTCCTCACAGATGACTTCAAGTTTATACAAGCTCAAGACCGTTATAGGCCTCCTTGCTCTGAATACATAAATGAGTTTCATTCAGTTTTATTAGTTATCTCTGATTATAGTAAGTGTTTAAAGGTGAACCTTAGATTACCTATATTTTTACACTCATCCCTGCATGTTGATGGCTCAATTACCTCAGCAAGTACCAGCAACTGGATATACATGTACATGATTAGGCTTCATCAGTGGAAATCCTGAGCACAAGAACACAGCTACATGTGTGATTAAAATCTGCAAACTAACTTAAAGGACACATCAAAAGTTTTTCTTTTAGGAAGTAACTGATGCTGGTAAAAGAGAGAGCAGATTTCTCCTATATTGGCTTCCCTTCATTCGCTCCCTGTTAAATCCAGAGTTGAAATCAAAATGCTGCTCCTCACATACAAGACTTTAAATAATCAGGCCCCATCTTATTTTAATGACCTTATAGTACCATATCACCCCATTAGAGCACTTCGCTGTCACACTGCAGGCCTACTTGTTGTTCCTAGGAGATTTAAAAGTAGAATGGGAGGGAGAGCCTTCATTTTTCAGGCCCCTCTTCTGTGGAACCAGCTTCCAGTTTGGATTCAGGAGACAGACACTATCTCTACTTTCAAGATTAGGCTTCAAACGTTCCTTTTTGCTAAAGCATATAGTTAGGGCTGGACCAGGTGACCCTGAATCCTCCCTTTGTTATGCTGCAATAGGTGTAGGCTGCTGGGGTAGTCCTGTGATGCATTGAGTATTTCTTCTTCACTCACTATGTGTTAAAAGACCTCTCTGCATTGAATCATACTTGTTATTAATCTCTGCCTCCCTTCCACAGCATGTCTTTATCCTGTCTTCCTTCTTCCTTCTCTCACCCCAACCAGTCACGGCAGACAGCCGCCCCTGCCTGAGCCTGGTTCTGCCGGTTTCCTTCTGTTAAAAGGGAGTTTTTCTTTCCCAAAGTGCTGTTTTTTTGTAATGATTATTGTAGGGTCTACCTTACAATATAAAGTGCCTTGAGGCGACTGTTGTTGTGATTTGGCGCTGTATGAATAAAACTGAATTGAATTGGTACTTTGCATCATTACCACAAGCCTGTCCGATTTCAATTTCAAGATTTCTGCATAGAGATTTTACAGATAGCTTTTTAGTTCAATCCATTTTTTCCTTTCTCTAACCCAGCCACAGACAGTCAACAAACCAGATTACCCTTACCGCCAGTCCCAACCTCGCCTCCTTTTATTTCCGCTAACACATGATTTTGAACTTAATCAGTAATTTTGGACTTCCTGATCACCAGTCTGGCTGATCCAGACGTTGCTTTGCAGACATCAGATCTTGAGTTTTGGGCTATGATATAACCTATTTGCACATCACCAAAGCTCATTCCAGACAGCAAAAATTCCAAGGCTGAACTGTAAAATTGTTTGCTTTACCAACAACAACAACAAAAAATTTACTAAATATGTAATTTTCCCAAATTTTTGATACTCCCAAAATTCAGAGAAAAGCTGAACTAAAAAGGCACATAACTGAGCAACGACCACCCAATAATGTGAGATCCCCTCGTGTCCTCGTCGTATAGTTTCCATATGCTAGATTTGTCAGTACACTATAATCTATCAAGATTATCTTTAAAGTGCAAATTTCAAAAGACTGCCGTTTCCTCGTGACCTCATATCAGCAGCTGGGAGGAGCTACACTGGGGATTACATGATGAACAATTACAGGGTGATTCAGCTGCCCTAATTAAGCTCAGTATGTACACACCCACACACAGGAAAATCAACTGTGTGGGTGGACTATGGGTGTGTGGGGGTTTTAAGGGTTTAAACTCAGCAAATTTCCAAAGAGCTTGGTCGTTTCAATTAAGAAGTTTTTAAATCAAGAACACTCCACGTTTAATTCCTTTAGAAACTTTGACAACATCCTTGAGGGGTTGTAATGGATCTCACTCTTCACTGATCTCAACCTTTTTTCCACCCCGAGCAAAAGCAGTTTTATGATGTTTTTCAACAGGGAAAGACAAGTTCCCCTTGAGACTCAAATTGTATTGTATTGGTGTATAAATGCACCTTAAATATAGAGTTATCATGGACACCAACATTAACTGCTGACTGTGTCTTTCTTTGCAAGTTTGTGAGACTAAAAAGTGGCATATTTTTTAAATAAACACCATCATAATGTTGTTTATAATTAGACTTTTGTGAAATAAAGACTTTGTCGTGAATCTCACCCCACTCCTCAGCAGCTTGAATGTGTTTGTTGTAGAGAATTTTACAGCAGTCCAGCTCCTTGTCAAACATAGACACAAGCAAAGGGTATTTGTCCAGAGCATCTGTAGCCAGTAGCGGGCGCTCCAGCAGGCTGCCAAACATGTCCAGAACCTGCAGACAACAGATATGCCAAAGGGCTTAATGATTATGTGTGTGTGTGCACGTGTGTGAGTTTGGGCGGGTGGGTGTATGCATGTGTGTGTGTCTGAGAAAAAGATCCCAGACCTTAAAGGCATGCTCCAGACCGTAGGCGTCATCAAAGGCCTGACAGAAGATAGCTCCGAGTCTTCGGTCTATGTCATCCACCTTCAGTTTAAACTGCCTCACGTCTTCTTCAAACTCCTGCAGAGGAAATAGCTCAGCTACACCAACAGCCAAAATACCAAACAACAGTGTGATGTAATGCAAAGCCAGCAAAGCATATTCCTTTTCACAATTCACTGACTCAAAGCCATTCAACAATTTGCGATTGGAGATATTCAAGTTAAGTCAATTTATATTTGCTTATAGGTCTCAAAAACCTTGGATAAGCAAACAGATGGCATTTACAAATAAAATACTTTATTGGCAGAAAAGCAATTTGCTCCACCGATGCTGGGTGACCACGCTACTGTGCTGTTAGCCAGGATAAGAAGAAGGTATAAAAGCTCTGCTGGGCCTGTAGCCTTTCATATTTCATAAAGCCCTTTTAAAAGGAATTCACCTTGACAATGCTCAGTAAAATAAGAGGAGCAGGCAAGTGAACTAGAGCCCCATATATCCTATGATCATAATCATTCGTACCATGTTGTTTACATCCAAGCAGTCATAGGGCTTCTCTGTGAAGAACTTATACGTGTCAGTAAATTCCTGCTGGAGCTGTTGGACTTGCTGGCTGAGGGCTCGACCTCGGACGCCTCCAATCTCCAGTTTCTCAAGCTTCAGCAGGTCGACAGCTGTTAACAAGATATCCTGCAGAGAAGGCAAGCTCCAGTCAACTGTCATACCAAAAATGCTGGCATTTCTCCAAGAGGTGCTGAGAACGTATTTCCATACTCACCTTAATGATTTTGACTCTGTTAACAAATCGGTCAAGTCCGGAGAAAATCAAAAGAGGGGAAAAGTCCCAGGGCCTAACCAAGCTCCCGTTCTTCTGGTACTGCCTCATATTGGCCCGCCGGTCCTCATAGGTGCTCTTGAAGAGAATCAGGACCTCCAGGGTGGTCTGTATTTTCTGGACAGTCTCAGAAACCTCTCCTCTCAGAATATCTTCTGGTACTAGATAGATGCGGGCCTGACAAAGGAGAAACAAGAATTATCTTTTTTTAAAAATACGATTACAAAATATGTGATGGGTAATTAGCGTTTGTGTTTAGTGGCATCAGTGGTTTTGTTTAATAGGCGAGTACAGGGAGTGCAACTTCCTGCAAACGGAGGAATCCAGATGGACCTCCTTATTTATTCCTTGTCTTCTGCTCTACAGTCAACTGTCATCAAACAGTTATGAATAAATATGCATGTTTATCAACCAATAGTTTAAATATATATATTAAACCACCAGTTGCCATTGAAAGCATTAATTAAAGAACTGCAATGTACTGACGTAGAAATGCATCTACATATGCACAGAGCATCTGAGGACATAAACACAGAGACCCTTTTATAGAGCTGAGGACACTCAGATCTACAATTCCAAAGAAAACTACAGCACTTCAAACCTTTTCTTTCCTCAAAGGCATTAGATAAACATTTCTCAGCTGCAAGATGTGGTCAGAATTCTTGTGCCTATCACGGTAAATGGAGCATCAGGAGAGAAGAGCTTCTCTAAGTTGAAACAAATCGTCAGCTATCTGAGCACATCACATTCTCGGGGCAGACTGCGCAGACCTGCTGTTCTATCCATTGAAAAGGATGCTGCATCTAAGATGAATTACACAGCTCTTACTGCTGAGTTTGCTGCAAAGAAAGCAAGAAAAGTGACTTTCGTGCATTTTATGTGATATCGACCCTTTCATCTAACTCTGAGAAGAAAGCAAATAAGCCTGTTCCCCGCAATGTTAGGCCATTAAATAATAGTGTATTTTCACCAAAATCTTGAAAACCTGGGTTGTTTAATGGCCAAATTTCACTACTGAGTTTTAATATTATAATCATTATATGGTGAATATTGTTTCAGGTGGTGATAAGAAAAATATGCAACAGCAAACAAGAAGATAGCCCAGACAGAAGCACTGGTTGGTCTCTGGGATCTAGGCCAAGTTTGAAACTGCCATGTGCAGTGTGGGCACTTAAATGCCATGGGACACAGTGGCAATCTAAAGACAGCCTACAGCTCAGTGTTTCCCAATGCACAGCCCAGCAGGTAAACGCTGGTGGCTGCCAGGTCTTTCCTGGGAAGGAGTTTCTGGTACATTATATATTTTTAGCTGCAAAAACAGGGACTTGCTTCCAATAAACTTAACACAATAAAACAGAACAGTTTCAGAGCATGAACTTTCATAGCTGAGCAGACAAAGAAAAAAGTTCCACCTACAGACAGAAAAAAAACTCTAAGAAGAAAATCACCCACCCACTTCGCAGTGACAGGTGATCCCTGAAAGCGCAGTTCAGAAACACTGCAGTATAACTACTTAGCAACACCGACTGCCCAACTGTAACCTAGCTGTAATACACATTCACTTGCCTGTCTATAGGGGATAGTGTGACACGGTTTTGTTTGATTGTTAGGGTTTCTCTCTAATATTGTGTTTACCTGGTAATATAAAGTGCCTTGAGGCAAAAGTTGTTGTGAATTGGCATTATAGAAATAAAACTGAATTGGATTTAAACTGAACCGAATTGAATTGTGAAGACAAAAGTCATTTCAACAAAACATACAGACAAAGAGCAGAAACTGCAGCTGACCTGCTGTATGAGGAGGTTACATGTCTCCTGCAGGAGAACAATCAGCCGTGCTGGAGTGTTGTAGTATCTTGAGTTTGCCCACACCAGACATACTGTGTGCATTAAAGGGCCGATTAGACCCTTGACAGCAGGAATCTCCACATTCTCCATGTCAGTAAACAGAGGCTGCAGGGGTCTCAGGTAGGTGCAGATGTCTTCTGCCTCCTCGAGAGCTGCAAATGAAGATGTGATCAAAGTCAATTTGACCACAAGTAAAAAGATAAAGCATCTTGTTCTTTGGCCCTTAAAGAACAAAAACATATTGCATCTCAGAAAGCAAACTTCATTAAGTTTATTGTCTGTTGTTAGATTACCTGCAAGGACATCCTGCTGCATGTTCATAAAAGCAGCATGGTAGCAGCTCTCCACAGCCTCCAACAATGCTGCCATCTTATTCACCTTGCATGATTTTAACTGGGAGTGGATGCACTTAAAATCTGCATATCTTAAAGAAAAACAAGGAAAGTTTATGGATCTATTTAACTGCAGCTTCCCAGGGGCCTGAATCACTTCTGAAAGACTGCAAAGAATGACTCAGGAAGTGTAAAACTGTTCTTAAAAACCTGGAAGCATTATCTGAGAAAATGCCAATTATAAAAACCATTCTGGACCATTTGGAAACCAGACATTAGCAAAACCTGGTTCACTGCACATTTATATGCTAATGTCAATCACCTTCAGCATTCCAGGCTTTATAATTTATTCCACATTTACTGGGACCATAATTCATAAAATATACATTATAAAATATTCGAATTACAGACCGAGACCAGAAATTCATCCAGAAATTTTTACATAGATTGGAACTGAAGGAACAAATCAAAACATTTTCTCATATATTTTCCTTAAAGATTCTTTAAGAAGCCAAAGGGGTTGCACCATCAAAAAGAAATGCAGATTCTCTGTTCTTCTTTCTTTTTCATTTGTATTATTGTAGAGAACCTTACAATATAAAGTGCCTTGGGGCAACTATTGTTGTGATTTGGTGCTACATAAATAAATAAATGAACTGAATTCAATTAATGCAGGGTCAGCGTTAATTTTGTAGCTACAGACTGCACAATATGAACTACCATATGTGTTGGCATTAATTTGTTCATATGAATAACATAAAAAATGTACCAAAGGCTGGTGGCATTAGAGTATGTATTTAAGAAAAAGGAACAACTTTTGTTGTTTTTCGTTTTTGTCTAATTTCTTCAGTGGAAAAACAAATGGTAAAAATAGAGCATACTGGACTGCTAGCATGTAATTCTCATAAGATGTAATTCTGTTACATAAGCAGATTTGTTTCAGCAAAGAAATAAAGAAAGTACTGGGCTGCAAATTACATTGTTCACTCGAGAGCACAGGCACTTTGAAACTGAAATTAGAAGCACTAGCAAAAACGTAGGTCCCTTCAGTATTTCAAAGTTGTATTATTTTCTGTGTTATTTTCTCACACTTGTGACACTGAAACAAGTACTTCTCAGAAGCTGCCACTGGCTACTTTGTGTGTGTAATAACAGAGGTGCTGACCTGTTCTTCCAGAAGAGCAACTCAGTGTGAGGTGTGGGGTTTCTGCCTTCCAGCAGAGCCTCAGAGGAGTCTTTTTTGAGGATATCACGGATTTGATGGCTCCACTCTATCACTGCAGACTCCAAGGAGTGGATGATGCTTTTATCCACTATTTCCCCCCTGTGATGTTTCACAAGTAAAGCATTTTAGAATGTATGAGTTGGACAAATGATGCATTGACACGATCCTTTGTGTCACAGCGGTCTGCTTACCTTTTGTCTGTCTCGAGGGCGGCTCGGTCTATTCGCTCCGAGCCTGCGGGAAGAGGCAACAGAGTCTTGCCTTGGATTTGGCCAGACACCACAAACACACTGTTCTTAAGGGAGTGGACATGACACTTGATATCCTGTACCACAACCTGTGGCCACTGAATGTAGTTGTTGCTGTTGGAGAGCAGTGGAGCTATAACCTGAAGGAGTTTAAAGAAATTGGAAAAATGTTATGGACTAAACTTTTAAAGTACAGAGTGACAGCAGTATTAGGAAAAGGACTTAAAGTTTTAAAAGTACTCATTTTTCTCAAGTGTGGCGTGTAAGTTAACTATGGACTGACATTAGCAATTATTTTAGCCCCACCAGTCATTAACCGTTACTTGTGACAAAACTTTTAGGTCATTAGTGTTATGCATATTACTGTTAAACAATTACTTTTGGCAAACAATGTCAACCATTTAGGTACAATATTAGTTTTGGCAACGTATTAACTAATATTTTCAATTACAGAGTTTAAATTAAATTTTTAATTTAAGCATTATTTTTAATAACACTGACTTTTTGCTATTTCAATAATTTGGCTGCTTAAACCTCGCCAAGCAAAATACCTACGTACAATACCTAAGTACTTGTACCTAGTACTACTTATCCACTTGCTACTGAAATATGTACTGTTTTAAGCATAAAAAAGGAATAGTACTTTGTTTTTGGACCACGATGAAAGCGGTCATTTAATTTGAACCCTCACTCGCAGCTCTGCATGCTTACTGCAGTCTAGGTAGGAGGTTAATGTACTCGGTCGTGGTAGGTAGGGCTTCATGCACCTAACAATCATTAACGTACCCTGCTCTGTGGCTTACCTCCTCAACTAGAGCAGAAAACTGGTCAAGTGGAGCATAAGACAGGTCCCCGTAAAACAAATTCTCTTTCATGGATTCGGGACTCAGTGTGGTTGTGGTTCGCTTTATGAAGTACACCGCCTTGTTCTTGGAGTCGCCAGTGAAGGAGGAGGCGGTCTGTAGCTGTCCTCCTGCAGTCACAGACACCACCAGAGTCCTCTGCTCGGCTTTGTCCAGGAACTCCTGCAGTACCTGCCTGTTGTCCTCGCTGGACACGCATTTCTGCCATTTGTCCTGTTTCAGTTTAAGAGTCCTCAGGACGCATTCCGCTATATAGTCCAGTCTCTCGTCCTCAGCAGCAGGTGACTCCCTCAGGTCCTCCATGTGCCCGGGTCAGTCACGTTGACTGTATGCACTGATTGTGTCTCGGCAACCATAGTAACGCCGTGTTTTGCATCAGGCCGTTGCTTGGGGAACATGAGCGACTTGGAGCTGATCCAGAACATCCCTCAGTCCATCCAGTTGCTGATTGACACCCATTTTCCCTGACAGGCTTTCAGTGGAAAGTTTCTCTGGCTGTGGGAACGACAAGCAACACACCTGAGATAAATGCACCTGATACATGTCACAAAATCATGTCAGTAAATAACTATTCACTAAAGCCGAATCCACTATAAAAATGGCCATGATAAAGTATAAACCAGCAAGGGCGCACAGACGAAAGCGTCTTCATTTTAGGTAACATGTTTAAACACAGCAAAAAGGTATCAGAACCAAAATAAATTTACTGCGTAAAACATTCAAACTTCTTGCAGAGTTACTCTTTAAACAAATGTGATGTAGTAAACCTGAGCGGTATGCGTGTGATGGAAGAGATAACTGGTGTTTAAAATGAAACACGTTTGCAGATTCATAAGTTCTGTAGTTGTAGCTAATGTGTCCTGTATGTTAAAACACTTCGCATACCTATTAGTATTCGAAGGGCATCTTCCTTCTGGGTCATCAAAGACTCTGGAGTGGATGTTTCAAGCTGCGCCCTGTTGGGTTAAGCTGTGATGAGCACCATTACTTTTCTACGTGAAGTCTGCTTTAATTGATTACATGCAGAGGATACAGGATGTTTACCTTCTCGAAAAATCATCACGATTATCAGCACACTGGATATGTTCGGACGAAATATGAATCCATAAGTAACCTGTATGAAAGTTACTATTTATTAACCCTTTAATCTAAATGATGTAAATCCTGATGGTTTTGTGAAAACTCTCGTTTTTGTCTTTGCCCTTTCGTTTATTAGGAAAGATGCGATTGCCACAACTAACCACAAGGTGGCAACACTGCACTTACTAGTCAGAGGCCTGTTCCAAGAAGCTTCTGATTTTGTCTTTATGTTTACTCGATGCTCCACACTTTGTGTATTCCTGAGCAAAAATCTGACGTCCTGCCATCTGAACAGACTGCAGGTCTGATATGAGAAATTCCAAACGTCACTACTGTACTGGTTTCTTGGAAGTGGTCTTTCTGTGTGTCCTCTGTTTGTGGGATATGATCAAACCTCACAGACTGAACGTGAACCATCGTGCTGCTGTTTGACAGGATGTGAGGCCAGCAGAGGAAATGAGTGTGTGCTCTGTTCATTATTCTCATGTGGGATGTGGAACAGGATTAGCAGCAAAATGACATCAAACACCGCCTCTGACGTCTTTTATCCTATGTAGGTGCATTTTATGCTGGGCCACCTTCAAGCACAGTGTGTGTGTAGGCGTGTTTAGGTGTGAGTTTGTGTGTACGTGTATGAATAAATATGCATGTGTGTGACCAATTGTGAGTCACTCAGACTGTCCAGCTAAACTAAGGAGTTTCGCTTCTTATGACAGAGCAAAAAGAACTGCAGAAGCCAGACTTTCCATTTCAGAATCACATGAACCGCCTGGTCCCTGATATGATGGAGCTGCTGGCTACATCCACTTGGGTGGCTGGACACTGGGATACATAAACCAGGAATGTTTCCTTCAACTGCATCTTTATATCAGCAGGAGGATGAAAGTGAGTCTGTTACAGTAAAAAATCCCTAATGTTGCTGATCAGTTACTATTTGTTTCTGGTTATCAAGAAGGGATCAGAGTGGAAAGACAAAGAACATTCATATTTACACATTAATCTAATACATACTAATTAACATTCATTTATCTGACAGACTTGCAAGCTTCAGAGAAAGTCTACTTTGCATTTAGAGGTTTGATCAGCTCAGGAATCGGCAACCTGCGCTCCGGAGCCGCATGCGGCTCTTTTTTGTCCTTATACTGCGGCTCCGGGTGGTTTAGGAAAATAAATTAGAAGTATTTAGCTGAAGTGTATTTTATTTGTGTTTAGTTCTTTTTTTAACTTGTAGTTCTAAATTGGAAGATTATTGTGATATTGAAATATAAAAATAAAATTGTATTTTTTTATTTTTCATCGCTCAAAATAAGCATCACGCTCGCGGAAGCCGGTGTACCCACCAAAACGCCGTGCATTTATCAAGACTTTCAACCCCAGGTAGGCCAATTATGGATCTTCGGATCCACATTATGTCAGCAGCTGTTCTCCACCGTGAACTAAGTTAAAAACAAACACCGCTCACGCCTCATAGATGACAGCTTACAATCCTGCGTAAAGATGAAAGTGACTTCGTACAGCCCCGATTTGCAGACGCTGTGCGCAGAGGTTCAGGAGCAGAAGTCCCATTGTAAACATATCACTGCAGACCCGACGATGTTTGCATGAACATGCTTTTCAGCATCTCTTTATTGACCACTTTTCACACACGGTTGCTGTATGCATACAGCCCGACACGTACCAACAACAGCAGAGAGAGCACAGACTTTAAGGCGGCGAGGTGTGATTGCGGGTGCCGCTCAGGTGCGTCCGCCTCCCCTGCAGCAGCGCTGCAGACCACGCCCCGCCACACACATTAACCAGGTAAAATACATATTTAGGCAGAATTTTGCAAATATCTATTTTTCATTTTTTAGCAGCATAGAGCTTTTTTTCCAATTATTTTTTAAAAGTCAGGTCAAGGCTCCAAAAGCCCAAAGGCGATATAAGGGTGGCGGCTCAGAACAGTTTTTGTTTGCTACATGGATCATTTTAGTTCAGCTGGGTGTCTTTCCTTTTGTTATATTTCTTTAAGAGTTCAAAATGTGTTAATTACATAAATAAAGTGTAACTTTCTCATTAGCACTTCATGGATTTTATAAGCAACACACTTTAGTTGTTCACACAAAGCATAAAGGTAAAAAAAACCCAATATATACAGTGTTATCTTCATTTTAGACGTCAAAAAGTATTTTCGGCTCCCAGTGTTTTCTTTTGCGTGGAAACCAGGTCCAAATGGCTCTTTGGGTGTTAAAGGTTGCTGACACCTGGATCAGCTGGATTAGTTTCCCATAGGATGCATTGTTAAACAAACAAAGTTGACACAAATAGGAAGACGATTCGGGTAGAAGATTCTATCCACTTTAAAATAGAAAATTGCTGCATTACAGTGGTTGAAAAAAATTAAATGGATTATTTGTGATATTTGTGAGTTAAAGAACAAAAGTAAACACAGAGCAGAAATATGGGGAAAGGATCAGGGCCACAACAGGCAGTGAAAGTCCGGGTTTTTCCAGATTTTTGACAGTTCATCTGTGGCATGTCTCCTCAAATTGGCATCTTTATGCTACTACATACTGAGGTCGCTTCAGTCAATATAGTTATAAACTGTTGTCATTCATCAGACAGTAATACGTGTAGTTTTTTTTGGGGGGGGGGGGGGGGGGGGAATTCAACAATTTCTGGTCTCATGTGACACAAAAATGATTCCAAGTCATTCAATGTTAGATATACAGACTCTGGAAAGGTTTAGGTTGGCAATATTCTGAGTTGAGCCATCAAAATCAGTATCACACAGCTGGGAAGACTCTGGCAGTCTTTATGCAACCCATCACACACACTTTTGATGGCTTGCTCTCAATAATGAGAGATATATTTAAAAAAAAATGAAGATTTCCAGTTTCAGCTTATTGCTGCCATCATACAAGCAGCTCACAACTTGTCTTTGGTATTTTGCAGACAGAAGCTTCAGGTTTGTTACTGCAGCACTTGAATCTGTACAGAAGTGATACGCAATAACTGCATACACACGTCTCCACTTCATGCTTTATAAAAAGGTGTTACTTTGTGCTGCTGTTGCTGTTTTTGGAGCTTATTTTTTCAGATGACTACAAAAAAATCCTTTGAAGCAGTTTGAAAGGGCGCTCAGGCATTTCTATTACACTTTCTTAATTTTAGATATGAAACTGTTGTTGTAAACACAGTAGACCAGTAGAGGTCAGTAAAATCCTTAGATTAAATCATGTAAATGCTTGCAGCCAAGCAGGAATAATCAACACTCACTAATAAAGTTATATAGACTTCCACAGAAAATATCATACACAACTGTATGAATAAGGCACACGCTCGTCCTAAGGTCTTTTGGCACACCCCGATAACATCTGTGTTCATGTTAGCTTAAGCTCCAAGCATAAATACAGATTAATAAACCAGTGCGGGGGGATATGTAAACCTATGGTATGATTTTAAAGCTTTGTTGTGTTGCGTTGGCATCAGTTGGCTGTTTAAACTTACCTTGGTTCAGCTTCACATAAAGCCTTGTAAACAGGTACAGTAAAAAAACGCATTTATGAACTTGTTAAAATTCTTCTTTCATCATCTATAATTTGCCGGTCCCTCTTTCTTCCTTGTTTTATTGCTTTCAGATGTGTATCAGCATCAGTATGAGAGAGCCCTGCTGGATGAAATTCAGGAGAAATAACACTTTTGGTATTTGTCCTAAACGATCCATCGACACATCCTCATTCCTCTGAAATAAAGCTAAACTGAGTTCACAGACTGAAATGTGGCCAAGTGTCTGAAGAGCAAGTATGTTCACAATTGTGAGTCACTGTTTTTTTTTTATGTATTACCACGCGTGTTATCTTACTCATACAATATTAACAATGCAGGACTTTGCAGACATTCCTCATTTTCGTACTTTAGCTTTTAGATGACTTCTCTTGACACATGTCCAGGACGTCTGGTCCCGACTCCAAATCTCTGTGCTGATTCACGAGTGCATGGTCGTCTGTAAGCCTTAGTTGATGTAAAAAATGTATGCACACACACAGTCCAAGTGTCCAGACATCGTCATTAGCTATGGATAGATTCTCTTTTTATAATTAACAATTGAAATTAAAACAAGTATCAAGAAAGGATTTTTGTGTGTCTCTTGTAGTAAGCCTGCCACTTTTACCTGGATTGTATAAGATTACAAATGATTTAGTATTACACAATAAAAATTCAGCGTGTGTCTTTGAAACAGTCTTAGAGTCTGTATCTGAAATGTCAGTTTACAGTAGAACATTCTATTCCACTTTGGAATTGGTTTGGTATCTTCCAATCAGGCATTTAGCCACTGAAAGTCATCAGCTGTGCTGTTGGTCTCTTTAGAAACATTTTTAATGGAATTATCTTGGCAATAATGTCGTACTGTGTGGAACAGCTCATCCATGACGCTTGTGCTTTATTTTTAGTGAGTTAATGTCTGGTATTTTCATAGTTTGGTAGTGTATAGACATAGCTTTCTAACAACAGTTGAGAACTTAGCTCATACACCGGTGATTACTTCTTGTTCTGAAAAATAAATAAATAGTTAAAAATAATAATAATAACGTGGCAGTGCCACAATGCCAACAATGACGAGTGAAAATGTGGAGGCCAGAATCTTTTATATCCATATTCTATGTGTCCATGGGCCAATTGTGATGCGTTGGATAAATAAAGTCAAAACAATTGTAGTTTATTGTAAAGTAACTAAACAGAGCAAAGACGTGATTTATAGTAAAACTGTCCAACTGCCCACCCACTTTTTATTGGACAACAACTAAAGTTAGCCTGCCAATCAACAATGCAACACACAACTTTTCACTCAAGTGAGGCTAGCACAACACGACACCGAATCTACAGGGTCGGCCATTTATATGGATACACCGTAATAACATGGGAATGGTTGTTGATATTAAAGTCCTGTTTGTGGCACATTAGTATATGTGAGGGGGCAAACTCCTCAAGATGGGTGGTGACCATGGTGGCCATTTAGAAGTCGGCCATCTTGGATACAACTTTTGTTTTTTCAATAGGAAGAGGGCCATGTGACACATCAAACTTATTGGTAATGTCACAAGAAAAACAATGGTGTGCTTGGTTTCAACGTAACTTTATTCTTTCATGAGTTATTTACAAGTTTCTGACCACTTATAAAATGTGTTCAATGTGCTGCCCATTGTGTTGGATTGTCAATGCAACCCTCTTCTCCCACTCTTCACACACTGATAGCAACACCACAGGAGAAATGCCAGCACAGGCATCCAGTATCCGTAGTTTCAGGTGCTGCACATCTCGTGTCTTCACACCATAGACAATTGCATTCAGATGACCCCAAAGATAAAAGTCCAAGGGGGTCAGATCGGGAGACCTTGGGGGCCATTCAACTGGCCCACGACGACCAATCCACTTTCCAGGAAACTGTTCATCTAGGAATGCTTGGACCTGGCACCCATAATGTGGTGGTGCACCATCTTGCTGGAAAAACTCAGGGAACGTGCCAGCTTCAGTGCATAAAGAGGGAAACACATAATCATGTAGCAATTTCAAATATCCAGTGGCCTTGAGGTTTCCATTGATGAAGAATGGACCCACTATCGTTGTACCCCATATACCACACCAAACCATCACTTTTGTTGTTCCAACAGTCTTGGGGGGATCCATCCAATGTGGGTTAGTGTCAGACCAATAGCGGTGGTTTTCTTTATTAACTTCACCATTCACATAAAAGTTTGCCTCATCACTGAACAAAATCTTCTGCGTGAACTGAGGGTCCTGTTCCAATTTTTGTTTTGCCCATTCTGCAAATTCTGCACACCGATCTGGGTCATCCTCGTTGAGATGCTGCAGTAGCTGGAGTTTGTAAGGGTGCCATTTGTGAGTAGCTAATATCCGCCGAAGGGATGTTCGACTAATGCCACTCTCCAGTGACATGCGGCGAGTGCTACGCTGTGGGCTCTTGCTGAATGAAGCTAGGACAGCCACTGATGTTTCTTCATTAGTGACAGTTTTCTTGCGTCCACATTTTGGCAAATCCAACACTGAACCAGTTTCACGAAACTTAGCAAGCAGTTTGCTAACTGTAGCATGGGAGATGGGTGGTCTCGTAGGGTGTCTTGCATTGAAATCTGCTGCAATGACCTGGTTACTGCGTTCACCAGATATCAACACAATTTTGATGTTAACCTCTTCGACATGTTAATGGCTGTGAACAAAGAGAAACTTGTAAATAACTCATGAAAGAATAAAGTTACGTTGAAACCAAGCGCACCATTGTTTTTCTTGTGACATTACCAATAAGTTTGATGTGTCACATGGCTCTCTTCCTATTGAAAAAACAAAAGTTGTATCCAAGATGGCCGACTTCTAAATGGCCACCATGGTCACCACCCATCTTGAGGAGTTTGTCCTCTCACATATACTAATGTGCCACAAACAGGACTTTAATATCACCAACCATTCCCATGTTATTATGGTGTATCCATATAAATGGCCCACCCTGTATAACAAGAAAACAAATTGATTTAGGGGCCGTTTTTTAGTTTCCAAGCCTGAAATTGCAACAGTCATTCGTACTCCAACAGGTCCTTACGTGCAGAGCACACCATTTTGTTGCTTTGGTATTGAGGTTCAGACACTTTTGTGTTACTTTTGTACACTTGAAATCTTTTTAAGAATGTGTTGAGATTTTCTGGCAAATTGCTTTAGGTGGGACATAAAATTCTCAAAAGGGAAGGCACATACACAGTATAAAGGGTCAAATGTTCAGTAGACTGGAACATAAACAACTACATGGATTTCTAATGATCTAAATCAGATGATATGTATTTTTGACATTTTGATGTTTGGTTCTTCATTTCCTTTTTGTGCTACCAGGGGATGCTGTGTGTATAGCACAAAGCAAATTGAGTCACCATCCATAAAGTCATACTGGTTAGTGAACAGCCTTTGCTTTACTGTTGCAGGGCAGCTATGTAAGCAAGTGAAAAACAGTGTAAACCATTGTTGGGCAACAGCTGTACAACCTCTTCCATAAAACCCTTCAAGAACTGATTGACATCATGTGCTTTCTTCTTTCATAAAATTATCAATAAGAAAAGTTTCCTGAGATATGAATTAACCCACTCAGAATGTTCAGTGGTAAGCATGTCAAATAAAACCCACAGCATCATCGACAAAAGTACAGTGAAGAAAACAGTAGATCAGGGATGTCCAACTCCAGGCCTCGAGAGCCGGTGTCCTGCAGGTTTTAGAGATCACCCTGGGTCAACGCACCTGAATCAAATGATTAGTTCATTACCAGGCCTCTGGAGAACTTCAAGACATGTTGAGGAGGTCATTTAGCCATTTAAATCAGTTGTGTTGGATCAAGGAAACGTCTAAAACCTGCAGGACACCGGCACTTGAGAGTTCGACACCCCTGTAGTAGATTGTAACGTCAATATTTTAAGCAAATTTGCAACACAGGTCAAAAACACCATTGAAACACACATAGACGTGTTCTACTGAGATGACAGTTTGACCTCAAAATGTTAGATGCATTGCTTTGTTTGAATTTACACCAAATCTTATCTATCAGTCAAATCAGTGTGCATTTCTATGAGCAAGCAGAGTCTGGTATGCTATCAACCAGCCATACTTGCCAACATGTTACTGGAAAAGAGTGCTTTACAGTGCTGAAAATGTGACAACATTTTGCTTCTGAAATGAGTGAAAATATTGTCACTATCAAAATGCTCAATGTCAGCATTAATAAAACATGCATGCATGTCTTTTAAAAACAATAGTGATTTATTTCCTAGTTTAAAACATCCTGAACTAAATCGAACTAATTAAATGGAATAAGCTTTACATTATAAAGTCTCTGTCTTTAACAAGCTAAGTCACAGTCTATCTATTTAATGATAAATGCAGGTTTCTCAGCACTGTGAGACCCAGATGTGCTTCTTGGCATCGCCTCTGTGGTCTCTGAAAGATGTGCACCTGCATAGTTTGACATATGGTTGTCTTTCATTGGTTAGCTGTGCTTGTTGAGGCTAGAAAAGTACTCCAATAGTTCCTCAACCGAGATCAGTTTACCAAATTCTGTAATTCTGTAGACAGGTTTAAAAATAGCAGAGGAAAATGTATGTGTGGTCTTGCATTGTTAAAGGGCCAAAAATCAAAACCACCATCTCCGGAGGAAAGCACAAGCCATTAGCAGCCCTAACAACATGATCAGATTGCCAGCTACGGTGATAGGAATGATGTCCAGAACAAAGACCTAATGAAGTGGAATGATCAGCACACTGTGGTGGGGTTCACAGTGGAACACAGAGCCACTCGGCCTATACGGTGCTGACCATCCGCAAAATGCCTTTCTAGAGTGCAAAGACGTTAACACGTTCACACAAACCTGCGTGTGGGTGCTGAACCACTGCGCGAACATGTGCTAGATGATGTGTAAACCACATTAAAAGCATTGTCAATTACCACAGGAGGGGGCTGGAGTATAACACAACGACAGCTCCTTTTAACACACGTGCCCTCGCAAACCCTCACACACATCTGTGAGATAAACAGAAGTTTAATGCCTGTGCGCCTGACAATGACCTCATACACGGTTGAGGGGAAATGCCAGGCAAAGCCAGCTCCCTCAATAACAGTTCGACACACAGAGCTAAAAGAACTCATTGATTTCAATGGATGCAATTCCAATAACCAGACGTTGAACACCAGACCGCGCAGAGACCGCAAATAGACATCGAAAATAGGATTCATTTTGCATCCGTTCTCCCTCTCCGCACTCTGCTCTGCTCAGCTCACCAGCACACATTTCACATTTGAGTCATGTTGCGGGTTAGCTTTTGGACACTGATTCCAAGGCATTCTTGGCAAAGCTGGTTAACCGAGAAATGTGGCGCAAAGTCTAGTCCTGAGGATATGCCACAATTCATAAAGGCAAGCATCTGTTTCAGTAAAAGTCTGGTTCCTGGGGAGTTGCCAGTTGCTGCTCAAACCGCTCACGTTGCCAGGCTTGACGTTTTTAATGATCATGCCCTGACACTGGCAGGACTGAGAACAGCACCTGACACCTGATGCTGTTTGTGCATGAATGTGTTTGAGGAATCTGGCGAATACCTCAGCCTCTTGGGAATGCCAGTAATCCTGAATGCTTCTGAATGATGCTTTTCCTTCACGGTTTGGATGGAGCTTGATTCATTTGTTCACTTCATGTCAAGAGCAGCAGCATTAATCATACTTGACTCGGTTTGACTGAAAGAAAACTTTTTCTTTTAGTAAAATCTGAGGATGAACTATTCAGATATTTGGCTTTTGTACTCAATCTCTGGCAGTGTTTCCTTGTATTTATCAGTAATGAGGCAATGGTGCTTTTCTGAAAGCCTCATCAAACTTCACTGACAACACATTATTGTGCAGCACTCAAAGTACAAGTGGTCCTCCCAGCACTGTCCTTAGTTTACACATTTGGAACCCACTGCAGAGAAAGAAGTGCATGCTACTAGCCTGCTCACAAAAAAAAGGAGAGAACACCCAGTGACAGCATGTCATGCTATTTACACTGCAGAGGCATATGACACGTTGAGCGAGGCAGGGGTAAAGCACAGGCCAGAGAGTGTATGAGAAAGCTGATAACAAGCTGAGAGGAAGCCGATGCTGTTTATCTGGGCTTTCTACATAGCTATAATTGCCAGGCCGCGCGGTCAGTGAATTATACAAATAGCTTGAAACAATGCTGGTTACTTTGTTCCTCTAAGGGGAAGGAGGTGAGAGGTTTTATGGTCTACGGTGGCGGAGGGCAGAGTTGCCTTCTGCCAGTCAGGTCTGGCCTCTGAGCCATGTGGAGATTTGTCAAAAGGAACACTGATGACTTTTAAAGAGCTTCAGGCCACAACTGGATGGGTAATTTTCATACTTTTGCGATTTGGTTAGGGGCCAAAAGCAACATGCTGGAGGCTCACTCTCTCTGAAACAGGATATTAGGCTATTAATGGCTGTCAGGGGACCAGCAGAATGACATAAATGTGAGGCTTTTTTCGTACATATTACTGAAAACTAGCAGAAGTCTTTGCATCTATGACTCTCATTTAATATAGTGTGGTCAGGAACATCTTGTATAGATACCTGGAAAATGGCTCCAAATTTGGGTCATATTAAAGGTTGCAGGCTATCAAACTGCCTTTAAATGATTTGGTGACAAAGTAATTAGAAATCAAATATTAAAAACAAAAACAAAACAAACAGAATTAAAATTATTGTCCATTCTGTCATTAAAATATCCCATTAAATCTACATTCTACTTAAATATATGACAAATTAAGCAAATTAAACACTTGGTGGCACAAATTCTTCAACATCATTAACGCATGCAGAAGAAGAGGACATAACAGGATTACTTCAAGGGGAACTACTATTATTTATTTTCCTGTTTGAAATTCATATTTTAGTATTGGACTAAACTAAAGCAGCTTAGCATGATTCACAGTTCAAAATAGCTTTTATTTATATCATAGTCAGCCTTAGTACTGCCCCTCAGTTTAAAAACTTGCTTTTAAAACAGCTTTCTTCTGATTTGCTGCCCCTCTCAAGTTTGAGTAACTTGTTGCAGAGTAGCCATGCCCTACAGGATACCATATTGTCTATTTACTCTAAATGGGAGTTTAATTTACAAAATGATTGTGTTCTAATCAATAAGACTTGAAGGAGTGTTTACTGAGGCCATAAAAGTGAGCAATATGTTTTATTTTTCATCGACTATTACACAATCACTTCTTTTTGCAACCAGGGAAGATGTTACCTGCTGGTCATTATAAAAAACGCAGGTCTAAGTCAATTTTTACTTTGACTGCAGGAGCCATTCTATAATGGCGAGACACAGTATTAAAAAAGGTAATAAACCAACTAAATCTTAATTTCCATGCAGCTCACAAAGCTTCATGGCTCAGTTCGGTTTTAACTGAAATGTTTCATTCTTCATGGTGATTAGCACTGTTGCCTCACAGCAAGAAGATCCTTTCTGTGTGGAGTCTGCGTGTTCTCCCCATGTTTGTGTGGGTTCTCTCCAGGCTTCCTCCCACAGTCCAGAGACATGCAGTTAGCAGGGTTAGGTTAATGGATAATTCTAAGTTGCCCATAGGTGCGAATGGGTGTCTGTCTCTATTTGTTAGCCCTGCGACAGACTGGTGACCTATCCAGGGTGTACCCAGCCTCTTGCCCTATGATAGCTGGTATAGACTCCAGCCCCCCGCCTGAGGGACAAGGATAAGCGGAGGAGAATGGATGAATGTTTCATTCTTCATTTGTTTTTGACTGACTGTTCACAACCAAACGGCAGATACAAACTAACTGATAGAAGTAGTGGAGCATTTAGCATTTAGCATCTAAAGAGCCAAATGTCTCCTGCAGGAGTTGGAGGCAAAAGCAGAGCAGTAAGAATGGGAATGCTGGACAAAATTAAAGCAAGTTAGCTTATAGTGTTACCGACTACTGTTCAACAGCATGAGGTAGATTCCAGGGACCACTCTGTAATACTATAAGAACTTTATTTATGAATTGCCTTGTCTTCTTTGTCTGCTATTAAATTGCATGAAATTATGTTCTGGAATAGCAATAATGTAATAGCCCCTATTTCTATTTCCAAACAAAGGCCCACTGGGTTTTAGCCCCGCGGTGACACCTTACCTGGGCTTCATAACAGTGTCTGGCAGTGGTGTTAACCTCCGCGATGAGGCTTGGCCTGGCTCTGTGTGGAGCACTCTTCCTAATAACTGTGTAATCAAGCCCCAATTAGGAGCCAATTAGAGGCAGGGCTTCACCTATGAGGTCAGCATTATTCCTAGATGCTCGCCTGCTTATTCTTTTATAAATAATTTCTGTGCTTATAACAACAACGTGCTTGAGCAACAATGAAAAGGGTTTTTTTTCTCCAGTTGAACTAAAACACAGAGGTATCGCTGGCAGGAGAAGAACACTAGTTAATGGTGATCCAACATGTCCAACAGCACTCTTGGAGCCACAGATGTGTTATAAATCAGACAGACTATGTATAGACTGAGATTTGAAGTTCTTGAAACAGTTTGGGTTTCTTGTTATGTCATACAGCAGCCACAAATCAGCTCTGAGGCCACCAAGGCATACAGTAGTAAGTTTTTCTAACAGCCTAACAGAAAGGCTCCGGTGTTGATGAAAAGACATGACATGACATTAAAAGGCACTGTCTGGCATGGCTGGTGAGTGTCCTTTACCTCACAGATTCCTGTGATACAGCTAAAGTAAATTTGGGCCTTGTTGTATATGCCTTACAGAAGTATACTGTTTATTTAACACCGCCAGCGTGCTGAGTTATGACGAGTAATGATTACTCAAATGCCTAGTGTTTGGCCTATTGTACCAGGAGTGCCTCCAAACAGCCCCACTGGTGTTTATTTGAATTTTCCATTTTATATTGCTACGTGTCATTAGGCTGTTTAGAGTTTACTCTGAGTGATGGATCATTTCCTTCATCTCTCTCCACTCACCAAAAAACCTGTTGGATGGTGCTCACTGGTCCTAAAGGTGCAGATCTGTATATGCGTATGTGTGGAAATAATGGTGCCCAGAGTGCATTGCAGATGTCTTATTTCATTAGACAACACCTATGCAATCAGTGCTGTGACTAGCTGGGAAAAAAAGACAGAGGATGAACTTAAAGCATCTCGCTCCCAACTGTTAAATGTATTTCCACAGCAGCACGGCGGTATATTGGGTTTAATGTTCCTCTAAGATGTTCGTGTCACTTGAAGTAGTTTACAAAGCAAGTGCAATGTCAAAATCTGAATCACTGTTAACATTGTGGCTAATGCCAGATTCTGCTGGGTATAGTGGACAGGTACTAAAATAAAAAGAAGATCCAACAACTTTTCCTAAAACACAGTGAAACATTGAGCTGCTTATTCTCCTTCTGTCTACTAATTACTTTACAGTATAATAATATAGTATATAACTGAATGGGAACTGGTTTAAGTCTGACAGTGGAGTCTGCGTTAGGATAAAACCGACATATGAGAACCCTTTGATTAGGTTTATCCACCAGAACTACCTGGTCAGTGTTAGAAAGCTCAGCTGTCTAATCTATGTGAACCCTTAAAAAGATAACAGGTCTCTTCAACTCCTGAACTCTGCTTGATTCAGATTACAGTAGTCCCTTTTTTATGCTGGGTCTTGGTCCCCTCGGTCTAAAACAACCTATGTTAGTTCAACTACCTTTAAGAACAACATCCTTTATTACCAACTGTCTTCTGATTGGCTAACCTTTATAAACAGGTGGTATGGACAGTAGATCTGTGCTTATGTTGACCATATTAGTGTCAACATAGGAAATGACATCATACAGGGCCAAGAGTAGAAAAAACTGTTTCAAGTCTGAGCTTTTGACTCGCAGTAATTACTTGCACATACACCGACCTCAGTATTTGGAAATCATGATTTATATGAACAGTCACCATTCTAATAGTGTAAACATAAAATAAGGAAAAATAGTGCAGACATCCTTAACAAAATATGCTCTAAGACATGAGTGCTGTTTTCCTGACTTAGTAGTGAGATAATAACAGACAGTAGCCTTGCCTTGCTGTTTTGAACAAAAGCCATCACAGTGTTGCAAAGTAGCTGCTCCTAGTATTGTCATCTCCATTTCCAGAATACTCTCCACACTCGCTTCCTGTTTCTTATTCTCATTTTCAGTTTCTCTGTATTTTTACCACATTTCTATATCTTCTTCCTTCAAGTTTTTTCTTCTGCTCCTGCAGTTCCTTCATGTCCCTCTCTAACAAGTGGCAGCGAGAGAAAAAGGTGGAGTTTTTGCTCCACAGAGCTGTGTTTACTAGTCCTTTTCTCTCTGGAGGTCTTTGGCTTCTTTGCCTGACAGCTGTTTCTTGGTGTTGGTGAACTTCAAAGAGACACCCATTCCCCTTCTGCAGTTTCTGGATTTCATCGTCTCTGAGGCTGATCTCCTCTTTAGGCTGGTTCACCTCCTGCTGCCATTGGTTCCACATCATTGACATAATCTGGTTTTCTAAAGAGGCATCATCCTTGACATAATTGAACTTGGGATTTCTCTGCCTCTGGGTCCCCAAGAGTTGTGGCAGCTTGTCTGTAGAGGCTCTCTTCTCTCTCTTTTTCCTTCAGCATTCCGAGTTCAGTTTCAAGCCCAGAGATTGTGGCATAGTTCTGAAAACAGCATTGCAAATGTTGTCACAGAAGAACCTGTACTTGCTGAATGTCTTGCACATCCTGAGGTCTCTGGACACCATACTGCTTTGAGAAGATTCCAGTATGGGGATAGCTTTAGACATCACTTTTAAAGTAAGATTTTAAAGATGTGTCTTTTGATTATGTTTCCTGGAGGACTGAGTCTGCCTATTCATTGCTTAGGAACAGGTATACAGCCCCTTCAACTTTAGTGCTGTTCTTACTGAGTTACCAAGAGTGGAGTGGGTCAGGTCATGTGCTGGGGTGCTGATTTTTAGTACTGTGTGAGGTGTAATTAAAATGTTCATGGAACAGTAGTTGGGAATAGTAACTTACCATATTAGCGACACATCAAACAGATCGAAGAGTTTAAAAAAGCATTAAACAATTATTATATGCTGTAAAAAAAATGCTTGCAGAGAATAAAAACACTGGTCAGTGTTCCACAGGGAAACCCTTAAAAATCAATAAAAGATTCCTACCATTGTCAAAAACTGGTGGGTAGACCAGTTGAATGCTGAACAAATTTGCTTCTCACTTCAGTTGTTACTTCATCAGTCCATGTCTCAGAGTGTGACACCTTGCACCAAAGTACACCAAAAATATAAGGGCACGCAGAGCCATGTTCTGTTTGTCAGATGTGTTTAACAGGTAAAGCTCTTCAGAAACTGAAACATGATGCTTCTTTTCCACCATCCTCTAAATTGAACATTGGTCTCATAGTAAGGTGTATTCAATACCATTACTCTTCACTCATCATCGGTCTCCTCTTGGTTATACTACAGTATAATATTACATATATTTTCTAGGCAGGCTGGAAAATTTATAGACACTCCAAATGCTGCAACTAGATATATGAATAGCAACTAATGTAGTTATAATGACGGACTGATATTAAAAACAGGGCTGTTAGCCTTACAGTTTTCATCTGACATTACTCCAGCTAAGCTTCCTCACTTTTGATCAAAATCATATTCCTGGTTAGAGCAACAGAAATGAACCCTAGACCATTCAAAATCCCCAACACTCTGACTTCAACAGTTTTAGCTCTTTTTTTTTTTTTAGATTAGGTTCTCTTTTAATATTTCAGTTACATCTGAATATTACATAGGAAGAATTTTGATGTTTTTATTGAAACAAAGATGTATTGCTCTTTCATTTTTTAAATATAGACTATATAGTCTAAATGTTCTTCCAGAGTTAACATGAAAGTCCCACTGGACTTGTTTACCTGAGCACTCAAAGCACTTTATACAACTTGCCTCATTAAACCTTTCACACATATCCAGATGGATGCATCAGAGAGCAACATAAGGGTTAATATCTTGCCCACTACGTTTGGCATGAAGAACAGTTCAGGGAGTGACAAGCTAACAGTAAATGGCTAATAGCAAACACATACGTATCTACTGTATTATATAAATCATGTGATAGAAACACACATTAGCTTCTTTTTCCCCTCACAACATCGATGAACCCTCCACTTGCCATCGTCTCGGGTCTTCCATCCACTGTTTTGTTTTGTTTTGGATTTCCTTTTTACTTCTTTGAAAGCACAAGTTAATCATGTTCTAGTTTCTGAACATGCCACTTTCCAGTGCCTCTGAGTTTGTAGTTATAGTTCTGGTCTGTTCATGTCTGCCCAAGTTTCATCTCCATGTTTTGTTATCCTTCAGTCTCCCCAGTCATGTCTCCATGTCTGTTTCTCCCCAGTTCTAGTGTTGCGCCCACATATCTTAGTCTGAGTCTCAGTGTGCGTTACTTCCTGTCTTATTTTGATAGTCTGGAGCGTCGTGCGTAATATATCCAGTTTTCTTCCCTGGTCTCATTTGTCTAGATTAGTGTCAGCTGTGTTCCCAGCTGTGGTTATGTTATCTGTGTTTCCTTCTGTTCTCTTTTGTGTTCTCCCTCATGGTTCTGCCCTTCCTTGCAGTATAGTTTCTGTTTGGAGGTTTAATTTTCCTAGTTTTGTTACTCGCGTTACTTTGTATTTCATTTTATTTTTATTAACTACCTATTTTACTGCTTGAGGTTCTGAGTCCTGTGTTTGGTCCAACCTCTGCCAGCCACGATGCAACCACCAAGTTTGCCTCAGTCCAATATTTACACCGACAGGCCAGAGGTCACTGTTTCAGTGATAAAGATGTACACATCGTGGACAGGGAGGAGGATAAAAAAGAGTCAAGGATTCCATTTATGTGAAAAGGGAAAGACCATCTGTGAATTGAGGAGGGGGACCTAAGGGTACATCTTTCACCATCTTACAATGCTGTGATTGGAGCCATTCCCCAACTCTCTGTGAATGGTCATAGCAATTTGCATATTAAAAATCATGAAACTGACCTCACAGCCTGTTGTTAATCAGCGGTGCTAGTTTCAGTCAATATACAAATGTACCATTTATAAGGTTGAGGAAACCTGCAGTCTGCTGAAACTGAGGAAGTCACTTACGTTTCTCCCATTGAAAAGGCTACGTCCAGATGAACAGAATGAACTTCCTTGGCTTCTCTTACCTGGATGATTGAGCATGCATCAAGACAGTCACGTGGTTTGGTTTCTGTCACTTCTGCAGCTATTCTGTCATATTGTCTGCAAAAACAACTCTGTTCTGTTTCATGAGACTCAGTTTTGTTCTATTTCCATTGTGCTTTATTCAACTTTTTTTTTTTTTGCAATGTTTTTCTTTTTGCTGGTGATTTCTCATGTTGCAGTGCATTTGACACTTCAGGGCCACCGTTGATTCTTCCCTCATTCAGAAGTATCGCTTTCCGGATAGGGAGATGACCCTTTACAAAGATATATTCAATTAATAATTAATAACTTAATTAATATGTTCACTCAGGCATACCTTTTGTTTACACGAATGGGCGCATGGTTATTTTTCAATAGAAAATGAATATTGTTCTTAAGGAAAACTTGTTATTCTTTTTCACCCTAAACTTTATAAGTTTAAATATTTAACATAATTCACAAAAACTGGAGCCAACTTCATAGATGAAGCCACATATTCTGTTTCAAGCTCGTTGAGAGAAGTGCAAGTGAAGATACTTTGGTTATTTTGATATAATATAGGTGTTCAGGTTATTTCATCACAGGTGTGAAAATAGGGAGCCTGCTTGTAGCAAGAGCTGTAATATAATGCATTATTATATTGAAATATATGGATATAAGTATATCAGTAATGTACTATTTAAGCATAATTTAACTGTGAAGAAACACTAGCTGTAATGACCAGCTGGCTGAAACCTTTGCAGTGTTTCTCCTCACTCCTGAAACTAGCCTACCAAGTCAGACAAGAAAGGAATCATAAATTAGTTTCTCTTGTAATCGCTAAGCCCTGGCTGGCTGTCCCAAGATGTCCTCCTAGATTTAAAAGCAACAGCGTAATGTTTATGTTGGCTGCAAGAGAATATGCATCAAACTTCATTTGATGTATTAAAGACACTCCTGGACGTTGTTTACACACGCAGGTGAAAGCTTGGGAGATGAAATCCTATTTTCTCCCTGTTTGATGTCAGGACTTTGAAGGCCAAAATCAATCTTAAAACCAGATAAGAGTTCGGGCTTTGGGGGTTCATGGAATCACTGTGTGCTTTCATGTATTTTGGATATTTCGCTGGAAAATTTGTGCAAAAATGTTTGACAGCATGTGGATGAATTCCTACCATTTTGACTTTCAATTTCCCGTGGAGCTTTGCAGCTACTCGAGCATATGGTGAAAGGTCAAGTGAATGTTATAAAACAGAGCAACCCAACAAGACTGCGTCACATAAATTCTCAGCTAAAACATTAATCTAATTCATTAGTAACTGATCTTTTTTTCTTTCGGTATTATTGGCAAAATTCGAGTGAGTAATCATCTGGTGGACTGTATTGATAGCAGTATTGATGATAGATAACCCAGTAGAAATCCTTTCATTGCTCTTTGAGCCCCAAACCTCATTTGAAGGAAAACAGTGCGCTTATTTTGAAAGTCATGCCTGTTGCAGGTATCACACTACGCCTCTTCTGTTCCATCTGCGACTCAGGCCACGAAGTGTGATGAAATCTGTTTTGAACGCTCATTATACGAGTTATGTCATGAAATATTCATGTCATTTGCGTAACATGCGATCAGCATGTTTGCAAGTCTTCTATAAATAAAAGATACCGCTTTTCTCTTTGTTTTGCTCAAAATTCACTCGTGAGATTATTGAAACGAAACAGCTTGAAATGTGCACATTGCACAGGTTGCGGAAAGAAATACCCTTAACATAAACATGACGTCTCCTTACATGTTCGCGGTGAATTCTTTCATGCCATTTAAAGTGTGAAATACAGTGTCATGCTTTTCAGAACAAGACCTCATATGGAGAAAATCATTGACGTTGACAACGCTTTAATTACCACATTCCTAAATCTTATTTCATGCCTGGAAAAGAAATGCTCATATCATGTTTTCATTGATGATCATTGATATTAATATTTTACATTCGAATTAAGCGAGCCATTTTCTGTGCTCCTTCATTTTAACAGAAGCACATTTTTCAAAGGAGGATTCAGTGCAACATTAATAGATGTTTAACAAAAAGAGGTCAGAGCAGCGTTTGGAGTACATTTCCTTGAAGGGGCCACAAGAAGGGTGGGATTAAACTGAAAAAGAGAATCAGAAAACAGTCGTCTTAAATACAGTCCTTCTACTCTGGTATGATTTTTTTTTTTAAACTTGGAAGTTCACTAATGTCCTTGCCTGTGCTGCCAATGTCATTTACGAGGTGGTTACAGTCCCTGCTGAAGATATTAATGCAGACCATGGAGGCATATGTGTTTAGTTAGTGGGTTTGGGTCGAATTTATGGTTATATGGTTCAGTCATTGTAAGGGGGAACATCAGAGCTCCAAATCCACAAGTTAAAATAAATTTGTGATTTATCATATATTTAGTCCTATTTACACAGTTTTGGCTTTTTCCATCAGTTATTGTAACACTGTACTCGGGAAAGGAACCACTAAGATCTGGGAATGCAGAGACAGCTTTTATTCTGTCTGTCAGTTCAAAATGCAAAAATAGTTACAACCTCCAAATCAAATTATTCTGCAGATTTCATTTACCCTCACAGCTCGTGTCCCCAGAAACAGTCACGTTAAGTATGCTACTTCTCAGCAGAGGCTGCACATACTTGCACTGGTGCAGTGGTTAGGAGTACTTAGTTAGCTCACAGCAAGACGCTGGGTTGGGAGCTCCTGGTTTTTGGACCTCATTGTGTGGAATTGCCTCCATTGCCTTCCGGATTAAATTCCTCCCACGTCCCCAAAATTGGCATCTTAGATTAAGTCACTATTTTTTATGTCTTTTTTTATGCTTTTGTATTTGTCCTGCTCAGATATTAAGGACAGCTTTGCAGGCCATCATCTATGAGTTATAGCTTGTATACCGTCACAAATGACAGTCTTGATGAGGTCATTGGGCCTTCAAACAACCACAGAGAAGGGCAAAGTTAAAATATGCAAAGATCTGAAGTGAAACCTACTGTTAAAAAAGCTGTCCACTTTGTCAACTGAAGTCACTGTCTGTGGCTTTCATGCTGCTTAAGATGCCATTTCCTTTCTCCCATTCGTGGTGCTGCTACTCCCTTCCAACCAATCACATTTTGACCTACACGTAGCATCATCAACATAGAGCTAAATGCTTTTGTTGTTTTGGGGTTTTTTGGGGGGAGGACTGCATATTTGAGTAGGTACCCTCGCTATAGGCTCTTCATAGGCAAATGCAGAGCTTCCCTGTGGGAACAGTAAACAACTAAAACAGTCTGTAAAGCTAAGCTTAGGCTCTGTATGGAACCAACCATAACCAGACACCAAAGAAAAGGTAAAGTTGTAAAGGTGGTACTGGAATATGTTAATGCAGTTAATCTTTTATCGTCTAGCATTTAGTCATCATTGTACTGACTTGTGTCACTGTAAATGACCCAGTGAACACAATATATACACCAGCTCCTGAATGTATCTTTCTTAAAGTGGTAAGTTTAAGAGCTGATTTTTTTCTTGAATTGTTGTTAACTTTGCATTTTTGCCATTTGCAAAGAAAAAGCAGCAAATTAAAATAAAGAAAGTTAAAGAAAAAAGCTAAGGGCCTTAAAAATAAAACAGCAGGCTGAAAGACGCTAAGCTGCTCATTAGCACTTTGAAAAAGTAAAAGAGTACAAATATAATTATTACTTCTTTTTTAGGTTCATTACTAAAATCAGCCTGTTTCAAATAGACAGCAGCTTAAAGCAGTCTGGTATGTGAGTAGAGTAAATACACACTGTGCTGGAGTCTAAGTTATTGTGTGACAAATTGATCACTCGTATTTGTATCCAGCCCAAGCTCATTGAGTTTATCCATGTTACATGCTGAACAACTGGCCTTGACAATGAATTTATGTTTTTCTAATGCAAATGAAGTACTTCCTTAATCCCACTGAAGGCCAGAGCTCAACAGAGGTGCATGTCATCCTCTCCTCTTTCTTTCTTCTCTTACATCAGCCTACAGCTCATAAGGTGGACTTGATGCACTGTGATTATTCACAGCGGGAACATTTGTCAAAATGCAAATAAAGGTATACGAGTGAAAGCTTTGAGGAAACCCAGACCACCTGGCCCCTCTGGCCCTCATTACCTCCCTGCGTGAAGAGGCCCGGCACAAACATGAGCATGTTTTCAGTTTGCAGCAGCAGGAATAATATATCTGGATGTGAACAATTGTGCTTGTTTTGCCATTACACTCCAGGCTGGGTTCGGTTCAACATACCAATAGTTGCTATTACGACTGGATGACAGCAGCCTTTCTGCCCAGTCTTCAAGCACACCGCACTCACTCAAAGCTCCATGGCTGAGGTAATGCCTGGGTTGGAGGCCAGAAATTCATACTCAGAACAGGGATACGAAATCAGATCTAAATTTAGAGGTTTGTTAAGTAGACTCTGTAACAATTCCATCAATCAAACAGTCTAACTTCTCCCTCTCATGTTTTACAAAAGAGGATTTTCTACATTTTATTGCTATGTATCATGGATTACGTCACGGCTGTGCCTCACAGGCTATGAGTTCTTCGGTGTCACATTTTAGATGCCTGACATCGACGTCATGTTTGGCGTCTAACTTTAACCCCCCAAACTTTGACATGGTGCATTTTTCTCTGTTCACTGTTCATGACCAACAACTGAACCCCTTGTCTGTAATAGACGGAAGAGAGCTGAGAGGCAGGTTCATCGCTCATCCTCTGAATGTTTTGATACTTTGGTCTTGATCTGCGGTAAACGCTACAAGCTTCTGGTAAATACCAAGCTGACTGTAAAATATTAGCCCCTCTCTTACAGGGTATCATATGAGCCTGCCTTGGGGCGTCGCTGAAAGCTCTTAATGCTTTCCATTCAGCCGCAATGCCACTTTTCCCAGGAGCTGGACTGTCTGTCAAACTGATGAGAAAGAGAATTGACATGACAGAAACTTGGCTATACTGTTTAATCATACAGTTATGTGAAGAGGTACACTTTGGACAAGTGTCCAAACTGTAGTTAAAGTGTGGCTAGCTGTGTCAAGGCTTTTGGGCTTGTTATTTTTCAAATGTGCCACCATAATGTTCACTAAATGTACAGAAAATGAAATACAAAGAATGATAAAACCTATAAAAATACAAAGCAAAATAGTCTATCACAATAAAACATATGCGAACACAGATTCATCTAAAATATAAGGCTGTAGTCGAATGTGCCATGGACATACAAACCGGCTTTACTTCCCACTTTTGAAGCTGTACTGGTGGATATTTTGTACGACCCATGTGCCAAATGGCTAGCAATACTGGTACTCCCGTTTTCCACAGTGTCTTTTAATTGTTTAACTCGATTTTGGTTTGAACTTGCACCACTAAAGTGGCTAGAAAAAAGACACACGAAATCTAGTGCAGTTCTTTCCATACAAAAAATCCAAAGTGAAGAAAACTGATGCACATTTAATTCTGATCTGTCAAAGTTAAAGTCAGGTTGGGGTGGACTGTATTTAACTTCAGATTTGATCATGTTGTAACCATGGGAACACCAAGCTCAGACATGTGTCATTATTTGGTCCAGTTTACCAGTCGTGAACATGAAGATGACCAGTTTAACACTCGTAGGTGTAAACAGAAAATTATAATTATAATAAACGTCAAAGATTGATTTTGAGTGTCATGTTGTGTAAATGTGTTGACACAAGCACTGCGAGGATAGTTTTGAAAATAAAGCAGACTTTCAGTCTAAGTGATTGAACTAATTAGCTACTGGAACGCATTCATTTCCAGTTGTTGCATGATTGTTTTATAGAAATCACTTTTATCCAATGACCTCACTACTCTATCAAATAAGTCAGAGATAAGCTTGCAGAGGTAACAACCCAGTCTGCAAACAAGAACCCGGATTATAAATAGCTCTAAAGAGAGCTTCAGACTGCTGGGAGGAGAGAACACATTGCTTCACACACAAACACACATACTGTCGAAGTACATGTGGAGCAGCAACAGGGCCGGGTGAGGACAACCCCTTTGGTGGATCAGGATTACCCCGCCGCTGTATCAAACCTCCACCGACAAGTCAGTGTGAGTTATGCAATATATCTTCTCATCGTCTTTGTTTGGCGCATAGTAAAGCAAATTTATAAGAGAATTGGCATTCTGAAAAAATCTGGCTTCCTTTTATTCAGGACACAAGTTTTATAAAGCGAAGCAATCTGGAATAACAAAGCTAAAGCATAAATAATAGTGAAATAATATTGTGCTGTGTCATTCAGAAAGAATTGCAAACCTCACCTGTCCTCTGCTTGACTCGTCCAAATTCAAGTTCTTTTAACAGTTTTTGTGTCTGACTCCTATTTTGTGATCAAAGTATGATAGAAAAGGATACTTCACTAAAGTATGCATTGTGATAGTGGCTTCAAAGGCATGGAGTTAAGATTCATAACTGTTAGCGTCTGATGGAGCGAAAAAAGATAATAACCTCAGCAGGCATTTAAAGTGAGGATGCAAAGATGAACTTGTTCTAACAGTACAGGCAATTATGAGTTCAGTTATTAGTCATGGAGAAGATAATGCTGAAACTAAAGAAACTATGAGAAAATCAACTGAGCATCCAACATATGCTCCAAAGGCCTTCCTGAAGTAAAATACTGCTTGATTACCTTTGTTGCCATTATATAAAATGAGATAAAATGAACTAACCAGGAACTAAACTATGGAATTGAAAAAAAAAAAAAAAGCAATGATAGATTCATGTCTTTCTGCAACTTTCCAGCTTTAATGTTAATGATGTTACCTATTTAAGGAAAACAAAGATGAAGTAAATCTACTTCAACTAAAAATATTGCAAGAAGTGGATATCAACCATCCGGGTCAAACCATTAGAAGATGGTCTGCAGGTAATATAAATAAAATGTATGCTAATCTTAACATTGTCCAGACAGAGGTGAGGAGAAAATTTTATTATTGCCCTGTATGTGTTGTTAATATCATGTTGCTAAAGAATAAATAAAAATAAGCTCATAAAAAACAATTATACATTTTAGCTGTTAGCTCTCCCCTAGCTAATGCTATTGCATCCCCAATGTTTGTTTGTTTTTAAAACAACAATTACATCGACAGGAAAACTTCCATTATTAATCAAATAAAAGTGAAGAATGAAATGTGAGGTGCCTTTACGGGTGTCAGCTCCATCTTTCTGCTCAATTTCAGCAGAAACTTATTTCTGGCTGTACACAACCAAGATGGCGACTATCTTCAAAACAATTCGAATTCTTTATTTTATAATATTAACTTTAAAAAACAACAACAGCAACTTATATACACACTTGTATGTACGTGTATAATAATAAAGAGAAAGCGAAAATTAACACAGACAACAAATAATTGAATTAACTGCATGGAACTCCTTCCAGTGTATTTTTGTGGCATCAACACCTTTAAAATCACATTTTACCAAAAAAACAAAAAAAGCAAAAAAACAAAGAAGAAAAAACAATTAAAGTTCAATAATCAAACTGAATAAATTGATTTTCAGTAATAACCGTATCTCAGGCTTTAATTTTTTTTTCTTATTTTTAAACCTTTTGGGAAAATGTGCATATTAAACAATTAAACAACCAGCTGTCATTCATGAACTCAGAAACAAAGGCCTACATCTTCATTTTTAAAGTATATTAAATTATATTAATAACAAAACAAAAAGCTGTTAAATTAAAAGAACAGTGTGTGACATGTTTAACTGTTTATATCTACAAGGGGGATTAAATATAAATGAGAAATAAATGTGAAGTATTGGCAAAGCAGTTGGTTGAACTTCACATTCAGCCATTCTCATAGATGCTAAAAGTGTTGCAGAGCCTGCATTTCGTCAACTTGCCTGTTTTATTAAACTGGTCAGAGTTGCTGTCCCTTCTTCAACATCGTCAGAGCTTTCCTTGCTAATGTTGAGTTATTAGCAGCTTTTTCAAACCCTGTGTCTACATCTCAAATGTTGGGCAACTTAGTTAACAAGAGGAAGCTCACCTCATATAATGGGAACAAATTTGATATAATGGACACAAGCGATGGCTAAACATTAGCCAGTAAGAAGCTTTTCTAGCTTTTATTTCTTTCAGCTGATGTATTTGTCACAAGTGTGCAAATACCATTAAAAAATTCATGTTTTAAAAAAGGTAAATTTATAGTCAGCTGATAAATGGTGGTGAACTTAAAAATGAAAAGAAATGAAAAAGATCTTTATTCTGGCAAAAATACCTTTGTTACCTTTCAAATTTATGGACGTGATTAAAAGTTACCAGTACACTCTGGACTGAATTAAAACAGCCAACAAAGGAAGGTAATGGTATAATTCACCTTAGAGAAATAGATTCCAGTGGAATACACATTTAAATGCTGATGTACAGAATTTAAATTGTCCAAAATGCACTAGACAAATATTCCAAATCTGATTATTATTAGTCAAAAGTAAGTCGAGCAGTGAGTCTGTGTAGACATATTGGCTTAGGTGAATGTTGGGGTCCAGGTCTGAGGCCCAGTCAGCTCAAGAAGCAAAGGAGGATTGTTTATAGAAGCAGAGACGTTCAGGAGGAACGTATCTTCTGGGATGATCCCAGGAGCCGGACCTAATTAGAAACAACTGCTTGAAATTCACTTCAATGGCTACACAGATCTCTTTTTATGTTGCTTGGCTGGTCTCGTGCATTCATCAGCTGCACCTCGAGGCTCATCTCCATCTCTTAAGATCCCCCCGGCTGCATGGTGTTTGTGGATTTCATGTATGGTAAAAAGAAATTTAAAGCCAGCCACCTAACTCTCCAGCGTTATCTCTACTCTCCCTGCACACACACACACACACACGCACACACAGACACACACACACAGAGTATCTCCAAAGTCTTGTCTTGAAACAACAGGCTACAATCACACTTGTCAGGTCAAATCTGTTTCCAATTGGAAACAGGGCTTTCATGTGTTTAGACCTCGCCCTGTTGCTTTTGAGAAACATTACATCATGGACCTGCTTTACTGTAGCTGCACTGTAGGTGCCTCGTAGTGTTTTAATTTCTCACCCCTCTCGTGTTTGGAGTTGAGTCAGTTATCATTAGCAATGAGATCATGCTCCAGAACAAAAAGTGCCACTGCCGAGTTCTTTGAATCCAACTATGAAATACTGACCTTTTGTGCAGCATAAATTCTGCCGTAGTGCGCCATCCATACAATGATTACACATCTGGCAATATCATGATTTGGCATATATGAACCCAGACGTGAACCTTCTGAGTGTTCAAGTCAGTCTTATCCTGTCATCAGGCCATCTTTACTGGGAGTTCCTCATTCAACTGGCATCTGAATGTTGCCTTTCAGACAAGCATTGGCAGAGGCAGGCGCTCATATTTGAACCAGGTGATAGAGTTTCATGTCAATCTGCTATTGACTGCTCCCTTTAGGGGTCGCCACAGTGGATTATCTTGCTCCAGCTCATCCTATCCCAAGCATCCTCGACTTTCATGCCAACCTTTTGCTCGTCCTCTTTTATGACATCCATGAACCTCTTCTGACGTCTCCCTTTTTAACTCCATATTCAACATCCTTTGTCCAATATATCTGCTTTCCTTCCTCTGCACCTTTCCAAACCATCTAAACCTCGTCATAAATATTGAGTTTCATGTCAGTTTCTCATAATATAGATAAAATAATCACATAGCTGACTTCTTGTTGATTTTTTTTTTTTACTGAAGATGATGTTACTGCTAACAAATAAGCCTTATTCAATCTCTGAAAGCCTTATTAATGGTGCCGTTTCTACAGAAATATGTTGATAGAGAGAATGAGAGACTCTGAGAAAGGGCTGCTGGCAGGTAGTGTGTGTACAGACTGTGACTGCGTAAAATACATATACAAGATATAAGTCAGTAGGCATGTGTTGATCTTTAAACCAGACACTTTCTGGTTATTTGGCTCATGAATCAACTGACTACTGCAAATAAACTCCTCACTATTGACTACTGAGCTAATCTGACAGCATTGCAACCATAACTCCAATAATTTACACAAACCCCAATATTATCCTATCCAATCTAAGAAGCCTTATGCTGCAATAACCTGAAATGCATTGTCATTTAATCACACAAAACACAAATCCCTTTCCTAATAACACACAAGATCCTTTTTTTTAATATTTACATATTAACACAAAGACAGCATACAAAGCAAAGATAAAAATTGACCCAAGGAGACTTCATGGGAATTAACAAAGCAATTCTATTTTAGAAACACCAACAAGCAGAAATGGATGCTACCAAGCCTGGTTGCTCCTCGCTGCCTTTGCTACTTGTTGAAGTTCAGGCTCTGGTTGTTGAACCGGGGTTCATCCCTCTGATTTCCTACCCAGCTTTATGTTGGCTAGCAGACAGCAGAAAGAAAAAACACGTTTGCTTGATGATTTTGTTGTTTGTTTGAGCAGATAACTGAAGAACTTTTGTAGCGCAAGTGATAATATAATTGTAACTACTGAATTTAGTACAGTAGAATGTTACATTACTGCAAAAGGTAAAACGTAATGTGATTACAGTAACATGTTACACCTAACACTGCTCACGAGTCAGAAAAGTTTTTTGCTTAGCATGGCAGAGCCATTTATGCAGCACTAGTAATACAGCATAACTGCACTTCAAAGCTCTGTCTGTGAATGCAGCATATTCACAGAAAGAGCTCAGTCAGTTCTCTTATTTAGTGAGTCACAAATATACAAGAGTGGCTGTACAAATAAAAACTTTTACTAGCGTTTGCATTCACTTCCACCATCTTGGATTGTTACCTCATGGGCAGTGGGACTTCTTTGACCTTCCGAGTTGGAAATCTGAGTTAAGGGAGCGTCTAGGGGAAAATTCTGATTGGGAATAATTTGGCATAAAGTAAAAGGATGTGTTACTGTCAGACTTGTGTAAAACTTGGCTAAAGCTGAACTAATGTGGAAAGGTGGCGATGAAGTCACTCTCACTCCTTTTCCTTTGGTTAGTGGCAACTTAACATATGGTAGCAAGTAGCAACAACCCAAATAATAACATACTGTCAAAGAGGTGGTGGCCATATTTTGGCAGCTTAAGCCATTTAGGGACAAGTCTAGAGTAAATGGAAGAGTTAATCCAACCCAAAACAGAAGTGATATGAGACTGTTCTCAATCTATTCCCACACCAAGACAGCTAAATCCATGAAAACAGAACTTTCTAGGAAATCCAAATTCCAGAAATCTTGGGAAAACACCGGGAAATGAGAGACAACACAATAAAGAACAAGGGATGACTCAGACAACACACACACACTGTACAGGACACAAAGAACAACAATTACCAAAATAAAATCAAACAGGAAGAGAGACAGAGGTGGAACAAGAAAGACAACATGACAAATGCAGAGACAAAACTCGAGGAACAGAAGAGCAACACAAAGGGGGAATTAACAAAATGAACCTAGGGCCATCAGGTACTGAAGGAATGAATGATAACACTATAAGGAACATGTATAGAGCTTCAGGTAATGAACAAGATACATAAAGATAAAAAAAAAAAAAACAATAGAGCGCTATATTTCAACACTGCAGAACCCTACATGCAAAACTAGAAATAATAAAGGTCCACAAACAAATTGTTATAAAACCAAAAGGACCTGAATTGTATATAATGATTTTGGCAGTGAGAATAATCAGGTCATTGGCTCCATAGAACCTTTTAAATTCTTAGAAACTCTAACTCCTGGAATGGCAATAAAACCTATTTAAAATATCAGTAAACCAAAACTATGACTTCAAATAAATGCTAATGTTGGTCAGGGGGCACTGGATTTGTGTTTCCCAATAAATTCGCCATTTTCAGGCGATATCATCATTTCTGTGAATGTGTCTGTAACAGACCATGTTAAACAGGGCTAGAGACTAGTCAGTGACCCCATGGTAAACACTGGTTGCTAGAGGCAGAGATAATATGTTCTGTGACTGGTTGACACAACCACACACAAAGAGTTATATTGGGGTTGCGGTTAGATCCAAGCACTAAAGTACCATCTTTTAATGTACTTGAAGGAGACACGGTTGAAAAGTGCTTCCAAGCTACTAATGGCAGCTCTAGTTTGTCACTATACTTGCAGCTTTGTTGTTGTATTCCCCAAACACACATCACTGTCAGCCTGTGCTGTGTGCTAATATCCTGCATGGCCTGTTTGTGTAAAACACACATTCCTTCGTCTGTGTTTGGGATAGAAAAAGCCTTTAGGAAGTTGTTTTAGCTGCAAGGCTTTTAAAGGCAAGTCAACCCAAACAGAGGTGCCTTTAAGTACAGCACATCAACTGTATGTAGAGTAGAGAGGGAGCATGTTGACCAGGGTGAATGGAGTGAGGCTGGAGAGGCTATAACCATCGGTTTAAGGAGAATGAGTAATATATTCAGGCTCCAATGATTCATAGCTCACCTTCTCCAACTGGACTGCGCTGAAGGAATCACAGTGAAAAATTATATAATTCTTTACCTCCATCGTAATCGTGTAACACATCGTGGGCTTAGCTGTAAGCTTAAACCTGGTGTTCCAGTCCGACAAGAGCTTTCTGAAACAAATGGTATCAATTTGCTTCCAGTCATTAGAGCACATTGTTGACTAGAAGGACATATTGTAGAGCCAATCTAGCTCAGACCCCAGTCCTAAATCAAGTGACCAGCTTTCCCACAAAGGAATGCACTCAGTGTTTGCCACTGTAAGAGTGGACTCATTGCAAGTTTTAATGGTTTGGACAACTGTGGGTAGTTTGCATGGATGATTGAAAGGGTTTTGGCTGCTCCCCTCATCTTCCCCCCCTCCTCTTTAAGGGGGAAAGAATGAAAAACAAAACAACACATTCTCTCCCTTCCTCCCACTCTCTCTTGCTAGCATGCACACCCCGTAGAGAGAGCATCAGACGCGTCCAAAAGAAACAGCGAAACAGAAATAGAGCTGCTATTTCAGTCTGAAAAGGTTGTTATTTTTAGAAAATGTGACACACTCTACATTAAATTACAACATCATAAAATCACTCTGTACCCCTCCACCCCCACCTCACCCACTAGACCTCCAGATCTATGACTCACCAAAGTATGTGGTGACGTTACCCCAAACTATTCGCCTCAGTCTTCTGATCAAAAAATTTGATCATCAGCTCATTGCCCCAATTCAGTCAAAGGGGGTGACTCGTAAGATGCACACAGATCTGGTTCTAGTTTAAACATATAGCTTGATATTATCATCACACAGGTAACACCAAGCATTCTGATCAGGGTGCTTAATATGTTTAGTTAAGATTGGTTTGTTTTATGTTTCCCGTCCATGGACCAGTGCCCTTCTAGCATTTGACTGCACATCATAACATTTGTTTGTAGTATGTGAATGAAATGCAGAACAAACATGCGAGAGCATAATGCCGCTGTTGGGATGCCAGGCCAAGGCATAATGAAACATGCGAAAAACACATGCTTCCAATTTCTTACTCACCTCGGTGTTTCTTCCAACCAGTGATGTAGTTGGGAATGAAAAGGTGGGTAATCTCCCAGCCTTGGCTGCTGAGGCACGAGGCACACGATCATTAATAAACAGGATAACAAAGGCTGACAACCACATTCACTTAATGGTGAATTTTATTTTCATAGTATATCTCAAAAATCCTAGTTTTTTTATTTTTTTTCAAACAAAAACTTCAAAGAATCAAAGAAAAAAGATCAAATGTTTACAAATTATATGTTAAGTAAGATGAGATGAAAGATATTACAATTAAAAGAAAGACTATAAAATGTGTTTGAAAAGATGTCCCCTCTTGAAGTTCCTGACGCCTCATGCTTTTGTCTGTTGAAATAATTGAATCTAGTTCTTGCATTCATGTTTCCCTTAGGATGAATAATTAATTCTCAGTGTTTATGATTAAAGCCTTTAAAAAATCATTTCATTCCTGCTCAGCTCTACGTTGTCTTTTAGTGCTGTACTCTATTACAACTCATTCAATCACTACTTAAAATAGATATTTTTCCAAAGCACAAAGTTGTCTCAAAGATCTTACCAGGAGTAAACATGCCAAAACTAAAATAATCTACATGAAACTACTAATACTTTCTGTGTGGGGCTTGCATGTTCTCTCTGTACCTACACTGGGGTCCTTCCATAGTCCAAAGGCATGTTTGTTAGATTAGCTTGCAATTTTGTCATGGATCATGTCATGGATATTAGTGTGTGGCTGTCTGTTGGTGTTGGACAACCAAGAGTGTATCCCACCTCTATGACAGCTGGGCTACTTTCCAAATATGTTTTATTTCATGTTCGAACCACAACTATATGATGCTGGAAGACAGTGGTTCCCCCTAACTCACCTCTAAACTTCCAGGTTTCAGTTTTCATAACTTCAGTATCCAATAGATAATGAGGAACTTAAGAATTTAGTCATAACTCACCTTGATGACCCCGAAAGAGAGAATGTTCTAGAACTGATAAGTTGAAAGTGTAAGTTTGAAGATCACATTGCATCTGTTTTAAGCCAGACACAGAATTCCTCAAATAGAACAATACAGTTGAATTAGTCTGAGGTCGTGTTGCACTGCTTCAGTTCTGGCAACAACAGAGTATGCAGTTTATCAGTCAGTGACTTAACAATCAAGTGCAACTAAGTTATACCGGGATCTCAATCATAAGAGTAAATCCAACTTAAAATAGCTCGTAATGAATAAGATTTAAGGTTTTAGGGAGGATTAGTTCAAAACCTAATATGAACAGTACTGGGATACTGTAGTATAAAGACTGGCTTAAGACAAATTTTACTACAAGAAAGAAAAATACAGTTAGGGCCATAAATATTTGGACAGAGACAACTGAAACTGAAAAAAAAATGTTCATTTCATTTACTATGTTCAAAACCCTCTGACAGCCTGAAGTCTTGAACTCGTGGACATCACCAAAAGCTGGGTTTCCTCCTTTTTACTGCTCTGCCAGGCCTTCTACCAGTAGCTTTCAGTTGTGGGTTGTTTGTGGGCCTTTCTGTGTGAAGTTTAATCTTTAACAAGTGAAATGGATGCTTAATTGGGCTAAGATCAGGTGACTGACTTGACCATTCAAGAATTTTTCACTTCTTTGCTTAACCCTTGAGTGGTGTTCGTATTTTTGTTACTCAGCCAGTGTTCATGGGTCTGGTGGACCCACTAGAGTTTTGGCTTTCCAATTAACACTATCAAACAATTTTATGTTAAATTACTCAACAGATGTTTACTTCATCCCAATTACGAGCCATGTGAACAGCAAACATTTTCCCTTTACCTTTGTTAGATCACATTTATGAATTAATGTGCTTCTCGTTTTTTTTAATAAAATATTATAAAAAAAATAAAATCTGTTATAATCAAGTGTAAATATCTTTATACCATATTTTGCAGGTTTTGATGGTATATACTGCCTAAAGGGGCATTGGCCTCTAAATGGCATCAGCTGCTCATCAATGGTGACATTAGGCCCAGAGTTATAAAACGGGGGAGGCGGTGCACCCACTTATCCCACACTGTCCTGATGGCAGCTAGCTTGTCTCTCTGCCGTCCAGCTGGTCTGTTGTCTCAGTTATCAAAACGGATAATCCTGGAAATTTTGTGTAAATTTTCCAGAGACATTGATGCATGGAAAAGTTCTCTGCCGGTTTCTGCATCCCACAGAGATTCTGTGGATTCCCCTTTGGACCTGAAAACTCCAGCAAGGATAATAACCCCAAAGTAGGCCTGCAGATCAATTTGGTCCATCTTCTTCCACCTCTCTCCAAAAACACACCTTCCTTCTGGATTACTGCAATCCAGAATAATTTTCTGGATGGAATCTGGGATGAAAAGCTCAAATGAAGACTTGATGTCCTGCACATGAGTAACTGCCAGCCGTGTTGGCCCTGGTTGCATCCTTATCACATTAGCAGCTCTGCAGGGTGGCTCATTTCTTGGGCAAGAAGACCATTCAATTTCACTATTTTTTGACATACATATTTCTTCACTTGCCGTCTGGTGGGCTTGTTCTGGTCCCGGAGCTGGCTGCTGACAGGCTGGTTCTGGAGCTGGCTGCTGATGGGGTACTTGATGGGGGCGATCGTGGCTCAAGAGTTAGGAGTTCGCCTTGTAATCGGAAGGTTGCCGGTTCGAGCCCCGGCTTGGACAGTCTCGGTCGTTGTGTCCTTGGGCAAGACACTTCACCCGTTGCCTACTGGTGGTGGTCAGAGGGCCCGGTGGCGCCAGTGTCCGGCAGCCTCGCCTCTGTCAGTGCGCCCCAGGGTGGCTGTGGCTACAATGTAGCTTACCATCACCAGTGTGTGAATGGGTGGATGACTGGATATGTAAAGCGCTTTGGGGTCCTTAGGAACTAGTAAAGCGCTATATAAATATTTACCATTTACTTGTCTTTGTTTTGTTACTAAATGGTGCTCAACCTCGTCCTCTTCTTCAAAGTCACTGTCAGACTCTGAATTTTCAGAAATGTGATCCTCATATTCTGAAACCTCTTCCTCGACATCATCATCAGAAGCTCCTCTCTCTTCCAAAATCAAATTGCAAGGCCCTCGCAGCAAATAATCTTTTGGCCATCTTGATCAGCTGTGATAAGGAACCACACTGGCAAAGTCTCATTCATAGTATTATGCCCCTAATTTGCAGATGGGACAGGGTATGAGAAAATAAAATTTGGATCCCTCAAGAAAGAGGGTAAAATGTGCGGGAATGTAAGAGCAGACGGTGTCGATAGTTGAACTACACTTTCAACACTTTTATTAGACCTAGGTCCAGTGGACCCGAACACCTTGTATGTAATGTAAATGCGTGGGGGGAGGTACAGTATGCGGTCATCGAAAATTTGTTCGGATTTATGTTCTTCACAGAAAATAAGCCAACGCCAATGAATTTCAGGCTGAAAAAATAGTTAATTGTTTAATTTTTCTTTTGAAAAAAAACTGAAAACAGGTCTCACAGACCCGAACACCATACAAGGGTTAAATAAACTCCTGAGTTGCTTTGGCTGTATGTTTTGGGTCATTGTCCATCTGTATTCTGAAATGCCACCCAATCAGTTTGACTGCATTTAGCTGGATTTGAACAGACAGTATGTCCTGTGTACATCATCAATAAACACTAGTGTCCCAGTGCCATTGGCAACCATGCACACCCAAGCCATCACACTGCCTCCGTCGTGTTTTATAGATGATGTGGTATGCTTGGAGCCTTCTCTATACTTTTTTCTTGCCTACATTCTAGTAGAAGTTGATCTTGGTTTCATCTGTCCAAAAGATGTTTTTCCAGAACATTGCTGGCTTTTTTTTTTTTTTTTTAGATGTTTTTATCAGTATTTACTTTCATGGTAGTCTTCTCTTTATGGTTGACTTGGATATCAATACATCTACTCCTGGAGAGTGTTGGTGACTGTGTTGGTTGGTGGTTGGCTGTTGTGAAGGGGTTTCTCTTCACCTTGGAAACACTTCATCCAGTTTGAATGTGGATAACCTCAAATGAAAGCTGAAAGTCACATTATATCCATATCCATTATATAACTATAATGGGAATATGTTTCAGAAAACAGGTAAAACAAAACAAAAACAAAACTAGTGTCAGTGTCCAAATATATATGGACCTAACTCTACTTACCATAAGGCGCATTAAGCGAAAACAAAACAGTCAGATAAGTCAAACTTTACTCAACTCATTCTTCTTGCTTTCTCCACTTCCGTACCATTGATTCATTAATGCTGTATTCTATCACAGCTGCTCCCATGTTGTTGCAGTATATTAATGACTAACCTCATATTGTGGATGGATTATCTCAGTTGTTCTCCTGACTGAAGTTTGGTCCATTTACAGCATCCTGCCATACGATTGCATTTGTCCCTAACTATCAGGAACCCTCGCATTAACTTTTGTTGAGTGGAAAAAAGCTAGCATTCATCCTCCAGCTTCCCAGTGTTTATGTTATACTAACATAGCTGTGTCGCTAGCGATCACGTAGTATATCACTATGTATCAACTAGTCCAACTTCAGTAACGCTACAAAAGTCACTGCTGTTTAGTTTTCTGTCTTCATTTATGTTGGAAGTTATAGCAGAGCTTTTAATTTTTTCAGAAATTCCTCAATCAGAAAATGCTATATCATATTTAGGTGGAAGCTAGCGAGCTAACTTCCTGCTAATTTCTAACTTTGTTAAATTTATTAAATTCTGTTTTCATGGATGCCTGGATTTTAAACTTAGTTGTTACACCTGGTAATGCAGCAACACTGATCATTTTCTTCAAGATGAAAGAATTTAGACAGTTTTTAAGTGATTTGTTTGACTTTGTGACCTGAAGCTGAGTTTGGACCCGGATCACTCCGCGAGGCTCCAGCCTATGTTAGCTGTGATGCTCCAACAATCCATCAAGCGGTGCGGCTTCGAAGGTTACCAAAGTTGTACTAAAATATTTTCCGACAAATTTTTGAGTGCTGTGTACCACATAAAATCGGTTCGAGGTCAGTAAGCACAACCAGAATTAATACATAAGGCGCACTGTCAATTTTTGAGAAAATTAAAGGATTTTAAGTGCACCTTATAGTTCGAAAAATACTGTAATAGTAATATAGTAATGTGTTAATAGTAGACGTCTGGTTAAGTTGTTTTTGGTATCTCCTTTTTTACCTTAATGTGTTGACTTTAAGTCAACGTCACAGTGTCCTTCACTGTCTACAAGTCGGTCCACGGAGCTTCTTTAAGCATAGATAAATATTATCTATTTATCTATGTTTTGCAATTTGTATTTTTAAAGGAACGTTTTCTGACTAGTTCATTCTCGAGTTCTCATTGTGGGAGTTTCCATTTGCAGCAGTGACAAAATTTGACAATTCTCAGAAATCGACTAGCTAGCGAACAAAGTAGAACATTTAGCAGTTAAAGAGCAAATTTACTTCTGTCAGGATCTGATGAAGAAATGAAATCAAAAATACATATGGGGAGGGGAGGGGGGGGGAGAGAGTTTTCCCAGAGGGGTGGAGTCTAAGACCCGACCTGACACATAGACAGACAGGCACACACAGATACAGACATGCATTTTCACCTTTATGTACACATATACAAATACTCAGCACTCGCCCAACAAGGAAACAAACAGAAATGACCACTGTACACACACTCACACTCCATACATACTCTACACTCCCAGTCCAGGCACCATCGCCAGAGGGGCCATCCGCCCCCAGACCCAGGAGATGTTTCCCTTTGCTCTGGGGTGGAGATGAGCATACAGCCCCCGTTCCTGCTGCAGCAAGAAGATTAGCATCACAGACCCCAACCAGACGGCCAACTTCTCCTCCTGGCCCCCAGCCCCAGATGGCAAACAGAGAACGGGGGTGTTCTAACAAATATTCTTACTGTTTCTGAAAGCATTTGATGATATCAATTGAACTCCCCTGCCCCTATTATTATTTTTCCAGTGAAACCACTGGTCACACATCAGCAAAAGCAAAGACCATTTAAAGTAATATTAAACAGAAGCTTTTTTGGCGATATGTCAAGTGACATTTCATCCAAGTTGTAAAGAATATATATAATATATATTAGGGGTGCAACGATACACAAAATTCACGATTCGGTTCGGTTCGATACTTTGGTGTCACGGTTCGATATTTTTTCGATACAAAAAAAATGTTCATGCCTTTTTAATTTGTCATTTATTAAAATTATAAATATATATTTTAACTCAAAAGTACAGTTTTTAAATTTAATGTTGCTGAAACAACAAAGTAATAAAAAAAATAAATCTATCTGATTGAGAAATCACTCATCTTTGGAAAAGAGAGTTTATTACAGAGAAATGGCTCTTTCCAAAATAAAAGCTATACTATACGCTTCTTCTGGAGTATATTCTCAGCAGCATATTAAACATATCAGGTCCCCATGAGGAGAATCCTGTGCTAACGGCTGTCTAAATGACTCGGGTAAAGTTTGTAGCATGCGTGCTTGTTGTTTTTGTCTGCTTCCACTTGTCTTTGCACTGGGATGATGTCGGAGTAAATGTGCAGTCATATTCGTTGTGTTCCCACTAGTGCTGTCAGCGTTAATCTCGTTGAAATGACGTTAACGCCACAACACGGCAAATCTCCGTTAACGAGCTACCGCAGATCGCCCCGTGCGTGGGGCTGGACGGCCAACACGTTAACGAGCAAACTGCGCTAACACACTAGTTCCCACCAATGTAATTGAGCATTGCGTGGCACATCCGACATACTGTTTTACTTTTGTCCATGACGCGCTTACCTTCAGGGTCATACGTCACATGAAAACCAAAATAGTTCCAAACGCCACATCTGAATTAGGGTGGGGGAGGTTCAGTTTGCCATGTTGCAAGGAGAGCTTAACTTCTGTCTCGCTAGCTTGCCCTGCGCTCAGTGAATCTGCGTTCGACTACTCCGCCTAGGCTGCACTGTCGAGCGCAGATCCACTGAGCGCTCAACACAGACAGCATCGTCAGAAGGAAAGTTGATAAAATAAATTAAAAGTTTTGTATTGTTCAATACATATGCCTACCGAACCGAAAGTACTGTATCGAACGGTTCAATATCGATACGAGTATTGTTGCACCCCTAATATATATATATATATACACCACAAACATAAGTTTCTTCACAGGCAGAGTTACATCGTCCGGCACTGTAGCAATCAAAATTATTGTCTGAAGGCCAATAAAATGCGCAAAAGATTTTATTTTTCCAAGTGGACCATTAAGGCTTTGCCATACTGGTCCGTTTGATTGATCTTTATTCTTTAATTATTTATTTATTTATTTTACTTTTAAGTTATTACAATTGGAACAGACATGACTGGGGGATAGGAAAGGGAAAGATGTAGACAAGAGAAGTTCAAGAAAAGGAGAGGGAAAAAAACAGAGGACAAAAGGGACAGAGAGAAAAGACAGTAAAATCCACTAGATAACCTGCTTGAAAAAAAAGAGAAGAAAACGAGAAGAAGAGAACAACACAGTAGGGAAACCTCAGCAACAACCAAAATAAGCATATGTAAGAGTCAATAACAAATACTGAATGTTACTGAGTAGCACACAAGACCGGCAATGCATGATATGCTTAGAGGCAGCAGCCAAGGAAGATAGTGTGTGTCTGTGAACACCCGTGTGCAAACGTGTGTGCGTGACCGTGCTTGAATTCGAAAGGTTTCTCCATATAACTATCTAATAATAGGTGTAGTAGCCATAATAGTAGCCATAGCCCTGCCCCCCAGAACATGAAGCAGGCATGGAGAGAGGTGGAGTCTCATCCCCGATCTGACATATAGACATAGACAGACAGGCACACACAGATACATACATGCATTCCCACCCTCATGTACACACATACAAATGCTCAGCACTTGCCCAACACAGAAACAAACAGAAATGAACACTGTACACACACTCCCCGTACATACTCTATACTCCCAGTTCCAGGCACCATCGCCTCCAGAGGGGCCATCCACCCCCAGACCCAAGAGATGTTTCTGGGGTGAAGATGAGCATACAGCCCCCGTTCCTGCTGGAGCAGGGAAGATTCGTATCACAGAAACCAACCAGATGGCCAACTTCTCCCCACCCCAGATGGCAAACAGAGAACGGGGGTGGTCTTACTATTTGTGAAAGCATTTGATGATATAAATTGACCTCCCATTCCCCTATTATTATTTTTCCAATGAAACCACTGGTCACACATCAGTAACATCAACAAAAGGAAAGACCATTTAAAGCAATATTAGACACAAGCTTTCTTTGTGATTAGTCAAGTTACATTTCATCCAAGTTGTGAAAAAAATACATAAAAATACATATATTTATATATATATATATATATATATATATGAAACATATATAATCTTACATTCCAAACTGAGGTTGCATTGTTGCATTGGGACAACAACAGCCAATCTAACTACCATTTATAGAAATAAAGTTGGACTAAATGCTGCCTGCAATGTTGAAAAAGCTGTGGGCGAGAAGCTGGCTGTCACAGAGGCCAGAGAGCAGTGGACAAGATGTCTGCTGTATATTAATGACAACATCATTTACTAACATAAAGTGGAGATTATCAGCATAACAAGAGGTTCACATTTAACTTTATCCAACTGTAAAGTGATGTAGAACAGTTATGCTGACTTTTTGCCTGGAATAAGAACTATGTTTGAGGCCAGTAAAATGACTCTTGGAGTAAATGTACGACACCGATCACCATTAAAAATAATATATGTTTAGGATCACTGTCCTGATATGCTGTCTTAAATAAGTGGACCAAAACAGCAATATTTTATGCCCAAACAGTTTACTACATACATAACTACACCACAAACACAACAAAGTTTCTTACCCAACTACAACCAGGAATCCCATCAGCAGGATGTCTGCAGGAAAAATAGGTCGACGTGTGGGGGAAAAAAAGGAAGAGACGCCACACTTTTTCGAGACCTTTTTTTTTCTTCACATCATCTCACTGATTGGATGACTTCATATTAGAATGGGGAAAAGCGAAGCCCAAATGTAAGTGAAGGAGACTGTAACGTGGAGCTATCTTTTAATTATTTGTTTTTTCCCTGCTTTATATGTTTAGTATTTAATGTCCTCTTTAAAAACAAAGTGTTTTCTAATTAGATAATGGCTCCTACCAATCGCTGACAACCTTAGTACAAAAGGGCTGAATTATCTCAAATATGTAGGCACAGATGTGATAGATTAATGCTTGACAAAGGTAGGTGCTGTTCTAGTGTGTCTTGTATGCATGAATTGATGCCTCTGGAAACAATGACAGTTTAAGGGCCCCTAATTTATCATTATTGATGTAGACAAACACACGCAATTCATAATGTTAAATAATTACAACTTGGTTTAATACATTTTACAAAAATGTAAAAAAAGAAAACATACAAATATATAAGATGAATTATTTAAAAACCTGAGAAAAAATTGCAGAAAATACTGAACTTTTTTTTATTAGTTATGAGTGACTTTTTTCACCATTTCTGCTTTATTCTCCTGCTACACTATAAGAAAATACTATGTTTTTACATTCGGGTTAAATTATCTCAACTTTGTGCTACTTTTTTGTCACCTATTTGCAAACAACGTATAATTTCCTACCATCTGCTCACACAATGTCTTACAAAGACAAAAACAAAAGCTTATTTGGATATGTTACTCTTGGTCATAGACAAAGCATGAGTGAAACTCTGAATAACACAGTAGTCCTGACGACACTTGAAGGCTGCATCTGCTGCTCTCATTCCAGCAGCATTATGCAGTTTCCAATGAAACCACTGGCCTCTAATGGAAACAACGGCAAATCAAAAATGACTATTTATAGTCACAAGATGAGCCACCCATATCAGCTGAAATATTTTTACTCATCCTTTGATAATAAGGTTTGTTAACATTAATTTAACAGTGTAGCGAAAGTGCAGTTCAAGGGATTCTCCAGTGTTCACTAAATGCTTGAAAAGATTTTCCTGTATCTTGTATCGTAGCTTCTCATCTTTCCACTTCATCATCTTTATGTATTTTAATGTCCGCCAGAACTAAAACAGGTTTTTCTGATTACTGACTGCATAAAGATTTTCTCTATACTTCATTTTTTATATATAGTTCCACATAATTTAAGTACAGTGATGATGCTGTACTTACTGAAAAATTAGGACACAATCATGTTGTCATTGAATACAGCAGCAAACATGGGATCATCCTCAACCACTGAGGCTTTTCATTGGCAATTAGTAGTATGCTGCGTACTGTATGATCTTCTTTGAAATAAGCCAAAACCCATTGGAAATGGATCTGTAGTGGTGCTGTCTACCAATTTTACACATAAAGCTCACTGTATCTATTACAAGGCAGACCATAATAGGAATGAAAAGTCACTGTCTATTACTTTGTTTAAACAATTCTGTTCGACACACTGTTGTATTCCTCTTTGTGATTTGTCTTTTTAACCGCTCATGGCGACAAGGGGAAAAAAAACCCACTCTAACCTCTGCCCCTCATATTCTGTGTCGCACGTCACTTTTGAATAGTTTGAATTAATTTTTCTAATAAAAAAATAAGAAGTACAGATAGCTTTTATAACAATAACAGTGGCAACCAATAAAGGCAAAAACACCTGAAAGTGGAAAGTAAATCAAGGTAAAACCAGTCCGATAACAACATAAGAAACTGACAACATCCTTTTAGAAAAAAAGAGAAAGAAAATGGTGTAAAAACGTTACATTGCACATATTTCAGGAGAAAAGGTTTAAGAAAACAATCGAAAACAATTTCTTTTTAAAAAACAGCTTGAGCTGAATAAATAGTACACAGTTTGAAAAGGCCAATAGCAAAACCGCAGTGTGTACCTATTAGCAATGTGATCTATCATAAATGTCTCTACATTTAAACCAAGGCAATGTGTAGGTCCATCTTCCATATTAAGAAAATACCTCGGTGTGACAAATGTGCAAAAATGGGCTAACCTCGATCCAGACCTTCAAGTCTCGATTGAAAACCCACCGTTTTAGCTTAGCCTTCCTGGCCTCCTAGAGCAGGCCTTTTAAGTGTACTTTCTTGCCCTCCCCTTTCCTCTCTTTTGTTTATATTGTTTTATTGTTTTTATCGTTAAGTCTTGCTTGCTTATCTGCGTACTTGTATACTTGTATGCTTGGTTAATCAATGCCTCCCACCTGCTATCTTATCTGCCTTTGTACTTTACTACTGTTTTATTGGATTATGTGAAGCAATTTAGCTACCTCTGGTTTTAAATGTGCTATACAAATAAAGTTTTATTGTATTGTATTGTAATCTGCCACCCCAAACAAATCCATGTCACCCATGGTTAGAGAACAGGTTCTTGTAGAGAACCCGTTCCCAGTAGTTCAGTTCCTTGGAACTGCTGTCTGCCTCCCTATCAGTTGCACTTGTTACAATCAGCTGTTTTTAGTTGTGCATGGATGTAGACATTACTTTTATTTTTATAGCACAAAAGGACAACAGCGTGGTGGTAAAGTAGAAACTGCATCAACAACAGAAACAACTGCATTGTGCTGCTAACACAACTTCAGCTCTTTGCAACCTCTCCACAGACAGCATGCTAACGTTAAGCTAGCCAAGAACCCAGAGTGACCTTAAATCTGAGTGAATGCTGACCCAAGCCCTGCAGCCAGACCCTGAACTTCAACAGGTAACAAAAGCAGTGAGGCTGTAGCCTGTGTTTCTACCTGTGCATGTTTCTACAGCGCAGTCACTGTGACAATGGCTTCAAGTGTCTTTGTGCTGGTTTTCATCTTTGCTTTTTGTTGTTGGTTTTGTGTTCATACCTAAATAGCAAGAGAAAGCTCATGTCTTTGTTCTCATTAGGATATGGATTTGTGTTGGTGTGTGGGACTGTAGCCTAACTGGTGACTAGTGGTGAGCCAGTGGGAATACAACAAGAACTGAATAAATGAGTGATATTGATAATGGAATGTGAATCGCTAAATTGTTATCAACATATATCTGTGTTTGTGTGAGTGTAATTTTAGGCAAACTTATTCCAAAGCTAAGCAGTAACACTGTATACTGTAAGTGAACACAAAACCATTCAAAGAACCTCAGTTTTTACAAAAGACCTCTGCCTCCATCAAGAGACATGCGTAAGGAGGCATGGGTCTTCCTAAGCAATACAGCGGACACTTTGATGCTTCATTAAAGAAAAGAGAGACAAGTAAACAGTAGAGACCAGTGGCAGCAGATTGATTAGAGGCCTGCAGGAAGTTAAGGAAAGAGAGACGGGGACAGAACCAATCCACTGTGTTAAGTGCTAGTTATATATTGAAAATGTCCTAAATTGCAACCAATGTATGCACATACTTATAAAGTGCCTAAATGCTAATATGCCCCCATTGATTGCCATTGTTAAGAGTAGAAGAGACAGCTATTCAGCTATTTCCACTGACAGTGATGTTAGCAGCAGGAAGGAAGTCACTGTCAGATCTGCATTATGCAAATGAGTGTGGTGGCAGGCTCTGTGCTTTGCATGCTGTCCAGTTCTTGGATATGGGAGCAGGCATGAACGGGTGTGAGGACACTACTCACTTCTCTCCTCTGGGTAATTACTATACAGGAAATTGAACGTAAAATGTTTGAATAATCATGTATCTGAAGTGAGTTATGGATGGAGCCGACAGTACTGAAGTAAATTAAAACAAGTGAATCCAGTTACTGTTTATGGAAAGCAGCTGTCCGAGCAGCATATGCTGGTGAGTGAAACTATGAGACTAATGTTGAGGTTAGTGCTCTGCTTGTCTGTATAACATGATGGCTATTTGAGTGTTTCATTTGTGCATGATGACAAGCCAAAAGATGTTTGAAAAACCTGTGCTGCATAGAACTTGCAAAATTATAGGCCAATGTCTGAAGAGGTGAGTCTATCTTTTTTTAAAATCTTGCTTAACTCACGCTCCATGAGTGTATTCTGATGTCATAACACCATGATAACTCGCCTCAATGGATTTACAAAAAACAAGGTTAGCGTTTGCTTTCAGTCATGAACAAACCCTCTTATCCGTGTGTTTATTTACCTACTCTGAATCAATTCATCTGTGATACAGCCAACAGTCATGTACTGGATAAGCTTTCGTTTCAAAACATTTGGATTTAATTATCATGGGGATATGATATCCAAACAATCTGGTTTCTTCCATTAATAACATGATTGCAGCATGGCAGTGCGAGCTAAGGCTGCAGCATTTTCATATATTTTCATGGATTTAGGCCTTGTTTACTTACTTATTATGGGCATGGGGCAAAACACGATTTAGAGTAATGACACAGTTTACGTTTCGGAGTTTTAAAAGATCTCTGCGAGGAAGTGTCCTGCTTCCACAGCTTGAAAAACAAACATTACCCGTGTGACTTTTCCAGAATAAAAGAATTCTCACTTGCTTCAGTCTTTTGCAGGTCAGTGCAGTTGACATGAGGAAGAGGAAGCTGGCCAAAGCTTTTGTGTGACTGATAGCAAACACGCTGTACATTAAGGAAACATAGAACCACAGAAGTGTGTTGTTTTACAGATAAAACACGATGGAGAATGAAACGCTATTTATAGGATTAAGGCCTTGTGCAAAAACTGATGTACTCGACAAACTTAAGAAGTGTTTTTCTCCTCCTCTGAATGACAGTTTTGTCTGGAGCTTTTTGAGCTTTAGGGAAAATGAAAACTTTAATTATTGTTTTAATCAAAACCAACATTTCAGTCTCATATAATAGTCAATTTTCTTACTCTAAGCATTGTTTTTATTTTGTTAACACAGCTCACTCCCAAACTTTGAGAGAACTGCTCATGGTCATTCATGCTAAATAGGAGATGTGTTTTGTTCTGAGCAGCAGCTTAAGAAACAGTACTCACTGAATAATGCCCACAGCCTGGGTTTCATTTAGGCAACAAGTAAAACACTAATGGTGTTTGATGTCAATAAATGCAGATATCCCTAATATGATCATCTCAAGCACATAACTCTGCTCATGAGGGGCAGCCAATAAGAAGAAATCTAGATTAAAATGATTGGGAATTAAATTCAATTCAGTTTTATTTATACCGCACCAAATAACAACAACACTTGCCTCAAGGCACTTTATATTGTAAGGTAAAGACTCTACTATAATACAGCGAGGGAGCTAAAGGAAGTTAAAACCTGGTTCAAACAAGAGGAAACCCCCCGAACTTAAAAATTAAGCCAAGTTGCAAAATCTGGAGTCCCTCCAACAGTCAACAAATGTTACAAAACAGCCTAGTGCAAAAATGGTTTTGGCCTCTTTTGATAGTTTCACCCTGTGAATTTTGGGGAATTTTTAAAAACTCATCCATTAGGATAACTGAGTTAACTGTTGATTGACAGATGTCCTGATGATTCTGTAGCATTTACTTGGCCTCATTCCCTACTTTGAATAGTTGGAATGATTCACTGAATTGTGTGTCTGCTTTGGGTGCTTTTTGTATTGGATTGTCTGACTAATATTATAGCCTGCTTTGTTGTGGTACATACCTACAACTTTGTAGTAATTGCAGCATCTATGAAAATAGCAATAGACCATGCGTTGCCATGGAATAAGAGCGTTTTCCCACAACTTCCATTTCAAATGTAAAAATATGTCTCTTAGGGAGTTGCTAGAAATCACCACAATCTGGTTGATTTGAGAACATCTGCCTAATGTTAAACTGAGACTTTCTTATGAAAAACACACAAACGCTCTTATTTATTTCAAACAAAAAACCTTTCTAGAGAGATCTAGGGTTTTATTCCAACTTGTATGTCGTCATTATGATTTAAGAAATTTGCGAGTATCAAAGTTTGCTTCTACTTAAACAGGAGATGTGCCTATAAAGACAGGTTGGTGTTGTCTTGCCTTTGATTGCAATAAGAACCTTCATGACTGACTCCCGAAAGCAGTTTGTCCTTCTGATTAAGTGCCTCAGAATTCCTTATACCTGAAGTAATAATATTGTTGTGCTTCATGTTTCTCTCTTCAAATACAAGGGAGTGGGAGACACTTCTATCATCTTCATTAGCAGTTTTTATAGCATTGAAACTTGCTGTGTTAGTTTCTTCTTACGTTTCTCCTGTGAAAAAACATAAAACACAAAAACATGAAGCAATCATGGTGTTGAATTTCGTGGGAGATCCTCCAAGTGGCAGGAGACAAATCATTTAAATGGACTTGGGGATATGTTCAGTTGTTAAGGCTTCAGAAGAATGCTGTGCTCGTGTTTCAAAGAGCTCATATAATCACTATCTTTGTGGCCTGTTGGTCACCTTAACCTGCTAAGTAATTATTTATTTACTTGCTCATATCGCTGTTAATTATTCTAATAGGTCTCTTTAGAGCTTTTTTTGTTTTGTTTTTTTGCCACAAGCCCTACAGCGTTTCCTGTTATGTCCCTCTGATACTGATCTCCTTGGTTTCCCTCAAGAAACACTCATATTCACTTAACACTCACGTGCAATGATGTTTCCTTTCTTCTTCTCCTAAGGCCTGTGCAATAGGTCATGCAATATACTGAAGTATAGATAAGCATAACCTAACCAGCTTGGCATGCAAACAACATGGTAATGTTATATGAATAATTGGTGCAGTTAGTCAGACTGCCTTATTGTAATGTCTAGGCCAAGAGGATGCTATACAGATAGGTAAAAAATTAAAATTAAGGGAATTGGTTCTGTTTTAGTGTGTTGGATATTTTGTTGGAATAGTTTGGTTGCTGCAAATCAATACAAAGATGGTCTGAGAGATTCTCTCTATCCCATGATTAAACATTTTTATCCATAAGGTTTGATCCATAAGGTAGATGTTGTATAAAAAATATGTAAACCATATCCTGTGGGATTCACATTCACTAGATTTCAACACAGAAAAAACTTCTTTGGGAGGTTTTGAACTAGCATGTTGCATCAGCACAGTCTACTGCCATCATTAACACATACAATTTGGGGATTTAAGGGACATTTGTAAATTTTACCTACAAAAAATAAAATGTTCAACTCTTTCTGAATCAACACTGTTCAGGTAATTCTTTATACCTCTAGGAATAAGAACAATCGGTATTGTATTTGCCCACATTTAGGTAATCCATCTCTGGCAAAAGAATCTGACCAACATTAACAAAAGCATCTAAATCTTTGAAACTCATCAGTTGTATCCACTATAATAAATCTTACCAACAAATAAGTGAAAAAGGATGGGCTTACATACCAGACTCAATGCTTTTTTCGTGACACCATAAGTTCTTTTCAGGTTTTCAGGCCTGCAGACCTTGATAAAAAACAAAGTTTAAACTATTGTGCCACCAAGCAACCCGCTACTGCACATTTTGAAGTAAATTATTATAAGAGGAAACTGATAAAAAAATACTATTCAGGATGATTTTCAGTTTACATCCATAATAACATGAGCAAACTGTTGTGCCCATTCATTTTCATTTTACCGAATATTTTTCCACTGTGATATTTACCAGGGATGCTGTCTAAAATTACCCTGCCTATATTAACTAATTAGAACTAAACAAAGGTTTCAGCATACAGTAATATCTTTAGGTTTGCAAGCATTTCTGGAGCAGCTGAACCAACATGATCCCTAAAGCCTGACCACTAATATGGAATAAATTAAACAGAGCATGTTTTTTCCACGTTAGCAGTGGAATAATGCTTCTGACAGTCAAACACAAATTTTGTGCTTCATGCACCACAGATTCATTGAGTATGAACAACATTTAGTTAGTGAAACTGTGGTTAAGTCGGGCTTTGAGTTTCACGCCCTCTATTTTACCTCCCTTGACAGTTAACACAGCTGAATGCCACACATACTAGCCGCACGTTACTGGTTTGCACATGTATTAGTACTTCTCACCACATGTGTCCAATTAGACTTCCAGTAAACTGACTTGGCGCACACATCCTACATTATTTGGGTTGCTGAAATGCTGCCTATGGGTTTCCTATGATGTCTAATTACATTGTAAGACACGAGTAATTGCAATAATAAGTAATGTGTTTAGATTATGCAGAAGTCAGTCCAGATGTAAAACATCTGTTTTGATCCTGCAGTTGCACTTTTTTTTCTTACTTTACATGCTATAATAAAAGCTTCTGTCAAGTTCGTTCTCTTATGTAAATTCTGGGCTGTAAGAGTGTATGCATGTGCTAAGACCCACATCGCTCATCTACTTTCCATACATATTGTAAATTCAAAGTGAAATCAATTGCATTGTGTATGTAAAGCAGTGAGTGCTTTTGGCACGTTGGCAGGAAGGAGTCACACAGTAGCATTATTGTACTAATAGCATTGAGGCTGTTAAGAGAGATGAAGCCTTTAGATTTCTTTCTGAGTTAGCATACTGTCATCAAATTTTTTCCTTTACATGCCTCACAGATAGAGGATATGTTCAACAGAATGCTACCTGCCCAGTTGAATAAAAACATCAGGGGGAAATGGGATGATTCTCATGATCAACAGTGGGACGACTAATAAGAGGTGCATAAGAGGTGTACGTTCTACCATTACATTTAGGAATTCAACAGCAGGAAAGATAAAGAGAGAGACGCTATTAAAGAGATAATCTGGTAGCGTCTGTTTCTTCAGCTAATTGACTTGGTTTTGCAATTAAAAGTCTTTATATTAAAACTTTTCTGAAGATGAGCTGCGGTCTTCTACTGCCTAATACTGGCATCAACCTCTAATAAAGTCCCATGAAAAAAATGGAATTGGAATGAAGGATCAAAAAGCCTCTGAGAAAAAGATACAGACAAATCTGGCTGGTTAAGCAACACCTTCGCGAACTTTAATGAGTTTATTCTGCTGCTGTGCACAAAATGGTTTTAAGATGTCATCATGAATTCCTGGAGCGGAATCTGTCTAATACTTTGGTGGGTTTGTGACATGGCTTAAAGGGATTGAATTCATGAGATGTGATCTGTGAGGCTTTCTACTCCTTTAACCTTCCATTGAGAGCTCAATGTTCCTCGGCCTTCACATTCATACCTGTGCAAGGTATTTGCTCTTGCGTTTGCTTTAACTTCAAAGGCTTAGCTGTGGAATAATGTTCCTGTAAATATGTGCAGTAGATGACAGAATCCTGTTCAGTTTAGGAAGCAAATTGGTTGAGCCTGCAGAGTTTATATAAAAAGATCAATACAGTCAGCCCCATTTACCCTCCAATCACATTAACAAAGAACAGATGGTATTTGTCTAAAGACTTCACGTTTGTGAATAAATCTTAACTTGTTTTTGCTATCAAGATCCAACCACTGATCATCACGAGTCGCAGCATATAAACCTGACAGTCTGAAATGCAGCCCGTACAGCTGGCGAGCTGGGATGTGAAAATGGTTTTCATAACTTCATGCTGATACTATTCGAGTTATGTGGAATATTTCAATTATAATTACAAATTTTTTTGTTTTTTTTATCATTCCAAAGTTATGACAATAAATGTCTTCATTATCAGAAAGCATAGTTGAGACTGTTTATATATTCTGTAATTGGTTCTCCACACAACAGTTTTTATTTCTACTGGAGAACTTCGCCTTGGACACATGGAACTATTCTGTTTGTAATTTAATCTCACTGAGTAAAATGCTTTGCACTACCGACTGCTTTTCTACATCTAATTTTTAGAAAAGAAAAAGCTGCGTCTTCACAATAAGGCAATCTTGTCATAGACTCCTTTTTGTATTAATAGTTGGATTCCTGTGTTTGTGGTGTTTTGAGTTTTTTGGTTGTTTTTTGTTTTGTTTTGGGGTTTTATAGCTTTGTATTCTCTTTGTGTAACAGATATTTCCAGTTGGTTTCTGTATGATTAGTTTGTCAATTTAGCCTTTAGGTTTCTTAGTTTTGGTTTATCTACCTTTTGCAATCCAGTGAGCCAACTGAGTCTGTGGTTCCTGAGCTGCCTGAGCCAGTCCTGCTTTATTGCCCTCCTATTCCAGAGGGACTCCATCTCGCCCACTAGCACTCAACCCTTTTTCCTTCGTGCCAGCCAAGCCTCCAGAAAGTCTCCTCTTCCACTGTCACCAGCCTCCTCCCCTGCCTTTTTGTCCATCTGCCAAGGCTCTGTAGCAGTTCTATCTCCTTTGCTGTCAACAGGCACCTGCCAAGCATCTTGGGTCCTGTTTCCTTTGCTGTCACCGTCCACCTTCACCAGCAGTATCTAGCCAAGCTTCTAGAGTGGTCCATTGTTAACAGGCAGAAACAATTTGTGCGTGGTTGCAGTGACCAGCTGGTCAGTCAGAAGTTGAGTATGCAAGACCGTTAACTGCTGGCCACTTTCAATCACAAGCCCATCACACAGGTTGCCTGGTGGGAGGTAGCTTTTCTCCAAAAACGCATAGACAGATTGGCGAAGTGTTGCTGCTTATTTATAAATGTATACAGATTCCCAAACAGATCCAAAGGTAATCAGTCTGGATTGATTGGTGCTGATGAGCACAACTCATCTGTGATGCTTAGCAGTAGGTAACCTGATTCGGTTGGTTGCCTGATTATGTTTCTATAAAACAGCAAGTTTGCCAAGTGCCTAAATAATTATGCCGTTCTACAGTTAGGCTCTACTAAGTGAATTATATTCCATTTAATGTGTTTTAACAAAATTTCTGCTGGATTATTATTTTTTTCTCCTGTGTTGAAATTCTATATTCCTAATTTTTTTTTTGTTTCAATGGCCTTAATGCTATTTAAGAAACTTAAGACTCTGGGTGAAGTGAAATCATGTCTCGCCATTACTTTTGCTTGGCCTTCTAAACCATCTTTTGATGGAAACCACAGAGACTCAGGTTGAACTTCTGACTGACTATTTTTTGTTTAACAGTTGGTTTAAGTCAAACATTTCTGTAGCAATCGCACATGCGAGGGAAAACCTAAATGTTATTGCACACTTGTATTAATATCTATGCAAAAATAGTTTTACAGTCATCTGAAATTTTTCTATTCTTCTTTTGATTGTATTTTTGCAGTATCCAGAAATGTGTTTCGTTAGACAGTGGGCAATGAACTTGCAATCATTTTACAACTCATTGCAAATCATTGACTTTCATGGAGACCATCTCAGCAAACAACAAAACTCAGTTGCTTTCCTCAAAGTTGACTTTGGTGAGAATGATTTTAGTGACTTCGTGCTGGACGGTTGTTGTATGAAGACAGGTTGCCTCCCACCAGAAATACTACAAATACTTATACAGTTGTGTGATGGGCATGTATTAATCATCATTTGATTCTATGATGTGTCTAAAATCTGGTTTCCAAATCAACCAGGATGTAAAAATAACATGACCCATAGAATTTAAATTGCTTTCTTAAAAAAAAGGAGAAAAAATACACACAACGTCGCTGTTCAGCTGTCAAATGTTTAGAGTGCCTTAAATCTAACAATATTTCCTTAAAATGTGTCTGTTATCGCTTGCAGCAACTTTGAATTAAACAGACAGTAATGCTGCCTTAATAGTTACTAAAAGCATATTTGGCATAATGATTAAACAGCAACGACTTTGCTTTTTTCTTAACATAAGAGGAGATCAATGTGATGATATAGGCTTTCTACTCTAATGCACTTCTACTTGTACTTGTGTTTAAAATTTGCCATCATTGGAATGCACCTAACCATCTGGCCATGGTTAAATGGCCTGTAATGATGACTATCAGGTATGCTGAAGATACATATGCACTGTTTACAATAGGATACAGTGTTTATAGAACGGGGTTTAATTAGATAGCAAGTTCACCTGAGAGCAATGCCTGATCTCACTAACCAGATTTAGATTTTCTCGGAGAAGACATCGATAAGCTGTTATTTTCTGTTCTTTTTTGTTATTTTGTTTCTGACTTGGCAGAACAGTGCTTACTGCACCTGATTAAACCATGGGTGTTGTAATGCAACCTTTCCTGAGGAATGTACTGATCTCACACATCAAGCAGATGTTCTCAATCAATATTTGTTGATATGAAAGCCCATTAGTGTGTTAATTACATTTGCATAAACATTTCGCCATTTCATATTTACTATACTAAATTGGTTTTCATACAGAGTTTACATACAGTGGCCCTCAAGTGCTTACACATGTTTGGTCCAAATTCTGTTTGGCCGTAGTAAAAACATGAACACACGGTGCATATACAGCCAATCACATACTGCATTTGTAGCCACACACACAGAGAGACATAAATGCAAACAAAATATCAGCACCACCCACCCTTAACAGCTTGCATTCCCCACCAATGACTTACCCAGAGTAAACAAACATTTATCTGCTTGTCTGGCAAACCAACAGTGTGGTGGTGCTGTTTGTTTGGCAGACATGCTGCAATAATGTAAGCAAGCTATTGAACTGTTTAATGAGAGATATGATTTGGACATGTTAAAAGAAGTTATTTTTTTCCTCCTTGTAGGACTGCATAGATACAAGTTGGAGCGTCTTAATTGCTGTGGTGGCCAATTAGAACCAAGTCAATAACTGCAGAACCAGGTAGTAAAAGTTCACCAATATGGCACCCTGACAATATCGGACTTAAAACCCAATGTTTGTGAACAGTTTTGTACCTCAATACACTTAACAGAGGTGTCTGTGCAGCACATACATATGATCTTCTCTGAGCCCTAAAACAACAATGTATGCAAGAATAATATTTTTAGGCAGTTAGATCAAAAAACACTGCTATGACAGAATAAAATGACAATCGCGCATCAATTTTAAAGATTTTAATTTTTTTTTTTCATTTCTCTGTTACACGAGGAGACCAGGATGAGCAAATAATGCATGTTCTCACTCGTGAAATAATTAAAGGAAATGAGGAAGGAAAGTATGAGCACTCTCCAGGTTTCCAAAGCCTGTAATTTTATATGAAACATTTACAAAGTTTTGATGACTGAATGCCACTGTGATGATTGAGGGCTACGAAAAAGAATAAATGCTTCATATAAAATATTTTGCTGTTTTTATTTTATTGATCAATTATAATGTGGTTATTCTGTTGGTAATTTACATATTTTTGTTGTGTTTTTTAGGCATTATTAAGATGGCTGTTAAATTTTCAACTGCATTTGTTAATGACTGCAATGTTTAGTCTGCTGTGATGGCTTGAGCAGAAGTGTTGAAATTTAAGGTGTCCAGTTCTGTACTGCTGTATAATACATGACATGAACCATTGATGAATGAAAAGTATAGAAGTGCATACATTCCCTGACATTCTCAAGAGCTATATAAAATGTTACCAAAGCCTGCCACTGGTGCAAAGGAGGGGCCCAGGGATGTTAATCGCTGTCCTTCCCACCCCTACACTGAGCACAAAAATTTACAGTCACCATAACACCCATATGTCCTCATGCTTGTTTAGGGAGACTTGAGGTCTGTCCACAATAAAAATCATTATAACTGAGTGAATTTCCCACCAATTTTCAAGTGAGTTGGTTTGGTAAAAAAAAAGAATATTGTACTTATCAATATACATCTCCTAGTGTGCATTTAATTCTTGTAACCTTAGTATTAATCAATTCAAATACACAGGATCAGCCTCCAGTTTGTGGAAGCCGTCATGTTGCCCTGTCACCTTGAATACAGTGGCCGAGATGAACATCCACCTAATCACCTTTTATGCACGCTGTATTGCCAAAAGGTTTCATTCTACAGTCAACTACTTGTCGTATTAGTCTAAAGACCTCCAAACTTCAGGTGGCTTTCAGATTAACTCAAGAACAGTACGTAGAGAGCTTCATGGCTGGGTTTCCATGGCTGACTAGTTAGACTTTAGAGCAGTGAAGACGTGTTCTCTGGAGTGACGACACATGCTTCTTCGTCTGGTGATCCACTGGAGGAGTCTGAGTTTAGTAGTTACCAAGAGAACGGTACTTGTCTGACTGTACTGTGCCAAATGCAAAGTTTGGTAGAGGTGGGCATATGATGTGGGGTTGTTTTTCAGGAGTTGTGGTTGGTCCCTTAGTTTCAGTGAAAGGAACTCTTAATGCTTTAGCATGCCAAGACATTTTGGACAATTTCATGGTCCCAACTTTGTCAGAACAGTTTGGGGATGGCGCCATCCTGTTATAACATGAATGCACACTAGTGTACAAGCAAGATACATATAGGCACACATGAGTGAGTTTGGTATGGAAGAGCTTGACTGGTCTGTACAGAGTCCTAAACCATAAATACACCCCTAAAAAATGAGGAAAGTATTCCTAGAAGAGTTGAAGATGTTATAGCTGTACCTATGAATTAAGTGTGTGAAGATGATCAAATACTTTGGGCAATAGAGTATATGTGGCTAGAGACCGGCCACGTGTCATACATCTTTTAATTTACTGTGTTTTTAATTTAAAGATCACAAACAGCGCTTTCAAACTCTCTCTCTCTCTCTCTCTCTCTCTCTCTATATATATATATATATATATATATATATATGTGTATATATATATATATATATATATATATATATATATATATATATATATATATATATATATATACACATATATATATATATGTGTATATATATATATATATATATATATATATATATATATATATGACCATTTAAATTTGTACACATATATCGTCAGTTTCTCCTCGCAGACACTGCTCTCTCTTCTCCCTCATTTCCACATCATCCACTTCCTACTCAGTTTAAGTTTTATCTCCTGAACTGAGTGCACTTACAAACAAAACGTGCATAAACATGCTTATTTATTCCAGATATTTTTATGCAGTTAAGTATTGTTGGACTGGATATGCCACCATCTCTGGACAGCTGCCACTACACAATAAAAATAGCTGGCTATAAGTTAACATAATGCCAGCTGATGTTAGGCTTGAGCTTCCTAAAAAAAAAAAAAACCCCAAAACATTTTCTCTTTGATAAAGAGTTCAATTACATTCTCACATGTATGAGTTTATTCACTAACTGTCTGACATTGTTGCATTCAGACAGATCCACTTCAGCAACGGTTTTACCAACGCCACCAAACAAAACAATACTACAATGCTGCAAAACAGAAAAGTTTAGGATATCCTCAAAAACTCACCTTAGTATCACCGTCATCAGACAGAAGTGAGGTTGTGAGAGTTGTTTGTCCGACAGCAACCGATATAGCTAAGATTACGCACTTAAAATGAGAGGTAAAAAAACAGAATTCTGTTCACTGCAATATACTGACATCTAGTGGTAATCGTTTACACACTGTAAAGGTATGACTAACTTTTTGAATATTAACTTGTGTACAGTGATGGGAATAACGGCGTTACTTTTTTCAGTAACGAGTAATCTAACAAATTACTATTTCTATCGTTACAACGCCGTTACTAATAAGAAAATGCGGTGTGGTTGCGTTACTATTTTTCAACAAACAGACGGTTGAAGCTGTCTTCAGCTTACTGCATCTTGTATCAGTTGCACAGAAGTAGCTGTAAGTAATCTGGGCGCTACAGCTTTAAGCAGCTGCGTGCTCCGGCGGGCAGCAATCACTTCCTGGCAGACGATCACGTTTTGGCACAATACCTGGAGCTAGGGGGCAAAACAATCACATGAATGCTGTTGTTTGACTGAGGAAGAATAAAGTAGTCGTGGCAAGCCAATCACACGACCACTTTAAGATGACAAAGCAACAAGGTGATATATACCAGTTTTTAAATTGTGCTGATAGGCCACGTGAAACCAGAGCCGTTTTTTCCTGAATAGTTTCGTCACGTTTACTGTCTAAGGACAGCGCTAGCAAGCACTCTCTGCTTATGACCCAAAAACAAACAAACAAAAAAACTAAACAAAAATCAGCCCTTTCGTGTTGGTGGAAAAATGCACCGTGCCGACCAATCAAAAATGATATGGCAACATGACATTTGGTTGTTTAGGAAGAGGGGGAAGTTTTAGGAGTGACGGTGAGAGAGAGGGAGAGAGAAAGATGTGAGAGATTTGTGACGTTTAGCGTGTTTGGAGTGTGTAGTTAATGTGTTGTCTTGTGTAGTTAGTGTGTAGTGTTGTGGATAGTTTTGTGTTGCGTGTCAGAACAATGATGCGACTGCTGTCTCCAGGTAGAAACAGGAGTGATACACCTTCTGCTGTCAGACCTGCAGGTATCAGGCTGTGATGTTCTCCTTTAGAGTGGACAGAAATATTTGGAGTGGCACAAATAATTTGTGTGGCATCTTATTGAATGCAGAACAGCTGATTGTTATGTAAATAGTTTGAAATGGTTATAAATAAAAGGGGTAAAAGGTAAATGGCTGCAAATAGCTTTGTTGTTTGCGGAACTTGTGCATATAATTTTAAAATTGACAATTTATTCTTGCATTTAAAGTTATGAAATATGATTCAATAAACATGTTTGTGGTTGTTACAGTAAAAAAGATAACTTTTTCTACTCAGAATTTATGTTTTTTGTCTGATTTTAGATCGATAGTGTTAATACAGTATGTCAAAATGAAAACATAACTGTAAATTCAGACACGTGAGGTTGTGCTGAAAAGAATGATACCAAACAAGGCAAGTAAATAATTTTTAAAGGTGAAATGTAGTGGAAACATCAAAAGTAGTCAAAAATGGCCAATTATACTCTACCCCAGAGGGTTAGACTTTTTTTTTTAAAGTAACGCAATCGTTACTTTTCAAGTAATTAATTACTTTTAGAATCTTGTAAACACAGTTATTAACTCAGTTACTTTTTTGAAGAAGTAACTAGTAACTATAATTAATTACTTTTTCAAAGTTACTTGTGCAACTCTGCTTGTGTATATCACTTTTTATTGTCTGTCACTTTTAATATTATTTAAATTTATTACTTTTAAACAAATAGGTCAGTAGCCATCTAATCAGAGATCTTAATGTAAAGTGTGTCTTTATGACAGCTATTTTCTCTTTAACAGATCTTTTTGTGAGCGTATTGTCAAAATTCTCACAACTCAAGAGTACAGTTGCCTATCAGGTGTATCTGATCTCACCAGCTGATATTTTAGTTAACCAAGGAAATACTAAAAGCACAATTAAACAAAGGTGTTTGTTTTGCTGCAGACCTGGACATGAGAGTGTTCTATTAAAGTGTTTTAAAATATTAAATAACTAGTATGGCTTTGATGCTGACATGAACGCCATGACAGGTAGGGAAGTTACAGTAACATTTATATTCTAAGCAGGATATTACATTGTAAGCATGCTAATGTTTGCTAGTTAACATTAAAAAGTATAACTGGTCCTGATGGTGATCGCATCGGTTTGGCTGTTTGGTCACAAATCCAGATAAATGTAACTGTTGACTTAATGGAGTTAGATGAAGATTCATTGGTTCAAGTGCCCGTGCTGAGGTATTTTAGTCCTACTGAAAATACAAAAATGTAGGAGAATTTATTTATGAAGCTCAAACAGCAAGTTTGTGTCAGAGAACTTTCCAGTCTTTAACGCATTCCACACCCTCTATTTTTAGACATTGGATTTGAAAAATGGAAAACTTAAATAAACAGTTTCCAAACTGAGACCCATAGGATTCAAGTCTTAGCCACATGTTTTAGCAGGAAGAGTCCAGGTGCATCTTATAACATGAAGTAATGACTGCTGAATTTCATGCAGGTGAGTTGGCTACAGGACCATGAGTCTGTACATGCCGTTCCTTTGACATATCTTTGTGGGACACGCACATGGAAGAGAGCCATTGTTAGTGGTATTAGTTACACCTGTGCTTTGCCTGCTATGACAATGTCTGCTACGTATTTTGCAGTCTTTCTAAAGTACTATTGCATGCAGTGTGTACTACTCTATTTGACAGAAGAACAAACTGTGAGTAAATACGTAGCACCTGGTAAGTTTAACTTACAGTACAGCTTCAGTGAGCATCAAGGTGCTACATAATTTGAAGCAACCTCTGGATGACCAGTTGGTCAATGCAATTTCTTACAACTGCAAAAGAAATTCATTACAATCTCTGGATAACCTCTGATTTTTTTTCCCCTGGTCACCAGGAAGTTGCCATTTTATTTTTACTCTAGTGTGACTGAGCCATAATTGAAAAAGACTTGGCAAACATACCAAGCTGAAGACTCGGCTATCTGTGGCTGAAACCTCTGGTATTTTAAATGATGTAAGCGGAGAGTCCATAGCCTGTAGACACAAGTATAATAGGATAATTGCTCTAAATCTGCTGGCTGTGTAATTAGCTAGTGGTGTGCTATAAATAATGGTTCCTTAGGGTTAGCTAACGTGTCAGATGCATTCTGATATGAATACATTATACTGGCCACATTATTTTGCTTGCTTTTATATTTTTTGTTTATTTTTAGTTAGTTATACTTTAAATGTCAGTAGTTTTCAATATTACACTCTAATCTTTTGTCTATATAATGGTAATAGCATGCTTAATGTGTTATTTAGTAAGAAATGCCTTGTAACTGGAAAATGATGCGCATGTATGACTCACACACATGGAGTATACATTAGAGAAGGCTGTGTTGCTATAGCTACAGCATACATTTCATTGTGGCCTTTCATACCAAAAACACAGCTGATTCATTGGTCTGGTTGTTATATTCTCCAGCTGAACCCTGTGATGACAGGACACGTGGCTCCCAGGAGATTTGTGACACAACTCGTGATTTTTTGAAGTGCAAAGTGTGGGATGAGTCTGGTTTCACTTGTGTATACTGTTCATTTTTATGTTTGAGCCTTCACTGTTCATCATCTTGCACATACCTTTAGAAGGTTTACCGTAACAGGCTATATGAGATATCATGCTCTCTTCTTGTAACTGTTTTCTAGTCTTTAGGTCTTAATACGAGTTTAGAGAATGACACCACGTGACATGTTCTGGAAAAGTAGAAAGGAGTTTTTAAGAAGTATAGATTCTGGCAAAGTTGTAAATTTGCAAAAGCGTGAATAATTTTCTCCTCTTGTTCATGTTTTTCCTGTAAGAAAGTCTGGTTCTGCTGGACGTTCTTTGTGTTTAAAAGGATTGTTTCCTTCCCACAGTCGCCAAAGCACTTACTCATAGGGGGGTCATCTGATTGTAAGGTTTTCTCCTTTTTTGCCTTGAAGCAACTGTTGCTCTGATTTGGTTCTATGTAAATAAAACTGAACTGAATTGAACATATAAGTGACACAGCAGCCAGCCATAGATATTTGATTGTTCACATCAGTCTGTCATATAACATACTTTCTCCTTTGTCTCTCATCCTGCAAGTCATTTTTGTCTTGGCAGAAGGTTTGGAAGCTGCACTAGTCCTCCTTGTGCTCAGCGCTGGGATTAATGGTTGTTTTGGCAACATGTAAGCTCATGGGTAATTGACCGAGGTGACATTTCCTGTTGAATGCTACCTGCTTCTTTTGTGGTCAGCTCCATGGTTGGCTGCTTGCACTGCTGTTAAGACTGGTAATTGAGCAACACTTTTGTGACACTGTTCATGAACCGTGATGAGGAAATTATGGGTTTCCCCAAAGTGCCATTGGAGAGAATGACAATGAGAGATTATTTCCTAGAAGCACAGTGTAAGTGGGGTTTTTGTATATAAACTTAAGAAATTTTTTATGTCTTATCAATCTCCACCCAGAACCTCAAAGTTTTCCTTTTTTCCCTATCACCCGTTTCTTCCTTTATAAAGCACTTCTGCATTAAAAGAAATAAATTCCTTACTTCCAGTGAAATCTTGATCACGGTAATGATGAGGGGAAAAAACATCAATGAAGAAACTCAAGTTTAAGGATGGGACACACTTCATAGGTATGCATTTATCTGGGTTATGTGATCATAACCTGCTACTGGTAACAAAAGTACACTGTAGAAACATTCAACAGAAAGAATGAATTAGAAGCTGTCAGATGGCTTGTTGTGGTTGCCAGTTTCCATTAAAAGGAAAAATAAGACTTTGGCCAGGTTGGATCATAGTGCTTATTTGGTTATATGCTCTCTGAACCACCTGCTATCAGATACATGTGATTAGATCTGCTAATAGTGTGTGACCTGACCTCCTGTGGCCAGACTGTCTTTTAGTTGCTAAAATGACCAACATTTAACTGACCGTTCATTAAAGTACCGCTCTTTTTTACCTGCTATCAAGAAAAACACTGAAAACACCCTAAAGCTGATGAAAACTGTCACATGTATAAATCAAGGTGACCCTTATTCACATATAATATTAAATAGTTAACCTTTTATGATCAAAGAACATACCTGGACAAACATAAGTTGAGTCACTCAAGGCACAAGTGCAGGATTTCTGGGTGCTTAGGGCAGGCTTAAGATACAACGGGCAGTTTTCCTCATGGATCCTCATGGAACCCCAGTCCAAGTAAAATCATAGATATAAGAAACACCTCCACATGGACAGATATATGTGATCCATAAGCTTTACTTTCAGAAATTTCCCAAATTATGTAAAAATAAATAAAATAAATAATAAATAATAAATAATATAAATAATAAAACAAAATGGCAAAATTATAATTTGTGATAATGTATTATTAAAATAACTTGGTAACATTAAATTATGTCACGGTGGTAATGTTATGGTAGTAACTTTACCACTGTGATATCCCCTACTGCTTGCTCTTATTGTGGAGTCTTCAGCACAGCATTTTTGCTGTCACTACTCTACTTAATCATTATTTATAACTGAAATGAAAACCATACTTTACAAAATGAACTTCACACTATATTCAATAAAACTTGAAACTAACATTCCTGGCCCTAACCTGGCCTTTAGAAAGAATGCATCTTTGATTTGGATTCTCTGTTTTTAAAAAAAACTCATGTCGTTAAAACAGGCCTCTCTGTACCGTCAAGATGATTAGTAATTAATCATCTGGCATGGTGTTGCTGGAAACATACAAGAATTGTGGCGAACGTTCACAGGAGAGAGTTGTGCATCCATAAAAAACACATTGGTATACGCACATATGAAAAGAACAACGTACCAGAGCTCCCTCAGTATCACAGTAGGATTTCTCTGTTGTAATGGGAGACTTGTGATGTTTGCGTACTTGATGTGCCTGTAATATCAGTCTACTGTACACAAGAAGAGCTCTTTCAGTTCTTCTAGTTTGGAATCTCTCAGTCTAACTTTACCTTAAGCAGAGCGCATACGTAGATCAAAATAACAGAGCTGAAAAAGACCAAAGTAAAACTGTCATGCATGGGCATTGGTCTGGATGAATGGACATGGGCAAGGCTGGGAATTCTTCCACAGGGTTATGGCCTTGTTGTTCGTATCCTGAAACAGATGTTACACTAAATCCATCACTCGGGGGCGAAAAAGATGTGTATGATTGCAAAAGAACACACAAATAAAATGGATTCCATGTCAGCATTCGTCCTTGTGAACATTCATAATGAAGCAGAAGAATAATGTGCTTCTGCCCTGAAGGTTAGAGAAGATGCTCTCAAATTTACACTTGGAGCCTGTAAAGAGATAATCAATATTAAAGGTTATTGCTGCTGCTGTTTTTGTTGGCTCTTTCTTCTACTAAAATACTTGATGCTGTCATTAGTGTAGCTGAGAACAACAACATGACTTCATGTCAGCGTCATTTCCTTGGAAAGGTTTTGTAGTTCTCTTATCTCATGGGAAAGAATTATGTTTACTGGATCTATTAAACCACAAAGACTGGATTTGTGTTTTTTTCTTTGCTGGTTTAGCAACTTCATGAAGTACTCTACTTTATAAAACACAGTTATTATTGTGCTATTCAGTCAGGGTGATGTAACTTGAGACCTGACACAGCTGATTAAAGAAATTCTAGCTCCTAATTAATCAAAGCCCCTGGGTTTATTGAAAGATGGATATCTGCTGACCTCTTGTTAATTCTTCCAAGATACATAAAAGAACATGCTTGTTGAGATTCTGTATGTGTGTGAGTCTGTTTTTGTGTTTGCTTATGCAAGATACTAAAATCAGATGGCTTGCATACCCTTTAAGTTAGACTTTAGCTGGTATGACCTTCCTGTGTTTCCTCACTTTAACTCTATAATATCACTCTTGCATAATAAGCACTGGCTTTTGGAATGTGGCCATTTTGATGTTGCACCCTCTCCCAGATTCCCACTGGGATTGGCACAGACTGTTGGCACTCTGTGGAATCCATATTAACTGTGTGAACATTCTTGTCATGCTATTCCGGTGTATTTATTGGCTGCTTGGTTATATGCGTGTTTATTTGGCATTTTGTTGCCCTGCGGAGAGATAGAGGAGAGTGTGTCAAAGCATCATAATCCACACAGATCATTGGAGCGTTTGAAGGGTTTGTGGTTGAATACTTTGATAATCTGTCAGTCACAAACTAAACATGTGGAGTCTGTTCATAGATCATTTATTTCACAGAATAATGAAGTTGTTGATTTTGATTGTATTGGTTATGGATCACTGTTCTGCACAAATTACATTACAAAATAGGAGCAATTTCTATTTCTTATTTCTTCCTTCTGATTGACATATAGGGAGTAAGGCTGCCACGATTAGTCGACTAGTCACGATTACGTCGACTATCAAAATCGTCGACGACTGATTTAATAGTCGACACGTCGTTTGAAGCTTTGTAAGATCCCAAAAGACGCAGGAATAAGTAGTAGGATTTAAGAGTGTAATAACGGACTGAAACAGAAGATGGCAGCACTGCATGTACAAGGATGCCAGCTGCCATTAAACCCCGAAGAAGAAGTAGCTCTGTCCCAGAATTCATAGCGCGGCCCAGCTCAGTTTCCAACAATGGCGGCAACTAGTTAGTTTTAATATTGCTCTTATTATTCTTTCTGGGTCACAAAATAAACGTTTAATATATTTTCAGGCGAGAATGTAGCTGTGTAAACCTCAAATATCTGCTCAGTTTATCAAGACACCACATATTTTCAAAAGCGCTCCGACGTTTTCGGAGACGTCTGTTACCCACTAGCTCGATAGTTAGCCGGGAGCAAGGCTCACTAGAGCCGTGAGAACACCGGACTCCCGGCAAATCGTTTTCAAACCCACCGCCGTCTTTCGCTACTCAGGTTAAACATATATGAGTCACTTAGATAACTTCAAAATGTTATTGTTTGGCTTTTTTTTAGTATTTTATTTGTTCCTGAGTAAATCGGTTTGGCTGAGATTAAAGTTATAGTTTTTACACAGCTGAATAATCGTCAAGCAGACAGCTGATTATCAGAAGTGTGAGATGCTGGAGAATTTACTCCGGTGTCCTGTTATATTTTAGATAGCAAGGAGTTTATTAAACTTCACCGAAACAATCTGCAGATTTCATTAAAATTTAATAAACTATCATCTTGCCTTTATTTTTAGTTAGCACATACCTTAAACACTTACAGCTGTAAGCTAATGATAGTTATATAAGAGCAGATGCTGCTGGTGCAATAAGCTGTACGTTTTACGTACAATGGATGATGATCTGATTAGTCGACTAATCGCAAAAATAATCGGTGACTAGTCGACTATCAAAATAATCGTTTGTGGCAGCCTTAATAGGGAGTGCAGAATTATTAGGCAAGTTGTATTTTTGAGGAATAATTTTATTATTGAACAACAATCATGTTCTCAATGAACCCAAAAAACTCATTAATATCAAAGCTGAATGTTTTTGGAAGTAGTTTTTAGTTTGTTTTTAGTTTTAGCTATTTTAGGGGGATATCTGTGTGTGCAGGTGACTATTACTGTGCATAATTATTAGGCAACTTAACAAAAAACAAATATACACCCATTTCAATTATTTATTTTTACCAGTGAAACCAATATAACATCTCCACATTCACAAATATACATTTCTGACATTCAAAGACAAAACAAAAACAAATCAGCGACCAATATAGCCACCTTTCTTTGCAAGGACACTCAAAAGCCTGCCATCCATGGATTCTGTCAGTGTTTTGATCTGTTCACCATCAACATTGCGTGCAGCAGCAACCACAGCCTCCCAGACACTGTTCAGAGAGGTGTACTGTTTTCCCTCCTTGTAAATCTCACATTTGATGATGGACCACAGGTTCTCAATGGGGTTCAGATCAGGTGAACAAGGAGGCCATGTCATTAGTTTTTCTTCTTTTATACCCTTTCTTGCCAGCCACGCTGTGGAGTACTTGGACGCGTGTGATGGAGCATTGTCCTGCATGAAAATCATGTTTTTCTTGAAGGATGCAGACTTCTTCCTGTACCACTGCTTGAAGAAGGTGTCTTCCAGAAACTGGCAGTAGGACTGGGAGTTGAGCTTGACTCCATCCTCAACCCGAAAAGGCCCCACAAGCTCATCTTTGATGATACCAGCCCAAACCAGTACTCCACCTCCACCTTGCTGGCGTCTGAGTCGGACTGGAGCTCTCTGCCCTTTACCAATCCAGCCACGGGCCCATCCATCTGGCCCATCAAGACTCACTCTCATTTCATCAGTCCATAAAACCTTAGAGAAATCAGTCTTGAGATATTTCTTGGCCCAGTCTTGACGTTTCAGCTTGTGTGTCTTGTTCAGTGGTGGTCGTCTTTCAGCCTTTCTTACCTTGGCCATGTCTCTGAGTATTGCACACCTTGTGCTTTTGGGCACTCCAGTGATGTTGCAGCTCTGAAATATGGCCAAACTGGTGGCAAGTGGCATCTTGGAAGCTGCACGCTTGACTTTTGTCAGTTCATGGGCAGTTATTTTGCGCCTTGGTTTTTCCACACGCTTCTTGCGACCCTGTTGACTATTTTGAATGAAACGCTTGATTGTTCGATGATCACGCTTCAGAAGCTTTGCAATTTTGAGACTGCTGCATCCCTCTGCAAGATATCTCACTATTTTTGACTTTTCTGAGCCTGTCAAGTCCTTCTTTTGACCCATTTTGCCAAAGGAAAGGACGTTGCCTAATAATTATGCACACCTGATATAGGGTGTTGATGTCATTAGACCACACCCCTTCTCATTACAGCGATGCACATCACCTAATATGCTTAATTGGTAGTAGGCTTTCGAGCCTATACAGCTTGGAGTAAGACAACATGCATGAAGAGGATGAAGTGGACAAAATACTCATTTGCCTAATAATTCTGCACTCCCTGTATAAGTGAATTAGAATATTGGAAACAGTTGAGTTTTAAAACAACCTTTTCTTGCAGAACAGTTCGATTGGATGGCATTGCATTGAAGAGATGTAGCACTGAGTTAACAATTATCATTATGTCTCTTGAACAGGTGGTGGACATGAAGCTTTGGCTTGATACAGGAATGATACAGGCTTTCTTTTCTTTAAGTCTCGTGTATTTTTGACAGGAGCTGTTTGCCTCAGTGCTATTATTAACACTTTTCAATTGTTACAGTAACGGTGGAATTATTTTACTTGCAGTTGTTTTTTCCTGTGTAATAATATTCAACATTGCTGTCAATACATTTTTCAAAAAATGCCTCTCTGTGCAAAATTGGTTCAAAAACATAAACAACTGTGGGACACTGTTTGTCCATGGTTTGAACCGGGGGAACAAATCATGGCAGGATCAGCCTGATGTTATTTGTATCCCACTGTAACTTTACTGTATAAAGAGCTAACGTCTCCAAAATATCAGGAGTAGTTAGTTATTACAAGAAGTGTTTGTGAACTAAAAATCAAGAATGTAGGATACTGTTTGTCCGTGATGTGGAGAGCCCAGTGCGTGCTTCCCAACGCAGGGAAAACCAATTCTGCAGGGGAGACCTACCTTGGCACTTGTGCAGGTGAAGCCAAAGGGAAGATATGCTTCACCATATTTTCTAGTCTTTGGCTTGGAATGAAGTTGATTTGGAAACATATTAGGTGATGCTTCATCTCCTGCTTTGCGTTTGTGTGGGAGCCCCGTCAAAAACCTGTCCATTATGTTAGCAGTGTCCAAGCGTTCTTTTTTTTTTTCTTTTCATACCCCCCCCCCCCCCTGCAATGGCTCTGTACCCCCCCTAGGGGGCGGGCCCCACACTTTGGGAATCTCTGGCTTAATGGGATGATGGAGGCCACTGTGAGCATTTCAATAGCCTTCTCCAGATCTCTGCCTTGATACAGTCCTGTCTCAGAGGTCTACAGACAATTCCTTAGACTTCATGGTTTGTGCTCTTACATGCATTGTCAAAAATGTGACCTTATATAGACAGGTGTGTGCCTTTCTAGATTGTACATTTCTATATTGTAAAACTGTACAGCAGAAACTGTACGTCTTTCATTTTGTTAATTATAACTGCAACAAAACCATGTTTTGAAAACCATGTTCAGTGATTGTTTCTGGGAGTTTTTTAGTACTCATTCTTCTCTGGTTAATTTATACTTAAACCCTACACTGACAAAGCCTAAACTGTCAGTGGAAACAATTTTATTACCAAAGGATTATTGTATTTTCCCATACCTGTTATTATAGCTATACCATTTTTACCTTTAATATCATTTAACAGAGTAATACAGACTGATTGTACTCATGTCTAAAAACGATATCTTTATGGATAGTCTTTCGGGATTTTAACATTACTGGCCTTCATGAAAGGTGAGTTTTTTTCCACCCCATAAACATTTCAGCTTTGAAAAATACTGTAGTACATATCAGTTTGCAGGAGCTGTTTTGTTTAGTTGAATTCTTAGTAGCAATTTTACAGGCTTACTGTGTGTTAATTGTTTAATGGTGTGCCTTTTGTCTGTGTGAGACAGAGTTCACAGTTGTGACATTTATTACAGTCTGTGACAGGGGAGCTCACGGGGCGTTTTTACTGTCAGGCCTTAGCAGCAGGGCCTGTGTCAGGAGACCTGCAACATCAAACTAGTGTCACTCAAACATCCCTCTGGTTTCTGTTCACATATTTTATGTTGCTATTTTTCCAATTCATTTTCCTGGAAAGAGGCCTTGCCGATAAGAGGTATGCATAAGAAACCTTACTTTGTCACACACACACACAGACAGACAGTATGCATGCTACTCTACCGTGATCTCATGGCACCTCAGTTTAGAGACACTTTGGATCTTGTGCAAGCATTGTTTCATGATCTCTGAACAGTTTAAACCCTTTACCAACAGCAGATTACTCATTTTATAACTTCCTTTGGGTCAAAGGTGAACCCAAGGGGTCAAACACAGGTCATGTTACTGTTCTAAGCGCTACACCCCAAACAAGCCATAAAGCCACAAACTCAAAGAGTAGCTTAAAACCGTTTAAAGACAGCTAGTCTCAAGATCACATCTGTAAATCTCAGTGGTGCGATCATTTAAAGATATCACTGTTTTCCTTAATTTCCATGTTTGGGATGAATTGCTTGACCATTAATGGAAGAAAGGGCTTTGTAGTCAGCGATGCCCATGTGCAAAGTGCTTAATGGCAGGATCAAATGGGTTGAAAGGCTCAGAAATTACTGAAAAGTTTGGGCAATGGGATTTTTTTCTTTACTGATTCTTTTTCAACTTCAAATTTGCCTACATCCAGTAAAGTAATATTTGATATTATTTACATTATTTCTTAATTTATTCACTTACATTGTATTTACATAGCACTGAATCACAGCTGCAGTTTCCTTCAGGTCCTGTATATTATAAGGTAAAGACCCTGCAATAATACAAAGAAAACCCCAACAATGAGAAGCACAAAAACCTCCCTTTTGACAGGAAGAAAATTCAGACGTACTCTTGAGTTAGTAAAAAATGGCATTTTTTAAAGATGATCGGTTTGCATGGTTTTAAACAAATAAAGTATGTTACTTGTGACACTGGAGAGCTTCAGAAATCAAAAGGAACAAATAAAAAAACAGCTCCATTCTTATAAAATAGTCACATCCATACATATAGCGAAAACACAGCCCAAAGTAAAGTAATATTTTATTTCTTAAAAAAATGCTCAAAACTTAGACCAGCAACGTCAGGTATCAGAATAAAGGACAGTACGACAATTACATCTCACATTTTTTTGTTAAAATTTGTAGATGAGGCCCACCTGAGGAACAATGGCCAGGATAGCTAGTCTTTACTGCCAAAACAATCCTCAACACATTCATTTATTAAAAGTCGTAATTATGAGCTTTCTAACAGTTGTGCCAGTGTTCTGCCCTAAGAACAGGGAAGGGTTAAAATTTGTAGTGGGGTACTGGGCATGACAGTACACCCTCGCAGCTGCTCTTCTTCCTCTTTTCAGCAGATTGGACATTTCAGTGCGCTACTTCCTCCTACTGGTGGGAGTGGAATTTTCATTGTTTTCATTGTTGTTACTTGATTGCTTTAAGTTAATATCACTCAAAAAAAAAAAAAAAACAGTTATTTTGACCATGCAAATAACAATAGTTAAATAAAAGTCAGTGAAACAATATTATTTCCGTATTAAGATAATTTATAAAAGTCAGAAAAGCTATTGGAATGCAGTGTGCAAAGGATTAGCATAGCCATCAAAAAATCTGATATGGAGCACCTTCTAAAATTGAAGAAAGAAAAGGTGCAGTGCAATGGCCATCATGTAACGGCACTATGTCACACATCTACAGTAACAATTTGAGAATGGTTGGGGGTCGATTTTTGAAGAATAGTTGGATTTTGCATTGTATTTGTGCTTCAAATACCCATCCTTACTCTGCACATCAGAAATATTAGGCCATTAATTCTGGGTGATCTGCATGTCTCTATTATAGAAACCTATTATAGAAATGTTTGCTTTTGAGTTATATTGAGCTGTATGAATTTAGATTGGAGTGTACTGCACTGGCCTAAATAAGGCTTTTTTCTGGATTAGAAAAACAGCCTGTCAGACATAGTGATTCACAACTTCAAGATTGTCAGAGAATGTTTCATATGATCAAAAGCAGGATTTTGGAAGCAGGCAGTGGAAAAGACGCTGGGTCAACCCAGTAAGATATAAGTTTGCAAAAAGAGGTGATTGAGCAGTGTCAAAAGCAGTAACAGCTAACAGAGCTCCCTGCTCTGGGAAATTTTTGTTCAAGGAAAAGGCATCCATCCTATTTATTTTTTGGTCTTTATTGTAAAAAAAAAAAACTCAACAACTCCAAGTGCCAGTCAAAATCTCGGGTGAATCATAGGTTCAAGCCTGACTCTGTGACCCATGAATTATTTCAGAAGAAAAGACAAAACACAAGATGTACCTAGTCATAAACGAGCAGAGTAATGAAGTTCAGGTGGTAGGATAAAGCTCAGCTTCTTGTACCGCCCCAAGGCTGTGGGAGAGAACAGAGATGGGAGGCTGAGTGTAGAACAAAGTGTTTTAGTTTCGTGCCCATAAATTCCCTGCTGGAAGAAAAAAAGTCATGCAGAAGTTCAGCTTAGTCTGAGTGAGGCTGTGTCTGGAGATAAGACACCATACTGGCAGGTGATCCGCATATGTCTCCACTCAGCATGCAATCAAAGTGTTAATGGGTTTTTTTTTCATCTTGTGGATTTTGATGACGGACTCATTACTAGATACCAATATTTGCTGTTTCTTCACCATTCATGCCTTCATGCCTGTGCAGCCCAACAACTGTCATAAGGCAGTAAAAACTGTTGGCCAAGAACACCAAAAATCTTCCACTCCTCTTGTATTCTCAGAAGCTTAGTGAAGTCGTGTTGCACTTATTATTTTTGCCACCGCCATCCTGGCCTTTTAAAACCGGATATTACAAGCGACGATGTGGATCTGGGAAAACTGCACGCTCACTGGTTACAACTTGGCAAGCACGTGTTGCTAACAAATAAGCTTGCCCCAGATAATGACCATTTCAGACTCTTGCAGAATGACCATAAATTACAAAGTAAGCTTCATGTTTTATTCATGTTGACATGAAACAGGAAAGGGTTTTCTTGAATTACTGAATTTGAAGGCATGGTTCTTTTGCAGTTCATTTATTTAGGAGCTACGAAATAACAAACCCAGAGTCATTTCAGTCACATAGCTTCCAAACTGTGAGATATGCTGAAAAATTACAACTAACTTTGTTACTGTTGGCGTAATATTAGAAGAACTGTGTAACAATAAAAAAAGAATCAGTTTTAACTTTTGTTGGGGGCAAACAATAATTTCTAAATAAAGGAACTTTAATTGCACATTTTAAGAATTATTTTAGCTCTTTTTAGTTAGCTGGCTTAGTAAGATTTGCTAGCTTTGATTTTATTTATTAACTAACTGGGAATTATTTTTGTTTTGATCATTTAATTCTATCATCTTTGCTTTACTTTTGTTTCAGTGCAGTAATTTAAAAACTACAAGAGAAAACTGATTAGTAAAGGCTTTAGCTGGTGTTTACAACCAGTTCATTTTGGACATTCAATTCTTTAAGTACTCACTGCTAGCTATCATGTGTCAACAACTCCCTCCTTGTACCCATAAATCCCAGTGTTAAGCGACTGCTCCTTGTGGCTGATAGAGAGTACTTTCTAACTCTGTAAAGATAGCACTTTAAGGCCTCTGAGGTACATGTTATCTATGTCCCCCCACATTTCAGTGAAAAGTACTTTCACTTGGCTTAAAATTAACACTGTAGAGTTATAATAAACTTCCGACCCCAAAGAGCAAAACAAAGACTAAAATGTCCATCAATCTGAAGGGCCAACCTGTGGCAGCGTCTTTACATCATCAGCAAGCATTTTCAGTTAAATGAGCTACTCCCAGATTTAATCCTGCTTGATCCCTTGATGAAAGTTTTTGATTACTTCAAGTCAAAATGGCTGAGAGCAGATCTGGGGTTTCCTCTCATCACCCCTTAGATCGGTTTGTTGCTCCATCTCTAGCCTTTGGCCTTGAGTTCTTGACCTGCACTCTAAAGTTCCCGCAAACTGCTGGGATTAAATTAGATTAATGGGGATTCCCTTCGACAACTTTTTGTTTTTCTTTTGTAGCTATTCTGAGAATATTGAGATTTTTCATCTTTCCCCTTCAAGTGACAGGCTCTGAAGTCCAGAAAGTGCATTTGAGAGGAGAGCCATGTCATAAAATGAACTATTTGGCACAAAGTCTGTCAAATCCTTTAAGAGTTTTATTCATCCTGTGTGTCTCAGGGATGATCTTGGAGCATCAGCGGGTGAAACGCTGCCCACCCACGGAGGCCTATCTTGCGGGAAGAAAGCCAGAAGCGTTGTCTCCTCTCTGGATCTCTGCGATGTCCCCCATGTAAACAGCCTCCCTGTAGCGAGAGGAGGCAAAGCAGCAAGCTGTATTACTCCAGCTGACAAAGCCATTCACCTCTGAAGAATGCAAATTTAGATTGTGAGCGCTCCCTTTGCTTTATCACATTGGACAAACAGTGTTGAGTTATTGGGAGGATTATGAATAACTTTTTTCTGCAGTGGAAAAAAGGAGATGTGGCCAAGACGGAGTCATCAGAGGTCCCTAAAATAGCAGTGCAGTCTGAGAATGAAGCAGAGAAAGGTGAACACTGTGGTCGGTGTGCCTCGCTTAAGTCGATTCTGCTTCAGCGCCCCCAAAAACCTGATTCGTTTCAGTGGAATCCTCACTTTTCTTTGGATATGAGCAGTTTGGGTTTTCAGAGATGCTTCAGCTTTGTAAGTCGTGAAGCATTATTGTTTTCTTTTAATAAATGGTCTTTTGTGTGCCGTTTAATGTAAATGTTTTTGTTGAAGTGTGCTGCGCGCACATGTTTACTTTGGCAATAATGGCTAGCATGCCCTTTTTTGTTTACAGGTCTTATTGGCTCTCCACTCTCACACTTCTGATGTGATTTGCTTATTCCTCTCCTCACTGATCGCGTCTTAGGCAGGTCAACAAGGCACCTACGCAAGCACCAGCACGTGTCCGCCCAGCGTGCAAGCACTGGTACACATGGAAACGCATACACATGCTCGCACACACACATTGAAGCGGATCCTGTTTTCTTATTCGCCAAAGATAAATGAGCACTTGCATTTGCGATGTAAATCGACATACTTTCATTTATTTCAGCTCAAATCTTCACAGACAGTTCAGCATGGTTCCCATGACAGGGTTCCTCTACTGCAGTGGGTGGTTCCTGCCAGCTCCCTTTATTTTATTTTGGACCAGAGGCTCATGGGAAAGCTATTTCGAGACCTTTTCCTGTCAGCCTCAGAAAACAGTGCCAGTGGTTTGTTAACAGGTGCAATGTGGCCAAAAGCATTTTTAAAATAGCATGTGTTTGTACCCAACAGCTTATTATATGCTTTGTTTGTTTGGTTTTTGTTTCTGCGTGTAGGACAGAGGATGGGTTTTCACGGGATTCTCTCTGGAATCATCAATCAAATGTCGTCTAAATGCATATCAGGGGAATTACTGCTGCAACACAAACATTATCCTATTTACATCTGCCCATTTTTTCTGTTTTCTCAGCTGTACAATAGGCTGTGCAGTATCACTTTCTAATAAAATAATTGACTCAATAAATGTTTTTAAAATAAACTATTTACCTATTCTTTGTAACGGTACCTTTATGAATCAAGCTACAGACAATAAACACAAACAAAAAGATTTACATTTACAGCTGAGTGACCTAACATGACCTAATAGAAGTATCTACACTCTTCATATCAAATTGGCACGATGGTCAATAATACTTGGGTTTAACACCTATCTTGTGACATCAAAATAAAGCATAAGTAAGTAACCATGAGACACTATTAAATCACTTTCACAGTTTTTTTTTAATAAGATGTGATTTACATTAAATTTGTGTTCTAAACGTAACATAATTAATCAGGGAGTTTAGCAAAAGTGCTTTTTCATTTTAAAGATGAGATGAGTGGAGAAAGAGCAGTGTTTCATTGGAATGCATATGGTATAGTAAAAGTGTATAATCTACACAGTGACAAATTGTATAGTCACATTTTGTCTTGTTTCTCACTTCACCAGGATACACTACATACATGTAGACAAATGTATTCGACCAAGTGCCTAAATTTTTTTAATTCACGTGTTTTCAGTCTCATTGCTTCAGGTGTATAAAGTCACACCTGGCCATGCACTCTAGCTTTACGAACATTTTTGGAGGAAAGGGTCGTTCTAACAGCTTCACTTGATAACGTTTGTGGTGGCTGTAGCTCGGGAGGTAAAGCAGGTCATCTACTGATTGGAAGGTTAGTGGTTTGATCCCTGGCTCTGCCAGTCTGCATGCCAAGCATCCTTGGGCAAGATACTAACCCCAAGGTGCTCTCCGATGCATCCATCGGAGTATGAATGTTAGTTAGGAAGCGCTAAAAAGCTTAGAAGAAAGTGTTTGTGTGATTGAGTGAATGTGGCATGTTGTATAGAGAGCTTTAAGAACTCTGGGAGAGTAGAAAAGCTCTATATAAAAATCAAACAGTCCATATTAGGATACCACTGTTGTAACAAATCAGTTAAAATTTCTCCTTCCTACATATTACATGATCAGCTCTGAGGGGTTTTATTGCAAAGTGGAAGCATTTACAAACCACAGCGACCCAGCTTCATGACATGGGTTTCCATGGCCTATCAGATCCTGCAGGTGCAAATTTGGGGGCCAGCAGTTTTGTCCACATGGAGTCTCTATGAGAACTTTGTTATGTTATGCCAATAAATAATATGGCACTGTTAAATGACAGGTCTTTTGTGAAAAGATAAAAATATAGCTAACAAATAAGAACAATGAGTTTGGTAATATTAGTTTGTTAAAGACAGAAGTGACCATATTTCTATGAGAAGGTGGTGTGCTGTGAGTTATCGGCTAAGGCTAGGTAAATTTGTTAGCAGGCTACATTCATAAGCTGTTAAATAACAGACGAAACCAAAAAATCGCTAAAAGCGCTCTATCAAACAGCAAGGTGTAATATTTGTGAGGTATTTCATTGAAAAAGCACAAACACCACAAACATGGCAGAGAGGTCAGTTCACAGGCTCAAAGCAGCAGGTCTAACAGACAGTATGGCTCCCTGTGGGGACACACATGGCAGTCATAACATAACCCACCCCTAACGTTTAGTCCATAACAGTGTACAGATAATTTTTTTTAAACTATTAAAAAAATAGAAATTCTGTAGTTATGAAAAGGGAAGCTATCCATAGAGGGCTTTTTTTGTTCTTGCATTAGAGTCCAGACTTCTTTCTTTCACTGCTGTTAAGTCACGCATTTCAACTTGGGAGTGTATCGGGGTTGACTCGCTTTTAGAGCAAACCTCAAGTGGCCAGTACAGGAACTGCAGTTTTTGGCACTTCACCTTGGCTTAGACCTTACTTTATTTTTCCAGCCCCACAAGAAACAAGGAAAGGTGTATGCCATCTGTATATATAAAGCTTTAATATAATAGTTGAATAAATAAACGCTAAAGTAAACAGACTTAACCATACAAACACAGAACATCAACATACCCCTGCGTGTGCACACGTGCTCTACTTAGCACATGTTCCATTATGCAGCTGGATGCATGTTAACTTTTGATATGACAGGGTACAACGCAAACATTAAATCACACAGAGAAAGATTTGTATTATATCCAAACGCATTCTCATTAGCGTTATATTCTTTGCTTATATATGGACTAATACATTTTGACATTTTTGAAAGAGGAAAATGAAAAACAAGCAAGGCTCTCACATAAAGGGAGTAAAGCATAAATAGAGAATGTAATGGAGGCCTATTGGTATGGGTGTGTGCGTGTGTGCGTGTGTGTATGTGTGTGTGTGTGTGAGTGAGTGAGAGAAAGATACATAAGGGTGGGCCTGCCAGTAAAAAAAGGAATGAGTGAAAGATTGAAGGAACAGAGAGAGGAGGAGAGCGAGTCCCGTCTTTGGGAGCGGGACGACCCATGTGACTCGGTCTGGCCCTCTTTGTGTTTCCCACACAGTCTGACATGACCGGAGCTATATCCACACCATCACATTCACAAGGGCCTCTGCCTGCAAACTTCCTCCTCTTATGATTCATAGGGCGTCATGTTTGCTTATGGTACCACTAGCTGCACATGACACCACCGTGGTGCATCGGGCTACTCAAAATACACAGGTCACCACCTCTTATTCAATCTTACAGAACATCGAAGGGATCGTGTTGATATTTAACATTCTTATGATGAGACCTGTAATTTTTCATTATATGCTTTTGCATACTAGCGTCAGACATGCTTTCCATCATTTTGCCCATCATGCATGTTAATGTTTATTGCATTTGCAATGCACTCTGCATATGTTGTCTGTAGCCTGTAAGTGAAGGACTGTGGGAATTATCAGATAATGTCTCAGAATATGAAAAATTACTTATTTTACATGCTGTTGCCATGGGATCGGGTGCACTTGGCATACACGTGTAAGAGCTCGGACCCAGCCCTGCACATGGTAAACAAAAGTAGCAAATGCAGCCAGGCCTCATATTGAGCCTAGTTTTATTTCTTCTCATGTGACTGAAATTAATTCAACTGGTATGATACCCACTGATAGTTAAGTGTAGTCACGGCTGTAATCATATGCTTCCAGTCAACTTTTTACTTTTCAGCATCACACTCAGGTTGGTGAAGATAGAACCAAGTCTAAAATACCTGCTAAAAAGCTGCATTTTACTGTGTGTCAAGACTATTTCTACTTAAGGAACTATGCGTTCTGTATCCAGAACATACTCCTAAAGCTTACTGCTTCATTGAGTCCCTGTAAAGCCTACACCATACTGTGCAATGTTATATTTTGTATTCACACTTGCACAGTGGTATTTCTACTTGAGCTGTTCATATTGGTCTTGGAGTTAATAAATCTTGAACAACAGTTACTTTTAGAAGTTGAGAAAGCTTCAGAAGCAATTCTGAGTCTATGCATGAATTAATGCAGCTATGAAAACATCGAAACTCCGTATGTCCACACTGGCAGAATATTAGCTCTTGCATTAGTATAACAAGCAAGCTAGATACAGTTATAGCCCAGAAAATTGTCTGTTAACAGAGATCACTGTATATTTGCTTCTGTCTCTGGACTCCTTTTTTCTGCCTTTTTTTCTGGTTAGTTTTTTTGAGTAGCATGTGATATTTTTACTGTACGTCTACTCCCATTTATGTGCTTTGCATTACAACTGAAGGCTATCATACACAATCCCGATCAAAAGTTTAAGAACACTTGGAAAATGGTGAAAAATCATAATTTGCATTGTCGGATCTTAACAAGGTTCCAAGTAGAGCTTAAACGTGCAACAAGAAGAAATGGGACTGAGACAAAACATTTTTTGAGCATGAAAACCACGCTTAGTGCTTAGTAGCATCGTCCTGTTGAAAAACCCAGTCGTTACCAGGCAGGCGAGGGCCCTCAGTCATGATGGATGCTCTCTGCATTCGGCACCAGTAACGGCTTTAATTTGAGGATTAAGGATCGTCCAGTGTCTTGGTGCACAGCCAATTGGATCCTGCGGCTCAGTGTTGGTGAAATTTTTTGGGGTCTTCCACTTGACTTTTTGTTTCATAACCCTCAGGATCATTTAATAAATTCCAAATGACTGTCCCACCTCAGCAACGATGGCGTGCTGTGAGAGATCCTGCTTATGTGGTTCAACGACACGACCACATTCAAAAAGGGAACATTTTTTGCCTTTGCCATCAGAACGTCATGGCAGTGTGACGAACTGACAGAAAATGACATGTAGAGGTAGAGGTGTTGCAAAAATAGCTTGTTTGTAGAATGAATTTGCCTCAGTCCCATAAGTTAAAACATGACTTACTTTACTAGCAGTAGCAGAACTTTAGCCAGCTATAGCTTGGAAATGGAGAAAACAAATTAGTCCATAGAGCACCATTGCTTCACTTGACCTGGGATGCACCAAGCCAGCCAGCCTTGTCTAGCTAATTTGCATATTGCGATTGGATCAAATTGTGAGCAGTCGGGATAACAAACAAGCATTTTAATACCATGGGTAAGTGAAAATACCCACGGGTCTGATTCCATTGAAGGGCTCTTTGATTCCAACTGATGAATGTGACCAGATATGCCTTTTGTGATGTGTTCCAGCAGTGTGACAGAAACTTGGTTTACTGTTGTTTATTTGTTCTGATGGCCAGCATGTGATACTGTGACCTTATGTAGCTGTGCAAGCTATGACTCTGATGTCAACATTTTGCCTTCCATTGACCTTTTTTAGTGACAAAGCCATTACCCCTGAGCAAGAGTAGATTGGTGTGGAGTGTCGTCGGCATAGTCATGCCAAGCCGACATGGAATTTTGGCAGAATCTCCTCCCTCTGGTCCTCCACTCCCCCAGGACCTCCCGAGAACATGGAATCAGCTTGTTTCCCATCTGCTTGGCCACAAACAGAACCAAACAAGATATGTTGCACAGTGCTGCCAAAAGGGCCATCACTTAACGTCACTAGTACGACAACCGCCACTACTACAGTTGTTTGTCCATCAGGCAGGCCTGTGGTCACTGTCCCAGAATGTACAGGGGCTTTCCCCACAGTCTGCACTGCTATTTCCATCCACAGCCCTCCACCCCCACACCAGCACCCCCTGGGAGCCCCTCATCTTGGCATCAGCCAAAAGTGCTTCTTCTTTTTTTTTTAATCATCACTAGCTGTCATATAATCTTAAGCGAGATAATTGGATGAGTCCATGACTTCTAGAGCCAAATAAACAGACAGTGTGAAAGTTCATGTGGAGCCTTTGGACATCATATTGAATTTAGAGGTCTGATACTCAAAGAAGTGATTTGTGGGTCCCCAGCCTCTTGGCCCTTGTGACACAATCACTGTCTATTGAGGCAAAAAGCATGGGATTTCCCATACGTTCATGGCTGGCTGTGTTAGCAGCATATCTGATAAGAGAATAGTAATGTACTTTATCAGCCATAGTGTTTAAATACTTCTTCCTCCATTTCAGAGTTGTGTGAACTGGACCACTGGAGCCTGTAATCAATGGCATATCTTGTTTCTCATGTAATTTTATTAGAAGAATAATCCAATACGCTTTTGTCTGGAGCAAAGTGTCAGAAAGTTTTCTGTCTCTTTTTCTGTTTGAGCTCTTGGCTTTAGCTGAGTGTTGCAGTCTAAAGGCACTAGACCACAGATTGTGACATATATCAAAATTGTTGTCCCCTAGGGAATATTATTGCCATTCAACAATTTGCACTACAAATCTTACTATTATGTCATTACACTTTGGAAATCATTGAATCAGTTCCTGACCACAGGCCAGACCACAACTTTGCTTGTAGTCGATCCCTCTGAGACTAATACACACGGAAGACAGGAAAAGAAGTGGACTCACGAGGGGAGGGAGTGAGGATGAGGCAGAAATCATACATGAAGTGAGACTCCAAGGCAGTGACCAAGAGACAGTCATAGAGACAGAAAAAGAAGATATAAAATCCATCAGCTGAAACATTCAGGAGTGAAGCCAGCACAGCCGAGTGTAGGAACACGACATGATTCTCCTCTCTGTCTTTCATCCTCGAGGGGGGGTCTGAGGATGCTGTGTTCCCAGCCCAGGTCTGGGGCAGGAAACCTCCCCTGCATTTTTTGGCGGTCCTTCTGTATCTGGCATTGACCTGCTTTAAAACCTCGGCCCAGACCTAGAGACCAAGTCCCCCATTAAGTCTTATTTCAGAAATGTTGATTAGTTGTTTTCCAACATTTACGAATAACTTTTTTATTTTTTAACACAGTCAGTCAATACTTTCTCTCTGTTACATAATTTGTAACATTTCTGAATGAAAAGAGAACACAATCACACTCGTAAGAGCAAAATCCTTATTTCACTTTTTGCACAGTGGATGTTGGGTTTGGGGTTTCTGCGTGCAGGATGTAAGTATTTATCTTGAGGGCTTTTTTTAGGTATTTCCAGTTGAAAGAAGAACTAAATACACCATTGTTTTTTTCTACTATATTTCATAATGATTTCATTGCAGCCTCAGCTTCTAATCACATGTAACTGAAACAATAACCAACACTTTACATTAATCTCAAGTCACCTGATCCTAAATGTTAGATGTTCCACTCACCACTCACCATGTGGTGGCCAGAGAATACAGAAGGTATTCAGTCACATCAAGCAACCACAGGTGAAAAGGCCAATTACCAGTTGCCTAGGTAACCAAAGCCAATCACTTCCTGTGTGGACACAACTTAAGAAGGTAATGAGCAATACGTTTCAATCGAATTATCATTTGTATTTTAAATCCATTATAAGTCAAGAGTATGAGTAGTATTTCCGATGCCGTGCTTCTTTTGGCAGCACACCGTTTTTCATTTTCACTGCTTTGTTATTTTTTTTCCTGATTTGCCACCACAATGTTATGATTCATTTAAGCTGAGGAGTATCTTGTTGTGGTTAGGGAAAAATGTGGTTTGGTTTAAAAACATCAGGTTCATTAAGGTTGGGGGACTTCAGTCTTCACGGTTGAAAGAATAACTTCTTGGCTAGAGTTAGAGACTGGTTGACGATGAAATGCTGACGATTGGTAGGAAACAGGAAACAAACAGCAGTCTCCCATGTCGGAGTCCAGTGTTTTGTTAAAACATCCATCCACCATGATTCCCTTCTTACAATGTTTTTAGGGTGTATGAAATCACACCACTTGTGTTTTGTTTTGTTTTGGGGTTTTTTGTATTTCTGACAGCTGAGTCATAATTTCTATGATCCTAATTACCACAAACGTATTCACTCATGGGTAACATATCCCATCGTTTATGGCATTCTCGTCATTCTTTAACAATAAAAAAGTAAAATTGAAGAGGGATTAGGAGGGAAAGGGTCAGCAAGAGGGATGCACTAGCCAAAGATCAGGGATAAGAGTCAGGCGGGAACTTCTAAAGTTAGAGGCAGGCCACGGTAAGGTCAAAGCCAGAAGGGAAATACAAACTGTACAAGGCACACATAAGGCCAACACAAGTACAGGAGAGAACTTGGAGAAGACATCCAACTGAAAGAGGCTGAAAATCCTTGAGGGCAAACGGGGGGATTAAAGTGGACAGCTCTGGACAGGGCTGCGGAGCGTGTGCGCCATAATTGAATTTCATGCTTTCTGCCTTCTTCTGAAGTCGTGTAGCAAAGCGATCATTTGAAAAGAAAGCTATTAGTCAAGCCCTCTGCTAAGCTGAGAGCTGTGCCATAGGAAATCTAGCTTTACCCTATGAACAGGCTTCGTTGTACTCCTTCAAAACACAAATGTCACACGATGGGTTGCAACAAAGGGACATTTTCTCTCCTCCATATACAATTTAGATTTTTTGCTTAACTGTGTTCTAAAATTAATGAGGCACTTAAAAAATAAGTTAGCTTTCTAATTCTAATCAGTTACCATCATAACCTGAAAATCAATTATTGGGTGAGAACTACAGAATTAATTTTTACAAATCCTGTCGTTTTCTCTAACAGCAACAATTCTAAAAAGCCTAATTTTCAATTTATTGTAAAATATTTTTATGGCAACCTTTTTACAACAGAAGAACAAATGTTGTGCTTGATAACTGACTAGAAATGTTTGGAGATATTTTGAGGATAATTATGTTACACTATGGCTCATCCTAATAAATGGCAATCCTTGTAAATGGTGAGTGATTAGTTTATAAAGGTTTTTATTATATAAGTTCACATTAATTAAAGCTACTGCAAATTAACTTGAGTCAGCCACGGCTTGGGTCTTTAGGTTTGCTGGTTACTTTTTTCCATTGTTGTGCTGCAAGAGGATGTTCAGGCATTTCAATAAGCATCCTGAGAACCTTGTTTTTTACAGTTGTCTACAGTTGAAATGTGAATAGCTGTTTGCAGGCAAGACTTGATTTTTGTTACATGAATATAATTTATTTTTTAAAAACTGATTAACCTGCACCAAGCCAAATGCAATGCATGGTTGTAGATATTTAATATGATCATCATCAGGCTAACATGTCGAACAGCAGGTTGCAAAAAAATAATAAAAACCACCTACTAACACCAATTATAGGACTTAAATAAATAAATAAACATCCAGATGGGGATAATATTAGCCGTTAAAGGGTCAGCATTTTATACTACTCATATAGTTTTTGGACAGAAATTGGAAGCAATGCCATACAGGGGTACACCCTTTTTCAATTTTAAGGTTTTACAAATCTGGATATGATAAAAATGATCCTAGTCCTTATCAGGTCTTTATATTAGGTAAATATAACCTGAGATGAAAAACAGTACATAATATATTACAGCATTTAATTAATTATTCCTCAAAGATTAAGTTAAAATGCCAAAGCAGCGTGTGAAAAACTAAGTACTGTTAGAGGAAAAGTACACTTTTTATTGCCAAAAGTGTTCACTCGCCCATTCAAATCACTGAATTTAGGTTTTCCAATCACTTCAGGCACCTAAGCATGCAGGCAGCTTCTGCAAACATTTGTGAAAGAATGAGGAGCTCTGAGGAGCTCAGTGAATTACAGTGTGGTATCTTCATCCCACCTAAACAACAAGTTCTTCGGTGCTAAGAACTCTGCAGTCAGCTCCTAGTGGTATTATAACAGAGTATATTGGTAGGCCATGTAAAAATCGCAGAGCAGGTTCAGCGGATACTGACGTGCATAGTGTGCAGAGGCCTCCGATCTTCTGTAGAGTCAATCACTACAGACCTCCAAAAATCATGCAGTCTTCAGATTAACTCAAAAGCAGTGGGAACAAAAGCAGGTCCATAAAGACACGCATGAGCGAGTTTGGTGTCGAAGAACTTGACTGGGCAGCGCAGAGTCCTGACCTCAAATCGACAGAACCTTTGGAATTAGAGCAGAGACTGTGAGTCAAGTCTTCTCGTCCAACATCAGTGTGTGATCTCACGAATGCCCTTCTGTAAGAATGTTCAAAAATTTCCATAAACACATTCCTAAAGCTTGTGGAAAGCTTTCAGAGAAGAGTTGAAGCTGTTCTAGCTGCACAGAGTTGGTCAACGTCATATTAACTCTTATGGATTAAGAAAAACGCAACAGCCACAGCTCAGACTCTGCAGGTCTCTGTCAGCATGGTAGATAATTGTTAACAGTGTCAACAGGACAGACAAGTCCAAAGTGGACATGATGGGTCACAGTGCATAGCACTGATTTGTCTTTTAACAATAAAATCCACAAAATTCACACATAAAGATTATTGATTTGAAAACAGATCATCATCTGAACTCAAATAAAGCCAGAGTTGCTGAGTTTAGTTGTTTTGTGTTCCAAATTAAGAGCATCCTAATGGCTTAGAATGAATCATTAATGTTGTGTGACAAACCTCATGAATGAAAAAAGAACAAAGTGCTTCAATGTTTAATTATCATTCATGCTTCCCAGTCAATATCGTTTGTGTCGCTTTTGTAATGTTATTTACCATAGTTTGTTTTTGTGATTGTTTTCTGAAACAATATCTATATTGTTTTTGTACATTTAAAGAAAATGAATGTTTGAAAGCTTTAAGTGTGCTAGAGGAGAACGGCAGAATGGAGCAATTATTGAGCTACTTGCAGATGTTCCATCATGCTATATCTTTAGTTTTCCTTTTCCTGATTTTTGAGCCGATAAAGAGCTAGTACATTCTGAGTGACGTATGCTTTGAATCAAGACTGACTGCTTTGATTACACATTTATTTTCGGGTTAAAAAAAGAGGGAGAGTTCTCATGAAGGGAAGCGATGAAAATAAACATTGTAATGGTGCATTAATCAAGCACAGAACTGTTGCTTTTCACTTTCATTGTCCCAGAACCTACAGCAGTGCGTACTGGTACATGACTGGTTTGCACACAGTCCTGTCCAATAATAGCTGGAATTTTTCAATCAGCTGTAGCAGTCCTTTCTTCATACACTGGTCAAACTGAACAGCTGGAACATTTTGAAGGTGCTAAAGCTCGACATTTTATTTAAAAGTTTTGCTTTTGAGTGTATTACAGGTTTTTGCTGCTAATTTAAATTATCTAAAGTCTTTCTGGACTAAAGTTTCCACTTATGCTTGATTTTTTCCTCTCAGAATATGATACGTGGTTAGGTAAACAAAAGTTCAAATTAGGCAAAGATCATGGTTTCAGGTAAAGCGTGATGTAAATGCTGACTTCTGTCTCATGCTTCATGATATTTTTGACTTCTGGATGCAAGATTTAGCCAAGATAGCCGTCTTTCCTCAGAGCATTAATACTTTGTTTAATTTCCATGTGCAAAAACTTTTCCATGTTCAGTCAGTCAGGATCAAATAATACAATAAATACAATAAATCTGTTTGTCTCTGTCACCAGGTCAGATTAAGATTTAAAAGAATCTATTAAAAGCTGATCTCATTACAGGTTTAAAGTTACATATTAAGGAATTCTCAACTCTCATAGATCTGATGTATTAAAAATGACAGACGACATCATTGAAAGCATTTCAGTCATGATAGCTTCATTGTGGAGTGTGGTTTTACAGGTTTCTAAAAAGTGTTTAAGCACAGATACAGCCTGAGATCAATATGATCTCTGTGGTGTCCATGATATTAGCAAGTATTTATTCCTATTTCGTCATCTTTTTATCCAGTGTAATACAAGAATTTGCCAAATATGGGATGACGAAAGTATTTTGAATTCTCATTCTTGCTGAAGAGTTGATTTCATTTGATTTCTTTTTTTTATATAAATATTAAATAGTTTATATGTATATACTGGTGAATATTATGAGAAAAAATAGTTGCAACTTATATTCAGTATGTACTTTAGAAGTAGGGGTAAACACAGTAAGACAGCGGTTTGTACTGTTCAATGAAATTCAAACACAGATGTTTATAAAATCATTCTAATGTAATAAACAACACAAAATAAAAATTCTAAAAATACATTTACAGAGAGAGTATAAGGGATGAGAATATACAGAAAATTTTATAGAACCAGGAAGCAATGAGAAAGTACAAATAATGATATGCTGGAGTTGTATTTATGCTTCAACAACTGATAGTAGATAACTTTAATAGTCCAAGACAATAATAGTGGAGTCAATAGTTCGGATGAGATTTTTTATTGAAAAGTCTGATGGTCTGTGGGTACAAGCTGAGTCCTTTATTCCTCGATTTCAGACTTCTGTAGTGTCTGTCTGAGGGTGTGATCGCGTCCTGTGTGGAAGTGTAATGTCCTCAATGCTCTTATCAGCCCTCCTGATGACCCTGCTGCTATAAGTAGTAATGGGAAGACTGCTCCTGAGCACAGCTGTATCTAAAATCTCCTGTTTGTATTGTTTCATTTTATCTGCTACAATATAATCAAGTTGCAAATAACTTGTAGTAGCTACTACTATTTGAGACCTGTGAAAAGCAATTGGAGTGGAATTTATAACAGTTTTCATCATTTTTATTTTGGTCAAGACTAAGGTCAGACTAAGACTGAAAAATTTGGAGGGTATTAAATTGCGGTAGCAACAAAGGAAGACAAGTTAACATGTCTTTATGATTTTCATCACAGCTGAACGTCAAAGCAATCAGAGTTTATCTTTGCTTAGTACAGCTTAATTTTTTTCCTTTAAAGCCTCATCATTTATATTTACAAGTCCAAATAATGATCCTTATTTATGCCAAATAATAATATTTCAAAACAACTATTCCCTTCATCACCTCCCACTAGTTTTTAGTCTGCTTGGAGATCTCAAAGCTGAATGTATTTAGAAATTGAACTTTAAAACGAATGAAGAAATCAAACTCGTTTACATGAAAGTCAACCGGCACTTGATGGCATTTGGATAAGAATATGAACGGGCTTTAGAAGTGCTGCTGAGATGGAGTCTGGGTCAGACAGGCAGATACTCTGCACTTTACACACCCCACAGAGATGTAGAAATCTGCATCCAGGCTTTTTCTGTCGAGAAAAAAAGCTTTCTTTTGAAATATAAGGTGACAAATGTCGTTTTGTCTGCTTGTGTGGAGCTCAGTAAAAGATGGATGAGCATTTCTTCAAACACTCAACTCTCACACCTCAGAGAGACAAAAGTCTCTTTTGATTCGAATGTGTTGTTGACTAATGTTGTCTCCCCCTGTTTAACTTTATTACTTTATGTGAACATATCAAGATGAGTTACACTGTTTCTCTCTCTCTGGTTTGCCTCAGAGAAATCTCAAAGCTGGACTGTTTTACACAACTTTATTCCACGTGGAAATATGTGCTTGTTGCCTCGTAAAATTTTGGCCCCGGAGCCAGAAACTAGAACATTTAGAATGATGTATCTGTTGAAATGCCATGTAGAAAAAGCAGTTTCAAATATTGTTCAGCATTTGTACATATTGAGTCTGTTTTTGTGGCTGTAAAAATTACATGCAGCAGTATTTGTAATCACACATTTTCCATCAGTCTGCTAAATTTGACAAAATACCTATGGACTTTGGTGATTAGACACGATTCAAGGGTTCAGGGTTCTTACAGTTGAAAGAACTTGCAGGTCATACTTCGTTGGCCAGTTAGTAGCCAATTAGAAAGCTGAGGTTTTAGCGTGACACTCCAGTGTTTGTTTCCTGCTGGAAAGTGTGCAGCACTGATATGACCCCACACCACTGTCCATGGTTAGGCTGTGGATCGCTGCTCGCTGGCCCTGTAAACACAGAGGACCTTCACATGACACACACACAGTGTAGGAGTACTTAGTGTGGCTTAATATGCCCACTAGCTTTAAATGGGATAAATCCTACAGGGAAGTTTAGATTTAACTTATTCCAGTAAGTCTGGTATATTATGATTTTTCCAGACAATAATATTTTGTTTACTTTCTTATGTTTTTGAGTCATGTTTGTAAGAACATAATAAGATTATATTATAACCATCAAAATAGTGACCTCGGTGTTACCTTTATATGTTAAACACCTGAACTGTAACCAAAAAAATTCCACATGTTAAGGATTTCTTTAGTAGCATTGTTCCCATTAAGATCCTCATTACTGACGTAATGCATGCTAGTCTGATTAACCATAAGGTTAAAATGTAAACAAAAATGAGTCCTTGACTGAACAGAAAACAAGGTATTCAAGTCTTTTGTTAAACTTGTCCATTCACCCTGAATACCTCCATACTTTTGGTCCTACTTTCCACGGACACATATTTTCGTGTCTGTTGGTAATATGTATGGGTAGTAATGATTTTGTTTTTATGCAAATCGCAACCAAAAAAACAAAACAAAAGAAAAAACTTGAATTACTGTGGTTATATACCTTAGCCAAGTGGTGAGGTAACCACCTTTCTGTCTTCTGAGTTATGGCACAGTGATGCTGACCATTGAGATTTTAAAAATAAAGTGACATCAAAATAGGCATGATAACCTTTGACCTTTGGCCATCAAAATCTAATCAGTTCATCTACAGTATGAGTCCAGCATATCCCAACACTGACATCAGATATTGCATTGACACGAACTAAAGACCACACAAAATGTTAATACCTCCAGTCACAGCTGCAGGTGACTTGAGTGACTTGAAGCATTCCTTTTTTATGATTAGTAAATTGTTTTATGTTTGAATCAGCAGTCCCATTACGATCAAAGAAATGTGATTTTTCAGGACCTTCATCCGTTCCGACCAATAAAATACAACAGAGAAATTTCTTTCTCACATTCTAAATATCATCGCCACATTTCATCACAGCCTCGTGCGCCCAGATAACAGCTCTCCCTTAATTTCAGCACTTTCATCTGATCATTCTTGTCTCATCTTTCCCTCCTCCCTTTTCTCTCCCTCCTCATCTCCTCCTTTGTCTGCCTCCCTTTCTACGCCGGGCCAAACTCCTGCCACCTCAGTGCTCAGAGGGCTTAATTTGGGTGCTGCTTCCCAAGAGGGCCCATCCGAGTTGCATCAAATACTGCTGGCGCTGCCTGTGCTTGTCTTGGAAATACAACAGGAATCACAAAGGAAAAGAGCAAAGGAGATAAGATGTTACACACGTCAGAACCCGTCTGTTATTTTCCGAATAGCGAGAACTCATTAAACATGTGTGACGGCATGTCAGGCACTACTTTAGTTTTATGGGTTTCTTTTCTCTTTTCTTTTTTTTTTGCACCCTATATCTTCAATGCCCAAAAAGGAGTCATAGTCCAAGCTTTTGTGAGATGACTCTTTGTGCTGCATAATATCGGTACTTGACTACTAGCAGCAGTGTTTTTGTAAAATCGGAGGGACAAGCAGAATAACAAAACAGAGTGAAAGAAGTGCATATTTTACAGTTTGCGAATCTTTGCGCTTTGCCAATTAGATAAAACACAAACACCATATTAGTCCTCACATATCGGCACTCATCACAAATAGATATTTGTTCAAACTCCTGATCCAAGGCATAGCTATTTATTATATTAGCAACGTACAAGTGCAACAGCAGGCTTCAATTTAGATGACATCACTCATTCGAAATTCCTGCTGCACTTATCTGCATTAGATCTCTCTAAACACTCAGAGATGCAAAATTATTTCCTCTTGAATAAATATAACAAAGAAAGTGATGCAGTTATGAGTTTGAGCGTATTTTTTGGATATGTGAAGGCACGCACTGAACACTAAGTAGCCAGAGACTCAGACACACTTCAATGCGTCATCTTGAACAAAAGACATGTCTACATTCACTGTGCTTTTATAAAACAGTGAAAGTACACAGACTACACCGATCTGGAGCCTCAGGAATGGAAAAAACTGTCTTGGCTGTCTTGTTTCTAGTGTTTTGACGATGATGTGACACCTATTAAACAAGAACGGCATCTTGCAAGTCTCCGCTCAGCTTTCTTGTGTCTGATGAAGCCGGCAAAGGTTCAGATCTCTCTGCTCTCCTGGAACGAGCCGACCCATCAATTCTTTTTTACCTTTTGCAGATATACATCTATTCATAATCTCCTGGAAAAAAGGGGACATTCGTATTAAAAAAAAAAACATTTAAAAAATAGATTCCACACCTGGCCCTCGTCAAGGAGCTACATGGCGTCGCGTCAGGGCGAGGCGCTCCTGCAGCATGTCACGTTTAAATGTTTGGGTGGAGGAATGTGCTGGTAAGTATCTCCAGTGTGCGTCTACTGCCCTAGAGATGAGGGACACTTTGTCATCAGATGCAGTGTTGTAGCACATGTTGTCATGCTACCATACGGCTACATGAACCACATGAAATACAAGGCTCTTTGTTATGTTGTCAATCATTGGCTGTCCTATATTATTAATGTGAACAATGGTTCCCGGTAGAGAGCTTTGGCCTGTATATACGTATATATTTTATATTATCAGTTGCTAGTTGCTGTATTAAAGTTAAGTTAGCTTTAAGGGAAAGTTTAAAACCTTAAAGCTTTAAACTTTAAGGTTTTACCCAAAGGTTGGGCTTGTTTATATGTTCAGATTGAGTTTGGGTCTTTCAAAATAAAGTTTCAAAATTATGCAGCAAGAATTTTATTCCATTCACTCATCACACATGGACTAGGGTCTATTCATGGAGAGAAATTTTTACTGTAGATATGATTCAAATATAAGACTGTTCTGAGTGGGCGCATTGTTCAAATACTACTTTGTAATACCAGGATGTCCCATAACTTTTGGTCAAAATTAACACAATTTTTTGATTATCCAACCCAGTGGAAGGACAAAGATAGAGAATAAAATGGGGCCTAAAACTGAACCCTAAGGAACACCACATGAGTGGTGGTGGTGGGGAGGGGCTCCCATTACAACAGAAACACATCTGTCTGACTTCATGGCAGGATTTTCTCTGCTTATCTGCTTATAAGTGCTCCTAGCTTTAGACGTGCTTGTGAAAACTTAGTTGGGTTAAAAAGCATCCTGACCTTTAAGCTGTGAAATTATCCATGCTACTCAACGTTTACAATAGCAATGACTAGTAGTAGACAAACACAACAACAATTGTTTAATCAACTTTCTGTCAAGACAACGTGCAAGTCGGGGATAAATTTATTATCTGAACTGTTGGTTATGCAAACGTTCACGTTTCAGTTTACAGATTGACTTTTCTGCTTCCACTTTGATCTGTCATACTTGCTATAACGATGCTCACACACACACTATTCTTGGGAAATGAGGTCTTTCGGGTGCATTTGCTTTTGGTTTATGTGCAAAATAAAATGGTTTAGATAATCTGGCTGATTTGTTTACAGCCTCTCAAATGTCTGACTGGTTCTGTCTTGCTCTGTCTGACTTTATTGCTGTATTCCTTCTACTCAACACTTGCTTTGGTGAGGACAGTGTTTTCATAACATCTTTAAATTATGTTGAAAAAGTACATTTTTTGCAGCCTTTCGACATTTGTACTGTAATATTACAGATTCACGGTAATCAGCTTGCAGCAAGAAACACTGTGCATTTTACCGAATTATGGATTCAGCTATTACGAGACAATGTATCAGCACTACTGTTGCAATATTCAAAATTACAATCGTGATGTGGCAAAATTAATGGCAGTGAGCTATTTCAGAATAAAGCAGCCTCAGAATAAGGGAAAATTAAATTGTTTTATTCTAACACCCTGGGGCGCACTCTGTCAGTGCGCCCCAGGGTGGCTGTGGCTACAATGTAGCTTGCCATCACCAGTGTGTGAATGTGTGTGTGAATGGGTGGATGACTGGTTGTGTAAAGCGCTTTGGGGTCCTTAGGGACCAGAAAAGCGCTATACAAATACAGGCCATTTACCATTTTACCATTTAAAGGCCATTTAATAGCAGTGATAATAATAATAGCTGGTGAACTCCAATGAAGTTGCCAGATCTTATATTGAAGTTAATATTGAAACTGGGTAATATTTCAGGAAAACATCACCACATTATAACATTTCATGTTGTAGAAGGAGTTGAATGGAAGTATCCCATTCTAATATATTTCATAGAATTCATTAATCTACTCAGCTCATCGATTACCATGGCACTTAGCGCCACTTAGCTATACACATTAAGTGGAGTTCCCAAGTCAGATACTATAGCTAAAATAGAGCATATGGTTACATTATGTCTGAAAATTCAAGGTTTTCTTTTCAGACTCAGAGATAAAATGTGATCTACATTTGTAATACATCACCGTGCTATCAGTCAACGTGTTTTAAGCCAAAACTATGTCTACTTTCCCATGTGTTTACCTTAAACAGTATGTGTTTAAGGCTGAGCGTACAACACGTAGTAAGGTTACACAGTCAAGGAGTGTGTGCGAGTAAGTCTATGTAGTAAAAGACTTTTCATGTAAAAGCCTGTGCAGGCAGATAATATTTCCATGTCTCTCTTGTAGCCTTGGCTGTTTTACTGTGGCGACAAAGCTACTGCGAGCATTACCCAGACTACTTTTGATTTCCAAGCACCGTGTGTAATGTAAATATTGCTTCTGAGAGATGTGGCTTCCTAGAACTGACATCATGAAGACATGTTATTGTTAGCAATATCTGCAAGGAGTTAAAATAACAGATCAATGGAGTGCCATCTTCACTTTCCACCTCTCATGCTCACTGTATAACTATATCGGCACATATCACTCACCCAGTGACTGCAAAGTTTAGGGGGGGGAGCGATTGTTAGCATTCCATCATAATTCAAATGAAGCAATGCTCTAAAAACACATGAAGGGTTATTTGCATGCCAAAATCTTGCCAATTTTAAACTGGTATAAATATTTAATGGAATATTATATATCTATGTGTGTCTTGGAATATGATAGAGAAGTTGTTTTCAGTAGCTGTGAACTTTCCTAAAATTGAAAGCTTTCATATGGTCAAACTCAGAAGTGAATTGTCACTCCGCTGTAGAGGTCACTATCCTTATAAACACAAGTATAAACAACATATTTTATTCAAAACAGACTAAAAGAAGCATCTCAAAGGTTTAAACTGAGAAAATTAATCATTTTAAGAAATGCACTATACTGACAAATCACCCATCCAAATCATCATCAAATCATGTTCAGGTGTTCCAATCACTTCTATGGCCACGGGTGTGTGAAATCAAACACGCATACAGACTGCTTCTACAATCATTTGTGAGAGAATGGGTCGCACTCCAGAGCTCAGGGAATTCCAGCATAATATCAGGATAGGATTCCACCTGTGCAAGTCTAGTTGTAAAAATTTCCTCCGTAATAAATATTCTACAGTCAGTTCTTAGTGGTATTATAACAAAGTAGAAGTGACTGGGAATGACAACAATTCAACCACAAAGCGGTACGCCACGTAAAATCACAGCTCACTCTGCCATACTGTGCACAGAGGTTACAAAGTTTCTGTGGAGTCACTACAGACCTCCAAACTTCATGTGGCCTTCAGATTAGCTCACAAACAGTGTGCAATCTGTATGAAAGGGTTTCCATGGCCATCACCAAACACAAGCAAACTGTTGAATGCAGTGGTAAAGCACTCCGCCTGGACTCTAGAGCAGTGGAGACATGTTCTCTGGAGTTCTCTGGTAACCCAAACTCACCTGGACCCACAAAACATCCCCCTGGTAAAGAAGGCCCTGCAGCAGCTGCACTTCCTCTGTGTCCTGAGGAATAACCTGGACTAGCAGCTGATGCTGGCATTCTGCCGCTCCTCAGAAGAGAGCGTGCTCTCCAACTGCCTTGGTGTTTGGTATGCAGGGACCACAAGTGAGAACAGGAAGGCTGCACAGAGGGTTTAACAACGCCCAAAAACTCATTGACTGCCCTCTGCCACCCCTGCAGGCCATCACCAGCTCCCCCTGCCCTGCAGTTGTATTTGTATTAATTACACAGTTGGTTTGGAGCACCCACAGTTTCAGTGTACATGTACAATGACAATAAAAGGCTTTTCCATTCTATTTTATGAGTCACACTTCTCCGTCTGACAATCCGATGGACAAGTCTGGGTTTGGGAGAACTGTGTGAATTGTCTGCTAAGTGTAAAGTTGGTGGGGGGGATTATGGTGTGGGGTGGTTCTTCAGGAATTGGGTTTGGCCCCTTTGATGGAAAGGAACTCGTAATTTTTCACTATATCAGCAAATTTCTGACAATTTCTAATCCCAGCTATGTGGGGACAGTTTAGGGATGGCTCCTTTCTGTTCCAGCATAACTGCGCACCAGTGCACAAAGCAAGGTCCATAACGACATGGATGAGAGAGTTTGGTGTGGAAGAACTTGACTGGCCTGCACAGATTCCTGAACGCAACCTGATAGAACATCTTTGGGATGAATTAGAGGGGAGACTGTGAGCCTTCTCATCAGTGTCTGACCTCACAAATGCACTTCTGGGAGAATTGTCAAAAATTCCCATAAACACACTTATAAACATTGTGGAAAGTATTCAATTAAATTCAGCTCAATTCAATTTTATTTATATAGTGCCAATACATAAGAAGATTTGCCTCACAGGAGAGTCTGAGCTTCTTCATCTGCAAAGAGTGGGCCAATATTAAACCCCATGGATTAAGAATATGATGTCACTCATAAGCATCTGAAAGGAGACAAGCAAATACTTTGAGCAGTATAGTGTAAATAAGGTCATTCTGAATTTACTTGTAACAACATGCTTCAAAAAAGTTGGAATATGTGTAGTATTCCCTCTTCGTTTAACAACAATCCATGAATGTTTGGGAACTGAGGAGACCAATCCTGGACTTTTGGGGTGGGATTTTTGTCTGATATAGTACTCTAGGTGCTCAACAGCCTTGGGTGGTCATAGTTTTTATTTCATAATACTCAGTACTCTGTTTTCATTTGGTTGACTAATCTTTCTCCAAGTGGTCCTTAGCATACTTCAGTCTGGCTTGAAGGTGTTTCTTTTGCACAAGTGGAGATTTTCTTGGTGTGTAACCTTCTAGTGACTATCTACAGACTACAGTTCTTGACTCTTGCTGTGGTAACTGTATATCCATCTTCTGGTCAAACTGATTGCTTTTGATCTCTTTGTTTCATTTTTTACTACAAATACTGTCGTACTGTTTTGAGAATAATCCCAAGTCACACAATGATGATTTCTCAAAGATAGACTTTTTCTTAGGGTTGCCACAATAAACCCGTTGTGTTTACATTTAGAATCTGTTGGGTGAACTGATTCAAGAATGAATGGAGGCCACTGGGTACCTTGAGGGAGGGGAAATAATTGCAGATAAATCTGGTGATTATGTCCAAGAGTAAGCAAATGTTTGGCTTTTGGCTTGATAATTGTCTTTAACAATCAATTACCAAAATTGTTCCAATTTAATATATTGTTAGCAATCCATCATTATAATCACTACAACTGGTAACTGGCGAAATAGATATTGTATATATAACATAAAAGCCATTAACAAAAAACGTTTTTTCCAGATCAGTTAAGTTTTTAGTGTCAGTCCTTATCAAATTTGTGCCGTGTTTCCTAAAATAGCCCATTCCATAATCTGATGCACATTTAGGATTTCTGCACTTAAAAAAAAATGATGTCATTTCTGAAGCGAACTGATAGGATTTTTCTTTAGCATAACAGAGACCTAACGGTTGCAAATTGTTTTCTTTTCCACCCTGGATTAACTTATTCTACACAGTGACATGGCAGGACAAAAGCGAGGTAAACACACAGTAGCCTCTTAGCTTGCAGGCTGACAAACATAGCCAGTATTAATTGTCAACATAGGTTTGCAGAGACTGGACACTAAAGGAAGCTGGGAAATGCATGGAAATGTATGAATGGAAAGTGGCAGAGTGAATTCCAGGGAGGTCTGCGGCTGTTTTGCTGCTGATGGGTATGGTGCGTTAAAGCTTGTCACACAAAGCCCAGCAGAAGTACACTCTCTGTAAACTTTCTGGGAGCTTTTTAAACACAGAGAGTGCCAGCCTACCCAACCAGAGAAGGAGCGGGAGGCACAGCCAAGATGTCACAGTCTGCACACACTCTGGGTTCACTACTCCAGCGTGTGAGATTATGCGGTTCTTTTGTATTTATATTACCTTATGTATTTAGATTACATGGCTTCTTTGTATTGAGCAAGTTAAACACACAGGTCATTATTCATCTTGCCCACAGGGAGTCTGTTCAGCAGCAAGGAGGCTGCAAGGTTGCGGAGCAATGACGTCACAGGGGTTATTGCAGGACAGGTAAAGTGTCCACAGACTTATCAATGAACATCACCAACTCACTCAGTTCACCTCAATGATTAGTAACTGTTATGCTTTTCAAACCTGAATTTGAATGGCACTAGATTTTCACAGCAAGGACAGAGTTTCAGTCATGTCAAATGTACCAGTGAAAAAAATACTGGAGGTTCTTCTGATTAAAGCAGCAGTCTGTCTGGGACGTATTCATTTTGTTTTAAAATGTTCATCAGAAACCAGTGCAGCTAAAGTAAAGTAAATATATGATGCTAAATTCTTGGGCACTTAGCTTAAAGTTCAGTTTATACGTAGTTGCAGCGTCTCATTTCTGAAGAGCTGAAATTATGCTGAGCGATCATTGTCAATCATATCAGTCTGTATCCGCAAAAAATATTCTTTTTATTCACCATGCACTGAAAACATGTTTCCCGTGTGTGTGCGTGTGTGTGTGCGTTCACTATTGCCCATTCCATTATTTATTCCTAAGTGTTTAAAGCAGACATGAAGTCTGCCATAATATAATAATAGTAGCCTAAACAATAATCGAGATAAAGTCTTCATAAATGAAAGGATCTGTGAATTTCTTTGAGGGTGAAGCAATTCAACACAAAGGTTTTTTAAGTGTCCTTTAGTGGAAGTTTGATGTACAAATGTGCAATGCTGACAAAGAACAAACTATCTGGACAGTTCTGGACCTCACACAACAGTTAAAGACATCCTAACATATTAGCTGTGTTGTTATATGAATCTACAGGCTTCAAACAAGAAGCCTATCCCAGCTGCCATAGGGCGAGAGGCGGGGTACACCTTGGACAGGTCGGCAGCCTGATGCAGAGCTAACACAGAGCGACAGATCACCGTTCACTCCGGCTAATCTTTGGACAATTTAGATTCACCAATTAACCTAACCCCACTAACTACATGTCTTTGGACTGTGGCAGTAAGCTGGAGTACCTGGAGAGAACCCACACAAACACTGGGAAAACATACAAACTCCACACAGGAAGGGCCCGGCCAGGTGGGGGAGTGAAATTCAGGACTTGGCTGTAAGACAACCGTGCTAACCACTACACCCCCGTGCTGCCACACCCAAATTCTTTACACTGGGATTAATAGGAAGTAAAATGACTCTCTGATTTAGACTTCATTTAGATTTCTGCTTGAAATCATTGTTGTAACTTAAGATGTAAGCCAGAACCTCTTTTAACCCTAAGCCATATCCCTCTGGTTCTTGTTTTGTGCTTTTCTTCTCTATCTGAGCACTCTACACAACTTGCCTGATTCACACAATATGCTCTTTCTAAGTGCTTTCAGTTTAACATCTGACATTCACACTCTGGTGGATGCATCTGAGAGCAACATGGGGTTAGTATCTTGCATGTAGCCTGTAGCAGACGGAGATTCAAACCACCAACTTTCCATTTAGTAGGTGACCTGCTCTACCACCCCATAAAACTTACAGCACCTGGTATTCCCAGGCGGTCTCCCATCCAAGTATTAACCACTAGCTAGTACCAGTCCTGACCCTGCTAAACTTCCAAGATCAGATGAGATCTGGTCTGCTCAGGGTGGTATGACCATAAGCTAAAGTACCTCCCGAGAAATGTAACAGCCGAATGGGTTGGAAGGTTATGGCTAAAAAGGGTTAAAAAGGATTTCCGGTTAAGTAAGTTACAACATAGCTTTTCCCACAGAAGTCTAAATTATGTTTCAGTTTACAACTAACAGTGGTAACTCACAATCCTTGCATGTGTTCATATATCACCAAGCTTTTTAAATATTCTTCCCACAGTCTGGTCTGACAGCGCATTAACCAATAGTGTTATCATCTTCAAATTTGTTCAAACTTCAGACTTATTTGTTTCATTTTAGCACTTGTGCTAATGAAGGACACAAAAGTCAGACCACCATACATGTTTGGCCATTATATTTTAGTGATGACAGGATCCAGTTTTCGGGAGGTAAGTCCATAACCTTGAGTGTTAACACTGTTTGGCAAAGCAATCTCAATTCTTGCACGGGTTTATTTCCTGCAAGACCCAAAGTTTTCATGTTGGTCCTCCGTGTTCTTGTTAATTGGATCACTTTTAGCCCAGTTCAGAAGAAGTCACGGTCACTTCTCCTTTGTGTATTTTTATCTCCTTTTTGCATTTTTTTAAACCTTATTTTGTTTCTTTTTTATTGTCTCTCAGTTTGAATGTGATTTTAATCTTCTGAGTTATCCTTTATGGTGGCAAAGAATTGTTTATACTTGGTTCAAGTTTGGCTGTAAATCTTCTCTCAACTTGTGGAGTGGATGACGTACAGGATGAGGCCTGATGCTCTCAGGCTGTGTAAATCATGCACATTACATTGTGCTGGAGCTGTGACAAAACATTTGGAACTCGGGCTATTTAACTCTTGGATGTCTATACTGGCATTTGGTATGTTTAGACCTTTGACCTCCTCGGCTTACCTTCTGCTGCACGTTAGTGGGTGCCATAATGCTGTGATGGGCGGGAATCTACTTAAAGCTCTTAATGCCTAAGTAATAGTTCCTCATCCACCACGTGCCATTGCCTTTGAAGTATTTGGTAGGTTCTGAGGGCAGGACACAGTTGGAAAATGATAAATTCATCGAAACCGTGTTCTTCCTAACACTCTAGACACATCTGGTGAACTGTAAAATATTATCGGATCCTTTTCTCTGGAATATCTTAATGTCCTTTGGCATGAACAACCAGACAAGACACAACGCAAGCTTAACTGCTGCTGCCGCTGCTTACTGTTCAAGTTCATTTCAGTTTGTGTGTGCGTCCGGGGGCATCTTTCACTGTTTTCACTTGAAAGTGTTGATAAAACACCCATGATTCAATTCCTCACATGACTGATGTAGATAAGGGCCGTCAAGCCAAACAGTTTGAAGGAGGGGAGCATTACAAGCCCAGCAGTGACAGTACAAGAAACATGTTGGGCTGACCGCAGCTCCTTGTTAGACTCTCATACTAATCGTGAAATTCACACGCTTACTGTAGAGTTTTGACAGAGGGTTGGAGGATGTGTTGGGGTTTATAATAAATATATTACCAGCTTGAATATCAAGGTAGTAATAACATAGAAATACATAATAACACGTATAAATCCGGGATGTGCCGTGGCTCTATAAATATGGTCCTGGAAACTGATGAGAACAGTTTTCCTTAAAAAATGACTAAAAATATAATAATGAGCAAAACAGACAATAGCATCCAGCCTAAATACACAACAAGTGTAGTTTATTAATACTGACAGTAATTTTGTCATTATTTATAAACATCCAATTAACTAAAGATTATGAAGAATATCCAGGGAACTTCTGGTATTTTTCTTTACATGAATCATTTTAAATACTTGCTTCAAAGTCTAACTGAATGTAAACACAAATTTGGCTACTTACTACATTAGGAATGTCCAACACATAAAAGCCCAGCTTCACCAAATGGCAGATCTAAATAATTAATCCAGTGCGGAAGTACTTTCCTTTAATGGCCACGTGAGGCTGTCTCCAAAAAGAGTCAATGCCACAGTGGCCCACATTGAAATGATCTTAAACTTGATAGCTTCAAAAACCATAAAATAGAAAAAAATGTGCTTTATGGATATTTTCCCTTCCTGTGTGGAGTTTGCCTTGTTTACCTAATGTTCTTGCAGGTTCTCTCCAGGAACTCCAGCTTCCTCTCACAGTCCAAAGACATACAGTTAGTGGGGTTAGTTTAATTCAAGGGTCTCAAACTCCAGTCCCCCGGGGCCGGAGTCCTGAAATGTTTTCATGTGTCCCTGTTGCAACACACCGGATTACAATTACTAGGTCATTAGCAAGACTCTATAGAAGCATGCTGAGGTGGCAGTTCAGCAATTTGATTCATGTTACAGCAGCTCATGAGTGAATGAACATGGTGCAATAAAAGTACTTTTAGAAGAACATTTTTCCAAACACTTACATTTACTTAAGTAGGGTTAGGGGTTTGCCACTTCAGTCAAGTGAGTCAAGTTCTATACTCTCGCTAGTGACCTACTAATTTTATTCAGGCGTGTTGCAACAGGGACACATGCAAACGTTTCGGTACACCGGCCCTCAAGGACTGGAATTTGAGAGCCCTGGTTTAATTGGCGAATCTAAATAAGAATACGACTGCAAATGGTTGTCTGTCTCTGTGTTAGCCCCGTGATAGGCTGGTGCCCTATGGTAGCTGGGATAAGCGGAAGTGAATGGATTTGTATTTTTAATGCTTAAATTCTGGATTGTGGCTGCTTTGACAGACAGCTGTTTCTGGGAGCTGATCTAACTTGACCTGCTGTGTGGTACACACAATAGCCATTGGGTGAGTCTGTTTGTTACCACCATATGTTGGATGCAGTTTATCCTAGCCATCCACATAAATATGATGCAGTCACATTATCCTGCTTTTTATGGCTATCGTTACCGCTAGGGATGGTAATTGGTAAGACTTTAGCAGCTCCATTTCCATTATCAATAGCCCTTATCAATTCAATTCCTTAGCAGTTCTCATTGTGCTTTCATTGGCTCTGCTTTGAGAGTCAGTTACCATTTATCAGTATAAACCCAAAGCTACAGTCCCAGACACCACTAAAAATCACTATCCTAATGAGGATAAATATATCCTATATATAGCAGCATAATGCAGTTGTTTCTGTCCTGGCTGGCCATATCCACACTCAACTGCCATTATTTTCCTCCTCCGGCCACACAAACTGATTGTAGTTTAAGTGCAAAAAATGATGAGTGGAATCCATAAGCAAGCAGGCTAACAATTCAAGGTAGCTGAACTACCTGGTTCCAATCCGTAGTTACTACTAGTCATAATACTGACGAACTCAGTAAGTCCAGAATATCACTGAACTGACTGGATTTTATTAACATTAGCCAACCAAAGCCAATAAAACCACTTTCTTAAAACCACACTACTATGCTAACTTTCTTCTAGTATGGGAACAATTTTAAGGGACAAAGCTATTCTGACAGTATGATTTTGTTTTATTGGTGCAAAAATGAGGGGTGGGGTGGCTGTAGCTCAGGTGGAAGAGCGGATCAGTCACTAACCAGAAGGTCGGTGGCTCGATCCCAGGCTGCTCCAGTCTGCATGCCAAATATCCTTGGGCAAGATACTAACCCCACGTTGCTCTCCGATGCGTTCATCGGAGTGTGAATGTGTATGAATGTTAGATACTTAGCACTTAAGCTTAGAAGTGCTTGTGTGAATGGGTGTGATTGGGTGAATGAATTAGCTGTATAAAGCGCTTTGAGTGCTCGGACAGAGTAGAAAAGCGCTATATAAGAACCAGTCCATTTACCAAATGAGTGGTTTTTAATTTTCAGTATCATGCACTATATGATAATAAAGAATCAGTATTTTTCTGAAGTAAAAACAAAAACCCAGTAACACTGCACAGTACTGGCACAGATGTGCTTCCATCCCTCTTTGATTGATTACAATTGTGACAAGAAAAAGCTTGTAACACATGTAACACAACTCTTCTCCTACCAACATTCTTTCATCTTGCTTTCCTTTCTGCAAAAACAGTTATAGTAGCTTTTTCTTGTTTATTTGAAACATCTGACCTTTCAACTTTCTCCAATGCTCTGTCTGCCATAACTTACAGCAGCTCTGTGTATGCATCGACTGTCACCCACTGCTTTTAGGGGCCTTGTAGACTAAACCACATTGGTCATAAAATAGGTAAAAGTAACAAAAATTGCTTCGTTTGTTTAATGCACTTTCAAATGAATATGCGTAATAATCCTGCGTCCTATAATAAATTCAACAGTGAGCTGAGGCTGAAATGGTGCACTGGTAGTTTATAATCCAGTTTATCTCCATGTCCATCATGTCTTATTGTTTTGTTTACATTCTGAAGCATGACTGAGCAGCTGACTTTTTAAAAATCTTGTTGCCATCAGTGTACTGGTTTTGCAAATGCCACTGCTAATTCCTTCGGTTCTAATATATTTGAACTTCTAAGTTTGCACAGCACTTCGGCACGGTCATCATTTATAACTCCTGTAAATGGGGGATGACATAAAGGCCACTGGGTTTTTTTGGATGGTTCTTCAAAAGCCAGAATCTGTGTTTACAGGTTGAGAAAGGGCTGGGCTCAGGGATGTGGAGCCTGCAGTCTTTTACAATGCTGTCTTGTCTGTCACTTGACAGTTGACTGCTGTGAAGCTATCCCCCAGCTTAGCAAACAGCCTTGTTATATTTTCCATTTGAAAAAATTGTCAGGGGTCACCAGCGTGTCTGACTGTGTTTCGCTGAAACCAGATGGGGGTTTTCCTATAAACAAGTGTACAGGGAGTATTTATACAGACTGTGGCACCTGACGCCATAACACTCATGACACTCTGTTTAGTGGCCAAAGTTGCCATAAGTCACTTTAGGGAATTAAGTAAATATTTTCATTGTGGCCATGCCATTGTTTATTATAGAATGGCAAAAGTTCTAAATCTTGCCAAATCCTCTGTTAAAAAAATCATTTAATAACAACTTGTCTGAAGTGAAGCACCGTGAACACGGAGCTGATTCCTTTTTCATTATTCGCAAGTCCACTTTCAAACAAATCCAGAAACACCACCTGTTTCCAAATCAGTACGTGTAAAGACTCAGGTTAGAGCGGCGCGTTAAAACAAACCATAGACATCTCCTGCATACTCTGATTGTTGCAGCAGTCACGGGAGGATAAAAGCATACTTCTGGCCTGTTCAGAAGCACATTGTCTCATCTAAATTCAGCATGTCGCCCATCACAGACACAGTCTTGCATTCCACTCTGTAGTAAAGTATTCTCGTACCGCTGAAATAAAGCAGCATGAGATATGAGGATGCATTGCATGGTATGCTGAAATTACTGGAGATTACTGTTTGGCCTGATGTGTGAGGAAGACTTCAGTCTTGGAGAAAAGTCTTTAAGATGAAACAATTCCAGTAAAGCATGTGTTGGTCAATCAGGCCTCTGTTGGAAGCCATAAAAAAGAGGAATCGGTATTACAACAGCACTTTAGCTGGAAGCGGCCTGTTATGGTGCTCCCATAAAAAATGTGCAAAACAAATGTCATTAGGCAGAACTCAAAAAGGAATTATCATAATGAGCTCAGCTGGAGGATCCCCCATATTGATTGCAGCATAAATTCACAATCATCTGTTGGAAATCCTGGACTAACACCAACGTAAATACTACAGGCCCTGAAAGCCTCCCGTACATCTGGCTCAGCTTCAGCTCGGCTGGTGGTCGCCTGAAAATCCTGGAAAGTGTGAGTGCAGCAGGAAAGACACAAAAGGAAAGAAAAACACGAGATGTGACCGCTCAAATGAGTCATTTATCGATGAAAGAAACCGAACCTGTAAAGAGAGGGTGAATCTTTAGCTCAGAATAGCAAAAGAAACAAAAAAACATGTTATAATTCACTGTGAAACACTGCACGCTGTAGTCTTAGTCCAAGTCAAATAAAGCAAATGCTAGATTACAGTAAAGCTGCTCATGAATGCCACAATAAATTGTGTAATGACATTGGAAACACACGAGTATTCTGTAATAGGAAGTAGACTAGTAGTAATCAACAGCCCACCTTTGGTCCCCAGTAATTTATAAGCAGTTTGGATGTTTTTCCAAACTATGTCACTGTCGAAAAAGTGAGATGACATAACCTCAGTATTTTACACTCCCAAAAATACTTAGTTGTGGTTAATTCTGTAATTAAGCAGGATTTATGCTCCAACCTTCTTGCTAATGTTAGGAGCATATAGAATATGACTATTAATAGAAGCTGGTTTTGCCAACATGATGTTTTGGACTACATATAACCTCCCAACCCAAAGTGTATGCATTACCTAACCAACTGCCAGCAGCCTCCTGCAACTACTTGCCAACTGGTTGCAAAACACTCTTTGCTCAGCCACCAGTGGCGATCAGGGAGTCACTGACTGGTCACTGGGCCTTTGTGATCAGAGCTTTAGCAGTCAATTTCACAGTGACTGTCAGCAACCACTCTGGTTAGGGAATATACACATTTCCCTCAAGAAGCCTGGGTTTCAGATGGTTGCTGACCAGTCTCCATGCCTGTGTGACTGACATGGAGACTGTGTGACAGGCTAAGTTTAACAGCTTCAAAATCAGAAGGAGAATCTATATCGGAGGTGGTGTCAGAAAAATCCTGTAAACTGTGAAGAACAGAGAACAGTCACTGATCTCCCAAACAGAGATCAGTGACATTATCATCACCAATTACATCAACAGGGCGTTAGCTGCTGTTGGCATGGCTCATTTATGTATAAGATGGGCTTTTTTTCTCTGTAACTCCCAACTCATTATTTGTGAACCAGCAGGATCACTGTTGTAAATTGTTGGGGGCGGGGAGGGGGTGGGGGTATTAAACCAAAACCACAGTGGTTTTGGTTTAACCACTGTGGTTAACCTAACCCTAACCAGTTGAGTAGTTTTTAGTACCTAATCCATGTGAAAAATTAAACAAATCAGGAAGTGAAAAATATTCCAAATGAAGAATTTAAAAAAGTCCAACTAGGATACAAACTGTGTTCTTGTGACTATAACGAGATCTCCTCTTTTGTTTGGAGTTTGTTGGACACCAAACAACAGCTTATGTATACACACATCAAAAATCTAATTAAAAGGCATTAAATTACACAGCAGGATAAGAAAAGGGTGAAAGTGTGCAAAGAGATCAGTTGTGTCACCATTTACTGTTTGAAGAAGACTGAGAGAAAGTGTGAATTCGCAAGGCTATCCTGCAAGATCCCAAACTCTTGGAAACAAGTATCCAGTGACTTTAATTTACTCAGAAAATACAACAAGACTGGGTAGATGATAACAAAATGAATTTCATCGAAAGTGATAGAAAGCACAGGAAATGACCGTGAGTTTATTTCAGGGCGTCTTCGTGTGTGGCTGTTACTATATCCATCTCATTCATCTTGATTAATGATGGAACAGATGATGGCAGCAGGACACATTTTCTGTGGATGTGTAAAAAACAAATCGCTAATCTCACTGGCTGAATCTTCCTCTGTTAACAAGAAAATAAGCTGCAAAATCATGACCTCCAAAGAAAAGTTATGGTCGGTGACAAAAAATCCACATGCATCAGTGGGATTAAATCCTTTAAAAAGTTGAGCAAACATTAATTAAAAGGACCTGAAAAGGTTTTTTTCAAAGAAAATATAAAATGTTTTATTCCATTGTGGGGTTGTAGATACTCCATTATGGCCATTTTCACTATAGTGGAAAGAGTAGACTTGCACTGGGGAGAGAAAAATCCTCAGCTGCTGGTGTTCAGTTCTGCTAAGAATCTAGGCAGGGGTGGGTGTGGGGGCTTGTCCCTCCATGATGGTTCCTCTTCTTACAACTCTTCCTTCTGAGGTTTCTGCTGCCTAAGGTTTTCACTAAGCTCATGGTCGGTCATGGCCATCTTCCCAATGTACCCGTTTTGTTTTTTTCATTCTGAATAGGGGTTCTGACACTCAATAGTCCTCAGCCTCATTCTGTCCACTTATTATATAGTTTCAGGGTACTAGACCTGATGTAAAACCTTCCATGCTTTTTTGTCTTGATGTCAGTGGATGCTATCTCCTCTTTTGGCCAGCTTATTATACCAGCAGGGTATCTGACAACCAGCAGGGTGCATGGATCTTGTTCTTCCCTGAGTCCTCAGGCATTGCCTTACTGTCTGCATTCGGTGGCTTTCATAGAAGCCTCTTCATAGTTCCTGTGGTATTCCAAGATACTTACAGCTGTCCTCAATGTCTGCAATGTTGCCTTCTGGTTGTTCCCACAGTTCTCACTAAATTTCCTCTTTTTGTTACATCCAACTACCCCTCTCTGATCCGAATGACATTCCAGTGTTGGTGTTGTAGTGATGTGGATCAGTGAATTGATGATATTGTTCAGTCCTGGAACACAGCTTGATGTCATCCATGTAGAGCAGGTGTCCGTAGCCAAGTTTGTTGATGATCTGGTTGAGGGGGTTCAGGCCTACAGGCCAGAACAACAATGGTGAATCCTGCAGTTGATGTTAACTCGTGCAGCTGGCTTGAAGTTGGCCTTTCCACATTCCCACTGAATTCCTGGTGAAGGCTCTTGGGGTACTGCTGAACTTGTGTCATTCTAAGCGTTTTACAGAGTTACACCCTTTTCATTTTCAACAAATTTTGCACTGATGATTCAACTGGGAAAGTTTAATTCTTACCCATTCAATAGAAGTGCTATGACTGGGAAAAATAAATGGAATTTTTACTTTTATTATCAGGGGCATTCAGTATCCTGGCAGTTGGTATTATAAATTTATGCTTCCCTGGTGAACGCGATTGATGTTTAGTAATTACAAATTTGAATATGTAAACAAATTCAGCACTGAAAGATAAAAGGATATAGGAAAATAAATCAGCACCTCTAACTCTTTCACATTTCTATGCGAGAGGGTCTTCATATTCGCAGAATAACAGGAGATGGAAATTTGCAAATCATTGTCTGATTTTTTTGAATATTTTTCTGAATATTTACAGCTGCACGGGAAGGGAAACATTTCTCTTTAGAAAGCAAGTAGAAAAGTCATTTATGCAAGCTGTTTTTACCATCTTTGGTATTGTCTTTCTGTCTTCACTTTGAAATAGGGCAATGCCATAAACCATATATAAAAGACAGACTTAGGTTCTGGGTACGTAACCCAGTGCCTTAAATCTGTATTCTTTCTAAAAATGGGCAGGTCTGGTTTAAAAGTCTTTTTGAAGTCGTAATCACTAGTTACTAGTCTAAAATGATGAAGAAGCGTATTCATGAGGATGGACATAATTTGTAAGATAATCACCCTTTGAGTGTTCACAGTCAGTTTCTCAGGCAGATCTATCTCTTGTTTGACACACCTGGTTAAAAAAGACCAAGATACTAACAGCTAGTTCAAGGATTCACAATCAATGGGACGTCACTAACTAACAGGTGATATCATGATGGCTACATTCAACTTTTATTGCAGCAAGAGTACTGACAGGGACTAGAAAGAGAGGGCAGATTTCTCCTGTTTTGGCTTCTCTTCATTGGCTCCCTGTTAAAGAATTTGAATTGAATTCAAAATCCTGCTCCTCACATACAAGGTCTTAAATAATCAGGCCCCATCTTATCTTAATGACCTTGTAGTACCATATCACCCTATTAGAGCACTTCGCTCTCGCTCTGCAGGCCTACTTGTTGTTCCTAGAGTATTTAAAAGTAGAATGGGAGGCAGAGCCTTCAGTTTTCAGGCCCCTCTTCTGTGGAACCAGCTTCCAGTTTGGATTCGGGAGACAGACACTATCTCTACTTTTAAGATTAGGCTTAAAACTTTCCTTTTTACTAAAGCATATAGTTAGGGCTGGATCAGGTGACCCTGAAGCCTCCCTTAGTTATGCTGCAATAGGTGTAGGCTGCTGGGGGATTCCCATGATGCATCGAGTTTTTCTTCTTCAGTCACCTTTTTCACTCACTATGTGTTAACAGACCTCTCTTCACTGAGTTATACTTGTTATTAATCTCTGTCTCTCTTCCACAGCATGTCTTATCCTGTCTTTCTTCTCTCACTCCAACCGGTCGCAGCAGTTGGCCCCGTTTTATGTGTGCCTTGAAATTTGCACATGATATGATATTACTCATAGTAAGTTTACAGCTACTCTGCCTAAAAGTGGGCCTAAATATTCTAAAAGTGTTTTTCCCTTCACCTTCTGTTTGTTCCAGTTTGTTTATATTTGTATCTCCCTCACATCACTGGTAAAATCTACGACATGGTGTTTTTAACTGGGACATCACGCAAGCAGATTCTGTGACCAATAAACTAAACACTGCCTGGTAATAAAGATGTACATCTCACCAAGGAAAAGACACGACTGATAATTCACCCTTCCAGTCCTTCCTCAATCTATAAGTCATTAGAGAGAAGGGCAGATAATACTTGCAACAAGTCTTAGGTATGAAGGAATTGAAAAGAGAACAACTGACAAGTGTGACCTGCTATCGGCTCATCTTAATGGAGCTCCAAGTGCCACGTGTCTTGGCTCATATTGTGTTGACACAGAGATACAGGCCACCATGTGCTAGATAGCATCAGATTATAACCTGGTTCTTTTGAAGACCTGCTTTCCTTTGTTTCATCCACACATTTCCATTAAAGCCTTCTGGTAAACAGGCATTTTTCTTCAGATATTCTTTAAAAACTAGATTTACTGATAACTTGTTACAGTATGCACTACTATCCATCATGGAGGTGAATGTGGCTGTCATTGTTGTCCACTCTTTGTCTTTGTCTTTTATTTTCCTTTGTCTATCTCTGTCTATTCCCAGTAGGGGTTGTCACTGTGGTATAAATTGTCAGAGTGGACCCTATCTGCGTCTGGGTGGGCTTTTAAGCCAAGCCCATCAGTTAAGCGTTCATTAAAGAGGTTCCTCCTGAAGCTCCACGGAGGAGTCCCAGCCTTTTACCCGACTATGATTTACTGTAACTGTTGCCTTGTTTCTGAGTTAAATGCTTGGGTTTGTTATTGTTTTCTCTGGCTGGTGTTTATGTGCAGTACAGTGTGCAACCTTTTTTGTTCTTTTAAGCACGCCACACATAATCTATTTGTCAAGATATCGTCTGAGGAGATGCAGTGTCTTTAAAGCTATTTCTTAGAAGAGGTGAGTCAAGCCCCAGAATACCACCAGAGCATCCGTTTTTGAGATTTTACAGAAGAAGCATGGTTGAAAATATGCTCAAATTCTCTGTCCTGCAAGAGGAAAATGCGGCACTCTGTCAGATTTAAGGGATTCCCAGCAGAGCATTGCAGTTGTATCAGGATGATCAATGTTAATCACTTAACCTCTCAGTGCTTTTAATGTTGTGGCTGATTTCTTAAAGATGAATGTAGTAAGGTCCAGCATACCTGAATTACTGTGAGGAGTGAATGTGCTGGAGCTCATCTCATAAACTACATGCTCAAAAGATGAATGTAGTTTCTGGGTCTTAAAAAAAGAAGCCAATACACAAGTGCCTCAAAGCTGCACTCATTCGAAAAATCAGCAGGCGTTGATCCTGTTATTGCAGTCGGGCTGTTTAGAAGTCTATGGGAACAGAAGTCCTTAGCTCCCTTGGTTTGTGACCTCAGTACATTTTTATTCAATCATGATGTTCGTTTTATAATTATGCAAAAGGTTAAAGGGAGGGCGTACCCTGTGATCGGCATGTTTCTCACACTCACACAAATGTGCCCAAATGTGAAAGACTTTTACAGCTGCCAAGTCCATCTTTTATATACAGTCTTTGTCTCAGGACCAAGTGCCTTGACCGTGTTTAACCTTGAGAGTAGCTGAACTCTGCTGTTAGATCGGTTACAACAGTTATTTTGTAAAGAGTGATATGCAGTCAAAGGAAATATTATGTTTCCTTCTAATATTAGACTTCATGTTAAATTTTTGTTGTTACCTATATGCTTTTTAGGAAGGCAGGGTTAAAGTTTGATTAAGTTTCAGCAACCAACCTCCTTGGGTAAGGCAAACAGCAGACCATGCATATGAGAGTAATTTATCGGAGGCAGAGACCATGGTATTTGATCCCATTTGCTCTCATGCAGCTTGTGCATCAGTGTGGTTGAAGTCGATGAAGTGACTTTCTCATTTCCATTCTCATTAACTTTACTTCATTTACCTGCATTTCCTCTATTCAACGTTTTAAAAGTTTGCATTTATTTTAGCAAAGATTGTGTAACTGTCAGCCTTGACAATACTCTAGCCAGATGAAAGTGCCTTTTCTAAAACTTGCTATTTGTACAGCACATGCATACATATGAGGGTTTTATTGTCCCATAAGCATGGTATGAGCAGTTCTCCAAACACAACTTATTAAAGAAAACAGAGATGCAGATGTTTGCAGTGCCCTATGGTGGTGCCCTCGGGAGACGATGTAGTATGAAGAGCGCAGACGGGCGCACAGAGGACTTGGCTTGTCTAAGACCTGAGTGAGACTCATTTTTCACATTGACACTTTGTGGGGGCTCTCTAAGCTACTGAATCCACATTGTAGATGTGTTTAATATTTGTTCACGAGGTAAGAAGGTCTGCTCATTGTACACTGCGTAAATTGATAAGTTGGCAAGAGCAGCAGCTGATGGAGGGCTGCGTCCATGAGGCTGAAAGTGGGCTTAAAGTTCTGTAAACAAACACACGCTCTGCTGTCTGCCTGATCCGAAATGGACCTCTGAAAAAAAACCCAAAAAAAACAATGCAAAATCTGGAACTGCTGTTGTATTCTTCAAACACTAACATGGCTTGAGTCCAGTTCTCGGCACCACGGAGGAGTTTTCAAACGCAAACACTCAAATGGCTGTTTGCTGTGTCTTTCGTGCTCGTTCAAACTCAATTAACTGAGCCCCTTTAGCTGTTACAGCTGACTGAGGTGGCAGCGACAAAGTCAAGTGTTTTTATTATGATGTGCACAGACTATGAGTTTTCATTGTGTCTTTTTCTCTTCAAAAGGGAGGTGACCCGAGAAGAGATGTCATCTACTGGGGAATGAAGTGTGAGCCATGAATGCAGTGAAAAGCTCTGAGGTCCACAACGGTCCACAAGACAGACGGTGTCCTGGACAGCTGCAGCGGGCCACGCAGCTTCATGGAGACAAAGAGAGGACAAACCACGTGTTGAAGAAACACATACAATCAAGAGAAAGCAAGAATGGTGAGCCCTTTCTTTCCATTTGACACATACACTTTTTATGAGTTTTCTATATCATCAGTGTGATTTTTCCCCCTGAAAACATAAATAAATTGCACAATACATTTTTAAACTTTTTAAAAAAGATGTAGCAAAGGTGATACAAACGAAAAGTCATATGTGGAACTTAAAATCTGATTAATTAACGCTCAATTTTCAAAAAAAATGTGAATTTTCTGACAATTATTCCATGGTTCAGGCATTAAAGGGTTAACTACCTTAATGTTATCCACATTAAACAACCCTGTCCATCAAACTAAACTGACTGTTCAAATGCTGTCATATGCTTGATTTGTGTCTATCTTTTTTTAAGTAATGACGGCTGATTCTGTTCTTCACTGCTGCAGTTTTAGGTTGAAATCTTATTTTTGCACTCTGAGATTTGGCCTCCTATGTGAACATGTGATCTTCTGTTGTTGTAGTCGTTTCAAATGAGAGATTTTCTTGTCTTTATTTATGATTTTCTGGGTAGGTTGTATTGGACAGGGCTCATTTTAAAATCTTTGTGATATACAAAAAAGCACTTAAACTGACATGACAGTTTTAAGGACTTGCACGAAAATCTTCCTAAAAGCTGAAAAATTATATGTCTCAATGTAATATTCTGATTATTTTAAAACATTTCCAAACATTCTCAACAAGCAGTTTTTTAACTTTTTTTGAATGAACTATTTGTTGTTCACAAAAAAAAAAAAAAAAAAATCTCTAGTGTCTATCCAGATTAATATCTGAATCTTGTTTTTACTTCCCAAGCACGTTTCCCATAAATGGAATTTGACTTTTAGTTTCAAGTATCCTAGTTTCCCTGGATAATGCTACACAGCACTCAATAAAGCTAAGCAGAGATAAGCAAAGAAAATCATACGGCTATTGTGTATGTAGAGGAGAGTAGCTATAAAAATTGATATATACTGTATAAGCAACAGCATGCAACTCTGCAAACAAGTCAAACAGTTACAGTGGGTTGTGTATGCACGGTCCAAAAGTGGCATAGGGCAAAGCATGCTCGAGCAGAAACAGTTTGGAGTGTCTGTGAAGTAATTTTATAGATTTATTCTAATTGTAGTGATTTGATTCGATTTTTTTTTTTACTGTATTCTATTATGTTTAGGATTTTGGTTTTGGTTTTTTTGTCATTTCTTTAGCACCATTTTTCTATTAGTGCCTACAAAAGTAATATAATATTAATATTAACAATAAAGTCAATAATCAGGTGAAAAGGTTAAGTATGCCAGTCACATCCTCAGAACAATCCTCCAGGCCAAATCAAAACAAGGTTATTTGAATATTTTAGGAACTAATGATTAAATATGTCTGTTCTCAGCCCAGATCAACCTGGTGTATATGTCGCTCACATCACAGGGCTGAAGGTGAAAGTGCCTGAGGACTCTTATGATTTAGGTTGGTATTTTTAGACGGAACTATTCCTGCCATCTCTCAAAATAGTGAGAGCAGCGCAGCATTTCACTTCAAACTGCTAGACCCTGCAAAGTTTTCCATGATGTCATGGGTGGCGTGGGAGTGAAGTAATTGAAGAGGGAGATGAACATAAACTGGAATCTCCTCAAATTCACCCATTCATTTTATTCCCTTATTCTTCAAGTCAGCCGGTAGATGGGAGGAACAAGAGAAGCAAAACAAGCGAGGAGCCCGAACCGTTGCTCCTCGTGCTCCTGCCAAAGACCAGATGACAAACGCAAATGAGTGATAAGACTGTCAATGGCATAATGGCCCCTTTTTCATTTACACGGTACGAGTGCAGTAGAAACAAGATCCTAGTCAATCCTAATAATGAGCTCAGGAGGCATGTATAATGTTTTCATTTTAGCTGAAAGTCGGGCTTTTAGCCCAATAACAATGTTTAAATTAGACAATCCACATTTTTAAGCATTTACATGCAAAGGATCTGCGTCAAATGTATTGAGATGAGAAGACTAATTAGACATTAACTAATTGTAAGTTCTTGCCAGTTTTAATAATGGATTCTTTTGAACCTTTTCTTGACTTAAAACATAAATGCAATAGTTGGCCTTACTTCTGCCATAAAGCTCAGGCCCAGCAGGGAACAAATGTAAAAACTTCTCCTCACATAAATGAAAGAATGCATGAGTGAATAAAAAATAACTAAATACTCATATTCAAGGATTTTATTTTTTAATACAAAACAAAAAAAATCATTTTTATTGTGAAAATACGACTCTGGAGACAAACACACAAAAAAAGTCAAAACTGTAGGTTATGTGATGTTCTACTGATATGACAACTTTTAAGGAAGAAAATGAATAGATAAATAATTTACCAGTTTTATTTTAGCCTGCACTGATAGAACATTAAAGATCTGTTCATACTGTCACATTGTAACATACGCTTGAAAACCTGGCTGAGTAAGAATAGTCTAAAAATTTAAATTGTAACTACCCAGACTCAGCTACAGTAATCTACTGGACTATGTGTAATATCTAGAAAGTTTGCATTATCAAAGAAAAATGGGTTTTAGCACTGCAATAGTCTACATGTCTAAATCTGTTTATGTTGTGAGTAAAATATACATTTTAAAGTTACAAATGTAAAAAATGTTCAGTTTTGCCTCCCTACAAGGAAAGCTCAGTCCAGCAGTCGGTGGGGAGTGACCGTGATGTGCAGACTCAGTTGCTGAACGTAGACTGATATTTAGTTTGTAGACTCTTACCTCATCACTCCCCACAAGGGAAACTCACCACGGCAGCGAGTGGGGAGTGACAATAATGTGCAGATCCAAGAAAAATGCAGCTGTAGTATTTTGTCTCTCCCCACTAGGAAGGGTCATTACAGCTACGAGTGGTGCATGTCAAAAACATGGTACACGTTCGACTTGAATGAATGATTTGCTTTCTGGCTTCTGTCCTTGTGAATGGAAGTATAGCTGATGCTACACTTCCAGGATCTGGCCTTGTCACTTCCCACTACGGAAAACTAACTACAGCTGTGAGTAAGGAGTGACAAACCAACGTGGAGGATGGGATGATATTTCTCCTGATTCCAAGAAGATGAAATTTATAGTGTGCCTACACAAAACTGTGTGTGTGTGTGTGTGTGTGTGTGTGTGTGTGTGTGTGTGTGTGTGTGTGTGTGTATGTTTGTGTCAGATAAAACAGTAACTTGGAAATAAATTGCCTCTTTTAGAAACTGCAAGATTGAAACTTGCAGTTGCCCTGATGTTTTTTTGCTCAGTTGCATTTGTGTTAACACTAAGGCATCACCTGTGTCCACTGCTTAAAAAGATGTGTAAGAGTCCACATGATGGCATTGTTAACACAAGTTTGCCATTAGAGGTGTTACTACTGTACTGCTGCCCACTTACACTTCGAAGGCTCGCTCCTTGTAGAATGGGCAGTGTTCCTTTTGGCTTCATGTTTTGACATTCATGTAGTTTCTCAGAAAGTGCATTTGAGAATTGGTTTGTACCCTTGTAGATAAATTCCTGCATGCTCATTCTAAGCAAACATGCAGTCAGACTTCACCAGTCTTCTTTGCTAGCAGCAGTGTGTTTCCTCAGTCAAAGGTGGCCCAGGCTGTAATTCTTCACCGGGTCTAATATGAAAACACAGATCTGTCTGATACAAATCTGGGCAGCACTCTTTTCATTTAGTGAGGTAAGAGTTGAGGAGAGGTCCGACTGGGTAAGAGGGTTCTTTGGCAGCTCGAGAGTCTCAAACACCTGCAGTAAAAAAAACAACTGTTATTGCTCCAGTCTGGATTGTTCGTGCGGCACCTTCTTTCCTGAAAGCTGAGTGGATTCCACACTGATTTGATGGTGGCCAGAGTTACACAGATTACTCTCATCTGGAGGAGATTAGTCAGTGATGCTGATAGACATGATCAGCCTGACACTTCATCATTTCACGCAGTTAAACATCAGCCCTGCTCTGCTAGCTTGTTTTTGTAGTGCTGTGCCCTTAAACTGACTGAATCATTTTCATCAGAGAAAATTAGCTTTTTTTCTGATTATAGACAATCATGCATTGTGCAATAGCTTAAACTCCATGCCGGCAGGTAAAAGTTTGAACTTTTAGGTTAGCAGACACAAAGGTTTGAAGTGATTGTAATGAACGGACATTAGCGGAGACATGATAAGAGCTCCATGTTCTGTTAATTGCACTCTAGTTTGAGGGAGACAAGAAATGTTTGCCTTTCTATTCTCATTATCAAAAGCATTTTCTGCAGCTCTGCCAGACTTTCTATCTTAACCACCATCAGCATGAAACATCAACACCATAACAAAAACCAGCATTTCTTTCTTTTTATTTTTGAATTAGGCAACAGGTGGAATGTGTGCCGATGCATTTTTTTCTGCTATTGTTTCTAGCTCCTAATTCATCCGTGAAATTACTCAGATGTTCATTTATCATGTGAGCAAAGCCGAGAGCAACAGGCCCCGAAACAAGAATCAGTTGATGGATAGAACATTTTCTGTGGGCAAATATTACCTCAGTTTGCACGGGCTGTAAACACATTTATTATTTATCAAACCAGTCTGTGTGACGTGATGAAAAACCAAAAAGGAGATTATGAAATAAATGCTTGTATTCAAGGAGAATGATAAATAAAAAGAACACCCCCCTCAATTGACTGTGTTTGTAGTGCCGACCCAAGTTTGTAATTGGTTTCATATTTAGTTATACTACAGTACAACGTATGGAAAGGTGTACCAGGGTTCTGTGAGCTCAGACGCATAAATACATCTCAGTTACTTGTGTTGCACCTCTTTGGGCCAAGTTTTCTGACTGGACATTGACCGTTAATTTTTTTTTTCTTCGCAAGCTTTGAAATATCCATCTTCCTGAGCCAAGCGCTGTTCACCTATTTGGAATGTACAGTTAAAATTGCTTTGCAGCTTATATAAATACAGACACGGCTGTTGTAGTGTAGAGAGATGGCAGACCCTCGTGTGGAGAGCGGGCAGCTCTTAGTCACAGTGCTCTTCCAGTGAAGTGAAACGTGGCCTTGTTAGCTTTCATGCTGATGTCTTTGTGAGTGTGTGTCTTGGTGCTACCCTCGATCCCTGACAAGTGATTAACAACACATCACTGTATTTCTATGATGCTTGACGACAAACTAGCTGTTCTCAGGACACTCGAGCGCACATCATTCCTCTGGTTAGTTACAAAGTAGCAATGTATACAAATTTTAAAAGATAATACAGTAATGATCAGATACTGTGTAAAATATGCAAGACAAAAATTTTGTGAAACTGAGAAACTGTTAATTTGTTCCTATAATGGCACACAGTGGTGTTCTGTTAATTTGTATTGAATTTAGAGATGAATTTATTCATTTATTGTCAGGATGTGTGTTTCATTGATAGCAGTTTTGGTACTAGTCACTACCTCATCGCTCACTTAAAGTTGCTATAGTCATATTTAAAGGTGCTAGAATTATTACTGCTATATTAACAATGGATTTTATGGCTACATGAAGTGTTCACCCATTATTATCCCATAATTATCACTCTTCATGCAAGCAGTGGATCTGGGAAAACTCAAATGTTAAACAGGGCCTGCTTTTGAGAGTTGGTGGAGAACAAAGCAGAACTAAAAATGCCAACGAAAATAACAACATTGACATTTGGCCTTCTTTTGGCAGAGACCAAATACCAAATAAAAGTTAATTCAGCAATGCATTTGATCATTATGTAAATAGTTTTGCTGATAAGTTTCTTTTTATTTATAAAAGTGTTGCTTTCACGGCTTTTTTTCTGCTGCCAGAAATGTAGGTTTAGGGAACAAATGTAATTGTGTAAGGTGTTGTTTAATGTCATGTGTTTGCTAGCAGTCACACAAACTTGTGTGGGTGCATTAGGGGCAATAGGATACTTTGGTATACAGCTGGAAGAGTCAGGAATCCACTGACCTTCCCATTTGTAGGTAACGTGCTATACCACAACTGAGGACGAGGACCCAAAAAGAATAGAGGGGTCCATGACCGTCTTAGGGGAGTGTCCCCTCTTGGGGTGGGACTCTCCACCAGTTGCTCCTAGAACTGAAGAAGCTTCTTGGATGAGAGGTGAAACGTCTTCAAGAAACTTAAAGAAGTCCAGATGCTTTTCTTTCCAAGCTCCTTAGATTAGGATGACCTGGATGACTGAGAACCTCATTCATATTCTCTACAGGGGTTTTGGTTATGAGCCATAAAATCCAAAGTAGGGCTATGACATGGTGAAACAATGGTATGTGTCTTGATATCAACCTTGTTTTAATAAAAACACCCTTTTATTTGCAATATCACAGTAAAGAACTACTCTACCTACAAACAGCAAGGAAGCACCGTATTGTACTTCATACACAACACAAACTGAAAATAACTGTTATACAGCACAACCATAATGAAATTATTAAATTTTACATGTTTGGAAGTCTTTTGTTGTGGAATCTGATTAGCAGTGTATATTTAGTTCCATTACTGGACAGTAAATGGACTGGTTCTGCTGCTAAGCACTCAATATAAACCACTCACCTCTACACTTTTGCTGTGCTTTTCTGTTGAATATTCACACTGCAGTGGATGAAGCAGGGAGCATCCATCGGAGTTGGAGCTGCCAGGAATTGAACCACCAACTTTCTGAGATGTAGATTTAGTAGATGAGCTGCACTGCCTCCTGAGCTAAAGCCGACCTTGTTGTTGTGATTTGGCGCCATATGAATAAAATTGAACTGAAATCTTGTGAACAAAAAAAGATTCATATCAAATCTAAATTATGAAAAATAATTTAAATTAATGGCTGCAATGTACCTGAACGTATTCCTAAATGATTTATCAAAAGATTATTGATTCGTTTGCATCTTCCACACAAACATTTAATATGATTGTTTATTGAACATCAAAAACACAGTGGTTCCATATTTAGGCAGCAAGAGAAACGATATTGTGTAATCTCATTGGCCGACTCACATTTGGACAGTTTTCGAGAGGGAGGATAGATGTTATTATGATTTCATGGCTCCTAGTATTATGAAAAGGATTTTCAGATTTGAAGCTACTGTCCACTGGAAACAAAAACTCAGCTGGGCGGCTATTAAACTTTCCGTGATTGTCACTAATATGCGCTGTGGATATGAGTAAGGACAAATGTAATATAGAAGGAATTAAAGGGCTTACCTCAGAAAATTCTATTCAAAGTTTTCATTATTTGTTAGTCTTCATGAAAGCAAGCAATTAAAAGAGTGCCCTCGATCATCAGTCGGCACAGATACCAGGCTGTTTCGGTCCAAATCTTTAAAAGCTTTGCTTGAATTTATAAGGATATGGTAACACAGTACACCAAGTAAGAGAGGGAAAACGTTCTATAAAACTGCATTATAGAGATATAAGTAATCAGTGCAACACCACATGATTTAGCACTCTTAAATGAAGAACAACACTGATACTGATCTAATCGCTGGTTCTCTGTAATTACTCATTCATCAGCTGTTAGCAGGAGTGATAAAGACCATCTAGGATTATCTATCTCTCCAAAAATCCGGAAAAGATTAGGTCATTGCATCCACTGAGCTATTTTTAAAGCTCTTAACGGTGGCATATTAAACAAAACGCTTAGAAATTCAATTAAGAAACCACTCAGCCACAATGACCTGAAAATAACCCAGAGTTATTCTAAAACAAAGGCTCTGCCGACCAGCCGCTGTGCCGCTTCACATGTGGGTTGGAAAAAGGAGTGCTTTAAAACCACAGATTTTTAGGGGCTGTGGAGATTAATGAAGAGTTTCTTTTTCCAGGTGTTGTATTGTGGATACAAGAGCTTTGGGTGGTGAATTTTTACCAAGGCTAGAAATCCATGTGGTAGAAATGAAAACAGTAACACAATATACAGCTCTGATCCGGCTCACGGCTTAGATGCGAGAACAGGAGGGCATTCCAGACTCGAGAGAAAGGATGCAAGGAAGGGATCGTTCTCAGATATCGATCACATGTACTACATTCATATTAGTGAAAGTGCCATGTATTCCCGAGGGACCTCTTTAACTTCAGGGAAGTGTTTTAATGGTTTTCACAACCCCTTTGCCCTCAAACCTTTTAATAACACAGTTGGACATCCTGATATAAATATCAATAAAGGAGACATCTTAGTCCATCCTATAATTTTATCCACATGCGTCTGTCATCATCAGCACTTCCAGGGGCTGTTAGTCATCTTCTACTGCTTTCATTGGCAGTTTAAAGCTGCCACATGGGTTTCTGATTTTAATGTAAGATGACCCTCAGCCTGACTGTCTGTTAGGCATGAACAGAATTGCAGCTCAACAGTGAAAAAGCCAAACCCTTCTGATTGGTTTCTCGCTTTGAAAGAAAATTTACAAAACTAATCATTACAAGACTAAAGTACAGACTAATTAATGTGGATAAAATGGACAAAATTGAGCATTTGCTCCATTCCTCTTGGTTTTCTTCTACTTTTTTTTTAACACACAATTCAGATCATCAAACTAATTTTAAAATTAGACCCAGATAAACCGAGTAAATGAAAAATGCCGTTTTTAATGAGGATCTCATTTATTAGGGAAAAATGTTTTCTTTGCTTTTAACACCAGATGATTGCCAGAGTAAGCAAATTGTAAATGTGATTTATATTGAAGGATAAATATAGAGTTATTTAAACATAAATTTAAGACTTTTTAAGTTTAATGTCCTAAAGTAAAGTCTCAAGATTTAATTGTCTGGAGCTGAGCGCTGAGAACTGTTCCTGACTCAACTATCATTATTTGGGACTCGATATCAGAATTTAGATTTATTTTACCGGGCTAAATTTTGAATTAAGGCGTTAATTGTAAATGTGCACTCATTACATTTGCTGTAGATATATGGGAAAAGTTTGCTGACCTGCGATGACCATGCAATAGCAGATTATCCCAGGTTCAATTGGGGTTCACTTTAGTTTCATGGTTGGGTGTTGGCCCACGAGTCCACAAATGAGGACCGACATCACTCACAGCATGCAGAAAGACAACAACACAATACTGAAAGGAAGCGCTTGTTTGCCAAATGTGGATACAGTGTTTTTCTGAGGGACCTGTGGATACCAGGTTTAGGATATTACCATGTGTCTTTGGATGAGAGAAATTGCATCTGTGTATTAATGGCTGTGCACATTTTTTAAAGATCCAGTTGATGGGGTTTTACCTTCCTAAAGTAAACTGGAGGAAAAGAAGTTCTGGTCTCTCACAACTGTGACAAGAAATAAAAACATCCTGTAATGCTTTGGTCAAGCAAACACAAGACCAGAGAAAATGTAAATGACAAACAACAACAACAGAAAGCTACAACTACCACACATATAGAAATTTGTCCAACTAACTCTCTGTGATTCCTCTAATCCAGCGGTCCCCAACCTTTTTGCGCCACGGACCGGTTTATGCCCGACAATATTTTCACGGACCGGCCTTTAAGGTGTCGCGGATAAATACAACAAAATAAAACTAGTACCGGTAGCGAAAAAAAGAAGATTTACTCATAACACACGTGAAAAGACCCAGGAAAACCGAGTTAATGATAAAAACGATAACAAAATAACGCTGAAAACCGATAAAAACCCTGAAAACCATACATTTCACACCTGAGCCTCAACTCACCGGTACCGGTCCGAGGCCCGGGGGTTGGGGACCGCTGCTCTAATCAGTGGTTGCTAGTCTATGTTTATTGTGACTACTGTACAATGATAACTTGCCAAACGTCTCAACTTTGGCCTTGTCTGTCCAAAGGCCACCAAGAGATATGTGGCAACAATGATGCCATATGTGGCATCATTGTTGGTTCCAGGCAGGCTGGTCTGAGTTTTTCAGAAACTGTTAATCTACTGGGATTTTTCCACACTCCCATTTCTGGATTTTAGGGCGTCAAGGTGTGATTATGTCAGCATGGTCCAAACAGGATCTAAACAGAATCCAACCACCTTAGCTTGCTTTGTAACTCGAGACTGGACTGCTTTGCCTTATTTGCCTTGAACTGTGCTTCAAGACTCGGTCTTGATCTGGCAACTTTGTTGCATTACTCTTCAGGCTGATGTTGTCTAACTGTCATGGCTTGGGACTCAAGACTTCAGGACTATAACTGGTGAACAGTGAATTATGTTTAGGGCTTGAGGTGTTATGGGACTCGGAACTTAACCCTCTTGTCTTAGTATGGAACGTACTAAGACGAGATATAACTGTCTTGCCCAGGATTGTGAGTAAACAAAGACTTTGTATATTCCTTTAACTGATTGGAACTGGTAGAAAAGCTACTTACTTAAAACTTAAACCTATTGTGCCCACTATAGTATGGAAGATTGATGAATAGGAACCTGCTATGTACATTGCACTGATGCCACATTCCTGTATTGACATGCAAACTTTTCACTTCTCAGTGATATTTGCAGTCCTCAAGTGCAAAAATGTAGACTGTAGGTTTGTTTTTGTTGAACATACGAATCCATCTGTTTAACTGCAGTCGCAGATCATGAAAATATCACATTAAAGTCTTTCTTCTAGTCTGTTAATGCCCACTACAAATGTAACTTATAACCCCAAATTATGAATAAATAAAAAAAAGATTTTGGATCAGCCAAGTACAATAGGTCCTGCTTCTAATAACTGTGATCACAGTCATGTATTAAGGTGCACAACACGAGCAGAGGAGGGTTGCATGCAAGGTGAAATCATTCTCAGCTCTGTTCCACCTTGCTTTCCCCGCCATCCTTGTGTTGTGAATAATAAAAAAGAAGAATTCATTTTATGGTTTTACTAGTCAGCAACCCAGGTATGCATTTGTCAAAATAGGAGGAAAGTTAGAACCATATGTTAATTTGAATGTGCGGCACCTGGTTGTGATTAAGGTCATGCTGTGGATGATAGAAACACAGTGGGCTGTGTTCTGGGAGAGCACAATGGACACTGCAACATTTGTAAAATCTAAAGGATTCGTTTTAATGAACAGAGTGATTCACAGGCTTACTAAGAATACATATGCCATAATTCTGAGTAGATCAGTGTGTTGATGGACAGCGAAGAATCTTCATATAAAAAGCTAATTTTCCATAAATTACAATGCAATTTACTTTACAACTTCTCTCTCAGTATGTGGGCTTGTTTGAATGTGAGTTCTTTTCTTCTTTGAGGCCACAAAGATCTTAAGCTGAAGAGTGGGATTTTTAGGTTGTTCAGTTTTGAATTTAAGATTTATGTCAGATGGCAAATGTTCAACAGGTGTTACAAATAAAATATGGAGAAACAAATGTTTCGTCAAACAGCATCTTTCTGTTAAGTCTTTTGTTTCGTAGAGCTAGAAGACTCAAAACTGCAAAGTGCAACTGCCAAACAGAAACATGACAGAAAGATTAAGTTTGACAGAGGTTAAACACATTTGGGCTTTGCTGCCAAATCAGATTTGTTTCTAAAATCAAATCTTTAAGGCAGACTGTCTGCACAATTATTTGCAAGTGGTTAGATTGGATTTGTGAGGACGGTACCACTTACCTATCCACATGGATTGCTGTGTATGAAGGTATACCTCCTTCATTCCATGTCACTCATATCTCTTGGTGGCCTTTGGACAGACAAGGCCAAAGTTGAGACGTTTGGCAATCTCACCAATGAATTCTGTAATGTCTTGGATCTTTAGACTTGGCTTGGGACTCCTTGTTTTCCATGTATGTTGAACACACGGACAGTTTATGGAAATTACCCTGTGATCACATTTTTATGATTAGCCTGACTAAGGTACTGCAGTGTATGTTAATATATCTTTGATTGTGATGTGATATGATTGTGTTACGCTGTGAAACTAGAGAGTAGGCAGTATTAGATTTGAAGAGGTCATGTTTATTGGGATATACATGAGCTATTGTATTATAGCCAGTGTATGTACATTTTAATCAGCAGCACGTTTGTGCATAAGTGTTACGTGCCTCTGCAGCCCCTAATCATCTCAATGTGTTCAGCTGGTGCTAATTGGCCACACCTAGTCAGGTGTGGATAAAAGCATACCTGAGGCAAGCTTCCCGGGGAGCTCACTTGTCTTTGCCTTGGTGGCACTAGCCATTTTAAGATAAAACCTCTTCTCACTAACACTCTGGTATTCATCTCTTTTTTTTTTTTTTCTTTTTTTATGTTGCGGCCTTTGAGCCGGGTCGTAACATAAGCATGTGTAAGTTTTTATGTAAACAAGAACTTGAAACTTTAGCTTATATGTCGGAGAGCCAGATATTTTTGTTGGAGGGGCGCTTTTACTGGTGTTGGATCCTAGTAGTCACAGTGACAAGCCGACTGAGAAATTATGTTTTCAGAGCTTTTACAATGTCAAAGTATTAGCTTTAGTGACACTAGCTCCGCTTTTCAGGGTTGAAAGTTTCTTCACAGTATTTCCTTGAAGTATTGTTTCAGTGGTAATGCTACAGTCACAACTGCAGCATTACCAAAATTATTGCTACCATATGCAATCTTGCAATATTGTTGCCTATGAAACAGTTGCTTAAAAGACCACATCCGCCACCACCACTCGTCGTCTTCAAAGCAACTTTGGTCCATTAAGATGGCAATCAGACCATGCCAGTCTTGGCAGCAAGAACTGCAATCAATCATTTGTAATAATTTCAATGAATCTTTTACATCGCTGTGAAGGAATTTTGCCCACTCTTTGTAGAATTGTTTAATTCAGTCCCATTGGCTTTTTTTAAATCATCCATTTAAGGTAATGCCAAAGAATTTTAATTATATTTAAGTCCAGACTTTGACCAGGCTCCTCCAAAACCTCCCTTTTTTTTTCTTTTTTTTAGGCATTCAGATTCAGCCTGGCATCTTCCATGCAATATAATGTGTGAGTGAAGTAAACACCAAAGAAATAACAAGGAGGTTTTTGGTGCAGCACTGTCTTTGACCAGAGCTTGCCAGGGAGTGTCTGACCAGTGTAAGCCTGTGTGACTGGAACCTTATGAGTGTGCAGAGTCCCTCAGTTTCTTAATCAATTCAAACCTCACTCATGACTTTAACAATGGTGACAGTGGAAATGCTCAACTTGAGGCTTTGGAATAGGACTTCGCAAACTACACTTAAAAAATTATTATTTAAATGAACATAAAAAATAATGGAAAGGATTTTAGGATTATGCAGTTCTGTTATTCCAATTTATCAACTTCTTTGCTGCAGTTCAGTCCAACTCAACAAGAATAAATTAATAAATTAATTTCATGCAGATCCTGCATGATTTACTTACGTTGACCATAGAAACATTTTTTGTTCAAATTACAAGTTAGACTCTTGTAAATGTAACAACGTCATTTTGAGCGCAATGGATTTATATATCCATCTTTTTTATACATTGTTCTATTGTTACTAAAATAACTACTTGAATAGCAGCTAAAAGTTACATCCTCACAGCATAAAAAGGAATTTTTAGAAACTTTTTGTCGAAGCATTTACTCTAATCCACCACATTTTGGCATAAATGGCATTAACACTTAAAACCTCAAGGATTTATTTTTAGTTTAGGCAAATTATATTCTTTTTTTACTCTAAAATGCTATCTGATAGTTTCCATTATGTATCACCTAGTCTAATTTTTTTTATCATTTGGTGCTGAACGTGGAATGGAGAGTACCTGTGGCCTTTGTACAAAACATATTGACGAGGGATACTTTAAGAATTCAACCATTATCTAATGGTTCTGTCACACTAGAGTAAAACTAGGATGGCAACCGTCTTTGTGACCTGGAAAAATATGCAGCTGCAATATAATTGCATTGAATTTGTAACCGTTGATCCAGAGGTGGCCACCCAGCGGTTGAGCATGCAAAACCCTCAACATCATGTGTACTACAAAGGTTGCCTAGGCAATCACACCTATGTCATTTTGTAATTAAGTCGTCTTCCTACAGCAACTGTGTCACTATCTCTGGAGGAAACTATGATGTTCTGTCGACTCTGAATGTAGCTAGTTACTGTGAATTTCTGTAGAATATGAGTTTCAACAGAAGGCAACAGATTTGCAATTTTTGCTGATTTAGTTAGTCATGTTATCACACACAGATTACATGTAATTGGCAACTTGACCACATTCATTCACAAACTGAAAGCAGGCTGATAGCAGGCTAACTCCATATTACTGCCATTTTATTGGTGTCTTGATGCAACAAAGTTTCTTTGAAGACTGCAGCTGACTGTGAACGGTCCTACCTTTGAAGCAATCATTTCAAAAAAGTTCATTGATACAGGTGCAATAGTTTTGGTCTTGCCCCATCCTCCAACCATTTTCCTTTTTTCAGGCTCAAAACACTCTGACGTGCTGTACCAAAGGACTAATCTGACTTAAGCATGCTGGAAATCTATGCCGTAAACTTCCAAGCCATTGTAAGTTATGATGTAGATTTCCAGCAGAAGTCTAAACCAGGTCTCACTCGCTGTAACTCACCCACATTGGGATGATTCATCCCAATACTGCTCACTGTGAAAGTGGTCAGTGTTGGGATTAATAAGCTTCTCTATGCATTGCTCAGATTCTTCCTTTTGTTATAAATGTTGCTTATGCCAAATGCAACATGGCACTGAGGGTCATATTTTTAAAGGTTTCACCTGACGAAATACTAACATTCATATTTAGATTTTTACCTGAGCCAGTTGTCTGGCAACTATTTAATATATATTTTCTTCGATTAGTGCTCAGGACAGCAATCAAATTTTATAATTTCCTGTTTATGTACACTGTGCTTCCTTTTTAACACACCTTGGAAATTTAATTAAAATGAAATGGGCGCTGGAACAGGTATCTGAGTTTTGATCCACTGTTTATATGATTTGATATAGATGACTGTTAAATGATACTAAGCTTTATGTCAGTTGGCTTTACTGTGAAATAATGAACTAAAAAACGGGATGAAAGAGATTTTACTTCTAATCTGAAGAGAGGAATGAGGTCAAACTGTGAAGGATGGCAATACTGGAACATGAAAATGTACTTTCTTCAAACTATACGTGCATTGTCTTAGATGGTACATGTGCCATTTAAGCACATTTCTAGCCATCACCATCATCATTTTTTCTGCAGTGGATGTCTAGCAATTAATCGCTACCAAGCAGTGTCTGTCTTAACTACTCCCTAACAGCCTTTGCCATTTGATCCTTGCTTCTTGCATTCACTCTGATGACCCTCCTCATTACTAGTGATTCTATTTGGTGGCACCTCACTACATCCTCCCCTGCTACCACCTTAAAATCTCCAGATTCTTTTAGCTTTGCCATGTTTTATAGCATATAGTCCAACTGTGTGCACCTTTTCCCTGTTTCTCCTTGTACACCCCATCCTATCTGACAGTTTATAACCTTTAGCAGTAATATTGCCAGCATTCATGGTTCCACCTTTCATTTCACACTGTCCGTAGCCTTCGCCCAGAAGTAGCCATCCATTCATCAATTTTCTTCTACTTATCCGGGGCCGGGTCGTGGGGGAAGCTGACCTGTAGTGTTCTCCTGAACAATAGGTGTCACCCCTCAGTATTGCACCCAAAACTGCCACATCAGTGCTGATATAGGAAGAGAAAAAGTCCAGGAAGTATCATCTTTTTGAAGCTGATGCAGCATTTCCCTCTGTGAATCTGTGACCTTCTGTATTGATATGCCATAAAAATCATGCTAAAAACTGAAAAGATTGTATACTCGTGTTTCAACATCTCAACATCAAAAGCATCTCTGCTATTTGTCCTGTTCTCTAATTCATGGACAAACAATCACAGCTGGTCAGGTTAGAGTACTTTTTACCTCCTGTCTCTACTAAAATGTATCATTCATCACTGTACCTGTACATTATGTTTTATTCAGTCATGGACACTTGTAATTCTCTAACTAAAATCAACAATAATAAAGTACCCCATTCAGTTCCTCTGCCGTCCTCTCTCTTGTGAGATCTCTAACCTGCAGAGTCTGAGCCAACAGCAGACCTCTCCAGAGAATTTCGGGCAGCCATCCCCACAGGCTGTGAGTATTCCTGTGTTTGACAGACAGGAATGATAAGAGTTGCCAAGCAGCACGTTCCCAGTCATTGTGCAGCCAAATCCTGCAGTACAATACGAGGTCACACTTGATACATTCAGTCTGATCACTTTTTACCAATAGAAGAGTTGACTTTGCTTGTCTGCCTGTTCCTGTGTGTTAAATGTCAAGGTAGTATTATTTTTTTAGAAATACCTTTTTTAATTAACAAACAAGACTGAAAAAGTAAATGTTGTATTTTCTAATGAAAGGAAAAAGTCAGAAAAAACATTCACTCAGAGAGAAAGAAAGGAAGGTTCTTGTTATCTGTTTCACTAATGGCCTGACTAATGGAATGGACACACAAAGACAGATAAAGCCAGTGGTCTGTCTGCAGAACTCACTTGCTGTCTTCTATTTCCTTGCCTTGCCTGCATGCTGTCTGCTTCTGAGAGTTGTTTTTCTGAACAATTGCAACTTAGAACACGTCAAAAACCCAAGCATTTCTGAGCTGTCAGTCAAGCTGATGAAGAGGACAGTTTGCAGGTTTGTGTAAAGTATGCAGAGGTTAAAAGTCCTCCTTGTCAGCACGGCAGCAAGTGTCTCACATCGCACGCAAGTATAGAGCACAGATGACGGGTGTCTGCATATGTGATGATGTCTGCATGTGTGTGAATTCATATGCAGAACCCTAAGAGGTTAAGATAGGCATCTGTTTCCACCAAACAGAGGCTCTTTAGACAGGTGTCACCTTCAGAGGTGTTATCAGACTGTTGTCTGCTCTTGCGCTGTTTGTCTCCATTAGGAGTTTGTGCATTTATGATTGAGACGATAAAACCAGTGTTGAGTTTGAACACAGAATAAACTGAAAAATTACAAGGATCGAAATAGGAAAAAAACAGAACATCTCATGACATACTCCATATACTGGAAAACGTTTTTATTAATAGACTTGACAAATTTATAGATAAACATAAAATAATAATGGACAGTCAGTATGGTTTCAGACCAAATAGATCAACATCCATGGCATTAATGGAACTAATTGAAAATATCACCAACAATATAGATCAAAGACAATGCACAGTTGGTGTTTTCATTGACCTAAAAAAAGCTTTTGACACAATTAATCATGAAATATTACTTGATAAACTGGAGAACTATGGCATTAGAGGAGTGGTGCTAGAGTGGGTAAGGAGTTATTTGAGAGACAGGCAACAATTTGTGAAGATTGGTGAATATCAATCAGAGTGCCTGGACTGTTTGTGGAGTTCCACAGGGGTCAGTATTGGGACCAAAGCTGTTTATCCTGTACATCAATGATATATGTAAAACATCTGATATATTACAGTTTATTTTATTTGCAGATGATACAAATATTTTTTGTGCTGGAGAGAATTCACAGCAGTTTTTGGAAATTGTCACACAAGAAATGATTAAACTGAAAACATGGTTTGACAGAAACAAGTTATCACTAAATTTGAAAAAAAAAAAACAACTACATTTATGTTATTTGGAAATTGTAAAAAAGATGCTGGAGCAAAATTGTTAATAAATAATGTTGAAGTAGAGCAAGTTTCTCATACAAAATTCTCTGGGTGTGATAATAGATAACAAAATCTGCTGGAAACCTCACATAAAGCATATACAAGCTAAACTGTCAAGAAGCATCTCTGTACTGAGTAAAGCTAAACATTTTTTGCCTTCCAAATCACTCCGGGTACTTTACTGTTCACTTATATTGACATACTGTGTGGAAATCTGGGGAAATACATACAAAACTTCACTCCAACCATTATGTAAAATTCAGAAAAAAGCAATCAGGATGATTACTAAAGCAGGATTTAGAGACCACACTAACATTATGTTCTTGAAATTAAACATTTTGAAGTTTATGGATCTTATAAAATATAAAACTGCAAAAATTACGTACAAAGCCAGATACAATATGTTACCAGGCGACTACGAATTGAGGGGAAAATTTAATCTGAAGACTCTTAAAGCACGGACAAAGGTTAAAACCTTTTGTGTTACCATTTGTGGGGTAAAACTGTGGAACAGTTTTACTGTGGACCTACAGCAATGTTCAAGCATTAGTCAGTTCATAAAGATGTTTCAAAAACTGCTTTTGGAAGAATATGAAACTGATAAAGTTGATCACCCATTGTATATATAACTATGCTAAATTGTATCTAAATGATATCTATCGCTGTAGTTATGTTTACACATGTCCTCCTTGTTTATTGTGTGGGGTAAGTGATGATGGGAATTAGGGGTAACAATGAATAGTGGGATTCAATAGAATGTTGAGCATGGGGTAGGGATTAATAAGTATGTTATACTTCTTCCTCCATTTCAGACTTAATAATTGTCATTTCATGTCATTTGTTTTGTCTGAGCACATACGTGTGTGTATTTACATATATATTCGTATTTGTAAATGCAAGTATGTGTACTTGTGTATATATAGTTTTTTTTCTGTATATGTCTGAAATAAAGATACAATAACAATAACATATGACTAAAAGAAGGCTTCTGTTTAAGTGGTCATTGACGTTGACCCCTTAGAGCTACATAATACTGAATTGTTGTTTTATTAAGTTTTTCTCCTGAGAAAAACAACAAAAATAATTGACACGCTTAAAAAAACATTAAAAAACCTCCCCAAAAAGTCAGTGTTTGCCAAACTATATCTCCAAAATATAGGGCTAGGCTAAGGTTATGGGTAGACCTCAGAGGTTTAACATAAAAGCTCAAGATCAAAGGTCAAAGGTCAAATTCACTGACAAGATTTTATGGGCCTTGCTTTGTGCGCTGGTGTTCCCACAAAGAAACTGTTCCCACAGAGTAGGGAGCGTTAAATTGTCCAAAATCTCTTTGTGTGCTGAAGCTAAGGGGCTGACTTACTCCACATCAAACGTTACATTTGGCGTAGTGCAATCAAATACGTACCATTCTCCTGGGATTATTTCACATATGTGTGTAGAAGCAGGTGCTTGATGTCACACATATGTGACCAGGGAAGTGATTGGAACACCTGAATTAAATGATTTGAATAGGTGAGTGAAGACTTTTGGAAATATAGTGTATGAAAACAAATTATCCCACCAGATAGTATGTTAAGAGTAGTTTTGCAAAAATTTAACCCATTCATAAAAATAATGGTGGTTGTCACAGTGACATCTTTTACATCATACAGGCTATGATTTGTGTTGTTTCCCCTCCAGAGAAGTGGTTTACTACATAGTCTTTTAAAGACAGATGTGTTGTTTTTTTTGCAAATTCTGTGTGTGTGGTGAAGTTGCAACCAGTAATAATGTGATTTTTGGTCACTTTCACTTAGTTCTGCTGTCGCATCTCCCATTCCTCACTGTTCTGTTGAGATCTTGGGGCTTTATCTCTGACAGGTGATTACTGTACAGTGTCACTTCTTCATTTTACATGCTTTATTGTGCTTCTTTTTTTAACCTCTTTATAGGCATTTCCACGGCTCCATACAAATACTTGGTTGTTTTTACTGTATACTGGCAACAGAAGTTCAGCTTCATAGTTCATTCTTGACTGCAGAAATATTTGCCAAAAAACAGAATCATCATCTCTTTCTGGCTTTGTTTCTTGATTCAAAAGGTCAACAGAAATGTATTGTACAAAGCAAAACTAATGGGTTACATCGTTAATTTTAACCCCTCCTCCAGTCTCTGTCTGCACTGCCCTTTACATAGCACTTGTTATGCTGATAGGTGCTGTACTACAAGTGTAAATTTCAAAAAGTCAAATGATATCAGACACTGGGTTAAGGAGGAATCGCTGGCAGTGTTTCTGCATCATTTCTTTGTGGTCTAGGACACTGTGGAGTTGTCTCTCCTCTCCTTTCCTGCTGTTTACTCTTCCTCCCTCCCCCTCATCTCCTCCTCGTTCTCTCGGCTCGTGTGGAGCCTGTGAGTCGTGCAGCTTGCGATCATGGCGCTGGTCCACCGCTTAGCAGACAGGCAGCCAATGACATCATACTTCGCTGCGGATGTGTGTGTGGAGGGGGGGAGACATAAAGTGACACCTCTGGTCAGTGTGACACACCATTCGTCTCACCCACCAAGTTCATGCACTGAGTCAGTTCTCGTTGTGGTTGTAGCGGTGTGTTGTGCTGAACTCTAAATGTTATCTTTCTTATGGTTTTTCCTGACTACTAGACTCAATCTGCTAGATACAGCAAATTAAATTATAAAATTCAACCAAATGCCACATGGAAAAAGTAACAACTATAACTGCAATAGAATGGATTGCAATAGGATTTGGATTTGAAGTGTGTATATTTGGTATTTAAAGTAAGATTTAGAATCATTTCTAATTAGCTGCTGTGATTTAAACTGAGTAAATCCAAAGACAGTGCTGTGTGCAAATACTGAACACTGTGACCGTACACAGCGTGATCATCAGAAGATATGTGAGCGTTTTGTGTCTTAAAGCTGTCTGTGCTACGATGAAATAAAGTCCTGTTGCATGTAAAAGCTCAAACAAAAAAATGTTGGGATCCCATAAAGTTTGTGGACTGTTTAGAGACGTGGTTCTTGCTTGCGCTGACGATCTTACCACGTACAGTATGTCAACAGGTAACGAACAGGTTTTTCCCGATCTCTGCATTTACAAAGTCAGCGCTCCACATTAAGATTTCTCTTGTTTTTAGTAGTTATGTGCAGGCTTTGCATCTTAAAGCTGAGCTGCAGGGTCTTGATTTAGACATACTTACAGTAAAATAATGTTTTTATAAAAGTTTTTTTGGTCATGCAAAGCTGTTTATACTACCCCTGAGACAAATTACTGTAACTTTGAAGAGTTAGTATTGTAAGATAAAATACAATGCAAAGGACACATTTTGGCCTATGTGAGATATGGGGCATCTAGATTAATAATGATCAAATTAAATAAAAGCAGCTTGAAAGATCCCAGATCACATCTAAAGCATTGTTTTTTTCTTTTTTTCTTCTTCTTTTTCTTTTGCCTCACAACAAATGTGCTACTGTCAAAAAGTATTTCTCTGCCATATTTCATCTCATTACAAGGAAACAGGCAAGACAAACACAATAAGGAAAGGAATAGGCAATAATCTTTAAAAATATTGATGTAATTTCACTAACTTGGACTCCAGCTTCAGCTCACACTTGCCAGTGTTTTGTCTTCTTAGCATCCAGTCTTTATTCAATAAGCATATCCTCTGGACTTCAGAAATTAAAATGGTAAGAAACACAAAAGAGATTGTGGACTGTATCTTATCTACAATAACTTACCCAATACCTTCACTTTTGGAAAAAAGAAAAAAAAAAAAAAGCACAAATTTAGTTAACAAAGTGCTAAAGAAAAATTATAAATACAAGGACCATTAAGGAAACAGTCTGAGGTCTAGTCCAGACACTTAAAGCTTGAGGAGGATCCCATAAGAGAGTTGGTTGGAATTATTATATTATCAGCATCTCACGGTTTCCAGGAAGGAACTGCAGCTAAAAATCTTGGTGTCTGACATCATGGACCACTTTCAGAGGTCTGTTAGTCCTTCAGAGGAATCGTCATAATATTTCAAGTCTCAGTGTGTCTATATTTATGTAGATGAAATGTTCTTTAAATTGCATAGATAATTGCACAGATTTTTAAATTATTTTTATTTATTTATTGTTATTATTTATTTATTTGATGAACTGTTTTTATATTATAATAAAATATAATAAAATCACTCCAAATAGATGGCTAACTAAAGTAATTAAACCTGAAAAACATAAATTAAAATCTGCACTGGTACTCTACCATAAGTGAGGTTGTCTCTTTCATTTCCTCCATCCACAATATCCAAACCCAGGCTACATCTAGGGAAAGAAAACTGCCACAACCAATGAAGCAAAGGTGGTCGTTTTCCACATTTCCCAATCCTGTTAGATGAATCAACAGCATCCACTATCCTATTACTCTCAGTCATGACCAAAGTTTCCAAACCCATACAGCCTGGAAAGGTGTGCTGGGGTTTAATACACACAATCACACCAGAGAACAGGAAAAAAATGCAACAAAAAATACACATCCAGACCCCTTCAGAACCCTAGAACAACATTTGATCACAACCTACTGAGGGTCCCTGGGGTGTTAAAAGCAAGCAGGACCATGTAGCTGTTGGTGCCCCTTTGTTGATTCAGCTTTTGGAATCGGGTGAGGAAGAAAGAAAGGTTTGTTTGAGCGAATTACCTATTGCGAGAAAAAAAATAATAAAGAAGCCAATGTAGCGAATCAATGGGTTAGCATGACGATAGCATAATTTCTTACTGACAAGTCGCATAAGTCAGGCCTTTCAACATCCCACAGAGTGGCGATAGCACATACAGCTGTGTGTTTGTTTTGAACACCGAATGGCAGAAAATGCCACTCCGGATGAATCCTTCACAGCGCTGATAAGGCAACATGCACACACGTGACACATGTGCACACACAGACAGATAAACAGACACACAGAGATGTAGTTCTCTATAAATAAGTCTTTGGTCCTGGAGGGTCAAGTGGAGTCCATGCCAGCAGATACCAGCTCTGTACCCAGGGATCAGTCAGTCCCGTTGCAACCCCTCTGTCTGCTGTCTGTCTGTCAGCCACCTCAAATTCTGTTCCCAGATCACATTACACAGCAGTTGGACTCGAGTGAGTCAGTTTTTCGTTTTTGTTTAAGTACACAACTCCGACGTTGAATCGGTGTCTGGAGTGGAATGTTTTACTCTGTCAAACAGACATCAGTGGGTGGAGGGCGGAGAGAGTGGTGGGGTTGTACAGAGGACGGGCTCGTTGGGGTTGGGTCATACCAACAAAAACAAGGCTCCGGTTGGTCCTCATTGAGAGAAAGAATGTGCTGGCTGACAGGTCATTTCAGCCAGGCTGTTTAGGAAGTGCTGGACCAGCTCGGAAGATCCAGATAGCTAAATATTTGCACTAGTGAGTCTTTTCTTACCAGGAGTTGTTACTAGTTCTGCAATGATTCTGTGGTGGGTCTACATCAGGGTGTCTCCCTGTCACAGTCAGGTGATGGAGATGTGGATCAAGGATGACATTTTTAAATGTTTAAACTAGAGATGGACCGATCCGATATTACGTATCGGTATCGGTCCGATACTGACGTAAATTACTGGATCGGATATCGGAGAGAAATAAAAAATGTAATCCGATCCATTAAATATCAAAAAAGCACCTCACAAAACTTGCGACATGGCGTAACTCGGCTCATAACCGTAGCACGTTGGAGCAGTATGCATCACGTGATAGAGCAGCTGTGTGTATTTGTAGCCTCCTACCAAACCAGCATTTCATCTCCGAGGAAGTGAACCCAGAGAGAAGTAAAGCAAGTGTGTAAGTTCATCTCTGAATGTTTGTAAAGCATTCCCATGTTAAGCTTAACAACCGATTTATGGAGCGACTGCCTCTTCTCTCTCCCTCTCCTGCTGCTACTTCAATCGTGAAACTGCTTAATGATCAGCTGATCGGCTTTTCTGTCGCGAGTCCCTCTCTCTTGTTTGTTTTTGGCCCACTTTGCACCAGAAAGAGGAAACCAGCTGCTGAACAACAGCAGCACGTTTAACCTTGATAATCTTTTGTTAGAATTTATTTAATATTACTTTCTACACCAGGATCCTTTTCTACGTAGCTGACGGCTGGTAACTGTGCAGGGGCGGATCTAGCAAAGTTTAGCCAGGGGGGCCGATAGGGCATGAACAGGGAAAAGGGGGCACAAAGACATACTTTTCTTTCTTATTCTCATTTAAAATGTCGAGCTTTTAATAAATAATTATCCAAATCTTACACCCAAAGTTTTAATATGATGTAAAATGTATAGAAGTCCATTACTGTATATAGTAACTATTAAGTCTAATATACCCTAGTAAGCTATAGTACTTTTTCCTTTGGGAAGGTACCATCTGTGCAGTCTGCAGTTCTGTTGAAGAAAGATGTTGAATCTATTTAATTATTCTTGAAAAATAATTTATTTCTGTGCATTTTTTTTTCACACTGCATCAAATTAAAGTTGATTACGTCGATTAAGCATCATGAGGTGGAGGGTGGGGGGTGGTTCCCTATTTTTATTTTTTTATTTTTTTTGCTGGGAGTTTGCAACCCTATTAGTTAGGTTGCTTAATATTTCTGCTAAGTACTCTTTAAAATACCAGAATAGGGAGGATGGAGTAGGTTTAAGTTTATTAGATTGATCAGTATTCATGAACTTTGAAATATTTTGGGTGCAGTGTATTCTTTACATACAGGTGTAACAGAATAGCTTTAGTGTTGTTGTGTATTTAAACTTGAGTTTGAACTTATACAAAATGCAGCAATATATTAAGAAAACAGTTTTATTGATTAAAAAACACACTATATCAGATTCATATCGGTATCGGCAGATATCCAAATTTATGATATCGGTATCGGTATCGGACATGTAAAAGTGGTATCGTGCCATCTCTAGTTTAAACCATGGGAGTTCTCAGTCCTCATATTTAAAGGCTTGTACAATACTCCCCACTATCTATCTATCTATCTATCTATCTATCTATCTTCCGTTCTTGATCAAGTGTGCCATCAGTTACTCAAGTTGCGGATCATAAGCCAAAGGGAAGTCCAAAAAGAGGATTCAAAATACAGAAAGGCTGAAAGTAGACAGAAGTTAATAATGTTCTGATATTTGAATATGTGGGGACTAAACGTGCTCTACAAATATGTACAAATTAATTCTTTTCTCTTCTGTGTGAACTCTCATTAAAAATGAGATGTAGAAAAACAAAATAGTGTATCTCTTTTAGTTTTTTAACCTAGCTCTAGCCCTAGCTCTCACCATCTTACTTCATTTATTTTTTCACACTGCAGTGTACTGAGTTCACATATTTGTTTGTAGAAAGTAAAGTTCCTATTTGGAAAGCTTTGAGGCAGTGGTTCTCTGCCTTGTGTCAACACAGCTGATCGTCTCTCCACCGTACGCTGTGACAAAACAGTTTGTCCTGGAATTATTTCAGCTAATAATCAAACATGCTACTTCATCTTCACAAATTTTTACTTAATAGGTTTCTCGTTGTGGCTCCGTCAAGCTTGATGAAAGACATTTGCGTGGCATACCCGGTGGTTCCTCTTGATGGGCCTTTCATCTGGCCTGTTAGTCACGGACACACACATTAACAACAACAAAGCAGACTTTGAGTTATTAAATTTCTGATAGTGAAGTTTTGGGAATACCACATAAAGCCAGCACATATAGGCCTTGGTAATAGGCAGGAGTTACAGTTAAGCTTTAGTGATGCAGGCCCGTCTCTCTGTTGAAGCCTCGCAGACATACACCCACCTCCTCCCAGCTTGGCTGCACGCCAGCGCCTGCAGACTACAGCGGAGGCAAAGTCAATTGGCGAAATCTAAACAACCACAAAAGTACAAAACACTACGTCCCCTCTGCGTTTTCAGCTTTTTACATAATGTGGAGAAAATCTATTTCCCTCACGCTGTTGTTGTGTTTTGGGATTACATTCAGATCGCTCGCAGCGCCAGTGCCTCTCACACATGTTGACATTTCCAAACTGGCGGGCAGACATGCGCCGCTTGGACCCCGTGAGGCCCGAGGAGAGAACGCAGAGTGAAGGTGACCGACGCGCAGACCAGATAAAGATGGAGAGAGAGCAAAGATGAGGGATTTGAAGGGAGACAGGAGGGGAGAGTGCTGGCTCAGCCTCATCTTTCTGTCACTTCTGGTTTTGAATTCAGCCCACTCTGACTGGAACTTCATTATAACCGCAGCTCAGAGACGGAGGGAAACGCTGAACCTGACTCCTCGTCTGGCCCGGTCCACATCTTGCTCTTTCTTTCCCAGCCTCCCCCAACTCTTTTTCTTGCCTCTCCCTATATTTCTGTCTCCTCCAATCTCATTCTTTACTTTATGCCCTTTTCTCTTATACTCTTTATATTTCAGCGACTCTGTTTGCGTTCCACAGTCGCCTCCTTTTTCAGTCCTCTTTTTCTTTTTAGTTGGTCTGCTTGTGTCGTGAGAAACCTCTCAGCTTTCTGATAAGGCTGATTGGTTGCTGATAAAGTACTGAATCACTCTCAAGACTTTCTGATAACTTATCCAACTGCCATCATCTAACCTTATATTACCCCATTGGCTTTCTCATGTTTTATAGTGGAAACAAAAAACAACTATCTATTTATATAAAGTAAGCTAGTTAAGTAAGAATGCTAACAAGTGTAGCTTGCATCGCAGCAGCTGTCAGTTAAACCTCAAAGAGACACAAACAAGAGTGCACCCATGTTAGGCATCAGCCCTACAACATGCTGTGGAAGGCTGAAATACTGTATTAGGCAATATTTCAGTAGCCCCTGTCTATTTGGGTTTTTGAACAGAAATGCTAGCTAGGGCTAGCTAGGGCAAGCTAATGTATGTAGCAAAGGTACATGTAAACATGTTACTCACAGCTTTCTTAACTATCCAAATTCCACTACATCACAAGTTGATACTATATTTAATTATACTTTGGCTAAACTTTAATAAGTAAAATAAAATATACATGATAGTGCCCTGAAAATATTAGTTGGATATCATCAGTGATAAAATGCTTGCTGCTTGTTTTGCCAGTCCACAGTCTCAACTCAACTCAAAATTAGCATTTTTGACTCTTAACTCCAAATTGTGTTGTCTTCAAAATGGGGGTTTGAATCCTTCTCTGGGTAAACCTATAATCTTCTCCTTAACATATCATTAAAACTGTAATTATATAACTTTTATGCTCTGTATAGGCATGACCGAGGCACAACATGAAAAAGATACTTGCTGTCAAGTCCCAACGGGGACTTGTTTAAACTGATTCATCTTTTCTTGCTGGGATGGGTGAGACTTATTTTAAACCTGCTTGGCTGTATGAGTGCAGGACTCTAATATATCTCTCTGACCGCTTATTTAAATGTCAGTATTTACCCGAGAGTCAACCACCACAGAGACAGTGGACCAAGAGCTGCTGTCTGAGGTAGACCAGCACAAAGGCATTCACACTGATAGGACACAGCTGCTGCCACCAAGGCCGCTGAGGCTCTTTAACAAACACGTACACACCTACCGAAATAATTGGCCATAGAACCTGGTGTTCAGGTAGTGAACATCCAAGTTTTCAATTGTTGTGGAAGTTTTCCATTAAATAAAGCCTGCAGACGAGCGGTGAGCGGTAGCTAACATTCTTTAATCAAAACACAAAGAACAGAAAACCAAGTTGGTGGAGAGGCTGCATGATCGCGGGGCAAACGGTCAGCAGAGTCTCTCGAGCCTAACATGGCTGTCAGTTAAATACCTTCTTCAGGAACAAAAGGCAGTACACAGCTGTTTCACACCTTAAGGTTCACACTCCCTTGCTACCTCCCAGAGTCCTGGAAGAGACAAAGATTCTTCCTGTGGAGTTGTCTGCTTCCCCCACCTTCCCTACTAGACCCCCACCATTTGTCTTACTGTATGAGTGTGAGACATGTTATAATCCAGTGGCACCAAGGCATTATACAATAAAATAATGTGATTAATACATAAGTAAAAGAAATTCCTATACACAGTATATTCATTTTTTCTGTATTATAGCTGTTTTTAGTTCAGGTCAGATTTACTGTTTGCCATAATCTGGTCCAATTAAAATGTCTGTGGCTTCTTGTTGTTTTATATATGTATTAGTGGTGTCTGTGTAAAAAAAAAAAAAACATGCACATAGATGCACAATGTACCCTCCCAGAACAACCACCACATCCTGCGCTCTCCTAACCAGTCAACCTCATCTGTTGCTATCAAACGTGTTATATCAATTCTCTTATCTCCCATCCGCCTCCTTTTTCAGTTAGTCAATTAAGACACACCAGGATTAGCTTCATGTCTTTGTAAATGAAAAGGGACTTGTCTTGTTTGCTAGGATATCTTTGGTAGAAGATCAAAACAGACCTTTATAAAAGCATCTAAGCTTGAATTTTCACGAGGCATTATTTTACAGAATACAATCGAATCATGGATGCTCATGAAACGTTAAAATGCAGTTTGAGCACAGATTTGTTCATCTGTGATGAATGGGGTTCATATGATCTCACAACATGACCAAAATTGAGACTTGTGTGTGTAGAGTCTTGTGTGTGTGTGTATACTTACTGAGTATAGTGAGTGTCAGGTGTGCACAGTCTGTGTAAGATCATTGCATTAACAAGTGATGAATCCTTTTAAATACTTAACATCAAAGACATATCCTACAGCTTTGATCATGGGGCATGTGAAAACCATAATTATGTTTCCCAGGAAATTGAGGCATTTTCATAAACTAAAATGAGAAACATACCTAAACAAAAATACATCGGAGCGGTGCCAGTTTGTGGAAGCCAACATATTGAATCCAGTGGCTGAGAGAGACATTGCTGTTCCCCTAATCACATTTTATATATGTGGTTAGAAAGCGGGGCAGCACAGTGGCACGGTGGTTAGCACTGTTGCCGCACAGCAAGAAGGTCCTGAGTTCAATTCCACCATCAGGCCGGGGTCTTTCTGTGTGGAGTTTGCATGTTCTCCCCGTGTTTGTGTGGGTTCCCTCCGGGTACTCCGGCTTCCTCCCACCATCCAAAGACATGCAGCTTGTGGGAATAGGTTAATTGATAATCCAAATTGCCACTAGGTGGGAATGTGCGAGTCAATGTGAGTGCGAATGGGTGTCTGTCCCTGTGTGTTGGCCCTGCGACAGACTGGCGGCCTGTCCAGGGTGTACCCCGCTTCTCGCCCCATGACAGCTGGGATAGGCTCCAGCTCCCCCCGCGACCCTGAAAAGGATAAGCGGAAGCGAATGGATGGATGGATGGTCAGACAGCGGTCACACTGTACATAGTACACCAGAGGTGGAGGAGAAGAGAATTAGGCATTCGTTTGTCGTGGGGGTAAATTTCTTTTAATTTTTAATATTTTGTCGGCACCTTCAGATTTAACCCTTTCACGCATAGTTGTCCCTACAGTGGACGGCTATTCAAACACTGTTCTCCTGTATTTGTGTCACTGTTGATGGTATCCTTGCATATAAACCACTACGTTGGACACTGATGTGTCACTACATACCCTGCCACGCACTGGTTTTTTAATGTTACCATAGATGTATAACGTGTTTCATTGTAATTATTGTTACTTAACCCTTTCATGCATGAATTATGACAACCTCAATCAGAATTTTTTTTTCTGAAGTATTTTTACTCATCAGAGTGAGACAACAAGCCCGCTAAAAAACAAAAACTGTTGGTTATATGCATTATGCCAACTAATGTTAGGCTTGAGTAGCCTAAAAATCACACTTTTACTCTGATTAACATACCTTATATCAGAGCTTCCCAAAGTGTGGGGCCCACCCCCTAGGGGGGGCGCAGAGCCATTGCAGGGGGGGGGGGGGGGGGCGCGGTGTGAAAAGGAAAAAAAAACAAAACGCTTGGACACTGCTAGCACGGGGCGCCCACACAAACGCAAAGCAGGAGATGAAGCATCGCTAAATATGTTTCCAAACCAACTTCATTCTAAGCCAAAGACTAGAAAATATGGTGAAGCATATCTTTCCTTTGGCTTCACCTGCACAAGTGCCGAGGTAGGTCTCCCCTGCATAACTGCTTTCCCCTGCGTCAGGAGCAGCGCTGGGCTCTCCAAATCACAGACAAACAGTATCCTACATTCTTGATTTTTAGTTCACAAACACTTGTTGTAATGTCTAACTACTCCTGACATTTTGGAGATGTTAGCTCTTTATAACATTTTTCTTGTAAAACAAAGGGGGGCCTAGCAAAAAAAGTTTGGGAACCACTGCCTTATATAAACTCTCATGTGGGAGTTTATTTGCTGTTACAGTCCAAATGATAGATCAACTTCAAAGTTTTAGTAACATTGACTAACAGCAGCTAACAGAAATGAACAACCCCAACAGCAGCATAAAAACAGCAGTGCATCCAGGGAGAAAGGTTATGGATATCCTCAATAACTCATCTCAGTATCACTGTCAGTGGACAGAAGTGGGTTTTTCTGGCTCATCAATTCTTATCCACATCTATTTACTCCTCTAGAATAAAGAGACAGGACTACATATTGACAGCTGAGGTAAACAATGGACTAACAACCTTCTACACAAGTACACAAGTACACAAGCCATAGTTGTTTATCTATTAGCTTAACATATCTATTTGATATATAGATAGATGTAGCTATATAAAGGCAGACTTTATATATGTGTGTGTTTTAAATTCTAAAATATTCTAAAAATTGGCTGATATAAGATGAAATGAGTCACAGCCATAACTAGTTTCCTGACTAGCTACCAGACACACACAGAATTGAAAACAGTGATAGTTCAGATAAACCACATAATTAAGCTCAGCCTCAACCCTGACAGATCAAGCTTATCTCTGTGCATGCTCACATCACCTGGTGGCTCAAGTGACACCCTTCAGAACCCTGCTGGACAATCAAGTAATCAAAGCTCTAGCCCATGACCTGGTGTATTCTAGTAGACAAGTTTGGGCATAAATTACCAAATGACATGTGGTTTTGTAGTATTTTAAGCTTTGTGAGTCAGTCTGTCATAATTCCACCTCATTATAAGACCTAAGTGATGGAAGGTAGACGAGACAGGATGGTTGAAGATAGAGGGATGAAGGAGATAAGTTTTCAATTTTTCTCTGAAGTCGGGTGTCATGTAACAGCTGCTGCATGCTCTACAAGGCAGTCCACACAATGTCCAGCACATGTTGCATTCACACTGGACAGCGCATTCTAGTACACTTCCTCCTGTGACATTCTGTCAGGCAAATGGCTGCAGGACAGCTGGATTCCACAGATGGCATTTGACAGGAGATATTCCAAGCATTTAAAATACGATGCGACTGCTCCTATCAGCAGAAGGGGCTCCTACAGACCACTGATTCATCATTTACTGGAACTGATGGAAAAGACAATGTGACGATGTCGTTAAAAAATGTCCAGACACGTCGTGTGTAATAACTGTTTGTACTAGATGTAATTTTTATTACATTGTGTCCAGTTTGGCCATTTTTGCGAGTCACATCTGCGTTATCTAAAACACAAGAAATCACCCAAAACACTAACAGTCATTTTTTGATCTAGATGTCTGCACAGTTGGCCAATAAACAGTTTCTCTTGCCTTATGCTCCAGGCACAGACATTTGAGTAATTGCATCAGAGAAACATTGTTGAAATATGCATCACAGAAAAGAAAAAGCAGAGTCCGACCATCAACAGACACTCTGCTGCATTCTTATTGTATATAATGTAAAAAATATGCACTCAGAACTGTCTCACGGCTGTATGAGTGTGATCATCTGCTCTCTTAGTGTTTTTATCGCACACGCTGAAACACACGCTGAAACACACACAAACACACGTGCGCTTCCAGACAGTTCAGATAAGACTTGTCACATCCGCTGACATAGGCCCCAATTAAAGGGGAGGATTAAGCCAGGGCTGGGTGACCTCCTCAGGAATCTGTCTGAGACACTGTGTGTACACTGTCAAACCCTCTGACAGAACTTCCCTTTAAGCACTTTCACCTGCTAATTAAGACGGGACCGGTTCGTGTGTGCGTGTCGGTGTGCGTGCACCTGTGTTCATTCAGCGTACTCGCAAGACAAATGTACCTGCGAATGTCGGAGATAGATTTACAGCCCGAGGAGCTTCTATGTAAATATTTGACTTGAGAATCCTATGGGTTTCTTGGAGCTCACTCCAGCACACGTCAGGCACATGGGCTAACAGCAAACAGATAGACCGTATCATTTATTACCTTAAATTATTGCGTGTTTTGGTGTGCGCATCTCACTGGTGTGTGCAGGGGCTCTTCGGCAACAAAAACCAAGCAGTGTTTATGGTGTGAAGAGATTAAAATGGATAGTAGCGAGGCAGAAGCACTGAGCTGTTGCTGGAAAAAAGCTTTCAATGACTGATTAGCCCTCTTTCGCTGCAGTTTTTACACAGTGTGGAGAAAAGGCCTGTAGTAATCACACACTTGTCTTTGGTATTCTCTCTATTTAGCAAACTGAAAACGGGCAGGGTGGGAAATTAATGGAAAAATAACTTTCAAGCCAAAGTTGAGGTGGAGAAAAGCCTATAAATAGGGGGATACAAATGAGAAAGGGTCAAAAGGAGGCGAGATTTTTCTTAAAAACGAATTCTTTTGAATCATCATATTATAATACAGAATAATTTGCTAGTAATAAATAAACTAAAATGACAATGCTTGTTAATGTTTTCCAATAAAATCCCTGTTAAGAAATTAAAGAGTATATTTTCTGGAGCCTTGCACACCTTCACTGCTCCTGGTGTTTTTCTTTTCATGCTCCGGATCATATTCTATATAACTTTCCATTCAAATCTAAGGATAAACAGCAACGGTGAAATCCTTGATGTGTCCAGCCGACGTCCAATGTCGACAGAGGTTTAGGAGGCTCTGCACCTGGTGGGGCAGCAGTTGGCGAAGGCTGCCCTCAGAGGAGAGCACGCTATGTGGTGGGGATCACATGTTGAGGACAGGAGAATATAATATAAACTGCTGTGTAACTCAGTGATTGTACAAAAAGTCGACAAAGACAAGTAGCTCACAGAGGTTTATTTTAAATGCTAGACAGTTTCAGTAGGCATCAGTGTTGCTGTTGTTGAGGCAGGCATGTCTCATTTACAAGGGAGACCTGTTTGTATATCTCATGATTTCAGAAGTCTGAAAATTATTCAAATTTAAAGCTGCAAAATAAATAATGTTACTCAGAACATGCTTTAAATCCTCCTCAGAGTCTGCTCCTTCACATACTGTAAATAGCAACTTTTGCATTACAGTGGTATTATTTTCCCCCCTAAAGAGAGGATGTAAGTAATTGGTTATGTTTGTTTGTCTGTTTAGTGTCCACAATTTTCAAATTTTGTGTAGTTGTAGATGATTTAATGTTAGCTGGGTTAACGTCCAGGCCAAAGCAAATGTTAAAATCGGTAAAACGTTATATTACCAGCAGTTTTTATGGGTAATTTTCAAATGTCACAATAATATACTACTATTGTTAGTGCCCGAGGTCAAAGTTCACCTTGAAAAAAATCTGAAAGGAGACAGAGAAAGCTGTACGACACACTTCTTTAAATACTTAAAGTCACAGTGACACCATAAACTTTTGCAGCTGTCATATTCATGCTGTTCAGTCCCTCCCCTACTCTGCTCTGGCAAATCAGTCATCATTACTGGGCATAAAATGTATTGATACTGGTCTGTCTGTGCTTGGTTAGCCTAATTAGCACTGTGTGAAGTACTTTGGCTTGAATGTGACTGGAAAGTCATACACTCTGGACTTCAAATCACAACTGAAATATACAGTATTTTTAAAGTATAAATGAGTATTCAGTTGAAACCCAGCATTTCAGATGGAGTTGTAGTCAAAGTTGCCACAAACGATTATTTACCAACTTCCTGAAAATGTTTCACAATAAAAGCCCTGTTAAGAAATGAAGGATTTCTTTCCACTTTCTTGGATTTAAATTGGAAACATTCCTACATATTTTTGTGTTTCCATTGTAGCATTGGTTGTGTGGTGTGGTCAGTGTTTCTGGGCCTAACAGATTGTTGGATAATGGATTTAATTATGCTAACTTTGTCTTTTATTTACCTACATGTTGGTTTATTGAGGCTGTGACACCATGTGTTCAGTGGGTAGTTGCTTCTATTACTATCCACATGTAAGCACTGATGAGTGTGTGCAGACTGAGTTTGTGTTTGCTGAAAAAATGTAAACATATTTGGAAGAGAATCTCGAGTTATTTTAGACTTCTGTCTTACGAGTCACTCATTTCTTGCCAAACAATTGTTAACCATCACCTTAAAATAAAGTTCAGTGAGGCTTAGTACAAGAACTACTTGCTACTTTCTGCAGTTCAGTCACTGTGAGGAAAATAAGTGATAAGTAATCAGGTTTTCAGGCAATATCTGTTTAAAGTTTTTAAAAAAATGTGGCAGCCATTAATATGTCTGTGAAGGTTCTCAGTCATCCAGGTCATCGTAGTCAAAGGAGCTTGCAAAGAAAAGCGTCTGGACTTCTTTAAGTTACTTGAAGACGTTTCACCTCTCATCCGAGAAGCTTCTTCAGTTCTAAGGTCAAATGGTGGAGAGTCCCAGATATAAACCTAGTGGGAGTATCCCCCCACAGAGGGACAAAAGGACCCCCTGATGATCCTCTAATCGCCTGAGCCAAGGTGTGAAACTGGGTGTGGGTCCCAATCAGCCAGAGTTTCGGGTGTGTTCATTGTGAAACTTGGCCCCACCTTATCATGCGAATTCCTGAGGTCAGATGGCCCAGGATGTGAGTGGGCGTTAAGGCGTCTGGGAAGGGATCTCAAAACTGGATTATAGATGGCAGAGAGTTGGTGTCGTAAACCCCCGCCTCTGTTCAAAGATGGTCGCTCACAGTGGACATAGATGGCTTCTTTCACTCCTCTTTCAAACCATCTGTCCTCTCTGTCCAAAATGTGAACATTGGCATCCTCGAAAGAGTGTCCTTTATCCTTAAGATGCAGATGGACTGCTGAGTCTTGTCCTGTGGAGGTGGCTCTTCTGTGTTGTGCCATGCGCTTGTGAAGTGGCTGTTTGGTCTCTCCAATGTAGAGGTCTGGGCATTCCTCGCTGCACTGTACAGCATACACCACTGGTTCACCCGAAAGACAAAACGCCAAAACACAGACTTAACAATGTGGTGTATGCTGTACAGTGCAGCGAGGAATGCCCAGACCTCTACATTGGAGAGACCAAACAGCCACTTCACAAGCGCATGGCACAACACAGAAGAGCCACCTCCACAGGACAAGACTCAGCAGTCCATCTGCATCTTAAGGATAAAGGACACTCTTTCGAGGATGCCAATGTTCACATTTTGGACAGAGAGGACAGATGGTTTGAAAGAGGAGTGAAAGAAGCCATCTATGTCCACTGTGAGCGACCATCTTTGAACAGAGGCGGGGGTTTACGACACCAGCTCTCTGCCATCTATAATCCAGTTTTGAGATCCCTTCCCAGACGCCTTAACGCCCACTCACATCCTGGGCCATCTGACCTCAGGAATTCGCATGATAAGGTGGGGCCAGGTTTCACAATGAACACACCCGAAACTCTGGCTGATTGGGACCCACACCCAGTTTCACACCTTGGCTCAGGCGATTAGAGGATCATCAGGGGGTCCTTTTGTCCCTCTGTGGGGGGACACTCCCACTAGGTTTATATCTGGGACTCTCCACCATTTGACCTTAGAACTGAAGAAGCTTCTCGGATGAGAGGTGAAACGTCTTCAAGTAACTTAAAGAAGTCCAGACGCTTTTCTTTGCAAGCTCCTTTGGCAGCCATTAATACTTTTATTTATTCTACATTGTCCACATTGTTTGTTTCCTCTGTGTGTGTAAATCCCACTTGGTCTTCTAGTGTAATGTGTGTTTCCAGTCTGATTATACTGCTACATTTGTATCACAAGTTTATCGAATATTGCTTTTATGCATTCTATTTATTACACGAGGAATTGAATACTCCAGTGAAACTTGTTGCCACTCCTGCTTTTCTCGCTTTCTTCCTCCTGGCTGTACTGCTACTTCATTATCTGCTCCTCTATCTTGATATTTCCCTCCCCATCTAACTCCCCCTCTCTCCTCTCTAATGACAGTCAACAAGGCTGATAGGCTGATATATTTACACTGGTGGCAAGGGAGGAAGAAATCATCAGCCAAACCCTGTCCTGCCCCTGGGCTCTGACAGGCGGGGCTTGGAGGAAACCCTGGCCGCTTAGCCACTCCCAGAGCAGGGCATATCTCTCTCTGCTGTCCCTGGCCCTGCTCAGATCTCACAGCTAGATGGGACCAAAGCTTTCTCAGGCCCGCAGACTCACAGACACACTCCCACATCAGCTACCGGGGGGAGAGTGAGCGGAGAAGAGAAAGCAGCAGACAGAGTGGAAGGCTGCTGCTGGTGTGCACGCTGGCTGAGAGAAAGATAAGAAAGCCAGTGTTTGTTTTGTTTTGGGGTTTTGGGTTTCTTTTTTTTTTTGCTGTGCCACTTTTCCTCTTGATCTGTTGATGAGCCAGGCTGGGTCAGCTCTGGGTCTCGTCTCAGTGTGGGGTTCAGAGGTCGGGGTCAAAGTGTCACTGCTTCTTGAGTGTGCGTGGCTATTTTGCAACTTTTGAACACTGGAACTGTACTGTAAGCATTATGACTCTTCTGGGCTCTGAACACTCCATACTAATACGAAGCAAGTTTAGATCGGGTAAGTCCAGTGATGACTGAAACGTAACTTTTATTGCTTCTCTCTTCTGTCACAACTTATGAACACTTTCTGTGTACAGCTGTGTTTATTCTCAGAAGCCGCACAAACAGTTTGTCTGCCAACAGCATTTGAAAACAATTCTCCGTACGTTGTGTCATTCGTCTGTCTTCGCGGATGAGTTGTGTTGATACTCAGAATGTGCTCCTCAGTAACAGCAGCCAACTGACAGGTGTGTGTAATACACAATGCTGGTGTGTGATGGCACAAGGAATAGCAGAGGAAGGTTGGCGTGAGTCAGAAAGCTTCCCGTCACTCTGTCACAGTATGATGGATTTACAGATGTGATGTCCATCAAACTCCTTGTAAATGACACGAGAGAGAATGATGTTTCAGACAGGTTAGTGCACTTGTTCAGTCCCAGTCACTAACCCTCTGCTGCTGCTGAGGAAAGCCAGTCAGACATTGTCATTTTCAGGCTTTGATAAAAAGAGATTAGAGGTCAAAGGTTATCTAAATATGGCTGCATTGGAAGCTGCGTGTACCTGAGCATATCAAAGCGGGAGGAAGGGTCTGGACTACAGCACTGACTTAAACTCCTTCTAATACACATCAGATGTTGGGGATTTGTATCCATCTGTCTCCTTCACGTACACAGACTCCTTAATTCCGTCACTTTCTTATTCCCACACGCACTTTCCTTAGTTTGAACATACTTTGTCTAAGCTCGCACGTGTGTGTTTTCAGTGTGTGTAGTCTGAGCAACACTGCCACCTCCCTGAGGAAATTGCAACTGATCGTAGCTGTTCAGCTTGTTCTACACTCAAAAAGCAGCTGCTTCAAAGCGGTGGCTGTAGTGGCTCTGGTTGCTACCTCCAGTTTGCCTGTGAGCTGTAATTGCGTTCCAGAAATGGCAGGCTAAATGATGCTTTTCCTTTGATTTGTTTAGAGCACATCAGTAGGGTGGGAAATGACCCCCGGTGCTCTGGGGAGCATGAGAGGCTGGATTTACTGCATTCAAAAGCAGCATAAGGCTTTTCATGAAGGTGGCTCAGGGTCTGTGTTGCTCTAACCCTTGTGCTATAGCTTGTTATAATACAACACAGATGTAGAGATATTGTCCTTATGCCAAAGTTTGCTTGATATTACAGTCACAGGGGTTAATGCCGCCTGATAAAAGTGACTGCTTGAGCTCATTTATGAGCGCATGAGTGAAATGTTGTGCGTAAGCGAAGTAAAATTGTCCGTAAATGTCTCTGTGATAACTGCTGATGGCAGGGGAAGTCGAAGATGATCTGCTGTCAAGGATTTACAGTTTCTTTAACATGAAGTAGCTTGACTTACACTTAGTGAAAACCAGCAATTGTCACTCCTATGCACCATGCTTAAACGACAATCAAACTAATCAAAGCCATGGGAACTGCTACCGCATGGTTGAAGCTAAAAGGAAAGATAAAGATCTCATTTAAGTGCTCCCCACGGAGCGCCGAATCTGAGTGTGTGAGGTACTGACGAGTTCTCATGCTGATTTGATTTAGAGCTCAAATGACCACAGTCCATGCTCTTAAGCTCAAGGCCATTGCATAATATTATGACAGAGACGTCAAATGCAGTGCCACATGTTGACCATATGTAAATCAGCAGTGCATACATGTGCTGTCTTTAATATATAACTATTTCAGACCCATTTTCACTTCTGATCCCAAATGTATAAAACATAAACACGCTGGATGTTTTCAACCTGGATCACCGAGAAAATCGAAATAGTAAAACAGGAAACTTAGTTTGATGTTCTTTTCTGAGCTGGCAAACATTTGATGTGGTATTTGTCACGTTTGAAATATGATCTGTGAGTTTATCAGTTATAAGCAGAATAAGCCTTTCACTCCACCAGTGTCATCTATAAAAAAATAAAAGAATCCATCTGACCCACAGCAAAAAAAGAACAAAATAAACAACAAAAAAAAGAAATTATTATCTTAGCTTAAAAAAAAACAGGAGGAACCAGCAGTCTGCACTAAATGGATAAGCATACCATGTAGGCAGTCACATGACAAAATTTGTGGGTTTAGACTTTGTTTAAGGAAAGTCCTTACTGAAGAAATTATCGCTGTTCTAGAGCCTTCATGACACTCCTCCAGGCGCTAATTGCAACAGTTATTTTGAAGTATTATTCAATAAGTGATCAGAATAGGCTGTAAGTATAGAATCACTAGTCAAATGATATTAAAAAAACAACAACAATTTGCTATAATAACCTATAATAACATTTTAAAAAACACTTTTACTTTTTTTGTAGAAAAAAACACTTTTGCTTCTCTTTTAGTAAATCTCTAATGTTAAATGCTGCACTAGACTAGCACTAAATGAGCTATATTTTTTCTGTCTCATCTTGCATTTATAATGCTGTGCTATAACCAACGTGTCACCAGGTAAAATTGCAGCAGAATTCTTGTCTCTTCTGACAAAGTTGGTAATAAGTTACGAAATGAGAGACTACCCCACAACACGCTCCACTGATGATGATTTGCAGTCTGGCGACACATAAAAGCACTTACCTGTGTTTCTGAACTCAAGTGAGATTTTTTTTCGCCTTCTTCAACATACATCCAAATCTCCTTACTACCCCACTGTTCACTATGAGTCACTGTCAATGGAGCCGCTCCAGAAACTGTACCTTAATGGTGGAGCGTTGGCTCTCCTCCACACAGGTCCTGGCTCGCATTCACAAACCTGACTCCAACTGTCCAAGACCGTAGAAATAAAATATGCCAGTTGTGTTTTAAGGTGGATTTTCACTTTATGCAGAGGTATTAGACTAAAATAAACTTAATACTTCATTTAGGAATACCTGTTTATTACAAGTTATACAGTTACACCCATATATCTGTCGTGAACACATTCCTGATTGCACTAAGGGAAAGTTCAGGAGGATTCATGTAACAAATGCAACCAGTGTTGGAGCTTAAGTGTAAAAGTGAGGTGTTATTATTATCTTGTTTTGTTTTTTTGTTCTTTCTTCAGTGTGGTGGCTGTGAGTGTGTGAGGCACAGAACAATAAATCACAGTATCACTCAACTGGCTTGTGCAATTATCAGCACTTCACTGGTGCAAACCAAAGCCAAATGACAATTTATTTACACTATAAATCTGAAAAATTGGGTTTGTCTGTCCTTTATTGTCAAGAAAGCCCAAGTTAAAACAAGTGTCTTCAGTTTCAAAGTCAACATTCAGAGAGGCGTAGTATGGTTCAGTGATCTGTGATTACATAGCTTGGCTCTGGCCCATTTTCTATAACATGTATACTCTGCAATCAGGACAAGCGAGCCTTTGGTCTCAGCAAAGCTTTTGGGGAGAAAGAGCAGATTACATGGCAGCTGCTGTGCTTTTCCAAGCACAATTATTGATAACCTGTCAGTGAACATAATAAAGAGCAGCTGATGTTTCACCTGGCTTTTTCCAAGAAAATTAGAGACAAAATTTGCATGTACGACCAGATTCAGGCTATTCAGGCTGATTGTTACGTTAGCCCGGTATCATGACATGATGTTTGGATAGCGCATTGATTTCCGTAAGTCATTTTGTTCATTCAAATGTATGCTTTTAGGACACCTAATTTTTATGAATACATATAATGCTGTGTTTAAATCAAATTAAATGAATGTTGCATTCAAATTTGTTCATATTTGATCTGACAAATGTTTCAGGCATATAACTCTCTCCTAAAAGTTTCACAGGTTATCTGCTTTTGAAGAGAAAAAATCAAAGAGGAAGTTTCTTCAGCTCACAGTAACAGTTATTCTGTCTTTGTCTGACAATGAAATTATTTTATTTTTTAAAGCCCTTTTTCTAAAGCATATAGAGAAGGGGAAATAATTATTTGATCCCTTACTAAATTTGTAAGTTTACTTGCCTACAAACAAATGGATAGTCTTTAATTTTCACGACTGTCATTTTAATCGAGACAGAATATCAACCAAAAATCCAGAAAAAACACAGTGCATAAAAATAGCAAATTACTGAGTGAAATAAGTATTTGATCCCCTACGATCCAGACAGAATTCTGGTTCCCACAGATTGTAATCAGTCTGATCTCAGTGCATTACGTGTATAAATTACACTTGTCACAGAATCAATTTCTTCCATTCTAACCTCCCCACCACCATGGTCAGGACCAAAGAGCTGCCATGTGTCCCTGGACAGGGTCACATGGGTGGAATGGGCTACAAGACCATCACCAAGAAGCTTGATGAGATGGTGGCAACTGTTGGAAGAAATATAAAAACATCATCGGTCACCCTCAGTCTGAAGCTCCATGCAGGATCTTGTCTGATGAGGTGAAGCTGCACAGGAGAAGCTTGTTAATAATATGAAGACGGTTGGACCACAGTCACCAAAGAAATACTATTAGTAACACACTACGCCATAATGGTCTGAAATCTTGCAGCGTCTGCAAGGTGCCTCTGCTCAAGAACACGCATGCACAGGCCTGTGAACGGCTAAATGATTCAAAGAAGGCCTGGGAGACAGCGCTGTGGTCAGATGAAACTACAGTCAAGCTCTTTTATGGCATCAACTGTACCTGCTGTGTTTGGAGGATGAGAGGATAACAGAAAGAACATCATCCCCACAGCCAAGCATGGAGGTGGAAGCATTATGTTCTGGGGCTCTTGTTCTGCTAAGGGTGGAGGACAACTTCAACACATTGAAGGGCCAACCGATGGCCGTGTATCACAAAATCTTAGACAAGAACGTCCTTCCCTCAGCCATAATTCTGATAATGTTCGTGGAGTCTCCAAACCTCAATCCTACTGAAATTCTGTAGAGGGAGCTGAAGCTTTGAGCTGCCATGCAGCAGCCAAGAAAAAAAAGAGTTTCTATAAAAAGGAGTGGGCCAAAATCCCTCCTCAGCCATGTTTTCCTTGGGGAACAAATACTTTTTTGACTCAAAATACAACGTCCATTTGTAACTTTTATGTCACGTGTTTTTGGTAAATGCTGGCAATGCTATCGGCTACTTGCGTAGGCTACATTTAACTACATAGATTCATAGCATAAGTATAAATGAATGCTTTAAGGGTTACTGTTACATTACTGGCTTACTGGCGGTGCTAAATTTTAAAACGAAAATGTTGCTCTTACAAGGACTTAGCTACCCTCAGTACTGTTCAACTTAAACTGTTATTTTTAGATTCAAATGAGTGCAAGCTTGTTGAATAAAAATCATTTGGCTATAGTTACATTCCATCTGTCACCTGGTCTTAAAAAAGAAGAGACAACATTTGCATGCAGGAAAGTGCTCATTTTTCCTTGTCAGAAATTGTATCGGTTACATGTTTTGGTAAGCTTCCAATCGGCAACTAATGCCTTCATAATCTCTTTGGGATGTCGCGACCGGCAGGTCACGACCCCCTCGCTGTAAACTAAAGCAGATGTCAGATGAAGGGCAGGGCCTGGTATTACATAATTGAGGTGCTCTCCTATGAGAGACCTGTGATGTGGCGCCTGAGCTCGCTGACACACAGTCAAACTGTTAAGAAAGTTGTCACATGACATCAAAGCTGGAAGGCTGAAAGAAATTCATGAAACGTGTGATTGCAGCCAGAGCTGCGTGAATATAAACCACCTGAGTGAGATAATTAACAATAGGGGAGACAGAAAATGATTAGGACCGTGCAGGAAAAAGGGAACATTTCATACTTATGTGTCGGATCCAGGATCTGACCGGGAGACCTTCAGATAATACTGGGGAGGGAAAACACACACAGACAAAGGAAGAAAGAGAAAGCAACAAAATCACAGACGCACTCAACCAGACATTGAGGAGTTTCTATGTTTATGACCTTAAACTCCCACCTAGACCCCCCCCAACCCACGTCAACCCCCCACACACACACATTCAGGGCACAGTGAAACGTGTGCACATGCTGTGGACCACACACTGCAGAGCAGATCTGTTTAAAAGCCAGGAGCTGTGTTTATCATTCCCTACATCCTGCTCACAGAAATATTTGTGAGCAAGCTGCGCTGTTTTGTGTGTGTTTTCTGTATGCATATGTGCACATACGTATGTGCATCTGTTCAATGACTACAAATTGACGCTGGTAGCTTTTCATTCCAGCCCACAGACAAAGTAAAACTATGCTAATTCGATTTTAAGTTAGCATTCTGAAATACCGATTTAAGTGGCTTGTATTCTCAGCCTCTTCCTGCTTTTTCTCTGTCCCTCTCCTCTCTCTCCATACCTCTTTCTCACCTTCGCTCTTTATCTGTCCTCCTCTTCCTCCTCCTACCCCCAACTTTAGTCCTACAGTTAAGACTTCAGCAGAGGAGGACACGAGAGCAGCTGGCAGACCAAGGCATCATGCCTCGTGAGTAACACCTTCCAACATGGAGCTGCTGCACATCCAAACACACACACACACACACACACACACACACACACGTGTACTTACATGCTTTCAGACTTAAGTGTGAGTCAGACAGTCAGAGGGAAAGAGTGTGAGAAACTCAAGCATGTCAACTTATCACACTTGTCCCAATTAGCAATTAGATACAGAGGTGAAAGGTCAGTTCCCCCGACTGTCTAGCTGTTAAAATAATGTAGGTTTTATCTGTCCAAAAGATAAATGAGTGTTCTGCTTCCATGCAAATACGAGGTTGATAGGTAACTGAATTTTTTACATTCATTTATGTGAATGTAAACATTAGACTTGTTCCATTAATAACAAAAATATTAGTGAGCTTTAAAACTGTTTTTAATTAATTTGGGGGGGGGGGGGGTTTTCAATAATTTAGAGCAGTGAAAAAACAAATATTGGGTGCTTTGTCCTCGGGTGTGTGGTGGATGGCGCAGTTCACTGTGGGAAATATGAGCAGTTACTGCATTTTTCAAATTTGCCCTAGGTCCCCTTGGCTCAATCAGTATTATTTTGAAAATCCAGGAATGAGGTTGTGAGAAGCACCAACTGCCCGAGTTTCACATGCATCGGATCCTTGAGTCTGACATACTGCTTGACATTTAAATAGAAAAGGGAAAAAAAATAGTTAGATGTAGGCCTGAAATGAAAACTATAAAAACAGATACCAGCTGTTAGTCAAAAGAGAGACAAAAAGAAAGTGATCCACAGTCTCTCATGGACAATTTTTCACAGTACAGATATGTTACTGATGGACGTGTAACATGAATCCAGCCGTATTAAAGAGAGAAAGCAAAATGAAACAGGCAGCAAAAACACAACAAAGCACATATCTAGATAGTGGAGATGAATAAATCCAGAACCAAGGAAAGCAGGTGGCTTTATGCTACAGAGCAGAAAAGAGACGGCCAGATAGTGGCTGCAGCCCGAGAACAGGCAGACAAGATTGTAAGTGACCGCCGAGGAATGCTCTTGTGCTGGAAGAGGACATTCGGCCTCAGAAGAAACAGCTTAGGAGGCCAGATTCACAAGAGGTGGCACCTGTTTACAGCACAGCGCTGAGAGGCATGCCCAAACACAACAACTGAGCGCGCAGACCGCATTTACAATAAAGAGGCTTTGTGCTTTTAAGAGCACGTAAGTCATAGTGATGAGAACACATAGACCTGACTGTACTGAGCAACCTCTTAAATCTTCACCCTTGCTGCGATTGATGTTCCCTCCTTTTCTTCAGGTCAGCTTAGTGTATGTTTGCAGCTTTTCGGGTTAGCTGTGACTGCCAACACACGCCACGCGAGAGATAAATTTCAAATATTCATGAGAAAGTAGTTTGTTTAGTGTGCGACATTACAACACAGCAGACAGCTACTCATAAAATTTAGATTTTTATCTATTCCTGTTACTTTAAAGCATCTCGTAAGTCATCTCGGGAAACATGGAATTAGTGAGCCATGCAAGCAAGCTGGTTTTGTCCCCCCCCCTCGATTCCTTGCCTGTAGAAACAACAAGGGGACCGGGTGACCTGGACTACAGGCTGGGGATTTGTTGAATGATATCTCTGGCACCGTTCGCCATTTCACAGAGGCTCCAGCCTCAAGATAAACCTCTGGTAAGTGTGCGGGGGAACGGAATCCAGAGGCCCGGCGAGCCCCTATCAGTTTCTAGGAGTCTGTCACAGATAAGGCAGCAACGAGAAACACAATTGGCCAGCAGGGCTCCAAGCACTCTTTTAAAAAAGAAATTTCAATTGGCTGTTTATCTCTTGATTGCAGGCGGTGGTGCAGATCTGAGAGACGTTGCAAGGACTCGTATTTGCGCTGTTTGTCATACACCCACACACTAGATGTCTTATCGTTCTTCAAAACATCATCCGTCCTCCCCAAAAAAAATCAGGCATTTCTGAGGAGGGCACAACATCCTCCTCCTCCTGCGGCTGCCGCTTCTGCTGCTGTCGATGTGATCCCTCAGATGCTGGTTGACTCTGCCTGGCTGTGTTATTCCTGCTCGGGGGAGATGGACACGGCACAGGGTCTGTGTATATATTACCCAGGGAACATCTGGTGTTTATTAGACTATTCAAGAATCCGCCACGGCCTCTCGGGCCCGACTGGCGTGTGGCCTGCATGGGAGCACACACTGTCTGCCTGCTGGCCACAGGTCTGACTTGACACACACATACAATCTAATATTTCCCCATAAAGATAACAGGCCCGTAGCTGCAGGTTTACTGTGCTCTCTGTTGCTTTAAAATGTTCATTTCCACAGCAGAAGGACTTTAATCCTCAGTGGATGGAACCACAAAAGGAATCATTCCAGCTAATGCACCAAACCTCTCTGTGTAGTGTTTACGCATGACAGTCAGCAGTTAAATGTACTGCAGTAGGTTTAAAGAGCACTGTATGTTTAAAAGTGAGCTTCAGACTCACCCGATCATGTTACATTAGACCAGCGCAGTCGCATCAGGCCAAGTTCTAAACAGACGATAACGCCGACGTGACCATGACAGCAGCTGATGCTTCTCCACTCTCCCTCAGAGGAATGGGGCGCGCAGCCACAGCGGATCATCTGTATTACCCACCTCACTGTTTTTCTTTCTACTCAAATTGAATCTCTTTTTTTTTCTTTTCTGCTCCTTTTCATGCTCCCAACATTGTTTTTTTTTATTATTTTTATTTTAACATCCCCTCACCCCCATCACTGCAGATGAGTCTGGATCTGCCAGAGCTTTCTTCCTGTTAAAAGGGAGTTTTTCCTTCCCACTGTCGCCAAGTGCTTACTCATAAGGGGTCATCTGATTGTGGGAGTTTTCTCTGTATTATTGTAGGGTCTTTGCCTTACAATAATACAGAACTGTGGTTGTGATTCGGTCCTATACAAATAGAATTAAATTGAATTAAATTTAACTTTTTTCCTGTCCCTCCCCTTTTTGAGTTCAGAATTTGTCTGTGTTGAATATTTTTCTTTTTTTTATATATTTTTTGTCTCATTTTCTTTTAGCCCTGCTTGTCTGCCTGCTCTTTATGTTGTTCATTTTCTGGCAGTATCAAAACTTCTAACATACAATGATGAAAATTCTTAATCTACTTCATTGTCCTCTCCATCCATCCATTCGCTTCCGCTTCTCCTTTTCAGGGTCGCGGGGGGCGCTGGAGCCTATCCCAGCTGTCATAGGGCGAGAGGCGGGGTACACCCCTGGACAGGTCGCCAGTCTGTCGCAGGGCCAACACACAGGGACAGACAACCATTTGCGCTCACATTCACTCGCACATTCACACCTAATGGCAATTTGGATTTTCCAATTAACCTATCCCCACAAGCTTCATGTCTTTGGACGGTGGGAGGAAGCCGGAGTACCCGGAGGGAACCCACACAAACACGGGGAGAACATGCAAACAGAAAGACCCCGGCCTGATGTTGGAATTGAACTCAGGACCTTTTTGCTGTGTGGCAACAGTGCTAACCACCGTGCCACCGTGATCATTGTCCTCTCTTTTAACATATTTCTTTCTTCCTCCTCTCTTCTGGTTTATCTTTCTTATTTTCAAGCCAATTAAATTTTATTTATATTTATATAGCGCCAAATCACAACAACAGTCGCCTCAAGACGCTTTATATTTTACGGTAGACCCTACAATAATACATACAGAGAAAAACCCAACAATCATATGACCCTCTATGAGCAAGCACTTTGGTGACAGTGGGAAGGAAAAACTCCCTTTTAACAGGAAGAAACCTCTGGCAGAACCAGGCTCAGGGAGGGGCGGGGCCATCTGCCATGACCGGTTGGGGTGAGAGAAGGAAGACAGGATAAAGACATGCTGTGGAAGAGAGCCAGAGATTTTATTCTCTACCTCCTGATACTGCTCCTTCCTTCTTTCTGTGTTTGCCTTTCTCATTCATCCTGCTTTAGTAACGTCTGCCTCTTTCTTTTTTCGTCTTCTTTTGTCAGAGATTGATAGATGTCTATTTTGACTGAGACCTTTAGCATAATATTTGCTTTATCTAAAGTTTAAAAATGCCTAATATTTGAACATTAATCTTGATTTTGATGAAACCCATTTTTCCTCTGAAGCATTACATTTCAGATCCGTTTTTCATCAGACACTAATACTCTCTCTAATTTGTCCAGCACAAAGCTCAGTATCATTCATTTCTTTGTTGGCGCTGGATCCTATGTCATCCCTCTGAAATATCCCACTAAAATTATATTTGACCAAATAAGTGCTGTTGCTCTTTCTTGGGCTCAGATAATCAAACTGATCTGGTGCACTCTCCGCACTGCTTGGTAATCAGTCCTGCAAGTGCTGCGGACAGATTGTAGGCCAAGCCAGGTTAGCTCTGGCCCTGATTATTTATCCAGGATTTAACAGAGATAGATTGTAGAAAGTTGAAAATCTTAGCCACTGCAACCCTTTAATTAGAGCCTCTCCATTTATTTTTCTAGTATTCAGACTGTACTAGGAGTAAAAGCAGCTGGACTGATATTACAGCTGATCCAAAATGTAAATATTGATTATTGAAGGATAAAAGAAGTGTGTAGATTAATAATGATATGATAAAATGGAACAGAGGTTTAAATGGAAGACCATTTTACTCTGGAATTTAATAAACAGATGAGGAAAAACCCTGATATCACTTTAAAATTATTGTAGTTTGTTACTTCTAAACATCATCTATAACTTTGGTTACTGTGGGTGTTGTAAAGACAACATTCACAATAAGACGAAAAACTAAAGTCTGTATTAAAAAAGCATACACAAAGAGTTATTTGCCATATTCTTATAATTACTGACATTATTGATATAATATTTTTGAATATCATAGTTGTCATCCATACACGGTTATAAAGATACCCCAATCAAGTTACAGGTAAATGTTCTGTAAGGAAAGAAGGAAAAGAGGATGAATAAAGTGTAGAAATATTATGAGCAGAATCTCTCTGCGAACAGGAAAAACAGATCTGCTGTTATGAATTCGTGGTGTGCTGCAGGCGCATTCCTAAAATGCAACGTTCATCTTTTTGCTACTGAAAAACAGCCTTGTGACCTTAACTTGTCTTTCAAGTAGAGCAGTGGAAGTGTGCCAGCTTAACCGCCGAGTTGTGCTTTCTCACAGCTTGCTCTTGAGACGCAAAGAAATCATCTGTGTTTATAGTCGTACAACAGACACACCGAACGGTGGAGAGGAGGAGAAGGATTGCATAAAAATGCAGACACAGAGCCCACGCTCATTAATTGCAGGACATTATCCCACTTATAGATCACCAGTGACACTGTCAGTTACCGAACAGCAGCAAAATTAGGTTACCTGAATCCTCTAAGAAATGACCACAGTGACGGTGTATTGAAGGATCGGATTATATGGTTTGTTTTTAAATGAATTTCAACATTAGTTCAGAATTGTTTGAAAGTTATATCTGGAAGATGCTCAAGACCGTTACTGCATACTTATCAGAGATCTTTTTATGTTAGCATTTAGTATCAGGGTAAGGTGGAGCCATTATTAACTAGCTTATGGACTCATTATACACTGATCAGGCATACCATAATTCGCACTGACAGGTGAAGTAAATAACATTTTGATGATCTCTATATCATGGCGCGTGTTACTGGGGTGGATATATTAGGGAGAGAGTGAACATTTTGTCCTCAAAGTTGATTGGTTAGAAGCAGGAAAAATGTACAAGTGTATGGATTTGAGTGTGTCTGACAAGGAATTGTGACGGCTAGACGACTGGGTCAGAGCATCTCCTGTGGGAGGTTCCCAGTCTGGAGTGTGCATTGATTAGCTGAACACCAGGATGCACTATGGGAAGAAGGGAAGCCAGCGGACGCAGTGTGATGCTTTGGGAAATGTCCTGCTGGGAAAACTTTGGTAATTCGCCCTGCCACAAAGCAAAATAGTTTGAGGTGTTGACTTGACCTCCAAATTCTGTTGCTAACAGCTTGGTACCAGATACCACAGCACACCTTCAGGGGTCTAGTGGAGTCCATGCCTCAATAGGTCAGGGCTGTTTTAACAGGCTAGGCAGACCGGGCAATATTACGCAGGTGGTCATAATGTTATGCATGATCGGTGTAAGTTATTCTGGACAACATAGACCATTTTAAATCTTTAAAAGTAATAAGAGTCACTGTCAAACAAATGGAACAAGGATCTTTGTGATCACGGCTAAAGTGCATTATATCAAAGTATACTTTCAACTGCAAACATAAAAATATACTTTTAAGCATGTACTTCATTACTCTCCACTCCTTTAGTGTAGTGTTTCCCTGGTGTGTCCCATGTCGTTGATGTTGTGGTCCTGCTCTGTGTTATCCAGACCCGGCCTCAGGCGGCTCCAATCTGGAAGCCCAGCTGAGGCTAAAGCGAGCCCAGCTCGCCGAGGACTTGAATAAGAAGTTGGCTCTCAGGCCAGGGCCCATGGAGCTGGTGCAAAAGAATATCATTCCCCTAGACTCTGCCATCACGATGACAGGTATCAGTGGAGAGACGCCGCCACGTGGTGTAACCCGACTTTAACACCCGCTGCGCCTTAGCCTGTGCGTTTATATGCTTGTGTGTTTGGAACTAAAGTTTAGGTGTAGAGTTTGTTTTGTGTAAAAGGGCCCTTCTAACTGACTGACTGTGTGTATACTCATTAATGAGGCAGACTGTAAGCTACTCAAACGAGCATTGTACTTGAGTGGACTGCACTGCTACGTCGGTCACATCGTTTAGTCTTCTAACAGGAGAAATGGATTATTCCAAATGATAAGACCTTCAAAGGGTCTGCACAGATCAGAGTCTTCAATGCATCACAACCCCTTTTGTTTTTCTCTCGTGCTGGAGAGTCATGTGCTAAAGTCAAGTTTATAGGTATGAGCAATGATATTTCTCTTTATTTTAACCTGGTCTATTTTTGCATATGTGAACCACGCTAATGTTGCACTCTCCAGCAAAGTCTATTTTGGGAAAATATTACAGTGTTTCAGGAAATGGAATTTTATAGGAATTGTTTTAAACACTAAAATTACTAAAACTATTCATTACTATCACTATTCCTTATTTCTATTAATAAAACACTGGTATTACCACAAAATATGAGGGATATAAACCATCTGAACAAGCATTTTTCACAATCTGGCCATGTGTTCTTGTTTATCTTTCTGATCAGTCAAGCTTTGTAAGGCATATCAAAATGCATTATTCAAGTCAAAATTTGAATTCTGGTCTTGATTAGTGGACCACCTATGCATCAAAGTCTTTGTACATTAAATTTGAATGCCTTAACAGCGACGAGGGCTGTTAAAATGAACATTTGTGTTTGTAGCCAGAAAGAAAGAAAGAAAGAAAATCCATGTAAAAAAAAAAAAGGTGCTTAGCAATCAGCATTTACAAATGTCTATTATGGACTCAAGTGTTTGAGGAGTGCTCTTTGGTGCATCGTGTATGCTTAAACAAAGATTTAGCACTGTGTGAAGCGCAGGGCCGGAGCTGTCCCACCGCGCCGCTCACATCTCACACTGTTTAGGTCCAACATGTTACTCACTCTCTCTGTTCTTAGCAGTGCAGCGAGTTTTCTTTAGACTCTGCTGTTTTAGCGGTTTTATGTTTGCCTCCTTAAGCTTCCAGTAAACATGTTGCACAAAGGAGCCGGCAGGCTGCGGTCAGCTGGTTTATAATACCTCTGCCGGAGAAGGGGATCTCCGTTTATCGAGATGAACAGCAGCTGTATTTGGGTCCACCCTTTTTCTTTAGAAGTCTACGATGTGTGTGCGTGTAGAGTGCATCCTTTGCCACATGTGTGGGCGTACCTGCCTGTATGTTTGGACCTATCTGCTCATCCTCCCCCTCTCTTTTGTCTGTGCTCTGACTGGCTCCAATCAGCCACCTACAAAACTACGTGACAGGACCAGGCTGTTGTGACCCCCACCCCGCCCCCCTCGCCTGCAGCATTAACCCCTCACCTTAAAGCTCTATATCTCCCTACATAACACTCCCAGTGATTGTTTCAACCTCTGTCCGGTAATTTTGGAAACTGCCTGACCCGCCATAGCTTGTAAACCAGCCACGTGAAAAGAGGAAGCGTACGTGGCCTGCAGATTTCCTGTAATTCTGCCAACTCAATCTCCCGGTGACAACAAATTATCTTAAAGAGTCCTGGACTGTGTGCAGCAGAGCGAAAATGCACCGAGTAAATTCACACACAGACCGTGTTGGTGTTTTTCCCTACAGAGTTAAACGTGAACAGGTGGGAGGAAATGGCATTTAGGACAATGCTATTTACTAAGCTGTGCGGTAAGCTCGCCGAGTGTGTGTTTGTGTGTACTGCAAGGTCATAGAGTTGCACAGAATGGAACTGGTACTGTGATGGAAACCAGAATCTGTTCCTGGTTGTCACATGTTTGGATACAAAAAGAGAATCTTATACCTCTCAGCGCGCACGCACACACACACACACACACACACACACTCCAGCCTTTACCACCTCCTTCCCTGGCTCTGTCCCTTCAGCTCCATTAGATAGTTGCTCTTAACTACCCCAATCAAAGCTGTGTTCCCTATCGGGCCAGCCAATCAGGAGCGTTCTAGAGGTAAAGTGGTTGTGTGAGTGTCTTACCCACACAGCGTAACACCTCCGAGCTGAGTGCTGTACTAGGTGTGAGTGACAGGCAGTGTGTGAATACCTCTGCTCGCATACATTGTGTGCAGCATGCAGTATGCATCCAACCAGCTAAGGAGCAAGTAAAAAAAAAATGTTTCACAAAAACAGATGTGAAAAGGGTCCAGTGGTTTGTGGGTTGAATGAAATGTTTTCTTGAAATGGTGTTCAAGGCGCTTTGGACAAATTCTGCTGTCATTTGGTTTGTGGGACAAAGGTCTTACTCTATCAGCAGCACATGTAACTAAAGCCTGGTGTATTTAAAACTACAGAGCACAGAATGATTGAACTTCCATAGATACAGTGCTGGAGTAACATAACAGCGTGTTAAACTGAGAACCGTTTCCACTAAAAAAAACAGGTTGAGGTTGAACACAATAGTCTTGTGACTGGTCATTTGCTGTTTTAGATTGCAGATGAAGTAGTTTGGTGGTAAAGTCTGACTGTCAGCCGACTGGAGGCAGCAGTACTGATTGGCTGTTTCAATAATTGTAATATCCAGGCTATAAAAAACTGGAAGGAACATATTGAAGCATGCTCGGTTATTAAAATGTGCTCTTAGTGTCTTGAATCACAGGTCTTGTGATAATTGTATATCGATGATGACTGTGACAGTTTATACTTGCTTTGCTTTTAGTTCTGGTTAGATTTTGCACTTTAGTTTAATTCACCTATCTACATTTTTCCAAATTTTCTTCACAGATTGTACTAATGTTATGTGGAATTTTTTTGAGCATAGTAATATTGTAACAGCCCTGATTTGTGTCTCAGTATGCAAATGAGTTAGATGGTACATTCCATGTCAATTGTAGCAATGCTGCTAGACACTGTTAGGTTAGGTGATCTTTAAAGTTTCTATGTGGATCATTTCCTTTAGGCTGTAGTCACACTGTGCAGATTTCTGTTATGTCTGATAACAACACACGCCTGGCAGATTGAAGACGATCCGAATGCATTCTGTGTGCACTTACAGTTTTTGTTTTGTTTTGTTTCTAGGTGTAAAAGGGGTCTAGGCTGATAGATATTACATCGCTGACACCCCCACGTATCTCTGTTTTTGTTCTTCTTGCAGTAAACCATGGTAAGCTCCCTAAGCAAGAGGACTCCTATGCATTTGAGGAGGACAGCAGCAGTGAGAGTCTGTCTCCAGAGCAGCACCACAGTGATGAGTCGCAGGGTTCGGCCTGCCCTTCATCTGAGGCTGTCGGCAGTACGGCCTCCTCCTCGTCCTCACCTGCCCTCACCAGCGAACGACAGGTCAAAAAAAACACACAAACACGCCTCCTCTCCTTTGTTCTATCCATTTCTTTCACTCAAGCTCCCACACTGAGCAGCTATGATTACCACCAGTTTATTTCTGCTGCCCTCCTGTGGTAGCAGAGTGAGCTGCACATCCTCTCTTTTCCACTGTTGGACTGAGTTGACATAGGCAGGTGTCACATTCCTGCATGCTGAGCCATGCTGGCGGCACAGCTGCCTTTATATGCTTGCTGCTTACCTTTCACTCACGGTGACCTCATTCCAACGGTCACCAACAGAAACGGTCCCTCAACTGAAATTCGTGCCAGAACACAATTGTTTATATCTCTTAGACCTCTGCCTCTTAAATGTTCCAACTGAATCATCATCCCTCTGTGCGTCATGTCAGTCCCAAAGGTTTGTTTAAAGCTTTTTGGAATACTTTTGCGGAGGAAACATCAATACATGAGCATTTTAGGGATAATTATTCTATTTGGATTATAAACTGTCAAGCAGTCTCCCTGTCTGTTCAATTTACCTTTATAATCATGAAGAAGAAATGAGAAGAAAACAGATACAGTCAGAGCAAAATGCATGAAATCTAAGGCAACAATAGCAAAAAAGTTGCCAAAGACTATAAAATAGCTGCGTAAATACAGTCGTTCACTTTTATTACATCCTGCCATGTGCTTGTTTAGTATTGTTTGGAACCAGATGTCTGTCAGTAGAGTGGATACGATAAAACAACTCCAAGGTTAAACCTCTTTGAGTGAAACTGAGCTCAACAGACCAGTTTATCAAATGAAGCAAGAAGACAACTATTCTTTACGTCTAAACTGAAACACTTTATACTTTAGTAATTATTTCTTTAACTTCAGCCTGGAAAAGTAAATGTACTTTGTTTTTATTTGTGGATAGGGTGGTGTAAGCAGAGACCCCCCTGATCAAAGCCAGGATGAGGGGCTTTCTGGTGCTAACAACAGCCAGACTACTCCCCCAATACCTGTTCCTGCTATCGTCAAGGTCAGTCTGTCATTAAACTCACTATCATCTGCCACCTGGCTGTAGCTCAGGTGGAGCTCAGGTGGCAGATCAGGTCAGCCACTAACCAGAAGGTCGATGGTTCGATCCCAGGCTGCTCCAGGCTGCATGCCAAATATCCTTGGGCAAGATACTAACCCCATGTTTGCCTACTGGTGGTGGTTAGAGGGCCCGGTGGCGTCAATGTCCGGCAGCCTCACCTCTGTCAGTGCGCCCCAGGGCAGCTGTGGCTACAATGTAGCTTGTTTTTATGACTGAATGTAGTGTGAAGCGCTTTAGGGTCCTTAGGGACTAAGTAAAGCGCTATACAAATGCAGGCCATTTACCATTTACATTCTTACCTTTAACAATTCCATTCAATCCATTCAAATGAATGGATTGAATGAATTTCTAACCCTAACTCAGACTTTCTCGTCCTCTCTACCACCAGTCTAAATCTTCCGACAAGAACCGTCACAAGAAGCCCAAAGATGTGAAGCCTAAAGTCAAAAAGCTCAAGTACCACCAGTACATTCCTCCAGACCAGAAGGCAGAGAAGTCCCCTCCGCCCATGGATTCGGCCTACGCCCGACTCCTCCAGCAGCAGCAGCTCTTCCTCCAGCTGCAGATTCTCAGCCAGCAGAAACACACTCATGCGCAATCGCAGACACAGCAGTCGCAACAGCCGCATACCCACACTCCGCAGACACAGGCCCAAGCCCAGTCTCAGACTCAGACTCAGGCTCAGCAGAGGCAGCCCACTTTCAGCTATCAACCCCACACACCAGCTCACACCCAGAAGTAAGTAGAGAACATATCTGACGAAATCTCCTCAAATTATCTACTGCAAACTTGTGTAGGGGGGGTTAATAAAAGTAATGCTACATCTTACTCTTAAGTGTGATCCAAAACAGTAAATAGCACAAAAAACATGAACTGAAAGACTTTAAAATGATGTAGATTAGGGAAGAAATCTGGGATCTGATTACTTTCTGTAGGTTTGAGCCATGGTTAATGTCAGAACAATAATAAACTCCTTACATCTGCATCAGTAAATATGAGATCCAGTTTTCAATTTACCATCTTACATACTGCAGACCCATGTATCACACATGTATCACAGTGAGATAACCAACAACATGTGATGCAAGCACCAATGTAAGCAGTCAGAATGTTTTGGCTCATCAATATATATATATTTACTTTTGGGTAATCTTCTTCAATTGCTCCATTCCAGAGGAGTCAGTGAGCAACTATCGGCTTGTAGTTCCAGTGCCCCGTCGAGCACAGCCAACAGTAACTCATCCTCTCCAGTCAAGAACACATTCCCCAACCAAAGCAGTATCTCACAAGTCAAACCTGGGCCCCTGCCATCTAATCTGGATGACCTAAAAGTAGGTGATACTAGAGAGGAACATTCTGACAATCTTCTCTCCTTAACATACATATGTAATCCTTTTTATTCTCCTTTTTTTTCCTTTTGCTCTGCAAGGTTTCAGAGCTGAGGCAGCACCTGCGTATTCGTGGCATGCCTGTCTCAGGCACCAAGACTGCCCTCATCGAGCGACTCCGGCCCTTCAAAGACTCCAACACCAGCTCCTCGCCCTCGGGATCCTCTGATATCACCACCATGACCTTTCCTGTCACACCCACAGGGTCCTTGTCCTCCTACCAGTCCCCATCCTCCTCCAGCGCTCTGTCCCAGGGAGGCTATTACCCGTACCCCAGCACCTCCTCCACCCCACCCATCTCGCCGGCCTCCTCTGAGCTGTCCCTCAGCGGTTCACTCCCCGACAGCTTCAGCGATGTGCCCATGTCTTCGCCAACACAGTTTGCCCTTCATCCATCTCCTGCCCAGCTCGGCGTGGAGGATGGCTTTGGAGGAGGAGGTGGTGGCAGCATGGGTGGGGCAGGCCAGAGGATGGGGGAGGTTGGTGGTATGGATGGTGTAGAAGCTGAAAAAGACAAGATGCTGGTGGAAAAGCAGAAAGTGATCGAGGAGCTGACGTGGAAATTGCACCAGGAGCAGAGACAGGTGATGATCTGTTTCTGCTTCCTAACACTTCATGGTGGATCTTAAGAGAATGAAGGCATTTCACCTCTCATCCGAGGTTCCTCAGGTCTAAAACCAAAACCTGGACCCATGACTTTTTTCACAACTTGGGCCATGTGATTACACATTAATTAATAGGTCAGTGCTTCTTGAATGAGAGGTGAAAAGTCTGCTTTTTTTCAAGCTCTTAAACCTACCACTACATGCTTTGCTAGTCAACAGGTGGATGTAAAGTAGAGATGTTAAGAAGGCTAATTTTCATTTATCAAGTCTATGTCATAGGCAGCCATGAAACTGCAGCATCTAATACTAACGCAACAATCAATCATGTTATTATTTATAAAGTATTGAGTTGTAAATTGAATGCTCTGTGATCATGCTTATTAGGTTGAAGAGCTAAAGATGCAACTCCACAAGAGAAAACGTTGCTATGGAGCAACACAGGATACGGTCCCTCCTGCATCTCATCCTCCCATGCACCACCAGCAGCACCAGACACCAGCCATGATGGGGCAGCATTTTTTTGGGGTGACTATCAAGCAGGAGCCTTTGTCTTTGTCCTCCAGCTGCCCTCTGTCCTCCCCTAAACAGCCTAAGTGCCCTCCTGGTAGCTGCAGAGAGGATATGGGACACTGCAGTTCCTCCATTACCAACATGGGGGGCCCCGGGGGACCACAGTGTATGGATACAGGCCCTTCCTCTGGCAGCCCCACCGCTATGTCCACCTTCCTCAGCCCACAGTGCTCACCGCAAGACTCTCCTATCAGAAAATCTTCCAGCAGCCCACAGCCTTCATCTCCTAACAACCCCTACCTGCTGTCTCCTCAACTGGGGAGGGATGGCTGTAGTCACCCCCACACCCAGGGCAACAACAGAGCATGCAACATGCAGGTATGATGCCTTTATATTTAGAATGACCATTTTTACTGACTTCTATTAGATAATATAATTAAAACAAGAAGCAGTATTTACTTTAAGGGGATAGTATTGTATTTTATATATATTTATTTTGTTTTCTTTGTTCTCTTCAAATGTACTTTGAGATGTTTACCTTGAAGACCATGGTGGATTTGAGACAATAATTTAACCCATGTTTTAACATATTTTAACATGACCCCACTTTACACCCCTACGAAGTTTTATCAAACTATCCTGTTTAGAGACAGAAAGAATGATATGGACGCAAACAAACACTACCAAAAACATAACCTAATCAAGGTTTGTTTAGCTTTATATTGCTATTTCTTTATTTTCTATGGATATTCTGATTTTTATTGTGATTTCTTTTAGCATTTATATATTCCTGTATTTGCTGTCATGAGATCACCAAAATCATTAGGCATCATCATCATCATCAGTGGGCTGCATTAGTAAATGTATATTGTAGTATAAGAGTTAAAGAAAACCGACATAATATATATATCTACATAAATGTAGGCAGCCACCAACTAGCACAGAAACATATGTAACTAGCATTAGCTTTTACAATTTCCCATCATCTGCATCTCTGAAAACATGTTCAAAACAGTATATGTAAATATTTATTTCATATACAAAATATGCTCTCTTTAGTTTAGGTGGGTTTACTCTTTACTCTTTTCTTCTTTTGTTGATTTCTAACGTGTTTGGGGCATTTTATTTTTGGCTAACTATAGATGCAGCAAAAGAGTGGCGGTCCGCCTATAAACTGTTCCTATCCTTCCGACCAAAGAGGTCTTCAGGGAGTCTATCCCAGCTCAGCTGACTGTGGCCTCAACAACAGGAGCCCTGCTAAGGCTGAGAGCCAGAACATGCAACCAAAGGTAATTTTCTATCCACACGACCAGCATTTTACAGCATTGTCACATCAGCATCATTTACTTCAGCTGAATCATCTCACATTTATGTTACTGTTTTCCTTTCTTCTCTCCATTTGTGGCCTGTCTCTGTGTATTATTGTCTTTTGTTGTGAAGTTCATTTTGTCATAACTTCATATCAGTTTTCATCATATATTCCTTGACATGTCAGTGACATTTCCTTTACAAGACGACAACGCCAAATCATTTTTTAGAGTAAACTTTTCACTGTGATGAGATTTTTTAAACGTGAGGGCCTAATTTGGGTAAATCCCCCTATAATATACTAATATCACTTTTCACCTATTTCCCATATAGATGTCAGTTTTGCCAAAGTGCCAGGTCCCTCCCCCTGCCTTCAGTAGCTCAGATTCAGATGCATCTGACTTAAGACAGCCCCCATGCTATGAGGATGCAGTCAAACAGGTAAACTCAAATCCATGATAAAATTCAGTAGAGATGGCTGGCCAGAAATTTATTTGACCTTTTTTTTGGCGTTGCTCTCATTCCACTCTTCTTCCTGTGGTCTGTCTTGTTTTTTCTTTCTTCTATTTTTATCTGTGTTGTAGTTTTTGTTTTCATCCATCGCTTTGTTCACTGCACTTTTATAGCTATTATGACAACAGCATTATAGTGATTTTTTTTAACCATCGTAATTATGTAAAAATTTGTTACAGTTGACAAAATATTTTATTCATTATATTAAACTGTAAAAAAAATGCCCTACAGTGTTGTGAAATGTCTTGTTTGCACATAAAAGGGATTTTTCCGCTTAGACATAAAAAGGTTAGTGAATAATTAATAATTATTAGACAACTTGTTGTAGCTCTACGTTTTTGACTATGAGCAAAACTAAATTTCTGTTACCTTCTTAATTTTGCCAGCAAAGCAAAATAAAGCACAGCTAAATTTTTTAAAGCCAATTAAAATATTTCTGTTTCTCTGAAACAAGCAAAAAAAAACCTCTATCTTTTAAAGCTAGTAAAAGGGGCCAAGTCCCGTTTTAGGAGCTAGAAAGTTTAAAAAAAACAAAAAACAACAAAAAAACAAAGACATCCAATTCTGCTTTTTAAGTGTTTAAAATTTCAGCTGATAAAGGGAACGCACTTTTTGTTACTGTTACAGCAACTGACCCGAAGTCAGCAGATGGATGAGCTTTTGGATGTGCTCATAGAGAGTGGAGGTAAGGATTCATTCTATAGATCCTATTGGCTGAAGATGAAAGCATTTGAAATCACTACCTGTTGTTCACAGTCTTACCTGACACATTGAACCTGCTGTGACCCTCCCTCCTCTCCTCTTTCTCTTCAAGAGATGCCAGCTAACGCCAGAGAAGAGAGGGAGAGGTCCTCTGTAACCAAAGTTATGCCTCACATTACTGTGTCCCCAGGGTGTCCCGGCCTCCTCATCCCGTGGTTTCACCGACATTACGAGCACCTCTCCCCCACCCAGCTCCCTTACGACCACGCAGCCAATCACGTCACCGAGAGCCACCCAGACACTCTGCTTGGCAGTCCCGTCGGCCGTGGAGGGGAGGTACCTCTTCTTAAAATGGCAGCAGAGGATGGGGGCCAGGAAGATGAAGGGAAGCGAGAGGTTGATCGGTACAGCAGCCCTCAGAATCATCATCACTCTCATCATCCACAACAGGACAAACTTCTGAGCAACCGAGATCTGATGGACACGTCTCTCTCGACCATCGGCAGTAAGGCATCCGCCAACCCCGAGGTGCAGGGAATGGTCAGCATGACCTTTAGTGAGACGCCTTGGGAGACAATGGAATGGCTCGACCTGACACCACCCAGTTCTGCCACTGCCTTCAGCATTGCTCCACCCAGTGCACCCAGCATTTTTAATGCCGAGTTCCTGGATGTAACAGACATTAATTTGAACTCTGCCACAGACCTTCACCTGGAGCACTGGTAAAAACAACACTGTCCCTAAAGTGCTGGTTAGCAGCATACCAGCCATCGAACTCAAGACACCAGCTTGCAACTAGCTGCACGGACTTCTGATATTAGCTATGACAATACCAAAGACCTATTTAATTCTGTTCTTAACAGCTTTAAATGTTCACATGTTGCTCCTTGCTATGATCCAGTGGAATGTATAACCATTAGCAGATATCCAAAAGCTGAAATCTAAGCCAGAAAATTGAACAATTGTCATATCCCAACCTTTCCACTTCACTGAAATGTGGTTCTTATGTTGTTGTCATACTCAAAAACTAAAGACCTGGTGCTTTTTGGCATGATCTTAATGTGCACAACTACCAAGTACTTATGACAGTGGACATAGTGTCAGAAGAAGCGTTAATGTAACTTAAAAACCTGATTACAGTACTTTACGCCAACATTTAATACAGTATCAGTGCTATGACTTGAAGACACAGTTTGACTTTCATTGTATACTTTGAGTTATATATTTGTACTGGAAAAACCCCCCAGAGAGGACTTAACAGGTGAATTGGAGAATTGGATTGCTTAGTAATGGCCATACTGTAAATATCAAAACTGACAGAGATAAGTTGCAGTCTACATATTATGTCAGAGGTGTGGAAGAACATACAAACAACAAATCAAATGCTTTCTGTAATCGCTTCATCATTTGATGTAAATATGATTTTTTTTAATTCACTGTGCACCTCTAGCTTAATAAACACTTGTCACAGTTTGCTTGAGCTTAGTATATGTGTATAGGTTAGGTCATTTGAAGGAATCTTTTTGTACTTATTCGTTTTCCACTATTATCCACAGGATGACACCTTTAAAAGAATTATCTTATCAGTTTATATCAGCAGCCAAATACTGCCTTATTTGCAAAAGCTTTTTATTCCCAAATTTTAATATCAAATGACTGCTCCCCTGGAAGTTGTTGACTGATGTGATTTAGATGGCTCCAACCATGTAAAGCTCACATCTAGTTTTTTCCTCTCTTTTTTGGTCATTAAAATGCCAGCATTTCTGTTCCCATTTACATTTATTTATTTTGTGCTTTTGTATTTATAGTTGATCCTGTATTTATACATTCCTTTAAAACAGATTGGGGCTCTATATGATGTATGAAAAAAGTACCATTATCGATCACTGACATTTCTTCATTATTAGTTCTCTTAAGAATGTGATACAAAGTAAAAGAACCACTTTGAAAAGCCATGTTTTCCTAACTTACTTTTCTTAAAAAAAAAAAAAAAAAAAAAATAGATTTGTAATTGACAATTCTTAGCACTTGTTAATAGGATGATGTAATATAATCAAATTTTTACTGTGAATACTGGATATTAATAAAGAATAGACTTTCACAAAAGCCAGCCTAGATAAACCTATTATGCACAGTAGTTATAGGTGAGAATGACAAACTCAGAAACAGATAAGGTTTTAGTTTTGATTAGTAAATGCATTTTTATGCACCTAAAAACTTAGATTAAAAATTAAGGAAATAAGTATAATTTCTTGCATACCTCCTTTTTATCTGTCGCTGACTGTAAAGCTACAGCTAGCAGTTTGTTAGCCTAAATTGCATAAAGACTGACAGATGGGGACAGACCGAAGTGGCTTTGTCTTCAAATCACAGAATCAGCCTACCAGCACTTCTGTTTTATGTTCCTAGTTACATCTGTTCATTTCTTCTCAAAAGACCCAGCAAGCTCACCGTCTTTTCCAAATTAGCATTATCTTAGCTAGCTCATTGGTCATTAACTTAAAAACATGATATTAACTTTACTCCACATAAACTTGTTCTATTTAATGTGAGTATTAGACATAATACAAGTTTTATTAGCAAAATGCTAAAAAAGTGCTTTTTTCATGCAGTAAGATTAATACTAGCAAAACTAGCAGTCTAGATTTTATTGTTTGTTTGTTTTTTTCAGACTCAGAACACCCGAAGAGACGGAAAGAAAACTTAACTAATATGTATTTTCTTTTCATTCATGTTCTATGCTTGAGAAAATTTTTAACAGCAGTCAGCTTGCTTTTACACTTGAACCAGAAGTGCTGGTAGGCGTTAGCTACATAAAGTGTTTCTACCTTATTCCAGTCTTTATGCTAACATCACCACCTAGCTATTTTACAGACAGATTAAGTGGTTTTGATCTTAGAAAAATGTATGTCATTTCCAGTAATATAAAATTATGACTTCAGTTCCTTGGCTAATAAACCTCTTCCAATTATTTGTGCCCTCTGTAACCATGATTCTCATGTCGTGTTGACCAAATTTTGGGTTTTTTTGTTTGTTTTTTGTTTTTTTAAATGAAGTGTTGCACTTGAGTGGCTTCTCTGGTTACATGTTAGCTATTACCCATCTTCAGTATATGTCAAAGCTAATACTTTATTTCCTGTCTTCTGTTGTCAGAACAATTACTGTCCTTTCCTTAATTATTTTTGACAAATTTTTAAATAATTTTCCCTAATTAAGAGGAAAGTAATCTGACAGAAGCTTCCATGTTGCTTGGCCACTGACTTGCCCAAGTCCCTGTATACTACAAAAAAAAGACAGCAATAAACTTATCACTTATCAAAATTATTTTGGCAGTTTTTTCGTGTCTAAATTACAAGAAACACACAATACAGGTTTCCAATCTTTTCCGTGGGAACTTTATTTGTAACCATCGATGAAGATACAATATAATATTCATTGCCCTTAATAATATCTTATAATCTAATATGAACATTCTAGTAATTTTGCAATTTATACAACATGTACCCTGGAGATTCACCAGCGTCAAGTTAGCTTCCTGGAAACACATGACTACAACAGCTCTAGAGACAGTTTGAAGTTAAACGGCTCCATCTGTGGGCTTTCTCTGGGGTCTGCACCATTTCGTGTTAGACATAGAAATGGAAAGTCGCTTACCAAAAGAATCGTGTGGGTTCTACAACGTCGCCACCTATGCGGTTGTAATGTGTTGCCCTCCCAAACAGGCCAAAAGTATTCAACATTTTAAACAAGCCACACTAAAACGTCCCCAACCCACTCCAACAATGGTGGTAGTTTCTGGGAGACGCATGTAAAAGTCCCTACAGTGTCCCACACTTAAAGGACCATCCATACAGTTTGGTTAATAGCTATCGCCAAGTAATGTGATATTTGTCTTGCCATTCTGTGGATAAGAGGCCCCGCCTGGTAAATGTGGCTTTCTGAAAAGAAATGACAACGGGTGCATCTCAATAGTCTCAAAATTGTGGCCTCCCATTGACCTTCTGCCACACAATTATGTAAAACTCCCGAATATTACAACTGACAAAGGAAGACAGGTGAGGCATTTTGGATTATGGAGATGCATCCGAGTTTAATGCATGGTTTGGCATGGAAATATTCTATCATCAGTGCAAGCCAGAAAGACATACTAAGTCATGGAGAAGCATGCCGAGTCCGTGGTGAACTTAAGGACGAAAACGCAGTAACTGTGTGGAGTGAGATTCCTCTTCTCCCGACAGTTCGGTAGTTGGTATGGAAGTCAATAGTTTGTGATTTAGCAGCATTTACAGTTTTCATTTGTTTTTTGACAGAACTCCCATGCCTAGACTTTTAAAACTTGTAGTTACTGCTGCTATATGGCAGCACGGTGGATCTGTGATCAGTGTGGATGAGAAGTTTAACTGTACAGCGCTATGACAGCTGGAATTAAAGCTCATTCCTAAACTAAAAGAATTTGCACCTAACACCTATCTTGGTGCTTGGATCTGTGTTTAGGAATCAGCCTTAACTGTTGAGCAGAACCTGCCAGTAACAGCAGATTAGGTGTTCTATGTAAATACACATTTACAGTGGACATAATGTCCCAAACTAACTTTACACCAGGGTAGAGGGCATCTTCCACTACTCGCAAGGAGCATGGAAACGAGGATGTTTTTGTGGGACAAAAAGTGTGTAGCCTGGGAGACTTCTGGGTGGTCCTGAAAGAACGACAGTATGCCTTAATGCAAACTGATCGCATTTAAAATGCAGTTGAAGGCATTAAAAAAAAAAAAAAAAAAAATTACATTGTTGGGTTTAAGCCTATAAAGCAATGGAAAAATAAGACTGAAAAGGCCAACCAGAAGACTATTACTGTAAATGTTTGGGGCTATCTCCCACTAGGTTCCTGCAGCAGAATAGGCTAATGTAGCACTGGATTAGCACCACGTAAAGTCTCTTGTGTTATCATTTTGGCAAAGTCAAAAAATTAAGTCTCTTTTTTTTGCGAAGTTATTCTTGGAGACCAAAATAGGTACATCATTAGCCCAAAGAATATACAACTTATTTGATTTATACAATGTGAACCAAACTTTTTAGTTAGTAGTGGCGACTGTTTCTTAATCAATACATTAACTGCGAATTTTTTTTTTAAAAAAATAACCTTGTTACCAATAAATACCTGGTTAGCTAGAGGCAATGCAGCTTGTTCGAACTGCATAGGTTTTACAACACTAGGTATTGTAAAGGTAAAAAAAAAAAAAAAAAAAAAAAAAAAAAAAAACCCACACGAACAAAACAAACATTTACTTGTAATGTGCAAAAATGAAACAATGTTTACATGTTTATTTTTTCCTGTTTTTTAGCGCATTTTACAAATCTACAGATCTTTTACCCAATGCTTTGTTGTTTTGCTAGCATCAAAGACCTATTACCATATATCTAACTACCTTGCTTACCGCGAATAGAAAAACATACCGTTAGCTAGATGTTAAACTTGAATTTATTAGCATGATAATAGCGTAACAGTCTTTTCTATTTTCTCATCCATTTGACTAGAACTATATAGTAGAAAAATATACATTTCTATTCAGTTAGTATACCTTATTTTACCAATCTTACCCTTTTTTAAACCTGCTTTTTCTTCTTTTTTTTTTTTTTTTTTTTTAAATGGACAGAATTATTTAACATATATTTTGCTAGTCCACTTCTCATCTTAGCTAGCTATTGTTACATCATCTTGTCCTTTGTCTTTTTTATTAACAAAAACCTATAAAGGATATTTTGGAAGCATGCGTTGTTTTTTTTGTTTTTTTAACCCATCAATCGTCTTTAGCTGTAGCTACCTCTTTGAATGACAAAAATCCAGTTACATTAAACCAGGTGTTGCCATTTGATATTACTTCTCATTAGGAGTTTCTACCACCAGCTCTGTTCTGTTGCTGTTCAACAAGACTAACACAGGAAATTCTCAATCAAAACGAGATGCTTAGTTTTATAACTCAAACACAATGATAACAAAAGAGACGAACTGAGGCCAGTTTGTGAGAAATGGCAGTTGTCTTATTTTTCTATCAAGACAGCTTCTCACAGATTGCATATTGGGGGAAAGTGAAAAAGAAAAGAAAAAGAAAGCTGCGCTACCAAATCCACGAGTGTTCCACACAGAAACACTCTTGCATACTCAACCATTTGCTGTGAGTAAAGGTGCTCTCAACCAAATGCATGAAAAGACTGTTGAGACAGCAGATCTATCTGCATACATTTGTACATGTCAACAGTTCAGAGGTTAACACACATATGCAAACATACAGTCCACAATGTACAATCCACTGGGTGGCTATTTTTGTTCATACATCAAGAGCGTCACTGCTCACCACTTTATTTGGTAAATTCTGTATTTGTGTACAAATTCAAGTACACATTGCATTTTACTAAGACAATGTTGTCGCTTCACGTTTTTCTGGCTGAAGATAAATGACAATATTGTGGGATTTTAAAATGAGGTGATGGGAGGTTGAAAGGTTTGCTTAAGGATATTTGTCTCATTGCACTGAGCAATTTGGACTTCCTTTGTTCTTTGGAACACGAGAAAAAACTGGTGATCCCACCTAACTCTTAGGGCTAAGATGTCAAACGTCGCGTCACAAAACTTAGTGTCCAACCCACTGTTGGCTAACGACCCCCCTCCCCCAACCCTCACCCCACCCTCCCTGGACTAACTGTCAGTCAACATACATGGGCGAGATAGGAGAGGCAGGGATCTGATCCAGAATGCGACACACATAGCTGGCGACGTCCACAAAACGCTCCTCATACATCAGAATGAAAGGGTGTTTCTACAGGAGAGATACACAAAGCTGAAGTCACAATTCATCCTGTATGAGGCAGCTAATTTAAAGTTAGGTTTAGCCTAAATCCTCAAATATCGCAGAGCTAGGAGTTGGGGTAAAATTGTATTTACTGCAGCAAATAAAAATGACTTTTACATTTCAATTTTAAGTAGTATTGAAACTCACCAGAAGCTCCTTGTACTTTGGCCTTTTTGATTCATCCTTTGTAAGGCTGGACAGACAAAAAAGAACAAATCAGAGGCAATGTGCCAAATGTAGTGGGCATAAAAATGTTCCCCAATCAATTTTTACGTGATTGTGCTTACCATAGGTTAACAAAGTTGGTGAACTTGGGGGAGAACTGCCTCTCCTCTGAGTTGCTGAGCTGGGGAGGCTCGCCTTTTACCACCTGCGTCAGCTGATCGAAAACACTATTCCACTTAGGGTAGGGGAATCTTCCTGTTGCCAGCTCATACTGATAACAAACAGAAAGAGAACCGTGATTGTCTAACACTGTGGATTTATCCTTATCGCAACAGCTTAACTTGATAAAACCCTTGGGTCTTACCAGGGTGATTCCCAAACTCCATACATCAGACCGGACATCATAGCCTTGTCTAGAAGCACTGGGGTCTATCCTTTCGGGCTGCAAAATGCACAAATGGAAATATTCTGTGATACACAGATAATTCACTAGACCCCATAAGACAGTATTTCACTCTATCATACAAATGCAAAATACATGTCAGTCACAACAATTTTAAATCCAATGACACGTGAAGTGAACATGTCATTAAATGCAAAGTTCTACTGAGGATGCCCATATAAATGGCATATATGGAATTACTTTAAGGTGTACCGCCGACCTAAACACTGTCAGAAATCCTTCATAGACTCGCTCCCAACTGCAACACCCTCTGTGCAGTGAAAACTACTGAGAAATGACTTGACACACAGCTTAAGCCAGGGGCAGACAATTAATTTTCCCAAAGAGTCACACAAGAAGCTGGACTGTTGCGGAGGGCGATGTTAATAAGCTGAACTCAATTCTCCTCAGTATTAATTTGATCTCTCCGCAACAGTTCCACTTCTCATGTGGCCGCTTGGGAAAATTAATTGCCCACCCCTGGCTTAAGGTACTGAACTGGTCTCCAACCTCTCTTCAGCAAGCCTGATTTATTACAATCCAAAGGATCAGTTGCTCGACAGCACAGGACACCAGAGGTCTGTGCCCCCATTGGTCAGAACTGAACACAAGGGTAACCCACGCAATATTAAGCAGAAGATTTAAATGTTTTGGCTGCTTGGGGTGCACTCTGCAAGGTATGAACAACTCAAATGAAGGTTCTTAATAAATATGATAATAACATCAACCCGTTTTACTCCTTCACATGTAACTGATGCATATTTCTTAATCAGTGCAGCTGATTACTTACTGCCATGTAAGGCCTGCAGCCTGCATCTCTGGTCTTGGCTATGGAGTCCACCAGCTGGCCGCTGATGCCAAAATCGCACAGTTTGATATTCCCCTTTCGGTCCATAAGAATGTTGGAAGGTTTGATGTCTGCAAACACAGTAAAGGACGACCTAACTATAATATAACTGGGATGAGAGTTAATTAGTAATAGCTGCTCAGAATAAAATGAGAAAACTTACCTCTGTGAATTATTTTCAAGTTTTCTTTTAAGTGGTTCAGTGCTTTAACGGTCTGTTAAAGAGAAAAAAAAAATCTTTGGTTAATTATTTGATGCTATGCATGCCATTACAGGAAAATTACATTACATGAATATGAAATCGTTGCTTACTGCTAATGTTATTTTGCCTAATATTTCCTCTGGAATGACGTCATCTAATGCACAATATACATATTTGTAGAATTTGTCTAATGAGGTAGACATAAGTTCCATACAAATCCAACAGTCCCCCTGAAACAAAGACATAAAGGTTAGACTCCTTCAAGAATTAGGTATATTTCGTTTCTGTAACATAAAAAAAAAAAAAGACAGGTGGGTGTGTTTTTCAGACCTCCCTGAAGAGGGCGCCATAGAACTGCACAATGTAGGGACAGTCACTACTCCTCATCACTACATCAAGGTCCATCAGCAGCTGCTTCTGCTCCTTCTCATCCACAGTGGAGCGAATCCTCTGAGGGACACATCAGAAAACAGACATGCATGTTTCAGCCTCACACTTTTAATCACATTGCCATTTCTAACTTTAGCAGCATTAACAAGAGAATTCATTTCTAAGAGAGCAATGGACATGAACAGCCTTCATTTTTGTTATTTATTATACCTTGCAAGTTCACCTGCTATCACCGTGTGCATGCTGGGTTCAATAAAAGTAATGCACATAAACCACTCAAGCCATCCACATCCACTTAACAGTGTGAGGTCATTTGACCACAACACTGATGCTAGTTCAGTCAACCTTTGTTTCAGTCAGAAATGAAACTGTTCGACCCTAAAATGCATCGGCGAAACTAATTCCAATGAGCTCGTTATCGTCTTATTCAAAATAGAGATGGCACGATACTACTTTTTTATGTCCGATACCGATATCATAAATTTGGATATCTGCCGATACCGATATGAATCCGATATAGTGCATTTTTTAATCGATAAAACGTTTTTTTAATATCTTGCTGCATTTTGTATAAGTTTATACTGAAGTTTAAATAAATAACAACACTAAAGCTATTCTGTTATACCTGTATGTAAAAAATACACTGCGCCCAAAATATTTCATAGTTCAGCAAAACCAATCAATCTAATAAACTTAAACCTTCTCCATCCTCCCTATTCTGGTATTTTAAAGAGTACTTAGCAGAAATATTAAGCAACCTAACTAATAGGGTTGCAAACTCCCAGCAAAAAAAAAAAAAAAAAAAAAAAAAAAAAAAAAAAAAAAATAGGGAACCACCCTCCACCTCATGATGCTTAATCGATGTAATCAAATTTAATTTGATGCAGGGGGAAAAATGCACAGAAATAAATTATTTTTCAAGAATTAAATAGATTCAACATTTTTCTTCAACAGAACTGCAGACTGCACAGATGGTACCTTCCCAAAGGAAAAAGTAGTATAGCTTACTAGGGTATATTAGACTTAACAGTTACTATATACAGTAATGGACTTCTATATATTTTACATCAGATTAAAACTTTGGGTGTAAGATTCAGATAATTATTTATTAAAAGCTCGACATTTTAAATGAGAATAAGAAAGAAAAGTATGTCTTTTCCCTGTTCATGCCCTATCGGCCCCCCTGGCTAAACTTTGCTAGAGCCGCCCCTGCACAGTTACCAGCTACGTAGAAAAAGATCCTGGTGTAGAAAGTAATATTAAATAAATTCTAACAACAGCTTATCAAGCTTAATAGTGCTGCTGTTGTTCAACCGCTGGTTTCCTCTTTCTGGTGAGAAGTGGGCCAAAAACTAAGAAGAGAGACGGACTCGCGACAGAAAAGCCGATCAGCTGATCATTAAGCAGTTTCACGATTGAAGTAGCGAGAGCGAGAGCGCGAGAGAGCGAGAGCGAGAGAGAGAGAAAATGCTGGTTTGGTAGCGAAGCTACAAATACACACAGCCGCTCTATCACGTGATGCATACTGCTGCGACGTGCTAGGTTATGAGCCGAGTTACACTGTGTAGCAAGTTTTGTGAGGTGCTTTTTTGATATTTAATGGATCAGATGACATTTTTTATTTCTCGCCGATATCCGATCCAGTAATTTGGGTCAGTATCGGACCGATACCGATACGTAATATCGGATCGGTCCATCTCTAATTCAAAATTCAACAACGCATTTTTCCTAAAATCAGAGTCTGTCAGTATTTCATCTACACAATGAATGCTTCTAAAAAGGCTGTCAGAATAAGCTAACATATAACCACTTGCAGTGCACACTGCATGCCATCCAGGTGTGTGGGCAGACTGCTGCTGCTTGCACAGCTAATGTTAGTCACACTTTGAGATAGGACTGGGCCATATCATACTGTTCGCGGTAATACCGGTATAATTTTGGGCAACGATAGAAAAATGAAATATCGCGATAGAGTATGGGTTAAACGCGCATGCGCAGTGCCTTTGTTTTCATACGCACACGTCGGAAAAAGCATGGCGGCGAAAGCAAATCGTTGAATGAAACGGATGAACCAGAACTGGTTTGTAAAAATTGCAACTTCAGTGGTGTGGAACTGGTTTACCTTTCGTCCGTCAGACACACAACAAAGCATTATTTTTGGTAAAGCATGCTAGCGGGCCGTCGTTATTACCGTGTTTTTTGGAAAATACGGCACACTTAAAATCAATCCTTCGATTTTTCTGAAAATCGACAGTGCCCCTTATAATCCAATGGGCCTTATGTATGAATTCTGGTTGTGTTTACTGACCTCGAAACGATTTTATGTGGTACACGGCGCTCGAAAAATTGTCAAATGTTTTAGTACGACTTTGCTAAGCTACGAACCCGGACTGCTTGATGGATTGTCGGAGCATTACGGCTATCATAATGTCAGGAGCTTGGCGGAGTGATACGTACTGTGCTTCAACATAATATTACCGTATTGTGTGTGTATAACCTCTTTTTAAGTTTTGTGGATATTATACATGGTTATGCTGAGGATATGTCAGCCAATTTCCACTGGAAATGCCTTTTGGTTAAACTGTCAGCAAGGAATTTGCATTTGCACTGTTAATTTTTTATATAACTTTAATTCACATAAAACAGCTGCTTGTTTAAGTGAAAATACATTGATGGGTTTTTTTTGCACTAATAAAGTTGTGGAGTTGTAAAGTATTTTGTCTAGTGTCAGTTATATCGTCAGTTATATCGTTATCGCAAATTTTCAAATGTATATCGTGATAAATATTTTTGGTCATATCGCCCTGCTCTACTTTGAGAGACGTTTACTGTCAGACTCGTTTCAGTACAATCAACTAAAATATTAGTTGGTTGGGACGTCTTTGCAAAACTGAGTTCAGATGCCTGTTGATCAGTAAAGACTGGCCTCTGGTGACATTTTCATGCAGTACACTACAGTATATGACCTCAATACAGCAGCTCTGCATCAGCTTAACAAAAAGTAGAGAAGCACCTAGAGACCGGCCAGAGGCTGGAATTGGTTGATTTCATGCATTCTGGACCCTAACTGGTCACTGGCTGGTCACTGTTTGGTCAGCCTTCCATATGTTTGATTACATCTGTTTTATGCATGTGCAATACACGCACAGCAGCGCAGGCAAATATTTTCACGCACACTCAAAGCCTAACATGTGGATGCTCCTCACTGCTAGACTCAAAACATTTGTTGTAGTTTGACTGAATTCTAGTCAGCAATCATCTTAATTTGAGACAGACATTTCAGTCTTTTTAAAAAACAGCAGACTACAGGAAACAAACTTCTCCAGATCACTAATAGTCTATTATTGGGCTACCTTGACAGCCATGATCTGGCCTGTGGGTTTGTGGACCATCTTGTTGACGGAGCCATACGCCCCACGGCCGATCTCACCAAGATCTCTCAGATCCTCTGCAGTGAAGTCACAGTGCTGCTCAGGGGAGATCTTCAGCTTCCCAGATGACTCAATACTGTGTGTCCGTAGGCGCTCTCTGTTGAATGTGGGACGATGACAGCATTTAGATTTAATCACTTATATTTTAATCAGAAATTAATTCTATGTGAACTGTAAAGTTTCCATGAACCGGCTTTAAAATCTGATCAGGTATGTGGGATTTGACAAGATGGCAAAATATGAACATAGTATTTGTAATATTTTTATCATTAAAAACTCCCCTCCTGATATTAAAGGTGCAGGATGCATGATGATTTGACCACCATTAGTGCTATTAAGCAGTATTTCTAATGATATGCCCCAACTTAGACTGCATGTTGTGCAACCAGAAATATGAACATGTGCTGAAAAACAGTCGTGTCAGTGATTTTGTGCCATTGCACAGCACTCAACAAATTGCCAGGAAATGTAGCAACATGTCAACTAAAAAAAACAAAAAAGTGGTTAGCATAAAAACCAACTCTACAAATGTTTTACACAGAAGCAAATGTAGTCAGTACATTTCTGTTGTCATAGTAACTTGAAGAGATTTTGGAAAATTGCTCACAAAGAAGCTTAATAATCAAAACGTACTTCCTGAGGTTATGAAGCAAATGAGCAGTGTTGTTTCTCTGTAAACGTCTACACAACAGGACTACTTTTTGCAACCAGGCACTGCCCCCTGCTGGCCTGACAAATTCACTCTACTGTTATCAGGTCCAGAGGCTATGTTCAATTTCTATATACAACCTCTTATATAGCTCCAGTGACATCATGTCCCAACTATCTTTACTCACATGTGAGGGTTCTGGAAAGAGGGAACTGTTGGATTGAGTGGGAGCCTGGAAGCCGGTTTCACTGGAGGGTTGGCAAAATTCAGTTTCAGAGCTTTGCGTTTACCTGGTAGGACAAAGAGAGAAACAGATGCACAGTGCCACTACATGCACACCACTCTGTGGGTTCAACCAACTGGTGAAGACAGAGGATACACATGGTGTGATAAAATGCCTTTCTTACCTCAGTATTGTCTTTCTACATTTGAGATAAGTCTCAATATGCCACAGCAACTTAATATGATCCAAGTATAAACACATTCATGTGCATTACACAGTTGCATTTGAAAAATATGACTGAGGGAAGGGTGGAAAAAGAATCTGTGGCATGAAGTTTTGGAGTTCTCAAGCTCTTCTCAAGCTTCGAGAAAGCAAAAAGTTTTGAACACAAGCAAAAATGTACAGGGGTTCCCAGTGTTCAGATAGGTGTACTGCACAAGCCCTTTTAGCTATAACCTTCTGAACAAATGGCATGCAGCATGTGTGCAAGCTATCAGGCTAGTATGCTGTGCACTAAGCAGGGTGCTAACATTGGGAATCCCTGTTCAGAATATTTCCATCAATAATCTTTATAAATGTGCATGTCAACACTAAACAGTTCCCACTGACATGTGAAAGCGACCCAACACTCAAGACAGCACTTCGTTCAGACTGAGGACACATAGGTTGAATTAACTGTTAGGTGCATGTGAGTATATGACTCCATCACCCAAATAGAGTTGGTAATTAAGTTTAGGCATTGTTGAAAGTGCTGAGTTCAAGTGTTAAGTTGTCTCTGCCATGCCCTGTCCAACCAGCTCCTGAGTGCAAACAGATCCCTTAGCCTTTTAAGCCCCAGTGCAAATGAATCTTTCTTGGCAATAAATATATTTGTGACAATTAACAGCAGTGAACAGTGGACAGATTCTCCCACTACCAGAGCACCACACAGGCTGTTTCAGTAGTATACAGTGGCATCCTCTCACCTGTGTTATCCAATTACGCACGTGCATGTATATAATAGTATAAACCATGAATCAAGACTGAAGCTCAGTAACAGGAGGCAAGAATGAGCCCAGTCTTGAATACAGCTACAATAACAGAGGGAAGGATGCTCCTTTACACTACTGAGGTGTCCCCACAAAGAGTAGAGGTTGTGTGCTTTGTGTGCAAGTCTAATGCTTACTTTGGGGTATTCCAGACAGGCTTATCTGAAACCCTGAAGTAAAGAAAAAAACATTTTTACTACATTTTCTTGAAATGTGTTGTTAAGAGTTTAAATGGGCCACGTTTGATAAGTGCCGTCCCAGCATGATTCAATGCTGAAAATGGAAAACAGGTCAGGATACTGAGAACGTGCTTTAGCTGGCAAAAGATGTGCCACATTTTGGTGGGTCTTGCTCAGTGCACTGCCATATATAACCAATGTAGTATTTGCTGTATTACTGGCAAAATAGTTCAATTTTAACAGTCATTTCAGTACCATCTTACTTTCAATTTTGAAAACCAATGTTCTGCCAGTCTTGTGGCACTGTGCATATGGCACTACTTTCTGCTGTTCCACTTGCAAATACTACCACCAGAACATTACATGTATTTGTCACTGCTGCCTATATAAAACCGTTTTAGGCTTTTACAATTACTTCCTGTGACCCCACTAATAGATAGATATCTATCTAGATAGCAATCGTTGTGCCAAGCTAGGTTAGCTGGCTGCTAGCTTCTTAGCAGTACTAAAAGCATATGGCAAAAAAGCAAATAGTTCAATTTTCCATATTGCCAAGATTATTATTAAAGTTGGATACTGTATCATCAGTGTATGAAGTACTATAGAAGAATAAGTGGATTGTATTAAAAAGTGACAGTAAAATTAAAATAAACTACATCGTTTCCTATACTTGGTTTGGCATTAGCCCTTTTTGCTAACGTATGCTTAGCACTACAAAGTCAAAATACAGCTTATTAAAACGAACTCAATGTCACTGTTTGCCATTGCACCTTAAGTGTAAGTATATAAACTAATATCTTAGAAAATTACATTTTTGTGGGAAAAAAAATAAAACAAAGGGCTACACATTTTATAGTTAAAGCTAGTTGATAAAACAGTCTTAGCAAAAAAAAAACCAAACAAAAACAGTTTGTATTACAAAAATATATTTCATGCTGCAAATTCTTGGTAATAAAGTTAATTACATGCAACTGTTGAATTTAATCACAATGGGGAGTGGGGTGGAGGTAAATAAAACTAATACTAAAAGCTACGATGTTTGTTAGCTTTATAAACAGACCGTAGTAAAATACTATGAACTTAGAAAACACTAGTGATGACTGGTATTTGCCAGTGGAACAAGACTGATATTCTCTTTTTGTTGGCTTAGCAGAACACCACACAGTTTCACAGTGGCCAGCCACTAAAAACTGGCATGTGCCACTTCAACAGCCAAGCTGGTATAGCTTTCATACAATGGAAACCACACTTAACAGTGTCTCATCAAATGGGGTCTGTCTACATCAGGTCATTCTAACATAGAAACTCAGTGGAAAACATGCAGAAAAAAAGATGATACAATTACACGTATTACAAAAATGGAAAAAATGGAAAACAAAATAACTTTATGCGAACAAAAGAAAAAGACCAACAGAGGGAAGCGATGGGGACATTTCAATAAATTCCTTTGCCAAGATTGGCCCTAAAAATTAAAAAAATAGATTTTTTTTTCAACTCAACAAAAAACGAAATCTCCCCAAATCAGACTAAAACCTTATAAAATAAGTTTGAATACCTGTTTCATTTTGACATCTCCAGCAGGTGTTGGTTTCTGCAAGGTTTAGATAAAACATTTGATACTGCCACAGAGCAAGAAATTACAAAGTCAGATATGGCTGTTGAGGCTTAAGATTAGGCGCTTAATAATCAATAAAATCCAGAGTAAAGCCCTCCTGATATACTATGAGCACATCCATTATTACATGCAAGTCTGCCTAACCTGCCCTGCTGGCTTTTTCCCAGTGAAATGACAACTCTTGGAACAAACACAGCTAAATGTATGTGAAGCACTTTACATGTGTGTGTAATCAAGGTTTATGAATGACAATAAGAATTCTATTTAACCACCCAAAACACCCATCAGCTGTCACTACATGACTTCCTGTATATCTGCAGAATTTCAACTATAGCTGAGAACTCCTACTCTGAGGACTTAGGGTTTCATAGGGGGTGACAAGCAAGTCAGAACAAATAGCATCCTATGGAGCTGTAGCCCAAAAATTGACTCCCCCCCACTCTTGTAATTACACTTATATGGGGGGTGTTAGTCTTCCATATACCACAGCACCAGGAGCAACTTTACTCCTGACAGCAGTCACCTTCAACCGCTCCTTACACACATTCAAAAGTTTCTGTGGCGATTTATCTTTGCTTCTGAAATCTAATTCTAATTTGTAAACAGAAGTAATCAAGACAAGGCCTAAACCCTCAGGTCAAAGAAGGTGCTTTTCCTGTAAGAAAAACCCTACGGACAAAAGTTCTGTTTGTTACTTCAATTTTAACATAATGTCGATATTGCATTCGCAAAAACTAAACTAATACGTTGTCTCCCTTTTTTAGTTAAGTATTTTTGTCAAGTGTTAATAATTATTTTGGCGATTTTACTCCTATTCGTTGAGGACTCTCTTGCGATCATCCTCTTTTAAATGCCCAGTGGATTAATGTAGAATAAGAAAATTTGCTTTTATGTATTAAGTTTCAGTAGACGTTTCTGTTCCTCAGAGCACATTATTAAAATGTGTGACCTCACTAAAACAAATCTTAGCTGACTACAGGTTTTGTCACGAGGTTTGCCTGTCCGATAAGAGATGACAGTGTGCGCTCAGAGGCATTAACTAGATAGAGATGTACACTTAACAAATATAAAGGCTTAGACTTTAAATTTATTTTATAAATCGAGGTGATTTGTGTCAACACGTTATGAACCCACCGACAGAACTACTGTTAGCAACACAAGGAAGACAAGTAACGTTATGTATGGCCTGAAGCCAACAGAATTTAATGTTGACACTTAATAGAATTGATAGCCCCAACTTTAACTTTATTAGCTCCATCATTTCTTTGCTGCTCGGAGCCAAGCACTGAAACAGTGGCCTGACCGGGGACAGAAGTACACTTCAGTGTAGGCCTTGAGGCTACTTGTAGCAGCCCTCTGCTAATAACAAAGGCGAAAAAGTTAAAATAGTTGGAGAACTCATTTTTTAAACAACGTAATACTTTTAAGGTAGAGTCGAGATGTACGATTCAAACTTCAGGAATGAAAACACTTGACTATGCCATTACAGGCCCGTTGGTACAACAATTAAACTGAAGCTTGTGCATCATTGCTAGCCTAGCAGCAGTGCAGTTTCAGGGAGATGGAGATGAAGCTAAGCGCAGAAAGACAGAATTAGCGGAAGTCTCACAAGTCAGACGTCAAAGTAAAAGCGCTGCTTGTCAACAGACAATTACTCAGATCCTACAGTAAAGCCTTTGATTAGTTTAGGCTAATCAACTACGTGGTGTGAATATTTTTTTAAATCTGATTTAACATGTAAAAACTTACATGTGTGATGCTTGTCACCAACTGCTCATTTTAATTTTAATTATGATTAACCAAATAGGTGCACAGATTGACCTTACTCAAAGAAAAGGCGGTTCGGCCACTATTATGGCTTGTTTTAGCAAAAGTGTGCATTTTGCATTAACATAAGCGGAGCATCTGCAACAGATGCATTAAATTGGTCACGTTTCCAGACATGGGCGCGTAACATATTTTATTTTGAAAGTTCTGACCGAAAAGACTTACTTATTGGGTTTCTCTTGTCTACCGTGTTTCTGTTTTTAGGAAGCTAAAGGCTACCCTTTCCTACAAACTCTTATGTCCCCAGTAGCAATATAAAACTGTGAACTGGAGCCAGTGCTCGCCTACCTTGCATGCTGCTGCTCTGTGTTTGCTGGTGGAGTTGGTGCGACGTTGATCCTACGATGTTGTTGCTGGAGCTAGTGGAGTTGCTGTTAGGACTGGGAGTCGCCATTGTTGTGTTGAATTCCAGCAGCAGCGCTCAGGCTGCAATGCAGAGAGTGAAACTTCGCCCTCTCTGCCTCCAAACAGGACACTGCGCCACTTGAACGCAACAGCCGCAACGACGGCCACGTATCTGCTGTTGCTGCTTTTATGGACAGTCGGAAATAGCAACTCACGACTTCACAGTTGAACGTTTGACCTGCATAAATAACAAATGTATATAACATATTCTGCATTCTGGCTCGTTTGTATCGACTCAATTATATACTTTTGTTTTATATTCTAAGCGATTTAACACGATATGATGGACAAAAGACAATCTAATTTATTCAATTTTTTTATTTCGTGTTGAATAATGAAGCTTCCTTTTTTAATTTGTAATATATTTTACTCAGATTTTTATAGTTGGATTTACACTGTTAGATGTGTCAGCTCATCAAAGATAATCAAGGATCACATAATATGTCAAACAGTCTTTGAAATGATACGCAAATTTCTGTCCAGGAAGTTTATGCTTCATTTTTGGTAAAAGAAATTCTGGTGTTTTATTAGTCTGTTGCTTAGCACAAATTAACATATGTGTATATGTATCGGTGCTTTGACTGTAGCCTGCTAATTAGCAGTAGCTGCTAACTAGCACTCCAACCTCACCGGTAAAAGTCTGCCAGTCTGTTATTACAGTCTAAGCTAAAAGTGCTACACTTTTAATGTTCAAATCCATAACTACATTTATACCAAAACAACAGAGACAGTGGTTACGCCAAATTGAGTATTTATGATGAGATACTCAAGAAACAAGGTGTTACGTGCCAAGAGGTGTAGAGGGGGGGGGGGGGGGGGGGACGTAACACAAGGGCTTGTGTTTGTGGCAGTGAGGCAAATGTAGTGGTCAAGCTTTTTTCCTCATCCCTTTTTTGTAAAACAAATGCACCACTACTTTTTCTGTTTCTGGACTGCTGCTGTTAACCACAAATCATCGGTGATCAGTATGGGAAACTGGCTCCTTCATTGTGATTGCATGTGTTACTTTCTCCTTTGGGGAGAGCTTATAACAAATACAGAACTTATAAAACATGTTAACTTCGATTTTCTTATTAAACAAACTAATTTATTAATAATTTAGGCACTCTGCATGACGCAAATTTATAAAACGTAAAATAATAATCCTTGTGCCGCCGCAGTCCTCCAAAGTATCATTTTAAGAAATACTGCTCTAATGAAGAAACACAAGTATTAGTACGTATCTGTACATGGTAAAATTTCAGGATAAATATGAGGGCCAAAATGAGTAGCTACATAACATGTCGGGTAGATTTAGCCTTTTACATCTGAGGGGTAAAACTGCATATGTAGAACCAGCAGTCAAATCAAAAAACACATTAAAACTTTGCTTTGCAATAAAAGTGTCGTTTTTTTTCTCCCCTAGGTGGCACTCTTGTTCCACAATGGAACTGGTTCTACCATCAGGCTCTTTAGGCTTTCAGTGTGCAGGAAGAGATGGTTAAATAATATAGGTAATCGACAATGTATATGGAAATACCATACACTGCAGCCTGCTATCACATCATTATATTTATATAACTCCACCCCATGATGAATAACTTACGTCTCAATTTTTTTAATTTACCACTAACTTGAACACATCACACAATGCAAGAAACAGTAGCATTTAATGTATCCACTGAGCATAGATAGGTTTTTATTTTCACTTTATTTCATACAGCCTTAATCAAACACTTTCAATCAAGTGTTGTCACCAGTTTGGTGTGTTATCATTCACACGCTGTCATAAATTAAAAAACAACATAAATGTCAATACAATATCTGAGCTACTGTATTTGTAAAGTATGTTGCTGTTTTCATATTATCATATTACAATCCCTTAAATAGTTCCTAATTTGTCAGTGTTTTTCCATTTGAAAATAACTTAAAAAGCTCAGTGCTGTAAAGTGGAAAGCAGCGAGAACACTATCTTCTTGTAAGGTGTACTCATAATATTCCCACTTCTTCAGAGAAACATCCTTCAAGTTCCCAGTCTGAAGAACATTTTTCAAAATCCAAACAGTTCCATCACAGCTCCAGGTGTGATTAAACACAAAAGGACACTTTCAAAAATCTAGGTGATGAATGTTATTTTGTTCCAATTAGTTCCTAGGTGTATCACTAACTAACTGGTGGACTGGACTCACACAAGAAATAATTCTTCAATAATTCTTTTTCAAGACAGAAGTGATAAAGTTGTGATTCTTTAATTACAGTATGTGTCATTTTGTCTGGATGGAAACAGAAACACTCGATCTGTGATACTCCCGTATCCTTTCAGCTCCATCCTATCTCCATATACAGAGACTGTGGCGAATGCATTGCTGTCAGGTGGTGTCTCAATCACCCCATCAACCGTCAGGTGGTGCACTCCTGTATCTTCGTCTTGGCAGTATCCACCATCGTGGGCGTGTCCCGCCATGTAACACACCACACTGGTGTGGGAGCGTATGACGGCCAGGAGCTCTTCAAAGTTCCATGCGAGGCAAATGGTATCTGTGCAGTTTGGGTGGATGGGGAGGTGACCTGGATAAAGGAGGAAAAATAAAAACACATGTGTTCTTTTAAATTGTACTAGAAGCACTGGAATGTTGAAGATCAGGCTCTGATCAAGCTGAGCTGGGATCAGCATACATTCACTTTGGGTTCTTGGCTACCTTTGTGTTAGCATGCTGTTTGTCCAGATGCTTGCAAATGGCTGGTGTTTTGTTAGCAGTGTAATGCTCTTGGTTCTGTGCTGGATACAGTTTGCAAACCTAGAACCAAGGAAATTGACTGCAGCAGCAGAAGACCACACCAGGAACCATTCCTGCTAAGAGCAGGAAACTAGGGCTCCAGTTTGCACGAGCTCATTAAAACTGGACAGTAGAAGATAATGCAAGATAATGCGCCATGTCACAAAGCAAATCATCTCAAACTACTTTCTGGAACATTCCAGTTAGTTTACTGAACTCAGATATAGCTCTTTTGGGATGTGGTGGAACAGGAGAGTCCCATCACAGACATTTTGCTGACAAAGCTGCAGCAACTGCATGAAGCTCTTATCTTAATATGGACTGAAATCTCGTAGGAAGGTTTCAGCACCTATGCCGTGAGAAATTAAGGCAAATCTTGGTCCTGTACTAGCAAGGTGTCCAGTGAACGTATTTAAAGGTTTTACTTACTGACAATTGTGACCTTTTCTTGTTTCTCATCAGCTGATGATAGAAGAGAGTCTAACCAGTCCAGCTGGTCCTTACTGAACCCACCATTGAACATTGTGAATCTCTGCGTGAGATTGTTAAATGCTGAAACAAAAACACAAACCATAATCAACTCAGTTGGTGGGTCGCAAGATAGTTTAGTCAATAACAAGTATAAATCCATAAAACCTGTTTTCTGTCCTTTGGCCCTCATTTACAAATTATGCTACTAAAACACATAACTGTCCTACTGGATACCTTCACTGGTATAAATTACATTTTCATCTAAGAATTGTCAGTTGTTTAAGGAAGGCGATAAATAAACTAAATACATATTACTGCATTTTATACTGTGTACATGCATATTCCTATTACTTGATATCTGGGCTAATGTAATTACATTTGTTTTATTAATGTTGTAATTATCAGTAAAGCATACCTGGAGGGCAGTTGAGATCTTCGTTTTTGTTATACTGCTTTATCAAATTCATAGCATCGACATATTGTTCACTGGCCTTCTCTCTTCCTAGCAGGCTCACATCATAGGCATCCAGGACAACAAATGTAAACCCGGGGAAAGGGCTGAAACCGTAAGCATATATGCCGGAGCCGGCCGGGGCAGTGCTCATGCTCCTGTCAGTGTGGAGCGTGCTGTTGAGCTTTGAACGCAGCAGCGCGCTCCTGCTGAAGTTATAAAACTCGTGGTTTCCCCATACATGATACACCTCCGCGGGGCAGGAGCTCAGCTCTCTCAGCACTGTGTCCAGCGCGCGCTCCGAGGCGTCCTTGGGCTTGTTAAAGCCGTCGATAATATCTCCCAGCTGGAGAATAAATGCTGGCTTGACAGCTGATTCCGACCAACTTTTCCGAGCATTTCTCAAGAGCTGGAGACCGCTTCGGTAGTATCGCCTACGAGTCCGAGTGTAATTGTAGCCGTCATCGATGTCTGCGTACTGAATGTCAGCTATCACGCCGAACGTAAACAGCAGCGTTTGCTGACGACAGTCGTCCATTCTTGGTGTTATCTTCGGATTAGCTTGAGTGCGCCCCTTATATCTACCGAGGAAGATGAAAATACCGACTCCACGCAGGTATCCTGTCCACCCCCTCACATGCTGACTGCCTGCCAGAATTTCTTCCGTTGTCTAGAATGACAGCGCAGCAGCCAGCGCGTAACCGAAACTGACGGCAACAAAACAACTTCCGGCATCCTTCGAAATAATGCTGAAAGCGAAACTGACTCATCGCAGCACACATGAAGTGAAAATGTGGAAACTGGCTTTATAAACTACTCATAAATTGTATATTTTATTTCATAGGTGAGAATACTACATTTTTCTTTTGGTTTATTTTTCTATATTTGTAGAGAAATTTAAAGACAAATGTATTAATTTTATAGAGAATATAAAGAAACATTCATTTACCTATGCTACCCCTGCAACAAAGGTCTCTATTAATGTATTAAAACATATAGTGTTTGAGTTCCCAGCATGTTTAAAATTCTGCTCTAACTTTCAATTGACAGTGCATGAATCAAAGACATCTTTTCTATCTTACCTCCACTCAGGTATTTATTCCAACAGGCTATACAGTAGTTTGGGGGGTGTTTTTTGTTTTGTTTTTCAACAAATTTGACATAGCTATAAGACTATAATGAAGGAGAAAGTTTAATCTAAAATAGTATAAAGCAAAGACAACAGACAAAAACTTCTTTTTTTCTGTTAAATGTTAGAGAGAACAGTTCTGTCTTTCAGCAGAACTGCAAGTATACTCAAAAGATTAAAAAAAAAAATGAAATATTCTTCTGAAAGCTATATAGATGAGGAAGTCCTTAGTAAATATACCTCAGATGAACAACAACATGTGATATATTACACAGTGTAAATGTTTATTAAACAAATGTACACCAAAACACAGAAGCAGTTGTAAAAATTAAATACATCCCGCGATTCAACAGCTTGTAAAACCACCTTTTAGCAGCAATAACTTGAAGTGATTTCTGTATAACTTAATTAGTCTCTTGCATCTTTCTGAAATACTTTTAGAGCACTCTTCTTTACGGCGTTGTTTCAGTTCATTGAGGTTCATGGCCAAACCTTCATGTCAATTTAAATCAAGCTAAAACAATCTCAATTTGAGGACTTTTACAAACAGTATTTTCAGTGAGGTATTAGTACTTTTTACTAAACAGCATAACAGATCAATACACCTTCCACCACCGCTGCCCCCTTAGTTTAGTTTTGATCTGCTTACCACAACGGAAATGTCACAAACATGAAATGACCCCCTCCAATTCTAAGGACCTATGTTCTTGATGATTTATGATGTCACCCTTTGGTTTGTTAAGCCATCTTCATTTTTATTGGTCCCGATTATTCATTTATTATTTATTATTTGTAGCACTGTTTTCACATGCTCACATCTGTGTCTGCATCAAAATAAAACTTGTCTTCCTTATTTGCATCAAGAAAAAAATATATACCAAAACTTAATGCAAAATTAAAATCAACAAGGCTGTTCCAGGTGATCCTCTTGGAGGCACAAGCTCATAATGTGGAGGAAATTTCAATTTTGGTGATTTTTAAATTCTTTTAACATAATGTTAGTCGTCTACATTAGTCCAGGAAACTTAAAACTGCAGGGAAAAACTATGATCTGCACAAGCGGGTGGTCCAGCACTGATTTAGGGAGCAACTGATTTGCTTTTGGTTTGCATTTTAACTGGTGAAGCATACATTTAAGTATCAATCAATCATGCTTGCCCATGCAAAAATCATTATCAAAATTAAAATTTTATTAATTGTGCAGCCCTAAAACAAGTATATTGACAATTATTTATAAAATGTTAGCCTTTTACTGAACATTTTTTAAAGTTTTAATGAACATTTTCAATGTTTTCAAATTCAAAATCTCTAGGGTTGCAAGAGTAACATTCTGTATGGGGTTCTGCTATCAGACAGTAGTTTTACAATCACGGCTTGCACGTCACTGTTGAATTTCGCCTGAAGTCTCTTTCCCAGGAGTTTCTGTTGTTAGGCCTGTGACACATTTGGGAATCCATTTGAGGACAGTGGCATCCCACTCACCCTCAGCTCTGTCCTGCAAAGGCTGGAGAGAGGACAGGATGAATCCTACAGATAGAAAATGCTCTAAGAACACACTTTGGCTTGTAATTCAGTCAGAATGCAGACATATTTCTGTGTAGATGTTTCCACAAATAGCAGCATGACTGTCTGTAGAGTGAGCTGAGCATGACAACATCTGCAAACACTAGGCACATCTGCAGCCGACACACAGCCACTCAAGTCAATTTGATTATAAGCAGATTTAAAAACAACAAGGGCTGAACAAATTTCTGTATGACTAAAAATAATAACTCAGAGCAAATCAGAAAGAACAAAACAAACAAAAAACAAAGTGAAAGAAAAGTATCAAAAACGAATTCACATTTAAATGCAAGCGCGTAAATATGCGTCTTCAAGCAGGTTTTAAAGACAATTTATTGTTGGTGAGGTCCTGGTTTGAAGAGGAAGACTGTTCAAAAATGTATGTGCAACTACAGCAAAGGCCTGATCTCCTCTGTGCTTTAATAATAATAATAATGGATTGCATTTATATAGCGCTTTTCGAGACCCTCAAAGCGCTTTGGTATGTGGGCTAGCTTCGTCTGATACTTGTTCGATGATCTGAAAGTGTGAAAAAAAATAGTAGCTCAGGAAGGGGGCAAATATTTAACATCACCGTGTTTCTGTTCAAGTGAATCGAGTGGATGTTGAATTACCTGCTCTGCTTTCTGGTATTCTCCATGCTGCTCACAGCCAATGTCAAACACATACTTCCCCGGGCCAAGCGGCTACAAAATTAAAACCGAAGATAATAAGGGAGAGAGGCACAGACTCTTCCTCATTTACAATGACACAGACCACAATGATATAAGAACTGATTGTTGTTTCTGTTGATTGACACTGAACACACCAATCTATGTCATTTTGGAACAGTGGGGCAAAAAACAAAACAAAACAATACACGGTGTACACAAGGCAAGAATGGAGCCAAATAATGTAACTTTCTTTGTGGTTAAAAACAGAAAAATGAGTTTTTTGTTTTTCCTTAAAAATTCTTTTTACAACACTTTGACCTTTTGATTATGTGATGAATGAAGTGATTCTGATGGCTCTATAGAAGACGCACCTATCCTAAAGCCTCTACTTATATCAAAGTAATAATGCTACAGTATACATACATTCTGTAAAATTAGACTTACGCTGAAGTAAAAGTACAAATGTTCTGCATTAAAACATACTTCAAACTCTATAGAACGGTTAAATCATGGAGATAGCTGGAGATAATTCACTATAGCTAAAGCACACCATAATTCAATACTTTATATATATATATACATATATATATATATATATATATATATATATATATATATATATATATATATATATATATATATTAATCTAATTCTGCTAAATAGAAGTACAGTAAAAGAGTAGAGTCGATCAAACCGACTAACTAACTAAAAAGACCCTACAAAGCACGGTGACTAATGAAGCCTCCAGGAAAATGGTTAACTCACTGGACAAATGATGTCGTCCCCTCACATAAATATACACACAGGTGCAATGAAAAGAGTGAATGATCCTCTGAATTTAGGGGAATAAGGAGGACGGTGTTATAAAAAAAACTTCTGTCACTAAAAACAATGAATAGTGATGACAAATAACACATAACTTAACAGTGATCACAAAAATCATGATAATCATTTTGGCTATTGTCACTTTTCACACCATGTACAGGCTACATTAAAACATATTCAGTATTTTGATCGATCACTGACCAATTTGTGAGAATGTTATAAAAATAAAACTTACATAGTTGTTGATAAAGTTGCCCATGAATCTGTGGTTAGTATGGAGGTACTCTCCAGCTGACTCCATCTTGCCGTTCACCCAAGTGCCCTTGAACTTAGAGCCAGTTTCTTGGTAGTGGTAAATGCCCTGTCCGTGCCTGGAAATCACAAAAACAGCAAAGATTCAAGTAGCTTTTAACATATCTAGTTACAGCTAACTTCAAAGTAAAAGCATGTTGGTGCAAAAAAAAGTTCAAACATCTCAGAAGTTAAAGACATGTGACAGCATTTCTGGGACTACATTTCAACATGAAAAAAGTCCTGCTCTCTAGAGTATTAATACTGTTGAATCAAAGTAAATTATCTAAACATAAAAAAGTGTAATATAAAGCCTGCCTTAATATAAACCCTGACTCCTTCTGGCATAACAAGTTGTTATAGCAAATGTGATTGCAGTTGTTGTGACATACCTCAAATTTTGCAGCCACTCTCCATCATAGGTGTCTTTGTTGGGGTAGGTGTAGACACCGTGACCTTGTCTCATACCCTCAACCCACGACCCTGGCAGTCAGAAGAGGCAGTAGTAAGAGTTTTGCTTACAGAAACCAACATCAGAGCTTCAGCTGGCTTTAAAAACTTTCTCAGGACTGTATAAAAATAATTTTGATTGGTAGAAGTACACAACACACTCATGTAAAGCACATTTGTTATACCTTCATATTTGGACCCATCGGGATAGTAGAAGGTTCCCTGTCCATGTTTCATGTTCTGCTGGTAGTTCCCTACATATCTCGCCCCATTCTTGAAGCGATATGTCCCCTAGTGGATAAAGCAGTTATATTTAAATATATATTAGTCCTTACTCGAGTAGTATCAGGGAAAAGCGTGAAATATTAAGAAGAATTTTCTTTGGGACTAAATATTTAAATAAAATTGTAATTAGAGAGTAAGACAAAACTGCTTTAAACTGCTCAATGTTCTCACTGTCCACACTGTTATCTAATTTAGCAGCTTTTTCTATATCTAAAAGATAATGTCTTTATGTGCTGATATGCACATACATGCAGAATGTTCTGTGCTTTGGACTGCAGGGTTCCAGCTCAAACGTCCTACCTGTCCGTGTCTTCTCCCGTTCTGATAGTCTCCCTGATAAATGTCTCCGTTGGGCAGAATAGCTTTCCCGAATCCGTGCCTTTCTCCAGCTTCGTTTCTGCCTCCTTCATACTCCTGCTCGGGTAAAAACAAAAGAGGTTTTTACCATTAGCTTTAGTTCAACGTCGACAGCAAACAAACTTAACACGATAATTATATTCTCTCACCCCGAGTTTATTTTGTTCATCCTCGAACTCCTCAGATCCTACGTCCGACATGTTTCTGTCAGTTTCTGAACGACTGTGTTGTAGTTTTAGTTTAAACAGAAGCGCCAAAAACGGGGAAAATCCTGCACCTACTCTTTTAGCCTACTAGTTTACAGTTGCTATGACAACCGTCGGTCACGCGAGCTAAAGACCCAGGCGCGCTCTTGCCTGAGGAAGACTCTGGCGCAGCATTGACGTTCATTTGTGTACTGGACGGACGCAGCCACAAGAGGGCGCCCGTCTGACTCCGATTTTTTTTCTAAGCTAAAAATGTTCATTTTGGAGAATACGTTGTAAGTTACTATGGGTTTTTGAAAATGCGATAGTAGCTTTTTATCTCTACTCTATTAAACTTTGAAGCCAAGTTCCCCACTTCTCCATAATGAAAAGCAACGAGTGTATTCAATGTAGTTCAGTCTATTTTGGAGGGTGTTATTCTCGGTGTTATAGTAAACATGGTGAGCCACCCCTTATTTCTTTATATTTTAATTCCAAAGAGTTAGACTTTCTTCCTTTAATTGGTTTGAAGAGTTTTCAAGTCAGTTAACAGATAACTTTGCAAATAACCATTTTAAAATGATGTATTCAGGTACTTTGTTACTTGTGGCAAAAATACATGACTGGGACCCATTTAATTGAATCTATGAAAAATGTCAAAGATAACACCTTGACAGATATATATAGTATTTTTGTATGAACAAGGTAATTCCCAAGGGGCTATTAGCCAACAAATATACCTTAAAAACTGGACAAAAGAAGAAGTGGCAGGCCTAAAAAACTACATACAGAACATCAACAGTGTCTGACAGTCATGTTGTAAAGTGACAGAAAAAGGGCTTGACACAGCATGTGAGAGCTACTGCACTGAAAGCTATTCATCAACAATAATCTCAGTGGAAGGGTATGAGGTATTCCATACTACCAGTGTTGGTCAAGTTACTTGAAAAAAGTAATCAGTAACTAATTACTGATTACTTCCCCCCAAAAGTAATCCCGTTGCTTTACTGATTACTTATTTTCTAAAGTACTTAGTTACTTTTTAAAAACATGATTTACAACCTGAATAAATCTAATAAAACTAGTTTTAATAGTTTTAATCTTTTAAATGTAGGCATCAAGCAAAAATTCAATTATATGCAGCATTCTCTGACTGGAAGAAATTTGTTTAACATTTTAATTAATTCTGTCAAACTTAGTTCAGTTTTGCTTTTTTAAAATCTGCTTCAAAGCTCCAAAGGGCTTTTTTATGACCACACAATCAAAAAAAAAATTCCACAGCATTTCAATAAACGATTCATGAAAAAACATTTTTCTTGATATCCTGGCAAATCAGTATGTCCATCAAATGACACCAACATAATAAACTTAGTGACCTCTCCTTTGCAGCTCTTTATTTAGACAACTTGAACTTGTTTTGACATTAACTCATAAGCCCTGAGATTTTGCCATCTGTTGCATTAAAGATTAGAATGAACTCTGGTTGTAATCCACTGTGTTCAGCTGTTCCCTCTGTGACTCAAGATAAGGTGCCGTTTAAAATTTCTGAAGCAGGTATTCAATAACATACATACAAGTTATAATAAAGCCAAATGAAAGGCAGTTTGTGGCCGTGGTGATAATCTCCGTGGCATCATTGTCCCTTTGAGGACAGTTCCTAAGAATATCTCACTCCTGATTAATTCCTGAAACAGTGCATATTTAAGAAAGGGGCAGCTAATACCTGGGTTCACTGGCTGCTTGTTCGAGATTTAGCACCTCACTTGTCAATTTATATCCATCTAATCTCTCTCTCATGACGCTGTCACTGGTTTTTAAAATAAGTGACAGTTTAACAGCCTATTATGACCTGTTTCCTGGGCATGATTAAACGCCTGGCACCATCTGCCTGCATACAGAAACATTATACCAATAATGTTAAAATGTTGACATATCTGATGTAGATAAAGTTGCCCAGCACAACTTAGTTAAAAATAAAAGTTATACATTGATTTGCATGCCCAAGCAAAAGATGACTTGTGGAGAAATCCTTGTTGGCAAGCACAGCGGTAGTTTGTCACTAGATTGGTGCACATCTCATGAGGGGTTTTGGGACACTTCTCTTTACACAAACTCTTAATCTTTGTGGTTTTCTTGGTTGCCTCTTGAGAGCTCCCTCCATAGATTCTCTATAAGATTGATGCGATGAAATCATCCTGTATCTTTAACAGAAAAAAGACTCAAAAGAAGTTTCCACCTCCGTGCTTGACTGTGGGGATGGTGTTCTTTAGGTCATACTCAGCATTTCTCTTCCCCCAAACACAAGTTGTCAAGTTGATGACAAAGAAATTGTAGTTTATAACATTTATGTCATGTGTTTTTTGTTCTTGCTATCCTGTCTCTCTCCATTAAAATGAAACTACCATAAAAAATGAGAGCCTATTCATTTCTTTGTAAGTGAGCAAAAGCAGAAATTTAGCAGGAGATCGAAGAATTATATCCTCCACTGTATACCCTCTGATCTCAGCCAGAATTGACATATTTTTCATGAGGTTTTTTAATAGCCAATAAAATGTCATTGAAAACTTTTTTTGCATTTTTTAATGTACTATCAAGGTTTAACAAAAACGTTTTAAAGCTAAGGCAACCTCTTTCTGCACTAAAGTGACATTGGGTTGTTTTTTTTTTTTTGTTTCTGTTGCATCTGTCTTCAAGTGTCCCTCAGACATGATTCTTTGGGACAGGAAAAAAAGAAGCCTCAGATTCTCTAATGTGACCGCTAGTCCACTGTAATCTCTAAAGCCATCCCAGAAGGATCCTGGAGGAATTTCTATTGAGGGCTTTATCAGCTATGACTTTATTTATAAGCCTGTCATGACTATCAGAAGTGTCACTGCGCACCATTAATGGTACATTTCAAAACAATAAGCTTTGGAGATAAGTGAAAAATGCATTTTGTTACATTGCTATGAAGACAGAAATCCTTGCCATGACATATGAAGTGTATTCACCATATGAATTTTTGAAATATGTAGGAATGTAAGTAAATCAGGACATAAAATAAAACCCTGTAAAACACAGTTTCACATTTTTTATATAATTGTTTCATGACTTTATTTGTGAGAAAATTTGTGATACCACACTCATGTTCATCTGAAACTGGAAAATTAATACACACACAAACACACACACACACAATAGAAACCGTAGAAAATGACAGATCTTTCAGTCAGCTATGTGTTCTAATGAGCAGTGCCAAATCCATTTTAAAATTTCACATAAGTAAAAAAGATAGCTTACAGTATTTTACTCTTAATGTCTTGAATTGGATACAAAACAAAAAAACAAAAAAAACAAAACAAAAACAAAAACAAAAAACAACACCATCTTTTTTTTTTACTCATAAGGACATAATAAAATCATTTGGTCCTTATCACAACTTAATATTAGATAAATACAACCTCAGATTAGCAAAACATTTTACACCATCTCATTATTTATTTAATAAAAAAAAAGTAACCCTCACTGCTTCCATATGAATTAAGAAGAATTAAGAGTAGTAGTAAATAGCAGGCGATGCTTATACTTGCAGATTGCGGCTTGAGCCTGGTTCTGCTGGAGGTTTCTTCCTGATAAAAAAGAGCTTTTCTTTCCTGCTGTCACCAAGTGCTTGCTCATAGGGGGTCATATGATTGTGGGGGTTTCTTTGTATTATTGTAGTGTATTGCACATACACATTCCAGTTGTAAAATAAAATCAAAATTCACATAATTTTCAGTACTGAGATTAGACTTGAGCAGTGACTGCTTTGCGTTTAATAACTTTGTGTACCACCAACTATTACTGGCTTACAAATGCATTCTTTGAGCTTAAATTGTTCAATAGCTGCTTTAAAGTCTAGACACATCCTTAATGTCAAATCCAGTTATAATCTTGGAGATCGGTGCCCAAGATAACAAACACTTGGAAAGTTTATCATCTGTGTGAGCTGTATCTCTGGCAGAGGTCACCCTCCTTTGGCATTCATTCTTTTCTTGAGCTGCAGTTGCTCCACGGCACGGATTTATAACAAAAGCTCAGCACCATCTGCATGACACCACATGCCAAGCTAATCACTTTTCTCCACCCACGTTCAATGGGGGATTTGACCTAAATATAGTTGTTTGCTGTCTATGCTAATGCATCTTATAAAAGCAGTAAGCGCCAACTCTTCGTACTTTTTTCTGCTTCATTGTCTTCTGGCTGTGACGGCCACTGACTTAACCAGCAGGAGCTCTGATTCAGGTGTCTCTAGAAGGAGCCATACGCTGATTTTCTGGGGTAAGATTTGATCAGGATGATGATCAAATTCATTAATAGATGAATTCTAACATTAACCCTGGATCTTTTAGTCCCCTGGGGTGTACACTGCAGAGATGAGTTCAGACGCTGACATGGCTGTTTTTGGGGAGGCCGCTCCATATCTGAGGAGACCTGAACGAGAGAGGATTGAAGCTCAGAACAGGCCCTTTGATGCCAAAACTGCAGTGTTTGTGGCGGATCCAAAGGAGCTCTTTGTTAAAGGCACATTGCAAAGCAAAGAGGGTGGCAAAGCGACTGTTAAAACTCAGTCAGGACAGGTACATCTGCTCTATGTATCTCTATACTGGAGATTTATAGGCCTCGTTGGCACATTTTATTTAGATTGTCCACTGATGAGCTTGTTTATGTACTTTACATTGCAGAAGCAATATAGAGAGCAGGCTCTAACTTCATATATTTTTAATGAAGGTGTCTTTCTTACCATCACAGGTTGTAACAGTGAAGGAAGATGAAATCTTCCCTATGAACCCACCCAAGTTTGATAAGATTGAGGACATGGCCATGATGACACACCTTAATGAGGCGGCTGTGCTGTTTAACCTCAAAGAACGTTACGCAGCTTGGATGATCTATGTGAGTACTGCACCAGACCAACAGCAGAGGTGCAGTCAGCTGAGGGTTTATTTGGTCTGACAGTAGCTACTTTTTCTTTTCTTTTTGTCTTTTTTTTTTTTAATGCTTTGAGGTTATAGAAAAAGTCTAGAGAAGTGTATATCCAAATCTATCCCCGAGTATCTTCCTGGACAAGTGAGCCTATTCTCTTTTTCAGGAAGTGTTATAAATGAAACTAAACATAAATTAATGTTAAAATGTTCTTCAAACTAATAACAAAGTCTTATAAATTCACTGAAATTTTCATGATTTGCAGGCCAAATGCAAGTTCACTAGCAGACTAAAGCAAAAAGCAAACTTCATTCGGGCTGATCTCAGAGTCCAGAAGTGCACCATGCAGGAACACACAACAGGACAACAACAATAAACAATGAGGGAACAAATTAGACTCTAAATTAAGAGTAACATATAACAAGAACTACAAGTTCCCAGAATGCTCAAGAATAAATAAAGAACAGTAAACAAAACTATGAACACCTGGAAAACAAAGAAATGAACTTCAAAAAGCTCAAAAACACAAAGTTAGGCCCAGGATCATGACAAAAATCCAGGTGAAAACACCTGTATAAATATGGTTAGCCTCAGCGTTTAAATAATATGGCCCAGTTTTGGCCTAATTTTGTCCAATACTCAAGTGATGGAATTTTACAAAATGGCAGCCAGTCCAAAATCCAGGTAAAATATATGTTTAAATATAAAAATTACATTACTTAAGTCATCTAATGAATGATGACAGATCACTGTGTGAATTAAAGCATCTCATATTCTAAAACCCAGGCCAATCTAATCACTATCCAGTGTTATTTACCAGAAAAAAGAAAACAATACATTTGAACCATAAACAGAACAGCACAAAAAGAGAAAATCCAATTAAATTAAAATGTTGTATATATACTGCTTCTGACTTTGGAATTAAGACTTCATAGTTACCACTTACTCGCCTGTCCTTATAATCCATCACATCCTCTGTCGTGAGAATCAGTGTCACCTGTGTCCTGAGCTGCCTGGTCAACAACATAAATATATGGTGTCCTTTGAGACTAATTTCACCAGGCTGACTAATTAAAAAGCAATAGTTATTATGTCAGATAAAGCTAATAAGCTTATATTGACCACAGATGTTACTTTTGGTTGTAGACCTACTCTGGGTTGTTCTGTGTCACTGTGAACCCTTACAAGTGGCTCCCAGTGTACAACCAGGAAGTGGTGGTAGCCTACAGGGGTAAGAAGCGCCAGGAGGCTCCACCACACATCTTCTCCATTTCCGACAATGCATATCAGTCGATGCTTACTGGTAAGCTTAAAAGTTATATATATATATTATGTAATCCAGTGCACCTCTCTAACATGACTGTTTGCTTTTTTTGTTGTTGTTTTTTTAGATAGAGAAAACCAGTCCATCCTCATCACGTAAGCTGCATTTAAAAGATTGTACCACAGCCTGTCTTTGTTACTTGATTAAAGATTTCTGATTGTACTTTATGTACTGTAGTGGAGAATCCGGTGCAGGAAAGACTGTCAACACCAAGCGTGTCATCCAGTACTTTGCGACAATCGCAGGCTCCGGGGACAGGAAAAAAGATGCTGCTGCCACTGGAAAATTACAGGTAATATTTAAATATATATGGACTATTCATCAGCTGCCTTGTCTTTATTTTTAATATTTTACATTGTTCATTGTCTTACTTAAGGGGAATCTGGAGGATCAAATCATCTCTGCTAACCCTTTGTTGGAAGCCTTTGGAAATGCCAAGACTGTCAGAAATGATAACTCTTCACGCTTTGTAAGTGAAGACTTTTTTATTTATTTTAATTCTAAGTCTTCTTTTCCTCTCCATAGATAACGTTTTTTTCTTTTTTCAGGGCAAATTCATCAGGATCCACTTTGGAACCACAGGAAAGCTGGCTTCTGCTGATATTGAGACTTGTGGGTATTAATAAGTAATACAATCTTGTCAGAATTTGTTGTATTCTTTATTTAAGCCAATTTTGTGTGTTTTTGGTAGATTTACTGGAAAAATCCAGAGTAACGTTTCAACTGGCCGCAGAGAGGAGTTACCATATTTTCTACCAGATAATGTCCAACAAGAGGCCTGAGCTCATAGGTGACACAAGAAACGACAGCATTGCAACAAAGTCATATACACAATGTGTGTATGGTGCAAGGCACCAAATTGAGGGCTTGTTATTTTCTTTCCAGAAACTCTCCTCATTACCACCAACCCCTATGACTACCCATTTGTCAGCCAGGGGGAGATCAGCGTGGCGAGTATTGATGACAGTGAAGAATTGATGGCCACTGATGTAAGTCAGATGAACATTTCCTGCTTTTCCATCACTGCTAACTTTGCTCTTAGATCAGCTCTACTTTCATGTGCATTCAGAGTGCTATCAGCATCCTGGGCTTCACTGGAGAGGAGAAGATTGGCATCTATAAGCTGATAGGTGCCGTGATGCATTATGGGAATATGAAGTTCAAGCAGAAGCAGAGAGAGGAGCAGGCAGAGCCAGACGGCACAGAGGGTAATTGTTATTCATAATGTTCCACCTTAATGATTTTATTTATCTTGATATAAATATATATCGCTTGTGCTCATTATCGTTTGTTTTTGGTATATGCAAATATAGATTTTAATCTTTTCGAACGTTAGAATCTCAGCCTCTTTTATCACACTCTGCCTTTATTTTTTCTTCTCTTCTCTTTTTCTTTGACAAGTGGCTGATAAAGCAGCTTACCTGATGGGTCTGAACTCTGCAGACCTGCTGAAAGCTTTGTGTTATCCAAGAGTAAAGGTTGGCAATGAGTATGTGACCAAAGGGCAGACTGTTCAGCAGGTAACTTGCAAATTTTAGGTTATTCCTCACAAGTGTTAACGGACACATAGAAAAGTTCATATCAGGTGCACAGGTGGAAATTCATCCTATAATAATAATAATAATAATAATAATAATAATAATAATAATAATAATAATAATAATACATTTTATTTATAGGCACCTTTAAAGACCTTCAAGGTCACCTTACATTAGTATAAAAAAATAAATTAAAAAACAAGTATGAAAGTATAAAAACTCAACAAGGTAAAAATAGACTAAGACGGAATCATGATGAAGGGTATGCAATTGTGAATAGAAGGGTTTAAAGGTGCAATTTAAAAGTGGAGAGAGAGTTTGTAGTCTGGAGATCTGGTGGAAGTGCATTCCAAAGTCTTGGGACAGAACAGCTAAAGGCTCTGAGTCGTATGGAAGTCAGTCGAGCAGGTGGAACAAACAAAAGGGAAGCTGAAGAAGAGCGGAGTGTACGAGGGACTGAGAGCATATGGAGAAGATCAAATAAATATGGGGGAGCGTGGTTATGAAGCGGTTTGATGTTAAGAAGCAGGATCTTGAAATTGACACGGAGGTGAACTTGAAGCTAATGGAGCTGTTTAAGAACAGGTGTTATATGTTCAGTCTCATCCTCTTATCTGCTTTATCTTCAGTGTTTGCCTTGGTACAGGTTTTTGCAAAACTATTGGCACTAACTTAATCAGCTTTGTGAGGTTCATATTGTGTATTGATCATTTTTATTGTTAAATGACAGGAAAGCCTTGTCAAACACTTAATGTCTTTGAATCCATCAGTTGTGTTGATGCTAGAATATAGCCGGCTTAGCTCAGCGCATTGAGTGGGCAACCACATGCCATACGACTGAGAGTGACCGGCCCGGGTTCGAGTCCACCCCTTTGCCACATGTCTTTCTCATTCTCTCTGCCCCCGCTTTCCTGTCATTTCTTCATTGTGTCTATCAAATAAAGCTGAAATAAGGCCAACAAAAAAGAATATAGCAAGAAACTCTAACCTTACAGTCCTGAGAACGCTGACATCTAATCCTGTACTTTGGGGGGAAAATAACATCTTGGAAAAATGTGGGTTAATTGTTTTTGATGTGTGCTAGAATTACTTTTTTCTGGTTCCCTGCTTGTTATGACCTGGTAGATCATTCTGAAATGACAACTGTATGTATTTGGAGAGCTCAGGGTTGGAGTTTGTGTTAATCAAAGAGGACGGCAGGCACGTGTCGTCTGGACTAAAAATGGCATGTGAAATAAGTTAAACATCTAGCAAATATAGAGTCCTATGGTTTTATCAAATTAACAGTAATCTTGCTCTGTGTATAGATGTTGTCTTGAAGTGTGTTGCACACAACAACCTTACAACATGATGATATTAAAGTTGCTGTTGAAATCTACAAAATGTCATTATGCACAGGTCTACAATTCTATTGGCGCTTTGGCCAAATCAGTCTATGAGAAGATGTTTCTCTGGATGGTCCTCCGCATTAATCAGATGCTTGACACGAAGCAACCTCGGCAGTTCTTTATTGGAGTCCTGGACATTGCTGGATTTGAAATCTTTGATGTAAGTTTTCTTTCTACGGTCCATCTGATTATTTGTAGAAAAATAAATAAGCTCTACAGTAAATTCCATGTTTTGCAGTATAACAGTCTGGAGCAGTTGTGTATCAATTTCACCAACGAGAAACTGCAACAGTTTTTCAACCATCACATGTTTGTGCTGGAGCAAGAGGAGTATAAAAAGGAAGGCATCGAGTGGGAGTTCATTGACTTTGGGATGGACCTGGCTGCCTGTATCGAGCTCATTGAGAAGGTTTGTTTATTCAGATGCAATATGACCCTGGACAAAGATCCAGAAAGAAATCCCTGTGATCCCAACAGGATTTTCTGACTCACTATCTTCAACAGCCAATGGGCATCTTTTCCATCCTTGAAGAAGAGTGTATGTTCCCTAAGGCTTCAGACACGACCTTTAAAAACAAGTTGTATGACCAACACGTAGGAAAATCGAGCAACTTTCAGAAGCCCAAGTCTGTCAAAGGCAAGGCTGAAGCTCATTTCTCTTTGGTGCACTATGCCGGGACTGTGGATTACAGCATCACAGGCTGGTTAGACAAAAACAAGGACCCGCTGAATGAGACTGTCGTCCAACTCTACCAGAAAGCCAGCCTGAAACTACTCGCTTTCCTCTATTCTAACTATGCTTCTTCTGAGGGTAGGAGTATGAAATACCAAATATTTTATTCTCTATTAAAATGGCCTGTTTTTAATATTCTAAATAAATAAAAACAATGATTATTTTAAAGAAAACACAGGTGGAAGTGGTGGTGTTAAGAAAGCAGCAAAGAAGAAGGGTGCATCGTTCCAGACTGTGTCAGCCCTCTTTAGGGTAACTTTCTGAAAATCTGATCAACAATAGTCTGAAAAAATATTCTGATTGAAAAAATAAATCATCACTGATCATTTCTAACAGGAGAATCTGGGAAAGCTAATGACAAACCTGAGGAGCACCCATCCTCACTTTGTTAGGTGCCTGATCCCAAATGAAACTAAAACTCCAGGTATTCCTCGTGACATTTCAGACTATTTTACTTGTACTGTATGTATGGCAGCCTGAATACAGCCTAAAGACAGTGTGGCTCTACCTGACTTGTAGGGATTATGGAACACCATCTGGTCATCCATCAGCTGAGATGTAATGGTGTGTTAGAAGGAATCAGGATCTGCAGGAAGGGCTTTCCCAGTCGGATCCTGTATGGGGATTTCAAGCAAAGGTAATCAACAAAAGTCTGTTTTTCTGAGAATACTTTAAAAATTGTGTGTAATAAGAGATTTCTTTGTTTAGGTACAAAGTACTGAATGCCAGTGTGATTCCTGAAGGACAATTCATTGACAACAAGAAAGCTTCCGAGAAGCTCTTGGGCTCTATCGATGTAGATCACACACAGTATAAGTTCGGACATACCAAGGTAATTCATTTTGAGTGTAAGTGAAGGCTTCGCCATATTTGAAATGACATATGGTGTTACCATATTTTGATTTCCAAAAAAGAGGACACTTGGCCCAGTCATGAAGAACTTTAATAATACTGTTAGCTTCAAGAAAATTTTAACATATTTAAACAATGCCTTCTCTGTGCAGTTGATAAATGGTGAAATAAAAAATGTCATATAGGCTTTTACAAGTCAACAAGTGCAAAAAAATTACTTAAAAACCTCTGGAATTAAATAATGGTACAGAAATAAGGCCTCATCTGTATAAGAAAAATTACGGGACGGTGCGAGGGAAATTTCTTTTGCAGTTCGTCTGAAAAGCTGCACTTGTGCTTTGGCATCTTTTAAACATCATCAGGCATGCTGTGTCCCGTCTGTAAGGCAGAACAGCTATTCGCAAAGCAGCAGCTCGGGGATGACGTCACACATATGGGTCCTCTGTGGGCCCATAGAAAAACCAGAACATTTTCATCAATCTCGAAAATCCCCCCGGACAGAACGTGAAAAGTGGACCTGTCCGGGGAAAAGAGGACGGTTGGTCACCCTAACATACGGTGAAACTGAAACTTACTGTTGGAAGGCGGACAGTATTTATCCCACTTTGAACGTAAGAGTAGGGGGACTGTCCACTTGTAAAAAAAAAAAATGCAAAGTTCAATTGTTGCTACCTAGCTAGCTCAGCTACTCCCATCTCATGTTCGTATACCACTAAGCAGATCATTGTTTTGATAGTACCAAACTTTTTCCCCACAGTCAAACAAACTCCAACATCATCGTCTTCAACTGTAGTCAGTAACAGTAATCCAAGTACTAGTGAAGAACTGTTATGTTGTTTGTTGTAACCAAGAATCTTTAGTATTATTGAGAACAGTGGGTCTGAACATAGTGTTGTAGTTTTTAAACGATATACAGATAAATGTTTCTTTTCTTTTGTAGGTGTTCTTCAAAGCAGGACTTTTGGGTCTGCTGGAAGAGATGAGGGATGAAAAACTTGCCTCTCTTATCACAATTACTCAGGCTTTGTGCCGTGGCTTTCTCAGAAGGAAGGAGTTTCAGAAAATGATGGAGAGAAGGTAATTAAAATTAGGCCAGAGTAAACTCAAGGTCAATGTTCAGCACACTAAATACAGTAGAACTTTTTGTTCCACCTCTTTCCAGAGAGTCTATTTATATCGTTCAGTACAATATTCGCTCCTTTATGAATGTGAAACACTGGCCATGGATGAAGCTCTACTTTAAGATCAAGCCACTCTTGAGGAGTGCTGAGACTGAGAAGGAGATGGCCATGATGAAAGTTGAATTTGCCAAGTGTAAGGAGGATTTAGCCAAAGCTGAGGCTAAGAAGAAGGAGCTGGAAGCCAAAATGGTTTCTCTACTTCAGGAAAAGAACGACTTGTGTCTGCAGATTCAAGCTGTGAGGAGAGAAACTATCAATTTTGCAATACACAAGTAGAGTGCAGTCTGCATAAATGCTAAATGTGATTTTTGTTAAATAGGAAAGTGAGAGTTTGGCAGATGCCGAGGAGCGATGCGAGGGACTGATAAAGAACAAGATCTTGCTCGAGGCTAAAACCAAAGAACTAAGTGAGAGACTAGAGGATGAGGAGGAGCTGAACGCTGAACTGACTGCCAAGAAGAGGAAGCTAGAAGATGAATGCTCTGAGCTGAAGAAGGATATTGATGATTTGGAGCTCACCTTGGCTAAAGTGGAGAAAGAAAAGCATGCCACTGAAAACAAGGTGTGGTTTGGTGGTCACCTAACCCTAAAAGAAGGCAAAATTGACTCATTTTGAAAAAACATAAATAGTTTATCATGTGTTTGTCAGTTTCGTTTGTTTTCCGATTGCCACAATTAGAAGAACAATAAAATAAAATTAAAAAAAAAAATATATATATATATATATATTATGCAATCTAATTGATTAGAGTTGCAGTTACGGTTAGGGTCATCACTGATGACAACTTCGACCTCAGAAGGTTAAGATACGTGTTTTACACATTCAGGTGAAGAATCTGACAGAAGAAATGTCGTGTCTTGATGACACTATTGCTAAGTTATCCAAGGAGAAGCTGGCCCTCCAAGAGGTCCACCAGCAGACACTAGATGATCTGCAAGCAGAAGAAGACAAAGTCAACTCTCTAACCAAAGCTAAGATCAAGCTGGAGCAACAAGTTGATGATGTAAGTCTATATAGCCAGTAGTTGTTTTTAAAAAAAATCAAATCACACATCACGTATAATGTGTATATCCCCATGTATTAGCTTGAGGGCTCTCTAGAACAAGAAAAGAAAGTTCGAATGGATGTGGAGAGGGCTAAAAGAAAGCTTGAAGGAGATCTGAAACTGGCTCAGGAATCCATAATGGATTTGGAAAATGGCAATCAACAGCTGAAGGAGCATCTCAAAAAGTATGGATGGGCACATCTTTGTTTAGGTATAATTCTAAGCTTCTAATGTTTGCTTATATAAATAGATATGATTTTGTGCAACAGGAAAGACTTCGAATTAAGCCAGTTTGTATCAAAAATTGAGGATGAGCAAAGTGCAGCTGTACAATGTCAGAAGAGGATCAAGGAGCTTCAGGTACCTACAGCAGAAATCTAGTGAATTCTTTTTTTCTTTTATTTTTTCAAATATCTTGAAATCTTGAAGTCAGTGGATGTTAATGGGGGTTTTTGTTGCTTTAACAAGGCATACAATGAAGAGCTAGTGGAAGAGCTTGAAGTTGAGCGTGTTGCTAGGGCCAAGGTGGAAAAGCAAAGGTCTGATCTTTCCAGAGAGCTTGAGGAGATCAGTGAGAGGCTGGAGGAGGCTGGAGGAGCCACGGCCGCTCAAGTAGAACTGAACAAGAAGCGAGAGGCTGAGTTTCAGAAATTAAGACGAGACCTCGAAGAATCGACCCTACACCACGAGGCCATCGCTGCAGCTTTAAGAAAGAAGCACGCTGACAGTGTGGCTGAGCTGGGAGAGCAGATTGACAATCTGCAGAGAGTCAAGCAGAAGCTAGAAAAGGAGAAGAGTGAGTACAAGATGGAGACTGATGATCTGTCTAGCAACATGGAGATCATGGTCAAAGCAAAGGTAAGCTAAGTTAAGACATTCATACTGATGAATACACATAATAATATAACATCACCATTACCTACATGATGCAGGTTCCATGTGTTTTCTGCAACTAATCTCAGCAGATCATTTAACCTTCTAAGTGGCCATAACCTTAACTCAGTTAGGGTTATCATCTAATTAGTGTATAACTTAGACCTCAGAGGGCAGAGTTGTGTGCATTCAAATTAGAAGGACCTTTACACTTACACTACAGAGACAATCTGACTTGATCATCTGGACGTAACAATCATTTGACATTTAATTGCTCTTTACCTCTGCTCATCTTTGCCCACATCTTGACTCCTAATCAACTGTTCCCTCACTGTTTAAAGTTCCCAAATTGATATCATGTTTTGCCGTATCATTATATATACAAAGATACCAATTTTGGTAAAAAGTTTGGCCTCTGAAAGTAAAGTGGGAATAGTGCATTCAAAATAATGTAATCAGCAATTAGTGGATTGTGTCTTGCATATAATCAGTATGTTAGAAATACAAATAAAACTGTTATCCATATTATCAGATTAATTATGAAAAGCTGTGCCACTCTCTGGAAGACCAACTGAGTGAATACAAAACAAAACATGATGAGAACACACATCTGATCACTGAAGTAAATGCTCAAAAGGCAAGACTTCAGAATGAAAATGGTAAGCAGCTGATTAAAAGGTTTTTGGAGTGAAAGTGCTCTTGTTTTTTATGCCTTATTTTCTGAACCCTCTCAAACAGGTGAGCTCTCTCGTCTGCTTGAGGAGAAAGAAGCAATACTCTCTCAGATGTTGAGGTCCAAGCTTGCCTTTACCCAGCAAGTCGAGGAACTGAAGAGACAGGTTGAGGAAGAAATAAAGGTTTGTTTCCACCGTTAAGTTAGTGCTAAGTTATGCTATATCTTAGCATAGCTTAGATTAGCTTAACTTAACTTAATTCAGAAGGTTAGAAGTGCATTCATCATCTTGGTCCCCTAAGTTGACCTAAGTAGATTTTTTTAACAGTTGTGGAGAACTGGTTGCTACACTGGTTTTAAAGGAAAAGTCAGACGTTTTGTAGAATAGGTTTGTTTACTAGTGGATAATTAGCACAAGACCAGAAACCAGTCTGTCTGTGTCCAAAGTTAAAAAGCTAAATGTAACTAGGCTAAAGCTAAAAACAGGACAAGGAGCAATGCTATTTAAAAGATGTACAGATGTTTTCATCGTTCGGCTTCTAGTCCTTATATTATAAAACTAACTTTAAAAGCTTTAGTTTGTTGCACAAATGTTTCCAACTAACATGCTAATAAATGTACTTTATATTTAAAAAAAAAAACATTGAACTTGCCAATGTTTACAGTGACAGGATTATTTGACCCTTTATGTGTAGTTTTGTAAATAAAAATCCAAATCTGCATCCATGTCAGGCAAAGAATGCCCTGTCCCATGCTCTTCAATCTGCCCGCCATGACTGTGATTTGCTGAGGGAGCAGTATGAGGAGGAGCAAGAGGCCAAGGCTGAGCTCCAGAGAGCAATGTCCAAGGCCAACAGTGAAGTGGCTCAGTGGAGAACCAAGTATGAGACTGATGCCATCCAGCGCAATGATGAATTGGAAGAGGCAAAGTGAGACTTTTTCTCAAACACATACATATGTAGATTTAAAAAAAAACATTTATAGAGTAAGAAAATTGCCATTATTATGGATTCCCAACTTTCTCAGGAAAAAGCTTGCACAGCGTTTGCAGGAGGCTGAGGAGGCAATTGAGGCTGTGAATGCCAAGTGTTTCTCTTTGGAGAAGACAAAGCAAAGGCTGCAGGGAGAAGTGGAGGACCTCATGGCTGACGTGGAAAGAGCAAACGCTCAAGCAGCTGGTCTGGATAAAAAGCAGAGGAGCTTTGATAAGGTAACTGAAGCATCTTGTAACCCACTGCTGCTAAGAGTCAAAGCATTTCATAAAGGCCTTTGCAGATTCTGCCTTAGACAAACTACTTTTTCTGTTTTCTATAGATTCTTTCTGAGTGGAAGCAGAAATATGAGGAAACTCAGGCTGAACTGGATGGTGTACAGAAAGAGTCTCGCTCCCTCAGCACTGAACTCTTCAAAACAAAGAATTCTTATGAGGAAGCGTTGGAGCAGCTCGAAGTCCTCAAACGAGAGAACAAAAACCTGCAACGTATGTAGATGATTTCTTATAGATGGTTCATCACATTTATTTACCCATGCAATCATCCATGCATCCATCTGTGTATCTGTCCATCCAACCATCCATCGATTGCTCACAGTAGCTGTGATCGCCTGCTGTTTAAACATCATGTTTGCAAGAGGCAGCCAATCAGAAGATAGTAGATTTACCATGATAGCTCCCTTTTTAGAAAATAACTGATTATTTTTCATGTGATCAGTAACTGAGCGTTACATGTTGTTTTACATTTATAGAAGAAATTTCTGATCTGACTGAACAGCTCGGAGAGAATGGCAAAGCCATTCATGAGCTGGAGAAGACTAAGAGGCAAAGTGAAACTGAGAAGACAGAGATTCAGACTGCTTTGGAGGAAGCTGAGGTGACCTAATCTGATTTCTTTTTAAACATAATTCACACAAACCTTATTATTCTTTTTTCCCTTCTGTGTAACCGTTCAGTCTTTTTAATCTAGGCTTCTCTGGAGCATGAGGAATCCAAAATTTTGCGTATTCAGTTGGAGCTCACTCAGGTCAAAGGGGACATCGATCGCCGGCTGGCAGAGAAGGATGAGGAGATTGAGCAGATGAAACGCAACCACCAGCGTGTTTTGGAGACAATGCAGTCAGCTCTAGATGCTGAGATGCGGAGCAAGAATGATACCATTCGAATTAGGAAAAAGATGGAGACTGACCTCAATGAGATGGAGATACAGCTTAGCCATGCCAATCGACAGGCTGCTGAAGCCCAGAAGCAGCTGAGGAACATACAAAGCCACCTCAAAGTAGAATATGAAACGCCACTTTAAGTACAAGATTCATCGGTTATGAATGTCTAATCATGGGAAAATTAGACATCGTCTTTCTCTCTGTAGGAACAAACCATTCACCTGGATGAGGCTCTGCGGACCCAGGAGGACCTGAAGGAGCAGGTGGCCATGGTGGAGCGCAAGAGCAGCCTGCTACAGGCAGAAGTGGAGGAGCTGCAGGCTGCTCTGGAACAGTCAGAAAGAAGCCGGAAATTGGCTGAAGGGGAAGTAGCTGATGCCTGTGAGCGAGTCGGGCTGTTACACTCTCAGGTAACTCGTAATAGTGAAAAAGCTCTTTTCTTTTTTAGCTTTAAATCCAGTATATATCCAAGTTATAAGAAATATTTCTCCATATCAGCAAATAATAGTGTCAAGCAATGTTCCCTCTAATTTTTCATGTGTCGGAGCGAACACACAAACTCTCTGAGCGGACACTTGGACCACTGTGAGCGACAGTAGACATGTGCACTGTGGTCACGCCAGCATCGAATCCATCCAAGTTACATGTTTATTAAAATAATCAAATTACAGCATTTATGTTAGACTACTTTTAATTAACTGCTTTAGCCCACTTACAATGAAAATTAAAAAAAAATCTTGTTCGTGACCTGTGTAGTAAGTTAACACTATTGGAAGTAAAAAAATAACTTGAACTCCAATTTTGAAAACACAACTTTCTTTTCTTTTTCTGACTTGTATTATGAGTCTGTGGTCTGGGAGAGAGTCCTGTAACTCTCTGTCTGCAAAATACAGTATACAATGACCAATGTTGGGCAATTAATTATATAGTTACTTCTTAAAAAAAGTTACTGAGTTTTGCAAACAAAGTTTTTTGCTGCTGTTTACCTAAAAATGCAGCCAAGGGTTTTTTTAAATAAACATTTTAAAATATTTACAGAACAATCAGCTGTTCTGCATCAAATTTGATGCCACACACATTATTTGTGTCACTCCAAAAAATAATTTCTGTCCACTATGAGATAAAGGAGAACAACAGCCTGATACCTGCAGGCCTGACAACAGGAGATGTATCACTCCTGTAACACCTGTAACATTCAGCAGTCGCCTCATTGTTCTGACACACACAACAAAACTATTGACTACACTACACACTAACTACACAAGATTTGCGCTAAACGTAGCAAATCTCTCACATCTCAAAACGCTGCTGTCACTCCTAAATTTTCCCCCTTCCTAAACAACTAAACGCCATGTTACCATATCATTTTTTGATTGGTCGACATGGTACATTTTTCTACTAATAGGAAAGGCTGGAGGGCGGGAGGGGTGGTTTTGTTTTTGCTCACGTTTGAGGTTTTCCTTATAAAACGCCGTTTTTACCGTTTCTTCCCGCAGTAAATATAAACAACGATAGTATTCAGGAAGAAAACCAAACATTGCAGATATTTTTATCATAAGTCTGGTTTTACGTGGCCTATCAACACAATTTAAAAACTGGTATAAAGTCCACACTTTTTCTGTCAATTGTTCCGTCTGTCCTGCTCACATCTCCAATGGTTGTACACTAACGTGGCTTCACTCCACATCAGCCACGCCGCTTTGCTAGCTAAAACACCGGTGTCGGACGCTGTCATAGCCTGTCATCGATGTTGAATAGCTGCATATATATGAATGTGAATCGCATCGTTGGCTGGACTATGGGATAAGGTGGCATCGTTCTAATCCCATACTGGAGCAGCCAGTCACTCACTGACTAACACTGCAAAACAGAATTGTTAAAAGTTTTCATTTTAATTTCAATTCAGGTTAGATGTTTTTTTTTTGTGCGCAACGCAGATTTTCTGTGCGCAGAGACCGTGCCAGCAGTGCGCAATTGCGCACGCGCACAGCTTAGAGGGAACAATGGTGTCAAGGTGTGTGCTGTGTGGCAGGCAGTCGCAGGACTCAGAAACAGATGGTTGAACACAAAGCGCAGCTTTTATTGCCGGGAAAACTCGGATGCTAAAGTACAGAGAACCGAACATAATAACTGGAAACAGAGAACTAAGAGGCTAGAGACTATGAGATGGTAAGAGTGTGTACGTTAGCGACGCGACAGCAAGGAGTGAATGACAAAGGACTAAAAGACACAGACTCAGAGACCCAGACACAGTAATACCAAAATACAAAAAACTTGTGAAATATAGTGAAATATCTGCAGGTGGGTAATGGGGCTGCTGATACAAAATTAAATATGTTGTTGGACTTGTGAGAGTTCACTCATGAATTGTTAGCACAAGTTCGCTTTTATTGACAGCTGGTTTGTTGTCATTTGGCTGCAGAACACCGGTCTGCTCAACTCTAAGAGAAAGCTGGATGCAGATATCAGCCAGCTGCAGGGGGAGGTGGAGGATGCCATCCAAGAGGCTCGTAATGCAGAGGAAAAAGCCAAAAAGGCCATCACTGATGTAAATGTCTTTATCCTCAATTTTATTCAGCAATCGTTCATTTTCCATTTTTCAATGACAAAGTAGACTTTGAACATCAACCTAACCTCCTGTGCAAATGTAGGCAGCAATGATGGCAGAGGAACTGAAGAAAGAACAGGACACAAGCAGTCACCTGGAGAGGATGAAGAAGAACCTGGAGGTATCTGTGAAGGATCTGCAACACCGCCTGGACGAAGCAGAGAACCTGGCTCTGAAGGGGGGCAAGAAGCAGCTTCAGAAACTGGAAGCACGGGTATCATAGCCTTTCATAAACAGTACCTGAGAAGCATCACTTAGAACGATGACCACAGTTGATGCTAAATTTGTTGAGTGCTGACTTTAGGTGCGTGAGCTGGAGGGGGAAGTGGAACTTGAACAGAAAAGAGCCGCTGATGCCATAAAAGGAGTCCGGAAATACGAGAGGAGAGTCAAGGAGCTCACTTACCAGACTGAGGAGGACAAGAAGACTGTTTTGAGACTACAGGACCTCGTAGACAAGCTGCAGCTCAAAGTCAAGGCCTACAAACGACAAAATGAAGAAGCGGTAAGATCTTCTCGTGAAGTGAGAAATTTGATATTCTCATCATTGTTATTTGGTAGCTAAATTTCAGACTTTTCCTACAGGAGGAGCAGGCCAACGTTCATCTTGCTAAGCTGAGGAAGGTGCAACATGAGCTGGAGGAGGCGCAGGAGCGTGCAGACATCGCTGAATCCCAGGTTAACAAGATGAGAGCTAAAAGCAGAGAGTTTGGAAAGGTAAAGTTACAAACCTGAATATTTTGTTTTCTCCTGCAGTCATTCACATTTACATTATCAAGCTGTGTTTAACCACCAGTTAAAAAAAGCATACTTGTTGCCTATGTGTGGCCTAACATGGATGGAAATGCTGGGAATGGGCATCAGTGGCTACGGAGACTGCAGCAGGAAATTAAAAAAGAATAATAAGAGTGGATTATTTTATATTTTTACTTATATATTTTATTTTATTTCCTTTTCTTCTTGTCTCAGGCTGCAGAATCCGAGTAAAACTTCCAGCGATGGCAGAACTTATTAGCATAAATGGAAATGAACAAACATTTGTTGTTTTGCTGTGAAACTGTAGCAGAATAAAGTGATTTAAAGCATAACGTTGTTTAATGTTGTTAGTTTTTTCTCTGCATTCAATATCAGCCATCACAATCAAGTGCAATGTTCCACCAGCCCACGCAACAATCACAATCTCAATATTTCATATTATATCTTAATATTAGCAGAAATGAGTGGAAACCTTTCCTTGATGTGTTCATGAGCAAGTCTAACTTCTTTTTGTGGTGCTAATTAGCCAGCTAGCGACAGCACTCTAACAGATAATCAGTTTCACAGGAGTGAGAGGTTTATATATAAACTGCTATGTATGTGGGCAGTTAGCATCTAATTAGAGCAACTGTTTGCAGAGATTAGGGCAAGGCCTGGTGACATTTACATTCTGTGTTAAAATAGCCATCTTCTTCACTGTCACTCATCTACATCTACTTAATCCTCGGAAGGCTCTAGAGGATTACCACAAGATGGACTATTAGGGTGTGCCACTCAATTCTCCACAACACATGGATCGTGTTTTTATTCATTGTCAGTGCTTTAAAGTCCTCATCATTACAGGTATTGAATTTGTCTGGGGGAAAGACTGAAAGCCAAAGTCTGACATCGACATGTTATATATCAGAAAGACTGAATGGAGTCAGAATAAGACTCTTTCCCTTCGTTTGGTTACGTTTTTATTGGTTTTCCAGCACTTGATGAATTCCAAGAAGCTTTTGTCCTGTCTCATTCGTAATGTCATTTGAACTTTGGTTACCTCATGAACTAAGAAAGACGTTTGGCTATTTTTTTTTTTTTTGCTTAAAACTTCAACAAGTTCAACAGCTAGATGATAACACTGCCTACTGTTTGTTTGCTGCTGAGTAGTAATAGTCTGCATTTGGAGATTGCTGCTATGAATAATAACGCCTCTTGGCCATCGCTCTCTGAGACTGGTTCTTCCTGTTCAAAGGGAGTTTTTGCTTCCCACTGTCGCCAAAGTGCTTTCTCGTAGGTTAACTGATTGTTGGGGGTTTCTCTGTTTTCTCTGTATTACTATAGAATCTTTACCTTCCAATATAAAGTGCCTTTTGGCAACTATTGTTCTGACTTGGCACTACAGAAATAAAACTGAACTGAAATGAATTAGAATATGAGTTGTACATGTAGCACTGGGGAGTTTCATGTGAATATGATTGTATAATGTTTCTTTCAAAATGTACCTGTTGCTTCAGTTTAGTTCTAAAAAAAAAAAGCAATAGCTTTGTCAAAACACTGTATGTTAATAAATGTGAATAATCTGAGAGCAGCTGCTGTGATTCATTTCTCTTCAAACATCTTCTTTTTCCAGAAGTGTCTGCAGGCTGATCTCCATTTTTGTTCCCTCTTTGTCCTTTTTATCTGTAGAAGAAACAGACACCCAAACATTAGAAAAAGAACATGAGTTGAGTGTATGAGGTGAAGTTTTGATATATATATGTACATACATATATATATATATATATATATATATATATATATATATATATATATATATATATATATATATATATATATACATATATATATCAAATATATATATATATATATATATATATATATATACATATATATATATATATATATATATATATATATATATATATATATATATATATATATATATATATATATATATATATATATATATATATATATATATATAAATATTACCATTCCACTCTTCAGTCTCCCCAGAGCATGGCTCCGCCATCTGAAAAAGTAAAATATATAACTGAAATTAACATTAGGAAAAGAAAAAATGCTAATACATGTCATTTTCAGACAGCTGGAATTAACATAACTTCACTCTGAGTAGGAAGCTGATTGAGAGTCCAGCTGGATTCAGCCTGCTTTGCTCTGTTTTCCATGTCATGGAGTGCAGAGATGATGCCATTTCTAGCCGTTGTGAGGTTTTCATCAAAGTCCATGAGGTGGAAGGATTTTGAGTGGTTAAGAAATTTTTTGTAAATGTCTTTCACCATGTTCCAGGCCACCAATGTGCAGCCCCGGTCGAAGTAAGCCCATGTGAAAGATGCAACCAGGGAGAAGCTAGCAATTGCTGCGTCAGCCAGCAGTTTACAGATGTGAGCAGCAGCTTTTTAGGCCCTGCTTTTTAGAAACACAGTCAAACTGGAGCTCTTCTTTGTGGCCTGAGGATGTGAGGGTGTGTCTTCCACAAGTGAGTCATCCAGAAAGAGGAACTCAAGAGCAGTATTTACCACCAAGCTGTGGTGGTCAGCTGCAACTTGATGAAAAGCATCCGTTTGGAGCGCTTGCTTGTGTGAGAGCTTGTAAAAGAGCTGAGCAGCTTGTTGGACAGGTGCGTGAGGAAGGTCCATTAAACCTTAGGGCAGGGAGAGCTCAGTAGGTAGAGTGGTTGCCCCATGATTGGAAGGTTGGGGGTTCGAATCCACTGAGCGCTTACTGTTACGTCCCTCTGCAGCCCCTACTCATCTCAATGTTTTCAGCTGGTGCTAATTGGCCACACCTAGTCAGGTGTGGATAAAAGCATACCTGAGGCAAGCTTCCCGGGGAGCTCACTAGTCTTTGCCTTGGTGGCACCAGCCATTTTAGCCAACCTGATATTCCATTTTAAGGTAAAACCTCGTTTCACCTACACTCTGGTATTCGTCTCCTTTTTTTATGTTGCGGCTTTTGAGCCGGGTTGTAACACTTACCCTGAGGTACCCCTGAGCAAGGTACCGTCCCTACACACTGCTCCCCAGGCGCCGCTTTGGTGGCTGCCCAATGGGTGAAATGGAGAGGAGTAATTTTCCTACAGGGACTAACACATACACATTACCTGCTCTGCTTTAGGTTGGAAGACTGAGGGACACATTTGAAGACCCTCCACAGCGACCTTTATGTAGCAGGTAGAGGAGAAGTGTGAAGGACTGTGTTAAGGATAATTACTGGTTCATTTCAACCTTGTGTATTTTCTATTAATGTAGCTGCTTTGTATCTACGAGTCAGGCCAACTCCACACTCTCCAGCTCTCATGTAGAGATTCGAGGCAGAGAGCGCTTGCCTCTTTTAGGACAAAAAAGCAGGAAACTGCCTGAGGCTTTTTTTCAAACAAAGCTTGTGCATTAAAAAACACGGTCATGGTGACATCAGGCATTGTTTTCTGGTTAGAGATCAGCTTGCTTTAAAAGTTTACCTATATATATCATTACCTAAATATATCATGTGGTTGGCACATGTATGTGCCAACCACATGATATATTTATTGAGATTAGCGGCTGAGACTTTATAGTCTCAGCCGCTATAAAAGTGTTTTTCGAGGTCACAAATCAAAGGAGCATTTGGACGTTGTCCCATAGACCAACTGGACTTCTTTTATAAACCATTAAAAGCAATCCAGTGTTAAGTCCCACATGGGCTTCATTGTTCAGACCTAGTCTTTTATATTCAGTCTGTGGAGCCATATCAATAGGCAATAACCCAGACTGCAACCAAACCAATTCTACGTTAAATCCTTTACTCATGAAACACCACATTAGATCGTTACCTCTCTTCTGAACAGCTTTGTGAGACATTTCTCTTCTTGAAATTCCTCCTGGAGCTCTTCTGAGTCTCCATCTGAGTGAGACAGAGTTGCTGTGCAGAGGTCCAGGCCTGTGCAACAGGCAGTACACCGTCTCAGAAGGAAGACTTTACATTTCTGCAATTCTCAAATATCTGTCAAGCACTATGGGAATGCACAATAAGGTTAGGTGAGATGGTGCCATTCTATCAACATTAAATCCTTTGTATATGTCTTCTCTCTAAGCTACCGCTACTGCTTTAATGAATTGTTAATGTACTGATGCATTACAGAACAGCTATAAATTGCTCACAAGGGCTAGTTGTAGGTTAAATATCCTCCTTCACTTCAAGAGAGACTGACAGTGTTATTCCAAAAGCATTAAAAAAAAATCATGCTCAAAAGATCTTGGTTTATTGACTCTGGGTACACAGCAACCAAATAAAAGTCTAAATGGGACCAAAGTTCCAAAAATAAACAAAAACAAAACAAGAAACCCCCCCAAAAAACCCAACAACAGTGACAAGTCTTGTTGTCACATGAAATGCCTGTGGGCATTAATTTAAACAGTTGTTTTTGCAGCATTTTTGTGAAGCAATTAAAGTTTCATGTTGTGCTCCACAAACTCGCACTTCTGCTTGATAACCAGTAGTCTGTAGCAGAGAGCTTTTTATTTGTGGCTGCATTATTGCTCATGACTCTTCGATGATTGTTTACTTTAAAAGAACACGCCACTAATTTAAATCATTAAAATCTGTTAGCTTGTCATCTACAGTTTGAAAAGGATGAAAGAGAAGAAGCAACCGAAGAGCTTTATACAAAGTAACTCTTTATTGATTTTTTTGTTGTTGTTTAGTTGTTTATTATTTAGCTTATTTTTGTATTTTGAACAGCAGTGTAGTGAAAGTGTGGACATAGGAGGATAGTAATAAACTGCTGTACTAATCCTCTAATTACATTATGTCACATAGCCTTGAGTTAACATGTACTTGTGTTGTTTAATATCTAATTTTTTTGTCTTCTGATTTGTGAGTGATCAGCTTTCTTTTTTGTGAAATATGGTCTCTGTTTTACTGTGACTCGTGCTGATCTGATTGTGTTGCCTGAATAATCAATGATATGCCATGACACACTGGAATAGGGTAAAGGAAGGAAGTCTAAGCTCATGTGATCATGTTCATATTGAGGGCAGCATTGGTTCCTAATACAGCTGCTTCACTTCAAGTGAAAATAAACTGTTTAGGTAACTAGACAACTAGCCTCCGCTGTTTTACTAGACATGCTTTCACCTCCAGTAGTATTCTACTGATCGCAATGATTATTGTGGTGCCAACCAGCTTCCCAAATGCAGCAATAGAATTGCAAAACTCCTCAGTGCAAACCTAATAAACTCACTAAAAGATAGATAACACAGATTGATGAAAAGATAAACAGTCGCATTGTTTATTTATTTATGTAGAAATAAATAAATTCACAAAAACTAACCCAAAAAGTTAAAACAGTATAAAAAACTATGACTCATCTTCCTCATTTTAATGAAATTGAGTAAAAGTGGAGATACAGCCCTTTCTTGTGTCAAGTACGCTATGATAAAAGCTTTCCGGTTAAGCTTGTCAAAGTAAAACATAAAAGTGCCCACGTGCCCATACACCAGGTTTCTGTGGCGAAACAAAGCATATGAAAACATGCACAGAATGACGTCAGCTACTCATGTGAGTCAAAAGCTCATGTTTCAGATTGCTTTGTTTCAGTCATTTTTTGTCTTTGTGATGTTATAGAAAGGGGATATCCCGAATCTAGTCATCTCCAGGGACGGACTGTGGGTGTGAGCACAAAACCCCCCACCCAGCTGGCTTAAAGGTAGGTGGGGAGGCTTGTTTCACAATGAGTCCCCCAAAGTTTATTCTGTTCATCTGGACGTACCGTCTTCAGTGGAAGAAACGTTTCGTTGCTCATCCAAGTGACTTCTTCAGTCTCAGCTGACTGCAGGTTTCCCCAGTCTTATAAACAGTCAAGATTTACTCACCTGGATGACTGAGCATACATCAAGACGTTTCACAATGAGAATAAATCAGTCCAAACATAAAAAATAATAATTGTTTCACTTTTAATGCTTTGACCTAAATTAATGATGAACAAACTCTTATTTTCATCGTTTCAAAAAAACCAAAAACTGAATTTTGTTTTCTTGTGCAGTGTCCCTTATTTTCTCGGTTTGTCTCATTTGTGTGTTTATTTACCTGCATGGCATATAACTAATATATGTACACACACGTTGCTCAATTACAGAAAAAAAAACTCCGTGGTGAGGTTTGTACTTTTATTTTAAAGGGAAACTTAGCCAGCTTCCGCTTTCCTCTGCCTCGCTCTTCCTACTTGACAGCCTTGTAACGAGTTTCTGAGACAGCGTGCAGGCTGGCAGGCACACTGGAGGAGCAGAGCGCTCAGGGGCGTCCTGACAGCAGCAGCGGTAGCGGCGGTACCAACAGTGGGAGGAAAACAACCTGTTCTCCAAGTTCTCCACAGTTTCACTCCGCCTCTCTACAGCCCTAAAAACCAAACTTCAGTTCCATTAAAAAGTTTGCTCTTTCCTCTGAGGGTGGTGGAGATCATCATCATCATCGTCGTGTGGCTTCTTGAGTGAGCAGTGGTCATGTCGGGATCGCACTGCAAAAGTTTGTACCCCTTCAGCGGGGAGCAGCACCAGCAGGGACTGAGCTTCGAGGCAGGGGAGATTATTAAGGTGGTCCAGGCTCTGCCTGGAGGTTGGTGGGAGGGAGAGAAGGATGGAGCCAGGGGATGGTTCCCCTCCAGTTACGTCCAGGTCCTGGAGGTAAGGCTGCAGAATAGATTGTTTTGACTTTTTAGGACTGCATTGGATGAAAATGTGCTTGAGTAAATTGAACTTATTTGGCTTTAATTTTGATGAAAACAAGCAGAAAAGTGTATTTTTAATGCCTCTGTGACTCTTGACACACACACACAGTAACAGCTTGGTTTGAACCACAGATGCACACTTGAAGATAAAGACAGCATTGAATGATGCTCTAACAAATAGTTTTCCCGTGCTGTGCTTATCAGATTAACTCAGACCTTCCCAGCAGTTACCTCTCCGCCTGGCTGAGCGGCTGCGCACTTCCTCATTCCATACGCATTCCAATGAAGCGCTCAGGTCTCCTCTCTGTGCGCCTGACTGCTCTTCATGGTCAAAACCTTTCAGTCCTCGCCCTATCTATCCCCTCTGTGGGTTTAGCCACACTGCTGCTACAAGTCTCACTAGATCTCCTACCTTAACATCGGCATGTATGGCTCTGAGAGGAGTAGTCAGTTTTTGACACCACCCTGTGTTCTGAGAGTTGGTTACAATCATGTTGGGCACTAAGCCCAGCATTCTCAGCGATGGCATTTTTATCTTATCTAGATAGCATATGCAGAAACTTGATTAGTGACAGCTGAATGGTGCTGATGAAAAAAGGGCCATTTGCAGGGGTAGGAAAACAAAAGACCGTTCAAGCACAGCATCTCTTATCTGGTCCCAGACCAGTTTAGGGACAGAGCTGATGGGTGGGGCAGTCGGGCGGTGCAGGTTGGAGAGTTTCATCAAGCAAACCACAATGAGCTCTAAAGGTGCAACATGTTGGAAATGAAATGGCAGAAGGGTCTTTCTGCTTAATAATAGGGTGATGTTCACGTGTTAGTGTTTTAATCATGACAGAGTTTCAGTATGATACGGTTCCAAATAACTTTAATGAATCATGACACTGAAAGGTGTGAAAAGTTGCCTTTTATAATGAGTAAAGGCCAGGCAGAAGTCAGAACTACAGCACCATACACTCCCATGTTACACTGCTAACACAAACCCCCTTTGGGGTCGTGTCAGGGAGGGGATCCGATGTAAAACTGGTCAATCAAACATGCGTTGCTAGCCGCTGTGTTGACCCCTCATAGCAAGGGAGCAGCAAAAATAGTTTTTTAAAAAGATCTCTATGGACAGTTTCCCTCATCATAGTCAGTGCGTGATGGGTAGTTTGTTTTTAAATCTAAAATATCCACATGTGCACTGGTAAGACCTAAATGTAGGGACATTGCTGCTTTGACTGATGCATGGACAGAGGTAGCTAAAGCTCCCTCGCAGACTGATCAGCACCAGAGCCCCGATTACTGTAAGAAGTTTGAATACTGAAATAACTCGAAATGATTCACCGCGGCATATGCATGTGTGTACATACGTGTGTGTGTGTCATCTAGGAAAAATGTGGTCCTGGAAAGAAGTACCACAAACATAGTTTTGTGTGCTCTGGCAGGTGTCTGTTTGTCTGACTGTCTGCCGGTCCACGGGCAGATTGTGTCAGCTTTGTTTGAGATGTAATTACAAAACTTCACAGGTGTGTAGTAGAAGGCTGCATTCCACAAGGATGTGTGATTCCTTTTTGTGTCTTTGACATTGAAGACATTTCATCTCATTTTGATTTTATGTGTTTTTGTATCTTTAGGTGTTTTTTGTTGTCTTTGAAGTAATATTTTTCTGATTTTTCTGATCATTGTTTCTCTGGACTTATTTTATCCCTTTTTTGTTTTTTGGTTGTTTTGTGTCTCTTTGTGTCTTTTTGGTGATTTTGTCCCATCCTGTAGTTATTGTGTCTTGTATTTTTAGGATTATTTTGCATGACTTTGTAGTCATCTTTGTCTGGCTTCAAACCTTTTGTTTCATCATGATAACACAGCAGTCCTTTTAAGCATAGTGCAAATTCTACATGTCAGTAGCACAATAAAACAAACATTTGCTTGTTTCTTACTGGTATAATCTTCATTGTTGCTGTTATTCTGTGGATGAAGGATGAAATCTAGTTGCATCAGAGCTAGACTGAATGCACTACGATATGTTATAGGCCAGAAATCACCTTTGAAATGCTCTTAAAAACTCTGATTAGGTGCAGTCCTCATGGTAAGAATACTAAAAAGATGACAGAATATATAATTTTGTAGAACCGGCCAGTCTTCCCCTGCTGGGTGCACTGGCACTTTTTGTAAATCTCTGATGCAATGTGAGGAAAGAGCTCGCCCCTTAAACACGGGTGCATTTGGAAACAATTTGCTTATCTGAAACAAGGTGTGACTCATCACACAAATAAAATTTCTCCCCAGTTTATTGTGAACCCACAGATCTCTGCGGTCTGCAGATCATGTTTGATATATTCAATGTTGTGGGTACAACCGCCAGAAGTAACCGCTTACCCACAGTTCCTGTCTGCACCGGAGTGGAATCTTCTAAAAATAACCTTACACATCAGAGAAATGACACGGGAGTAAAGTGAGGAAAGTCACTCATCAGTTAGCTTTGTTGGTTCAGTATTGAGCTGGTAAGGTGTTTTTCCCCCTGTTCTCTAACAGCATGAGTCAGTCTGTTTTCCCCAACAGGCCAATGACGTACACTGGGTTATGTTAATTAGTGATTCTAAAGCCGACCATAGGTATGAATATGAATGAGAATATGAATAGTTGTATGTAATATATCTTAGTTCTGCAACAGATTGGCAGCCTGTCCAGAGTGTACTCTCCCTCTTGCCGTATATCAGCTAGGATGAGCTCTAGCCCCCTGTGAGTAGCAGAAAATGGGTTGAAACAGTTAACTTTGAGTGAACTAACAGTTAGTTGACAATATGAACTAAAACTAGCATCAACAGCATTTTTTCCAGCATCAACAAAAAGTGCAGGTTCTCCCCAAATTAATTTACTTGTCCAACTATGATTGTAGGGGGATAGTCACAGTGAGATTAACCCAAAAGTTAGCAAAAGTACCAGTTCCATGAGTGAGGTAAAAACAGAAGTCGAAGTGGCCACAACCCTAGGGCTGTTCGATATAACGATATATATCGGATGACGATATAAAAACGTCTATCGTTTCATTTTACGCTATCGTTTGTTTTGTGGTGTCGCAAAATAAACTGTTTACGACAATATTTTTTCATCGTTTTGATGGTCACTGTAGTGGCTATATTAATTTCTTAAAGTTCTCTCTTTCTCTTATATTTAATATAACCACACTACAGACGGACAAGCGCCTGTTTTTATGCGTTGTTGTTAGCAACAACAACGGTAACACCATCGCGTGTCCGCTTGTTTATGTTCCACATAAACCTTTCACAATAAAGCTCAAGATCCTGTTGAGATTTTTCAAAATAAACTGAATCACGTGAAAGAGCAGATTATTTACAGATGAGAAGTAAAAAAGAGCTGCCAGGTGCTAAAAAATAAACCTTAGACTCAAACGTTAGAACAGGCTTTTCCCCGCAGCACGCCGTGTAATAAATACTCACAAAGGCGGCCTTTACAACTTATGTCTAAAAATGTACAGTTTCATGCATCGGTTAAAACACTCGACTCCAGCTACATGACGCGCAGCTGGAAAGACTTCCCGCAAGTCGAGCTGCCCGAGATTCACAGAATTTACAGAAAATGTTACATTTTTGTGATTTATATCGTTATCGGGACGATAGAATTCTTATATCGGGATATGAGATTTTGGTCATATCACACAGCCCTACACAACCCTATAAAATACATTTTAACTTTAAAATTCAAAATGGTGATATATATATATATATATATATTTTTTTTTTTTTAAACTGCCATATACACTTAAGGTGATTGTAAACATATAAACCAAAATAGGTTTTGCACTAAACATTCTTTTCAATGTTGTAAAGATTGTCATTTTAACATAGGAGTCGATGATCATTGGCTCTCTTTTAGATGTCTGCCTCAAGTGGCCAGTAGATTAACTGCCGTTTTTTTTTTGTTTTTTTTTTTACTCCTACATTTCCTTCATTTTTCAGCTCTGAGTTTACAGCTACACCTCATTAACTCAGCCGGTGCTGTTTGCATGTTGTGAAACTGGTGTCATTAAAAGTTGCCCAATTAGTTATTGGAAGTAACAGTTTGCAATGCACCCATGCATGCACAGACATCATTGCTGGGTTTATCTTGTATGAAAGAAATGTTAAAAAGGTAATTACTCTCAGATAAGATTTAAATTGTTTCCCATATTTCCTCAGAGTTTAAAATTCAGAGCAGAAAAGCAGTTAAGATATCAGTGATTAAAGAAAAGATTTAATCCCCCACCACCTCTTTCCACCCCTGTAATGTTAATCCTGTCCTAATGAGCTTAATGCAATATTAATGCTTAATGCAAAGAAAACAGAAACTAAGTATACCTCTGTCAACACTACTACCAGGATTATAGTATTATAATCTGGAATGAAGGTTGACCTCCCACTTCATGTAAGCTAAAGTACACATATTGAAACTTGAGATTTCACAGTCAGTGTGTCATCTGTGCTGTAGGTTGATCAGACATGTTTTGAAGGCTGTAAGATCGCACAATGAAATGACTAATAGTGAAAAAAAAAAGCCACTTCTTTATTTTCCTCATTTAGTTTACGTTTTCAAACCTCAAAAAAAAAATCTGTTCTCTGGCGCAGAGTAACTCCGCTCCCTAACTTTCAGAATCATAAGTGATCATAAATACAGGACATGCATTAATCCCTTTGTATAGCTGGCACATTTAACAATGGAGCTGTGACCTGGCTCTGTTGTCATCTTCAGCATTGTCGCTTTGTTCTACAAACAGCGTCATTCTTCTGAGCGTAATGAATCATTCACATTGTAGTTCTGCTGTTTTTAACAGACCAACACTTGTTGCTGCTTTAAAGTTGGGCTAATATTCAAAACAACTGCCTGTTAAAGACCAAAAGCTGAACTCTTAGCAGTAAAACACATTTAATATTTGCTTGTGTTTATCTTACGCTGTGTTTTCAGGATTTATTTTCATCTATTCTTTGTCACCGTACAACTTACGGTCTAATTTCAAATTTAATTACAATGGTTACTACAGCATGGACCTTTTCTAGACTTCTTGTGAACATATCATTAGTTATTGTAACACTGTACTCCCCAACGTTATTGCAAGGATGTTGCAACATAACTATAACGTAGTCCGACTGAGTCAGAGACAAGCAGTCAGAAAATGATACATGTTATAAGGAAGCTTACAAGCTTTGCTCTTCCGGAATGTTGATAACAATTAGAACCCAAGTGATACAGGATTTTTAAGAATGATACAAATACTTCAAAAAGCCAATATTCTGATATATGGCCGTATTGACATATAAAACAAAAGCAGATTTCCCTAACATCTGTTTTGTGAAGATGGGATACAACGCACATCATGGTGAGATATACCAGGGTTTTGTAGGAAAGGAGAAATCACCTTGTTGGTGCAAAAATACTGGTTTATGGCCATCAGACTGTATTAGTATTGGAGGCTTTTGTAGATTCAACCAAAGAAATGGGAACAAATCATGTCATTGCAACAGGCAGCGAGTAACAAAGTGTTTAAAGAGACCATTTTAAATTGGTTATGTTATGTGGTTCATTCATTGACCTCGGTGTTTCTATGCTTGACATATTCATAGGTCAGTGTAAGTGGCTTAACAAAAACAACAGAAAAAATGGTCAGGCAATAGCCAGTGTGCAAAGAGGAGATCTTGAGAAAGCCTGGGGAACGATTGTTCAAGATCAGTATAAAAAATTACAAGAAAGTCTGGCTGCTTGGAAGCAAAATATAAATCAATGGTGTGTGACTCAAGACTTTTGCACAATACTATAGCTGCCAGGTGATGTCCCAATGATAAAATCAGGACTTAACCACTATAAAGGAGCCACTTGGCAAAGGATTGGAGGTGCCTGTTACCTTTTTAATGTAATGGCTGTATTACATATATAAATAAAATTGAATTAAAATGAGTTCAAATGTGTCCAACTGCTCCTAAAAGTGTTTCCCACATAGTTACTTGCAATTATTTGGCCAAATATGAGAAACAAAGTCACGCTGTCATGTTTTTTTAAGAAACACTGATGACATCCTCCCACAGTTATCTTGCAAAGTCAAGTTTTTATTTGATAAGAAATTTAATAATGCTGCTCCCAAAGACGTTGTGACTAAAAACAGTGGTATGACACATTACATCACTGTTTGGCTCCTTAATGTCCAACTATTAAAGGGGAAATGAAAGAGCAGGTCGTTAAAGAAGTGATTGACTTTTTTCTATTAGGAGTTTATGCAGTGATGTCATTCACGAACCATGCACAGAGTTTAGATGTGAGGACTTTTGTCAGCAAATGAATACCATCCTTCCGTCTTTTTAGAAGTTCCTTTCATTCGTTAGCACATTTCCATCTCTATTCTTAATCACCCCAACCCGCTGCACATCCTTTCCAGCTTGATCTCCCTGCCTAGCCAGTCAGTGCAAGTTCTTTCCCTTCCTTTCTGTCCGGCCTCACACACACTTCAGTGAAAGCCTTTTCTGCCTTTGCAGTACCCCTAGCCTCCCAGCACTCCTGTCTACTTCTTCATCTCTCTGACTTTCCTACTTTGTTAACCTTTGTTAACCTCTTCTTTTGAATGCTTTCCTGTACTTCCCCTTGTGTCACTTTGTCCACGTTCCTCTCTCCAGAGGATACACCAAAAACCACCTTGGCGGTGTTCCTCACTATTCCGTCTGTCCTTTCCCAGTCAACTGGCAACTCTTCCCTGGCATCCAGAGTCTGTCTCCTGAACTCTACGCAACAGTCTTCAACTTCCACCTTTTTATCCTCACCTCTGCTTTCACTTGCTTCCTCTTCTTAATTTCCGAAGTCATCCTATAGGCTAGCATTCATTCTTACCTGCTACATTCTCTCCTGACACCATATTCACATATGAATTTACTTAATAATTGGGTTATGATGAACTGACAGGCTTTTTTTTTGCCAATTCACACACCGGTTGAATTTGTTTATGCAAATAACATGGCAGGTTAACTGATAATAGAATAATTTGTAGTTGCAGTCCTGGCTTCAGCATAAACAGACAGAATCCAGGCCATGCTGAGGTGACCCTTCTAAAATGGGTTTAATTCACTGAATTGTTGACACAGTGGGTTATAGCCCTTAACAACTGGGCAGAGGGTACTTATATGCTCTCGTTACTCTGGGGCTATATATGACATTTCCATAACAAATCAGGGCTCCCCATGAAGTGTTACACTATCAACATGGGCACTTAACATGTAACCAAAGCCTTGCAGCTGGGGGCTGCCTGGGGCCATCTGGAGGGAGACTCCCCACCCCCTCAATTCCTTCATATAGATAAAATATTTTTAGTGTAGGTTTCCCAGTAACTTATGGTTAAGTGCGAGTTTTCTTCCATGGAAAATGATGTAATTCTAATTTTCCTATATTTTAATATCAGTATATATTGTTTTTCCTCCAGCTTAAATGTCTTAAAAAGTCTTCATGTAGCCAGGGGAACTACTGTAAGCAATTTGGAACAAGCTGAAAATGGTGGAGAACCACTTTGTCTACTTAATGCTTGTCCCAGTAGAGAGTCAGCTGTGTTTATTGTGAAACTGGAGTGCTGAGAGCTATTTAGGGGGCTTCTAGTAGAGGTTTTAGGACGGTGATTTTGGCTGGCATAATCCGTGGTGTGGAATGCCGGGGGTCAGACGACTGCTGGCGAGTCTTCAGCGCACAGCCAGGTGTTTCCCCTGCGTGCTGGAAAAGTAACACCACCGCTCCTGTGCTGATGTCATTCTGAAATATAGTCACTTGTTGTCACGGAAAGCAGTTTGTGTGGAAATATCAGCTGGATAACTGTGAAGCACCCAACTTCACAATCACACCTTATCAATCACAATCTGTTGTTTGTTTTGACACTGAAGATGAGCTGTGTTGTTTTTATATATCTCCTTGCAGAAATAATAACTCGGTGCATTGGAACAGACAAAGCAAAGTAGAATGCTTTCATTTCTATCGTTCTGCTGAACTCACGTGCAGCTATTTTAAATTCTAGCATGAGACACATTAGCTCAGTTAAAGTGCAATCATAGTTACTTTCACTTAGGCCTAATTTTTCCAGCGTACTAAAGGAATTCAGCCAAAATGTGTTGACACATTACTCCGTAATAGTGCGTAAATCTGTGTGCTGGGAAAACTGAAAATAAATGAACATATTAAACTGTTGTTTAAATCTGACTCTCACTCATGTGTGTACAGCTTCTTTGGACTGAGCTCGGCTGAGGGTTGTGCTGTGAAGAGTATTTGCAAGCACGCATTGTCTGAGCTACATGGAAGATGGATGGTGTTGGTAATAGTTTATGTATCGAGTGTTTTTGTTGCTGGGATTATAGACTTGTTTAGGCATGTAAATCATATGGTCATGTCAGGAAAGAAGGTGGACTCCCATGGGAAGTCCTGGGATCTTTAAAATCTGTTACTGTGGACAAAGCAACCACCTGACCGTTCTGAGTGCTGTACAGCTCCATCTCCAGGCAAATGTTGCTAATAGGTATAACCATACCTCTAGAAACTTAATTAACTGTACTAAACCTAAAGGGTGGAGTCCCTTTTTGTAAGCTACAACTGTCTAGTTTCTGTGTGATGAGATTATACAGGGAGTGCAGAATTATTAGGCAAATGAGTATTTTGTCCACTTCATCCTCTTCATGCATGTTGTCTTACTCCAAGCTGTATAGGCTCGAAAGCCTACTACCAATTAAGCATATTAGGTGATGTGCATCGCTGTAATGAGAAGGGGTGTGGTCTAATGACATCAACACCCTATATCAGGTGTGCATAATTATTAGGCAACGTCCTTTCCTTTGGCAAAATGGGTCAAAAGAAGGACTTGACGGGCTCAGAAAAGTCAAAAATAGTGAGATATCTTGCAGAGGGATGCAGCAGTCTCAAAATTGCAAAGCTTCTGAAGCGTGATCATCGAACAATCAAGCGTTTCATTCAAAATAGTCAACAGGGTCGCAAGAAGCGTGTGGAAAAACCAAGGCGCAAAATAACTGCCCATGAACTGACAAAAGTCAAGCGTGCAGCTGCCAAGATGCCACTTGCCACCAGTTTGGCCATATTTCAGAGCTGCAACATCACTGGAGTGCCCAAAAACACAAGGTGTGCAATACTCAGAGACATGGCCAAGGTAAGAAAGGCTGAAAGACGACCACCACTGAACAAGACACACAAGCTGAAACGTCAAGACTGGGCCAAGAAATATCTCAAGACTGATTTTTCTAAGGTTTTATGGACTGATGAAATGAGAGTGAGTCTTGATGGGCCAGATGGATGGGCCCGTGGCTGGATTGGTAAAGGGCAGAGAGCTCCAGTCCGACTCAGACGCCAGCAAGGTGGAGGTGGAGTACTGGTTTGGGCTGGTATCATCAAAGATGAGCTTGTGGGGCCTTTTCGGGTTGAGGATGGAGTCAAGCTCAACTCCCAGTCCTGCTGCCAGTTTCTGGAAGACACCTTCTTCAAGCAGCGGTACAGGAAGAAGTCTGCATCCTTCAAGAAAAACATGATTTTCATGCAGGACAATGCTCCATCACACGCGTCCAAGTACTCCACAGCGTGGCTGGCAAGAAAGGGTATAAAAGAAGAAAAACTAATGACATGGCCACCTTGTTCACCTGATCTGAACCCCATTGAGAAACTGTGGTCCATCATCAAATGTGAGATTTACAAGGAGGGAAAACAGTACACCTCTCTGAACAGTGTCTGGGAGGCTGTGGTTGCTGCTGCACGCAATGTTGATGGTGAACAGATCAAAACGCTGACAGAATCCATGGATGGCAGGCTTTTGAGTGTCCTTGCAAAGAAAGGTGGCTATATTGGTCGCTGATTTGTTTTTGTTTTGTTTTTGAATGTCAGAAATGTATATTTGTGAATGTGGAGATGTTATATTGGTTTCACTGGTAAAAATAAATAATTGAAATGGGTGTATATTTGTTTTTTGTTAAGTTGCCTAGTAATTATGCACAGTAATAGTCACCTGCACACACAGATATCCCCCTAAAATAGCTAAAACTAAAAACAAACTAAAAACTACTTCCAAAAACATTCAGCTTTGCTCTCTCAGCTGAGAGTTGGAAAATGTGTTGATGCAATGATAGTCAGCTCCTTCTTCCACTCCTACTCTCTAGTGCAGGGGTGTCAAACTCCAGGCCTTGAGGGCCGGTGTCCTGCAGGTTTTAGATATCACCCTGAGTCAACACACATGAATCAAATGATTAGTTCATTACCAAGCCTCTGGAGAACTTCAAGACATGTTGAGGAGGTCATTTAGCCATTTGAATCAGCTGTGTTGGATCAAGGACACATCTAAAACCTGCAGGACATTGGCCCTTGAGGCCTGGAGTTTGACACCTGTGCTCTAGTGGATCAACTGTTTCGAAGAAATCCACCGATTTTGTAGGTATTATGGATTTTATTATGGACTTTGAGGTGGAGATCTTCACAGGACCAAAACAGTCTCTGAAAAAACACAAATCCACTGTAAATAGATTTATAGATCCCAAGCACCGCAAGACCCAACCTGAGTAGACCAGAGAATAAGAGAATTTATCCAAAATGATGCTGACCTAGAAACCCAACCCAAATTGTGCTTGTATTTAGGTATTGAACATGTTGAGACAACCCAGTTTAAACTAACTAGAATTTGGTCAATTTGGAATTGGGTAAGGTCGAAACAAGTCAGTTCAGGTGGGAAACGCCAGATAAATTATAACATCTATAACGAAGTCTATCAGTAGGTAATTCCCAACATGACACACACAGTCTTAACCAGGAGGATTAGATGGCACAACCTGTACTAACTGGAACATTTATGACTCTTTTCCACTAGCACCTAGTGGGCTTGACTTTGCTCTGCTCTACTCTATTCAGTTTCAGTCGTTTTCCATTTCACTTGAGCACCACCTCGCTGTGGGTGGGATCGTTATAGCAAGGTGCCCCGAAAGTCCCGTGACGTCTTTTGTATGTGGCACAAACACAGCACAATAATGGAGGCGATGTTTTGATACGTACTCAATCATCCAGGTAAGGAAATCCTAAAAAGTTTATGCCCTTCACCTGGACATAGAGTTTCAAAACGCAACGCCGAGATGATCAGAATCAACTTTTTGGGAATGGAGGCGAAGGTATAACTGCTATAGATATAGGTCTATAGATCTGTGTCAGACTCTAGGTAAAAGACGAGAGCCAGAGACCACACTGTTGGTTTGTGTTCAGCCATTTCCTTCACTGGTTTGATTCTTGTTAAGAACTCACTCTCATGATTCATCCAGTGTCATGACTCCCTGGCCAATCAGTGACATGCAGTCTGTTGGCGTTGCATTTGTGGCTCGACGTAGCTCGGGGTTGAGCATGTAGTGAAAAGTATCTGGTATCAGGTACCGCCACCTAATCGTAACCCTAAAAACCAAGTAGAGTAGACTCGAGTTGAGTGGACTAGGTAGTTTTAGGATGGCACAGTAAAATCTAACGCCTCATTTCCTCTAGCGCCAACTATCAGCTGGTCACGGCAAGAACTGCATTCGTTTGCGTTGAGAGCTCAGTGAGTTTAGTACTCGAGTGGAAATTGGAATAGAGGATTGAGACCATATCCGATCTTGAGATAAGCAGGCTCGTGCAGATAAGCTCTGCACACTGGTGAGCACGTTCCTCCACATGCAGAACATAGCATAGTAGGACATTATTTGTACGGGTGAAGTAGAAAAGTCACAGGGCATGTGAAATTCACATAAACTTGTAGAGGGCAAGATGTAACAGAACGGGCTTTGTTTGTTGCAGTGAAACACACTCTCACACACACATATATGCATGTGCTCAACGATGAGGCATTGGACAGACAATGACAGTTTGTGGGAGCATATGCACAATATCTCTATGTGACTGAGTGCATGTTTAAACAGGCATGTGAATCCCTCCTCCTCCCCGAGTGTCTGATGTGTCTCTAAATCTGGGAATGTGGCTTTGCTTTAGGCTCCCACATCTGCCCAAACCAAAACAATGTCTCCCAACAAAGATATGGTCCACAGACCCTGTCACTCTGTTTCCCTCTTCCCGGTCTCACTTGCCCCCCTCCCCCTTCAAGAACTGTTTAATTCTTTCACTGCACCACCCCTCCTACATTTACTTTCGCTGTGTCTTGACACTTTTTTCTCCTTAGGTCTAGTAGGCGGCGGCCCAACACGCATGTGAGAAATTTCTCCCCCACTGAGCGAGCCCAGAGGGTGAGGAGGTCAGTGGTACAGTCTCCTCTGAGGCCCATTCATAACACAGATGATAAGATATGTTTTCAGTGGTTTGCATGTGAGTCTTAAAGTTTTTGTTTCACATCAGTTTTTGCCAGTTCCCAGTATAACTTTCATCTTTACTGTTTCCTTTTCTTTTTCCCAAAAATGTTTAGTTTGTATTAGTTTCAGTCTTACTTTGTTTTGTGGATGTTATTTGTCAGGGGAAAGAATATCATCTTTGTGACAGTTTCATATTTTGTGACCACACCTGGCTGGATCATCATCAGATCATTTGGTCCCGGGTGAAGGTGTTGATTGGGCATCTGTTGTTCTTTTCACACAGACATCAGTGTCAGCATTTCATGTGTGAACCCAGGATGTGCAGACATGACAGTGTCGCCCTAGAAAGGGAAGGTGGAGGTATTTATGAGTGAATAATAGGAAACAGACACTTCCACTTGCTGTTACACCTTTGTTCCCATGCCTCTCTGACATGTAGCGTTAGGAGATGGAGTGAGCAGGGAAACAAGATCACAACGCTGCTGCATGCCTCGCTACGATTCTGCAGAAACTCCAGACCAGAGATGGCCCCCACTCTCAGGCTGCATCTTAGAGTTTGTGTATGTGGCTTATGCTCACTGGTGGCTGTTTACGACTCTGCTCCAGTGTGTGTACAGATGGAATTTGTTTGGTTTCTCCTCAAGACGTGCCCGACTGTATACAGCAGGAAATGACTAAACTCTGATGCAAACTACAGGCTGCATTTTATTTTGTTTTTGAAGGTCTAATTAGAGTAAGGATCAGGATCCTTGTAACTTTGTTATTATCTTTGGTAATAACTGAAGCAGACATGTACCAACCTAACCAACAGATTACAAGCAGGGATGAATTAATACTTCATCATCATAGGTGGTAACCGTAATCCTAATCCTAAAAAGAAAATACAAACAAGACAGCACAAGCGAGAATAGCCCACAGACGTTGTTTGTGATACATAGGCAGCTGAGCTGTCCGTAGGCTGTGCTTAGAACCACCACAGAAGCCTATTGGATCAATCTAATCATACTTAAAGTTGGGTTTTGTCTTAAATGACTCATATTCTGCTAACTCCATAGTTCTGATATTTGCACCTTACTAGTGAACTAGCTTTTCCTGATTCACAGATCAAGATAAACCTTATTTGCCTCACACTGGGCCTCGATGCAGCCTCTCCATTTACTGTCTATCTGAAACTGCTTGCTTTCCTCTCCCTTTAAGCCAGCTTTTTTCTGATTGGCTGCGCCTCACAAACAGGAAGGTTGAACAGCAAATGGGCAGCGCTTAGGTGTCCATATAATGGTAAATGGACTGATTCTTATATAGCGCTTTTCTACTCTCCCGGAGTACTCAAAGCGCTGTATACAACCCACCCATTCTCCTAAGCACTGACTCTAAACTGAGTGCTTTTCTAACAACATTCACACTCTGATGGATGCATCGGAGAGCAACTTTGTTAGAGGGTTAGTATCTTTCCCAAGGATACTTGATACTTGGCATGCAGACTAAAGGAGCCAGGAATCAAACCACCAACCTTCCGATCAGTAGGTGACCTGCTCTACCTCCTGAGCTACAGCCACAGTGGGAGTGGATACCTACTGACATCATAAAGCCAGGAGTAGAAAGGGAGATCTTATTTCTTCCTGCCATTGTAGTCTTGTCACAGAAATGCAGAGCAGACTATACACTGTACGTATTCCGTGACTTGGTGTAGAAGTATGATTAACATGGATTTCATTTGTTAGAAATACCCATAATTCTTTGCATCAAGTCAGTACAGCTGAGCTGACCTGTTGCAGCCTGCACTTGTTGCTGCAAATCCACATGTTGCTGTGAGGGCCAGTACCTCCTGAAATTACAGCACAGAGTCTGTGGTGCAATTTACAAAAACAAACAAACAAAAACAAATATTGAAATTCGTATTGGCCGTCCTGTCACCGGCCGTAGCGCCTAATCTGCCTCCTCGGTCTGTATCACGTGTAACTCTGTATGGAGTCATGCTTACATTTGCTACACGGTTTCTTAATTCACAGACAGAGAACTACAACAGCAGGCTTTGGAAAACAGGAACAACTTTAAACAGCAACGTTTGTGTTAGCTTCTGCAAAGCCAATTTCAGATGATGTGTTCAGGTCATATGTTATTAAAAAATATTCATTTTCAGTTTCAATTTCATCCACTTTCCTTAATCTTCAACTCATCTATTTTCTTCTTTCTTGTTCTTTTGTGGCTACGAATGCTGTATTTACACAAAAGCCAATTCATTTTGTTTGTTACTGAGACTAAATCACACTCATTTTTGTAGGTGCTGGTAGTGTGTCCACAGTGGGCACAAAACAGGTGCTGTACCTTCACAGAGTGTGGTTAGCAAGCCTGTTCTGTGTGGACCTTTATAAATTCTGTTTCACTGAACTGTAGTTGGTTTAAAACACTATCTTATGTAGGAGGTCTTCCAGATGAAGGGAATCTAAGTAAAAGTATGTGGGAAGAGGGTGTAGGGGATTGGAATTCAGCCTATATATAGCACCAGTTGTCCACTTGCACACTTGCCGGATCATCTTTGAAATTACAGTAGTCAAGCTTTTCTCTCATGTTCCTCTAATCCAGGGGTCGGCAACCCGAGGGACGCGTGCCACAGCTGGCACGCGAAGGGTTAACTAATGGCACATAGCTGGACTGGCCATCGGGTATTTGCTCGGTGGGCCGATGATTTTTATTTTGTAACGGTATAAACAATGAAAGGTGGTGGATTGGCCAGACGCTGGCCGGTGTGTAAAAATAACTCAGTTGTTTGGTGGTGGCTATGGCGTAGCTTCCACAGATTCAGTAACATTAGCAAGTGGTGGAGGCCAGCAGGTGGATGAGAGAAAGGGGACGCAAGAGGAGAGACCCGAGGCGGCCGCCGGTCCGAGTGTCAGGTGAACTGAACTTCAGGTAAGAAGTTATGACCTGCAGTCTATCTGGGTCAGATATAAACCAAGTTTAGGTGGAGTTTATTTTCGTTGTGCTGACTTTGCAATAACTCGTACTGCGTGCTAGCTAGCACGTCAGAGTTTCTATACAGCTGGGTGGTGCTATGATGTGACTGATAGTGAACTTTATTCATAAGGTTAGTTAGTAGAGTTGCCAACCGTCCTGTAGAAAAACAGAATCGTCCCGCATTCAGAGAAAATATTATGCATTTCGTATTGAGCTGAAAAGGAACACTGTTTGCCCCGTACTTCAGCTAGAATGGAAAAAGACACAAAGCTGGATTTATTCTGTCTTTACGCTGTCAGCTGCCTCTTCTTCTCTCATTCTCTCCCCTGCCTCTCCTGTTGCTACTTCAATCATGAAACTGATCAATGATCAGCTGATCGGCTTTTCTCTCTTGTTTGTTTATCGCCCACTTTGCGCCAGAAAGAGGAAACCAGCGGATGTCGCGCTAAACAACAGCAGCACGTTTAAGCTTGATCAGCTGTTGTTAGGATTTATTTGATATTAATTTCTAGTATCAGCTGATGTTTGCTGGAGCCACAGCTGTAAAAGCTGCTGGTCATGATGTCGGTTTGGTTATCTGGTGAGAGGGAAACATGAAGATGAAACCAGGAGATGTCCTTACTGAACCATCAGAGCTGAACAGGTGATGGAGAAACAGGTTTACCTTTTAGGTGACATGAATGAGTTAAAGGGAAGTTATGAACTGTTTCTGAGAGACAAATAACACCAGGATCCTTTTCTAGTAGCTGACAGCTGGTAACTGTGCAGGGGCGGGTCTAGCAAAGTTTTGCCAGGGGGCCAGGTAGGGCATTAACAGGGAAAGGGGGGCACAAAGAAATACTTCCTTATTCTCATTTAAAATGTCTGTTATTAAATAATTATCTGAAGCTTACAACCAAAGTTTTTATCTGATGTAAAATGTATAGAAATCATACATATACCAACAAGACTGTACATCACTGTCACAACAGCGTTTCTTTTCATTCAAAGGCTTTATGGCTTTAATACCTGGGGGGCCAGTCTGTAGTCAAAATGCCCAGGCCGATTTTTTTGTCCCAGTCCAACTCTGGGCACGACATGCAGTGAGTTAATCTGAGAGGGTGCATTAAAAAAAAAAATGGCCGCGCCAGCGGTGCACATCGCAAATTAGCTCGCATAGACACATTAGTAGTGTCGCTTCTTAATGACGGTATCTTAACTAACAACCACAACTATCAGATTCAACTTGTAATTGGCTAAAACTAACTTAGCCTACTGGTGAGAGGGACGTTGTTAGCTTTCTGCATTTCGACACTTCAAATGCTTCAGGAGCTTTCCGCTCAGCACAGCATCAGCACCACGGAAATACACGGATACATCCGTAGACTCGAGACAGAATTCACAATGTGTTTTCGGAACTTTCAGGCGTTTGGACCAATGTTTTATTTTCTGATCAAACCAGAAAGCTTTAATGAGCAGCTGGATTTGTCTCGCATTAACTGTCTGAGTTAATGCCAGCTAATGCAACATCGAAGCAGCTGGAATCCACAGCTGTGCGTGTTCATGGAGCTGCATTTTCACCTGCTGGACATCACTACCTGACAAGTTTAACTGTCTTCAGAACATTGCAGAGGCCTTATTGACAGTATTTGGCTCTACATATCTGTGTGAGCAGATTTTCTCTCACATGAAGAGTGTCCTCAGGTAGCCGTCTGAATGCTGGACACTCGGAGACCTGTGTCTCTGAGTGGGAGACCAGAGATCACATTAACATGTGTATCTCTGTATTAACAAACATGCCATATTGGCCCAGTTTATTTTTCTTATCATTGTTGTGAGGAGACCATAAATAGCATTTGCATTTTCTCTTGTACAGTTCATTTGCTGTTTCAAAATAGCTGATAACTATTCGCTGATAGCTGCCAACATCTGTGAACAAATATAATTCTATAAATTGGTTCTAGTGTGTAACTGTTAATATAGAGCGTTATTAAATTTATTGCTAATGCAATCATATGGCACATTGACTTCTGAGGAAATTTTAGATGGCACTCGTCATCAGAAAGGTTGCCTACCCCTGCTCTAATCCAACCACGTGATGTTTTTCACTCTTTCACAGCCTTTGCGTTTTGCCTGCTCCTTACCTGGTTTGCCTACCTGTGCATGACCGCTGCTCGTTTAGGAATGAAAAATATAGATTTTTCCTGCTTTCCTGTGTTTCAGTCCTCTCTTGCTGTAGTTTAGAGTTTCTGCCTTCAGGCTAAAAACACATCTCTGGAAGGCTTGTAGCTAGCTTGTGACAGACCGCTTGGAAATAAAGTTTTTTAAATGTAGTGTTCTTGGAGCATAACTCCCCCTCTTTGCCCTGCATTTATGTTTTCTTCTGTGGATGTGGAGCTGGAATCTATACATTTTGCATAAGATTGATTGGATGATTCAGCAGTAAAATTGTGTTCAGTGACATTTTTTTGCAGCATTCAGTGTATCTATTAACTCCACTGTTCCATGTTTAATAAGATCCATTTGGTATTATCAACTGAAATCCCTGGATTGTCTTTGATTGTGCAAGGCTGTTTTCGGTGCTACAACATTTGCAGTTGGATTAAAGAAAGAACAAAAAAAGGCAAATGTTCATGACAGATCTGTGATTTTGCATGAACTCTCATGGGTTCATTGAAAATCAGAGCCGTCTACTACATTCTTACTTTCTGATTCACAAGATAAAGGGTACTTAAGGTTTAGATTAGAAGAGCAAGGATCTGTAACTGATGGTCTGACCCCCACAGAATCACGACATCATGGAGTCAGTCTGGGGTTACTTGAAGAGTCAGAGGATACTCTCTTCTGATACTGAGTTGTTTATAGGCTTTCTACAAACTATTTGTTATATAATTGTTGAAAACATTTTACTTTTATTAGGGTAAAACCTTTACGTGGAGGTACTCGACATAAATCTGGGGACACTGAGCTGTGTAAAACTGTGTCAAGGGGCTTTTTTAAATAGATGACCCCTGGTTTTGGAGTGTAGGCTCATCAATTACAGCTTACATATGAAATATGAATACTTGAAATTATCTCTGTTTCTGGATTCATCCTGCTGAAAGCCAAACAGCTGCTCTGACAAAGCCTCCTCTCAGACATCCATGTGCTTCCACAGGGATCACTAGAGGTCAGCGATGCAAGATCAAAAAAACAAACTCTTTTTTTCACACATCCTGTCACGAATCGGGAGAGACTGAGTCACTCGGACATGTTTGATGACGGCTAAGCAGTAGTCCTGTCCAGTAATCTGTAGAAACTCTGGATCAGTAAGGCTGCGTCCTCCTCCACACAGCCAGTGTGTGGGTGACTAGTGTTTCTCAAACCATGTGATCCCAGCGAGTGACAGTTTCATCTGATGATTCACCTTAGATGGACAGTCTGATGTCTGTGTTGTCAGGATGCTAACCTGCCGAAAGCTTACAGATGGATTTGTCACTCAGACTGTTGCTCAATGATGGAAACAGCTCACAATCTGAAAAGATCATGTCTGATGTCAGTGGAAGGTTATTCTGCATTTTCAAGTTGCTCAAGTCAGCAAACAATTTTGACATCTTAGGGATTTTTAAAATAGCATAGAAGTTGAAGTATACCTCATTTCCTCAAAAGTTAGATCATGAACAGAGTCTGAACTTCCTTTGAAATGTTTCTAATATTCCCTTTAGTTCTCAGCTGAGACTGTTAAAGGGCAGAGGGTTAACTACCTAGTTTACTAGGCGGTTTTTCTCTTACTGACCTCAATGTGAGACAGCTATTTATTTAAAGGCATTTTCCAAGGGAATTTAACAAATTATTCTTGGTTTTCCAGGCAGGAAGCCAGTGTCCCTGAAATAGAGAGACCATGAGGTATTTTGTTTTCCATAATAAGAGATGCTGCCTGTGTTTGGGGATTTGTGGGAAATGTCTGTAATCGGGGGGAGAAAATGCTGGGATCTGTTTATGATAGCAGCGCGGAGCATTTCGTGGCTTTGTTTGGAAAAGATAAGATAAAAAAAAATCCAAATTTCAAAAAGTAAAATTTAACAGTTGTGGAAAATATGATTAAGGTTCCATAGTTCATTGTAAAACAGCCATAATCACAATTTCAGCTTCCACTCTTTGTACATTTAAGCACATTAAACTTGTGTTATGCTTTAGATTTATGATGATAATTCAAACATTTCTACTCATATTTTATTAACAAAAAATTTAAGCCACTCAAGAACAGCACAACAAGTTGTAGACTAAGCTAAACTGCCCTTTTCTGTTGTATTGGTTTTATAAATACAGTCACACATTCAACAGACAAAACCTTCTTTGGGAGACTTATAGTGACAAACCTTACTAATTGCTAACTAGTTGATAGCTTTATCTGACAGCCACTTGGTGCTCGACAGACGGAGTGGAGTGGGTGTATTGGTTGTTTGGTTTGTTTTTCTGAACAAACACTTTCTTGTCCAAAAAGACTAGCTAAAGTTGCTACAGAACTGGGTAAAAAAATCTTTTAGCTAGGAAAAAGAAATGCTCTAATAGCTGTATTAGCAAAAGACCTCAAACTCGTCAGACTATAGAGCAACTTCAGTTGGAATTCAGCGGCAAATATCGCAGTTTATCAACTAGAACTTCAACATCAATTTTAAAAAATGCAGCATCACTCTGTGGCTTTGAAGCCTTGATGGATGAAATGTGGACAAAGGCTACGTTCACACTGCAGGTCTTAATGCTCAATTTTTTTGATCAAATCCGATTTCGTTGTCTGCTTGTTCACACTACAAATAAAATGTGACAGCAAACGCGCTCTAGTGTGAACCCTCAAAGCGGCCCGCAAGCGCAAAAGAAGACGTCACACACAACGCGCTCTGTTTAGACTCAGACCAAACAGTATTGTTTGACTGATGGCCTTAATATAAAGACTTGTTTCGGACTTTACGTTTCCCAATTTTGCTTTAAGTTATAAAGTTATTTTGTTATTTACATTTGGCCTAATAATGATCCTTATTGCTGTTTTAGAGGAGCGGTGCTTCAAAGGATAGTTGCAGATTTCTGTCAGAATCTGCAGATTATACAGTACAAATAAAATGTTCACGTTTCTCCAAAGTTGTCTTCCCAACAGTTTCACTGGATGGCCAGGAAGCATTCACGATGTCTTCTTGGGTGCTTCTCCGGCGCTGATAATTGGCGTCTGTCTTGTGTCAGTGACGTAAGAGACGGATTTAATTTGACATGACCGTTCAAACAGCAGTCGCTTTCTAAAACATCAGATATGTACCGGATTCAGTACCACATACGAAAGTGACCCAGGTCGGATTTGAAAAGATCGGATTTGTGCCGTTCACACTGTCATACCATGATCGGATATGGGTCGCATAGGGTCAAAAAAGTTGGATTTGATGCGCTTTCGCCTGCAGTGTGAACGTAGCCTAAGTGTAGTTGATAGTCCCAGTCTGTTGTAGCTGAAAGCTGTCAGATCAAATCACTGTAGTGTATGATATGTAAACATTTTAGTCATCAGATCCAGTCGCTGCCAGTTTTATCAGTTGTGTGTTAGTCAAGGTAAATAAACAACTTTATCAGAAGTTGGCTTCATTTTACAAACTCTAGGATCTACAGACATCAACCGTATACTCGCAGGTATGTTTGCAACTGATGCCGGTTTAGTACAAGAACACACAAGGTTGTCATAATAGGATAATAGGTTGTCTAGAACTGGGATCCTCAGAGATACTGGTTTTTCAACTTTAGTTCGTAGCAGAGACTGATCAGATGCCTGCTTTTCTGTTGAGTATGTTCTCTTCTTTCATTAACCAGTGCACTTTCCCAGACGAATGTAGAGTTTATGCAGACTTCCCGAAAACTGGTAATGGTTATTTCTCAACTTTGAGATAAGTCATCTTGGAAGACCACGTGTGTTTGGTGTTTTGAACCTTTAGAAACTCATCTTGGTGTGTACTATATTGTGGGTCTGTAGAATGTGCTTGTGCATGTTTTCTACTATGGAGCTCAGACTTCCAGAGCTCAGATTATCAGATTTTCCTTTGTAAGTTGAGTTGTATGCTCCGCCTGGACAGCCAAAGTCTTAAGACCTGTGTAAGTTGGTAAAAACTTGTTGTTCTGTTTAAGGTGTGTTCCACCTTAAGAAGAATACCATACCACTCTGTTTATTTCCATGTTTTCTGTCCTCTATTGTGACTGTAAACAGTTGAAACGATAGCCTGGAAAAGATGAGACAGAATTCAAAAAAAGCAAACATGGTATTCATAACTTCAACCTGATAGTGACATTTTAATGAAACCACAATTCACTAGTTTAGATCATTGCTCAAACTAATATTTCTCTTATCTTCAAGATTCTCTAATGACATCTGAAATGACTAATACGCCTTCAATTAGAGGTTTATCTTTTAAACTGGGGTCTGCAGAGCCTGCAGAGTGCTGAAACGATTATAGTGGTTGCTCATCAGTCATCACAGGCCCTGATGAGTCCTTGCTTTCTCTACCAGGGGCAATTCTGGCAAGACATGAGTGTGGAGCCAAAGGCAGTCTGGGGCTTAGAAGGTTAACCATCTGGAATGGTGCATTATTTAAAGTTGCATATGCCTAGGCAAGCTGGCTCTCAGATTCTTAATATTTCCCACTGCCAAGGTGTTCCCATTCTCTCATTCACATCTGATTTTAATTTTTTTTCCACGACAGGGCTGTCAGATCTGTCACAAACTTCTGTCAGGAAGGAGTTTTAACTTGTGCTCTTGTGGCTCGGTCCAAACTTTGCTCGCTTGTGAAATTTGTTGATGTTTGAAGAGACTGAAATTTAACACAAGACTCAGAGACACTCTTTTTTTAAATTGTCGTGCTAAAAATGAACTAAAATGTCTTCGTGGCCAAGAGTTTTTGCATATTATGTGTCCTCAGCTCAAGCAGCCCACTCCCATCTGTCTTTGCCTGCTACTAAGAGCCATATCTGCTCAGCTCCGAGAACAACAATACTGGCCTAACATTTCACTGATAATGAGCATGTGACCTAACAACAGAAAGACGCCAACAGGAAAGCAGCCAGGAAATGCAGAGAAAACTCCAAGGGTGTTTTGTTAGTGTAGTACATGAGATCTGTTAACCTGGAAGATCATTTAGGCTTTGGAGATGTATCGATGGTATGTAAATGAAGTCCTCGGATAAAAACAGACCAGAATCTCGTTCCGATTGATGCTGTAAGGTCAAACTTGGAGGGCAAACATTCCTGGATGTGAGTTTAATTTGCCCATTGTCCAGTGTTATTGTCGAGTGTTAATAATATACATATTCCTGGGTTGCTAGATGAACTAGTTAAGTGCTGTAGTTGCTTATAGAAGTGTTTAAGTGTAATAATAAAGTTAAAAAATGTCTACAGGTCATTGTAAAAAAATTGTTTGGGTCACTGTAGCTAAGGTTTACCTTTACAACAGCTGTATGGGGTTGATTTTTATAAAACTATAAATGTTATAAATGTAGAAAGTTTATCAGTGATCCCCAACCCCCGGGCCACGGATTGTTACCAGTCCGTGAGTCGTTTGGTACCGGGCCGGGAGAGTTGAGGCTTGGGTGTGAAATTTATGGTTTTCAGGGTTTTTAACGGTTTTTATCGTTATTTTTATCATTTTTATAGTTAACTTGGTTTCCCTGGGTCTTTTCCCGTGTGTTATGAATAAATCTTCTTTTTTTTGGTACTGGTTTTATTTTGTTGTATTTATCTGTGACACCTTAAAGGTGAGTCTGTGAAAATATTGTCAGAAATAAACTGGTCCGTAGCGTAAAAATGTTGGGGACTACTGGTTTATATTATTTGGGCTATGGCGTCTTTGAATAGCATGTGGATGCCACCACAGATAGCTGTAGCTGCTAGCCGTCTATTAGGCTTTACCCTGGATGAGACGTCTTGACAGATGATGTGGTATTAAGGTTTTATGGAGCATTTCTAAAATAATTATCTGGCAAATGGCTTTCGTGATGTTAAACATGGTCACTTGATGATCTAAAAACCAACACGGTAAATCCAGAAAGATTTCGATTCAGGATTCTTTTGAGTTCCATGTTTCTATCTGCTAATTTCTCTTCCCTGGATAAGTTATTAGGTCTCACCAGACAGGAACTTTCACTAAAACACGATTAACATCTAGACAGCCGGGCCCAAAGGCAGATTTACTGTGTCACAAAGACCAAATAACAACGCAACATGATAAGAGCCCTAAGCTGGCTCCTGTGTTGCTGCTACGTCGGCTTCTATACAAGACATCGGGTCTTGCTTACACCCTTGGCTTGGTCTCGTCTTGTTTTCACAATTCTACTCTGAAACTGTGAAAACGAATTTGCAAAAGCACATGTTTGACTGAGAGACGTGCAAAGTAAATGAAGGCCGTCTTCCCTATGCAGGCACAACCATACACTGTAGCACTAAGCTCTGCTGTAGCTGTATCTGTGGTCTGACTGTCATGTTGTCTTTTACACTCTTTCCATTTCTTTTTCAGTGCACAAACCACACTCTGTCACTGCTGTCACTGGAAATAGCTCTGATTTTCTTTTGTAGCATGCCGTTTATCCATCGTTACTTCTCTGTGACCACTTTTCATTTCTGTAAGAAATTACCAGACGATTTTTCAAAGACACATGAAGGACAAATATAAAAGTGACCACCGAGACCATCAAAGAGAAAAGTTAGCTGAGATGCTGTCGGAGAGTGTGTAATTACACACAGTCGTAAGTCTCCCGAGGTTGACATGTGTTCATGCTCTCGAGCCCTGTGGGACCACAGAGGTCTGGGTTTTATCCTTCTTCTTCCTTCCTTCCTTCCTTCTGCTTCTTTCACTGAGGGCAGCAGTTACATGAAATGGATTCATTCTCCAGGGACAGTTTGGGCTTAAATAGTTACTGACTAGCAATTGATTACCCCTAAATGGGTAATGAGATGGTTTCCATTAAGAAATGTGTTGTCTGTCCTCATCCCAGGTGCCTCTAATGATAATGAAGTGCATTCCTGTTTCCTGGATTCCAAACTCATACCCAGAGTGGCCTTTCAGGACAGTTAGTTTCACTCATTACTGGTTTCCCCAGTGCTTCCTGTTATCATTCTCTCACATAACAACACTTGAACTGACCCAGAACCTACTAGTTGTTTAGATGCAGAGAGCATGCTTTTTCACCATCTGAGTTTCACGGTGATTTAATACTTAAAAATGCATCATTTGAAGACCAAGATCAGGACTTGTAAATCTCTAGCAAATACAATTGGTCTTATAGTTTAAAAGGCTAAGTAATGGCACCCTCCATGCCTAAATGCATAATGTTTCTCCTTCTCCTTAAGCATGATTATGAATTCAAGGGTTTAGAGTCAGTATTCAGAGATGGAGTTTACTGTGCGGTTTGTAAGTGCTCCAAATCTTTATCCTTCAAAGACACATCCATTTACCACCAGTGATTGGCTCAAATATCTTCGCAGTTTGTAAAATGAACCTCTTATGCCAGACTTTCTGTTGAGGAATAGAGCTGGAATTTCATTTGGCTCTCTCGGGTCTCCAGACAGCATCCCCACAATGTGTTACAATAGTCTCAGCCCTTTGTTTTTCTGCTAATCAGTAGCAGATGTGCGCAGTTTGGCTACATGTTCTCTCTCTCTCGATCGTGTTCTTCAGCTGTCGGCTGTGTGTGCTCATGTGCTGACTCTGGAGCTCTGGAGCTTTCCGTCCAACCTCAGGGCCATGCCAGTTTCTTGTTCTCTGTGTGGCAGCGGCAGCAATTCCGCCTGCTCTGCTATGATGTCATCGATGGTTGCGAAATGCTTGAGGAAATGAGAACCTCATTGAACCCAGGCTGTACATTTCTTCTGCACCAGTAGTATAGCCTAATCTTTCTTTTAACTCTAAACGTTAGGTTAAGAAACAGTGAGTAAACTAAGACTCTTCATCATTATTGACATTTCTTACTTTTCTGTTTTGATAGAGGACAGCATCTCTGAGTCAGATTCCTGTCGAGGATCTCAAAGATCCCCTGCCTCCTCACTGGAAATGCTATATGTCTCCACAAGGGCGGCGATACTATGTCAACACCACAAACAACGGTAAGCGAAAATGTAATGTGGATTTTTTTAGACCTGCTGTGAAAAGAAGCCAGAGCCAGAATATCACTAGCCTTGCTATTTGTACCTCGCTTTCCTATTCAAGCCTAAGGGCCCTCTTCAGTTTTGTTTTCAGTCCCAGAGGTCACTGCTTAAATGGTAAATGGAGTGGTACTGATGTAATGCTTTTCTAGTTTATGTGAGCGCTCAAAGCTCTTTCTTACTACAAGCCTCATTCACCCATTCACACAGGCCTAAGCGCTAACACTTACACTGCAATGGATGTATTGGGGAAAGTCAGAGTTCATGTCTTCCCAAAGGATACTTTGACGTGCAGATGTGAGGTGCTATAATCGAATCACTGACCTTACGATTGGTAGACAACCAATTGTTAGCCTAAGACCAGATTTACTAAACAGAGCAAAATAGAAAATAAAATAGTTCTCATAGGTGTGGTTAGTTTTACAGACGACTTATAAAAATTGAGCTGCTTTGTCAGTTAAATTTAATATCAAACGCAAAGCATAAGTCACAGTTTTTTCAGCGATAAGCATTAACACAATTAACAGTAAATTGCGTATCATAAATGTCAGTAAATCAGTTTGTGTGTTTGATCTTGTCATGAGGTTTCATTATTAGCTTTAGCACGCTATGGAGTCAAGCTCAGTGGTTTCGCTGTGTTTCATTCCACATTAGCTAAAAAAAATCAGCAGATGCAGCTTTGAAAGGGTGGTGACCTTCCAAAACAGAGAAATGGAGACCTGAGTGAAGTAGTTTTTAGCTGTTATTACTTATTGTTATAAGCTTCAGAATCTAGCTAGCTGGTGCCCCCTACCTACATGCTAAGCTAGGCTAATCACCTCCTGACTTGAGAACCATACTTGGCACAGTGTTGCCAGGACCAAACACACTACCATTTGATCAAAACTCTTTACTTCTGAGTTATATTCTTAAACCACATTCAAAAGGCATCACACCAGAACATTTATAACACTGTGCCCTTCCTCCTCTAGAAAAAAAAGTGCCAACCACACACTTCCTTCCAGTTACACAGTGAACGTCAAACTGTGCCAAACTGTGCCAAACTGTGCCAAAGCTTCAGTTTTCACTTTGTATACTACACATGATAGTCAATATTAAAAGTATGCTGAATTAGCTATTAGCAGTTTCCGTTTGGAATTTACCCCTGAATGTAGTTACAGCTATAACCAGGCGTTCTGATACTAGTTACCCTTAAAGGCAAGTTCTGTAGTTACAATAATCATCACATTTTGGTTGTCAGTGTGTAAATGTAATGGAGCTATAACTCAGAGAAGTATTGGTATTTTTTGCAAAACCCACTAAATCAGTTTACTGAGAAAGTAAAACTCAGGTTTTTGTAGGTTCGCCTGGGTTTATTAGTTGGTTTATTTCTGCAGATTTATTTCTTCAGCTGCCATTATTAATTTTTGCACTCTGACGCTTGTGCTGTCTGTTGGGGTTTCTTTGTTAATACTTATTTCTAAAAGACATGCTTATAAACATTCATTTCCCATTTGCCACATTGAAGTAAAAGATTTCCTGCTTTGCTCTCAGACCGCTCTTTGAATTCTCAATAATATGTTTTCTTTCATGAAACAGAAAGCTAGCAGAGCTCTGTTTTGATCTTTAAAATGATACCTGCGTGATTTCATGTGACTGTAATCCGGCTGAATGTTCACTCAGTGTCTGTTGTAGTCATGGTACCAGAGAGAGATGCCGTCCATCAGGGCCTGTAAGGACAGACCCTGCTGATAGTGCCTTGTTTCTGTCAACACAATCACCTCTCAGTGTCTCCCTGATTAAACTCACACACTGGCACAGAGACGGCTTAATACTATCCCAGAGTGAAGTCGCTGTAAAACTTGACTGATGATACTAATATCTTACAACTCTTGTGTGCCTTTGAGTTAAATAATACAGGTAAGAGTGGTTTATACATGCAACTGTCACACAAGCAGCATGACAACATTACATTCTACAGCAGTGCGCAAACTTGTGTGTAAACCATGCATACATTTAGTCTTACTAGCATCCTTTACCTTCAGGTGAAAATCAACAAAATCAAGAAGTCAGTAAATGAAAACAATCCTTATTTCCTCCTACTGAGCCAAAATAAAAACAAATTATATTCAGTACATTTTTCTGTCACTCAACTTTAAGACAGTTTGGCAGGGGCTCTCGTTTCCTGCGCTGCGTTCAGACAGAGAGCTGGCTCTCAGGCTTGGCGATTGGACCAAACGCTCACTTTTCAGTGTGAATTCCTACCAGAACACATAACCACTTGTCAGTAATAAGACCTGACAGAACAGTTAGAAACATTATTCATACTTGGCCTTGTGTTGTGAATCAGCTTGTTGTACTGGTTTCACATGTGCACCTATCTCCTTCATATAACTGGGATTGTGGCCTAGCAGTCACTGATGACCCTCACATCAAACCTGCTCACAGCATGCTCGCCTCTGATCACGGCTGCGGCGGTCAAGTTGCGGTCATTAGCACGGATCTAAACTTAGCTGTAGTCTCCACCCAGGCACGAGCCAGGGTTTCTCCTTCTGCTCCTTTAGGATTTAATGAGGTGCTTAAGTGCTGCTGTCTTAAAAGTTGGACCCAACTCGCACTCTCACTGGATAAGACTGTTGTTGAATAGTAAAAACATCTATTTCTCCCTTTCACGTTAGTCAGGAGACAAGTCAGCAGATCTTACTTGTTTTTATGCGTTTGGTGCTATAAAAGGAGTCCCACAATATTTCCTATGAGAAAAAAAATGATTAATTTTTCATAACTTTTTTTGTTGTTATTTTTTTCACACATCAGCAGCATCTGTATCCTGGCTCATAAAAAAAGCAATATTGTTGCTATGGTGTTGTGAAACTGGCCTCACAGGGCACGGGAAAAACCTGCAGGACTTATTTTCTGAGTCTTAGCTGCACGATGACTAAAAGCTTAGAGAACGCTCGGTCCTGACGCACGCACACAAACACTGTACTACAGGTCTTGTGGTTTTTTTCTCTTCACTACCACAGCAGCTGTTTCCAAACAAACACATTTGATACAATTTTTAGGTATTTATAGCAGCTCTGCTATTTTCTTTGGACTTCCCTTTGGTTACGCTAAAGTTCAGCGAGATTAGATTGTATATGTGTGTGTACGTGTGTGTATGTGTGCACACGTGCGTGTGCATTTGTGTTTTGTGTGTCACCATGGTAACAGCAGAGTGCGTGGGTGAGGGCTGCATGTCCTTGTGTTGGGGATTGTTTTTTTTTTTTCTAGGTTTTCCTTCCTGTGTTGCTGGGTGCAGCAGAGCCGCGGTGCTGGCTGTTGCAGCTTGTACCCGTCTCCTCAGAATCTCCACTCATCCCAGTGAACCAGTGGGCTGCTGGATAAACATACTAAACCAAAGACATTCCAGCCAGAGCACACATGCTGTAGATACAGATTCAGTCCCAGGATTTTTAAGGCCGAATTGTAAAAGCAATTAAATCTGCCCTGTTACAACATACCCTGTTTTGTGAAAACATGCAACATTAAAGGTGTATAAGTTACTTTTCAAATACAGTAAACTACTAAAATTCAGCTCAACATTCAGTTAACAACATATTTAATTCACTTTTTCCATGAGATTAAGTGAACATGACTAATAAGTAGTTAAATGATATAAATAAGAGCCTAAAGGTCTTATCAAGGTGGCTACTGGCAAGACTGCTTCTAAAGGACTTTACTTGAATCTGACAAAAATGACTTTACAATGTTATAAGTTCACATAAGGTACACAGACAGTGTACAGTATTTATGTTTAGTGTTTTTGATTGTTTTCCCCCTATTTTTCTGCATGTTAGGAAAAGCACATGTCAGTGCGTCTACTATCTGGAGATAACACAGTGAGTGAACGGGCTGCTTCGACTGATAAAAACCAGATACAGGAGGTAGCTAATCCATCAGGGACCTGTGTCATATGGTTATGAATAAAATATAGCATCAGTGTCAAAGCTAACTAGGCCATTCTCCTTCTCCCTGTTTCGAATCAGGGATCTCTCTCGGTGTGGCGTCGTGGACAATAAGCTGTCGCCGTGTTGCTGTCGGACCTGCTGTCGACTAGTTTCATTCATTCAGTTTTACTTTTAAGCATCGCTGTCTTCCGTTGTCAGTCACACTGTGCAAAATGAAAATCCGAGACGTTTGCTCAATCCGAAAAGAAGTGAATGCTTTTATGATCCATAAATGAGCCCGTGCTGATGCAGCCTTCATTCTGTCATTGATTTCATGAATCTGCTTCATTAAGACCCACATGAAGCCTGAAAAGGGCGGATAGAAAAGCGAGTAAACTGTGCACTCTTTGGTCTCTATTCTGTAATCCAGGCTGTCAAAGTAATTTAGGATGATTGACAGCTTTTTAGACTTCATCTCCTCTGTGACAAGGCAGGCTGATGAAAATCGCTCCTGCTCCTACATATGTATCACTGTATCTGTATGAACGAATGCAGCAAATGTTAAGACTGATGTGTGTAAAAAAACAAAAACAAAACAACAAAAAAAAAAACAGTTTCATGGAAATGATCAGAGCCAGTTGCCTGGAAACTCAATCTGTCCCTCTCTGGGATTGAACATATAGTAAATATGTGGGCTTTCGCACCTTTTAATACAAATAAAAGTGCTATTTGGTTGGAAAAAATATTTACGGGCAATTCATACTGAAAATGATTGTGATAGCCTTCGTTAATTTGTAAATCTAGTTTAAATCTGACTAACAGGGATTTATGAAATTGTATTTTTAATGATGTTTTGAATGCTATTCCTCTGGCAATACATAGAATGACAATAACAAGCAATTTCCCTCTGCTAAGAAGGTTATACAATAATTTTCTGCTTTAATATCCCATTTTTCTTACTGTATCGATTTGTTTGTGACAGCCTAACGGAGAGGAATTGATACATTTATGGCCAGCGAGTGCCGGCTCTGCCCCGATGTTGTACATCAAACATGAAGGCACAGCCTCTCTCCATAAGCTCGCTGCCAGTTATCCCCTCCATGCGTGTCATTTGAGCTGATGGGCTTGGCTCAGTTGTCTCCTCTTCTGAGCAGCGCCAAATAGAGCAGGGCCGGCCTAAAAGACCCGAATGAAATGAGAGCTCTTTACATGTTTGTGCCTATTCTCTCTGTGATCATAGAAAATGGCTAATTGAGCCCAGCACTGTGGTCAGAATGGACATAAGGGAGTTCAAATGAAAGGGGTATCTTCTTGGATCTGCATTGGACTTGCTTTTACAATCTTCAATTGCCAGCAACTTTTCCAGCAGGAATGAAACGGGGATAGATGTTGGGAAAGTATCATCAATACCTCTGAGAAGCTTCATTAATACTTTTTTTTTGGCTTGGTTCAAAGCTTGTACCTTTTGTACAGGTACAGTTCAACCAGGAAAAGAGAACAGGTGGTTGATAAAAGACGTATATATATATTTTTGTAGCAGCCAGAACAGATAAATGTCATTAAAAAACAAAGGCTGGGTAGACCTTCAGCTTCCACATGACTTCAAGCGGGAGTTCTTGCATTTCAGTTGGCCTGTGACACGTCTATAGCTCAAGTAAGGTTTACTCTGTGGTGTTTCCATTATTAAGTGTATAGTACTTTTTCTAACTCTGCAATGCAAAAAATAACTAAACTTTCACCACTGGAAAGAGGACAGCGTTTCCTCAGTGGGTGTGTTGAAACACATTCTTGTGTTTGCTAGCTTTTGATATTTCAAATTTTCCAGAAAAACATGCTAGAACTGACAAAAGGCAAATATTTTATATTAATATGGCATACTATATTTCTACATATTTGTGTCTGGATGAACAGAGACAGTGGCTTAAATCTCTATAGTAAAATCTTGATATTTGGCAAACATCCTTCCACTTTGACTGCATTTGAGCTGGAAGCATCACCGATACAAACACTGTCCCTGTCCTTCCAGTGTGGTAAATGTTCATCTTGTCCAGTGCAACAGGTTGATCCAGGAGGTTTTGATGGAACGAGGTTTCTGTAGAGCTGCAGCCGCTACGCAGCAGTCTCTGATTTTCTGTTGCTAAGTGATCCTGACTCTTAGAGGAATATGAATCAAACAGACTTCACTCTTATCCCGTCTTTCTGGGTGTAATGAGAGGCAGAGCAGGTCAGAAGGTTGTTAGTTTGATCCTTGGTTCTTCCAGTCGGCATGTCTTAAATTTCTTTGGGCAAGATGCTGAACCCCATGTTGCCCTGACGCGTCCGTCCAGAGAATCAAAGACATATCCCTTCAGCTCTATTCTGAGCCTTCAAGACTCAGAATAAAAGAGGCGCATGAAGGTGAAGTCCATTTGAATACTGACAAAATAATGTCAGTAGTCAAAAAGTTATTAGGTCTGGGTCTGTAGGCAAGACTATCTAGCTACATCTTAGCTACTAAAACAGTGACAGTTACATTGTTGTGGTCAAATAGAAATTGACACACATTATCTCTTTGATTATAACAGGTCCTAGAAACCACTTGCACTGTTCCTGTGTTGTCAACAATGACTTTTTTTTTTTTTACTACTCGAGAAACAAAAGAGGCCCCATGTTAAAAATACGAACACTATAAATCAAAATTATAGCTGATACACGATGTAGAAGTGAAACAGAATGGATGCCCTCTGACTGCAGTCGAGATGTGGCTTTTTTCGAGTGTAACTGCTGACTACGACAAGAGCTAAGTTCCATCTGTGAATCACTTCTTCTTATGGTTTCCAAAGTTGTTTCCAAAGTTGTCAACAGAATAACAAAAGAATGTAGCAACTGGTGTTACTTTGTTAATGTCATTGTGTTCTTTTCTTCCCCTTCTCCCAAACACCAACAGAGACAACATGGGAGAGACCGTCGAGTGCACCGGGGACGCCAAAGAACTCCTTCCGACACAAGAACTCTCTGCCAGCAGGTACTGAATATTTATTTCTCCAACTCAGCCTCTTTTACTTCAACTTCCTCAAGTTATAATGCCACAGGGCTGTGAATTCTCTGAAGATTCCACAATGGCACAAAGCACCCACTCACATACACACCACACACAGTCACTTCCTGTAACTAACTTAATCTGGAGCCTCAACTAAAGAATTAAGGCCTGTAGTGTCCTTCTTTTGGCTCTGCTCCTAAAAGAAGACAGAAGGAAAGAAAGAAGCAGTAAGGTTTGTAAGTGGTAAAATACAGGAAGCAGGCTATGTTCATTCACTTTGGTTAGAAATGACTTTTCTTTTCTTGCCTTGTAAATAAAAGAATGGAGAAAAGGTTGACTGTGTGAGTTACATTAGTGTTTAGTAAGTGGAGGTTAGCTGATTCTTAGTAAAAGCCATTTAACGTCTCTTTTCAGTGGTCAGAATTGTTTGGATTGCGGTTGTCTTTGTTTTCACAGGTAATCCTGCATTTTCAAATGCACTATGACCAAGATTTTCAAAATAGGTGTAATTTTTTATTCAACATGATCCAAAATGAGCGACTGACCACATAAAATATTTACCGAGGTCAAAACAGAGAACAGTTTTCTCATATCTGCTGGCCTTCAGGTAAAATCCAGGTTTAAGACACTTCGATATTGGCTTCGTTCTTCTGACCCAGGAGCTACGTCCATGTTTTTATTTAGGTTCTTAAACCAAATGATCAATTAAAGTTTGTTAAGCTGTAAACATTCATACTATTAGAAAATGTGTTAGGCTAGCATAAATTGACACTTCCTGTAAATTACATTTTAAACTAAATGAATACTTTTTAGATTTTCTTATGTATGAAAAAAATAAATAAGTCAACACAGTAACATGGATCATTAACAATAAAGCATGACTATTTTTTCTTTTTATCTAACAACATGAACAACGTTTAGCTGTAGGCTAAAATTGTTAGCTAATTAGCTGCTATAGCAGTATCCTCTTTCTGGCTAGCCACTGATCCATTGGCTTTGTTATTCTAAATCTCTATCTGAAAATATGTCAATTCAGTGATTTACTGTAAAACTGAGATTTTTACATATATAAACCTTTAAGACATTCCCATGTAACCTGGTGGTGGATTTATCTGTACCACAAGCTGGTGTAATGTAGCTAACTGATTATGTGTGTTTGTTCCATTAAAGGCATTTTCAGACCACAAAGCAGAAATAAGTTCAGTTCAGTTGTGGTTTGGTTCAGCTCTTAAAGATGAGGAGCAAACTCCCTTATGATAAGAATACGTTTACATCTTATCCATAGAATCCTGAATGTCTTTCTTTCTGCCTGTCTTTATCTGTCCTGGTGTCTCTCATTTGTTTTTCCAGTGAATGGATTTCACTCAGGTGGTAGTCCCTTGCATCATGTGGAGCACTCACACAACAGTCTGGTTAGGAAGAGCAGTACAGAGCCCCAGGTAAAGCTGTCTGATTTTATTCTTTTTAGTCCTTGACTATATCACTGAAAGCATAGATGCAAAAGATGTGGATATTCAGCTGTCAAGGCTTGCTTGTTTGCTCCTTTCGAAGAAAGTCTGTCGCTGTTTTTTAAAGTTTTACTATCCCAAAGACTCATAAGTGATGTGAGTCCCCCAAATTTAGCACAAAAGTTGTGAAATGTCACATGGAGTGAAATTAACTGTGCGTCTAAAATTAGTGGTGTTGGTGTCTTTCCAAGGTTTGAGAAAACTTGTCTCACTGCTGTCTCTTTGTGCTCTAAATCATCTTCCACCCTGCCAGGTTTTTCACAGGCATGACATTTAAACAGTCTGTTTGTCCTGCTGTATGCTCCCCGCCACATGTAGATAACTGCTTATTTTAAGAACAAGCGTCCTATGACTCAGTTTTGTCTCATAGTGTATCAGTTTAGGACACATGAGAACAAGAAGTTGAGGTTAGAGCTCCACAGGTGCAGTACAACTAACCAAAGTACTTGGTAATGGCATTGGAGTGCAGAAGAGATAAATAACCCCTGTGAGGGTGGGATGAAGATGTTTAGACGCTTTGATTAAGACTTAAAACAATTTCCCAGTAAACTGGTGCGGCTCTATCAGGATGTTATTGTGGATATAATAATAAATGACCCTGCTTCTGCTTCTTTGTTGCAAAATGATTGCTTTAGGTTAGTTTGTCTGCCAACACAACTCGATCCATATCCAGTGTTTAGACACAATTAAAGATGTAATGATGTACAGCTATACTGATGATGCATGATGTCATGATCAGACCACCTCTCTCTTTCTCCGCTCGGTATTAATGGAGCAGCTGATGGCAGTTTGAGCACATTAATCCCTCCTACAGTATCTGCTCCCCTGATCATAATTAACCAGGCACTCAGGGTGCAGTTATACAGGATCCACCCACCAGTTTTTCACTCGCTGTCACCTCACTTCTCTCCTTTTCTGCATCGCATACTCGTGTACACAAACCCACTCATTCAAAAACTGCAAACACGCACATGATGCTAATGACTCAAGGTCCTGTTCCCTTTTCTATCTTTAATTATTTTGTGGGAAAAGAGGTGATAAACTCCCTATACTTTCCATCTAGCTTTACTGTTTAACACTTATTTATTTCACCCACTGCTGCTTCATCCCAGAGCACTGGAAATGACTCTATTCTGAGCTTAAGTGTTGGAAATCACACACACATGCATCAACATTCACACAAAGAGAGAACGCAAGCCGTGCTTTGCTTTGCTCTGCAGAACTATCCTCCCTACTCTGCACAGCAACACACACACACACAAACACACATCCATACACACTAGCAGCAGCAGCACCAGGAGCACAGAGAGCGCCAGACAGACGCTAACAGCGCTCGCCTGGAAAACAACTGTGTTTGCGTGCATGTGCGGGTGGCGGTGTGTGTACGCCGAGCAGTCATGTCTGACACGGAGGATGGAGTTTTTGACGGAGCGTCCTTCTTCTCTCTGCAGTGCCCAGGATCGACGTCGCCCACGAGGAAACACAACAAGGAGACCACAGTCACGGTGAGTGGGGCAACTACTGGGAACTCTTAACTAACCATGAACTCACCCCAGAGCGCTACAATAGTCCCAGAGGACCAGCAGGGAAGAACTTGAGTCTTTATTTCTGAACTTATTAGCTAAAAAAAAATGCAGATGTCCCTCCTGGTGGACTTTTTTTATCCAACCTCATGATTTCTGCATCATTTAAAATACATCAGTGCATATACTAACTAACTAAACCTTAACTGTATTGTAGCTGTAAATGCTTTTCATTTTCTCTTCAGGCTTGCTTTGTTTGTTTGTTTGTTTGTTTTTTATCTGTCCGCTCCTGTGAGAAGTGTTCGATGCTTATTTTCAGTTGCTAGTGTACAGATACACAGTGACATCATCCTGTTCAGCATCCAGATGATTTCTCCTCTGCTGTCAGGTCATTACTTCCTCTTTGGCCTCACACTAGGAAAATAGCAGACGTCCTGCTCCCAGGAGGTCATGGTTTAAGCCCAGGCTTTTATTTTCTCAGGATATATATATGTGTATAAAAAACATGCTTGAAATGTAAGGGGGAGGGGGCATTTCTTGGCTTCCATAGCAACCAGAGCGATGCTATTGATAAGCAGATAGTTATAAGAGGAAACAGGAGTGAGAAAAGGGAGGTGAGAACAGCAACAGTCGATATCAAATAGCTACTACTGATGCCGTCTGCTGACCACGAAGTCTTGAAGAGGTCAGGTGACCTTCAGAAAAGTCACGCTTCTCTTCTTGCACAGGAGATACACACTTTGCAGTGGTAGAGCATTGTTGTCACTCTGCCAGGCGGGCAGGTGGGCGACGTTGATAAATGGCAGGATTGTCAATTTGATACCATAGGCGTATCTACTAAAAATCTCAGACAAGTTCAAATCCCTGTCACCTCGGCCTCGAGGCCACGGTTAGAGATCAAGTTTTGATTGTAAATGCAATCAGTCGAAAAGGAAGATTGATTGATTGGTGAATCTACTAAGAGGCTGAAGCTGAGCTTTTATTTTTATAAGACAAAAAGTCTTTATTTTAGCATAACAAGAACAATTTGTCCAAGATTGCTGGATTGTAAAAAATCAAAACAAAGCAGTGCACACTGATTGTAAGCCTTATTGCTGATACGGTAGTATTCAGTGACATGATAACACCAAACACCAACCAATCCAGCTAATGACATGTTGTAACTCTTGGCCTCCAAAAGAACGTACGTTAGAAAACTAACAGATTATTGTGCTAATTACTGGACATGCTGTAACTTGTTCACTTAACACACATGGTCGTCCATGTGTGACGCAGCACAGGGAAAGCCAGCAACAATGCTGACAGAGAATCCAAGCTGCACACTAAACAGCCAGGCAGTGATGCAATCAACAGCTGGAATTTCCACTGTTTTTTTGTTTTTATCTTAACTTTACTGTCTGCAGCAACTTGAAAAACTGTGTTCTTGAACAGTTTCTGATGTATTTTGCCCCAAATCCTTTTAAGCTGTGAGCGCTGTGAGTATGACCTGACCATTCAACCAGTGAAATTTGCCCCCTTAATGATGCTGGCAACTTTTCCGTCTTTGGCTTGTGGCGATTACTCGATTGGGATCCATTGATGGTTTCTTGTAAACGTAGTGGAGTTTTTAGAAGAACTTTAATCCTATAAACATGCTACAAGTGAGTACTTATCTTTACACATTGTTACTAAACCACAATATTCAAAGAAAAGACACAGTTTGACTTCTTCAATCGTTTCTAGAAAAGAAAGATTTATTAAATCTAAAATCGTACTTGTTATTAATCTCTGGCTCTCGTCTACAACATGTCTGTTATCCTGTCTTCCTTCTCTCACCCCAACTGGTCGCCGCAGATGGCCCCGCCCCTCCCTGAGCCTGGTTCTGCCGGAGGTCTCTTCCTGTTAAAAGGGAGTTTTTCCTTCCCACTGTCGCCAAAGTGCTTGCTCATAGGGGGTCATATGATTGTTGGGTTTTTCTCTGTATCTATTATTGTAGCGTCTGGGTGCTGGTTTAGCTCAGTGCGGACGGGTTCAAGTCTGGTCCACGTCCCTTTGCCGCATGTCTTCCCCTGCTTTCCTGTCCTTTCTTCACTGAGTCCATCAAATAAAGCTGAAAAAGGCCTTGAGGCGACTGTTGTTGTGATTTGGCGCTGTATAAATTGAACTGAATAAAAAGTCAATCTGAAAGTTTATGAACTAAGTAAAACTTTAACATTTTGGAGTTGAGGTTTTCACATGTTGCATCATATTTTTGGTAACTTCTAGCTTTAAGACAACACCTTCAGAATTCTATAATTAGGTGGAGCTATGTGTTTGCCATCACGCTGCTTCAAAATGTGAAGAAATCCCAATCTGTGCCCACTGTGAGTGTTAAGCTCAGACTGGATATTGCTGGGAGGAGGGGTAAGTTGTTAGGGTCACCAAAGGTCAGGAAAAAAAGTGCTGGAAGCAGTGCCTCTATGTGTGTGTGTGTGTGTGTGTGTGTGTGTGTGTGTGTGTGTGTGTGTGTGTGTGTGTGTGTGTGGGTCTGAATTCAAACAAATTAAGCCTTTCATTGGATACTTAGTTGGAAGTCTCTTTGCCCTCATCTTCACTAAAGGAAAAGCAGGGGTCAGTTTAAAGCCCTGGTAGCTTTCAACCTCTGGACCTCCACAGCGATTAAATAGGAAGCCATTACTTCAAACAAATTATAAGCTTCATAAGCCAAGAAAAGGTTGAATTAGAGGCCCCTTTCTTCTAACTCATAGCATGTCAGAATATTGGCTCTGGAAAAGACATCAGCACAACCATATTTGTTGAATTCCCCTGAAAGGCGTGGCTTTGGTATTAGACCAGGGTGCCACTGAAGTTTGTTAAATAGCAACTGTGCATCATCGCTGCAGGCTGATTACCTCCTGAGGTTAATGGGAATGTGAGAGAAAGCTCCTGTTGTTTGCTCTGAAGTGAAAACTTGTGTCTTTATGTATGTCTTCACTGTGGAGACGTGTCTACTTTTTTCTGGGCTCTGTCTTTTCTGCTTCTTTTTCTTGTTGGCTTGACAGCAAATGAATCTGCAGAGCGAAGTGTAGATTTTCATGGCAAAGCAACGTTTTTGTTCTGCTAAACCTAGAAGCGATGAATTGTCAAAGCAGCTCTGAGATCTGAGAATCTATTATACTGTGTGAGTTCACTCCTGAAAGCGGTGAGGTTACCTGTGGTTCTCTGCTACCTTTCCACACTAGTGTAAAAGTTTGAAAAAAACAAAACAATAAGAGCAAAGAGTAGTAGAGCATCATCAGTTGTGTGCAGTCCCTCTGCTTATGAGTGCTTCACAGCGGGGAGACTTGAAGCCAACAAACTCAAGAATACTGCTGCTGACAATTTACGACACCGCGATAATTAAAGGCAATCTTCCGGAATCCATTCCACTGATTGCTCTGAAACCAGAGTAGAGCAGAGAGTGTCGGGCTATAGAGCAGAACAATGTATCCTCAAAAAAGCTAAGAACCACAATGGCGCTGTGTTGACAATGCTGTCCCTGAGGACAGCGAGCGCTGAAAAAAGTAAACGAACAATGTCAGCTTGACTGTAAATGTTTGGGCTTTTTTCACATCGGCATCTTCTCATAGCTGCACGGATGAGAGAGGGTTGCCAGAGCAACAGAGCACGCGCTACCTTGAATAGCAGTGCAGGTCTCTGTGTATGTGTGAGAGAATGCGCGTGCACGTGTGAACTGCCTATCAACACAAGGAGCAATAACAGGTGTGTGAAATCAAAGTTATTCGTCATGATCCCATAAACTGCCCCATTAAACTGCGCTCGCTCCCCCCTCTCTCCTGCAGATCAACTGTGTGACGTTCCCATCACCCGCCTGCATGCCCGAGCAACAGCTACTGAAACCCAGTGAATGGAGCTACTGTGACTACTTCTGGGTAAGTTTACCTGAGAAGTAACTATTTTTTATAGATCAAGTCCAGAACCTACAAAAACATAATCTTTTCATGATTTTAGTTTTTATATAGAAAGATTTGCAGTTGACCATCCTTATGTGTCCATGTTATGAGAAACAACACTGGATCCTCTTCATCTTTCATCGTGATTTCATATTTATGTCATCCTGGCCCAACTGCACGCTGAGAATCAGTATTGGCTTTAATAACATCCAAGACACAGCGCAGCAGGGAAACGCATTACATGTAACTGGCTGGAGCACAGTGAGGCCAGCTGGCCTCAGCTGCTCTTGTTTGGACATCTCCTTCCCCTGCAGTGTAATTTCTACCAGGTGCAGTTTGTGTGGTAACACACTGTAATCACACACACAGGTGACAATGCAGTAGAAAGAAAGAGAGAGTGGAGAAAGTGGATGGGAGAGTCGAGGAATATCTGGTTTTCTGTAAAATGTGCAGTTCCCAAAATTCAGGATTATCTGTTCTCTGAGCTCCGATGTCAGTTTGTCATGTATAGTGTAGCTCCCAGTCTACTGACTGCTTTCTGCAATTAAAGCTGTACGCACCGTCCAGTGTTTAAGTGATTTCTAACAGGCTTTAGAAGACGTTAAGAGACTTTAGACACAGTTTTAAATATAGCCTGTATATAAAAAAGGTACAACTCAGCACCACTTCATTGAAATAGCTACTGCAATATTGTGCGTAGTCGTGTCCAACACTGAAGATGTAATCCTGCTGTCCTGTTGACTGTCTAGCCATCGCAGTCTTAGCTAGCATCGTCTGCTTGCTGTCTAGCTCACTATCAAATGTCATTTTATTATGTCCTCCATTAAAACTCTAAAAAAATTAAGAAACACAGTCCTAATCAAGTGTTTTCAATCCAATATCAATTTCATTTTTAAAGCGCTGAATCTTTTAGTTCAGGGCGCTTCATACTGTAGGGTAAAGACCCTGCAATAATACAGAGAATACCCCAACAGTCAGACGAATCCTCATAAGAAAGCACTTGGCGACAGTATTCTAGGGTTTTACTGTTGGGGTAGTCACCGAAGACAACTTCAAACCTCAAAAGGTTCATGTCAATCGAAAAAACAGGATGAATGGATGGATTGGTCATCCATTGGATGCTGGGCATCGGAAATATTTATGTACTGTATCTGCTAAGGTAAGCTTTAAGGTTCTTAGTACCAGCGCAATGATTAAAAAAAACATGACTTGCATTTTAAGGTGCTATTTGCTGCAGTAAGTGAGTTGCTCACCCCAAGACGAGATAGCATACAGTGGATATGTGACATTAGAGCAACATAGTACAGCTGGAGGAAGTGAAACCAAGATAGGAAGCTGAAAGCTGTTAAAATACTCTCTGCTAAAAAACTTGGTGCTTGGAAGGTAATATCCAACTAGTTTAGGAAACACATGTCCAGCAGCTGTTTGCAGAAAACAGCTGGTGCGAGCTCTGATAAAGCATTGTAGCAACAGCAATGCCATCGATATGGTAACGAAATTGGTGGTTGGAGACAAAAGTACAATCAGAATTATTGTGACTGTGTGCAATGAATTAGAAGACGGTTAGCAAATCTGACTGCTCAGAGTGATACAGCAGTAATAAAAGTAAGTCAGCCTGTTATCTGTTTGCTACCAGTTAGTGACTGAATAGCAATCTGTTTGTGATAATATTGCAAGAAATTGTGAAAAATCACTAATTTGCATTATATGCATGATATTCATTATGCATATAATGATCATATTAATCATGCATATAATGATCATATTCATCATAATATTACATTGTTGTTTTGATGGTCACTGCAACTATTTGCAACTGGTTGCCAATCACCAACAACTCATTTTACTAAGTCGCAAGACGGCTTTTTGCTCTGATGTGACAGAGCCATGAATAAGTGAGCAGAAAGAAGCTAAAATGTCTTTTGAAGGTGAAATTTTTCACAGAAAGATTGAAGAATGAGGACGATGGTGGCAGAATAGCGCTAATCAAAAAGGGTTCTACAGTTTTCAGTGAAGCCACCTGATTCAGTTTCCTCTGGTGTCATCTCTTTGAGGGAGCATGCAGCATGTTGTTTATTTTACTTAGCAACTTTGTTGAGGTCTAATGTTCACGTGTGTGTTGCTAAGCGTTTGTTTATTCACTGCATTTCTCGTGTGTTCGCCTTGTTTATCTCGTTAGGCTGATAAGAAGGATCCCCAGGGCAACGGCTGCATTACAGGATTTGAGGTTCTGCTGCAGAAACAGCTGAAGGGGAAACAGATGCAGAAAGAGATGGCCGAGTTCATTCGAGAACGGTATCTGCTACGTTCACTTTTTTAATGTTTCATTTTGTTCACACTTCATCCTCGGGTTACTGTGGCAACCATACAATTGTCATTAAAAACAAACCATTTCTCCTTTTTTCATGCTTGCTCTTTCATGTACATCAGTGCATTGCACAATAAAGGAAATGAACATGGAAACATTGTTGCGTACATGCCGTGTGGTAATCACCCTCTTCTTCCTTCTCAGGATAAAGATAGAAGAGGAGTACGCTAAGAATCTCTCCAAGCTCTCACAGATCCCTCTAGCAAGCCAGGAAGAAGGGTGAGTGGCTGTGAAGAAGAAAGACACACAACCTGCCCCCATCACAGAGCACCCTGTCACACATGGGTGCATGGATCAATATATTAAAAAAAAGCCACATGTCAACATTTGAAAAGCACTGTGCCAGGCTTCTCACTTTGAAGCTGCTTTAGAGTTGTGCAGGTTGTAAGTACCGCGTTTTAGGCTCCTTCCTTAACAGTGTATTCTGTAATTGTATTGCACAATAGAGGGTACATCTCTTTAAGATATTTCAGCTTTAAACATTAGAGCTGGTTTAAATTAAGTAATTTACAATGACAGTGAACTTTGCTGATAATTTATCCCCTACATATATTACATGTAGGATACAATAAACATAAAGTTATTCCAGGTTTAGGTAACAAGCTTATACACCTACTTACTCTTAGCTCATGATCAGGTAAGACTGTCACATCAAAATTGCAGAGTGTTTAAAACTATACAAATGTGAATTTTATTTCTTAGGAATCAACTTGTCCCTTATAATTATTTTCACCTATTTTATACTTTTGTACTCAGTTTCCACAATCGAGCTTTAAAGTCTGCCATGAGTGATATTGCTAGGTGTAAATTGCCGAATTAGTCGGCCAATTAGACAATCCAGCAGACAGCTCCTCAGTGAGCAAGCCAATCAAGTAGCCAATCGCGCGAGACATCCCGGTGTGAGCTGGAGTCTGGAGGCCCTGTCAGTGAACCTGTGAAGCAATAAGGCCATCCTGTAAAACCACTGCATGCTTTGATCTCCATCCTGCAACACATTCCAGCTATTAAAAGAAAGCACAGGAGAGGAGACACAGACGCATGCGAAGAGAAGGGGTGTGTTAGGAGATTGAAGGGGAGAGGGGAGGAGAAGGTGTGAAGCCCTGTTGGGGGAAAGAGAGTTTCCAGCCACTCCTCTTTTATCCTGTTTGACAACACACAGGATATCATGCTGAGGTGAGAGCAGCTCTTTGTCTGATTCACCGAGGGCACACAGGAACATGTATGTGAATCTCTTAACCTCAGCCTTTAATAGAAGCTCAGGGGTTAACGCAAGTTAAACTGCTGATTATTTGATGTTCACACTATCTAAATACGGATGAAGCACAATTTTTATTCAAATTATGATACATGTGGCCATGATGAAAGATTGTAGTGGCAATATAGGGCAGCAGAATCCTCAGCTAATAAAAAACTAATCACACAAACAAGGAATTTGTTGTGTTGCAAAAAGACAGTGGTGCAGAGAAAGACTATAAATTATACTTTTACTTTATACAAATACTTAGGAATAATTAGCATTGCAGCTAATTCATAAAATTATCCTAAAATATAATGTTAAATAATTACATGATACCTAAATTAACCACTATTTTACAGTTCATGTATTGTTTTTTTAAAGTTTGATTTGCAGAACTGCTCTTCTAAGATGGTTTACAATAACTTGCAGTTTCCTACTTTGCCAGTGATGTAACTTTGATTTTTTGTAACTTTTCTTGCCTAATCTCAGTGTAAGTCGCTCAAGTGGTGCAACTACAGTATAAAACAAGTCTTTGGCTTGAAAACAACGTGGAAGTGCCTCTAACTTGGATTCCTATTAATGGCCACCAGATGGCGAGACATCTGGTTCCTAAAAGACTTCCAGTCCTAAAGAATTCTGGGAGAAAATTACGGAGCCCGCAGACTTCAAAACTTTATGATGTCAGTCACTCATTTTGAGTCGTACTGAATAAAGCATTGTTCATGTTGCTAATTTCAGTCATTCAAGGTTTCAGAAAAGAAGATTACACAAGAAACACTCAGTGGCTTATGACTTGTGACTGACAGTGAGTGTGATAAGTAATACGTGTGCACGCATCTTTTTTGTTTGTTAGATCTGGTTTGAAAACACCAAGATGATGATGCCAAAAAATGCTTGAGGCTTCAAAACAGGAATTTAAACAGGAACTTTAATAATTCATAAAAAGTTTTATTTAGAAAAAAAGTGACTTTAAAACTTGCTGGCAGAATACCTGTACAAGAGTTGTGTCTTTCTTTAAATATTACAGGCAAAAACAAATCACTCAGATTAATACATGAATGTGTGTTGCTGCTGATTTGGTTGCTAATGTTAGCTACCATTAGCTAGCTAACATTCTAGCTAACTTTCAGATTCTTCTAGACTTGAGCTAGCATATTTTGAATTCAGCAAAAATAACATAGGCTGAAAAATATTGGACACTTTATTTGACATTATTATCATTTCTATCAGACAAAGAAAGAAGGCAAACTGTACACGGATGTAAGGGGGGTTTAGCTACACTTACCCTCCCTTTCAGTGTTTACATGCATATAAGATAACCCCTCTTCATGCTAGGATGGTAACAGAGTGGGATGGAATTGTCCCATATAGAATCCAGATTATGCCAGCCAGCTCAGTCTGCCCACACCCACAAAAGTGCAACACAATGCTTTCATTATGCCGTCCCTAAGGCTGGCTCTGTTGTCACACAGGACAATCACTGTTTTGTTGGTCGGTTCCTACCATCCGACCAGCCGCAGCCCAGAACCAGCCATCTATTTATTCCTGAATTTGCCATTTGTTTGGTGGGGATGTGAGGCATGTGACCATTTTTTTTATAGTTACCAATACTGTACTATGCTGAATGCAAAAGTGAATGAAAGTGTATGGCAAGAGATTCATTTTCCCTGAGATGCAGCATTTTGTTGCCAAGTGACTGTCACTTGGGAATGCAAGGTTGCAGGCACATGACACATATAATTTATTGAGTGTGAAGAATGTTTGAAGTGGTGCAGCTTTTCCAGTTTGGAATCATAATATCCAGATTCCTCTTAGTTCAAGGTTTGTCTTTCATCTGATGTCTTTTTAAGGTGGAAAGATACTGCATCTGTATGAGCTGTTAATCTGGTCTATATTGAGCAAAGAATAATAAAATAGCCTTCATGCGTGTAGAAAAGGAGTGTTTTCAAGCTTATTTTTCTACCCACAAACAAAAAAATTGATTTATTAGGTGAAAAAGTTGTATTTCGATTCAATCATTTAAGTCAGTTTTTAAGCACGCATGCCAAACATTTGATGGTTCTAGATTTTTGAATGTGAGAATTTGCTGCTTTACTTAAACTCGTGTTACAGTCAGCTGAACATTAGAATAGAATAGAATAGAATAGAATAGCCCTTTATTGTCATTGTATATGTACAACGAAATAAGGATTTTATGACTTGAGCAAAATACAAATAAATAAATATCCTAAAATAAAACAGAAGATTGCTATAAGGGGAATAGAGATATAAACAACAAAGGTTTCAAACTTAAAGAAAGGGATGAGGAAGGAAATGTCTTCAGCGCATTGGTCAGACCTCAAGGATATACAGATTACATTTCAGTGAGTACCACTGAATGTAAACAGAAGTGTTGCTTATTTATAGGAAGATTCTGTCGGTGGTGCTGTTTTCTTTGTTCAGCCATGGTGGCTGACTCTTTTAATGCTGACATCTATCTTCATTTCAGCCATACCTTTGTTACTGAGGCGTCAAACATAAACACATCTGCTTTCAGTCTTTAAAGACAACGATGTCACTGTTATGACAAAAGGGTCAATTTCTGTAGTTCCCAATGTAAAGTGTGTGTGAACTCCGATAGTTAAGGTTAGACTTTTCAGAAGACACTGACACATTCACACAGTTTCACACAGGCAAATCGACTTGTTAAAACCAATAAGTGTAGAAAACAGTCGTTGGTTAACACATGCTGTTTTTATGTGCCAGTGACCGCTCATTTTAGATGTATGTCTCCCCATTCATTTAGATAGAAGCTTTAAAATAGCTCTCCAAATAAGGCCCTAGAGATATTACCAAGATGGTTGTCGAGTTGCATGACTTGTGTCTAGCAGGACTTTTTGAGAACTTTAAAAGCAGGAAACTGAAATGTTGTCTTGAGTCAAGGGGTTGCTGGTGTGGCCTAGGTGTCACAGGGTGAGAGGCTGGGTATAACCTGGACACACTAGAATCAACAATTAACCCAACACCCGGTGGTGCATCAGTTTTTTATGCCATTAATTTTTTATGATGATATTAGCTATCTGTCAGGCAAATCATTTCATAATTAAAAAAGCAAAGAAGACGTGGGAGAAACAAGAATGAACTTATTAAGCATTTAATAGGCACAAACCTTCACCTGAAGAAAGGTGCACAGTTTATTCCGCAACCTGATTGGACGACACTGATGATTTGGTGTAACTGTTATAGAAATCATGCTCGCTGATTGCCGTTAGGTAGCTTTTGTGGTATCTAAGCTTTAAAATGATCTCTATGATTTGAAAAGTTCGCAATGGTTTAGATGGCGTCGATCTGGAGGTACATGAATTTGCTCCGACAGTGTTTGGAATGTTCTGGATGTCAGTGTGAGGGAATTCCACAGGTCTTCCACTCAGAGCGGTGCTTTGAAGTGACCCGCTGACCCGCGAAGACCTCCAGTCCTGGACTTAAAGCCGTGTGTCTGTAACTGTCTGCCTAAGCGAGTGATTGTTTTACAGTCTTCATGATCTTTTTGCCATAAACCATTCTGTCTAAGAATCCAAACATATATCTGCACTATTAAAAAGACAAGTTGCGTGTGAAGATAATGTAATGTGCATCATCTCGTCTTCAAAACAAGCCTTCTGAGTTTTACTGCCCCCAGCTGTGTTGAGAAAGCTGCACTCGAAGCTGAGAGAATAAGTGGAGCCATATCTCATGTCCCATACATCCTAATCATCTGTTGAACTGGCGGTGGACCTCAGCTCAGCTCTGTAGATTTACCGGTTACTTGTGCTTCTGTGAACTTTTGCACTGACTACTCATGAGCCTCAACTCTGTGTGTGTCTGTGTGACTGTGTGTGTGTGTGTGTGTGTGTGTGTGTGTGTGTGTGTGTGTGGGATTCATCCTGCTCCCTCGGCTCCGTCTTACCCCCTATTTTCTCTGACAGCTTCCATGCCCACCCTATGAGTCTTTATAAAAGTGTGTGTGGTCTTTTATTGTGTAATATATTAACCACTCACACTCTCCCTCCTTCTTATCTGCTCTCAGTACTCTGGGGGAGGCTTGGGCCCAGCTGAAGAAGAGCCTGGCAGACGAAGCTGAAGTTCACCTAAAGTTCTCCTCGAAGGTAATTCATCAAACTCTGTCGGATCCGGTTAATAAGATATGAAACCAAATATTAACTAAACATATTTTTCATAGTATTCTGACTGCCTGATTATTTGCCACAGCCATGCCTGTCTATCTCTTAAAGCACAAAAGGGCATACAATAGATGCAGACAGGAAAAGCTTAGCAACAATGTGGCAACCAGAGACCACGGAATGTCTCAATAACAGGCAAAACTACCAGTGGCAACATGAAGTGGGTGGATACCAATAAACACAAAGCTAGCATCGCTATATTATACAAGATATGTCCAGTGTTTGTTTTGTTTATAAAATACTGAATGGCTGATTCCTCCCCCGCACACCACAGACATAGTTTAGACCAAACCAGAACTGGCTTTAAGAGGCAACATTGTTTTCTTTGGCCAGTTTACATTCACAATAACAGCTTAAAGTTAGTCATGGTAAAAAAGAAAGAAAGGACACCCTCTGTCATTTTAGGAAATACCTAACCTGGTTTTAGCAGGTCTTAAAATTAGATTATATGCAAAGTGAGATTAACATGACATATTGCACCGTGCCATTATTTATTTAACACAAACTGAGAAAATGGAACATGGAAGTACATGGTGACAACATATTTTTACTTTCACACTGATATAAAAGTAAAGACATGCACAAAATGAGGGTGCTGTTTTTTGTTTTATTTGTGTTTCTCTTATCAGAATGATTAAAACAAACAAACAGTTAGTGCCTTCCACTCTGGACAGGAATCCGTTTGTCTCTGCTATTCAATTCAACTTTATTTATACAACGCCAGATCACAACAACAGTCGCCCCAAGGCTCTTTATATTGTAAGGTAGACCCTAGAATAATACATAGAGACAAAAACCCAACAATCATGTGACCCCCTATGAGCAAGCACCTTGCCGATAGTGGGAAGGAAAAACTCCCTTTTAACAGGAAGAAACCTCCGGCAGAACCAGGCTCAGGGAGCCATCTGTCGCGACCAGTTGAGGAGAGAGAAGGAAGACAGGATATTCTGATTGAATGCGACCTAGCTTTATAATACGTTATTTGCTTTGCATCACATTTGTAAAAAAAACACAACATTTTTACAGTTTTCATTCATTTGAGATCGCACGGTTATGAGAATGCACAAACAAAGGTCTAAATGAAGATTTCTTCACTTTTTGTTTTGTTTTTTTAACCGACTTTGTTTAGCCAAAATTCAGTTTGCTTCTTCAGTCTGATGCATTAACAACCAACCACTCAGTTTATCCACAGCTGTTTGGAAACTACAGAGTACTGGTGTGAACACTTCTGCTGAGCTTTCTGTTAAAGCCCATCAATTCCTCTTTTCCCCAGGCTCCTGCGTTTTTAAAAGTGGATCATTTAAACCTACACTGAAAATAGGTTTAGCTTAGATAAAAGCCATAAGATGTGATCTAACCCAGTTAACTTTTTAACGTAACCTTCAGGGACCCTGAACAGTGATAAATGTCACTGTGGCCCTGTGATTTGAACAAAGAGACTTCCTGCATCTGCCTGTGAGTGTCTCTTATTCATAGAGCCAAGGCTCTTATTTCACCTTACAGTTACTGAATAAACTGGGGGATGTTTTATCAGGTGGACTAATGCTTCCAGTTGTTTAACCTCTTTAAGCCTTATGATGAAGAGGTCACGCTGTATTTTATTGGCTGATCACTCCGGACGGTCGCTGCTGCTTGGTTTTACAGTACGTCCAAATTGGCTGCGGGTACTGCAGCCTACAGCACATGTGACTCACTAGGCAGACAGGCTGCCTTCTAATGCAGTGACATAGAGTAAAGGGCTTCCTGATGGCTCTGTGGGCTGAAGCACATGTGTGTGACACAGAGGCTTTGACTCAACATTTTATTTATTGATTTATTTTAAAAATTATTTTTAATCGCGATTTCCCCTCAAGCAGAAAGGCTGCGGGAACCGGTAGCAGATGATTTATGAGCGAGGCATCTTCTGTCTTAAGAACTCAGTAATGCTTTCAAAGTCTTCAAGGGGCCAGCTAGCGCTCTTCATTTTCAGGTCGTTTTCGATGTTTGATGTCGAAGGAAAGAGGGGGAGACAAAAGACAGAGGCCAGGATTCCAGCTGGAGTGATGGAGGAAATGGAATCGGTGATGTTATCCTCCAGGGATGCACAGATGTGCGGCACTTTTCCAGGTTCTTGGAGGAGAAGGAAGGGTTTAAGTGGAAATGAATTTTGAATGACGGTGTGATTGCAGGAAGGAGCTGCACATCTCATTCATCACTGACAGCTGGGACAGGACACCACATTGCATATTACCAGTGACGGGCCTGCTGCTGGCATTCAAAAATAATATGGCCTTGTCAGAAACTTGGATCTGGAAGATGTGCTGTTAACTTTAAAAGCCACTTTACCAATAAAGGATCAAGCAAAAAGAGAAGCAAATGAATGATAACAACTGAGATTCTGGTTTTTGCTTGGCTCCTTCATATCAAAGCATTTGTGATCTAAAATAGCTCAGTGTCAGAAGATGATGACATGATATATGGAATGCAACCAGAGCGAATGGAGCTAATTAAGGTTCTGGATAATTAAATCTGATAAACAGAGAGGTGATTAAAGGGTGTCCCTTTGTGATTAATCACTAGCATTACTGTAATCTAAACTCTATAAACCTGAGTTGCTCTTGAAGAAGAAGTCATTTTATTGAAACTTCTCTTAATGTGCATTAACAGTCGCTGTATTTGTTATTCAATGCATAAATCTGCCTGACACATTTGTTTTCCCCTTCAGCTACCAGAATTCTGAAACCAATCAAAGTACCACATGGTTTTGAGTAGTGAACACTATAAGTCACGAAGTGCTAAATGAGACCAAACATGGCTCTATTTTTTATCAGTGTCAGGACATACAATGGACCTGAGTGGCTTAATGACTTTTCTATGCGTTATTTTGTAAATACGGTCATGTTAAAAAAAAAAAAGGACATGTAAAAACAACCTCAAATGACCGACAACAAATGACATATTACACTATCTTTATTCATTTAACAGCAACTAAGTATAAATGCAGAAGCAGATGGTGTGAAATATTAAGTGCATCATGTGATTCGGTAGCTTGTAGAAGCATTTGTACCTGCAATAAAGTGAAGTAAGCCTTTTCTGTTTGACTTTATGAGTCTCTCACATCATTGTGGAGGAACTTTAGCCCACTCTTATTTGAAACGTTGCTTTAGCTTATTGAGGTTTGTGGGAATTTGCTGGGATGTCCACTCCCGGGAGACTTTCTCCTTCTGTGAATAATCTTCCTCACTTACATTTTCTGTGGTGTGTTGTTGATTCAACAAACCAAAGTATAGGAATGCTAAACTGTTTTTGACTAGCCAACAGTGCAAATATTTGGCTAATTAGCCACTAGCAAAACTTTTGGCTAATGTCTGTGCCTCTCACCTTTTTATCTCAAAGAAAAAGATATTCAGAAATTTTGGAACTGTAAGTTAAAGGAACCATAATCAATAATGAAACAATTCTGTCATAGCAGGAAAGCTGCAGTCAGTATTTCTCCTGTTTGCTATTTATTCCTGCTGTCTGCTGTCTATATGTTATTACGGCACAGTTGGTGTAGAGCATTGTACATGTACAATGACAATAAAGGGCTATTTTTCTATTATAGCAATGGCCAGTCATGTTTTACTGACAAACGCTTGCCTGAAACTAGCTTTTCATCATTTTTTTTTCTGCACAGAAAAAAATCAGTATTCAGTATGTGTTGTTTTCTTTGAGCAGCTCCAGAGTGAAGTGGAGAAGCCCTTCCTGACCTTCAGGGAAAACTTTAAGAAGGACATGAAGAGGCTCGACCACCACATCGCCGACCTACGGAAGCAGATGGTTGGCCGCTATGCGGCTGTGGAGAAGGTATCCAAACTCATACAAATATAAGAACTCATGTACGTTATATTATTTCATATGGCAGTATAAACTATTTAGGGAATCATCTCACTGCTGATTATAATTCCACATTTCTTCTATAAGCAGATGGCTGTTTCTCATCTGTTGGATATTTTGTCTTTGTTTATATATACAATAGAAAGCAACTGGGTAAAGCTCGTCTAACATCATCTGTCAGTGTCTTTATGATCAGCGATCATGCTGAGAAAGGACTCAGCAGTTTCTCTCAAATAAAGTAATCTGATGGGTGACTGAGCATTTAAAGCAGGACTGCAAATAAGTTACTGACATTGTTGGCTGTCAAAAGAAAGCTTTAACACTGAATGATGCATGAATGGTGCAGACAGCATTATCACTGTGGTGAATTGAAGAAGACTGTAACGTTATTTTATCGTGTTAGTGTGATGTTGCATATTGTTTAAAGGAAAACGTTTGCTGCCTGAAGCTCAGCCAGAAATTCAGATTGTTTTGTGAAAGCAAGTCTTTACTTCAGACTCTTATCTCTGGCAGGCTCGTAAAGCTCTGTCTGACAGGCAGAAAGAGTTGGAGCTAAAGACGCAGCAGCTGGAGATCAAACTCAGCAACAAGATTGAAGAAGACATCAAAAAAGCCCGCAGGAAATCCACACAAGCAGGTCAGAGCATGGGGCAAAGGTCAAACCATGGGTCTTTATAGGGTCACACTTTCACTGAGGTATTTGTTGTTTACTCTGTACCCTCTCATGTGGCTGTGAAACATTCACCGCTGGTCGCTGTTTCTCGACTTTAATGGTACTGCATGCAAATTCTAAATTTCTAGGTTTAAAATTATGTAGTTTAAACAAATCTGTCAAAATGTTCTAAGAACCACTATGACCGTATGTGCACAACATCTGTTTTCAAACTAAACTTACTTCAGCAGAAATTTACTGGATAAGGAAATGGATCCAAACCAGTGCTAAAAGACTTTGTTGAGTCTTCTCAACTTCCTATTCTACACTGATGTTATGTTATATATACATATGTATATATATGTATGTATACATATATATACATATGTATACATATATACATATACAGCTTGATGACATCAAGCTGTATGCCAAGAGTGAACGAGACATCGATTCACTGATCCACACTACCAGGCTATACAGCAATGACATTGGAATGTCGTTCGGACTGGAGAAGTGTAGTCGAATGGTAACGAAGAGAGGGAAGGTAGTCAGAACTGAGGGGATTGAACTACCAGAAGGCAACATTGCAGACATAGAGGACAGTTACAAGTACCTGGGGATCCCGCAGGCGAATGGGAACCATGAAGAGGCCGCTAGAAAGGCTGCAACCACCAAGTACCTGCAGAGGGTCAGGCAAGTCCTGAGGAGTCAGCTGAACGGTAAGAACAAGATCCGGGCCATCAACACCTACGCCCTGCCCGTGATCAGGTACCCTGCTGGGGTAATAGGCTGGCCAAAGGAGGTGATAGAAGCCACTGACATAAAGACAAGAAAGCTCCTTACCATGCATGGAGGGTTTCACCCCAAGTCCAGCACCCTGAGGCTGTACGCTAAGCGGAAGGAAGGGGGCCGGGGACTGGTGAGTGTCAGCACCACAGTCCAGGATGAGACAACAAACATCCAAGAATACATTGGGAAGATGGCCCCAACTGACCGAGTGCTCAGTGAATACCTCAGGCAGCAGAAACCCAAGAAAGAGGAGGGAGACGAGGAACCATCATGGAAGGACAGGGCCCTGCACGGTATGTACCACCGGCAGATAGAGGAGGTGGCTGACATCCAGAAATCCTACCAGTGGCTGGACAAAGCTGGACTGAAAGACAGCACAGAGGCACTAATCATGGCAGCACAAGAACAAGCTCTGAGTACAAGATCCATAGAGGCTGGGGTCTATCACACCAGGCAAGACCCCAGGTGCAGGCTGTGTAAAGATGCTCCAGAGACAATCCAGCACATAACAGCAGGGTGCAAGATGCTAGCAGGCAAGGCATACATGGAACGCCATAACCAAGTGGCCGGCATAGTGTACAGGAACATCTGTGCCGAGTATAACCTGGAAGTCCCGAGGTCAAAATGGGAGATGCCCCCAAGGGTGGTGGAGAATGACCAAGCTAAGATCCTGTGGGACTTCCAGATACAGACGGACAAAATGGTGGTGGCTAACCAACCGGACATAGTGGTGGTAGACAAACAGAAGAAGACGGCCGTAGTGATCGATGTAGCGGTTCCGAATGACAGCAATATCAGGAAGAAGGAACACGAGAAGCTGGAGAAATACCAAGGGCTCAGAGAAGAGCTCGAGAGGATGTGGAGGGTGAAGGTGACGGTGGTCCCCGTGGTAATCGGAGCACTAGGTGCGGTGACTCCCAAGCTAGGCGAGTGGCTCCAGCAGATACCGGGAACAACATCGGAGATCTCTGTCCAGAAGAGCACAGTCCTAGGAACAGCTGAGATACTGCGCAGGACCCTCAAGCTCCCAGGCCTCTGGTAGAGGACCCGAGCTTAAAAGAATAAATTACACCGACAGCAGGTCTCACACAGTTTGACAAATGCAGGTCTACTTGTCATTGTGTGCAAATGTGAACATACATTTAAATTCTGTTCGTATCAGTAAATTAATCAGGTCAGCCATGAGTTCTGAAGTATCTGAATGTAAATAAACATTCTGTCAACATTTCATATCGTCTGCCGCTGTGAATCTATTTATCTTTGGCACAGAAGTTTCTTTCATGATTAATTTCAGTCCTCTCCCATTCCTTAGTTAGCAGCCACAGGTTGGAGCATTAATAGGTTCAGAAATAGTGTTAATAGAATTTAGATTAAATAAGTGAATCTAATAATGGGTTCCAGTCAGATAACATGCTAATTCTAAATAAGAGAAATAATTAGTCGACTTTATGCAGTTAGAAAAGCGTTGTATTAAATAAGCACAAGGCGTTTGTCTTTTGCATAATTATTATTTCTGGAGACCCTCTGGAGACCGTCCAGTGCCTGCATGTAAAAGTGTAGACCCTGTAAATAGCTAACTTACTGAACATGAAATCTGAATCCTCCTTCAGTGTTTCTTTAGCCCTTCACTTGAGCTGGCCTATGAACCGGGATTCTGTTTGTCTTTTTGCATGAGTCATGAGCTCTCAGTGCTGCAACCCAGACTGGGAGACACCCCCCCCCCCAACATATATTTTCCTAATAGACTGGAAAAGAGAAAAGTGGTCCCAAAAACTTCTCTACTTCTGTGCTTGAGGTTGGGTATCGCAAAGGCAGTCCGCATCTCTGCAGTGTTTACTGTCAATGAGGCGGTGTGTGCAAAATACGTCAGTGAAAATCCCTCTATGTCGCTGATATGGACATCATAAATTATGCTCAACTCCGTGGTCCTTGGGCTGGGAGATGTACCATCCTTCCACTGTTTGCCCTGCTGTATCCTGACAACCTGTGCAGTTTTTCAAATCTTGCTAAAGAAACAATTTTGTTGCATTGTTTGATTATATGAGGTGTCTGTTTCTTCTCACTGCTTTGAAGTGGGCAAGAATAAAGGATATATTATGTTCTTTGGGGCACTAAGCAGGATTTAGGAAGACAGACAATACTGCCAATGCTGATGATTGTGCTGAAATAATGAATTAATCAATCTGCAGTTTCAGAAAGAAGCTGAGTATTCTAAATTTGAACGAATGTTACATGCATTTCCTGTGAACTATTTTCAGCAATAGAATAATCATAGATTGTATAAAAGATGTACTTAGCTTCAGCTTTTGAAAAGCAAAGCCAGCGTGGAAGGGCCTTAAACCTGCATTCTTTTTATGACAACAGTGAGGGGATGGGTGGGTGAAGGGTGGGGGGCTCTGGTTGCAGTTGCAAAAGACTTCCGGTCCTTTAGAAGTCTGTGGGAAAATGGCCTTGGGACTTGACCTCAGTAAACATGTTAGTGGTGAGTTCATAGTCTTAGTCACTTGTTTCAGGTTATATAAAATCAATTTTTAGCCCCATTTTGTAAATGTTGGCCATTCTAGGTTTCAGTTGGGAAGATTATCCAAGGTGTCCTCACTGGTTTCAGTATTTGGTTTATCATTTCAATATAACTTCAGTATTTATAAACGATATGAATACCTCTATTTAAAGTTTTTTTGCCAGTTATAAAGAGTAAAAGTAGAGCAACTGGGCACCTTTGCATTCAGCTGTGTAACAATACATATATGGTGCAATGCTGTAGTCTCCATTACCTGTGTTGTTGTTTTTTTTACTAGGGTAAAAGGGTTCATCCACTGCTCCTCACAAACAAAACATTATGTCACATTGAGTGAACAATGGATCGTAAGCCACTGAAAATAGTGAAAGCACATGTGCATGTTAGAAGGGCGGGAGGTGGAAAAGAGCCAGAGTGGAAAAGTAGCTGCAGCAGATTGATGATTATAAAAGTTTTTACTAGCTGTGCCACCTGAGGAAAGTGACAGGCTAAGAGCCAACAATGTAAACCACCAAAGTGTGATGTCATGGGCCAACCAGGCATGACCACACGTGACTCATGACACACACACACACAGAGCGATCCCTCCTCTGTTGCTTATGCAACCAGGTAAAAAAGAAAAAGCGGCAGTTGTTGACAGTGCTCGTGGTGTCTGGCTGCCAATGATGATGACTGCAGTGTGAGGGAAGCAGAAAGGAGTCTGATGCCAAAACAAATAAAGCATGGCATCTGTCTGCTTATAACAAAGTCTCATTATCGCTCTCACTGCATTGGATTTCACACAGCAGTGATAGCAGGGATTTCCTTACAGTTTAAATCAACCATCTGAAGCTGTGATCACCCTTTTATAGAGTCCATTACTTTATTTTTATGTATATATATATATATATATATATTTGTTCTTAGAGTCTCTTTTTTTCTTGGAGGGCTTATGCGCATGTGCTTCTCATTTTTTTCTCTGTTTATTTATAGAAGCCATTCTGAGCTGAAGTGAGAGAAAACCCTGTTTACTGTAAATTCTGCTGCAGCAGCAAGAACTTTAAGAAGTGCTAGAACATTTCAAGATCCATATATATGGAGGCATTGTACACAAAAGGAGCAGTTTATTACAGCTTTCTTATGGCCTGTATTTCTTTTCGTCCTTTTAGAATATTTTGAAAGAGTTGTTCAGTTTTGGAGATATCAGCTGTAGAGATATGTCTTCTAAACTAAACTAAAGCCTTAACTCATAACTGGGTTCATACCAAAACAATCTAGGTGGGTAAATATGAGTCCAGGCAAGAGGGAAGACATATAAACCAGATTTGGATATAAATGTTCTCTATACTGATATATTGCATAAAGTACCTGTGATTTATAAAGAACTAGTTCCAAATTCTTCAGCTTCACCTTAAATGAATTACTACATGGTTGAAACAGTTGGATGGTCCAACTGGAAAATCAAACTAAGCACACGTCAATCATGTTAAGTGAAGCAAGTTAAGTTTCTGGAGTGGTCTTCCCAAAGCTTTGATGTTATCCCAATTGAAAATTTGTGGACTACGCTTATAGGCCAGGTCTGCCCCAAGAAACCATCCATCCATCCCCTTCTGCTTTCACTGTACTACTGATTATACTGTAAGAAATATTACTCCACACTGGCTCGGCTGTGAGATATTTAGCAGCCACATTGAAGAGAGGAATAGGACACTAATGTGAACATAATGTAGCACATATATGAGCGCATGTTGACTGAAGAAGAATGAAGAACAGAATACTCAGCATCATTTCCTCTCTGATCTAATCTTCTACATGATTAGTGTTTGTTTTGTTGTCAGCTGGATGCAGGCAGACACATTAATGAAATAACAGATTAGACCTTTCCTTTTCTCATTGCTCATGGTATCATAATGAAATCTTCTATCAGTCTAGATTATCTGTGCTGTTCTGGAATAATTGTATCAGCTGAGTAATGAGAAAACATCCCTGTACATGCATGTTTTGTTTGAACGCCCCAGCTGTGAGGGAATATCTTGGTTGCAACACCATCTGCTGGATGTAAAATGCTAGAACCAAATGAAGTGCTTGGGCTTGCTTTGTTTTGGGGTTTTGTTTTTTGCTGTTGTAGCCAAATTAGTGCATAGATTTTCAAAATAAAAGTTGCTAATTGGCTTGTTTTTCTTCTTTGTGGCAGGAGATGATCTGATGCGCTGTGTCGACCTTTATAATCAGTCGCAGTCCAAATGGTTTGAAGAGATGGTCACCACAAGCCTGGTAAGAATGCATGAGCTTTACATGTGTTAGCATAATTTAGTCAAAGTAATATTTTGCAATTACTTAAAATGTCTGTACACCTTTAAAGGTGCTTTTTGGATTTACCTTCTGAAGAATTAACTGAAACTTTCACCACCAAGGGTAAAATGTTACCATTGGTTATTTCTAATATGTCATTTTAAATGCACTCCTGCTTCCATAGTGCCTTTCAACTCAATGTGAGCAAAGTGCTCTGTACTACAAAGTCTTATTCACACAAGCATTCATACAGTGCTTTTAGCTATATATAAAAACTTTTTTTTGCCCACTTCCAGGCCTCCATTGTGATTAAAAACAGGCCCCTTAATGACTTGCCTGGTTAAATAAAGATTATGGTCACTTATTACACCATCCTGTGGTACAAGTTAGTATTAATGTTGGGTATTAACTTTAATTACCCTTTAATACCCAGCATATAAGGGTTTGTTTTTTTTTTTTGCATTTTTACGTCTATTTCAGGGTTTTGTGGTTCATTGTGTGCTAGTTTGATCTGAAATTACTCTTTTTTTTTTTCTTTTTATCCATTCCATTCAGTTTCCTTAATAGTGAATTTCCAAATGAGTTTTGCGAATTCACTGCACTGCACTTGATGCTGAGTTTCGGTAACTTCTCTGTGACTCAGCTGTTAAAACTGATCTTTTTCTCAGGAGCTGGAACGACTGGAGGTCGAGCGGGTGGAGATGATCAGACAGCATCTTTGCCAGTACACCACCCTTCGACATGAGACAGACATGTTCAACCAAAGTGTAAGTGCAACGTCTGCTGTCTTTTGTAAGCAACAGGTAGTATACACCAAGGCGTCATTCATTCATCCATCCATCCATCCATCCATCTGTTCTCTTCCACTTATCCAACTCAGGGTCTATCCCAGCTAGCATAGGGCAAGAGGTGGGGTGGCCCCATTCATATGGGAGTTACAACGCATATGAGAGGTGGACTCATTTATATAGTACCAGCTGTGATCTGTGCTTCCCAAATAAATTATACCTGGGTTCAGGGCTAGGGCCTCTGCTGGGCTTGTTCTATTACTTAGGGTCTAATAGTCTGATTGTATAGTTACCTCACTAGTAGCAGCAGAGGGAGGCAAAGAGCTGCTTTCTCTGAGTGACTGAAGCATGAAGAAGAGGCTAAAGTTTCTTGTTTGACGTTTCAGCTGTTGTTTGTTCTTTCAGACCATGGAGCCAGTGGATCAGCTACTGCAGTGTGTGGACCCAACCAAAGACAGAGAAACGTGGGTACGGGAGAATAAAACTGGAGAAATTCGCCCAGTGGACATCGAGATCTGATATCGGCGCTATCTGATGAACTCAGATACAGCAAGCTCGAGGCTCCGTGCCGGAGGAGAGGAAGTCTGTGCTGGGATCATCCCCCTCCCACGCATGCACACACTGATCTGTATGTGATTCCTAACAGACTGAGGGACGGTCAGTTTGTGCTGAGCTATTCTTTACGTCCTGACAGCCCCCCTGCTGACAATGATATCAGTGTCTGAGGGAGTTTTTTGAGGGATGACGAGACCTGTCATAGTTTTGTGTTATACAAGCTGTTGCTCGGCACAGTGAATGGGAACTTTATGTATATTCTTTAGTAAAGGATGCTTAGGTGAGGCAAATGTTTAAGAAGCACCAACATGTTGTAAGTGTTGAATAGCTTTATGTTAGGCAGAAGTGTAATGCTAATACTCCAGAAATGCAATGATTTAACAAATGCTGCTAAGCAAACTGCATTCAGAAAAAAAGAGTTGCTCTGTTACTTTGTAGCAGAATGAAGTACTTTAATGTCTCCAGTGTGTACATGGTGACTTTGCTAGACTCCACCCTTTAGTTACTGTTGCTAGATCTAATTTTAATTAAAAACAAAATGCAGCTTATTATGGCAGTGGTGTTTGAAGGTAAAGTTTTTTTTTTCTAATAGTGGGTCTTCGGTTCAATCTATGGTAAAAAAAAAAAGCAGGCTTCTCTTTTGTAACACAGCTGTCGCAAGTGTTCAGTTGATCCACATCTGCAGACTCTCACATTCTGTGGAAAATCAATGCGAGCCTCCCACCTAAACCCACCAGAAACTGATGGCTTCTTTTCATACAATGACTTTATTTAATGAGGCCAAGCTAAATTTTACTTCACACCAAGTGCTGTTCCTCAAAGTTTGGCTCTTCTGTTATTGTACACACACCCCGAGCCAAACAATTTAATCAGGGGATATGAATCCCATTAAAGATTCAGACACAGTTAATAAATGGTGGGAAATCAGATGCTTTATGAGACTGCCACCAACAAGCTGCAATTCCTAAACTATGACTGGCAGTAACTGATCATCACACTTAGGTGTTGGGCAATAGCCAACGGTGAATTCCTGAGGACTAAAATCCCAAATCTGGCAACACTTCACAAATCTAATTTTCTCCTTTTTTAAATTTCTAATAAGAATTTTAAATCAGCCAGTTGCACTTTACATTCAGATGATTTTTAATCAACTTTTACTGTAAATTGCTGTTCATATACAAAGATATCTAAACACAAGTTGCTACAGACTTGTTTTTGGTTATGTTCATGAAGCATAACTGTGACATATATGTGTAAATATGTTTTAAGGTGATTTGCTCTGAAAGGGGATCGTAGTGGAAAGAATGTAAAATAGATTAAATAGTAGATTTTTACAAAAACCATACGGTAGATATTTGGTACTGATAATATATTAAACATACAAGTGCTTTATACACAAGAAAACATCTCTCTAACAGTATGATAGAGTTTTGGAATATGAATCATTTGCTTCAGTTGGATTTGGTAACCGTACTGCAGAAGCTAACTGCCATACCAAATGTTCTTGTCCAGTATTACTGCTTAGTACTGCTTGACTGCTAAAAGGAGACAAATGAGATGTTTTTGTACATTAACAGCTAAAAGTTGTCATTTTTCATTAATAAAATGGAAATACGTATTTCATGTCTCAAAACGTTGCTTTGTGGTTTGTTTGTTTCCAAAAAATGAAGGGAAAAAAAAGCAAGAAAACAGAGTTAATGGGAAAAAAGGTATTTTATTTCCTTAAAAAACATATTTTTACATTCAACAGCATATTTGGTCAGGTCTTGTTACAGGTTTAGTCAGTGAAAAGTTCAGACAGATGCATTTGAAATCTGAAAATACACTGACATTAATGGCCTAAACTACTCCATGTGCTGACAGCAACCCAGCAACACTTTATGATAGTGACTGAAGTCATTTATCAGGAAAAACTGTATTTTGTATTTAAGTCACCACTTATGTACGGACTCAAAAATTCCCTATAGCCTCTCGCATGTATGATTTAATAAATACTGCAGCCAGTTTGAACCTTATTTATCTTAAAGGTTGTCACGGATTTGCTTAAATGAAGGAAATCTTGACTACAAACAGTAGTTTCCTGATTCCTGATGATCACACTTACATGTTTCAGATCATCAAACAAATTGTAGAATTGGAAAAAGAGAGCCAGAATAAATACAAAATGCAGATTTTAAATGATGACCTTGTTTACTGAGAGGAACAAAGCTATCCCGACCTTCCTGGAAATGTATGAAACACGCTCTATATTTTATAGTCATATTTTATTAGAACTACATTAGGATTTATGCATAAAACCCATCCTCAACATACATTGGCCTGTATAGTGCACACTGTGCAGGACTTTGTACCCTATTAATTGTAGATTGGGGTTTCTAGTCATTTTAAAGGTTTTTCAATGTATCTGAGACCAGACCTCTTTGGTTAAAGCTGATAAATCCGCCTCCCATTTCACAATAGGAAGGGATTTTATTAATTCGTTGATTCATTTCATTCATTTGGGGGTTTTGAGAACTCCAGTCTAGGAAGTTTATGATATTATTGTTTTGTAGGATGTCAGGATTGTTCCAGATGTGTGTATGTTTGCATGGGATTAGTGAAGACTCCCACCATGCTGTCAGAGATGAGCTGATATTAATGCTTTAAAGCATACATGTTGTTTGATGTTTGAGCTAGTGAAGGAAATGTCTATATTTTTACAGTTTTTTTCTAGAATTATTATTTTTTCTCATCATTTTTATTGAAAATATTTTATGACTATATAATATTTCCAGTCTGAATAAAAGTCCCTGGAGGTTTTTATTCTTTCAGGCTCAAATATTGTGCTCCCATCACATATAGTTGTGGGTTTTTTATTATTTATTTTCAGCTGGTTAGCTAAAATCGATCTGATTTGTTCCTGTGTTCACAATTTACCAACATTTTTGAGGTGACACAGAGGGTTTCTGCTCCTCAGAGGCCAAGGCTGCTTCTTTAGGCTCTGGTTCTACCTCTGGGGCTTCTTCTAGTTTTGGGATTTGTGGTTCCACAGACAGCATGGACTTTTCCTGCTGTAAAATAAGCCATGAGCTAAGACATGGCAGAGCTGCACCATCTGAGCAGCCATGTGAGACATTAGCTGGACAATGCAGTCATCTGGGCGACCAGCCAGCATGGATCGCACCTGCGACATGTTTAGTTGATCAAAAAAGCCATCTACGAGGGGACCCACAGTGGCTGCGTTAATATTGTCCAAATACATTTTAATGTTTTAAGCTGCAGCAGAGTGAACGACTGTGTCTCTTCTTGTGCTTTCTCCAAACTTGAGGTGACACAGAAGGTTTCTGTTCCTCGGCGGTCACAGCTTCTTCAGACTGTGTGTGATGTTTTCTCTTTTCGGGGATTTCTTTTTCCACAGACTGGCCCCTGAGCTTAAAACTTATATCCTTTTGTTTTTTGTAAAGACCTCATTCCAATCCATTTTATTAAATGAGGTTATTTCTATTAATTTTGTGCTTAATGTTTTGGCTGCTGAAACAGGAAAGTGTATCTCATGTATTCTGTTGACTGTTTGTTCCACTTATGCGCACCTCTTTATGTATGTTTTCTTGTAAATGTACGACTTTGTATGGATGAAATCTCACTAATAAATATCACAACAGGATGTTCTCGGCATTTTCTACCTAAAACAGTTTGGATTGAATGACAACTACTCAACACACGTTCAGTCAAAGCTGAATACACACACACACACACACACACACACACACACGTCCAACAGACAGTGAAAACAAGCAGAAATCAGAGTGTGATTTTTCTTTTAGAATTTTATTAGATTTTCTGATTTTTGTTCAATAATTTAGAGTGTTCTAGTCAGTAATTTACTGACTAGAAACAAGACCCCAATAATCGGACAATTCCCTCTGAGCAAGCACTTGGCGACAGTGGGGAAGAAAAACTCCCTTTTAACGGGGAGAAACTTCCGGCAGAACCAGGCTCAGTGAGGGACGGTCATCTGCCGCAACCGGTCCAGGGGTGTTTAAAATGACTCGATTGGATGTTAAATAAATTGGCTTGTTTGAATTGTTTGTTGTTAGCCAATTTAAGAGTCACTTTGATGCCAGCCGATGTCAAATTGTTGTTGTTTTTACAGGGGAAACACCCGCGACTGTCTGCGGGTGATGTCTAATCTCCGGCCCAGAAATGAGAAGAACCTTCTGATGCGACCTGCAGGCAACGCTGCCGATATCAGATGTTCTTTAAAGGTTTCGATGATTCTTTGCTCACCTACTTCATGGTCGAGGTTAAAGAGAATCGTGACACACTCGGGGTCCTTATACTCTTTAAGGAGAGATTTGTAAATGACCTTGTGTAAGGTTCTGAAAGACTTCGAGGAGGGCTGAAAATCGATATGTCGGACATCAGCCCAGATTTTCTTGAACAAACGTTTCGTAATATCATAAACTGTGTCATCTGTACACAGAACGCGTGCCTTTTTGAAAGCACGCCTGACAAGTTCTTCCACACAGACTTCAACTGAAAGCTGCTTCTGAGCTTTGATTTCAGAAGACTCTGGCTCAAGTTTCTGTGTGGACGCTACAAAGTGTTTCTTGAAGATGGAGATGAAAAGTTTGTTAATTGTTGGCTCTCCTAATTGCAATAGAGTTAAGATGTATTTTGGTTTGGAGACCGATTCCTTGCAAAAGTCTTTGAAAATGACCTTTGCAAGATCTTGTAGGGCCTTTGGTGATAAAGTTAAATCTGCTGTTTTTATTTCAGAGCAGATTTGATCTAAAAGGTGCTGGTGGAGGGAGTCTGATGGGCAGGCTTTGGATTTTTTTGCAGCCCGGGAAAGGACAGCCTGAAGGAGCGCGCTTACGAGCCCTTTTCCCTCTGCTTCACCTCGAGGTGACGCAGAGGGTTTCTGCTCCTCAGAAGCCACGGCTGCTTTTTCAGCCTCTGAGGAGGGTTTCTGCTCCTCAGAAGCCACGGCTGCTTTTTCAGCCTCTGAGCCTTCTGTGTTTGCCATTTGTGAAGGTTCCACAGACAGCGAGGACTCCAGATCTTTCTCTGGTTGTTCTGTCTGTGGGACTTTCTGATTTTCCTGCTGGCTGTCTGACTGGGTGCATGTGCAGTGTGCAAATCTCCCTAACAACACCCAGATCAGTTCTTTTATGAAGCCTTCACTGGCTCCGTGATCTGACTCCGAGGTGAGAGAGGAAGCAATCGAGCTGATGCGCCCCTCCAGTTCTCTGAAGAGGCTGTGGATGCATCGCTCTTGTGGGACACAATTTTTCAGCAGTACTGCTGTGGCAGAGTCCGAGCAGAGCTGCACCATCTGAGCAGCCATGTGATACATTAGCTGGACAGTGCAGTCATCTGGGCGACCAACCAGCATGGATCGCACCTGCGACATGTTTAGTTGATCAAAAAAGCCATCTACGAGGGGACCCACAGTGGCTTCGTTAATGTCATCCGAATACATTTTAGTGTTAGTGTTTTCTCTTACCTCGTGTGTCTGGTTCCGATGCATGGACTCAACTGAATGTCAGTACCTGGTAGCAGAACCCCTATTTAATGATGTGCGTCCTGTGACGTGACGGTATTTAGTCGCTTTGACGTATGCCTATAAGCCCCGCCCACCTCTAAAAAGAATGCCTAGCAACAGCGTCACACAAACACGTGAAACGCGGGGAGAGATCACGTGGAGCCTGCACGTCCACTGCTGTCACCGACACGGAATACTTTTAAAACCCTTCCGTTATAGTTTGTGCTGTCACCAGGCTGTCCGTGATGGCGGGTAAGCGACGGGAACGTAAATGTGCGTGTAGCTTCACTCGGCTAGCAGAGTGGTCACGTTAAAGCGAGCTATACGTGAAAGTTTTCAGCCGTGTGGATTTTTAAAATACTTTGTCATTTCTGTCATTTCTGTCATTCAGCGCAGCTGTTCAGCTCTTTGAAATGCAGATGAAAATAACGCGTTTTTCTCACGGTGGAGCTAACGTTTTTTTAACCACAGCACCGGAAATGACTTCAGATACCCACGTGTGCCACTACATATATATTATTTATATGATTTGTTTCTGGTTTGTGAATTGAACTTAAGATCAGATGTGATGGAGACACTTGTCGAAACTGGAAATGCGGAGACTCTCAAAGCCCTGTACGTATTTCCTGATATATTCTCTTATCTGCAGGTATCTAAAAAAAGGCTCTCCCTTGAGCTTCAAAGTCTCTGTGCTGTTGCAACATGTTTTGCATTTAGATGGTACTGTTAAGGTTGAAGTGCTTCGGTGGTGATAGTTTTGGAATATGTATCATTTGCGTCAGTTGGATTTGGTAACCGTACTGCAGAAGCTAACTGCCATACCAAATGTTCTTTTCCAGTATTGCTGCTTAGTACTGCTTGGCTACTAAAAAGAGACAAATGAGATGTTTTTGTACATTAACAGCTAAAAGTTGTCATTTTTCATTAATAAAATGGAAATACGTATTTCATGTCTCAATGCGTTGCTTTGTGGTTTGTTTGTTTTCAAAAAATGAAGAAAAAAAGCAGGAAAACAGAGTTAATGGGGAAAAAAAGGTATTTTATTTCCTTAAAAAACATATTTTTACATTCGACAGCATATTTGGTCAGGTCTTGTTACAGGTTTAGTCAGTGAAAAGTTCAGACAGATGCATTTGAAATCTGAAAATACACTGACATTAATGGCCTAAACTACTCCATGTGCTGACAGCAACCCAGCAACACTTTATGATAGTGACTGAAGTCATTTATAATCATGAAAAAAAGTGTTTTATATTGAAGTCACCACTTATGTACGGACTCAAAAACTTCCCTGTAGCCTCTCGCATGTATGGTTTAATAAATACTGCAGCCAGTTTGAACTTTATTTATCTTAAAGGTTGTCACGGATTTGCTTAAATGAAGGAAATCTTGACTACAAACAGTAGTTTCCTGATTCCTGATGATCACATTGGAAAAATAGAGCCGGAATAAATACAAAATGCAGATTTTAAATAATGAGCTTATTTACTAAGAGGAACAACATCCTTCCTGGAAATGTATGAAAAACGCTCCATCTCAAGTAGCCCCCGGTGCTTTTGTTTACTTTTTTCCTTAATAAATGAAATCATGTAAAAACTGTATTTTCTGTTTACTTCAGTTACTTTTGTCCACTTGTGTTTGATCTGAAACATGAGTGTGTGACAAATATTTGAAAATCGAAGAAATCAGGAAGTGTAAATACTAATGCTAGCAGGCTTGATTAGCAAGCTGGATCCATAAACTCTGCATGTTTACAGAAAGAGAAGGATATCTGCTAAAGCACAAATGTCTGGAATAGCCTCAGCCACCCTGTATATATGTCAGTACAGTAAAGTTGCACATTTTGATTTGGAAGTCTGTAGTGGATTGACTTGCTTTTTGAACAGCCTAATGTGCTCCTCAGAAGCCACGGCAGCTTTTTCAGCCTCTGGTTCTACCTCTGAGGCTTCTCAGGATCTTTGAAAGATACGTTAAACTTTATTCTTTTCTCAGATCCTGGTCAAATATTGACTTTATGTTTGATGTCAATCGTTTTAAGATGCTGTATTTAAACCAAACTAGATAGCTGGCAGAGTTCCCTTTGTGTACGTAAGGAAACTTTGGTATCCTCAAATGTGCACATGCCAGATATTTAACGGATACGTTAAACATGGCAGAAATATTCATGTTTGTGTACAACATTGTAAAATTGCAGTGCTTTTCAGCTAAAATGTCAAAAACTAACCGTAACCAAAACGATGAAGGTGATGATGTGACTTTTTAGATTTTTAAATAAAACACTGTAAAAAATTCCTTTGTTTAATTCTGAAGCCCTTTATACTAGTGATGGGATTTCCGGCTCTTTTTAGAGAACCGGCTCTTTAGGATTGCCTCACTAAAAAGAGCCGGCTCTTTCGGCTCCGAACCGGCTGTTCAAGTTGTTTTGTTGCTTTAATTAATTTATTATTAACAATAATATAAAATTATGCACAAAAGGAATTACTAATGTAAAAAAAATGTGGTTTTATTTATATATGTTTATATATAAATATATGCGGTGCCCCCTAGAGACAAAACACGTACAAACTCCAAAAAGCACATACAAACTCCAAAACACATTTCTAGCATGAACTGAACTTCCAAAACAGAGCTACCTAGATCACTTAAATTACACAATTCAAAGCATGAAAGCATATGTGTATTGTTTGTGTATTTATACACAAGCATTCATATATAGTCAAATAATTTAAAAAAAAAAAAAAAAAAAATTAATTTACCTGTTATTACCACACACCAAATCCGGTCGTTGGTACTTCCTGGCTTGTGTAGCCACTAGGTAACAAAAGCTCAACACTGCCCCTAGCATCCTGGAGCACTTCTGTTGTCTTTTGTACGTGTTTTGAGTTTTTATGTGCTTCTGGGTATTTATGTGTTTTGGAGTTTGAACGTGCTTTGGAGTTTGTACGTGTTTTTACCTGTTTTGGAGTTTCTACGTGTTTTGGAGTTTGTACGTGTTTTTACGTGCTTTGGAGTTTGTACGTGTTTTTACGTGTTTTGGAGTTTGTACGTGTTTTGGAGTTTGTACGTGTTTTTACGTGCTTTGGAGTTTGTACGTGTTTTTACGTGTTTTGGAGTTTTTACGTGTTTTGGAGTTTTTACCTGTTTTTACGTGTTTTTACCTGTTTTGGAGTTTGTACGTGTTTTTACCTGTTTTGGAGTTTGTACGTGTTTTTACGTGTTTTGGAGTTTGTACGTGCTTCAGAGTTTGTACGTGATTTGAAGTTTGTATGTGCTTTGTCTGTAGGGGCCACCGTAAATATACTTTTTTTATTCACTCCACATAAAATGTAATAAATAAATCATATAATACAAAAACCAACTGTTCACATTTCAACTTTTAACTATTTAAATTTTCAGCTTTTTCCTTTTACAAATTTAAAGTGAAACAACACAAAACACTGCAAACCACAACACAATTAAATATAAATTATAATATGAAAACAAAAAGAACATGCATATTCTCTGTCATATGGGCCTTCATGAATAAACTTTCTGAATCCTTTATCATCCACAACTGAAAATAGTTGTGGATGATTACTATACCTTTCTAATGTGACGTTGTTGTCCCTGGCTCTCTTTCTCTCTCTCTCCCTCCCGCTCTGTTCCTGTGCTACTGAGTGTAACTACCGCCCCTCCCCCCCTTCCCAGGGTAAAGTACAAGGCTCGCATGTGGAGTGAAGCGGAAAAAAAGTGCGAGGGAGAGGGTGAGAGAAAGAAAGAAAAAACCCCAACGGCTCGCGATAAGGAGCCGGCTCGCATCGTTCACGTCAAAGACGCTCTTAGTTCGCGACTGACCCGTCACTACTTTATACCTTTATTAGTTTTATTATATGAACCTCTAAAAAAATATATCCTAATTTGTTTAATTTATAAATAAAATAATGGTTTTATGTGTGTTGATTTTTGTTCTAGTAGGAAGTCTAATACCCAAATAAATTAAATAAAAATAAACCCCCACACAAATAGCCACCATAAAGGAAGCCAGTGCTGAAATGCCAGTTTTAATGACACAGCAAAGTTTGTTACTCGATGGTTTTACCACAGAAACTTATTTTCTTTTAAACTACTGCCACAAAACTTTAATGCAATTAAGAACAACAAAAAAAAAAATTCCTCTCTGATTCTAAGACATGTTGGGTTCACTTCAATGGACTTGAAGTCTACTTTAGATACCATCTAAATCATCGATTGGTGGATTTGTTTTTTGGTTTTCTGTTTATTTATTTTTTTATTTGCTTTGTTTAGAGGAAAAGGGGGCATAAGTCCTATTAACCTGCAACAACTGTGATACTTGCTTCTAATAAAAGATATTTGAAAAAAAAAAAAAAAAAATATATATATATATATATATATATATATATATATATATATATATATATAAAATGTGTGTGCCTAGATTTTCTTCAACAAACGTTTCTTAATTTCATAAACTGTGTCATCTGTGCACAGAACGCGTGCCTTTTTGAAAGCACGCCTGACAAGTTCTTCCACACAGACTTCAACTGAAAGCTGCTTCTGAGCTTTGATTTCAGAAGACTCTGGCTCAAGTTTCTGTGTGGACGCTACAAAGTGTTTCTTAAATATGGAGATGAAAAGTTTGTCCACTGTTGGCTCTCCTAATTTCAATAGAGTTAAGATGTTTTGTGGTTTGGAGACCGTTTCCTTACAAAAGTCTTTGAAAATGACCTTTGCAAGATCTTGTAGGGCCTTTGGTGATAAAGTCAAATCTGCTGTTTTTTATTTCAGAGCAGATTTGATCTAAAAGGCGCTGGTGGAGGGAGTCTGATGGGCAGGCATTGGATTTTTTTGCAGCCTGGGAAAGGACAGCCTGAAGGAGCGTGCTTACGAGCCCTTTTCTCTCTGCTTCACCTCGAGGTGACGCAGAGGGTTTCTGCTCCTCAGAAGCCACGGCTGCTTTTTCAGCCTCTGGTTCTACCTCTGAGGCTTCTGTGTTTGCCATTTGTGAAGGTTCCACAGACAGCGAGGACTCCAGATCTTTCTCTGGTTGTTCTGTCTGTGAGACCTGCTGATTTTCCTGCTGGCTGTCTGACTGGGTGCATGTGCAGTGTGCAAATCTCCCTAACAACACCTGGATAAGTTCTTTTATGAAGCCTTCACTGGCTCCGTGATCTGACTCCGGGGTGAGAGAGGAAGCAATCGAGCCGATGCGCCCCTCCAGTTCTCTGAAGAGGCTGTGGATGCATCGCTCTTGTGGGATACAGTTTTTCAGCAGTACTGCTGTGGCAGAGTCCGCGCAGAGCTGCACCATCTGAGCAGCCATGTGAGACATTAGCTGGACAATGCAGTCATCTGGGCGACCAGCCAGCATGGATCGCACCTGCGACATGTTTAGTTGATCAAAAAAGCCATCTACGAGGGGACCCACAGTGGCTGCGTTAATATTGTCCAAATACATTTTAATGTTTTAAGCTGCAGCAGAGTGAACGACTGTGTCTCTTCTTGTGCTTTCTCCAAACTTGAGGTGACACAGAAGGTTTCTGTTCCTCGGCGGTCACAGCTTCTTCAGACTGTGTGTGATGTTTTCTCTTTTCGGGGATTTCTTTTTCCACAGACTGGCCCCTGAGCTTAAAACTTATATCCTTTTGTTTTTTTGTAAAGACCTCATTCCAATCCATTTTATTAAATGAGGTTATTTCTATTAATTTTGTGCTTAATGTTTTGGCTGCTGAAACAGGAAAGTGTATCTCATGTATTCTGTTGACTGTTTGTTCCACTTATGCGCACCTCTTTATGTATGTTTTCTTGTAAATGTACGACTTTGTATGGATGAAATCTCACTAATAAATATCACAACAGGATGTTCTCGGCATTTTCTACCTAAAACAGTTTGGATTGAATGACAACTACTCAACACACGTTCAGTCAAAGCTGAATACACACACACACACACGTCCAACAGACAGTGAAAACAAGCAGAAATCAGAGTGTGATTTTTCTTTTAGAATTTTATTAGATTTTCTGATTTTTGTTCAATAATTTAGAGTGTTCTAGTCAGTAATTTACTGACTAGAAACAAGACCCCAATAATCGGACAATTCCCTCTGAGCAAGCACTTGGCGACAGTGGGGAAGAAAAACTCCCTTTTAACGGGGAGAAACTTCCGGCAAAACCAGGCTCAGTGAGGGACGGTCATCTGCCGCAACCGGTCCAGGGGTGTTTAAAATGACTCGATTGGATGTTAAATAAATTGGCTTGTTTGAATTGTTTGTTGTTAGCCAATTTAAGAGTCACTTTGATGCCAGCCGATGTCAAATTGTTGTTGTTTTTACAGGGGAAACACCCGCGACTGTCTGCGGGTGATGTCTAATTTCCGGCCCAGAAATGAGAAGAACCTTCTGATGCGACCTGCTGGCAACGCTGCCGATATCAGATGTTCTTTAAAGGTTTCGATGATTCTTTGCTCACCTACTTCATGGTCGAGGTTAAAGAGAATCGTGACACACTCGGGGTCCTTATACTCTTTAAGGAGAGATTTGTAAATGACCTTGTGTAAGGTTCTGAAAGACTTCGAGGAGGGCTGAAAATCGATATGTCGGACATCAGCCCAGATTTTCTTGAACAAACGTTTCGTAATATCATAAACTGTGTCATCTGTACACAGAACGCGTGCCTTTTTGAAAGCACGCCTGACAAGTTCTTCCACACAGACTTCAACTGAAAGCTGCTTCTGAGCTTTGATTTCAGAAGACTCTGGCTCAAGTTTCTGTGTGGACGCTACAAAGTGTTTCTTAAAGACGGAGATGAAAAGTTTGTTAATTGTTGGCTCTCCTAATTGCAATAGAGTTAAGATGTATTTTGGTTTGGAGACCGATTCCTTGCAAAAGTCTTTGAAAATGACCTTTGCAAGATCTTGTAGGGCCTTTGGTGATAAAGTTAAATCTGCTGTTTTTATTTCAGAGCAGATTTGATCTAAAAGGTGCTGGTGGAGGGAGTCTGATGGGCAGGCTTTGGATTTTTTTGCAGCCCGGGAAAGGACAGCCTGAAGGAGCGCGCTTACGAGCCCTTTTCCCTCTGCTTCACCTCGAGGTGACGCAGAGGGTTTCTGCTCCTCAGAAGCCACGGCTGCTTTTTCAGCCTCTGAGGAGGGTTTCTGCTCCTCAGAAGCCACGGCTGCTTTTTCAGCCTCTGAGCCTTCTGTGTTTGCCATTTGTGAAGGTTCCACAGACAGCGAGGACTCCAGATCTTTCTCTGGTTGTTCTGTCTGTGGGACTTTCTGATTTTCCTGCTGGCTGTCTGACTGGGTGCATGTGCAGTGTGCAAATCTCCCTAACAACACCCAGATCAGTTCTTTTATGAAGCCTTCACTGGCTCCGTGATCTGACTCCGAGGTGAGAGAGGAAGCAATCGAGCTGATGCGCCCCTCCAGTTCTCTGAAGAGGCTGTGGATGCATCGCTCTTGTGGGACACAATTTTTCAGCAGTACTGCTGTGGCAGAGTCCGAGCAGAGCTGCACCATCTGAGCAGCCATGTGATACATTAGCTGGACAGTGCAGTCATCTGGGCGACCAACCAGCATGGATCGCACCTGCGACATGTTTAGTTGATCAAAAAAGCCATCTACGAGGGGACCCACAGTGGCTTCGTTAATGTCATCCGAATACATTTTAGTGTTAGTGTTTTCTCTTACCTCGTGTGTCTGGTTCCGATGCATGGACTCAACTGAATGTCAGTACCTGGTAGCAGAACCCCTATTTAATGATGTGCGTCCTGTGACGTGACGGTATTTAGTCGCTTTGACGTATGCCTATAAGCCCCGCCCACCTCTAAAAAGAATGCCTAGCAACAGCGTCACACAAACATGTGAAACGCGGGGAGAGATCACGTGGAGCCTGCACGTCCACTGCTGTCACCGACACGGAATACTTTTAAAACCCTTCCGTTATAGTTTGTGCTGTCACCAGGCTGTCCGTGATGGCGGGTAAGCGACGGGAACGTAAATGTGCGTGTAGCTTCACTCGGCTAGCAGAGTGGTCACGTTAAAGCGAGCTATACGTGAAAGTTTTCAGCCGTGTGGATTTTTAAAATACTTTGTCATTTCTGTCATTCAGCGCAGCTGTTCAGCTCTTTGAAATGCAGATGAAAATAACGCGTTTTTCTCACGGTGGAGCTAACGTTTTTTTAACCACAGCACCGGAAATGACTTCAGATACCCACGTGTGCCACTACATATATATTATTTATATGATTTGTTTCTGGTTTGTGAATTGAACTTAAGATCAGATGTGATGGAGACACTTGTCGAAACTGGAAATGCTGAGACTCTCAAAGCCCTGTACGTATTTCCTGATATATTCTCTTATCTGCAGGTATCTAAAAAAAGGCTCTCCCTTGAGCTTCAAAGTCTCTGTGCTGCTGCAACATGTTTTGCATTTAGATGGTACTGTAAGGTTGAAGTGCTTCGGTGGTGATAGTTTTGGAATATGTATCATTTGCGTCAGTTGGATTTGGTAACCGTACTGCAGAAGCTAACTGCCATACCAAATGTTCTTTTCCAGTATTGCTGCTTAGTACTGCTTGGCTACTAAAAAGAGACAAATGAGATGTTTTTGTACATTAACAGCTAAAAGTTGTCATTTTTCATTAATAAAATGGAAATACGTATTTCATGTCTCAATGCGTTGCTTTGTGGTTTGTTTGTTTTCAAAAAATGAAGAAAAAAAGCAGGAAAACAGAGTTAATGGGGAAAAAAAGGTATTTTATTTCCTTAAAAAACATATTTTTACATTCGACAGCATATTTGGTCAGGTCTTGTTACAGGTTTAGTCAGTGAAAAGTTCAGACAGATGCATTTGAAATCTGAAAATACACTGACATTAATGGCCTAAACTACTCCATGTGCTGACAGCAACCCAGCAACACTTTATGATAGTGACTGAAGTCATTTATAATCATGAAAAAAAGTGTTTTATATTGAAGTCACCACTTATGTACGGACTCAAAAACTTCCCTGTAGCCTCTCGCATGTATGGTTTAATAAATACTGCAGCCAGTTTGAACTTTATTTATCTTAAAGGTTGTCACGGATTTGCTTAAATGAAGGAAATCTTGACTACAAACAGTAGTTTCCTGATTCCTGATGATCACATTGGAAAAATAGAGCCGGAATAAATACAAAATGCAGATTTTAAATAATGAGCTTATTTACTAAGAGGAACAACATCCTTCCTGGAAATGTATGAAAAACGCTCCATCTCAAGTAGCCCCCGGTGCTTTTGTTTACTTTTTTCCTTAATAAATGAAATCATGTAAAAACTGTATTTTCTGTTTACTTCAGTTACTTTTGTCCACTTGTGTTTGATCTGAAACATGAGTGTGTGACAAATATTTGAAAATCGAAGAAATCAGGAAGTGTAAATACTAATGCTAGCAGGCTTGATTAGCAAGCTGGATCCATAAACTCTGCATGTTTACAGAAAGAGAAGGATATCTGCTAAAGCACAAATGTCTGGAATAGCCTCAGCCACCCTGTATATATGTCAGTACAGTAAAGTTGCACATTTTGATTTGGAAGTCTGTAGTGGATTGACTTGCTTTTTGAACAGCCTAATGTGCTCCTCAGAAGCCACGGCAGCTTTTTCAGCCTCTGGTTCTACCTCTGAGGCTTCTCAGGATCTTTGAAAGATACGTTAAACTTTATTCTTTTCTCAGATCCTGGTCAAATATTGACTTTATGTTTGATGTCAATCGTTTTAAGATGCTGTATTTAAACCAAACTAGATAGCTGGCAGAGTTCCCTTTGTGTACGTAAGGAAACTTTGGTATCCTCAAATGTGCACATGCCAGATATTTAACGGATACGTTAAACATGGCAGAAATATTCGTGTTTGTGTACAACATTGTAAAATTGCAGTGCTTTTCAGCTAAAATGTCAAAAACTAACCGTAACCAAAACGATGAAGGTGATGATGTGACTTTTTAGATTTTTAAATAAAACACTGTAAAAAATTCCTTTGTTTAATTCTGAAGCCCTTTATACTAGTGATGGGATTTCCGGCTCTTTTTAGAGAACCGGCTCTTTAGGATTGCCTCACTAAAAAGAGCCGGCTCTTTCGGCTCCGAACCGGCTGTTCAAGTTGTTTTGTTGCTTTAATTAATTTATTATTAACAATAATATAAAATTATGCACAAAAGGAATTACTAATGTAAAAAAAATGTGGTTTTATTTATATATGTTTATATATAAATATATGCGGTGCCCCCTAGAGACAAAACACGTACAAACTCCAAAAAGCACATACAAACTCCAAAACACATTTCTAGCATGAACTGAACTTCCAAAACAGAGCTACCTAGATCACTTAAATTACACAATTCAAAGCATGAAAGCATATGTGTATTGTTTGTGTATTTATACACAAGCATTCATATATAGTCAAATAATTAAAAAAAAAAAAAAAAAAAAGTTAATTTACCTGTTATTACCACACACCAAATCCGGTCGTTGGTACTTGCTGGCTTGTGTAGCCACTAGGTAACAAAAGCTCAACACTGCCCCTAGCATCCTGGAGCACTTCTGTTGTCTTTTGTACGTGTTTTGAGTTTTTATGTGCTTCTGGGTTTTTATGTGTTTTGGAGTTTGAACGTGCTTTGGAGTTTGTACGTGTTTTTACCTGTTTTGGAGTTTGTACGTGTTTTGGAGTTTGTACGTGTTTTTACGTGCTTTGGAGTTTGTACGTGTTTTTACGTGTTTTGGAGTTTTTACGTGTTTTTACGTGTTTTGGAGTTTTTACCTGTTTTTACCTGTTTTTACCTGTTTTGGAGTTTGTACGTGTTTTTACCTGTTTTGGAGTTTGTACGTGTTTTTACGTGTTTTGGAGTTTGTACGTGCTTCAGAGTTTGTACGTGATTTGAAGTTTGTATGTGCTTTGTCTGTAGGGACCACCGTAAATATACTTTTTTTTATTCACTCCACATAAAATGTAATAAATAAATCATATAATACAAAAACCAACTGTTCACATTTCAACTTTTAACTATTTAAATTTTCAGCTCTTTCCTTTTACAAATTTAAAGTGAAACAACACAAAACACTGCAAACCACAACACAATTAAATATAAATTATAATATGAAAACAAAAAGAACATGCATATTCTCTGTCATATGGGCCTTCATGAATAAACTTTCTGAATCCTTTATCATCCACAACTGAAAATAGTTGTGGATGATTACTATACCTTTCTAATGTGACGTTGTTGTCCCTGGCTCTCTTTCTCTCTCTCTCCCTCCCGCTCTGTTCCTGTGCTACTGAGTGTAACTACCGCCCCTCCCCCCCTTCCCAGGGTAAAGTACAAGGCTCGCATGTGGAGTGAAGCGGAAAAAAAGTGCGAGGGAGAGGGTGAGAGAAAGAAAGAAAAAACCCCAACGGCTCGCGATAAGGAGCCGGCTCGCATCGTTCACGTCAAAGACCCGGCTCTTAGTTCGCGACTGACCCGTCACTACTTTATACCTTTATTAGTTTTATTATATGAACCTCTAAAAAAAAATATCCTAATTTGTTTAATTTATAAATAAAATAATGGTTTTATGTGTGTTGATTTTTGTTCTAGTAGGAAGTCTAATACCCAAATAAATTAAATAAAAATAAACCCCCACACAAATAGCCACCATAAAGGAAGCCAGTGCTGAAATGCCAGTTTTAATGACACAGCAAAGTTTGTTACTCGATGGTTTTACCACAGAAACTTATTTTCTTTTAAACTACTGCCACAAAACTTTAATGCAATTAAGAACAACAAAAAAAAAATTCCTCTCTGATTCTAAGACATGTTGGGTTCACTTCAATGGACTTGAAGTCTACTTTAGATACCATCTAAATCATCGATTGGTGGATTTGTTTTTTGGTTTTCTGTTTATTTATTTTTTTATTTGCTTTGTTTAGAGGAAAAGGGGGCATAAGTCCTATTAACCTGCAACAACTGTGATACTTGCTTCTAATAAAAGATATTTGAAAAAAATAAATAAATAAATTAAAAAAAAAAAAAAATATATATATATATATATATATATATATATATATATATATATATAATGTGTGTGCCTAGATTTTCTTCAACAAACGTTTCTTAATTTCATAAACTGTGTCATCTGTACACAGAACGCGTGCCTTTTTGAAAGCACGCCTGACAAGTTCTTCCACACAGACTTCAACTGAAAGCTGCTTCTGAGCTTTGATTTCAGAAGACTCTAGCTCAAGTTTCTGTGTGGACGCTACAAAGTGTTTCTTAAATATGGAGATGAAAAGTTTGTCCACTGTTGGCTCTCCTAATTTCAATAGAGTTAAGATGTTTTGTGGTTTGGAGACCGTTTCCTTACAAAAGTCTTTGAAAATGACCTTTGCAAGATCTTGTAGGGCCTTTGGTGATAAAGTCAAATCTGCTGTTTTTTATTTCAGAGCAGATTTGATCTAAAAGGCGCTGGTGGAGGGAGTCTGATGGGCAGGCTTTGGATTTTTTTGCAGCCTGGGAAAGGACAGCCTGAAGGAGCGTGCTTACGAGCCCTTTTCCCTCTGCTTCACCTCGAGGTGACGCAGAGGGTTTCTGCTCCTCAGAAGCCACGGCTGCTTTTTCAGCCTCTGGTTCTACCTCTGAGGCTTCTGTGTTTGCCATTTGTGAAGGTTCCACAGACAGCGAGGACTCCAGATCTTTCTCTGGTTGTTCTGTCTGTGAGACCTGCTGATTTTCCTGCTGGCTGTCTGACTGGGTGCATGTGCAGTGTGCAAATCTCCCTAACAACACCTGGATAAGTTCTTTTATGAAGCCTTCACTGGCTCCGTGATCTGACTCCGGGGTGAGAGAGGAAGCAATCGAGCCGATGCGCCCCTCCAGTTCTCTGAAGAGGCTGTGGATGCATCGCTCTTGTGGGATACAGTTTTTCAGCAGTACTGCTGTGGCAGAGTCCGCGCAGAGCTGCACCATCTGAGCAGCCATGTGAGACATTAGCTGGACAATGCAGTCATCTGGGCGACCAGCCAGCATGGATCGCACCTGCGACATGTTTAGTTGATCAAAAAAGCCATCTACGAGGGGACCCACAGTGGCTGCGTTAATATTGTCCAAATACATTTTAATGTTTTAAGCTGCAGCAGAGTGAACGACTGTGTCTCTTCTTGTGCTTTCTCCAAACTTGAGGTGACACAGAAGGTTTCTGTTCCTCGGCGGTCACAGCTTCTTCAGACTGTGTGTGATGTTTTCTCTTTTCGGGGATTTCTTTTTCCACAGACTGGCCCCTGAGCTTAAAACTTATATCCTTTTGTTTTTTGTAAAGACCTCATTCCAATCCATTTTATTAAATGAGGTTATTTCTATTAATTTTGTGCTTAATGTTTTGGCTGCTGAAACAGGAAAGTGTATCTCATGTATTCTGTTGACTGTTTGTTCCACTTATGCGCACCTCTTTATGTATGTTTTCTTGTAAATGTACGACTTTGTATGGATGAAATCTCACTAATAAATATCACAACAGGATGTTCTCGGCATTTTCTACCTAAAACAGTTTGGATTGAATGACAACTACTCAACACACGTTCAGTCAAAGCTGAATACACACACACACACACACACACACGTCCAACAGACAGTGAAAACAAGCAGAAATCAGAGTGTGATTTTTCTTTTAGAATTTTATTAGATTTTCTGATTTTTGTTCAATAATTTAGAGTGTTCTAGTCAGTAATTTACTGACTAGAAACAAGACCCCAATAATCGGACAATTCCCTCTGAGCAAGCACTTGGCGACAGTGGGGAAGAAAAACTCCCTTTTAACGGGGAGAAACTTCCGGCAGAACCAGGCTCAGTGAGGGACGGTCATCTGCCGCAACCGGTCCAGGGGTGTTTAAAATGACTCGATTGGATGTTAAATAAATTGGCTTGTTTGAATTGTTTGTTGTTAGCCAATTTAAGAGTCACTTTGATGCCAGCCGATGTCAAATTGTTGTTGTTTTTACAGGGGAAACACCCGCGACTGTCTGCGGGTGATGTCTAATTTCCGGCCCAGAAATGAGAAGAACCTTCTGATGCGACCTGCTGGCAACGCTGCCGATATCAGATGTTCTTTAAAGGTTTCGATGATTCTTTGCTCACCTACTTCATGGTCGAGGTTAAAGAGAATCGTGACACACTCGGGGTCCTTATACTCTTTAAGGAGAGATTTGTAAATGACCTTGTGTAAGGTTCTGAAAGACTTCGAGGAGGGCTGAAAATCGATATGTCGGACATCAGCCCAGATTTTCTTGAACAAACGATTCGTAATATCATAAACTGTGTCATCTGTACACAGAACGCGTGCCTTTTTGAAAGCACGCCTGACAAGTTCTTCCACACAGACTTCAACTGAAAGCTGCTTCTGAGCTTTGATTTCAGAAGACTCTGGCTCAAGTTTCTGTGTGGACGCTACAAAGTGTTTCTTAAAGACGGAGATGAAAAGTTTGTTAATTGTTGGCTCTCCTAATTGCAATAGAGTTAAGATGTATTTTGGTTTGGAGACCGATTCCTTGCAAAAGTCTTTGAAAATGACCTTTGCAAGATCTTGTAGGGCCTTTGGTGATAAAGTTAAATCTGCTGTTTTTATTTCAGAGCAGATTTGATCTAAAAGGTGCTGGTGGAGGGAGTCTGATGGGCAGGCTTTGGATTTTTTTGCAGCCCGGGAAAGGACAGCCTGAAGGAGCGCGCTTACGAGCCCTTTTCCCTCTGCTTCACCTCGAGGTGACGCAGAGGGTTTCTGCTCCTCAGAAGCCACGGCTGCTTTTTCAGCCTCTGAGGAGGGTTTCTGCTCCTCAGAAGCCACGGCTGCTTTTTCAGCCTCTGAGGAGGGTTTCTGCTCCTCAGAAGCCACGGCTGCTTTTTCAGCCTCTGAGCCTTCTGTGTTTGCCATTTGTGAAGGTTCCACAGACAGCGAGGACTCCAGATCTTTCTCTGGTTGTTCTGTCTGTGGGACTTTCTGATTTTCCTGCTGGCTGTCTGACTGGGTGCATGTGCAGTGTGCAAATCTCCCTAACAACACCCAGATCAGTTCTTTTATGAAGCCTTCACTGGCTCCGTGATCTGACTCCGAGGTGAGAGAGGAAGCAATCGAGCTGATGCGCCCCTCCAGTTCTCTGAAGAGGCTGTGGATGCATCGCTCTTGTGGGACACAATTTTTCAGCAGTACTGCTGAGGCAGAGTCCGAGCAGAGCTGCACCATCTGAGCAGCCATGTGATACATTAGCTGGACAGTGCAGTCATCTGGGCGACCAACCAGCATGGATCGCACCTGCGACATGTTTAGTTTATCAAAAAAGCCATCTACGAGGGGACCCACAGTGGCTTCGTTAATGTCATCCGAATACATTTTAGTGTTAGTGTTTTCTCTTACCTCGTGTGTCTGGTTCCGATGCATGGACTCAACTGAATGTCAGTACCTGGTAGCAGAACCCCTATTTAATGATATGCGTCCTGTGACGTGACGGTATTTAGTCGCTTTGAAGTATGCCTATAAGCCCCGCCCACCTCTAAAAAGAATGCCTAGCAACAGCGTCACACAAACATGTGAAACGCGGGGAGAGATCACGTGGAGCCTGCACGTCCACTGCTGTCACCGACACGGAATACTTTTAAAACCCTTCCGTTATAGTTTGTGCTGTCACCAGGCTGTCCGTGATGGCGGGTAAGCGACGGGAACGTAAATGTGCGTGTAGCTTCACTCGGCTAGCAGAGTGGTCACGTTAAAGCGAGCTATACGTGAAAGTTTTCAGCCGTGTGGATTTTTAAAATACTTTGTCATTTCTGTCATTCAGCGCAGCTGTTCAGCTCTTTGAAATGCAGATGAAAATAACGCGTTTTTCTCACGGTGGAGCTAACGTTTTTTTAACCACAGCACCGGAAATGACTTCAGATACCCACGTGTGCCACTACATATATATTATTTATATGATTTGTTTCTGGTTTGTGAATTGAACTTAAGATCAGATGTGATGGAGACACTTGTCGAAACTGGAAATGCTGAGACTCTCAAAGCCCTGTACGTATTTCCTGATATATTCTCTTATCTGCAGGTATCTAAAAAAAGGCTCTCCCTTGAGCTTCAAAGTCTCTGTGCTGCTGCAACATGTTTTGCATTTAGATGGTACTGTAAGGTTGAAGTGCTTCGGTGGTGATAGTTTTGGAATATGTATCATTTGCGTCAGTTGGATTTGGTAACCGTACTGCAGAAGCTAACTGCCATACCAAATGTTCTTTTCCAGTATTGCTGCTTAGTACTGCTTGGCTACTAAAAAGAGACAAATGAGATGTTTTTGTACATTAACAGCTAAAAGTTGTCATTTTTCATTAATAAAATGGAAATACGTATTTCATGTCTCAATGCGTTGCTTTGTGGTTTGTTTGTTTTCAAAAAATGAAGAAAAAAAGCAGGAAAACAGAGTTAATGGGGAAAAAAAGGTATTTTATTTCCTTAAAAAACATATTTTTACATTCGACAGCATATTTGGTCAGGTCTTGTTACAGGTTTAGTCAGTGAAAAGTTCAGACAGATGCATTTGAAATCTGAAAATACACTGACATTAATGGCCTAAACTACTCCATGTGCTGACAGCAACCCAGCAACACTTTATGATAGTGACTGAAGTCATTTATAATCATGAAAAAAAGTGTTTTATATTGAAGTCACCACTTATGTACGGACTCAAAAACTTCCCTGTAGCCTCTCGCATGTATGGTTTAATAAATACTGCAGCCAGTTTGAACTTTATTTATCTTAAAGGTTGTCACGGATTTGCTTAAATGAAGGAAATCTTGACTACAAACAGTAGTTTCCTGATTCCTGATGATCACATTGGAAAAATAGAGCCGGAATAAATACAAAATGCAGATTTTAAATAATGAGCTTATTTACTAAGAGGAACAACATCCTTCCTGGAAATGTATGAAAAACGCTCCATCTCAAGTAGCCCCCGGTGCTTTTGTTTACTTTTTTCCTTAATAAATGAAATCATCATGTAAAAACTGTATTTTCTGTTTACTTCAGTTACTTTTGTCCACTTGTGTTTGATCTGAAACATGAGTGTGTGACAAATATTTGAAAATCGAAGAAATCAGGAAGTGTAAATACTAATGCTAGCAGGCTTGATTAGCAAGCTGGATCCATAAACTCTGCATGTTTACAGAAAGAGAAGGATATCTGCTAAAGCACAAATGTCTGGAATAGCCTCAGCCACCCTGTATATATGTCAGTACAGTAAAGTTGCACATTTTGATTTGGAAGTCTGTAGTGGATTGACTTGCTTTTTGAACAGCCTAATGTGGCCATTAGAGGAACTGCAGTTTCTGGGTGCCAGCTTTATTTTGTAACTATTGATGCTTTGTCTTGTCTGGCTTTTTATGTATTAAACAAATACAATATCTCATATAAAATGGTGTGTTCCAGACTGAGAATCAGCCTGAGGATTGTTCTTTAGATATTTGGAAATTTGGAACACTTAGAAATACATTTATTAGTAATGTTACAGTATAAATGGATAAAAAGGGGATATAAAGCTGGAATGTGTCAGGGCTATGACCTTTCACTCAGAGAGGAAGCCACAAGTACATTGTAGAAAACTCAACAGGAATGTACAGCATACACAAAAAAAAGTCAGGTTCCACCCATGGAACCTTTTGGATGTTTCAAACTTCATACTGTACCATGCTTCACTTCTGGGGGATGATGGTGAAATTGAAGCCATGCTCCTAATCAATCATGAGCTTCTTGAGGGAGTTGAGATAGGCTGGGATGAGGGAGCTGACTGACTCCTCGTCATCGTTGAGGATCTTCTCTCCTCCGCCTTCCGAGCCCACTGAACTGGGTGACCGGACTCGGCCTGGGTACGGAGTGCTGTAACCCTGTTAGAACAGACACAGGCCTTAGAGTCAGAACAAGTACTTAGTAGAAGAGGCTAACATGGAGTTATTATTTAATAAACCGTGTAATACACCTGATAATATACTGTTCCAGAGAATACTTACGGAGGAGTATCCCTTGCCGAAGCTTCCTCTGTTCTTGGTCCTAATCTTGGTGAGCGCTGATTCAGCAATGTCCGCCCTCTCTTCGGCATCATCCAGCTCGTGCACGGTCTTCCTGTACTTTGCCAGGTTCATGTTAGCTTGTTCCTCCTGAAGTGACAGCAGTGTGAGTTATTTTAAAAAGCCCACAAACACCATGCTGGGAAACGTGTTCAGAGTAAGAGGATGAGGTGACGTACGGCCTCCTCTACTTGTCTCTTGTAGGCCTTCATCTTGTTTTGCAGCCTCTCCACCAGCTCCTGCATCCTCTGCTGGTTCTTCTGGTCCTCCTCCGACTGGAACAGCAGTTCCTTCAGCCGACGCTCGTTCTTCCGCAGCGTCTTAACTGTCTCAGCGTGCCGCTTTTGTTCAGAGTCCAGCTCCAGCTCCAGCTCCTTCACCTGCATGCAAAGAGTATCTACTATTGTGTGCAGGAAGGCTTCATATTTATCCACTGAGTGTTTAGTGAAGACACACTCTGTTACAATTTGCTATTTGTCAAAAGTTCCATAAAAGCAGAAATGTGCTGCAGGCCAGACAACCAATACTCAATAACATACAGCTCATAACTTTGTTTTGTCATATTTCTGCAGATGCCAATGTGCTACATGCAAAGGCATGTGCAAATGGCTAGCCACTAGCATGTAAATATAAATCCTTAATCCTCTAATTAGTTTTTATATCATCTTATTATATTGTAAAAATAAAGAATGGTTTAGAAACATCACTTTTAGGAGGATTTTCTTGCAGGTCTGACTTTTTATGTTTTATGTACTTTAGGGTAACGGTTCAAATAAGTTCCAGGAGGCAGCATTTTCATGAAGCCTGCCCTGTAGCAAGATTTTCTTCTGGAAGAAATTTAAACTACAGCAGTATTGATTATTAATTGACTTTACACTGAATTATTTTATAAGTATAACAGGTAAGTACTTCTTCTGTGCAGACACTTACAGCAGGGATACTCGTGACCACACTAGCTAAAGTAACTGTACATATCCCAGAGCAGTTGCTTCACAGCTCCAACATTGTGAGGCTAAAAAGAAGCGAAACAGTTCAGGCATTCTGACATGTTTGTGTGTACCTTTCCCTCCAGCTTCTGGATGATCTTCTTTCCTCCTTTCAGAGCCATCTGCTCAGCTTCCTCCAGTCTGCTGCTCATCTCTTTGATCTGGGCTTCCAGTCCTTTCTTCACTCTCTCCAGGTGGAGCGTGTGCTCCTGCTCTAGACGCAGCTCCTCCCCAACTCGTGCAAGCTGACAGAACAGAACATCCGTTTCCAGCGTTACCGACCTCGTCTGTATTAATCTGCTGCGTGCTTCGACATGGAGTCATCTGATGTGTTTTACCTCACAGGTGGCCTTCTTAGCTTTGTCTGTGCATCCTCTCATCTCGGCCTGGAGCTCCTCGTGCTCCTGCTGCACAGTCTGGAGATCCACCTCCAGCTTCCTCCTCCCGCTGAGAGCCGACTGCAACTGGACACACATCAGGAAGTCTGTGAGTGTATGTGGGTCCGGTTAGAATGAGTGAAACAGAAGCGGAGGCACTGTGTAATACCTGGTTGTTGAGATCGCTGTATTTCTCCCCGGACTCTTGCAGTTCTATCTCCAGAGCCTTTCGGGCCCTCTCGGCGCTCTCCAGGGCCACGTGGGTCCCCTCACCCTCGCTGACCAGCAGAGAGCAGCGTCGCTCCATGGCCACCTGCTCCTCCCTGCACTCCTCGTGGCTCCTCACTTCCTCCTCCAGCTGAACCTGCAGCTCCTGTGACAGACACTTGCTCTGTGAGCAGGGTGGTGTAGAAAACACTTACTGTACTTGCCGAATATTGTGAGCAGACCTTGATCTGTTGCTGCATCTTCTTGCTGTTTTTGCTGAGCTCTGTGTTGCTCTTGGTGAGCAGGTCCACCTGCAGTTCCAGCTCATTGATGTCAGCCTCCAGTTTCTTCTTCAGTTTCAGTGCCTCCGACTTCCCTTTCACCTCTACATCCAGACTGGCCTGCAGGGATTCTAACGCCCTCTGGTGGCTTTTTCTAACGTTGGGCATGAGGGAACAAGATGAAAAACATTGTCTTAGATAAACAGCAAAATAAAGATGGCATATAAGTGCCAAAAATGAGCTCTAATGGCCACTTAAGGGTTCTGTTCATTCTCCTCTGTGTTCATGAATCTTTAGCTTTCATAAAAACGTTGAGAAAAGGTTCTGTTCTAGATTTAGATGCTTAAGTAAACAAATTAAGAAGCTAATGATTATGCTCATCAGAGTTAGCCACTTAGACTTGGAGCATATACCTGGTAGTTGGGCTGGATCAAGGCTCTTACCAAAAACCAGCTGCTCTAGATTTGGCTGGACTAGACCACGAGCACCTCTTTCAAAGGGTCTCAGTGTGGCTTATTTGGTTTGCACTAGAGTGCAATTACCATGTTCACTTCTGCACAAACGAACCACATCAAGGGGGAAAGTTACCCAAAGTTTAAATAGACTAAACCCTGTTCCAGTGTCATGTGTAACTGTGTATTATCTGCAAACTTTAAAAAGAGACATTATGGTGGAGAAAAACAGAATGCAGAGAAACATGAAGGATGAAAGGAAGCTGAGGTACCTCGCAGCCTCCGCCTCTTCCTCCTTCTCCTGTAGTCGGCGCTCCAGGTCTGCTTTCGCCTGAGACAACTCGAGCTGCAGCCTCAGCACTTTGGTCTCCTCAGCCTGGCAAAACGGGAGGAATGAAGAAGAAATGCACAATTTACAAACAACAAGCTTCAAATATTGGAGCAAATCTAGACTTGATAAAGCACTCACCTCCAGTGCGGCCTCAGATTCCTCCAGCGAGGCCTGGAGCTCTTCTTTCTCCATCTCAATTTTCTTTTTTGCTTTCTGGAGCTCATGCACGCTCTTGCCTCCATCGGACAGCTGCTCTGTCAGGTCTGCTACCTCCTCTGTGGGACAAAGAAGAAGTTGCATATGAGGCAATCTAAGACAGGCAGCTGTATGTTCATTTCAGCCCTCACATGTGCGCCGTCATACCCTGGTAGGCCTTGTTCTCCCTGCGCAGAGCCTCTAGCTGCTCCAGAGTCTCTTCATGAGCCGTCTTGAGTTTGAAGAGCTCGCTGGCGTGTTGCCTGCTCTCCTTCTGGCAGCCCTCTACCTCGGCCACCAGCTCCTCACACTTCTCTTTCCAGTCTCCAAGCTGCTTTTCCAGGACCCTCTGCTTCTTATCCAGAGCCTGCCCACAGCTGCTGGCCTAAGGCAGGGACCATACACTGCTATAACGCCAAAGCTTTATGGCAAGGCATCAAATAAATGAGTATATAACGAGCTGCTCTGTCTACCTTCTCCAGGTCCATACAGAGCTCTTCCACCTCTCCCTGCAGCCTCTGCTTGGTTTTCTCCAGTGAGGAACATTTTGCCTGGGTGGCCTCCACGGCCTCCTCAGCCTCCTGAAGCCTGCTTGCCAGCTTCTTCCTGTGACACACGTATGATTGGACTTCTGAGACACATTACAGGCTCTATTCAAGGCATCACATCTCGTCAGATGAAGATGATAGCTGCCAGTATCAACACCACGTACTTGGTCTCCTCTAGCTCGTCTGCGTGCTGGATGGTGTCGGCCTCGTGTTTGGTCCTCCAGTGCGTCACTTCACTGTTGAGTTTGGAGACGAGGCGCTGCATCTCCTGCTTGCTCTCCTGCTCCTCCTCCAGCTGCTCCCTCAGCACCTCGCACTCCTGCCGCACTGAGCTCAGAGTGCTGCTGACCCCCTGCTTGCACTGGCAACACCAGCGAAGAGACACACTTTGAGCACAGTGTAAAGCCCAGAAATGTAACACAAAAATCTGTGCTAACACACTGACTCACTTCACTCATGGTTGTTAAAAGGTTTTTTAACCTGTTTGGAGAACAAGCACAATATAAAAGCTGAACTAACGTACAAAGCTTTGATAAAATGACACATCCGTTTGGGACATCGAGGTGTCGGTTAGTCTTCACTCATACTGCCCATCTTTTTGTCTCTTCTTGATTACACTCACTATTTGTATGTCTATATACTGCATATTTAAAATTGCATATTTGAAACATTTCATATGCTGAGAGTAAAGTGTACCGGTGTCAAATTCCTTGTTTGTGTACACAAACTTAGCCGAATAAAGGTGATTCTGATTCTGATCATCTGTTATTGCATGCATAATACTCTTCTTAGACTAGGAGGCTCACACTCACAATTTCCCATTACCTTTCACCAGACCGACTAAATCCGAAGATTGTCCATTAATCAACCTTGACACTCATTTCCACCTGCTTCATCCTGTCTGCAGTTTCTTCTTCACCTCTCCTGTGCACAGTAGAGGTGCACTTGCCTGTTACTTTGGATGGTTGACCCGAGGTGTTTAAAATCATCCACCTACAATACCTCTCCACTTGTGTCTCCAGCATCCCACCTGCCTCGCTCTCATTCGCCTGCACATAGATTCTGTCTTGCTTCTTCTGACTTTCTCTCCAGTGCACATCTCCACCTCTCCAGACTCTCTCCCAAATCTTACCAAAAACAATCAGTCTAATAGCCTCACAAAGGTAACCACATTCACAGAACACGCTATAATAGTAGAAAAGTTTTAAATACTAAGTTTGTGTAACTAACTCTATTGAATAAGCCTACTTTAAACTGCAAAACAGACAAAAAGTATGTGTTTTTGCTTTATGTTCAAAACACAGACCTTGACCTCCTCATCAAGCTGTTTCTTCAGCTCCTCCACTTGTGACTGGAGGAGAGTCTTGGATCGGGTCAGCTGGCTCACTCTGGTCTCTGCCTCCTCCATCTGTCGACTCACGTCAGCATTATCAGCTGATAGGACACACAGGAGCACCGGTTAATGATGCACTGTAGCATGCAGCAGAATTCCGGCACCATACACAAACAATGTGATTATTTAGCTACAAAAGGCAGATGCAATTTAAGACGTTCATATAGAATAGCAACGTGGTGGCAAAGCAAAGACACATCTTCCAGTAAGTTACATTTATTTTATTTCAGTGGTTGAAACAAAATATTTCATATTATTATGAGCTCACATGGGAGAAATGCAAAAAGAGCTGTGTAATGTCTTAGTGTAGCATAAAATGCTGTGTCAAATAGACACCATGTCAGTGTCTCTGCGAGACTTCTTGGAGACATTTTCACTAGATAACCTGGAGACAAGGTCCTCAGAGTCTTAAATGAAAGATGTGATCGTGTTGCATTAGAGGACACATCTGCAGTTTTTCTGGTGCTTTACTCTCATTTGGGATTTGCTCTAATTTTGATTGACCTTCCTTCCTGCTTTGGTAAACTTAATGTAATTAAAATGTACGTATGCATACTTGACCTTATCCTAACAACACATTAGTTTTCTGCCCAAATAGTTTGCTTTTTAGATCTTTTCCCAAATCTCCTGAGGACAAGTGATCAGGAGGGCTTAGTCAGTCAGGTTTGTCGTTGGCAAAATATAAAAGAAAGAATTACTCAAATTTTTTTTTAGAAATTACTGACAGTCTTTTTTCCAACAACGGATCTTTTTTATTCTTAAAATATGAATACGAAATATGAGTTCATACCACCACCGTCTTTTGTGTCAATTGTTAACTAGTTGTCATCAAAATATATTATTTTTACATGCACAATATCTACTGGGAGCCAGTTTTAGTGAATTAAGGCTACATGTAACATCCCGGAGAAGATCACTTTAACCTTAAAGTATATGCATCAAGCTTTGCCTACTTGTAAGACAGAAAGAAACTGATTAAGAAAAATTGTAACTGGACTGCTTTTTCCTACTCTCCCGGAGTACTCAAAGGACTCTATACAACATACCACATTCACTTCCTTCTACACTCAAGTGCAATTTAACTAACATTCACACTCCGATGGACACATCAGAGAGCAACTTGGGGTTTGTACCTTGCTCAAGGACATTAGGCATGCAGACTGGGATCGAACCACTAACCTTCCAGTCAGTAGCTGATCTGCTCTAACGCCTGAGCCACAGCCACTGACAGGATGGGACAATGGGATTTCTGAATGACTTTCTGTAATTGCTCATGTCCCACAGGTGTAACAATGTTTTACCTGTGAGCCTGTTCTTGGCCACGCTGAGCTCAGTGAGCGTCCTCTGCAGGTCGTCTCCTCTCCTGTTGGCCTCAGACAGCTGCTCCTCCAGCTTCTTCATCTGGCTGTCAGAGGATACCTGGGGCACAGTAACATCACAGCACATTAGGTCACGCTCATCACAAAAGTCTGTGACGTTGCTGTCTTGTTCAAAATACAGATAAGGTCCATGTGATCTCAGATCCTGACCTTGGCCTTCTGTAAACTGTCCAGTGAAGCAGCTAGGTCATCCACCTCCATCCTCAGGTTCTGCTTCTCCTTATCCAGTTTGGCTCTGGTCCTCTGCAGAGCTTCACACTGATCTGTGAGCTCTGTGACGGTGTCGCTGTGCCGCTTCCTCAGAGACACAGCCAGAGCTTCAGACTGGGCAGAGGACTCCTCCAAGTCTCGTCTCAGGCGCTGCAGCTCTGCATCTCGCTTCTTGTTCACCTCCATCTGTTCGACACACACAGGAAGTAATTTAAGTTAGATTTTCCAGGCAGTGCCCTGGAAATCTTCTTCGTGTACTAGCATTTAGCTGTACAATCTGGGATTATTTATGAGGGAAATTATGTAGTCCAGAAGTATGCAGCTCGACAGTGTTTGTGTGCTGGTAGTTTACCTGTGAGGCGGTGACTCCTCCTGCTTCTTCAAGGCGATCTGTGAGATCATCCAGTTCTCTGGTGAGATCAGCTCTCTGCTTCTCCACCTGCCATAAACACAACAGTTAAAGAATGATAACGGACAACAAAATTATGCAATATAATGCAAAGATTTCTGGGTAAAAGTGCTGTGAGCTATCTGTCCATCATTATGGGATCTGAAACCCTTTATACTCTTTATACTTTGGCTCTTTACCTCACTATGATTCACCCTTCTTCTTACTATGTTTTTGTTTGAATCACTCATCAGTAATAAAGCAACAATAATGGGCAAAAGGAAGCTAAAGGATTCAAACCAGAGAAACTCTACAGTTACCTCCCAGTGACTCCTTTCACTACCAGTGACTCCTTTCTCATTATATCTACTAATACCAGCTGTCGAAAATTGAAATGAAATGAATGAGAATCAGCATCTCTATGTCTGAGGCCTCTGTCCTCAGCTGGAAAAGGTTGTAGCGTCCTCTCTGGGTCAGGGACAAATTGCTGCTCCAAGTGATGGAGTTCAAGTATCTCAGGTCGTTGTTTAAGAGCGAGTGGGAGACTGACAGACGCATTGGGGCCACAGCTGCAGTTATGTGGACAAGCGTAAAAGTGAAGCTGTTGATTTAGAGATTGTGGATACCTGCACTAGAAATGAGCTTTCTCTGACAGGTGGCTGGTGTCTCTCTTACAGACAGGGTGAGGATTTCAGTTATTCAGAGGGGCTCTGAGTAGAGCCGTTACTCCTCCACATCGAAAGAAGCTATTTGAGGTGGTTCAGGCATCACCCACCAGGCGAAGGCCTCAGGGCAAACTCAGGACACGCTGGAGAGATTACATCTCTTGGCTGGCGTGGGAATACCTTGGTTCTCCCTGGATAAGCTAAAGATGGTGGCTAAGGACAGGGAAGTTTTGGCTTATTTACTTAGGTAGCAGCCCCCAGCACTAGATAAACAGATGGATAGATTGACAACTACCAAAAAGTCCTAAAACTTAAGTGGCTTACTGAAGCAGTATCAGCATATATACCCAAACTTTTTCTAGATTTCTGGTAACGCTTTTGATATAATATAAATAAAGTACTAATAATAGATATGTTCTGACATTATGAGACACATAAGATCATTAACTATGATTACCTTCTACAAACAAAATCCCAGCTCCACTAGTAGAAGAAAACTGATTATATATCAGTTTATACACAGTGTAATAAAACTTGACAGTACATGCCCTCATCTCATGCTCAAACATGGAACACCACACATGGAATGAGTTTATTATACTGGTCCATTATATGCACAAACAACAACTGGTGCTCTGTAATTAAAAACACTTGTTTTTTATACACGTGTTTTACAGCCAGTTTAACGACAGCCGTAGATGTTGAGACTGACCCACAAAAGCCGGAGTCTCGGGGCCCCCCTGATGGAAGCAATGAGGCACGGCCGTCAGCACACTTCAGCCAGAAAATAGATGACTCTCACTGGGGGCCTCCTCTTCCACCCCCTACTCCTCCAGCTAAATCTTCAAAAAACAGCTCACACCTGAACCCAGCCCTTTGTGTCCACACGCTGGCTCTGTGTCGAGGGTTAACACTGTGCGCTTGGCACACTCATCGCACTCCTTCGCACTGCTGATTGTGTCAACAGCTCCTCCGGATCAGCACCACCTGACACCACTCACTCACATTCACATACTAATGGAAGGTCAGTGCTCCTAAAGTGCCCTTCTGTTAGAGATAGGAGATTTATCTTCATTTGCACAAGAGCATGAAGGAGTAGGAGTGTGTCTCTGTGCAGTCAGCCAATTTGTGTTTGCATAAGTGATTTCTAGTGTTCATTTACTCAGTCTCCAAAAACAAATTCATACTAAACCCCTGACTGGTGAGATGTTCTATCCTGAAACAAAACTAAATGTATGTTTACTTCAATGGTTTTAATCTTATTGTCCAAAAAGATACAGGTTTGTATACATCTCTTATTGCTCAGCTTTTTCTATATTAGAGAAGTATATATAGTATAGTAAGTAAGTATATATTGAAAGAGCCAAATGCTTTGTCCAAAGTTAGTCTTTATACAATACATCATGTCCATCATCTTCTGTAAGTTACAAGCAGGGACCAATTTAACACAAAAATGAGTTAATTTCAATGAAAGTCCTGCTAGTGACAGTTTAGCATGACTTATTTTTTTTCTCAGAGATGTAACATTCGGTCCACTTTGCTTTATTTCAGTCACATGATGTCTACTTGTTCACCTATTGGATATCACATGTACAAGACAGCTGGCCAATGTGCGATCAGAAAGTGAGAGAGATCTTAATTTTCACACACCCCTCTGTTGGCTAATGTCTCGAAAAGTTCAGGGCTGTAGTTCACGTGTCCGGTATTTCAAGTAATTCAAAGGTTGGTGTACACAATCCATCCAAAATCCATGCAGAAAGGTCAGTAATGTTCAATGTTGGGATTTGATTGAAACTGAAGGGTAGAAAAATTGCCTTTTAAAAATGTTTGTGTGAAACTTTTGCCTTCGTGATCTCTAATGTGCCACCACAAAGCTTTTTGTTACATGGCAGCAGTATTATGTGCTATCCCAAAAAGAGGAAACAATAGCTATTGACTGTCCAGAAGCTTGTGTAAGTACATTCACTATACAGCAAATATGTAAATGCCATTAATAAAATTTTTAAATCTCAGGGAAAGCCATCCAGTCCAGTCTGTCAAGAACAAGGGTAATGTTCAGAGCTGGAGTCACTACACAGGGATAGAATTGATGAGAAATACCACGAAGCCATGGGAAAGAGTTGTTGAACCTAGCTTAAATAGAGGTGAGTCAGAAGTATGGCTTCATGCCCAGAAAGAGCACTACAGGTGTGATGCTTGCTTTCAGAGTGTTCATGGAGAAGTACTGAGAAGGTGTCTTTGTCTTTGTGGATTCTGAGACAGCATATGATTGGGTGCCAAGAGAGGAGCTGTGAGACTGCATGGCACAGAAGTATGTTAGGGTGGTGCAGGACATATGTATGGTAGGAGTGAAAGATGGGTTCAAGATGGAGGTAAGATTATATCAAAGATCTGGTGAGCTCCTTCTTGGTTCCAATTATGATGGACAGTTTGACATGTTTGGAGAGGGTGAGGCTAGGCAGAGCTGAAGATGTTCAGAATTTCATTGAGAGTGAACAAGATGAGAAATGAGTACGTCAGAACAGCTCAGGTTGAGCAGTTTGGAGACAAAGTTAAGGGAGACAAGGTTGAGGTTGTTTTTAGATGTGCAGAGTGGGATTGTGGGTATACTGGCCAAAGGAGATATGGATATAGTGAAGGAGGATATGCAGAGGTTTGGTGTGATAGAGGATGATGTTATGGATAGGGTGAGGCACAATATCTGCTGGGGCGAGGGAGCATCTGGGACAAGAACCAAGCAAATTTATTATTTTGGCTCTGATCTGATCAGATCTAATCTCATAAAAATGTTAGCGAGTACCCAGAGCAGAATATTACACTTAGTAAAGAATGGCAATGTTGGGGGTTTTAAGCATAGCATCAAGTGCCATTTGCAGCTTGCTGCTCCTAAATCGTGAAGCAGCTTGACTTTTCACATTAGGACATCATCTGCATCAGATATTAAAAAAATTATACTGAATAAATTTGACTTTAATTGCTAATAAATTAGCAATATTAGCTATCAAGACATTGGTAGCTCTTTGGTTTCCATGAATTGGCTACTTTGGGCATCTGTCACAAGCAAAAACAGTGAAAAACAATTTAAAGTTGCGTCTTTGGCAAGATAATTGTGAGGTCATACTTATCTGTTTTAATTCCTGACTGCATCAAAACTTTAAGGATTCACTTAGTAAACCCAAGATAAAAAGCAAAGGAGCTAAACAATTTGACAACCCTTAAGTTTAAACTGGATAATAACCGAGAGCTTATATAAATAACCCCTTTCATATTCTACGTAGTCACCTGACTTTTAAGTTAATTTTTGTTGTTCATGTTTCTATGCAGAATGTGTGATTTCCAGTTTAAAGATAAAGTGTTTGTGTACTGACTGAATGCTATGCATGCTATGTGTGTTCCTGGGTGTGTGAGAACATGCTACTTTACAATTATATAGTGTGTGTGAGCGTGTGTGTGTGACCGTGTGTGTGTAAAACCGCATGGCATTCCAGATGGGAGAGGATCCTAGAAAAAACAGTGCTGTCTGTCAGCCTCTATCTCATAATTCTATCTCCCCAGTGCGACCCGAGGAGCAGAGCCTAACAATAGCGAACCTGTCTGCAGCAAAGGTATGCTGTATTTGAGCTGCTCTGAAGACGGAGGAACAGATAAAGACCTTGCATGTCTCTGCCTGCCTCTTTGCTGCTCTGCAGCTTCAGAGGCTGAAGGGGTCTCAGCTAGCACCATTAAGAATACCACCCAGAGTGGGGAAAAACACACCCTCAGGCCAGCTGTCACTCTATTTACCACTTGGAGTGAAATATATGCCTTTGCATTTCTGCCTTTTCCTATTGTAACTACAGTACGCTCTTAAGTGGGCTCTGTCATGCTAGCACACACATACTATAAGTCCTTGTTTGAAACAGCAAGCACTTAAAAAGCCACCTTGGTATCAGCTTTTTATGGCAAAGACATGCTCCTTTGAAAAAATTATGCATTAGAAAGAAGTCATCTGGGACACTTTATTGCAGTCAAATGTAAGATGGATGGAAAAAATGCCCTATTCTTCCACTTGAAGGAGCAAGGCAAAGGGCTTACAGAAGGTGCACTGATATGGGTGTGTGAAGACAGAGAACGATCTGGGAAAGTAAGAAAAAGGACGTCGGGGCTCCCTCCACGCCTCTGGGTTCCCTCTATGTTAATCAGAAACACAAGGTCTCTTCAACCCCTTTTTATTATCACAGGTGCAGATAGTTTGGGGTGACCAGAGGCACAGCACCAGCACATGTACCCCACCAGCTGCCAGCACATCAGCACTGTTTTTGTCTGTTCTTCTTCATTTACCGTCCCCTTCAATCTTTAAACTGCTCTAAGCACCACAGGCCTGAACATTAGAGCAGAACCAAGTTATCTGGTTTCCTCTTATCTACCCCAAAGAAGGACAGACAGATTTAACTGCTCTTTGTTTCATGTGCACTAAAGAGCAAAGCCACACAGTTCCTCATAAGTGTGTAGATATACAGTACCTTGGCTCTCATGGTCCGCTCTGCTTCCAGCTCCTCCTCCAGCTCTTCAATGCGAGCCTAATGAGAGATATTGAAATGGATTAAGGTGCATACTTAAAAAAATCAAAACAAGAAAACTTAATTTGCTTTCAGTACCACAGGCCTGAACATTGAACTAATAAAATATGGGAGGATATTTCCTCTGCTTTCACAGTACATGTGTAATTTTGACAGAGAACAAACGGGGCGTCATCTCCACAGACTGTTTGCTATTTCAAGGCAGCACTTGTGTGTGTGGTGAGTCCTTCTCATACACTCCACTTTCTTTAGGGATTTGGCACGCCTCTGGCTTTTTTCCTCAGGTAGCAATTTAGAGCAAGAATGTCCTGTAGGCACCGTCATTATCTGTATTTTGACCCCAGGCTGGGTGTGCTATGTCCGGTTACCAAGACCAAAAATCATCAGTACTGCCATTTCCATGAAATTCGAAGAATTTTTGTTGTGTTTTTTCTTTTTGTTCTGTTTTGGGTTTTTTTTGCTCTTGGTTTTATGGTCCTGGCCTGAAGTAAGTGATGCATCAAGGTCTGAATACATGCAGTATTTTATCAGTCAAAATCATTTTCAGGTGTCTTCTATATATTTTGTAAGGTTTATTCCTTCCAGGTTTGTAACCTTTTTCAACAGCAGCTGAATTACTTCTCATGCAAGCATGTTATCATCACGAAGAATGACTAATATGTACCATTTAATGCACATGCATGAATTACAACTATGCATCTACCTTGAATATACAGTATTTAAATAAATGACTGCACATATTCTAAGTGACAACTTGCTTTCATCATCTCAATTCAAGGGTTTTTAAAACATTTTAATGATGACACAAATCTTTAAATACGCACAACCGCTTCCTTTACACAACACATTCTTTATTCCTTGCAAACCAACAACAGCACTATTTTTTTACAGTGAACTGACCGCCTCTGAAAATAACCAAAGCATTTTCAGTTATTTTTGGAACACTCAGCTATTTCATCGCAGAGGATACTGTGTTTATAAAGCCATAGTTATGTAGAACAATGACAATCGTGCATAGTTGGTACAGGTAAAGGATGTCGATCAGTGCCAAACAACCACCCTTCAAGTTCTTCATGTTATGCACTTCCTCTGAGGGTTTTATCTATCTATCTATCTGCCATGGAGCCAAAAAGATTAAATATGCAACTTTGGGTTTAAATAAAATAATGAGCTTATTGGCCCAACATAAAAATAATAAATGAATATCCAAAATATTGGGCAGATTTTGCATGTTGTTCCTGTGTCAGCATACTCACTGTGCTCCAGCTTCCTCCCATAGTCCAAAGACATTGAAATTAACCATTGACATAAATGTGGCCATAACTGTTTGTTGCTCTGTGTGAGCCCATAACACGCAGAGTTGCAGAAGCACCTCAAGGCGCTTTATATTCTAAGGTCAAGACTCCAAAATATTACAGGGAAAATCCCAGTCATCAAACAATTCCTTATGAGCATGAATTTGGTAACAGTGGGAAGGAAAACTCCCATTTTACTATCTGCTCCATCCGGTTTGGGGGTCAGGGGGGAAAAGAAGGACAGGACATACACTTGTGTAATAAAATATGAGCTTCCCAGCAGGTTCATGAGACCTCAGCACAGGCTAACGGCACTAAAATGAATGAATGAATCAGTGGGGGTCATTTAGCACAATATGTTATAATGTATAGAAAACGTAGTGTCATTTTTTTAAACACTCTTGCTTTTGAACTTTAAATATCCAGTGTCCTCTTAAGGCATTTCACTTTTATTTATATAGCACCAAATCACAACAACAGTTGCCTCAGGGCATTTTACACACTTATATACATTTTATTAAGGTAAAGATCCTCCCATGATACAAACTGTTATTCTTAGTGAAAACTTAACTCCCTCTACCACAGCTTACAGTATACGTAGAACCCTCTGTGTGCACCTACTGTGCTTTGAATTTTATTTTACTGGATTCTGTTCAAAATCATCAGAATGATCTAACAGAAGTATATCATCCACAGATGATTTCTGTTCCACTTATGTCATGCCAAAACTGCTTTTTTTATTACTAATAAAAATTTATTGCTCGCTTCCCAGCACGGCTGCACTCAACCAAGATGAGTCATGCTCTTGGTTATCTACAATTTGTATCTATGTTTCAATGTCAGGAAGTGTGTCTGACATGCCGGATAGCCCAGGGCCACTCACAGCAACAACACCTCCACTTCACTCAAGTGGTGAAAGCCACAGCGCCTAAATCTCCCCAAACAACAAACTATAACAAACATACTGTCAACTATGCGTACAGACAAGAGCTGGAGAGCTCGCCTGTACTTGTGCCATCTTTGATTATAAACAACAGAATATTTTTAAATGCCTAAAAACAACACACAGAGACATTAACTTATTCCTTTTATCATTTTTGATACGTTTAAACAGAAACACAGAAATAAAAACTCACGTGCCAGCGGAGCGCCTCTGCAGAGAGAACAGCCATCGTGAGGCAGCAGCAGCCCAACTGAATGACTGACTGAGTGTCCCACACACTGAGACACGCACGTGCGCACACACACATAGCTTCACTGTCGATCCCCTCCGGCACTTTACTGTCCACACCCCCTTATGCATGCACAGCCTCTTTTTCTGTCACTGACAGTTCCCCACTCAAATATGTTTCTTGTTAAATTCCTCTTTTCCAGAGCCTCAAACCACCCTCAAAGTAAACATTGTGGCTCTAATACAATTGTAAAAAACACATCGTGCACCAAGAGTGTTAAGAAGTCTGAGCCAGGCTACATGGGTAATTCTGGCCACTTATGTGTAGCAGGAAGAATTTAGACACTGATTTAAATAACATGAACTTGATTCTAAATGAACCCACAAAGATGTCTCTCTAGTCTTGAAGCAGTGAGGTGGAAACAACAGAATTAGGCCGTCGTTGCTGAGAATGGTTGTAGGGTTTGATCTCCATAATTGCTTGTGCTTACGGTTTTCTTTTTCCCCTCTTCAATCTGAAACCATAATAATAGTCTATAAATTGCAATCAGATGTGGCCTCAGTGCAGATGTCTCCATGCTTGTGTCAGAGGGGATGGTCAGCAGTGTGGGCAGTGATATCCTGTGAGACCCCCCCAGCTGAACAACTGGGAGGCCTTCCCTGCATCTATACTGTTCGCACACGCTAGCATAATTCAGATCACGGCAATGGTGCAGGAATCTGCATGCTTTGTTGTTTTAAATGCCACCAGATGGCCACCTACAGACTCCAGACGTAAAGTTTTTGTTGCTGACAGCTTCCACGGACATGGTCCCAACTATTTTTTTTATAGGTAAAGATATAGATGAAATTATTGGTACTAAGTATGAAGTAACACTTGTTCACCACAGGTGCTCATTTGTCAGAACATATGTCTGAGAAACACCTCTTAGCAATACGATGACTCTTAGTACACACAGCTTGTGTTTTTAGGGGTGGGAAAAAAAAAAGAAAAAAAAAAGTTTTTCCAGTAGTGATCAGTCTACAAACAAAATATGGTATTGTGACTGTATTATCAGTTTACACTAAGATTAATTCTATGCTTTATGTTTCAAATGACACAAAAGCACATGATCCCATATTATACACAAGACAAGCATACGTAGCTATAAGGGAGAGGGCAATAGAAAGCTTGAATAGCGTAATCTGGATATGAGACTCTCATCACTGCTGTGGCCCAATCTGATCTAACACCTCCAGCAACACATCTGCTACAGACCAAACAAAAAAACTAAATGAGCTTTATCTTCACAGATTGTGATAACCCTCAGATTGTGACTGAGTGTGAACTGTTTTACAACCCTAAATAAAACCGCTAAAAAGGATTCGTTTGCTGTAAGAAATCAAGGCTGCAGGGCTGCTTTCTCTTTAGGCCAACTGCTTTGAATTACAGCATACTACAGAGGGAGAGGCGGCTTCATCATCGGCGACAGACAAAGCGGTCTCTTTGATTCTGCAGCAGCTTGCGTGGACATATTCGTGCAACCTTTACGTCAAAGGAAAGACCTCAGTGGGTGATGTCCAGCTGGCTGGCCTGTCCACCTGCATCTTCATCAGTAGGAGGAGTTTACATATAATAGCTTCATTGTGAGAGGATGCCAAAGCTACAGTAAATGCGAAAACATGTGCACCCTCAAAGACACATGGATTGTCTTTCACTCCTCAAATTAGATACAAAGGAGCTCTTTATTTTCACTACTGACAAACTCTGGAGGAAACATCAGGCTCCCAGAGGCACTGGCAGAACAGAGAAGCACCACCTGAACCCATAACACTCCCTCTCTCTCTGAACTCAACGACAGACACAGACAAAACACATTATCTGCAACATGCACCAGTGACACAGATAAAAGCTCTCAGACTTGTTTGATTTTATCTGCATGCCATTGAAAGACTCAGCAGAAAAACACTAGTATATACTTCCCAGATTGGCAGAGAATATAATGCATACAATAAACAGCTATTCTACCCTTGCTTCTGCAGTGCCTGCAATCCTAAAGATGGTGAGTTAAATTGCACCGTACAGCATACACTCACTGCTGTGGTGATTTTCCACTGCCTCACCAAAGATTACTCGTTAATAACTGGGATGGCTTTTTCCTTTAGCTTTGTTGAAATTTGAGGTTCAGCTAGGTGGCACTTTTTTGTTGCACTCTAAAGGCCGCTGTGGTTTTAGTCCATATACCGGTCACAGTCACTGAAAGCTCCATGAAACTTTGCATCTCTCCAGATGTTGAACTCTGCTGAAAGCAATACTGAAAAATGTTGCTGTTTTTTCTAAACCCAAAGACACATAAGCCAAGCCTATGATAAGCTGCTAACTTTATCATGCCTTGCCAATACACAGCAGTAATCTAGTACAAAAGATGTGATGTACACTTCATCATTTATTACACTTGTACTTCCTATAGTTGCTCAGACGGAACAATGAACGAGCTCACTCTCAACTCAGCAACACTTTGAATGCAAGTATCACCAGTTAGTGATGCTACTTTTGACCTTACATGCAAAGATTTCAAAAAGAAGTTTAAAAAACATTTCCACAATTGAACTATCCCATGCTGACTTAATAAACACAATGTGTAGCTAACCCCATTAATTACAACTTGCATTCAGGTGTTTCCCTGACGATGCACTGGTATGTCGGCTGGCATGTTTTACTGGAATATTTAAATCCATCGATAATCTTACAAGCTGCACCTGTGTTTCTCCTGCTGTAACAAGCCCAAATGTCTGCAGTGAGAAAGATTTACTTCCAAAGAAGTTTACAGTGTGATAACTCAGCAGTCCTTTTCCGCACGATCTGATATCCTCGTGTTGGTGTTGTTCCCAGATCATCATACTAAATGTTGTTCCAGGATCAACATTGCAAGTGACCAATCAGAATGTTGTGACGGCATACTTTTGCGACTTCGGGAAAAACTGGCGTAAAACAAAAAACTGTACTTAAGCTGCGAGAAACCGCCTCTGTCCGCCGATCAACGGACCCTAACCCTAACCGTAACCCTTTAATAAACAGTAAGCAGAATTGATATTGTCCTTGCAACATTGGAATTTCATAAATGCACGAATGGCTTGGCGCACAAAAGAATAACGTCACAACAATGTGATTGGTCACTTGCAATGTTGAACCTGGAACAACATTTTCATGATGGTCTGGGAACAACACCAACACGAGGATATCAGATCATCCGTCCTTTTCCTGTCCTCGACAGACAAATGAGGTGCAGCACTATCTTTTGTTGAGAAATACTATTTTGAAAGTTAAATGACAAATCTTTGTTTCTTGTAAAGCATCAAAACTTCCAAATGACTTTGCTGTGTCTTCATGTGCATATGCAGTGTGGATGCACTTGTGGTCGTGGATGGGATTTACGGTTTTCACTCTTTATCATCCTTTATCTCTCCCTCACATCTGTAGTTGTGAAGTGTCTCAAACAGATAGTGCCTCAGCACATCAGACACTGTCTGCCCTCCTCCCTCGACCCCTACCAGTTTCCTTAAAGAGCAAATCGGTCCAAGGAGGATGCCATCACCATCACCCTTTACAGAGCGCAACGTAAGGATGCTCTTCATGGACTACAGCTCAGCATTCAACAAAATAATCCCAGACATCCTCAGCAAAAGACTGGACCACCTTCACATCCCCCCTGCCACCTGGTCCTGGATCAAAGATTTCCTCGCCAACCGGTAACAATCAGTTAGACTCGGCGCCCCCGTACCAGCTGCTGCTGGCCTTCTATTGTTCCTCAGTGGAGAGCGTCCTCTCCTACTGCCTGGGTGTTGTGGTAGGCAGGGTCACGAGTGAGAACAGGAAGGCTGTACAAAGAGTAATTAACACTGCCCAGAAAATCATTGGCTGCCACCTCTGGAGACCATCACTAGATCCTCCTGTCTCAGGGAAATCAGGTCACATAACTCCAGACTCACAAACAGCATCTTGAATCCATATAGCAATAACATTTTCTCACAGACTAAGTATTTTTAATTTTGATACTTCAAGTGAAATTTAGTGATAAGAGACATTAAGGTGTTTTTTTAGCATTTAATCCACTTTGCCTTGATGAGAGGTTGTAAAAACATTCTGAACCCCGAGTCACTGTCAGCTGATAGTAAATATCTACTGCCTACTATAACAGTAATAATGCTTTGCAATTATTCACCTGGAAGTCAAAAAGTCAATGCATGCCGGTAGATCATAATAAACTTGACCTACCCAGTTCATTTTTGAATCCAAATATTGGATTTGAGGTATTGCATTGACCGGGATGGGAATAAGAGTGGCAAACTCAAGAATGAGGTTGAAAATAACAGAAAAATATATAAAATATGGAAATATGGCCTTTCATTTTATTACCCAGCTTATCATAAATGTAAGGCCACAATATCCTCAATCAAGCTGTCTGTGCTGTCTCTCCAGAGAAGCAGGAAGCTTCAGAGAATGAAGTTTGAAATGATAAAACCAACAAAATATTGGTGATTATTAGAGATGTCATGACCTATATGCAGCATAATGCTAGAATGAAGACACTGAATAATTCAAGTAGTGGCAATGTACAATAATCAACAATGAAGAGATTTTTCTAAAACCTGTGTCATATATATGAAGGGAACATTATGTGTGAAACATATTAAAAAGGCAGCAACTGTTTCAGACTCAAACTGAAGTAGCCAGTGCATTCTAATCATTTCCTGACATGCTTGGAGCTTGAAGTGACTGCTCCAATCACAGAGCAGAGCCCAGCAGCTTTGCTAAAAGACAGGAATGCCTTTTTTCTGCCGTGTTGTAACCTACAGCTGGGCTCACTGTTTGTCTTTGTAAAACAACAGTTTTAACAGCTTTTAACTCCACTTAGAAGCCAGTCTACAAAAGCCACAGCCACTTCAACTAAATATTACAGTTACTATTATAAAGGTAACTAAAAGACCTTTTCTGTGTTGATTAGTAATGACTAACTTGATAAGCCAGCTCAGTGTTGAGCAAATTTCATCACGACATGCACACAGGACATGTAAAGTTCTTTATAGTTCTTTGAACATTTTCAGAAATTAAAGACTGCAGATGAAAGGAGCATACCAGCCCCGTTGTCTGGCTGATGACTATCAAACCAATAAGGAAGGACTCCACATGTCTTTCAGCAGTGCTGTGCGTGAGCTCAGTCAACTTAGCTACCAGTATTTTATCAGGAACGTGACATTAGTGAAAAAAGCTTTTTGCAAGAGTAAACAGATGCTTTTAAGTGTGTGAGCCACAGGTGATGGACAGTAAACAGCGCTGCAGCTACTAGCAGAAAGAGCGACAGAGTCAGTGACATTGGCGACAAATGTGGAAACATCACATTGAGCTGACACATTCAGCCTGTTCTGGGAAATAGCTAAAAAATGATTGATGATAACAAGAAATCATTACCAAAGGGTAAGGCCATGGGCCACAAAAGCCTGGTTTACATTTGTACACTTATCTGTTTGAACTGTTTTGCTTTCTAAAACATTAAGTGGTCAAACAAAGACATGACTGCTTTTCTTGGTCATGTAAAAAAAGCACAAACAGTTATATTATATAATACTATATCATAGAGTCAAGTATGACGATAACTTGGATTATTTGAATCTGAGTGAACTAAACTGTGAGCACGCAGAGAATGAGGTCAAAGCAGAAGTGCCAAAAACTGCATTTTTGCTAATGAACACTTGAGACTCCAAAATGAGTCAGTCCAACTAGACTCCCATTTTAAAATGCTCAACCTTATAACATTGAAAAGCATATTTACAGCCTGGTGCAGGAAAGGTTTTAGATTTCTATGGATAACTACCACTTTATATCAGGATCAGGTGACCCTGAATCCTCCCTGAGTTATGCTGCAATAGGCATAGGCTGCTGGGCGATTCCCATGATGCACTGAGTATTTCTTCTTCAGTCACCTTTCTCACTCACTATGTGTTAACAGACCTCTCTGCATTGAATCATATCTGTTATTAATCTCTGTCTCTCTTCCACAGCATGTCTTTATCCTGTCTTCCTTCTCTCACCCCAACCGGTCATGGCAGATGGCCCCGCCCCTCCCTGAGCCTGGTTCTGCCGGAGGTTTCTTCCTGTTAAAAGGGAGTTTTTCCTTCCCACTGTCGCCAAAGTGCTTGCTCATAGGGGGTCATATGATTGTTGGGTTTTTCTCTCTATGTATTATTGTAGAGTCTACCTTACAATATGAAGAGCCTTGAGGCGACTTTTGTTGTGATTTGGCGCTATATAAATATAAATAAAATTGAAGTGAAATTTAATATCACCTGTTTGGGTGCGTGATTTCTTTTTTCTTTCTGCTAGGTCTCACCATGCGATTGTTAAACAAGACTACTAGTGTTAAATGACAGAAGACAAACAACAAACTGCAAACTTACCTGTAGCTCCTTGGTCTTCCTCTGCAGTCCAAAGTTAAGTGCCTCCTCTTCTTCTAGTTTGGAGCTGGTACTGCTGATCTCCAGCTCCTTCCTTTAATGAGAAAATGAATATATAATTGCAATTAATGAGCATAGAGGAAGTTTTTTGCTCAGAAAACACAAAAATGTTTCCCAAAACCCTACAGTTTCTCTTGCATTTAAAAAACCCCGGACTAGCTAATATAGGCAGCATCATGGTACCGCGTGATTTTGGGGCTGGACATCTAAAACTGAACTACTGATAAATATAAACATTACACACATTACAACAATGTTCTTTAATGTGTTTCACACGGCACAAAAAAATAGTGCTTTAAAAGCCGCAATGATCAACAGCAAATACAAAGGAGTATCAGTCACATGAAAAGTTTGCTCCATCTGACCTTCTGGTCACATTTGTGAGGCGTGCACGTGAGGCTCTGTATATGTATGTGCTTTGACAACATCGCAACACCATGTCTGTGAAGCTTCACTGGACTAAAGGCTATGTTATACTGAGTGGCAGATTTAATATCCTCTGACAATAAGTGCTGTTTGAATACCATAGTATCTTAGCAACAAGTGAGTCACTCACTTTGTTAATGTTCAAGAAGGTCACGCAACTATTAGTGCCAAAGAGAACAAGTTTTAACTTTGTTACAGAGACAATATTGTAGGTGCGCACTGTACTTTTGTTTTCTGACAGGAGGCTTTTGCCTTCAGTAGATTGTTGCTGCAGGGTAGGGTACAGTGAATGATTACATCTGTTTTTATATCACTGGGCAGATAACAACATGCTGGGATCTTAGTGAATCCCTAGAGGTACATACACCTTAAAAGAGATGCAAAAGGACTATGGAGCAGATACAATGTAGTCTCATAGAGTCCAAGCTCTGCTGCCTCAGGATATAAGACGCACACAAGAGTGAGAAATTTTCCAAAGTCCATCAGGCTCTCTCTCCCTTGGGATAGTAGATCAGATCAGATTAGGTTCCAGTTCAGTGGACTATTAAAAGACAACAGTAGATAAGACTTGTTATCACTTGCATATAGTCTAAATGGGGGGAAAAAATTCACCCCATGTTTTCTGACTTAGATAGGCTGATATAAATGTTTTAGAGACGGGTTTACCACCCATCACGACGGCTGTGATAAATGCACAGCTTGTGAAAATGTTTATGTTAATAATGGTGCCCTGTTTATGTCCTTTCTTTAACCACCTTTTGACTGATTTAACCTTTTAGACAGTCTCAAAGAATAAAATATCTGTTGTACTGACTTTAATAGGCTGGAGCTTTAAAACTGCTAATGCTATAAATGACTTTTGGAAAGCTAATGTTTTCCAAGAGAGTCTCCAGGCTTCTCAAGTTAGAAATTTGACCTGAAACCTTCCTGACCTGAGACCTGTGTGTCTTCTTCTTTGAACAAATATGCTTTATTGTATAGCTCAAAAAATTCTGAATGACTAATGACATGAGGTAGTGATGCCACAAACTACAAATAGGATCAAACTGGAAATAACAACAATATCCTGTATAATTTTCAACCACAGTATTATAGTACAAGAAACCTTCAGCCATTAGGCACACTGCAAACCTTTTAATATTTTGGTACCGATACAGTAAACAGAAAATCTCACAGAGCATTACAAATATGCTAACGTTAGCTAATTAGCATAAATTAAGAAATCTGCTTCAAAATCTTTTCATGATGGTGGACCGAAATAAAATTATAGGTCCTGGAGAAATTGTGGACATCTGTACCATATTTTCTTAAGTAATACAACAGTTAAACATATCAGTCTCACTTTGGTTTTTAAGAAAACTGTTAATTATTTGGATTTTTCATTGTCTAAATGTCTATGTTAATCAATTTTAATATAAAAGCCAACATTTTGACCCTCGGGTAATGCTAGCAATAAAGCAAGGGCATCAACAAGGACATTTGGATTTATCTTCTGGGAATCAACAGAGTCTTTACAGACAGTCTACTCAGTAATTAGCAGGATGATTCAGCAGACCCCTGAGATGGAAGCCTCAATGTTACACTAGAAAAAAAGTCGGAAGATCATTGAAGATCTCTGTGAAACTATGAAACTCTCTGCAAAATTTCCCAACAGAATTTAACAGAATGTAGCTTTAGCCTCAAATTGTTGGTGTCAGGAGCAAACAGTACTTTGGCTGACTGGCTTTTTTCCCATCTACTCTGAAAAGTTTGCTATAAGCATGCAGCGCGTCTTTGACTGACCTTTTAATGAGGTCTTCCAGACCATTCCTCATCTTCTCCATCTCTCCCAGACTGTCCTGCGAAGATCTGCTGTCCCCCTCCAGCCTCCTCCTGCTCTTCTCTAGCTCAGCACGCTGATGGCGCTCCTGTTCCAGCTGGTACTCCAACTGAGCATGAGGAAAGTTACAGGACGGATTCAATAATAGGGTTTAACAATATTTTTTTGACTGTAATTGCAAATAGTGAAATGCTTTGTGCCACTTTTTAATATATTTTATAATCACCATTTATTATATTTGACAATTTTTATGTGTGAAATTACATGTTTCAGTGTTTCCCTATTTTTGCCAAGCTGTATTGGCTAACAGGGTTACAATTAAGTTAAATAACCATGAGTTTCCATTCCTCACTTTACTGTTGAATAGTTGGTTCATAAGCTTATTATTACTTTTAATGTGTACAACATGTGTGTTTCTGTTGGATGCAAATGTTACACCAGTGTAATGGCACTGACCTTATATTTAAAATAAGTTATCATGGAGTCTATAGTTAAAGCTCTAGTCTAGGTAGTCTCATAAAATCAGAGATTGTTTTATCAGTTATTAATATATTATAGATTTTATAAAAAAAACACTACTTGACTTCTGCTGATACATTTGGATGGGAAGGTCTGAATGTGTCACAAACAACAGGAAAGGATGGGTTCATCCTGCTTTGTATCAACAGTTCAGGTTGGTGATTGACGTGTATATTTTCTCTGCACACTTTGATCTCCTGAGTTCCTGAGTAATCGGTGGCAGATTTGCATCATGGATGTTCAGCTGACCAATCTGCAGCAACCATGTGCCATGAACCATGAGAGCAATTTTGAAGGTAAAAAAAAGGCTTAAATGCAGTGCTAGCAACGTTTACCTAACACACTTTCCAGTGAGTTTATAGTTTTCCATCTAACACAAATGACAGACGTCCAAAATTATAGACTAGCTGTTGGAATTTTAGCAGTTTAAAAGCCAACGTGGTTGGCCAGGCCTCCATCCTGCAGTAAGACAATGACTCAAAACATTCAAAGACATTAACCAGCTTTACAACATGGAAGAGCACCCTTCAGCCTACAATTACACCCAGGTGAGCACATTTGGGAGGAATTAGACGGAACAGTCCTGCATTTTAATTTGAAAGCGCACTGAGCTATAACACATTGCAAATTTCAGAAATTACAGAATAAATATTGAAAAAAAAAAACATTTGTGTAGTCCATATGGTATGAACTATATGTTCAATTTGAAAAATATGTACATACATCTTCAGTGTGCATCTGCAACTTGGTTTTCTCTTTGGTCAGCAGGTTGACTTTCTCCTCTTCACTCTGCAGGTCCTCAATGGCCTGCTGTTGAGGGTGATAAAAGATGTCTGAGCCTGGACTGCACATGTGTCCTTAAATGTCTGTCTCATGTCCATCTGTCTGCCATATTTGTACTTTGGAAAGATATGATTTGTTTGCTTAACCATGAAAATGTCAGAAGTCATCTTCAGTTTGATCTGATAGATGAGATGTTTTTTATCTGTCTTTTAATCAACAGGGAGCAAAAGCAGCGAAGCATCAAACAGGAAGATTAAACTCACTCAAACAGCAGTGCGTGCACTTTGTGATACATTTTTTTCCCACAGGCGTCTCCGTGTATTCCAGGCCAAATCCATAATCTGAGACATGTTCAGCAAACAGTAGGAACATAATGAGGACTAATGCTAAATTGTCCACATGGATTACACAATGAAGAAGACTACTACTACTGGTTGAACCATCTGGGAGGAATTAGCAAACAGGGCCTCTTATAGCTGTCATAAGGAAGATGAGGTTGTTGAGGGCTGCGAATTCTTCAGATCTCTCTCTTTTTTCTAGGAGACTGGTCTGTGTCTGGTGAAGAGCACATTTATCACGAGTGCCACTTCTGTCCACAGGCCATATGGTTCCATTTTCCTAAACTCATGTTTTATTCTGAGTCAAACAGCAAGTGGAGCATCCCTGTATGCTTTTGGCAACGGAAGAGTTAAATTTACAATTTAAATGTTTTCCAATAAAATGCAAACAGATATTTTTTAAAGTGTGCACATGCATACTTTGAGATTAGAACATTTGCTTCAAGTGCAAAAGATAATCTATTCATGTACAAATTTATGGTCTGTTATAGGGAATGGGCTGAAAAAAGGAGCAAACGCTTAAGTGCCTGTAATGGCCACTTGAGGCTGGCTGTAAAAGTGAATCACCTCCATTGATTTCCAACAAGTCATAAGAATAACATGTTTACAGCCTAGTACAAATAATATTTTTAATCTCTAATAAAATAGCTCCACGGTAATGAAATCTGTTTGCATTTTGTTAAGACTTAAAATCTGGGGCGTGGCTGCCTGGATTAATATTAACCAACTGCTGTTGGCTAGGCTTGATTTCCACTAGTGAACTAGACTTTGTGGACATGAATTGGATTGGTTAAACAGGTTTGTCCTGTTGGTACATCTTTTAATATTTTAACGTAATTACCTGACAAATAATATTGCTTGCTGTGTAGTACAGTCCACCCACAAAATTTGCTCTCTAATTTGGTGGGAAATTCTAGGATTTTATCGGTCTGTGACTTATTTAGATATCTATGTCTATGTGTTGTACACGTAAAGATTACAGATGCAAGTCAGAACCTTCTGTGCAGGTGACTCACGTATATGACCAAGATTGAAGAACACTGCTGTACTTCTTGTGTGTGCTTCTGTTGATGTTAATTTACGTGGTAATTTATTGTGTGTTACCAATACTCAGGTATTCTGGGATATCTGGGATAATTACTGAGTATATGATGAAGATAAAATGGAAAATATCAAAAGTTTGTTATATGACAGAATCATAATATGACCAAGAGGAATGTTTGGTTGGCAGGAAGATTTTCATTAATGGTGAAAATTAAAATATCCTATATGATACTACCTTCTGACTACCCTAACCACTCTCTGAACACAAGAGGTGTTGAGTCGTCATTTTCAGTGATCTAAGCTGCAGACAATATATATATTTTTTAAACAATCTTGTTAATGTTTTATGACGTCCGACGCATTTTCTAAAATAAAGGAACACATAATCAGAGTTCGTAAATGTGGAAATAACTGCCCTGACACCAACAGCGTTTGCAGTTGCACACGTTTTTATTTGCTCTGTGTTTTTCACTGGTCAACTTTTCAGCTGCCCTGCTTGTAGCACACACACCTCCCACCTCATGTCCCAGCACATCTTTTATTGGGGAGCCATGACAAGATGATGAAGCTCAGGTGTGTGTCAGCCTCCCCTGCAACCGCACCCTGAACCCGCTGCTCCACCCCTCCCCTGCAGCTGAGCCACTAACCACACGCCAAAGTAAACAAAAGTGAATGTAAATGTCTTCTAGGGCAATAAGAAACCTTCATAGGGCACCTTTAATCTCTCATACAACTCAGTGGGTGAAAACAGTTGCACAGTGCAAACCCTAACCCTGTTGCTTTGGAGGAGTTTATCAGTTTTGGGAAACTAACAGTGTTGCAACGGGTTAAGGTAGCCATCATTACCCATAAAGTCCTCTAAAAATGACCAAAATAAACCTTGTCTCTGCTTGGCTGTGATTTTCAATCTATGTTATAAATGAAAGGAGTGGATTTGGAGAGATATTAGGCATGAGGGCATTTATGAGGCCAAAAAAAGAAAAGCAGTTTTTCTTGCATTATGGAAAATGTAAACTCCAGTTTTTATGGAGCTTAGCTATTAATAGACATTAGCCTAGGTATGTATGTATATCAGTATCATACACTTAACAGCATACCTGGCTGAGCTCCACCAGATGCTCCTTTTCCTTCTGCAGCTTCTGCACCACCTCGTCCCTCTGAAAAAGCTGCTCTGACAGCGTCCTTACCTCACTGTGTGACAGCTATGAAAACAGACACAGGTTGTAACTTAATAGCAATTTTTAACATCTGCCACTTTGTACATCAGATAATATTTTATTCATTCAAAAAATGACCAAGCTAAACTATCTATACATAGATTTTGTTCTTATCTAACTCCGCTAAAACCCCTCCCTCTGTAGCTACCGCTGTTTGCTTGGGCATGTAACCATGATTGCTTGTGAATACAGCAGTTTGAGTCTGTAGCCTGTGACTGCAGCCACACCATAAAACAATTGTCTCCTTTCATGACAGAAACAGATGTCACGATCCCTCTTTCTAATAGACATCAAAGCTTTCTCTTCTCTTAGAGAGAAAGGTGAGAGTTAAAAATGTGCAAAACAAGGCGAGGCAGCAGACTGAGGTACGTGGACACTAACATGTTTTTCAACAAATTTCAGAGTGAACAGGTGAGTCAAAACTTTCTACTCACATCTTGTCCAGCTAAAAGATTATTGTGGCATCAGAGGAGGTCTTATCATTTTCTTTTTCAAAGCTTTGCGCCATCAAACCAGTCTGGTCTTGTTCTCTTCTCTGAGCCCCCTGACATTTCCCTCTTACTGTATCTTTGCCACACGGGAGGCCACTCAGCAAAAAAAAAAATCATCATATAACTGGAGGATCAAGTTTATAACATCATGGAGCAGATCAAATTGTTCAGAGTAAATTTCCAACTCAGCACTGCTTTGCTACCCAGAGAAATCTTAATTCACTGTCACGCACAGTGTTGTGAGCGCAACACATTTTTGCAGCATTCCTGAACAAAGATAGGATCCTAATCCTTTAATACACCTCAGTGAAATAGATAAAGAGGTTTGGGGGGCAGGGGCTGTAACGGAGGTGTCAGAACAGCCCTTTCTTGTTAGTTTCTGCACAGAGAAGACCGTGCTTCTGCAAAGCGTGGAAAAACAAAAAAAACTAAAAGAGTGCAAGCACTCTTGGTGGGAAGATGTTTTACCTGAGATCTGGATAGAAACAGGTAATACTGTGACAAACTACAATATGATTAACATTTCATAACCGTTCAGAGTCAGGGATTGAACAGATGTCTGAATCTCTCTAAAACAGATAATAATGGATGAAAAAATGTTCACTGAAAACAGAAACTATGCGCATTGTTTGGGTTTCAGTTCCATTTTTTATGCTTTCTGGTTTTTATTTTTCAGACTGGTTCTTCAGTACTGGTGCTCAATGTTCCACCAGTCAACACTATGCTACTTAATGCTAATTACTTCAAACAAATTACATTCAGATTTAATATTTTGGAAAAGTGATGGTCCTTGTATTTGAAAAGAAGGCGACTGCACTTTTTAGAGTCCAAGAGGCTTCTTCAGTTCTTAAAACCAGACTTTTCCAGCTCCTGAGACTAACATGACCTGGACAACTGAGATCCTACACAGACAGACATATGGCCCTAGTGAAACTATAACCTTGTCATGGTTTGAAGTTGTCATGTTTTATTTAGTAATCAGTGACTTTGTGCATTTCTGGCAATATTATTTCCTCACTTTGTTACTTTTATGATTGGCTAACCTGTCTAACTTAGTCAGCCTGTTACCATATTAAGTGTACCACCAGCCATCCACCTCCCACTTGCCAAAATCCACTGGCTTCAGTGCTTCTTGCAGTCTGTTAGTTTTCTTGCCTGGCTACTGCTTGTTTTGAATTAAAGAGCTGGATGACAACTGTACCTTCATCTGCCAATCTGTCGTCTTCCTAAATGCTCCTTCCATATTACAAATCAGTCATTCTCTTTCTGCGCAAAAATCCTTGTTCCAGAGATTATCATATCACGAAGATCCAAAAATGCCCTACCTGTTTATCCTCTTCAGCTACAGTCAGAGCGCTCTCCAGCTCTTCCAGGTCTCGTCTGAGGCTGCTGCACTCGGCCTCCAGCCTGTCTCTGTGAAGGGCCAGCTGGGCTGAGCAGACCTCCTCCTCCTCCAGACGGTCTGAGAGGCCCGACAGCTGCCGCTCCAGCTCACGCCTTGCCTTCTCCAGTTGGGCACAGCGATTCTCAGATACCTGGGCACTCTCCTGCTCCTGGGGGTTAAGAGTTAAATCACTTACTTTTCAACTGACTGAATCTGTAGATCTGTATTATGGGGATTATTGCATTGGCTGGATTTCATTTTGTGCCAGATATGCTACGAATAATATTTTTTGTCCAGTTTTACTGTTTTTTGCACAGTCCTCAGACCTTGTACCAACTTCTAATCTAGTTGTAAAATATCTTTTATGCAGCAACATAATAGTTTTGTCAAACTCAGTGTCGCTGGAGTTTAAAGAAGGGCAAGATAAGGTAAGAAAAAGCTGACACTATTAGTAAAAGGCTAAGGATAAACATGTAATATAAAGGGATTTGCTGAATTAAAGAAGCTGAAGCAAACCTCAAGACGTTCATGCAAAGATAATCTTACCACAGGATGAAATTTATCCTCTTTCACAAAGAACCGTCTCTCTGTCAGTGTGCACTTGCCTTAATATAGTACTGCTAAGAAGTAACACGGTCACGTGTATTACCAACCAGATAAGCAAGTTCTACCAAACACCAGATCACTTAATCAGTTGCCATCCATAACAGTAGTGAAAGGGCCATATTATGAGAGCTTTGCTTTTGTTACAGTTACTTTCTTATAGGCCAGTCATCATGGGCAAGGCATTTAGAAATGAGCAAATAGCATACCCAGATAGGTGGGCATTTGTGAAATGATCAAGCAACCACATTTCCATCTGCATTTATTTCCATAAAAGTACTTGGTTGGAGGACTTTCTGTGCACAAGTTTCTGTGCAAAGCTGTTTGCACCTTTAACCCTTTTACCTCGTCACTACTAAACAGGTATTACCAGGTATGAATGGAATACAAGCCTATTTGACACACAAAGGGTATGTGCAAACAAATTTGCACATACATTTTTCTATAGTGAGATATGCAATACACAGAACTGCAGGAAGGAGGTTGTTCAGTCAACCAGTAATTAATATACAATAGCTTGTCCTACCTGTACTTATAATTCTGTAAAAATCTTTTATTACAGTACCATCCTGCCCTTGGGTTTCATAATGCACTGGCATTTTCTACATTAGAAATTTATGTAGCAGTCTCTTAAATTGACATTATCCCTTGAGTTGATAGATCATGAGTGTGATTCCACTGTCTTTTAATGGACTGTAATTAAGATGTAATTGTAAAAGGGAGCTTAATATCAATGGCCTTCTTTAAGCTAAAACCAGTAAAAAAAACAACAACATTGGCATTGTACAAACATCTATCAGATACTGTTGTGCTGGAGACTGAATTCTTAAACCAAAAGAAACTGTTTTGCGAAATTCCTCTCTTGCCCCTGCGGGCCATCAATCTTTCAAGCTCAGGTCCTCTACCAGAGGCCTGGGAGCTTGAGGGTCCTGTGCAGTATCTTAGCTGTTCCTAGGACTGTGTTCTTCTGGACAGAGATCTTGGATGTTGTTCCTGGGATCTGCTAAAGCTACTCACCTAGCTTGGGAGTCACTGCACCTAGGGCTCCGATTCCTGCCCCGGGTGTCTCTATCCAGTAAAGGTCCTAAGCTAGAACCCCTATACTAAATCAAGCCTACCCGGATTAACAAGGTCTATGTCGGGTGTTGAGGAACCAGGACACCCTGATGAGAAGTGGGCTACTGGAACAAGACGGCATCAATACTGTCCTTCATAGCTGGTTCCTCACAGGCTACATCCTTCAACCTGTTATTATCAGTTATCTACCTGTTTAAATTTTACTCTTCGCTATCCATTTTTCTGTTGCTTTTAGCTAACTAGGGTAGGCCCAGCTAGAATCCCCATGATAAAACACACATCCTTGTCTTACAATGATGTATTTTAATATATATATATATATATATATATATATATATATATTAGGGGTGCAACGATACACAAAATTCACGGTTCGGTTCGGTTCGATATTTTTTCGATACAAAAAAAAAATGTTCATGCCTTTTTAATTTGTCATTTATTAAAATTATAAATATATATTTTAACTCAAAAGTACAGTTTTTAAATTTAATGTTGCTGAAACAACAAAGTAATAAAAAAAATAAATCTCTCTGATCGAGAAATCCCTTATCTTTGGAAAAGAGAGTTTATTACAGAGAAATGGCTCTTTCCAAAATAAAAGCTATACTATACGCTTCTTCTGGAGTATATTCTCAGCAGCATATTAAACATATCAGGTCCCCATAAGGAGAATCATGTGCTAACGGCTGTCTAAATGACTCGGGTAAAGTTTGTAGCATGCGTGCTTGTTGTTTTTGTCTGCTTCCACTTGTCTTTGCACTGGGATGATGTCGGAGTAAATGTGCAGTCATATTCGTTGTGTTCCCACTAGTGTTGTCAGCGTTAATCTCGTTGAAATGACGTTAACGCCACAACACGGCAAGTTAACGAGCTACCGCGGATCGCCCAGTGCCTGGGGCTGGACGGCCAACACGTTAACGAGCTAACTGCGCTAACACACTAGTTCCCACCAATGTAATTGAGCATTGCCTGGCACATCCAACATACTGTTTTACTTTTGTCCATGGCGCGCTTACCTTCAGGGTCATACGTCACATGAAAACCAAAATAGTTCCAAACGCCACATCTGAATTAGGGTGGGGGAGGTTCAATTTGCCATGTTGCAAGGAGAGCTTAACTTCTGTCTCGCTAGCTTGCCCTGCGCTCAGTGAATCTGCGTTCGACTACTCCACCTAGGCTGCACTGTCGAGCGCAGATCCACTGAGCGCTCAACACAGACAGCATCGTCAGAAGGAAAGTTGATAAAATAAATTAAAAATTTGTATTGTTCGATACATATGCCTACCGAACCGAAAGCACTGTATCAAACGGTTCAATATCGATACGAGTATCGTTGGACCCCTAATATATATATATATATATATATATATATATATATATATATATGTTAAGTGTTATACCTTGTTTACCTTTGAAACGAAATAGTATTTAAAGCTTGTCCTGCTATGCTAGCATTGCTATTAGAACTACTGCTAATATTTTTATACTATCTAAGCATTTCACAATGACTGTCACTTAAAAAAACAAACAGTTTATACTTTTGATAACTTTAACTTCTACATGCTTTCTTGTCTATATTTACTGCGTTATTTAAGGTGCAAAAAAGCCCCCAAAATTCATTTAAAAGAGCTGCTAATATCTCTTACCTTTTCTACCACTTCATACACAGTCTCAAAAGCCAACTACAGCCAAAAGCCAAAAACTACAAAATTGTCCTGGTAATTCACAACTACTAGACTTTAAGAGAACATATGCCACTATTACTTTTTTTTTTTTTTTTTTTTACTATTTATACTTAGTTTCAAATTCTTCACTTAGCTTAAACTCAAGTTTACCATATGTCACAGGAGGAGACACAGAGGTATAAGCAATAAAATAATTATTATAAGTAATAAGGAATATAATTAAATATACAAATAAAGAATAAAATGTCAGGCAACTGGCATTTTTAACATTTACCCGCCTTAGTTTGTGGTGTTTACTGGAGAACTTAAATATCTACAGAGTAACTTGTGTGCTTTTCCTGCTATGAAGACACCGGTTATCTTAAAAAACCAAAATTCTCCCAGCACAATATATACTCCAGAATTAGCCTAATATATGCTTTACTTTATTGTATGCTTTACCCACAGCTGCTATTCTGTGCTCCAGTGTGGTGCTATAGCTATCCCAATCCAGTTCCTCAGGTTCTGGTTCTGGTCCATTATCTGCGTGGTTCCCATTGGCTTCCTCTGAGTCATCAAAAATGGGGTGACGACACTGATTTCGTCTCCCAGACATCATCTCTGTGGTACTTCCTCTACCGTACACGCTTCCAACTTCACCTGCCGCAGCTTGCCCAACAGTATTTCCGTCCCACAGCTAGGCTTAACTGAGTCTTTTTCTCTTCCTTTGACTGGGTGTACAGTTGTTCTGGTTGTTACAGGTGGGTTTGAAGAGGAGTGACAGTAGTAATTCCCTCCCTGGTGTTGCTCTCGTCTATACTCACCCTACAGATCCCCTCCCTTACACATTTGCAGCTCTGCTCACCATTCTTTTCCTTCCTTAATCTATCAGCCCTGTCTTTCTTCTTTGTTTTTTTTTATCTCGTTCTTCCACTCCCACTCAATCAGCCATTCATATGGGTGTGCTGGTATAAGCTGCTGGAATCCAAACATTCCTCTGTACTAGGACCCCTTTGAAATTGCCACTATTCGGTCCACTCTCAAGGCTGTTTCACCACAAAGGCTACCTCTGCTGCTTTATTCCCTTGCTGTAGTCCAGAAACAGGTGGTTCTCCCTAGTTTCTCGGGTGGGGATCCAAGGGTGTCCCACAGGGATGGTGGTTGGTGTAGGATGTCAGGTCCAAAGAAAAGCCTGTAAAGTTGTGCCTTTCTACCACAGAAACGCAGCCCTCAGCTGTACCCTCAAAGTCCAAGCAGAGAATAGAAAAAACAAGGGCAGTAAGTCAGAATGCCTTTTCTCCTCTCGGTTATAATTGACATAAATGTCATGTGTGCCCACGCCCACATGGTCCCCCACAATGCCACAGCATTCATCTTAGCAAGAACAAAGAGGCATATTGTGCTTTACATTTAAGTGTTGATAGGGGGGTTTCCTTTGTTTTTTTTAATGAAGTTACTGAGACCCCACAAAGACTTAACCAAGCATTTCCTTATTTGAGCTAACATCAATAATGGAGATGGTACTGTGATTAAGACAAGAACAAACTTGTCAGAGGAAACTGATTACCACAGGAATATGGTGGCTGTACTGAAGCATGATATGAGTATCATTGATGTATATATGTTATTCTTTTGAGTGATACAAGTAAAGAACAGTATCTCACATATATTTTGTTTTAAGTTATTTTTAGGAAAGTAAAAGCCTTGGTATGTAGCATGCTACCTGTACATAATGATGTATATTTATGTCAAAACACAGCAGAAACTATAATGAATAAATATGTAACATTAATTATATCTAACATATATATAATTGGAAGTATCAGGAAAAACAAAATCATGTGCTGTATATGACTTATCCCCCTCTAAACCACAGAATGTGCAGCTAAAATCACACACGACCTTCCTAACTTACAAAGAGTTAGAATAACACTGAATTTAAAGTCGTCCAACAGTGGACACAGATATATGAGGCAGGACAAGCCAATGCCATCGTGAAAGATATCCAGCCACAAAAAAAAGACAAACATAGGCTTTCTGAGAATTTATACTGTTTTATTTTGACAATGCGGTCTGGGTTCTTATGCAGAGTGGCAGCACAGAGAGTTCTGTTCATGTTACTCCCACTAGAGCTGGAGAAGCCTGAGACTCTGCGCTCGCCCAGGCTGCCCAACCAGACACTGCTCATGTCCAACACCAACACTCACATATCTGACAAGCAGCTGCCAGTGACTCAGACACACAGATAACTCGAGACTATATCAGATTTTCATTATACCAACTCTAGAACCAAGTCACTTTATGAAACACAGCACATTTCCTGTTTACACTGCTGTTTTAGGTCTTATTCATTAATCCAGAGATTGAAATTACAGTTGACTGTGATTACAGAGTAGTAATGTAATGTGAGGACATGGTTACTAGGCAAAAGCATAACAGGAAAGCCCTCTGGTTACATGTCTTTGGCTGTGTTGGCTTTCTCAGTGCCAAATGCAACCAATAGTTGTATAGTGTCTCAAGCTCAAAATATTGCCACATTGAGGCCGGATGCCTGGTATTTAACTGACAGCCATCCTTTTAACATCATCAGGGTAAGATGAGTGATAACACCAGAGGGAAGGGGAGGCCACGGGTTCAACTGCTGGATGTTTTTGCACAGATTATTTAAATGCTAACACTCCTGAGAAACTGCACTTTTTCATAGCTGTGCTTTGAGCAAATTTGATTTAATATTTGACTACGGGAATGTCAGTCTTTACAATAACCACTGTCTTGTGCTTGCAAATTGGCAACCATCCCATTTATCCGGGCTCGTTATTGCTACTAGTTTTAAATGATCGCGTGATTTCCTGATGCTGCGTTTTTTTGTCCTCCTAACCTAAAAGCAGACATCTTTTGCATATAAGGTAAATGTGTCTGGTGCAAAGTAAAGGAGAAAATATAAAAACTTCATCAAGAAATATCTTCCAACTACAAAAGTAATGTGTCTCTAGTATTATTTCGCAGGCTTTCCAGTTCCAACTCCTGTCAAAATTTATCACTCCTGACTAATTTGTTCTTCCATTCATTTGCTCTCTCCCTCTTGCCCTTGAAGTCAATCTTCTATTCCCTAGCTTCTCTTTACCCTACTCACTCCTCTTCTTTACACTGCTCATTCATCTCTCCCTGCCAGTCTTTTGTCCCACAGTTTGCCTCAGGCCTCAGAAACTCCAAAGTCTATCCAGGCTGAAAGTTTTTCCACATGCAGAATTGGGGCATCTGGATAGTGCTGCAGGAAGGCACATTTATTTCCCATTAGCAGTAACTGGGTGGTAAACAGTGGCATTTTCTGTTTATATCCATTTGTACCAAAGTTGGTCTGAATATCAGAAAAAGGAAAACTCTGCTTATCATGCAGTGGCAACCCTCAAATTCCTCATTTAGTTTTACCATCTGTTCTTTAGTATTGCCTTTTTGTTCTGTAGCCACACTAACAGGTCAGGAATGGAAAAGTTAGTCAATTTAATTTAAACTCAGATATCATATTAACTATGGATGTGCTAGTACTATGCTTGCTCTGCAGAAACCTCCTGAAAATTTTAAGCCAAGGCAGAGTTTAAAAAGTTGCAGTTCCACAAATGGACACTTGGTTTTAGATCCAAAAGTGACTCAGTCGCCATATACTTCCATGTTAAAATACCTAACTTTAAAATATGAAATAACACGTTTAGAGGCTAGTAGGAAGTTTTTGGCTTTTACTATATGTATAGTTTGCCCCTTCATAACAAATGTGCATTCTGTCATAACTCATTCTGTCATTTATCTATATACTGGAATTCTTTTAATGTACACTATAAGCCGGAGTTTATTGTAGGGTTTTTACCTTACAATATAAAGCACCATAAGGCAACTACTGTTGTAAATTGAATTGAATAGTATTCATTTGAGTTGATTTAGGGCTACTTTGACTGACAAGTATTCTGTCAAAAGAATCTGTAGCTGATTGGTGTCTGCTGGCCTCACTCCAAATAACTAACTTCAAGAAAAAAAACTGATAAGGAGATAGGCCACCACATACGACAGGAATAGTTCCATAAACTAGTTGAAATCATATAACAAAGCTGGTCATTCAGACCAACTTTGTACTAATTTGTAATTTGTGACCTTTCTCTCTATTGACCCAAACCACGCCTGTAAAATGCCACCACAGCATAACAAAGGTGCTGGGTGTCTGTACTGTAGGGGTTAAAAGATTTGAGTTTTTCTTTTTAATTTGTCAGCTGTCTTTCCACAAAACCAGCTGTTGAAAAGGAAAGCAAAATGATTTTTTTCACAGGCTGGATTGAATCGCTTTAGTTTAATATTGGAAAGCCAGACCAACAAAGTGGAAAACTTTCATCTTTTTGGTTGTTGAGGTTGACAGTCTAATAGTATATGACCCTTTATTAACAGTAAGCCAACAGAATGTCAATCTGCCAGAACAGTGTTGACCTAACAGGGCAGATATGCATCAGGGTTGATTCATAAGGAGGATTTTATTGTACCCCAGATAACAGATGTGTCCCTTAGCAAACAACTTGGGTAATGAAGTCTGGGACAAAACTCCCTTGGAAAACTGGAAGTCTTCCTTAGCATTAAACAACTCTGACAAGGGGTCACATTTTTCACTGCAGTCAAATCTGGAGGTCTCCGAGACATGAACTCTGCTGGCTGATCTGTCTCCTCTGCAGATTCACGTCATTATTTGTGGCTGGCTAATCTAAGCAGTGAAGAAAAGACACAGTGGGAGCCAGCGCACACCTGGTGATTTCAATAAAAAAGTTGTGTTTTACTCTAAAAGGGTAATAAAAAAAGGGGGGGGGGGGATTATAGTCCTAACACTTTGTCTCTGCTGAAGTAACTTTATAAAATTTGGAAGAATGCTGATTATAAAGGAAAATCTTTTCCTCCGAATTAAACCCACTTTAAAGACTTACTTGTTATATCAATAAAGAAAGGAAGATCAGCTGCAAGTCATCAAACAAAGTGACTATGCAGAAGAAATCTTCTGAAGGTCACTGTAATTAGAGGCACACAAGGACAATGATCGCTGGTAAAATACAGTGACAAAGGCCACGGTCCAGCTCCTTGAAAGCGTTTATGATGTATTCCATCAAAGCCATATGAAAAGTCTGCTAAGGCACTCAGCACCAATAATGACCAGATCCCATGGGCAACCCTGGAGCATTTTCAACAAACACTGGCAGCAGCACTCTCACACTAAATCCTCTGCCTGAAGGATGGATTTCTTTCTCACAACTAATAAGTTATCTTGAAGCACCTAAATCTCTCTAAATAATGCCCTAACTCAATACAACATAGAAAGCAGTTATTTGAACTTTTTAAGCTTTCACGTTTTTCTTCCTGAGAATATACCCAGTATGATTAACATCAGGATTTGTGTTCAGTAAAAAGGAGCTTCTAGTTCAACTTCTAAATAATGTTTTATGGAAAAGCCGCACAAGTATAAGAAGTCGATACTGTTGCACTTGTCAGGGTTAGGTTCAAATCTTCCCCTTTATATTGAATTGTCACCTATTAACCAAATAGAGATGTTATAGGAGAAGAAGCTGTCAGGCCAAATTTAGAGTTGATTTGAACAGTAACATCTTCTAATTGTGTAACATAGCTAAAATCCAACCTAACCTACTTCTAACCCCATCGCCAAGGGGTTCACTGGTGGAAGTTAACTTTGATGTAACTACCAAAAATCTTAAACAACAGAAACCTTTGCTTCATGAAGACTGTCTGAAGCCTTACACACAGGCTTCCTAGACATGCAGAGCACCAAAACAGGTAACGCAAACTAAGTCAACCCTCTTGTTGATTTGGAGACTAGGAGGGGATGGTGGCCAAAAGCCCAGAGCTCATAGACAGGTGAAGGTTTCTGTCATGTTTGTTTAGCATAGAACTCTGGGCAGTATCACAACCAGAATGGCAAGACCACCAACAAGAAGAAGAGACTGTCCCACATTTACACTCCAGTTTATATCTCAAACAGCCTGGTCCTGCAAAAGCAGTACTTGATTAGTACCTAATAGTACTCTGAAGTTGTCATAGGGGGTTACTCCTAACCTATGTTTTCAAGAAAGTCTAAATGGATTTTTATTTTAATGTGAACATTTTTTGATGTAGATTAGTTAAAATGATTACTTTCTTTGTTTCCCTAACTGCTTAGACTTAAGCCTATTATTAGAGTAAGGGTTAGGATTGGGGTTGGAGTCATCACCAGACTTAATCCTCAGTGGGTAAAAGCTGAGTTCACACGTGTCACTTCAGGTATTTGCAGGTTAAGAAAAAAGAAACGATATCATTCATTTGTAATTTTGCTTTTGTGCTAATGCTAGAGTTTATCGTGCTTCTTTAATGGACTGACAAGAAAATGGTTGTTCTATTTCTCCTATGAAGCTATAAAGAAGGGGATGTGCCACTCAAACACTCCTCCTTGGAATAAACCAGTAATACTGTGAGTCTGAAGCCAAGGAACAGTATGGTGCCCCACAGCACTGACAGCAGTCTGGGTACAAAAACAAATAAAAACAAGATACTTCGTGCTTCTTCACTACATAAAATAATCAGTTGGAAAATAGTCAGCACAGCAAGAAAAGGAAAATCCAGATTTAATACGACTGCCACAGTGACTCCATCCCTCTCTCTCTTTCTGTCTCTCCCTCAGCAAAGGTATCATTATCCACTTAATTTCATACACTAGGGGCTGGTATAATGACCACGTTCAAAATCCCTTATCGAGCAGAAATTCAAGCTTAATCACAAATTATGTGAGTTCCAAAGTATCAAGTTAGTGAAACAAAAGAATATCTTATTTAAAGGGGAAAGGGAAAGAATAAAGTTGAGGCATAGAGGGAAAAGCAGCAGAGACTTACAGCTCGGTATTTAGTGGCCACCTCATTCTTTTCCTTGTTAAGCTCGGTGTTCTGCTCCTCTAGTTCACGGACCTTGGAAAGGAGCCGGTCACTCTGCTCTATGGCTCTCCTGAGCTCCTCTCTCTCCCTCATCCCTGCTTCCTCTGTATGAACGGGCTGCAAAAACAGGGACCTGACCCGTAACACCACTCACACACATCTGCAAATACACGCATGCATACAGAAGGCTTGGTATTTCAGCTAGGCTGTCTGGCGCTCTCACTGAGTCTCTCTCACTTTTGTTCACTGCTGTCTGGCCTTCCCCACTCCCCAACTCCTCCAAATCCACATCTGACACACACACACAAGCCCACACGTCAGGGAGTTGTGCCCTGTAAAAGACATCCAAGAATCCACCAGTATGAGCCCACATTTTCTCCCCTTTTACCTAACTGGCCTCCTGCTGGTTTGCACTGCAACAATAAAAACTAACAACTGTGCTGCTGGAAGTAAGTAAGAAATCAAGCAAGAGGTCAGCTCTCTATTATAAGACTGGTAACTCTGGATCTCCTGCTGGTGGGGGTTTTATAATAGAAGGTCTTCTCAAAATCCAGGCCACGTTTTTGATTAATGTACACCACAATTCAAGATGTCCTCAGGATTTGAATCAGTGTATGCCAAAGACTAAAGCCGAGCTGGAGGAGTCTAAAACAAAAGCTGAAGCCAGCAACTTATCTAGTCACTGATAGAGTTGCAGTGAAATAAGAAAGTTGACTAGTTTTTCACCATAAAATCCCAGCTAGCCTACACTGTATGGCCACAAATAAGCTACATAACCATGTACCCGGCCCATGAATATCAGTTTTTGTGCCGATATTAATGCTAGGAAAGAATTCGAACTCAGCAGTTAGCAGCAGAGCACCAAGGCGCCTTATCATAAGCAACCCCACTCCATAGCTTCAAATGTTCTTCTGCAGTTGCTGCAGTTACTAAACCCTTCTGCTTTACAACCTGGTCTTTAATTCTGACCTCATTAGCTGTTTCCAGGTCCAAACTCTGCTTCAGGTCCCAAAGTCAAAGGAACACTGCAGCATCACTGAGAGTTAAAAACTGTCTAAATCCTTTTGTCTTTAATAAAATGATCAGTGTGGCTGCTCTACCAGGTGTAACATTGAAGTCTAACATCCATGAAAACAGAATTTATTAAATTTAACAGAGTTAGAAGTTAGTAGGAAGTTAGCTCGCTAGTTTCCATCTAAAGATGATACACCATCTTTCGACATAAATGAAGACAGGAAACTAAACAGCAGTGATATTTGTAAGGTTACTGAAGTTGGGCTAGCTGGTATATAATGATGTGGTGGCTAGCTACACAGCTATGGTTAGCATAACAGAAACACAGAGGCTGGAGGATGAATGCTAACTTTTTTCCACTTGAGTGGAAAGTTAAAAGTTAACGATGGTTAGGGGACAAATGCAATCACATGGCAGGAAAAAGATTTTTAAACTGACCAAACGTCAGTCAGGAGAACAACTGAGATAATCCATCCACATGCTCAACCCTGCTGCTTAACACACAAATGCATTTTCCTTACAAATGTGGCACTATTTAGGGGAAATAAACAGGTTTCCATCTGAGTTATTATAGTTTTTAATGTCTAATTATTTTTTTATATTTATTTTTATTTTACCGTTTCTTTTAATTCAGTTTAATTTTAGTTAGTGTCCAGAGTGGGTTTGCTCACTTTGCTCACTCACTTTTTATTTTTTTGTCAAAGGTCTGCTTATAATAACCAGTACCCTTGCTTTCCAATGGTGTGAGAGTTATTTCCAAGAAGCATGGACAAATAATCAACCAAACACACATTTTCTTACTTTTGTGTTTTGTTTAGATAACCATTAGGATGTTGCTTTCTGCTGTAGCAAATGTGACCTTGAAATAGAAGCATGGAATTTCTGAACCCTCTGATTATGAACAATAGTATTTGTCTATACTGCAAATAGAAATGTGAGTTGTTCTGCACTGAATTCTTAGACAGGGTATTTTAACACAATAAAGACCCGCATTAAATGTATTGCAGGAAATGGTTTCAATTTCACACAAAATGCACTATCCAAAGCAACAGACCGGCTGTCTGCTGCATGCATTTAAACTTTCTGCCAGAATATATATATTTTCTTTTATTTTCTCTGCTCACCTAACAAGATTCTGCAAGTAATTCTGGAATAACTTATAAAAGAAACAAGAAGTGGATCTGGAATAAAACAATGTCATTATCCATTGAAGAAGGTGTTAAAAAGCATATGCTGTGTTACTGTACAGAAAGGCAGGCTCGCACGCACGCACACACACACACACACACACACATGCACAAAAACCTGTTGCTGCTTGAGTGCTGGTATCTGAAAAAGAGCTGTCTTTAGTTGGGCTGTCAGAGATGTGACAGCCAGTTCACTGCTCATGCCTGACAAACTGTACAGGTCGTCAGAAGGGAAAGTAGTAAGGGCATTATCATCTTTCTTAAAGTGTGCGCCGATAATTACCATGTTGTCCAAACACGGTTTAGCACATGTGTATCACCTGACATACCTGAACTTCCTTTTGCCTGTAGTCAGATTAAACACACAATACCTTCACCTGTCAGTGCGGGACTTAATGTCTCACTTAGCTTCAATCTGCACGCCGATGCCAGAAAAAGAAGAGGAAGACAAATGTGACACATCAATGGTTCACCTTTAGCATGATCACAGGGATTAACCCCTTATGCCAGCACCACTGTTGATATTGCACAAATAAAGTACTCTCTTTATTGCAGCGCATTCCCGCTTTGTGTGAAGGCCGGGGATTACACTTGAGCAAAGGTTTCATGTTTTGACTTGAAGCTCTGAGGTGTTTCTGCACCTCGTCTCAGAAAAAAAACTTTCCAAGTGTCCATCTGATTCGCAGTGCAGTAAAATTTGTATGCACTCCCTGAATATACTTTGAAGTCAACCGAGGACTATGAATATGAAAAGGGGACTTATTCTGTTGTTCTATTCTTAATCCATTTCCACTTTTATATTGATTCACAGTTCAAAAATAATCCTTATTTAACTTATTCCTTGTCTTCTGAAACAAACCCCCTCCCTGACTAAACCTTCTTTTGAGTGGCTGCTACTTTTAAACAGAAGATTGCAGGTGGGCGGGGCTACTGTTCTTATTACCATCATTAACATCCAAGAAAAAAATGTCTGCGTGTCTGCATACAGGGATTGCTTGCATACGTGTGCTGACCTCTAGTTGTGTAACTATGTTTAATATTTGTAATAATATAATGTGTAGCAGAAAATAAGGACAGCCATAATAGTTACTCTTTAGTAGTTACCACCAATAGTTACCATGCCTGTGTGTTATCCCAGTTAATATTCACATTACTCAAGTAGTCAACAGCCAAACTATTTCAGGAAAAAAGTCATAAAATCATTATGCAAACTCTGGATCATGCATTGAAGCTTTGAAAGCTGCTTAGTTAATGCTCAGTTTTAATTGAATACCTTTGCACAGGCAGGTGCTAAATGCAAAGAAAAATCCTGTCACTTATTGAAGCATAAAGAGTCAAAGACTAACAGAGTGTGAGCTTGGACAGAAGGATGCAAGTGATAGTCAGTTTACTTTCAAGCCTTTGGAAAAAAAGAACAAATTCTAAATTGTCTAAAGTCGGCATTTGAAGATCATTTTGATCTTTTTTAATATTAAAACCTCAGCAAAGATGTCCGTCACTTTTAATGTTTTAGTCTAATCATTCATCACTAATATCCATAAAAAAAGAAATTAATATCTTTTATATTTGCATATGTAGGTGCAAAACAAAACTTCAGGAATAAAGTTATAGTCTTCAAAATGTGCCTGAGCAAAAGTCATTGCTGGGAGGTTCTTAGTAGCAATGCGTTAAAACTAGTAATACAGTCCCTAGTGAGATCATAATTAAGAACCAGTTAACTTGTAAGCATAGCAAACTGCAATGCCTCTAACAACCACTAAATAGCTAGCTCTTAATATGTTTTTTGTTTTACTATAGTGAGCCTTAATGACTAATTTCAGGCTGTTCAATGAATGTGCAAATTAAATCATTCTTCTGTTAATAAAATGTAAAGGTTTGTGAGATAATGGCGCATTATTTAGTAGAAAAAATCATTAAAGTTAGTTTTTCTAGTAAGCTAAAGGTAATAGCACAGTGTGTAAATGGGAAAGATCCTAACAGACAGTGAGGAAGTTTTACTCAGAGCGACTTTGATGAATGCACTTTATTCTTTCTTTCATCTGCAGTGCTACTGACCACTGCAGTATACAGGTAAGACTGTGACTGTAGACCCAGAGCTTAAGCAAAAAACTTGACAAAACCTGTAGCTCTAAAGCTCAGTGATACTTAATGCACATCTACTGTGTTTGGGTGCTTCTTATCCAGGTGTGTGTCGTCCTTGAATTGTTAGCTTATTGCTGCAAACAGAGCATTTCTGTACAGTAAAAAATCCTCAGCATCCAAATTGCTCCCAGATAAATGGACCACAGAGCGAAGCCTGGCCTCTGGCTGAACTCTGGATCCAGGTCGCGGAGGGAGGTACAGCAAGCCTTTGGTCAGCGAAGCACCTCATAGCTCACTTACACTCATGTGGTCAACTGACTGCAGGTCAGGTCCAATAATACCAGCTTATAAATTATATCAGTGATATGACTGTCATCATGTAGTTACACTGAAGAGCTGCTCTTTTCTTTGTGAGTTATTGTCCTGATAAGGTTGATTTGAAATACCTTACATTATTGGACCGCATAACAGTTGGATGAATTATAGACAACACTGACTGTAGTTACCTTGAAGTGTGTAGACCTAAACATAACATTATCTGAGGATCAGTGGGATTCCTTTCAATTTAGGAGGAAACACACAAAGAAACAAAGTATCCCGTCTGAGCCGCATGACCCACATGCACCATCATCAAAGAAGAAAACCACCAAGCTTTTTGTGTCTTTGCTGACAGACCCAGCTGCTACATGTGAAACTACTGAGAGAGACAGGAACCAGCCAGCTGAAAGAGCCACCATGGTCTAGGTCACAGAGTTGTATATCATCCGTGATGGGCAAGTTACAATGGTAATCAGTTACTCTGCAGTAGCCATCATCAAAAGTACAGCCTTACATTACTTCATATCATTTGACTATCTTTTAATATCCACACACGCCATAGATAGTATACATTAATATAAAGCTGCACAACATGACAGCTCCCCAAAAGAGGTCAAAAATCTTGTGATGCTCCCCTGCTGGCAGGCTGCAGTACATGCCCCCGCTGTCACATTTAATACTTTGTTTTACTTGGCTGATAGTGACCTACACCTGTTTTCATGTGATCAGGCAGGGGATCAATAGGGTCCACGGCCCTCTTAGGGACACTCCCAATAGGGCTTAAAAATCTGGGACTCTCCACCAACTGAGAGGTGAAACATCTTCAAGAAGCTTAAAGAAGTCCAGATGCTTTTCTTTCTCAGCTCCATAGACTACCATGATCTTCACAGACACTTTGTTTTACTGTTTTTCATTATTGATATCATTTAATATTAGTAATTAATTCCATAAAGAATGATGTCAGTGAGTTTAAGGGGAACTCTGGAGTTGCTACCTGGCTCCAGTTCAGTAGTTTGGAGTTGTATTGATCTCCTCATAAAACTCTTTGCTTTAACTCTTCAAATCTTCCAATGTTTTCTAAGTGGTTGTAATTGATCCTTCAGCAGTACCTTAAGTCAGTGAGCAAGCAAATGAAACTCACTGTTTTAGTCTCCTCAGGCTTTCTGATGCTTGTCTGTGTTTGCATTCCACTGAAATGTATGTGTGAGCTTGTGAGAAGAAGAGGAAAAACTACACATTTAGCTACTCACAGCTTAAACTTTAAGAATGATACTAATCCTGAAACATGGAAAATCTTAAAGTAAATTTAAAAAAACTTGAAAAGCACATACACTATGTTTCACAAATGATCCTATACACTCTGATGCCCCCTGCTGAATGAAGGACCCTCTTTTCTAGAGGTGTGGGCCTGGAACAAGGAAGAGCCCTGCATCATGGTGGAAGCACAGTGCCAGAAAGAAAACTAACCGGGAGAGATTAAATAACACAAAGTCTGCAAAAAATGAATAAGCAAAGATTAAGTGAAGAAGGAAAACATGTAGTGCCAGAGAAAAAGAGGCATTTTTCTTACATGTGCCAGGGGTCTGTTGTGGAGAGCAATGGTGGGTCTATACTGGTGGAAGTCAGTCTGGATCACACACACTCTCTTTTCCATCCTCACAGCTCACAGACGCACATGCTGTCTTCACCCAAGCAGGTTCTGGGTAGATAGTGAAGAATGTGTGTGTGCTCTCTTGAAGCTGTGTGAGTGTGTGTGAGAGTGTGCTATGCATGCTACCTGACCCTGAGGGAGGGAGGGAGGGAGGGAGTGAAGGAGGGAGGGAGGGAGGGAGATGACGAGCAAACAAAAAACAAGCTTGAACACCCCCACGCCGCTCTAAACCCTGATTCCACACATGCACACATTTCTCCTCTTTGCCCAAAGCTACGCCACCTTCTGACAAAGGCATAACAAAAGAAGACAGACTGGCAGCTTTTACCGCAACAATGTAGCACACACATATTACAGAGCGGCTCATTTGCAACCAAACCGTGCTGTGCATGTGACATTATTATTTTCTGTTTTTAAAATAACAAATACTGAATTTTAATGGTGAAAAAAACCCATTTACATTAAATTAAAGTTGTAACAATACCATGAAAAAGCAGCGTCACATTGTAAGGAATGCATGTACAATGCTTTTTATATTTTTTGGATTATTGCAAGAAAAAAGTTAAAAGTAAAAGTTTCTGGTACTCACACAAGTAATTCACAAACTTCAGGCTATGACTGAATTTACACTAGCATTTCATATTCTCATTTATCTGCTAGTTGGAAGTCTCTAGGTCGTGCAATAGCTTCATAATTCATGCATATATTTTATTATTACTTATTTATTAATTAAACTACTTTAATAACTTAATAAATACCCCCTGGGTATTTTTTTTATGTGTGTCATCTGCTGGATAAAGATCTGTTGCACCTACTGGCTGGAGGCAGGAGGAAATCATGCACAAAATGATATGTTTACCTTGCAACACAGGCAAAATGACAGCAGTGGGTAATTTATCTTGTTTCATCTTGTGGGCATGAAAAGAACAGGTCCCCGAAGTTTTTAATCAAGCTGGCAGGGAAACTTGGGATTTTTTAGAGGCTTATTGTCTATTGTTTGGCTTATGGCTTGACTCACAGTCAAGTGGATGTCAGCATGCATGCAAAGCTCAAGAAATTGATCTTGTGCTCATAAAAAATATACTTTATGTCCCAGTGAATTTATTTTTTATCTTTATAAAGAGTAAAAAGTCACGTTTCTGTTTGTTTTTACATTTATAATAGTGGAAATACTAATATATTCTGACTGAATCCAACAACAATGTGTAATGACAAGCCTGAAGACAATGATCATTAACTCTTGAGCTCTGCTAAGCTAAAGATTTTAGCAACTTCCAGCTTGTTTGGTTTATATGGTGCTCAACTTTGTCTAACTCATGCTTCCAACCTTACCTGCTCTGAATGATTGGTTCTGAATGTGTTTATTTAGTGAATAGTACAGTATTTTCCCCTGAGGGTGGCTGGCTACCCTTAGAGATAGGGTGAAGAGTTCAGTCATTCCAGGGGGGCTCAGAGTAGAGCCGCTATTCCTCCACATCAAAAAGAGTCAGGTTAGGTGTTCAGGCCATATCCTACCATAAAGAGGCTATCAGGGTAGACCCAGAGCACACTGGTGAGATTATATCTCTTGGGTGTCCAGGGAATGCCTCGGTGTTGACTCACTGTTCAGTTCTTCCAACCAGCATTTGATTGACGCATACGTCATCCAAGTTCAGCAATATGGCGTTGGCATTTTGGAGAAAAGCATGGGAACATGTTTGCGGTGGGTGGAAATCCCTCTCTGTTTATTTCTGTCTTAAGTCAGTCTCTATTGCATATGCAGACAGGGACATTTGTGGGACCATAAATTACCCTTTAGATGACAACTTGTAGGTTTGCTGCTTCTCAAATGAGGCAAATGGCTGCCTGTGTCCGAGATTAAAAAAATAGAAATTTTAAAGATGACAATGTGGGCATTATATTGTCTAGTTATTAATTCTTCATTTATCCAAATTTCATTTCCAAGAGAGATCTGGCATCAAGGCAGTAAACGTCAAAACAGATATAGCATTTAACAAGATCATACATTACCGTGACAAGGAAGAAAGACTTTTCTATGTGCAGGATGATGCAAGATGACTCAAGCAACAACTCATTGTTTTTCTGCAACTATCGTGCTAACTAGCTAGCTACCACAAATATTTGATGAGCACAAACTATTTTTTAACCAATTTTATAGAAAAGGGAGTAGGAAATACTCCTTTTACATGTTTTAATTCATGTCCCATTTTGACAAACCGTGGTTTTCCAATGTCAAAATGTGATAAACATCTTTGAGGTATAGCTAGGTGTACAAGATTCCTAGTCTCCTAGTGGTAAGGAAAGAGATTGGTGCAAGTAAACAATTAGTATGTGGTTGAGTTAGAAATGTTTAGTGTTTTGCTGAATGGTGTTTCAGAAGCGTTTCTTTTACAACAGTTTGCTACACATTTATCACATTCACTGAAATCTAAATTGTTAAATATCACTTATCAAATAAAACTAACCTTCTACTGACTGTTGTCCCGAATTCGAAAATGTGGCACAAAAACAAACCAATGGAGGCCCAGTAGAGTGCAATCAGATGAAGAGTTTATTAAGAACACACGCGTGGGAAGAAGCACACAGCATCACATCAGCGGACTTCTTCGCCCAAAATACGCAGACAATGGCTTTTTATAATGTCAGGGTTATCGCCCCTTCATGCGTTATAAGAACATTATTTGCATCTTGAGAACATTATGTGCATCGTTCACAGACAATGATCAATTTTAGAGCTAAAGGCAGACACAGAAATTCCTCTTTCTAGCATCTTTTCCAAATATGGCGATGACTTCAGGCCCTGAAGGCCCCCGTGGACTTGTCCTCCTCTCTGACACATCTTCTGTCACCTGTTACTAAGCAAACTCAAATTCAACAGGTTGCAACAAGAAGCTGAATACATTCAGGCCTTCGCTCAGGCCTGTTTCTAGATTGTATGTATTATATGTGTTTTGTAGGCGTGTATGCAGTATTAACCTTCTGCAGCTCCAAGTCACTTACACAATAGATCGTCTGGACATCGTGCCGAACGAGGCTTATGACCTTTCCTTAATTGACTGAACTTCAACTCTTTAATAAGCACAAAATGCAATGTGTGTGTACAATTATTATGGTTGCACCTGTAATAAAAGGTTAATGTGAGGCCGGCAGGTTTTAATGAACATCTTAATGCAGTATCAATGCTATAGATTATATTATTAATGATGCAGGATATATTGTAGCAATAAAATAATTTCCTTAATCCCACAGTGTTTGCAGGAATCCGCCTTGGATTTACATAACTTCACTACATAATGAGGAAGTGAAACAGCCTGTTGTAAGGGCGGCTGTAGCTCAGGAAGTTGGGCAGGTTATCTATTGGAAGGTTGGTGGTTTGATCCTTGGCGGCTCCGGTCTGCATGCCAAATATCATTGGGCAAGAGACGCATACATGTGAACGGCAGATCGAGTTCAGCAGAAAAAAGTGATTGTGTGAACGAGGCAAGTTGTATAAAGTGCCTTAAAGTCTCACAGGTAGAGTAGATAAGAGCCACATAAGCACCAGGCCATTTGCTATTACCTAAGCGTTCTGATCCAAAGCTTTTAGCAGAGCACTTGTTTGTGTTGTGCTGTGTTGTTGAGCTAATCTGTGGCAGAGATTAAAGAGTATAAATAAGAGCTGTTTCAGAAAGATGTAGTAAGATGCACAGCCAAACAAGTGAAAGTCTACTACCTGAACATCACAGCACCAAAAAATATGTTAAATCCATGCTAACATACTGTGAGCTTTGCACATTTATAGTATCTTTATTTACATTTGCAAAGATAATTAGGGGATGTAATCCGACTCATCTGCCTTACTTTGGGCTAAGTTCATAAATAAATAAGGCACACAGTTGCTTGTGTTTAAACAGAAAAGCAAAGAGGGCCTTAAAATGTAGCAAAAAATACTTTTCCATGAAACAGGAGGATAATCACTAGCTTTACCTGTTAATTGCAGTAATCCAGCTGCACTCTATGACATGTAATTATAGTTTGATTTGTTCTGTATCTACCCACTTGCTATAAAAGAAGCAGGTTCTTATTCCAGGCTTTTTGACAGATCTCAGATCAGCGAGTGCTTACTGGAATCAAGAAAAGAGGTGAAGTACAAAAGGCTGAGTCTGATCTGGAATCAGAGTAAAGAGGTGGCACTTCTGCTCTTAAAGTCTTGCTCTGGCTTGTTTATAGCAGGTCATCTGCCTGTGCATGACACATGTTTATGGAATTTTATTAATTAAAGGTTTGAGTCGGCTGCTGAATCTTGACACAAAGATTACAACTCTGGCAGGGAAACAAGAAGAGGCCCCTTGTTTTAAACTGTGTATGTTCGTCCAGAGACACTTCACACATTTTGTGGTCTCAGTTCACAAAGACAATAAAGGGATCAGACTAGAAACCATTAAAGTGGGACACTGGATTTAATCTGTGTGGGTAAATGTGTGTTGCATATGGAAACAGATTTAGTGCACAAAATCACAGGAACCACAGGATACAGCTAGCCTGGCTCCATTCAAAGCTTTCTACATTAAGTAATAGTGATAGTCAATTTACAAAGGATTGTTACTATTGGTGTCGATGGGTACAATCACCGTGTAGTATTAGCATTTTGGTCCCCAACATATAACGTAAGTAAGTAAAGTAAAATTTTATTTGCATAGCACCTTTCAAGACAAAAATCACAAAGTGCTTCACAGAAAAACTAAAACATAAAAGCAGAAATCAACCAAAAGCAAGTTTAAAAAGATGGATTTTTAGCTGTTTTTTAAATGAAACCACTGAGTCCACAGATCTCAGGCTTAAAGGAAGGGAGCTCCAGAGTCTGGGGGCTACAGTTACAAACGCTCTATCGCCTTTCGTTTTCAGCCTTGTATGTTGGACGACCAGCAAGCCCTGATCACATGACCTCAGGGACCTGCTGGGGATGTACTGATGTAAAAGATCTCTGATATAGGTGTCCATGCAGAGCCCTGAATGTCAAAGTCAAAATCTTGAAGTGGATTCTGAATTTTATGGGGAGCCGGTGCAACTGGATCAGCAGATGTAACGTGGGAGGATTTAGAAGATTTGGTCAGAAGCTTTGCGGCAGCGTTCTGAACAACTTGCAAATGATCCACAGAGGCTTTACTTAAACAAGTGAACAAAGAATTGCAATAATCCAAACGAGATGAAACAAATGCATGGATGAGCATTTCTAGTTCTGAGCGTGAAACAATGGGACTCAGCTTAGCAATATTTTTTAAATAATAAAAACAGGAGCGAACCAATAAATTTGAGTGTCCAAAGTCAGAGCTGAGTCAAAAGTTACAGCAAGGTTCCTGATAGAAGGTTGTTAGCATATCTGAATAGAGGGTTGAGTGTTAAAAGGTCAAACTACTTTGTACACCCACCGTTGTCACTTCTGTTTTTTAATATGAAAACCTGAGACGAGGTGTTTATGTTACGATGTTCTTCGTGAGACAAAGCTGGTTTAATGTGATCATAGCTCAGCAGATGATGCAACAGATCAGAGGAAATTAATTCTGTACTGTCCTTTAGTCACTTTACAGCTTAGACCTCTCTCTGCTTTGAAGGCCAGCGATCCCCAACCTTTTTTGCGCCACGGTTCTTGTCCGACAATATTTTCATGGACCGGCCTTTAAGGTGCCACGGATAAATACAACAAGACAAAACCAGTGCCGGTACCAAAAAAAAAAGAAAATGTATTCATAACTAGTGCTGTCAGTGTTAATCTCGTTAAAATGACGTTAACGCCATAACCGCATTAACGTGGCAAATCTCCGTTAGCGAGTTAGCGCACAGTGACGGCGTCAACGCGTTAGCGTGGTTAGCTTGTTAACGCATTAGCGCCGTGCATGCACGGGTCAATCCAACTTCTTTTTCTCAGAATTCTGGGGAAAAAAATTAATTGTGGCCCTAATCCTCTTCCGTATCCGTAGATTTTAGTCTACGGCCTGTCAAATTTTAAAAATATTTATGGTTAATGAGTTTCAAAATGTATAGTAAAACTTAATACGGGTTCATATTTATAACATTAACTTTCTTTGCTCCCTTTTTGCTTCTCTTGACTGACATTCCTTTTCCTGTTTTTTGGGGAAAAAAGGACAAACCAGAGCACACACAACATTCACCCTAATATTTCCTCCTGCAAGGCCTGAACTACCAGACTGCTTTCTTTTGCAACTATGCTTCCAGAAATGTCAGAAAGCCCACACAGAAGATTTAATTTACATCCTGGCTTATCTGGACCCTATACACATTCAGTAAATTTCTTATAACTGTACATATTTCTGTTTCAAATTGTTTTAGAGTCCAGCATTTTTGTAAACAGGATAAATTTTCTTAAAGAAATGCCTGATACAGTAGTGCTGAATGTCACCTATACTTTTACTACTTCTTTCAAGGCTACAAACCAGCCTGTGAACCTGCAGCAGCCTTTCCCAAACATTCGGCACAGTTCTTTATACATCAGGATGTGGACATGTTCAGTTTCTGCAACAGGAGGAAGTAGTTCTTGCTCAGTCCTTTCCTTCACATTCACATTGTTCCACATTCTTGGATTTTTAAGCAATATAAAAATAAAAAGCATCAGCTTTAAAAGGTCATTCAGGAGTCTGACCTATTACTCTCCCCAATAACATTCTCAAAGTCACCAAAATGTGGTGTCCTATTGAATCCTGACATCCTGGAGGCACAAATTAAAAAAGACTGAGCAAATGAAATCAAAGAAACAGTGTATGGTTTCAATTTCTGCTGGTAGTTTGACTGATGACTTTAAATTTATGACTTACTCATGGAACATGCCTCAGAGACATAATAGCAACTATCTAAAGTTTGGAGATCAGACAAGCTGACGGCACCTCAGTCCTCTGATCCTCAGGGATCAGATGGGATCTAAAAAGGACAAGACACTCAGGTTTGAACAAACAGTCATCTTTTTCACACCAGCAAAAAGTCGTCCTTGTTAATATTTTAGCTGCCTGAAGCTACGATTCACAAACCAAATCTGAAAGCTCTCTGCATCCAAATATGAAGCATTAACATTACACAGCAACATATAGCATTTATATATAGCATATATGCATATATGCAACATATAGCATATATGCATTTTTAATGGTTTCCATGCCTTTGATCTGAGACAACTTAAAAGTTCACAAACGTTACTTGAAACCAGTGACTTGGTGTGACTTTTGCAGGTATGTAAATAAAGACAATCCAGGTTTTATGACAATAATGCTGTTTGAGATGAAAAGAGCGCCCACTTTCATTTTGGTAAGTTTTGTGGGAGCAGAAAATATGAGCTCATATCACCCCCCAACCTTTTGTGGTAAACTTATTACCCCGGTGCAAATGTGCCAGAGCCTCTAAGAAATGTGCAGCTCTTTACTGACATCAAGTGGTTAAAATGACAGACACGTGTATCTTCTTATAAATATTCGAATTTAAATATTCAGTACTTGGTCAAGTCTCCTTTAGCAGGAATTACTGCGTCGTTGTGGTTCGTTATGGTGAGCTGCCATCGGCTCTTTCTGCATTTTTTTGTTTGGGGCCTTTTCGTCTTCCTCGTGACAATACTCCATATATATGGAGATGGGGTTGAGGTCAGGTGAGGCAGTTGGCCAGTTCCAAACAGTATTAATGTGGTCAGCGAACCATTTGGTCCTGCAGTAGTTTTAGCATTGCAGCCAGATACTGAATCCAGCTGAACAAAAGAAATCAGCATCACACAGATGCACACATGAAGAGCTCTCAAAGCTCCTGCTAAGCTGCTGTGTTGACTTTGGACTTCACAAAACACAGAAGATCAACCACTGCCAACAGCTACAGATGACTTTACAGACTGTGGAAACAGATTTCCAACATCTTGAATTCTGTACCTCTTGACTCAAACCCTTCATCTGAAAATAAAATCCAAGCTCTACTCATCTGAAAAAGTTAGGTCTAACACACCGAGCTGAGAGGGAGGATTTTATTCCACTAGATGTCACTGTTGGACTGAGATCTTATTAGGATGTTCACAACTCATTTTCATATACATGCCAAATGACATATCAGACTTCTGGTAATTTTTAACCATTTGTTAATACTAGCATGAAACACACAGGATGCTTCTGATTGGTCAGGTCTGCTTCACCTGTATTACTTTAGAATTTGGTTCATTAAATTTCTCCGTCCTCTGGAGGGAGGTCAGACCTCCTCTTGTGTAAACCATGTCTAACGAGGCCCAAAACCACCAGTGAGAACCAATTTTTATTTATTTAATTGAATTCAGTCTACATTATGTTTGACAGTTTATTTTATAACCACATTTTTCAGGCTTCTGTTCTTTCCTTTACGGCAAATTTTCCTCAAAATGATGAGATCATAAATAGGATTCTGTTTACAAGAATATACATGGCAGTATCTATGAAATCTTTGCTGTGCAAAAGGAACAACGTCTAAAAGACTTTCAAACTACGTGTGACTAGAGTGAAGTCGGTCCGTAAACAATTAGCCTAAAATAAGTAGAAAGGAATGGCACTTTAGGGCTTCTAAACCAAACACTGCTTCACTACTCTCCTCGATACACAACCACGTTCTTGTCGGTTTCATGAATCTTGATCTCATAGAGCAGGCCGGGCGGGAGAACCTTCACCATGTTGTCCCAGATGTAAACAGCCACGTTCTCTGTTGTGCTAAGTGGGCAGATGAAAAAGAAGTTTCAGTGAGGAAAAAAAAAATTAATCTGTAATAAGACTGGTGACAATAGCCTGAAAGGGTACACACCTGACAACAGTAGTAAAATATGGAACATCCTTATCCAGGTTTTTATGGTCCAGTGGAATCATGATTACTTCCTGCAGGGGAAGCGCTGTTTTTAATTTAAAATGTTTTAATATACTGTACACCAACTGGGCAGTTAGTTACTAACTTCAGAGTTTGTTCCATACATAGCTAATGTATGTCATCCTAAATGTTCTGTGTAAAACTAACAAATGCCAATTTTAGTCTGCATGTTGTAGAAGTAGTGCACAAACCAACTTAACATAATAAAAACTGTCTATAAACCTGTTAATATTTACAACAGTTAAAACCTCAGAAAACTATACAATAATAATTTTAATTAGCACATAAGTAATTGAGTTATTTACTATCAAATTGGTAATAAAAACTGAAAAATTAAATTAATCTTCGCATCCAAAACAGCTTTTATCAAGCTTAACAGTCCAAAACAAGTCGTTTTTGAGTAACATTTAGCCAGTTTTTAAATTCCATTAAGAATTAAAAAGAGAAAAAAAAAAAAAACAAAGGAAAAGAAAAAATGTTACCTCGATACATTTCTTCAAGTCAGTCAGATTCATGACCATGCCAGTTTTAGCATCAATCTGAAAACATATACAGAAAATACACTTGTTCCTGAAACAGGTTTTCCTATTTATTACTAGGGTGACATGGATTCCTCACAAAAATGTTCCAGATACCTTTCCACGCACGGTTACCTCCACTGTGGAGAGAAACGAGAGCAATGAATGAAGAGCATTACATTCATAATATAGTTCGTTAAATTAGGGGAAGGAGTGTGACAAACCTTTGTAGTTGTGTCCGTGACCGTTGGGATTGTTGCACTTTCCGTACACTTCTTTATTCTCCTCATCACTCAGGTGAATGCTGAATGAGATGTGAAGGAATAGTCAGGAAAGCCTTTTGGCCAAGACAGTCAAAAGCTCTTTAATGTGCATTTCTAACAGTCATGTAGTATAAAGAGATGACAAAAAGCCAATTAAAGTACGCTAAGCTCAAGTATTTTGATTTTTAACAGTGTAACTGTCAGTCAAAGGAGCTTGCAAAGAAAAGCGTCTGGACTTCTTTAAGTTTACTTGAAGACGTTTCACCTCTCATCCGAGAAGCTTCTTCAGTTCTAAGGTCAAATGGTGGAGAGTCCCAGATATAAACCTAGTGGGAGTATCCCCCCACAGAGGGACAAAAGGACCCCCTGATGATCTTCTAATCGCCTGAGCCAAGGTGTGAAACACCCGAAACACCCGAAACTCTGGCTGATTGGGACCCACACCCAGTTTCACACCTTGGCTCAGGCGATTAGAGGATCATCAGGGGGTCCTTTTGTCCCTCTGTGGGGGGATACTCCCACTAGGTTTATATCTGGGACTCTCCACCATTTGACCTTAGAACTGAAGAAGCTTCTCGGATGAGAGGTGAAACGTCTTCAAGTAAACTTAAAGAAGTCCAGACGCTTTTCTTTGCAAGCTCCTTTGACTACGATGACCTGGATGACTGAGAACCTTCACAGACAGTGTAACTGTCACATTTTGTAGACGTATACTAGGTAACGTGTTATTGCTTAACAACAACAACAAAATTGTACACCAAACAATATAGTAAAAGATGTTTATTGGCACAGCATAAACTGTTGATTTAGATCTAATTAAGTCGTCTCCAATTAATCTTTGGATAGGCTCGTTTTCGACAGCGCCGACTGCACGTAAATGCAGCATGAGTGGATATTCCGCGAATCTTTCTCTGAGTTTAAGCAGAATGCCGCAAACACCAAAAGCTTTAATCCGCTAAAGAGCAAGACCACATCACACTTATTCAGTATCCTAATCATCGCGCTTCACTTCTCCACGATCCTCCATCCACGACACACGGGATTTTACTCGCTCTTGTAAAAACACACTTCAGTACACGTCAAACGCAAACCCTGTGCCACCAGGTGAAAACTACTTTCATTCGGCGCACTTCTGTGTGAGTGCTTTAAGAAGGTGTTTGAAATAAACCCGCTTTCGGGACGACTCTCTATCAGCCTGCTTCCTCCCTAACGGAGGAGGGATGGAGGCGATGTACCTGTGAAGACGGTGACAAGCGCTGAAGCTCTCGATTCTGCTTATGTATCCGATGCGCTCCGCTGTGCTACTCTGCGCAGATGACCCTGCCATGATGTCACCGCACAAACACAAAGGGGATGGCTTATATCAGCTGATAAACCGGAAGGAGAAGGTATAAAACCGTGACTCAAGCTGTAAGGTCATTGGCGCAAATCAGGGGCGTTATTATAAGTCACATGATCTACATAAGCAACAAAAGCCCTCAGGTGAAATTTGGAAGACCATGAATACATAAATACTCATCAATATAACACATTTTAATGCTGTAGATGCACATAAATAGATGCCTACACGTGAGGGTCTTATCAGCAGGTAGTATACCAGGTGTCCAACTTATATGCACGACACTGCATTTTTATCCATAGTCTTCTTATCCTGCTTACACATTGTGATTGATTTACAAAAGTCAATATACGTGAGTCACTGGGAACAAAAAAGAGTGGTGCTGATCTATGGGTGCATCCTTTCGGATACGTCAATATTATTAATAGAGCAGCAGCTGCAATAAGTTATTATATTATCAACAGTTATTTGAATAGAAAAAGTGCAATGGACATCATGAAAACATGAAACCTAATGTTATATAACACTTTACAACACAAACAAGACTCTTTCCCCCACATTTAGTTGCTGGTATCCAGTCATCCTGCCAATAGCAGTATAGCACTGTCAGCAAAGTCAATAAAGCCACAAGCTTAAACACAAATAAACCCTATTTCACAGAATCATCCCCCATGTTGATGTCTGGTGCCAGCAATGACTAATAGGATGCAGTCAGCATTACCTGAGATACACAGGAATAAGAGGAAGAAGATGTCTGGGAGTTATTTAAAAAACAATGATCATCTGACAACCAAGCATGCACAGAATACAGTGTATGAATTACGAAAGGCAGGCTTAGAAAATAACTCAAAGACAAGAGCATAAAGTCATCCATCCGTCCTGTTCTCCCCTCGGGTGAACACAGTGAGACAAACAAGCATTCACACTCTCACATGCACCAGTTAATATACTATGCATGTCTTTGAACTCTGGAAGCAAACTAGAGCACTAAGAGGAAAGTCACAAAGGCACAGAGAGAAAGAATCAATTCAAAAGCTAACCTACATGTTCTTCTTCTAAACTATGGAAGGAAATGCTGAGAAATATTTGGTCTCTGTTGTTATTAATTAAGAACTTTGTCTTACAACAATTTTAGAGTGGTCTTGCAGTTTCTCCTGGCTGTGTCATTTAGTTTAATTGTGAAACAACATCCCCCTGAGAAAACTTCTAAATGCTTCATTTGTTTGCTTCATTTCGACTGATTTAATAGGGAAAGCTGTTTTAATCACATACTGCAGTGTAATGCTGTGTTTGGTTTCCTTCTGGAGTAGGATTACGTTACCACAGTGTCATTAGTGTGTGTAGCTGCTTCCGCTTTATAAGTCCTGCATGACTCTGTGATGTGAGTGCCACACTGAAGCCCTGTGATTCCTTCTTTGCATTGCGGTGATCTTAAAACCATGATTATGTATATATGTGTGGGTTCCTCAACCAGATTGCCTTAAAGCTGTGTGATTAATTCCAGCATCTAATCTCAGTGTAGTGAGCGTGCTCTGCTTCAACTAATCCACAATGGTTAATGAGACACTGTTTACTGCTTACTCTGTCTAATCCAGGAAATAGATAATCAACAGAAACAGGAAGTACAATAATCCTGACCTCTGAAATATTACTGTAAAAGCTGTAATATTTTATTCTGATGGAGACTTTACAGTGGATTTTAAAATCATGAGTTTCAGAACCATCATTTCTGCTTTATATGTTTTAAAGTGAGCAGCACCCTGTGGTGGCCTCCTATCTGACCCCCTCAAAATCAGCCAGATTTTTTTTACACCATTACTTTAGTATATTTAATAGGCATTTAAAGTACACAACCCCCCTTGTGTACTTCAAGCGCCTATAATTCAGAACATTGGTATGTATGGTAAATGTGGTAAAGAGTTGTTTTCAATAAATATAACGTATATATTTAATAGTTACCCCTGAGTTATCATTAAACTGGCAAACCTTCACAAGACGAAAAAAATGAACATGATGTAAAGCTTGTGAAAAGGGACAACGCCGGCCTCTCTCTCCGATTCTGTTTGTCTTGGTAGAAATCACGCAGAGATGTTTCCATGTTTTACACAATCCTTTTATGACCCATTTTCCTTACAGATGCATCTGGAGATCAGCACACGGCAGTCCTAGGCAGTCCTATTCTAAAGGCTGATCTAAAGAATTCCACACAGCAGTTGCAGTTATAACCTCTGGTCTCCTCCTCCTACAGTAAACACCCCCACAATGAAAATACACTGGTTCAGTGGCCAGGGTGCTGACCCCCATCTCCTTTTAAGGTAGTGTCTGCACCTCACCCTCAGTAACTCTTGCTTCCTGCCCTGGGGGTGGGGGTTGATTGTCCTTCTGCCCTGTACCCCAGTTCTTTGTTCCCATTCCAGGCCTATTTTCTATTTTGTATACCCATTAACCGCCATTTTGCAATATTAAAAGCAATCCCAAACTATATTCTCTTTAACTCTGATGTATATTAAGGAATCTATTCTTAACAAGCTGAAATTGTCTATAAAGATGTCTCAAGCCTGCTCCGGAAGACAGGTAGGTCTGTGGAAAGGTGTTGTTGCATTTTAATTTGTGTGCATATAACAATCTGATTTTGTGCTTGTAGCTTAGCGTGCAGTTCTTCTTCTTTGATGCTTAACAGCAGCTAACATCCACCTGTAGGATTCTCCAGTCATTTAACGCCACTAACCAGTCATTCTGTTTGCTAATGAGCATCAGAGGGTAAAAGCTCTATCTTAGCTGCCTGGGTGGATGCTAGACTGAGAGTGTGTTTAGCATGTCATCAGAAAGACAAGAGGGAGAAAGTTGGCACTTAAGTGGTTGAAGCCTCTGTTGCTATGATTCCTGGTGCACCAGGGTGTGTATAACCATTTAACTTCATTAAAAATAGCAATGTGACTCTTGTATTTTCTGAGGCAGATGTTGATCTTTACTTTGCTAGGTTTGAGCGTAAAGCTACTAAACTGCTACTAATGTTGCAGTTAGCAAGTAAGGCTCAGGGGGCTTGCTTTCCCCTGTTTCCCAAGGTCTAATTTACAAAAACTTGAAGAGTGCCATTTTACAAGCACATGAACCTGTACCAGAAGCCTAGAGAGAGCATTTCCAGGGTATCCAAAACCATCTAGTCAAACCTACACAGACTTTACCAGAGGGAAGGGAATTTCTTTCGTTGGGGGCATTATGCATCCAGGGCTATTGATTTAGCCATGGTGCAAGACTTGTGCACTGAACTGTGCCCAAATGTACTGGGGTGTATTTAGATGAACAAACTGTCAGTCATTGGTGTCAGACTAATGGTCTGTGGACTTGCAGGTTGACAAAATCTGCAAGATTCCTTTTCCCACTTTGCTATGCCCAGTTCATGACGACTTTTCCGGCTTTAACTATTTTGGGTAACCTGTATGTATGTCATGGCTCTTGCTGGGCCTTCTCTGTTGTTTTATGTTTTTTTGTTGTTGCTTTTTATGTTCTCAGCCCACATGAACACTTGTGAATGAACAGAAAGCTATTTCTGCAGACATGTTTGTAATGCTAGTTTATGGAATGATAAACCACTGATGAAAATGGTTGCACCATGGAGGGCGATGCTACAGGCAAAGTGAAGGTGTGTCAAGATTTATAGGAAAGTAGGTGTAAATCAGGTGTAGCACCGTCATTCTTTATGATTAAAATCTGATGGAAATTATAGCTGGAAGGAACGATCTGAAACCACTTAAACGTAGATGGTGCTGAACTGATGCTGAGTGCTGGCTGTTTTATAACTGTTGGAGCAGAACTGTATGAAATTTGGTGCAAATTGGATTTTGTGCTGAGGGCGATGTAATTAACAGCTAGAACTACTAAAAGAAATGCCACTTATGTTGGCTGTCAGCAACATTTATTGGTGGCAAGAGGCCTAAATCTGGGCTCAGACTGAATGGATACACATAAGAGTGAAAAAAGGCACATAAAAGAAAGGAAGGGAGAAATATAATAGACAAGAGCCAAAATAACTAGCTTCTATTCTTCCATCTTTATGGTTAAAACTAGGCGTTGGTCAAGTAATGGTAGTAGTGCAAGTAACAGTGTTGGAAAAGGGTAATTCTGACAGAAGGCTGGGAATTTTCGTTCTCACAATGAGTGGCCACAGACACTAATGCCAAGTTACATGTTGCTGTACATACACTGACAAAGTATTTGCTGCCTTCCTGCTTTCCCTCTTTTTTTGCATGCTGGTCACACTTAAATGTTTCAGATCATTAAACAAATTTGAATATTAGACAAAGATAACACAAGTAAACACAATATGCAGTTCCTAAATGAAGGTATTTATTATTTAGGGGGAAAAATCCAAACCTTTGTTACATATACAGTAGGTATTCAAACACACTGATTGACCTATTCTCTGGGTTTGTGTCTGGGAATGTGTGTTTTATCAGTGCCTTACCACATCAGAGCACAAAAGCCAAGACCAGGTCAGTTCTGACTTATTTGAGGAACGTCACACAGGAACAAGTGTCAGCTGTGAGTTTGTAGCTTATATGAATTAAGTGACTTGTGAATGCAGCACACCGTGAATACTCCCGTCATATAATCATTTTTGTCAATTTTAACTTCTTTGTTGTTGTTTTGAATCCTTCTATGGTTACTTTGCTTTGATGTCATATTATGTAGTTGCTTTCAGTCACCACTTCATTCCAATCTAAATAAAGTTCAAGTATAAGAACACCAAGTGTGGTCCTGTGTGTGATCCAAGCTACTACCGCTCCTCCTGACTCTTGGGGTGGACTGTGCGGCTCTTTCAGACCTGAAGCACTACAGTTCATGTCTGTGAACATGATAAAAATAATTTTGTTTATATCTCACAAACTGACTTTAGTCTCCATGGCAGCCCTTTACCATGTAAGTGTACACGGGAAAAAGGAAAATTTGTGTCCATGAACATAAATCAATAAATGAAACTATGAGACTGTGCACTCTGTGTCACTTCACATGACTCTTCGAGCACATGCATGAAATTCCATTTCAGTGTAACTGAATCTGTTTGGAAAATGTAACTGCAGTGTCTCAGGCCCAGATAGAGAAGAAGCACACAACTACACTTTAACTGCTGTTTTATTTCTATATATGATCAGTATCATATTTTGTGACACTACATGTACAAATCATCTTATAGTTTTACTGTACCTGTACATCACCTTGATACATTTTGAGCTTCACAAGAATAGAAAACATGAAAAGCCTGCAAAACATTCTGCACATATTCACATTAAAACAACAAATACATTGTATTTATACACACAATTCAATCCAAATGTATCATATGGATATTTTTAACTGGCCTGACATACTATATTGTGTAAATAAAACAGAAATGCTTAACACTGCTGTTTGTGTATAGGATAACTTTAACTGTGCGAGTACTAATATCAAAGGTGAACATTACGTGCCTGCAATTGTGTGGAATTCACTGAATACTGTAAGTACATAAGAATCTGATTAATGGATTTATAGTCATGGATGAAGCTTGTATATCTTAGTGGCTGGAAATGCAGCAGGATAAATTGTCTTCTGGTGAATTTAGAGTAAACACGTTCTATACTGCAAGTTTGTAAAATTCATCCTGAATGAAAAAAAATCTATTTTATTTCGAAGAATGCTCTAATTAGAATCTCAATGCAAACGTTTTCTCACAGGGTGTCTGTTAACCTCTTCTCCATACATTTAAACATCCTGCCCATTATGCAGTTATATCTACCTTGGTGTCCCCTTAGTCAGCGAAGGCCTGGGGACTGAGGATTTGGACCACTGCTCTGAAACAAGTTTTCTGGTTGGTGATTCAATCTTGAAAACGTATGTATATCAGAATTCACTCTCTTCCAGAATCTCTTCCATGGTTTCCCCAAGCGTCATCTCACCATCACTACTGGATAGACTCTTCCTGGTGAGGAACTCAAGTCCTGTTACATTATAGCCATTCAGCGCTTGACCTTTAACTTCTCCTTTTCCAAGTACTCTGCCTCTGCCGTGCACAGCCACCTGGAGCAGGTGGGGGTGCATTGTTGAAATGCCGCCCTCGTCATAGGAGTCACTTTGCCGAGAGCACCGCGGATGATGTCCTCGAGTACATTTCCACAGGTGCTTCACGGGCATTCCCCGAAAACAGGTCCTGACCTTGAAGTGGTTGGTGAACAAGAAGAGCTGCCAGCGCTTTTTTAGTTCAGCTTGTACCTAAAGATAAAGGTTCCCAGTTATAGCAGTCCATTAGGCATATATTTACATACATGTACATAATGGCACGTAGCTTCGGATTTATACTTTTTGGAGTTGCTGCAACTTACTGACTGCCTTGTACGCAAGTTGTTTGAAAATCACAAGATTTTCAGAAAACTTAACCTCTGATCTCTGGCCTTGAGATCAATGTCACTGCAATTTAATCTTCCATCCATCCATTCGCTACCGCTTATCCTTTTCAGGGTCGCGGGGGGTGCTGGAGCCAATCCCAGCTGTCATAGGGCGAGAGGCGGGGTATACCCTGGACAGGTCGCCAGTCTGTCGCAGGGCTAACACACAAGGACAGACAACCATTCACACTCACATTCACACCTAGTGGCAATTTGGATTATCCAATTAACCTATCCCCACAAAATGCATGTCTTTGGACGGTGGGAGGAAGCCGGAGTACCCGGAGGGAACCCACGCAGACACGGGGAGAACATGCAAACTCCACACAGAAAGACCCCGGCCTGATGGTGGAATTGAACTCAGGACCTTCTTGCTGTGCGGCAACAGTGCTAACCACCGTGCCACCGTGCTTGTCAATATAGAAGCTCAGAGAACCTCAGACCATAGAGGACAAGCAGGTATGTAGTCTGCTAAACTGCAGAAACTGAAGAAAGAAGCTTTAAAGCTTTCAGGCAGCAAAGCAAGAACTTGTGCATTTTAAATTTATTTTTTTGTTAAGTTTTCAGTTCTTACTATACAATCTTCCTGATATCAAAACTGCATTTATTGTAACTGACAAAAGAAAAACATACCTCTCCATTAGCAAAGCAGTACAGAACAGCTACCAAGAACCCCTAAAAAAGATTGTACACAACAAATAGCAGTTATAATGCAGTTTTAGAACAAAATAAAATTCTCATCAGGAGGATAATTTGTATTAGTGGCGTTACCTGGAATGAGCTGAGGGTGAGGTTGACAAAGTTCCGAGCATAGCGACTGCTTCCATCTACACATTCATCTATCAGCACAGTGAAGACTACTTCATGGATTCCAAGCAGAGGAATCAGCACCAGTGTTGCTCTGGCCAAGCTAAAGTCCATAAACAAATACATTTATCATTGAGAATGAGTATGAGCATTTTTAGAGTGGAGTTAGATTTAAAAAGAGCAAAGGATAAGGGAATAAGAAACATTATATAACTTGTGCATAGATTTATATGCATGATTTTCCCTTGTGGTGTGACATTTATGGTCAGAGCTGTGGGGGTGACATTTGAATTTGTGCTGCACATGGTGAGTGATTAACATTTAAATGGTAAGCCAGGAGTCTGCTGTACCAGTTTAAGAATAAGACTTTGGAAACAGTTCTCAAGGTCAAGCTTGTTTCCTGACATTTAGACGGGGAAGCAGTAAAATCTTAAATACCTGTATCTGTAGTCGGTAAATTTCACCTGATCTGCTTTCAGCTTGGACAGCAGCAACATCAGAATCTTAATGAAGATAAAGAAAATAACCTGCAATATACAACAAAAGCAGGTTTAAATGAAATGCACATTAAAAAAGACTAAAAGTGTGTTTGAAATGCTTCAAAGTAAGAAGATGGCTAATATCATTCATACTTGTGACTATAGTAGCATCATATCACATGCCAACACGAGGCACAAACCATTACATGGAGAAAATTAGGGGGAAAGTAACTAATTAATTAAGCACCACTGGAGCCACATGACATATCTGTAACCAATGTGACTGTGCTATGGTTCTTTGAAAAGTGTGTAGAGGTTGTTGAGAAACTTGACTTACTAGCACTGATAAAGTGATCGGGCCCTTTATGATCCACCAGAACCCTCTGTTAATAATGGACCAGCATCTAAGGAATAAAGGCTTTACAAGTCAAGCAGCAATCTGTTAAACTGATTATTTTAATAGAAAACATGTATTGAGAGACTTACTCTGTGTTTTCATATAAAATCTTGACCACTGTCCACGGTGTCACAAACAAGGCCGGAGTTCCTGAAACACAGCAATGACATGAGATGGTAGTTGAAACTGCAGCATTTCAGATTAACAGATCACACTTAAAGTGCACATGAATCAAACTACACAAGAAGACCCTATCGCTCAAAAATTTGTTTTGAAGCACTACAAGTGCATGAAACCTTCACTGCCACGGGAAATGTGACTCTGACTTGGACAAATAATCCTGCTAACAGATGAAACCCATTCAGTTTTTACCCACATGGAGAGAACCCATGCAACCACAGAGACAACATGCTAACTCCACAGAGAGCAAGCAGACTCAAACCCAGAACCTTAGTTAACCACTGCACCATTGTGGAGTTAACATGATGAAATACCTAACTTAACATCCATATATAGCTACTGCCTTGATCCAGTTCTTTAAACTGGCAACCCTTCTTGGATATCTGTGACTGTAATGGTTACTGAACCCTGTTCTGGGAGGTTGATGTGGTCTCGTCTCAGATCCACGAGCCATAGTTGGCTAATCTCCCCCCGTGCTACCTTGATCTTAGCCTCTAGTTGCCTTCTCCATGGAGGGTATTGCTCCTTGTGGCTGTTCAACTTGTAGCCAAGCATCTCACTGATCACTGCTGCCGTAGTGTAGATCAGCTTGTTAGTCTCGGTAATAGTGGCGGTAAGTATTGTCCACTGTGCTGCATTCACATCATCTAGTAGGTCTTCTGAGGGTACTTCACGTAGTCTTGGAGGATCCACGTTTCAAGCTTTGCCATGATTCTGTCTTTCAGGTCAGTTCCTCTCGTACTCAACAATCCTTCTTTGTTCGCACTTTGGGCTTGGTACCCAATCTCGGGTGGGGGTGATGCTATCTCTCCCCTGACCTGCCATCCTGGCTCCCCCTTGCCGTGGCATGTGTGTTGTACCTCATCAATCTCTAGCTATGAGAGCCCCTTCTTCTTCTTCTTCCCTTCTTCCGAAAGTTGGAGCACTGAGCTACATTATTTCGCCGTCAATGTGGATGTTTGGTATCGAAGATTCCATCGGTCCCTTCATGTAACCCCAGTCAGCTTCTTCAGCCAGTAAGTGTGACCCATGTCGGGGCCTGGTGCTGTCCAACTCTTCATACTGGCAAACCTTTCTTGGATGTCTGTCACTGTGATGGTTTATGGACACTATTCAGGGAGGTTGCTGTGGTCTGCTCTCAGATCCACGAGCCATAGGTGGCTAACCTCCCTCCATGCTACCATGTTCATTTGTTTGTTCATTCTTGTGTGAACATGTTAATATGGCCATGTCCTTGACTTATCTGGACAAAAGTGAGCTTTGGGCTCAGGTTACTTCCTAATATAAAAGCATACACACAAATAGTTCATGTATGACTCACCCCATCCTAGCAGCATGTATTTCTTCAGGAGACACCTCTTGGTCAGCACAGCAGTGAAGAGCAGCGTATGAAGGAAAATGGCCTCCACCAAAAGCCAGAAGTAGTTACAGGCCACAAAGTACTCCATGCACACCTTGGACAATCTGCACATTATCACTATCTGTTAAAGTGTAAGTTTCAGGTAGATTAGTCTCAGAACTGTATCCACTGAAAACCACAAACAAATAAGAAGACATTATTAACAGTCTTTAGAAAAAACACCATGGTTAGTGTACCGGAGAGCTCGAGTAGGTGTTCCATCCAGGGTCGTCCTTTGGTAGGTTGGAATACATGATGTGCATTATGATCTCCTTAGAAAGGATAGCTGCAGCTCTCAGGATGAATGACACAAACAGATTCATATGGATGTAGTTCCTGGTACAGTGGAGCTTCCTGGTAAGAAGATACAGAAGCAATTTGAAAAAGCCATTGATCCTTCTTGTGCAACTGTAAAAGCATTACTGAGGGCACATGACATAACATAAGTGGAAATGAAAAATGCTCTTGGTTTTCACAGGTACATGGAAATGTTTGTGGCTTTTAATGTAATTAAAAATGATAACTTGTCTCCACAGGCTTGTAAATATCTCTTTCTAGTGGGTAACTGTCAAGTCCTGTAATCCTCTGCATAAAATCAATGCAGTTGAAGTTAATAAGTCCATCCTATATTTTGCTAGTGGTATAACAGAATTATAGAAGCTGTATCCTGCCGAGTGGAAACAGAATGTTGTAGATGTTTTTAGGCCTAAAGGATATCTTCAGTTTCCATCCAAATGTAGTGCCAAAATGTAGCATCCATATTGCAACTGAAGTCTGTGGAGATCTGTTAAAAATGCAAAAAGTAGAAACTTCCAGCTTTTGTTTCCTTTACATAAAGCAAGCATGCCAGGTTTCCTAAATATGGCAGCTCTATACATGTGAACTACGGTCTACAGTTGGCAGCTAGACTCCATAATGATCTAGTAAAAAATGTTATCATGTTATGATACACAAGATCTGATGATCAAAGGTTCAAAGTTAATACCAAAGTTGTCATAAATCTTTATAAACTTTATTTTTCTGAACATTAAAAAATTGTTTCAAACCTTAGCATGCCCATTAGCAGAGTGGCTAATATGAGAGACACCAAAGACAAGGAGTAGCCAATGACAGAGATGAGCCTGAGGGCTGTATGACGCAGCATTTCATCCTCCTGGAAACAGATATAATTACACAATAAAACTGACGGAGGCAATGCTACACTTCTTTAGCACAAAAATTCTGATTAAGGACAATCAAGAAAATAATCCCTTATAGTCTTTCTAGAACTTTTACGCCTAGAGAAAGAAACAAATTGCAAAATAGAGACCTCGTTTTCAGTGTTAAAACCTAAAGGGAAACTATGTAATACACACCCTTTCCCTCACCTTGTCTTTAAAGTAATGGTGCTCCTCACACTCTGAGACATCCCTCCAGGGCTCGGAGGAGTTCTCCATTTGTCGCCATCTCCCATTTTCCAAGCATTCTCTATGTGCGCTCCTAGAATTGTCTGGAGGTAAATGGAAGAAACATGGATGGGCATTATTTCCTCTGACAGCTCAGTGAGAAAAAAGGCTGACTTGGAGGGGAGATAATTACTTTACGTTTATTGTTTTGTATTTATTCTGGGTAGGCAGTTCTTCTCCTTGGAAGAAGAGGTCAAGAATTCAAACTTCATTGTGTTATATTCTGTATCATTTTCTGGTGGTAGGTTTAAGAAATGTGAAATGTTAAAGTACTTCAGGGCACATCTTTATATTCAGTCTTTCATAAAGTTTCTAAATATGAGGGACATACTGGAAAAATGTCATTTGATGTTTTACACAATAAACTACTCATTTTGGCCAAAATTAGAGGGGTAGCAGTCTATGCTAACATTTATTTTTCCCTAAGGGACTGTGTCACTTACAGTTCAACAATTTAGCATGAAATTATATCAAAATTGAATCATGCTCAGTTATAACAATGGTTATTTGAAGCTGGGAAATTTTGTATTACTTCTGCATGTATAGTTCCTCCTGTCTTACTATCGAGAAAATAATTGCATGGAAAATTAAACTTGAATAAAACTGACTTAAAATTGCACAAAAAAATTACATGCACTTTAAACACACACACATAAACGACAAATTTACTCCGATCATTGTGAAGTGAAATTGTGGCATTATGACAGCCCTAAATGCAACCCGTGCTTTTTTTCCATAGTTAATAAAGAATACAAGAATTCTTTATTAACCTACAACTATTGGCAAAAACATGAAAAATGTTATTTCAGTGTATATTTAAGAGAAGAAGCATTTTAAATTGTGTAACAGTGGGTTACAGCTCAGGACAGTGTTCCAAGAGTTTATTATGACCATTAGGCAATAATACTGTGACTCCTATGGTGAAACTATGTTTCTTCATGAAAAGGTTCTTCTTTTTCACGTTTAAAGTGTGACTGTGTAATTAGATGTTTTGATTTTGACATTTAAATGCACTGTAAAATTCCTGATCCTGTGCCTCATATGCTTTTTGCTGCATTCTTGTGACTAATGAACAAAGTATGCATAATACAGTTTTTAAAAATTTTTGCACTTCTATGTGATTTGTTTCGGATAAAACAACATTACCGTCACTGATCCACGGTAAGAAAGACGGACAGGGGACGGACACATTTCCAGGAGAAGAGTGGGGCCAACACACAAACATGTCAAACGCTCCTTTGCAGTAGTTTCCTGCAATAAAAATAATGCTTGAGGATTTTGTAAAGGTAATAAAAAATGAAAAATATGAAGGCTTGCAGAAGGCTTACCAGTTATTGAGAGTGCACTCGCTACCAGAGTTTTATTGCAGTTCTTCGAGTATTCATTCCGCTTAGCAATCAGACTTTCAAGCAGTGAACCTGTTACCTTCCATTCAGATGGAGAAAGAAGTGAGAGAACAACTGTTATTGTCACGGTCTGCGGAGACAGGCCGTGTGGTGGTGTGTGTGATGGACCCAGGTGCGTACACAAGTGAGTAGACGGGAGTGAACTTAACAGAAAGCGAGCCTTTATTATGGCTGAAGACAAAGTGTACAAACAAAGCAGGGATAGCGTGACTAAACTAGACTATAACTAAACTGGGAAAACTAGTACTGTGACAAACTAAGAAGACTCAGAGACTATGGTGATAATTGCAACGACTGACCATGAAACCATGGAGGTGGGAACACAGACGACACGACACAGACTGTATGAAACACAGAGACTAAATACACATGAGGGATGATCAGGGGAAGTGGCCACACATGGGAGCACAGCTGACACACATGAACCTAACGACAGGACAGGAGAAGTGAAACTGAATACACTGCCATTGAATACAGACTTTCAAAGTAAAACAGGAAACATGGGGATTAGACATGACATGAACTAAACATAACCACGCAGACATGACGCATGAACCAGGGAGACTTAGTACAGGGGGAGATGACATAAACAACTAAGGAACAAAGGACTAAACAGCAATCTCAAAATAAACTAGATGAGCTAAACTAGGGCACAAATGAACACAAAAATATATAAGATCTCAAACACTGGGTCACAGACCCCAGCCCATGACAGTTATTTGATATGTTTTCGCTCAGGATGATATCTGGGAAAGAATTGTTTAAGATGCTTGTATAAAAGACCACATAAACAGTACATCGTACAAAACGCTGACCATTTGACTTATTGATTTTTATCAGGGGAACATCTTTATTGGTAATGAAATTCATGGACTCCAAACTCTCTCAAATTTGCCCACTAAAATAACAACAAAAATTTAAAAATAACAGTTAAAATTTAATTAAAAGTATAACAGACAGGTTGTGTGAATAACATTTTGGAATATAGTTAATCACGAGAAGAAAAGACAACCCATCATCTTAAAAGTAACTTTCACTAAAATTGTTTAACTATGGGTGTTTTCAAATGTGTCCAGATGTGAGACGCTGTCTTTTTCTTTTACCAAGGCACGCTTACAAATAAGGATGTTTTCCTAATGACTTCTCTAACTGACTAACTGCACCATCTTATGGCACACACTTGTGTTACATGAAAGTAAAGATGAGTTTTAAACTTAAGATATTAGTTCAACACAATACCAAATGTAGATGTGTATAACATGAAGTTATGGTGTTGTTTCTTCAGATTGCTGTAGTTCATTTTTGGAGGTTTTAAATATTTCTAAGTGCAGCATTTTAAAAAAGAACCTCTAACCAAGCTCAGGAAGGCCAACAGGGATAACATGTATAAAAGTACATCAATAAGATTTAGTTTAATCTTCATTTTAATGAGGTTTGAAACACCTTCTGTGACACAACATTTTCTTTGTTTTCATGTCCTTTACAATAATCGTGTTTTTTTTAAATGGCATTTTCTTATTATTAATAATGTGCCATCAAACATGACTGTGTGTGCCTACAGGTCCAACAATAGTTTTGGGGTGTCTACGTGGGTTTTCTATGAGTAAACTTAGTATAAATTGTCCACCAAAAAACCCCATTAGGAGACCAGAGGGGTGAAACTGCTGTCTGGTCTGCATGGACCAGCCTGGAGGCTATTCCCAAGCAACCATGTGACGTACTATATATTGCATATGTTTTTCAGCTGATACTGGGATGAGCCAAGGCCTGTTTGTTAATACAAATATCTAATCAGTCGATTACACTGCAGCACATCAATGCTTTTAAACATGTAGACATGGAAAACAGAACCTGCTGAAGTTCAAACCCAGCATCAGAACGTGGAACAAAGGCAAATTAGGGACTCTGAATGTGCCATGGTTGTTGGTGAAAAGAACTTTAGATCTGCTGAGACTTTCCTGCATAATCATCTCAAGAAAATATTTAGTAAGCAGTAGTTCTCTGTGCAAAAACGCCTTATTGATGCCAGAGGAGAATGGCTAGTGTGCATTGAGCTGACAGGATGGCTACAGAAACTCAAATAACTTGTTACATCCACTGTATGCCAAAGAGCATACACAATGCATTGATCCTTAAAACAGAATGGGTGCAACACCTAAAGACCATCCAGTGTACCACTCCAGTCAACGAGAAGGCAACGACAACCGATGATTGGAAAAATGTTTCCTGATCTGAGGCGTCATCATTTAAGTGAATGCTTAGTATCCTGTGTAATCATTGCATATTTACCATATTAAGTTACTCAGAAGGAGTTTATGAAAGGAGCACAGTTTAATTTTAAGTTTTTGCTAATTAAATTTGCTTCCAAATGAAAATTAAATCAATTGTTCAATAATATGAAAGTTTATTTATTCATTCGTTCATTGCTGATTAAATTAAAGCGATTTACAGTTAGCTACAGTCATTTAATTGAATTGTCTATTTAATTTAATGATTGCAAGATTGAATCTTTCACAGTATCTGCAGCCTGCAGATGAAGGCAGCATTGCAGTATCCTTTTTTATCCACTTGGTGGGAGTATTTAATCAGGAGCAGCATCTGTGACTGAGGGAACATTTTCATCTTAGTTTAATCTTCAATTGATACATGCAATTTATCAACCTGGCTCACTGCATTAGTGCCATGCCTTCAGCAATGCAAACACACACCTGTGTATTTATTCTTGCCTCAGTGACATATACAGAGTGTATAGTTGTGCCCTGAGCTGGGTCATAAATTCTAATTCCCCCTTAATTTGCTTTCATTAGTGAGACGTCAGCATTTCCTGTATTTGAGACCCCGTCTTTTATAGATGATATCTAGCTCACCTATCTTGGTTGAACACTTCCAAGTTTCACATCAAAATGAGAGCAACAGCTGAACTAGGCAACCGCCTGTGCCGCTCAGAATGTCCCATGTGAGCCAGCTGATAGAGAGCGTTTTGACTCTCTGAGGGTTGTCTTGTCAAAAACCCATCCAGAGGAATATAAGGAATAGCTGTCTCACTGTCTTCTCTCTTGTCTCCTGTGGGCCTAAACCTCCTTTAAACTCAAACACAGGCTCCAAACCCCCCCCAAAAACCCCAAAACCTTTCAAGGACTCAGATGTTAGTTTTGCTTTAAGTTCTTTCAACAACAACAACAACAATAAATCTAGATTATCATTTCAAGAATAGCAAGTTGGTTGAGCACGTTGCTAAAGGCAAGTAAACGCTGCAGAAAATACATAAAAGCCCGACGGATCACATCAATGTTTGGGCTTAAAACAATCTGCAACACAATGCATTATATATGTCTCCGCAGACAACTGTTAGCTGTTATTGTTACTGTTATTTTGTGCTGCAAAATGATAGTTTGAATCAAATATAGAAGACGTTTCCATTAAGTGTGACGCAGCTCTCACACTCAGTGATAAATACTGCTTTTCTGTATGGTTATAATTTCACAGAAAAGCCTCAAATGTGTGTGTATGTACAGTTTACCTGATGGCTGTAGATGGTAAAGAGCAGTGTGAGCAGGAGTTTGGTCCTCTTGTGCCAGGCTGGCATTGGAGCTGGCATGGCTCTGTGTTCACATTGAAATCAATTGGTGTCTGGTCTCTTGGCTTTCCTGCCACCTCATGCCTTTTGCTTTGGCTTGTCGGGCCTCTCACTCATCCTTGCTTTTGCGCCGTACTTCCTTTTTTGCACTGCTGTTCCAGCTTCACTGCATCAAAAAGAGTGGATTTGAACCTGACCTCCTTCCAAGAAACTCCGAAAATTTTGTTACGACGGAAGGATGATTTGAAAGAATTGTGATCAAAGCTGGTCTCCCACCTATACCAGTTATCCTTAGAGTTCCTTAGATCCAGCAAATGCTTCCACTCTAGTTCTTCAATTAGCTACTATATTACTTTTTAATAACAGATTTCATGGAGGGTAAAACCAAGTTCTCATCTGTTCATGAAGAGCTCTGGGATTGAGGTGGATCTGTCTGTGCTCCCTGTAGATACAGAGCAGCTGAACACGCCTGTGGATCCTCACCGACAGATTGCCTCTCCCACCCAGTCCTCCCCTAACCAATGAAGATAAGGCCCCAGAAGAGCATAAATGAACTAACTTTGTTGTCCAGGAAAACTGATCACACAGGAGTAAACTGGTCACACACTGTTGTACCAGCATTCACTGGGATTTCATGCGCATATGCACTGAAAAATCACAATGCACATACAAGCACAAGCAAATACCACCTTAACTTGTGACAAAAAGAGAAGACAACTGCTCCCTTCTGTCTAACTAGCTCAAACAGTAACTGGGCATCACCCAGCATTTCTGACACTAATGGGGATCTAGTGTAAACTAACATCCACAGAAGCCAAACACAGACGAGCAAATTAGAGAGCAAAGAGCCAGGGTTGGTGCATTAAAAACCCATCTCAGTATATCATTAAGAATAAATCGCCTTGTGTAATTTATTTTTAATTGACAAAAGCTAATTTCACAATCAGAAAGGAAGTAGTAACAGTATTAGTTGACTAACCAATTAGCTAATTAAGCCACAACTTTCTCATGACTTTTTACAGCAGATAGAAAAAGCTTAAACAAAACGAGAGATAAAATGTTATTACATCACATGGATTACAATAAACCTTGCATATGATGAATTCTTATTTCATAACCTAATAATTGCATTCTGAATTTTCTCACTAACAAATAAATTACATTTCAGTTCAGTTCAATTTGATTTTATTTAATAGCACCAATTTACAACAACAGCTGCCTCAAGGTGCTTGATGATGTCTTAAAGCTGTATGTACGCATGCACGTACAGTCCCGTGAAAAAGCATTTGCTCTTTTGTGACTTTAGTTAATTGTATTTTAGAAGCAGTTACATGTTTCAGAACATTTTGATTTTAAACAAAGAAATGCAGTATTAAAAATCTGATTTCATTTATTAAGGGAAAAAAGCTATCCAAACCTGCCAGACTGAAGTAAAAAAGTTGTGACCAATCATAGATTAACTGTGATTAACCACATTTGTTGGAAAGCTCAATTTCACTAGCCACACCTAGGAGAGATTGCTGTCTGACAAGGGAACCAGGCTAAAAGCCACAATCTAAAGAAACAGCTAAGCAACAAAGACTTCAATTTACTCCACAGTAAGAGTGATTATTCACAAACTGTCCCAGGAGCAGCCGGCCTACCAAAATTACTACAAGAGCGCATGAACAACTCATCCAGGAGGTCACAAAAGAACTATGGAGAACATCTAAAGAGCTGCAGATGCCACTTGTCTCAGTTGAGGCCAGTAATCATGACACAACCACAAGAAAGAGACGATGATTTTCCCTAAGATTTTAGGAATAATATTTTGTGAACTGATAAGACAAAAGTTACCTTTTGGAAGGTTTGAGCCCTGTTACATCTGGCATAAAACTTTTACAGCCTTTCAGAAAAAGAGACCAAGAGCACCAAACATGGTGGAGGTAGCGAGCAAGCAATTTATTTATATAGCACTTTCAGATCAGCCCCCAGCTGAACACAAAGTGCTGTACACTTGACATGCCAGAAATGATACATTGAACATGTTAAAAAATAAGAAATAAAAAAATTTAAAATAAAAATAATATAAAATAAATAAAAAATATTTAAAAAATAAAAAATAAGATGATTATTAAAATGACATTTAAAATAATAGGTAGTGTGATGTCTGCAGCACTTTGCTGGACGACTTGCTGCAACTGATGGGACCATGAATTCTGTTTATTACCAGAAAATCCTGAACGAGAATTTTCCAGCCATCACTTTCTGTCCTGAAGAGCAAGTGCACTTGGGTTATGCAGCAGGACAATGATAGAAAACACACCAGCAGGTCCACCTCTGAATAGCTAAAACAAACAAACAAACAAAAAGGTTTTGGAGCGGCTTAGTTGAAGTCTGGACTTAAATCCTATTGAGATGCTTTAGGACGATCTTCAACGGCCGTTTACAGGCCGTTTAAGTGTGTATGTAATCTCACACCACACATATACAAACATAATCACCAAAATTATCTAACAAAAGGAAGGTGAAATGAAGAGATATCCCAGGAAGCAAAGTGACTCCGAATGGGATATTTACCTATTTTCAACTTCAAGGAAAAACCTCAGATTTGTGTATTTGTTACATGTTAATTAGACTTTAAAATTTTACTGTAATATGAATGTGACAGAATCCATTTTAGAGAAAATACTTACTTATACTTATATATATATTCTTTCAGGACGTCATAGTGCACCACGCTTGGCATTATTTATGATCATGACATGCAAACTAACAGTAAGATCTTTTTATTCCAGCTTTGTAAGCTTGGCAAAACAGAGCTGTGGCTGAATGTCCACCACACTATGTGCCTGCAGACAGTAGAGATTAGGTTTAGACTAGAGGAAAAATACATCAGAATTTTCAGTGTAATTTGAAAGATTTAAATAGCAGTGTGCGGTCTCAAGCAGCAGACGTATGGCCGTAGGGTACTGGTGTGGAGGGATTCTCATTTATAGCTGGACAGCAGGAAGAGAAGAGGCTGTTGAAGAGGTAATGTGAGAGTTCAAATGTGGCTATTTCAAACCCACTTAATGGTCGAAACCTCTCCCATGGTTTGTGCTCTGGTTCCATTTATGAGAGCTTCACTAAACCTGAGAGCCACTTTGAGTCTTTTACCAAGAAAGTGATTGTGAGATAGTGATCTACTAGTAAAGGCAGTGGAGTAAAATGGATAAAATAACTGTATAAATCCCATTCTAGTAAGTCCAATTTTCTATTTTAGTTTTAGGAAATACACTGCTGGTTACATATCCAGAATTGAAATCAGTAAAATACAAACCATGTATACATTTACCCATAAAACACAAACATATTGATAGTGTAAATGCATGCTAAATGATCTGTTAAGGATTTACGACTGATTGCAACAGGACACTCTTTTCTAGACATTTGAAAACAAAGGTTAGGTGTGTATGTGGTAGTCAGCAGTGACTGCTGTTGTCCTGATAGTCACAGGACAGTTCAAAGGTTTAATTCACAAACTCTGGTTTGAATAAGAAAGTCGATATACCTGCAGTTTCAGTGAGTCAACTGAGGAGCACAGTCTCTGGCTCCCTTGAGACAATGAAGCTGGAAGGGTGAATTACATAGTTCAAAGTCCAAACTGAAGTAAATCCATGAGATGAGGTTCTGGCAACGGCAGCAAACTGAAGGGACGCACAATCAGGGATTCCTGGGAGATGAGAGTGTGAATCACACAGGAAACAACAATTCTGAATATTTAGACTTACAAGCCCTAAATTACCACAAAGCCAAGCTGAACAGCCTGACAACGAGTAGCTCAAAAGCCAGTTAGGCAGTTACAGGCAATGACACACAGGTGTGATGATGCAGTTGCTGCAGCCCCCGATCACACCTGCTCTCAAAGCCCAATCACACAAAGACCTGGGAGCAGAAGAGAGAGAGAAAGCGAGAGCAAAATTAGAGGGGCGGTGTACAGGGCTCCAGGTAACCATGGCACCTGTCAATTACTGCACAGTAAAGAACAACAGGACATGAGAAAGTGACTGGAGGAGATTTTTAAATAAACAAATGTGTTTCTTGTTTGGGCGACATTTTCAACTTTCTCTCATCGCCTCCACCACCAAAACACCAAGATGCTAACAATGGGAAATATATAGGTTAATACTATTTATATTACACTGTCATATTATTTATGTATTGTGAAAAAAACAACATGAAATTCTGAATATTTTTGGATGCAAACTTGTCATGGAATATGTATAAACACTGCATCCATAGCATTTCTGCAAAAACATCCTGCACAATGAAAAAAAATAGGGAGACATCAAGCGATGATGAGCTTGGTTGGTTGTTTCCAAACAACAGCTCAGCAGCAGGGAGATTTTCATCGTGTCAGTGGGGGGGTTTGAGCTCCTGTTGGCAGAGTTGGGACCACATCTATGGAGGCAGAGGAAAAAATTTTTTGTTTGGCCTCTCAGGGCCACCGTACTTTACAGTATCCTCAGGATCATTGTCAGTTAGTTTAGAATTTGATTAATTACTTCCCAAAAGTGTTTTAACAACTCTTACAGCAGTGTTGGAAACATGCTATTTTCAATCACAGATTTTCACTTGAGGGGATATATAAATGATCTGACTATTTTCTCAGCTCCTAAGAAATGCCATTTATCTTCTGGCTGTGTTGCACTTTCCAAGGATTCCAAGTTATACTGTCATAACGTAAATAGTCATTTATATTATTCCTTAAAACCTCATTTAAACATTTAAAATAAGCTAAAAAGGTTGAGAAAGAAATATAATTACATAACATATTCTGTTTTCCCATGAATCAGACTGACCTTATGTTAACAACATTTTTGATAAATTTGACTTTCAGTCCCAAACAAGCAGCCATAAATTCAGGGAGTGAATTTCAAGAGAAGGTTGAAGGAGGTCAGGCACGGTGATTAATGTATCTCTCCACACCAGCACCTCAGCTGAGGCTCGCCTTTTAGACAACATAGTAGCGGGGTGAGGTAGAGATGGAGATGGGTGTCATTCTTACACGTATTAGGCAAACACAGCCCTGCAAATGTTTACGCTCTCCTGCAAATGGTTTACCAGACAGGACAGGTGCTATGTGGAAGCTTAAACAGGTTGCAGTGCTGCCGCATAAACTGTTTGGATCTCTAAAGCCTGAGTGCCTGCTGTACTGTGCTCGGGAGTTGGAGATCTGGTCTTTTTTCAGGTAAAGAGTACAAACATTTCTTGGTAAGGAGGCAGCGTGTTGGGATGCTTTAAAGACACTTATTTAAAAGCCCTGAGGCAGAAAATTACAGATATATGTGAATACAGGACATTACCTGTTAAGTCATGTGCTCATTAACTGAATATAATTATTTTTATATTACTTTTCATATACTGTATCGGTTGTGATACTTTAATGCAGGGAATATTTGAAATATTACCTATGTTAAATATTATGTATTTGAAGTACTCAGCTTGTAAATGTCCAAACGCATGTACAGAACATGTGCACACATCCTCCTTGCATTTACATTCTTGCTAATCCAGAGTGATGGCTGGGCAGAGAGGGATAGATGGTGTGAGCAAATGGTAGCTCTCAACTGGAAAAACAAATAGGCTGAGGCTGCAGCAAAAGAGCCCGCTGTAGCCCGGGGATGCTCTGGAACATCCTGTCTATGGGTTTGCCTGGGTCAACACTCCACACAGCTACAGGCACTGCATCATTTGGTAGCCGGAAAACAGCATTAGAACCGCATCAAGGTAATAGCCAACCCCGACGGTCAAGTTCGCACAAAAAGGAAGTTTTTGATCTGATTCTAGTCTCAGAAACCCATTTGTTCATTATTTCTTTTACTTATATGAGCCAGAAGCAAAGTAAATCACTTTTATTTTAAAGAAAACTGTTTGGTGTAGATAGAGCTATATTGGCATATATTAATAATTAGTGGAAAATCTGGTGTGTTTAACTGTTATTATTTTGAAAAGAAAAAATGCAAACATGCAGGAAGACCCTTAAAATAAAATTATGAACCTTTTTTTCTTTCTTTCAATTATATTTCACCAACCAGTTCACCAAAATGATTAAGTCTTGCTATACAGTTTCACCCCAAAATTAATAATTATATTCTATCCATCATTCTTCCATCCATCTTCTTCTGCTTATCCAGAGGCAGCAGCTTAAGCAGAGAAGCCCAGACCACCCTCTCCCCAGCCACCATCTCCAGCTTGTCCAGAGGAACACCAAGGCATTCTGAGAGATATAATCTCTCTAGCGTGTCCTGGCTCTTCCCCTGGGGCCTCACCCAGGAGGCATCCTTGTAGGATGCCCGAACTACCTCAGCTGGCTCCTTTTGATGTGGAGAAGTAGCGGCTCTACTCTGAGCCCCTCGAGGATGGCTAACCTCCTCACCTTATCGCTAAAGGAGAGGCCAGCTACCCTTCGGAGAAAGCTAATGTCCGCAGCTTATATCCACACTCTTGTTCTTTTGGTCACCACCCAAAGCTCCCCTCACTTAAACTCCTCCACTTGGGCCCTGACCTGGAGTGGAAATCACCCTTTTACAGCTGTGGACGACGGCATCAGACTTGGAGGTGCTGATTCTCATTTCTTTCACACTTGGCTGTGAACCACTACAGTGTGAGCTGGAGGCCACCACCTGATGAAGCCAACAGAAACAGATCATACGTGAAAAGCAGAGATGAGATTCCATGACCAACCAATTAGAAGGCACCTGGCTATGCCTAGAAATTCTTTCCATAATAAGTATGAATAGAATCAGTGTGTGTTTTGGGAAAGGGCATCTTTGAGCAGTGACCTAACCTAAACTAATTCTCCTGATTTTACCCTGAGTTCCCATGTAAAAATGGCTTACCACTTAGCAGAGTACTGGCCCTTTAAGTGCTTGTGTTTTGGTCCTAGTATAGAAACATGCAGCGCATAATTTCAGTTGTTGAGTTTCATTGCAATGAGCTAATGGATATGAATGACTAAGCTAACAGAGAAATCCTTGACTTAGGTAGTCATGACACCACATTTCCTGTTCTGACTCATTACCTGTTACACACGGGGTAAGTAAATATAAGGCCGAGGATACTGTAGCAGGAACAAAGGGGATCTAAATATACATCTCAGATCAGCTGGTACTTTTCCTACACTGATGGAAACTGATGGTTTCTGTTTTTTCTAACAGTGCTAGCTTACTTAATAGCTCATGGACAGATTTGTTTTTTCTAATAGCTGAAGGCGCTTTTCAATAGTAGCCAGGATCCTGCGGTGGAACATAATATTGGCCATTGACGCTGTTAACAGGTCTGTGACACAGGACTCAACCCTCTAATTCCTTTTCAGCAGCTCTATATGTCCTTGAGCTGGCAAAATGAAAAATACCTGTTATTTCTTCATATCATCTTCTCCCTCCCCAATCCCCCATAGATTCATACATTTACTGTTCACACATGCTCTGTTAGTAATATATGTTTTTGTAAGAGCCCCGAGATGAAAGGAGAGATTAGCTCTGGTTTAGGAAAACAGAGAGGAGGAGGGTTTGGGGAAGGTTGTCAGCTCTGTACTTCAAAGATTTATCATCCATTTACATTCTCCCAAACACAGTCTCAGCACCAGACTCTAAACAAAAAGCAAAGAGTCCTTAAATAAAACCTCACACTGTGGCATTCACAATAGAACTTTACCACTATTAATTACTCGTGCTCATGCATGAATTAATGCATACACTTGGATATGTTTTTACGAGCAAGTTATTTAGAAAGAAAGTTGTAGATTAAAAATCATTAAGGATTATTTATTAGCAGAGTAGATATTGTAATCAGTCATGTTTATTCATGAGTGTAGTTTATATTTAGAAGAGAGTTCATAAAAAGTTGTTGACATGGAGACATGGAGTGATAACTAGGACATATTCAGGCCGGTGAAAGCTTTAGTTTGGGTAAGAAGAGGCCTCCATGTGGAATATTAAATAAAAAATTACATAACCTCTGATACTAGTAGTTAGTTCTCTACATTTCTGAGACTGGTTATCTGTTTTGTTGTTTTGTGTATTTGCCAGAAAATATCTTTCACATACTTTTGCACTCTTAGACTGCATTCTGTTTTGCTCCAGCCGGCAGATAACGATCAAATAATTAATATTTTTAAACGTTTATCTGCTTCTCGTGACAGCTTTATGTACACACACTCAACATTGCCGGACACTTCTTGGCCCGCTGTTTCAGTGCAGAAATGTTCCTCTGTTTTGTTTGTTCTGTAAGCTGAGGCCAGACCTAACAACACTCATAGCAAAGCTTGGAGATGCAACTGAATGCTGCTTCTGGAGGAGAATGTCAAACACATGAAGCAAACAAGTCATTAAGGTATAATTGATTCAATGCAGCTGCAAGGTCACTGTGGTCAGATCTGAGCTATAATGATAATTATTTGTTGTATTTCAAGTTCTATGAATGCAAGTATCAATCTATTCAGTGCTGGCTTTAAGTGCTAAGGAGCTAAAATGTGCTGTGGGTTTTTCCATCTCTTTGCGCATTGCGTCTCATACCACTTACACACTTATTGGCAAATCCCAGGGTGTGAGTCAGAGTCCAAGAAATATTTAGTGATAACCAGTCAACTTTGTTAGTACCCCTGAAAAAGACAGTACCTCCACCCTTTTTGTCAGTGGCACTGACAAAAGAAAGGGGTTGACTGGTGATAACCAGTTGAATGGTAGTAGACACAAGACAGTACCCCTTTTCAACCCACAATCAATCTCACAATCCCTCAATCACTCATGTTTTTCAGTATGGCAAGAGTTCCCAGTGAAATTTAAGAGTTCAGCCTTTTTCACACTTATAGTTCATTTACTCTTGTAATTGATGAGTATATAAACTTGTAGCTTTCCCCGTCATTTGGTTTGTTTTCAAAAAGAGAAAAATCCAATTCAACTTCAAGCGAACCATAAATGAGTCGCTCTGGAGTTTGTTTGGAACTGTACCACGACCTCCTCCTCCAAAGGGTCTTGGTGTAGTTGTTTTGGTGACGGGAACTGCTGTTCATATAGGTTCCAAAATAATGCATTTTATTTAAATAATCCATCCACCGGGGTCGTGCTCAAAAAGTAGTTGGTTTAAAGATGTTTGGCTGAAATGGATAAAAGTGACTGAAATTAATTCCCTCCATAATGTGGCTGGGCATTAGAGCTGGGATGAGGAGCTTGGACATTCAGAGGGAGTTTGGAATTAAGCCGCTGCTCCTTCGCCTCAAATGGAGCCAGGTGAGATGGTTTGGACTGAGAGACTCACTCAACTACCCAGCTTTGGTTAAGCAAACAAGAAAATGGATCGATGAATGGAAATCTGTAAGTAACTCTGAAACATAGACTCATAGCGTCACAAAACAACCAACGTCTATTTTGATTAGAGCCACTAAAAGTCCCTGACTTCATAAGTGAACATATTCTGATCAACATATAGCATTTTAGTAACATTCACGCTAGTGTATCAATCCAACAAATAGTATATACACAGGGCCTTTAAATATTAAAGCTAATAATCACCACCATCCTTGCTTGTGTGGCTGATAAACTCCAGAACTTGTCAACCTCGGTGGGTTTAGAGTGGAGAGTGATGGTGAAGTGTCAGCCTGGAGTCCAGTTTAACAGTGAGAGAGACCAGAAACTCTGTCAAACATGGGAATCAGAGAGGGGTAACTAAAATGTCGAAGGAACGCATCCAAGCCTTGGATGCTGGTGCAAGGAGAAAGTGACACCTAATATTTGATGTGCAGAGTTTACAGAATTAGTGTTTAATTACTCTGGCAGTGCTAGAATTAATTATCTACCTACCTACCTACCTACCTACCTACGTAAAATGTCACCTCAACATGTTTTTTTGTAAGGTAAAGACCCTGCAAGAATTTTAAGAAAATCCCAACAACGACCCCTTAAGAGCAAGCATCTGGCAACAGGAAAGGAAAAACACTCTTCTAACAGGAAGAAATCTCAGTCAGATCCAGGCTCAGGGACAGGCGAGCCAAAGATTATTAATAACTAATGATTAAATGCAACATGGTGTATAAGATAGAGTGAAAACAGGTGACTGAAAAATGGCAAAGCCCCAGCAACCAATGCTTATTGCAGGATAACTGGGGAGGGTTCAGGGTCACCTGATCCAGCTTTTATCATAAGCTTTATCAAAAGGAATGTTTTACGCCTAATCTTAAAAGGGGAGGGAATCCAAACTGGGAGCAGAAGAGGGGCCTGGAAGCTGAAGGCTCTACCTCCCATTCTACTTATAAACACTCTAGGAACCACAAATAAGTCTGCAGTCTGAGATCAAAGTGCTCTGTTGTTTTGTGAGGTCTTTAAGATAAGATGGGACCTGATTATTCAAGACCCTGTTGGTGGTATTAATTCTCTAGTTGGATGGACAGGGCAGGGATAGCTCAGTAGGTAGAGTGGCGGCCCCATGATCAGAAGGTCGGGGGTTCGACTCCACTGAACGGCTACCCTGAGGTACCCCTGAGCAAGGTACCGTCCCTACACACTGCTGCCCGGGCGCTGCATTGGTGGCTGCCCACTGGGTGAATGGGTTAAATGCAGAGGAGCTATTTCCCTATGGGGACTAACACGCACACTTTACACTTTTTACACTTTACAATAAACGACTGGGAGGAAAAAATGGCTACAAGAAAATAATGGCTATTGAAAGAGATATCAAAACTGTTTCAATACCAAATTGTCACAACAAACATGACACTGAATGCTCAAAACCTTTATTGTGGTTCTTTTCTATATTTGTTCGCATACTGTAACTTCACATAAAACAGATTGATGAAAAAGCACAACCCAAATTACTATTAATTAATGAAATGTTGTTGTGAGTACAATAAATGTGAGTGGAATTTTGTTTGTGATGAAATGTGACTGTGCCACGATTCCTTTACAAAAAAAGCTTCTGGCTACTTAGCTGTCAGCAGTGTTGATAGGACTATATTTCTAATAGAAAGTACTTCCAACAAAACCCTTTTACAGTGAGGTCTGCGGATCATCCAGGAGAACAAAGATATTTCTCCGGAAAGGCAGATAGAAACTGAATTTGAGAAATGCAATTTTTCAGTGCTCTTAGTCTCACTAACAATATTCCACACTCCTCTTTGTTCTGGCATGGAGGCAGTCGTACACAAACTATTAGGATTAGTGAAGTTTTGACCTCAGTGTCAGAATATTTGTCATGTCAGTTGTGTTTTGGCTAGATCCTTGTAGAAAACATGAAACCCTCGATCCAAAGACTTGAGGTTTGCATCCAGACTTTTGTCTGTATAAAGAAACACTTGTTGTGTTGAAGGAAAGCTGATGGTTTACATATAAATACAATTAAAATAGATGAACTGCATTAACCCTTTGAGGTCTACGTCATTATTGGTGACAGCCTCAACTCTAACCACGACCTTAACCGACCTTGATTAGAATATGTCTTTTTCTGTTTTCATTACACTGTTCTCCTGAGTCTTGTCAATAGTAACACATTGAAAACTTCACATTTTCAAAATCTTCAAAACTTAATTTTTTCTCCACTTTTTCTCCTCTTTTTTTCTTTCTTATAAATATGGGGCCTAGTATTCAAAGAACCTTTGCATGAGATAAAAGATTTTAAATCAAATTCTAGATTTAACAGTGAGCCAATTAAGAGACGTAAATATGATCTATTTTTATAGTCCCTGTTAATACACTTTTGGATTAACTGAAGCCTTTTCAGGGAAACTTTTAGAACAACCTGATAATAATGAATTACAATAGTCCAACCAAGAAGTAACAAATGCTGGAACTACTTTTTTACCATCACTTTGAGACAGGATGTTTCTAATTTTAGAAATATTGTTCAAATGGAAGAAACCAGTCTTACATATTTGTTTAATGTGACCATAAAACCTCTCTCCAGAAGGTATTTGCCTTGTCTAGCAGCAATTTTTTGTCAGTTTTGGAGCAAGGACTCCTTTTGTGTGTGACATCCTCTCGGCAATATAAATCTGGCTTCACTGTGGACAGTCACACTAGTGTTCCAGCAGTTTTCAAATTGTTTGAACCAATTTCCTCTTATCTGGGGGTGATTGTTTGGAGCCTTTTTTAGACCTGTAGTAACTTGTGCTAAAACAGTTTGAAATGATGATCTTGGAATCAGCAGTTGTTTAGAAATGTTAGAAATTAGAACAGGGTTTTCTGAACAGTGATTACATCCTGGAAAAAGACCAGTTCAAGCCCAAAATTACCATGGCATTCATACCCATGATGAGCATATGTAAATGTCCAACCACAACTGTGACAACATCCATTAATGCTAAACCTTATATTGGACGTATTCAAGCAAAATATGTTCTGATCCAGATGCTGTATTTTTGAAGCAAGGCCTTGCTTGTGGATCAAACCAGTGTATTCTGGTTTACTTCTTTTTGTCACAGGCACTTGCCCATAATCGTCCTGTTAAAGTCCAACTTTCATACAAATAGTTGAGATAGTTTGTAAAGTGACAATAAAAGCAGAAAGCAACTTTTTTACAAATGAAAAAAAAAAACCCCAAAAATGAATATTGTTTTGTTTTTGACATCAGAAAATTGCTTTAAAAGAGCAGGAATTGGAACAACAAGACTGAGGGCTTGACATCAACTGACAGATTAAAAACTAAGCTGCACAATTACACTTTATACATTTTAAACTTTTCACATCTCATTTTATGACATTTAAAATCATGCAAAAAACTGAGAAAATGAAAAAAGATAATCTCTTTTCCATTTACACTGCAACTTGCTCTGCACATGTTCTAAAAAGAAAGCAGGTTTTCAACATTGGACAAAATAGAATAGAATAAAAATAATAATTTAATTCATTTTAGCCAACAGTTTTTCGGTTTTTCTAATGTGTCTGATTCCAACACAGACTTGCAACATCTTATATGTTCTCCATTAAACTTCACTGAGATGCCTGCAAAAAATGCGCAATGAACAGCGTTGACAGAAATCAACACACATTCTACATCCCTTCAGAATTCCCAAACATAAACACTATCAATTTTCTCCCTGTTCTCGGCCTGAGTCCAAACTCCATGCTCAAGATATGTTTGTATCGTTTCTCCGATCCTGCCCAAATTTGGCCACAAGTGTCTTCCACTTAGAAACAGGAAAACTGCTTCTTTTTCTTTCTCTCATCCTTCTTACTAGACTCAGTTTGTCCCAGAACATGACCCCGACTATAGATGTGACTAAGGACGTGTCTACTCGCAGGAATCCCTCCATTTAGACTGGTCGGTGGAGCTGAGCTCTGCTTTCTCGTAGAAGGATTACAGATCCTGTGAAGAGCTCCTTCCCGGTACATAATGACAGAAGATAAGATTCCACACCAGCAGCCACGTTAAAGGAGATGATGTGCAGACCTGTAGTGGTTTCATATATCAGTGTTTAACCCTCTCAAACGCTCCTTTGCTGCTGCACTGAATTAGCCATGTCAATTTAGTTAAGAGCAGCGTTTCTTCGTGCTCTCGTCTTTCACACCTTACTGCTCGAGTGGAAAATTCCTGTTTCCAAACAAAAAACTTCACAGGATGCCATGAGGGCTTGACATCAACTGACAGAATTCTCCCATGGCATCACTTAAAGGTCAGCCGCACTCAGTTTGTTTATTTCACGCAGCTCTGAAACTCTCCATGATGACATCTGTTTTGGTTATATCAGGGGCCACAGTGCCCCCTAATGTACTGCAGACAAAACAGAACGCATTGTCTGATAAAAACGATTTCAGTTGGGTTAATATAGCGACTGAATGCAGAATATAGTTTCCTTGCAGAGCATGATTTTATTCCCAAATCATAAAATTGGTGACCTAAAATAGATTAGCTGGTAAGAAAAGAATTACATTTCAGAATTAATTACCAATGTTCTACCAGTGTGCCATACAAAGGTAGTCACTGGTATTATACGGTGTATATGTATATGGTAGCTTGTATTTGAATTTTGAATTTTAAAGCACTGGTAATATTTTTGCTCTAGGACTGCGTGCCGAGCACATAACTGAAGAAAAACAACAATAATTAGTCATAAATTACTCTCCCTTTTATTCTTACTTTGAACAGTCTGTAAATGCCAAAACTATTTTATTTTTTGCCTTTAAAAAAAAAAAAAAGAAGAAAAAAAGATTACGTTCTTCTGAATACAAAACAGAAGGGCATGATGTTTTGGGTAAACCTTTAATTTGAAATGTAGATTCACTGTCTGAGTATGAGCTTCACCATATGCTGGTTTCCAATCCTCTGCTAAAAACTCAGCAGAATCAGCTTTTTCTAAATATTTGCTGCAGCCATTTAGCTAATATCATGAACTCTCTGAACATTTCATGCACTTCTGTCAATTGCCACTATTTATAAGAGAGGATGGTGATATTTTTATTATGTTATTTTTATGTGCTTTTAAATAAAAAAACAAACAAACAAGCATTCAGAATAAATTTATGGCTCAGATATTGTGACATGATCCCATGGAACAGAATCAGAATCAGAATCAGCTTTATTTGTCACAAGCAGGTTGCCCTGCAGTGAAATGGGTAGCTATCCAGCTATGCTTTGTATATTCCACCAGTCTTTCATGCCTCATGGGTAAAAGTATTTTCACATTGGAAACACTTGTACATTCTTGAATATAGCTTTTTTCCTCCTCCAGATGCATTTAAGGAGTTGAAGTGATGGTATTCTGACATGGATTTTGTAGCCACAGGAGGAAAAATAAGATGAAAAACTTAAAACAGAGAAATCAGCAAAGTCCCATCTTCATTCTCTACAAGGGATCCAGATCAACATTTTGCTGAACGAATAAGCAATTTTAGAAAATAGATGGATAAAGGAACCTTCTGCTGGGAAACTGAAATGCATTTTTTTCTGTGTATCTCTGTTTTTACTGTTTACCTTCTTTTTTTTATTGCCCATTTAGTATCTAAGACCAACAAGTCAATGTGGGGGGAAAAAACATAAGTGATGCAACTTAAACAGTCCACCGAAAAACCCTATTTCTGTTTGGATGGTGATGTCACCTGAAGGGGGCAGTGTTACCCCACACACACTGGCTCTGGGCTGTAGAGCCGCAGTGTGTAGCTGTAACATCCTCAAATCTCGGCATGTGTGTCACCACCGCATGTAACGTCACTTCATCAGTCCTATAAAAATAGAATGATCTATAACCCAGCCCTTATTTTTTTGACATTTAAATTGCCCACACTCGATTATGTCCTAATTATCCAGTTTAATGAGTAATTATACGCTGCTTCTGAAAGTTATCAAAGGTAATATCTTCAGCACCACACACAGTCTGTGAGTTTATGTGTCTGTGAATTTAATTGTAGTCATTACAATTAAGCAGCAAAGCATCTTGAGGACTTCTAAAATAGACATGATGACTAAATAAACATACATACAGTAAAGTGAATAGCAGATTAGAACAAAAGGTATTAAGTAGTGTGTGTGTGTGTGTGTGTGTGCGTGTGTATGTGTGTGTGTGTGTCTGTGTGTGTAAAGTAAATTAATAGTCACATGCAAGATCTATGAATCTAAGAAGGTCAGACCCCTAATATAGAGTTGAGGGTAAACACTTGATGAATAAGCTGAGTTTGAGGTATGATGTGCATGGAGAGGTGTTAACATATTGGCCTGGAGGCACAATTACTTGATCTCTGTGTGGTGGCAGGAAGTGTGACAAAAAGTATTCTTCTGGTTTATTAGCGTAGAAGAGTTCACAGTTATTTTTACTTATTCGGGATTTTGGAAGAGAGTCCACACACACTTGATTAGTGTACAGAAATCAGTGCTGCTTTTGCTTCAAGATGGAAATTAAAACTCAGCACTTGAGAGCTAAACAACCGAAAGACCTTCGAACTGAAGGTCAGGTGCAAAAGTTTAGGAGAAAAGGCTGGAATCTTATTCAACCTGAGAAAGAGCTGCAAAAAGATGAAAGTCAGATTAAGACCAATAAGGTGTAAAGAAAAACAAATTATGGTGAATTATGGGTAGAATGGATCAATGTATTTGATCTCACCAAAAAAGTATTTGCATATAATCATGTCTTACTTTCAGCCTTCTTAGTCAGATGTGATTTAATGGGGCTTGTCACATTTCTCACCCATAAATATCAACAATTGCTGAATTTCATTTTGTATTGTGTTTCAGACTGTATATAAAAGATGGACACACAGAAGCTAAAAAGTGAAGTCAGTGCAGACTTTACTGCTGCATCCTTTGTCATCTCCAACGGAGGCCATCGCCTCTGACCGAAAAACAACACTTTTGTTAACAGTTGTTTACATGTCTTGGGTAAAACAGTAAGGTTATATCATTAATTGCGATCATTAGTGTTTACAGAAATGAGAAAAAAAACAGGGGTTATTCATTGGCTAGTTTCTTCTTATTCACAAGGTGACTTCACAAGCCATCAACATTGGCTACATCCATCATTTACTTGTATATGAATATAGTCTAATTGAAAACCAAGTCTTTTTTCATAGTTTAAAACCTGAAGCTGGATTTAATCAGTTTTGAGTAATACAACACTTAATAGCCAGTGTGGTTTATATTGTATTATAAAAGCTTGCAGTTTAGATAGTGATTTCCAAAGTAGATTCTCTGTGAGACGGCAATTGGAGGTGGGGGAGTTCACTAGTTTCCATCTGAAGATAATACACCATGTTCTGACTGAGAGATTTCTAAAAAATTAAAAAGTGCAGCTCTGCTATCACTCTGTACATAAATGAAGACAGAAAACGAAACAGTACTGACATTTGTAGGGTTACTGAAGTTGGACTAATTGGTATATAATAACGTGGTGGCTAGCTACACAGCTATGGTTAGCATAATATAAACACATTAGCACAGTGAAGCTGGAGGATGAACGCTAACTTTTTTCCACTCGATAAAAGTTAACGTGAGGGTTCCTGATGGTTAGGGACAAATGCAACTGCATGTCAGGATGATGTAAACAAACCAAACTTCAGTCAGGAGAACAACTGAGATAATCCAAACACAACGCAAGGTTTAGTCATTAATATATTGCCGCATGGTTTATACTACTTGTTACTACTCGTTATAAAGTCCCGATCCTCATCTTCATGCACTCATTCAAATCTTTGTTTGTTTTAGAGTCATTCTTTTCTGACCCAATCAAATCTTTGGTGCCCGCGAACCGTGAACTGTAGTTGCATTGTAAGGTTTGCTGCCAATGAACAGTGGTAGTAAAAGCTGAAAGAGGCCAACAGGGATCCCTGACTTTTTTAGGGGCTTGTTAAGATTAAATAGAACAAGATACAAAGCAATAAAACATGTTAAAAACACAAAAGCCTTAATAAACGCAGAGTAGTTTGCAGGGTTCATACGTCATAATGCAACCGGATTGCATTAACTGTTTAGGAATTACAACCATTATTATACATAGAGCCATGAATTTTGTTTGTTTGTAAATTTATTTTGATCATGTAAACAATACACAGGTACATTTAGCAAAGAAAAGAAGAGAGAAAAATACTATACAAAATAAAGTTAATACATTTCAATATTGTTTCTGTTCTAATTCAGTTACATATGAAAAGGGAGTGGGAAGAAGTACACACTTATTTAAACCCACACCGTTGCCATAAGTTATCAGTCAATATTTAGTCAGCTTCCTTACTGATATAAGCTGTAATAAAAATAGCTAACAGATTTCTGATATAATATATACATCACATCATGAAATTTTCTAAATAGAGACATTCACTTAATTTCAGCATTTTCCCTTTCTTTATAGTTCAAGAAGATCATATCTTTATAACTCTTTTTGAACTGCTTCATGTTTGGACATTGCTTCAATTCCATATTCAAACTGTTCCACAGTTTCACTCCATGCACAGAAACACAAAAGCTTTTGCTGGTAGTACATGCCTTCACTATTTCGAAGTTACAAAAACCCCTTAAATTATAACTTACCTCTATAAAAAAAAAAAAAAAACATACTCTGAATTTTTTTTTTTTTTTTTTTTTTGCCTGTCCCGTTTGGTTCTTTTGCCATCAGAATTATTGTCTAAAGGCGAGGAAAGATGCCCAACGGATTTACTTTACCAAATTGACCATCCCAGCCTTGCCGTAATGGTCTATTTGATTCACCTTTTATTGTTTATTTTATTTATTATTTTATTTTCACTTGCTAGATACGGGACTTGAATGAGGAAAAGAAAAGGGAGAAAGGAAGAGGGGGAAAAAACAGTGGAGAAGAGGGACGGGGATAAAGGGCAAAAAAACAAAAACCAACTAAATAAGCAGACAAAAAAAATACATATATCAATCACCTGGATCACCTGTTGAGAAAGAAAAAAGAAAACGAGAGCAATACAATAAACAACATCACGATGATATATGGGAATATAACAGTAAATACTAAATATTAAACATTATTGCGCAGCACGTAATATCGACAGCGCACAGTGTGCTTTGAGGTAGCAGCCAAAAAGGGTGTCGTTTGTGTGTGTGAGCACCCGTGTGTACACCTGTGAGAGTGAACGCGCTTGTTTTTAAAAGGTTCCTTCATGTAATGATCTGCTAGAGGGTGTGGGGGGGCCACAGCCCCGTCCACCAGGGCATGAAGCAGGTATGGAGGAGATCAAAACTCCAGACATCCAGAGGCCCCCAGAACACAAGAGACCAAGGAAGACCAACAGAGGGGCAGCCGCGCCACTGTCCCAGAAAGAGCTGAGGAGAGCCCTAGATGAGGGGTCACTCAGCAGCCGCGGAGCAGAAGCCAGGGGGGGTTGCAGTGACGTGCCTGTGAGCTCCGCCGGCAGCCAGCTGCGCCAGAGTGACCGAGCCCCAGGCCGAGAGGCCAAGGGTACCCCACCCCCGAAGTGGCCCGAGCGAGCCCCAAGCTCCAGGCCCTGATAAGCAGCCACCAAGGAGTGAGCCGGTGTGTACCTGGGCGCCCATCCCCGGACACAAAGTACCACCAACGCACCGATGTCTGAGGGCGTCTGCCACTGGCAGGGGAAGTGGTGGGGGGAGATAGGCCTCCATACCTTAGAGGGCCTGAGATGTCCCCAGAGAGGTGGCGTCTGATACCCAACCTGACATATAGACACAGACATACAGGCACACAAGATACAAACATCCATTCCCACCCTCATGCTCTCATATGCAATTACTCAACACTCAACCAACGTGGAGACAGACATAGAGAGACACTGTACACACAATCACACTCCCCAAGCGTACTCTAAGAACCGGGTCTAGGTACCCTTGCCCCTGGAGGGGGAAACTGCACCCAGACCCAGGTGGTGTTACCCTTTTCCCTGCGGTGGGGAGAAGCAGACCGCCCCGACTCCGCAGCAGCAGGGAGGCCCCACACTCCAAACCCCAGTCGGACGGCCCCCCGCTCCAGCAGGTCGCAGAGAACGGGGGTGTGAGAAGACTCCAAACCTCCCTCCGCCCGCTCATATGTAGTGTTGATGCATGTGTGTTCTAAGGTGCATTTAAAACCCAGGAGGGCATGGAGCTACCTGCCAGAGAGCAGCAGGTAAGCGCATAGCCCCTCCTGATAGCCCTCAGTGTCTACGTGTATTTTCAATTCAATTTCAATTCAATTTTATTTATATAGCGCCAAATCACAACAAAAGTCCCCTCAAGGCGCTTCATAGATACAGAGAAAAACCCAACAATCATATGACCCCCTATGAGCAAGCACTTTGGCGACAGTGGGAAGGAAAAACTCCCTTTTAACAGGAAGAAACCTCCGGCAGAACCAGGCTCAGGGAGGGGCGGGGCCATCTGCTGCGACCGGTTGGGGTGAGAGAAGGAAGACAGGATAAAAGACATGCTGTGGAAGAGAGACAGAGGTTAATAACAGATATGATTCAATGCAGAGAGGTCTATTAATACATAGTGAGTGAGAAAGGTGACTGGAAAGGAAAAACTCAATGCATCATGGGAATCCCCCGGCAGCCTACGTCTATTGCAGCATAACTAAGGGAGGATTCAGGGTCACCTGGTCCAGCCCTAACTATATGCTTTAGCAAAAAGGAAAGTTTTAAGCCTAATCTTAAAAGTAGAGATAGTTTCTGTCTCCCGAATCCAAACTGGAAGCTGGTTCCACAGAAGAGGGGCCTGAAAACTGAAGGCTCTGCCTCCCATTCTACTTTTAAATACTCTAGGAACAACAAGTAGGCCTGCAGAGCGAGAGCGAAGTGCTCTAATAGGGTGATATGGTACTACAAGGTCATTAAGATAAGATGGGGCCTGATTGTTTAAAACCTTGTATGTGAGGAGCAGGATTTTGAATTCAATTCTGGACTTAACAGGAAGCCAATGAAGGGAAGCCAAAACAGGAGAAACATGCTCTCTCTTTCTAGTCCCTGTCAGTACTCTTGCTGCAGCATTTTGGATCAGCTGAAGGCTTTTCAGTGAGTTTTTTGGACATCCTGATAATAATGAATTACAGTAGTCCAGCCTGGAAGTAATAAATGCATGAACTAGTTTTTCAGCGTCACTCTGAGACAGGATATTTCTAATTTTAGAGATGTTGCGCAAATGGAAGAAAGCAGTCTTACATATTTGTTTAATATGTGCGTTGAAGGACATGTCCTGGTCAAAAATGACTCCAAGGTTCCTCACAGCGTTACTGGAGGCCAAGGTAATGCCATCCAGAGTATGAATCTGGTTAGATACCATATTTCTAAGATTTTCAGGGCCGAGTACAATAACCTCAGTTTTATCTGAATTAAGAAGCAGAAAGTTAGCGGCCATCCAGGTCTTTATGTCTTTAAGACATTCCTGCAGTTTAACTAATTGGTGTGTGTTATCTGGCTTCATGGACAGATAGAGCTGGGTGTCATCGGCATAGCAGTGAAAATGTATGCTATGTCTTCTAATGATGCTGCCTAAGGGAAGCATGTATAATGTAAACAGAATTGGTCCTCGCACTGAACCCTGTGGAACTCCATAATTGACCTCAGTGTGTGAAGAGGACTCTCCATTTACATGCACAAATTGGAGTCTATTAGATAGATATGATACAAACCACTGCAGTGCAGTACCTGTAATACCTACAGCATGTTCTAATCGCTCTAATAGGATATTATGGTCAACAGTATCGAACGCTGCACTGAGGTCTAGCAGGACAAGCACAGAGATGAGTCCACTGTCAGAGGCCATAAGAAGATCATTTGTAACCTTCACTAAAGCTGTTTCTGTGCTGTGATGAGCTCTGAAACCTGACTGAAACTCTTCAAATAAACCATTCCTCTGCAGATGATCTGTTAGCTGTTTGACAACTACTCTTTCAAGGATTTTTGATATGAAAGGAAGGTTGGAGATTGGCCTATAATTAGCTAAGACTGCTGGGTCTAGAGATGGCTTTTTGAGTAAAGGTTTAACCACAGCCAGCTTGAAGGCCTGTGGTACATAGCCGATTATTAGAGATAGGTTGATCATATTTAAGATCGAAGAATTAATCAATGGCAGGACTTCTTTGAGCAGTTTTGTAGGAATGGGGTCTAAAAGACACGTTGATGGTTTGGAGGAAGTAATTATTGAAGTTAACTCAGAAAGATCAATTGGAGAAAAAGAGTCTAACTTAACATCAATGGTACTAAGAGTAGCTGTAGATAATATTACATCTGTGGGATGATTACTGGTAATTTTTTCTCTAATGATAAAAATTTTATTTGTGAAGAAGTTCATGAAGTCATTACTAGTTAACGTTAAAGGGATGGTTGGCTCAACAGAGCTCTGACTGTTTGTCAGCCTGGCTACAGTGCTGAAGAGAAACCTGGGGTTGGTCTTATTTTCTTCAATCAGTGATGAATAGTAAGATGTTCTGGCTTTGCGGAGGGCTTTCTTATAAAGCAGCAAACTATTTCTCCAGGCTAAATGATGATCCTCTAAATTTGTGACACGCCATTTCCTCTCCAGATTACGAGTTATCTGCTTTAGGGTACGTGTTTGAGAATTATACCACGGAGTCAGGTACTTCTGATTAGAGACCTTAGTTTTCACTGGAGCTACAGTATCCAGAGTCGTACGTAGTGAGGAGGTGAAATTATTAACAAGATAATCGACCTCTGTTGGGGTAGCGTTCAGATAGCTGCTCTGCTCTGTGTTGGTACAGGGCATTGAAGATGATAACAGTGGGTGGATTATATTCTTAAACTTAGTTACAGCGCTTTCAGAAAGACATCTACTTTGATAAAATCTACTCTCCACCGCTGTGTAATCAATTATTGTAAATGTAAATGTTATCAGGAAATGATCAGACAGGAGAGGGTTTTCAGGAAACACTGTTAAATGTTCAGTTTCTATGCCATATGTTAAAACAAGATCTCAATTTAAAATTGAGAGGTGGGCAACGACGCCACGGTTGAGGTGTACACCCTGATGGTCTTTTGGAGTCCGTGTAGCGTGCCCACCCCCAAGATCCTATATGTATGTGTTATGAGAGTGTGAGTAATGTGAATGTCTAAGTTGTGAGATAAAATTGAGGCACAAGAAGCCAGAAGGGGACAGAGGGGGGGATGCCTCCCCTGCACCCTGGTGACACACCTTTACCCCAAGGTCCTGCATGTGTGGGTGACTGTGGTGGAGCGGGAAGAGGGAGGCAGCTGGAGATGGGGAGGGAAGGAAGGGAGGTGCAAGTGACCCCTCCCTGGGGCCAGCTCCCCCGCTGACCCCAGTAGGCACCCCCATACTCCGCAACCCGCCAGGGAAAGGGGGCCCAGGCCCATCCGGACCGGGGCCCAGAACAGCAGCGCCGCCCGGCCCCACAGAGCCCGGGACAGCCCACCTGACCCCACCACAGAGCAAACTGCACCCACCCCGTCATCCACTCATCTTCCAGACTACACAAGACAATAGACGCCCAGGCTGAGATCTTCCTCCACCTCTCCTGTATCTCCCCCTCCTACAGAGTGAGTTCCTGAAGAGAGGAGAGCTCCTGCAAGGTGTAACAACCTCCCCCACCAGTTGAAGAGCCTCGCAGGTGGCTCGATGCACTGGCGGCACCCTGCACCAGGGCCGGGCCCCCATACACCCACCCGCCCACAACCCCAGGAACATACCAACCAGGACCCAAGCCCTGAATTTTACCTCCGGTCCTCGAGGGCCGGTGTCCAGAAACTTTTAAATATGTCAAAATATTAGTTGTTTCCCTGTTGGTTTTGTTTTTCTATGTGCCTTTTTGCGCCTCGTATTTTTGATTTTTTAAGCTTGACTTTTTGTTCCTTTTGTGAGCTTTGGGTTCTGCATGTTTTTGGGTTCTCACATTTACATTGTCTTGTCTTGCAGTGGCCATAATCACTGCTAGCCAAAAACACATACTTAGAGGCAGTGATTTAGTGATTACTGTTTATATATTTCTCCCAACACAGCACAGCACAACAAGTGCCACTTAAAGTAATTAATATGTAAAATACAAGATACAAATTATATAAAATATAAAAATATTAAAAAAGATGTGAAAGCAGGTCATTAAAAGAAAAAAGGCTTCAATACTGACTTTGCTTTGCAAAAAAGTCGTTTATATAGAGTCTGGTCTTGCCGAGTCTACAAAATAATGTGATGCAAAAAGCTGCCCTATTTTCCAAGCAGGAATTTTTTATGAATGAATTAGATGACTTACTTATAGAGGCTAGACTGGAAAATGGGTCAGTCATATATCATCTAGCTTTTTCATATATTAAACCACAACGTGTTTGCAATCAAAGTGTGGGGTTTATGAATAAGGCAAGATGAGTCAGAGCTGTGTATGTTCATGACTGTGTCTGCTCTTGACATTCTACACAGAAAATTGTGGCATGTTTTGACATGTTTGACATGAGGAAATTATTCATGTCAGCTGTAGTCTTTGAATAGGAGATTATGAAATGTTACGTAGATTGGAAATGGCGTTCCTCAAGCTGTTGCTACTTCTGAAACTCCTCTTAATATTGCATCACTAATTGATGTTTTTGCTTCATACAATTTAATGCAGTGAATGTGAATTATAAATCCTGAGCTGTGCTCCAACTTTTGTCAGTTCTGATGAGATCCACATTCCAGTCTCTGTATTTAATGTTATTACTTTTGTATGGAGGCAATGTTTAAGTCTTAGTGGGTTTGGATGTAGGTGTGACCACTTAGGGGTGCAGTAATAAAATAACCTTTTCACAATGAATTCAAAAATTACAAAAGAAAATCTCAACTTATAATATAGTTTTTCTGTAGTTTTCAATTAATTTAGTTCATAAATACGTGACACAAAGATGATGCAAAGAATACATAGCCATTGCAATAGAAAACACGATGTAAGTGCAAAATATGAAAACATGTTTCTCACTTCTTCAGATTTCTGAATGTAGAATTTAGTTCATCGCTTGTGTTTCTGTATGGGAAAAAGGGCAAAAAAGAACAATCTGTTCGTTCCTACCACACTCAGTGGGAGCTGGATTGGGTTGGATCAGCTGATCATCAATGAAATTCTGAAGGTATTGTCTTTCTGTCATCTGTCTGAACAAACCAACGGTTAAATAAAAAAGCAACAAAAGGACAAAAATCATCAGCTCATCGTTACTGTACTGTTCAACGCTATTCTGCTTAATCGTCAAATCTCACAGGAGAAGCTTATGTTTTTAAATTTTTTTTTTAGGTACCTAGAGTAAGTCTGTGTAGGTGCTCTTATCAGAGACGCTTCTTCAGTTCTAAGCCCAATGGTCCCAGCTATCTAGCCTTAGTGGGAATTGTCCCCTAAAAGGTTTGTTGACCCACTATTGATCATGTGCCTCATCAAATGAGCAAAGGTATGAAAAAGGGTGGGGGTCATTATCAGCCTCACCCTATCATGTGACCTGTTGCACCTGGGAACGGATCTCAAAATTGTGACTCACAGTGGACATTGATGGCTTCTTTTACTCCTCTGTCAAACCATCTGTCTTCTCTGTCCAAAATTTGGACAATGGCATCCTCGAAAGTGACCTTTGCCCTTTAGATGCAAATGTACAGCTGGGTCTTGTCCATCCATCCATTTTTTTCTGCTTATCCAATTAAGGGTTGTGGATTGAGGGGTTTTTGGGCTTTTTTTGTTTTGTTTTTGTTAAAACAGCTTGAAAAAATAGTGAAAAGTTAAAAATAATTTAAAAGCAAGTCAATGTAATGAATGCACTGTAAAACCTGTGAAAAGAGGAGTTGCATAAAAACAGTGTATATAGAACGGGGCAAAAAGAGGGATGCATGTTTGTGGTTGAATCTGAAGGAGACGCAGCTCAACAGGTTATTTTCCCCAGACGAAGAACCCTAATTGAGTTAATAAATAACTGTTCCAGGTATGCTGATGTTCTGTAAGACTCGAATATTTTAAAATAATTAATGTAAAAATCTCGCCTCTTACCTTTGAAAGAGTTTATTTCATAACTTGATCACTTGTCTTAAATGTGTTTTTGCCTCTGTTTGCTTGATTATATAACTTTACACAAGAGAACTGGTTTGTAGGCAGTTACAGTGCAAGTCCAAGACATTGCTTGACTAAACTCTGTTTATTCATTGTTTCATTTGAGCTGTTCCAACTGAGCTACCTTGTGGTAGCACTGTTGAGACTGTATTTCTAGCTGTGATAATCATAATCCAGATATTCTAAACTAGCTTTTAATGTGAAAATGTGTGGATCAACTTTTCTGAGTCACTTTATACTCAGTGCAACTAACAGGAAAAAAAGTTAAACTGTTTTAATCTTTAAACTTGAATATTTATGTGAATATTGTGTATATTTTCCATCATAATTTCATGTCATAAAAAAGAACAGAAAAGGTTAATAATGGAGAAATAAATACAAGAATTATCATACCAAGTCATCAGTGTGGACTGACTTGGTATGATATGTAATAAAATTCACATACAAACAATCATATTTCAGTCATAATAGGAATTCGTTCATTTATCATTCAGTAGATTCTCAGTAGATTGCAGTTTCTCCATTCAGAGGCAGTGACCCGTGTTCTGCTGGCTTGATATGAAAGCAACTGCATCCTTGCAGATAAGTCTTAGAGAAACATGTGGGAATGGCTTTAACATCCTGCAGCTTTGAACATTCATCTGAACGGCTAAGAATTACTGAGGTGAAAAGTTTATCATACAAACAACTTTCTGCAAACAGGGTCTGTATGATCCAGAACACACACATGCATTTATTTTGCAGTCAATAACTTACATTATCTTTCATTTCTGGCATAACTGTTTTAAAATTATTACAACATTTTTCCTACAACTGAAAAATAGTAAAATAGTATGAAAGCATCTGTGTGTGTATTGTATTATCTGCATCGTTACCTTTGCATATCTGCAATAGGATGCAAGATGGAATTGTAAACCACAGTGCAACCAGCTGTGAAAACTGAAAAACATGAGCCCTTGACATACTGTTGCCAGAGCAAGTTTCTGTGATCGGACTTTGGTAGTCACAACGCGGTCTTTCTGTGGTCAGCAGTAAAATGAGTCTGATTTTAGTCAAGTTTCTTTCTGTGATTTTATCTGGACCTAGGCGTTGATTGGATAAAGTCTGAGCCTTGCTGGTGTCTTTGGCCTTGGGCCTTAATGTTGTCAGGTAATCTCAGACTGCCTTGCTTGTGTTTGAAAACTCTTTTTTAAAAGAATTTTGAAAATTACTTTGGTGTTTCTTAGTGGTGGGCGGATCAATATTGAAATATTGATTCTTTCGATACAAGTAATTTATGTTCTAGAATCGATTCTCAAATTAAAATATTGATATTTTAGTAATTTGAGGTAAACATTGGGATCATGTAACTTGGAAGGAACTACTTCCTCTTCCGCCTTTCATAGTCATGTGCGAAATACGGCTGTATAAATGTGTCGCAGATCCTTGGTGTGCGCACTCACAACAATGGCTGAGCGTAAGCTGAGTCATGTGTGGACATATTACCTCCACAAACAGCCAAGATGCGGTTTGCGATACATGTGGCAAGACAGTGAGGTGTTGTGGCAACACCACTAACCTCGTCAAACACAGTAAATCATATCACAGAATATGATGAGCTTATGTTGAAGCGAACTGAAGAGGAGGAGAGGGACAGGTGCTGCTAGGGCGAGACAGACGTCTCTCGTGGAGTCCTTTAGTGCTGCAGGTGGCAGCGTCTTGAAATAGCGCACAACTTCAGGTTTTTTATTTCTATATGATAATTCTGCATTATTAAGCAATAAGAACAAGTAGTCTGATGTCCTGTAATCATTATGAAGCTATAATTTGAAATACAATAAAACATTAAGTTTTTGTACTAAGTACCGGTATCGGATCAGTATCGTCGATACCACCCTGAATTTTACTTGGTATCGGATTGGAAAGGAAATCAGTGGTATCGCACATTTATCTGGGATTTAATTTGGGACATCCTGCCTGACTTTCTACTTGTTGTTGAGTATGACTTGGGACTTTGCTGCCCTTGGCTGCCCTTGGCTGCCCTAGGCCTGAGTGTGGGCTGAGGGAAGATAAAGATCACCTGGTTTGTATCTTATTTTTTCCCACTTCTGTCGGTCCCTCTTCTTCTGTTTTCCTTTGTTGAATGCTCCTTAATTATATCGGTTGTTCACTGCAGTACTTATCCTCTGTAAGTGTTGTTAAAGTTCCATTTACTATTGTCTTCCAGTCTTACTCTATTTATATCTGTATTATGTCTGCTTCTACAGGGAGTGCAGAATTATTAGGCAAGTTGTATTTTTGAGGAATAATTTTATTATTGAACAACAACCATGTTCCCAATGAACCCAAAAAACTCATTAATATCAAAGCTGAATGTTTTTGGAAGTAGTTTTTAGTTTGTTTTTAGTTTTAGCTATTTTAGGGGGATATCTGTGTGTGCAGGTGACTATTACTGTGCATAATTATTAGGCAACTTAACAAAAAACAAATATATACCCATTTCAATGATTTATTTTTACCAGTGAAACCAATATAACATCTCCACATTCACAAATATACATTTCTGACATTCAAAAACAAAACAAAAACAAATCAGCGACCAATATAGCCACCTTTCTTTGCAAGGACACTCAAAAGCCTGCCATCCATGGATTCTGTCAGTGTTTTGATCTGTTCACCATCAACATTGCGTGCAGCAGCAACCACAGCCTCCCAGACACTGTTCAGAGAGGTGTACTGTTTTCCCTCCTTGTAAATCTCACATTTGATGATGGACCACAGGTTCTCAATGGGGTTCAGATCAGGTGAACAAGGAGGCCATGTCATTAGTTTTTCTTCTTTTATACCCTTTCTTGCCAGCCACGCTGTGGAGTACTTGGACGCGTGTGATGGAGCATTGTCCTGCATGAAAATCATGTTTTTCTTGAAGGATGCAGACTTCTTCCTGTACCACTGCTTGAAGAAGGTGTCTTCCAGAAACTGGCAGTAGGACTGGGAGTTGAGCTTGACTCCATCCTCAACCCGAAAAGGCCACACAAGCTCATCTTTGATGATACCAGCCCAAACCAGTACTCCACCTCCACCTTGCTGGCGTCTGAGTCGGACTGGAGCTCTCTGCCCTTTACCAATCCAGCCACGGGCCCATCCATCTGGCCCATCAAGACTCACTCTCATTTCATCAGTCCATAAAACCTTAGAAAAATCAGTCTTGAGATATTTCTTGGCCCAGTCTTGACGTTTCAGCTTGTGTGTCTTGTTCAGTGGTGGTCGTCTTTCAGCCTTTCTTACCTTGGCCATGTCTCTGAGTATTGCACACCTTGTGCTTTTGGGCACTCCAGTGATGTTGCAGCTCTGAAATATGGCCAAACTGGTGGCAAGTGGCATCTTGGCAGCTGCACGCTTGACTTTTCTCAGTTCATGGGCAGTTATTTTGCGCCTTGGTTTTTCCACACGCTTCTTGCGACCCTGTTGACTATTTTGAATGAAACGCTTGATTGTTCGATGATCACGCTTCAGAAGCTTTGCAATTTTGAGACTGCTGCATCCCTCTGCAAGATATCTCACTATTTTTGACTTTTCTGAGCCTGTCAAGTCCTTCTTTTGACCCATTTTGCCAAAGGAAAGGACGTTGCCTAATAATTATGCACACCTGATATAGGGTGTTGATGTCATTAGACCACACCCCTTCTCATTACAGAGATGCACATCTCTAAGCATATGCTTAATTGGTAGTAGGCTTTCGAGCCTATACAGCTTGGAGTAAGACAACATGCATGCAGAGGATGATGTGGACAAAATACTCATTTGCCTAATAATTCTGCACTCCCTGTAAAGTTTAATTTAAAAATAAGAGAACACTTGAGATATTACTTTACTTTGTTGATCTTGACTTTGGATTTGACTTTGCTCTTACAAGTCTGGACTTTGCTTTCAGAAGCTTAGTTTTACTAACTCAAACCTTGCTGTAATCATAGTCCTAAGCCCATACAAAGACACAGACAGAGCCTACATCTATAGGGTGCAGAAACCAAAAAAAGTACAGTTATAATATAGGAAATATGTTTTTAAATTTGACAAAAGACTAAATCAGTTCATGCTCTTCATGTAAAAGGCTTCTGCTTGAGGTGCATTAATAACTAGTCAGTGCAGGTGTTGTATGTCTGTGAAGGTTCTCAGTCATCCAGGTCATCGTAGTCAAAGGAGCTTGCAAAGAAAAGCGTCTGGACTTCTTTAAGTTGCTTGAAGACGTTTCACCTCTCATCTGAGAAGCTTCTTCAGTTCTAAGGTCAAATGGTGGGGAGTCCCAGATTTAAACCTAGTGGGAGTATCCCCCCACAGAGGGACAAAAGGACCCCCTGATGATCCTCTAATCGCCTGAGCCAAGGTGTGAAACTGGGTGTGGGTCCCAATCAGCCAGGGTTTCGGGTGAGCTCATTGTGAAACCTGGCCCCACCTTATCATGCGAATTCCTGAGGTCAGATGGCCCAGGATGTGAGTGGGCGTTAAGGCGTCTGGGGAGGGAACTCAAAACTGGATTATAGATGGCAGACAGTTGGTGTCGTAACCACCGCCTCTGTTCAAAGATGGTCGCTCACAGTGGACATAGATGGCTTCTTTCACTCCTCTTTCAAACCATCTGTCCTCTCTGTCCAAAATGTGAACATTGGCATCCTGGTGTCTGATGAAGATCAGACACCAGGATGCCAATGTTCACAATGTTCACCAGTGAGGGAGGATAAGAAGGACCAGTGTTGGGTAAGTTACTTTAAATTAGTAACTTAGTTACATTACTAGTTACTTCCATCAAAAGTAACTCAGTTACTTCAAGTTACTCGTTACTTTCAAAGTAACTAGTTACTAGGGAAAGTAACTTTGGTTTTACTCAGACTTCTCTTGTTAATGTGTTGCTAACTGGATACCCAGCAAGAGTGCCAGTCTTCTAGCTTGCTTACTTGCCACAAGTGCACTGTGCCACCTACCAAAGGAAAAAATAATGTGCATATTTCCACGAGAGAAATCCCACGCCTGGACCGTCGTTGACCGCTGCCATGATTCTAGCCTACGTCACAGCGTCATGTGCGCTTTTTACATCCAACACAAAAACTGCAGTCGTGGTGCTTTTGATTGTACTCAGAACTCAGAAATTCTGCCTTCCGAATAGGAAGATGTAGGTAACACCAGACTGCAGATGAGCTGCATACAGGGCTGGACTGGGACAAAAAATCAGCCCGGGCATTTTGACTAGAGACCGGCCCGCCATTATAGCAAAAATCATAAAGCCTTTGAATGAAAACAAACACTGTTGTGACAGTGATGTACACTGTCTTGATGGTATATATGTATCAATCTATCAATCGTTTGTTGTAAGACTCAGATAATTATTTATTAAAAGCTAGACATTTGAAATGAGAATAAGAAAGTATTTCTTTGTGCCCCCCTTTCCCTGTTAATGCCCTACCTGGCCCCCTGGCAACACTTTGCTAGACCCGCCCCTGCACAGTTACCAGCTGTCAGCTACTAGAAAAGGATCCTGGTGTTATTTGTCTCTCAGAAACAGTTCATAACTTCCCTTCAACTCATTCATGTCACCTAAAAGGTAAACCTGTTTCTCCATCACCTGTTCAGCTCTAATGATTCAGTAAGGACATCTCCTGGTTTCATCTGGTTTCCCACTCACCAGATATACAAACCGACATCATGACCAGCAGCTTTACAGCTGTGGCTCCAGCAAACATCAGCTGATACTAGAAATTAATATTAAATAAATTCTAACAACAGCTGATCAAACGTGCTGCTGTTGTTTAACGCGACATCCGGTGGTTTCCTCTTTCTGGCGCAAAGTGGACGATAAATAAACAAGAGGGAAAAGCCGATCAGCTGATCATTGATCAGTTTCATGATTAAAGTAGCAACAGGAGAGAGAGGGGAGAGAATGAGAGAAGAAGAGGCAGCTGTGCAGCAAAGACACAGAATAACTCCAGCTTTGTGTCTTTTTCATTGTAGCTGAAGTACGGGACAAATCGCGTTTATTTTCAGCTCAATACAAAACGCATAATATTAACTCTGAATACGAGACGATTCCGTTTTTTAGGGAACGGTTGGCAACTCTAATAATTAACCGTATGAACAAAATAAAGTTCAACATCATTAACATCATAGCACCCACCCAGCTGTATAGAAACTCCGTCATGCTAGCTAGCACGCAGTACGAAAAAGTCAGCATAACGAAAATAAACTCCAACTAAACTTGGTTTATATCTGACCCAGATAGATTGCAGGTCATAACGTCTTACCTGAAGTTCAGTTCACCTGACACTCGGACGGGCGGCCGCTTCGGGTCTCTCCTCCTCCTGCGTCCCCTTTCTCTCATCCACCTGCTGGCCTCCACCACTTGCTACTGTTGTTACTGAATCTGTGGAAGCTCCGCGATGCCACCACACGAAGTAACGAATAACGAGCCTATCTAAATCCCAGTAACGAGTAACGCGTTCCTGATTTTGGCATAATAACTAGTTACCGTGCTCGTTACCACAATAATAACGTAGTTACTGTAACGCGTTACTTAATAACGCGTTAGTCCCAACACTGAGAAGGACAGACGCAACAACATTGTCATCCCCTACGTAGCCGGTGTATCAGAAAAACTCAGGAGAGTTTTCTCCAAGCATGACATCCCGGTGCATTTCAGACCCAGCAACACACTCAGACAAAAACTGGTTCACCTGAAAGACAAAACTCCAAAACACAGACTTAACAATGTGGTGTATGCTGTACAGTGCAGCGAGGAATGCCCAGACCTCTACATCGGAGAGACCAAACAGCCACTTCACAAGCGTAGGCACAACATAGAAGAGCCACCTCCACAGGACAAGACTCAGCTGTCCATCTGCATCTTAAGGTCAAAGGTCACTCTTTCGAGGATGCCAATGTTCACATTTTGGACAGAGAGGACAGATGGTTTGCAAGCTCCTTTGACTGAAGGTGTTGTAGTATGACGTGTTTAAATGTAAAGGAACCCACCCACCACTTTAATCACACTCTAGATCTTGTTTTAACATATGGCAAAGAAACTGAACATTTAACAGTGTTTCCTGAAAACCCTCTCCTGTCTGATCATTTCCTGATAACATTTACATTTACAATAGTTGATTACACAGCAGTGGAGAGTAGACTTTATCACAGTAGATGTCTTTCTGAAAGAATAAGAATAATAAGTTTAAGAATATAATCCACCCACTGTTATCATCTTCAATGCCCTATACCAACATAGAGCAGAGCAGCTACCTGAATGCTACTCCAACAGAGGTTGATTATCTTGTTAATAATTTTACCTCCTCACTACGTACGACTCTGGATACTGTAGCTCCGGTGAAAACTAAGGTCTCTAATCAGAAGTACCTGACTCCGTGGTATAATTCTCAAACACGTAGCCTAAAGCAGATAACTCGTAAGCTGGAGAGGAAATGGCGTGTCACAAATTTAGAGGATCATCATTTAGCCTGGAGAAATAGTTTGCTGATTTATAAGAAAGCCCTCCGCAAAGCCAGAACATCTTACTATTCGTCACTGATTGAAGAAAATAAGAACAACCCCAGGTTTCTCTTCAGCACTGTAGCCAGGCTGACAAACAGTCAGAGCTCTTTTGAGCCAACCATCCCTTTAACGTTAACCAGTAATGACTTCTTCACAAATAAAATTTTTATCATTAGAGAAAAAATTACCAATAATCATCTCACAGATGTAATATTATCTACAGCTACTCTTAGTACCATTGATGTTAAGTTAGACTCTTTTTCTCCAATTGATCTTTCTGAGTTAACTTCAATAATTACTTCCTCCAAACCATCAACGTGTCTTTTAGACCCCATTCCTACAAAACTGCTCAAAGAAGTCCTGCCATTAATTAATTCTTCGATCTTAAATATGATCAACCTATCTCTAATAATCGGCTATGTACCACAGGCCTTCAAGCTGGCTGTAGTTAAACCTTTACTCAAAAAGCATCTCTAGACCCAGCAGTCTTAGCTAATTATAGGCCAATCTCCAACCTTCCTTTCATATCAAAAATCCTTGAAAGAGTAGCTGTCAAACAGCTAACAGATCATCTGCAGAGGAATGGCTTATTTGAAGAGTTTCAGTCAGGTTTCAGAGCTCATCACAGCACAGAAACAGCTTTAGTGAAGGTTACAAATGATCTTCTTATGGCCTCTGACAGTGGACTCATCTCTGTGCTTGTCCTGCTAGACCTTAGTGCAGCGTTCGATACTGTTGACCATAATATCCTATTAGAGCGATTAGAACATGCTGTAGGTATTACAGGTACTGCGCTGCAGTGGTTTGTATCATATCTATCTAATAGACTCCAATTTGTGCATGTAAATGGAGAGTCCTCTTCACACACTGAGGTTAATTATGGAGTTCCACAGGGTTCAGTGCTAGGACCAATTCTGTTTACATTATACATGCTTCCCTTAGGCAGCATCACTAGAAGACAGCATACATTTTCACTGCTATGCAGATGACAACCAGCTCTATCTGTCCATGAAGCCAGATAACAAACACCCATTAGTTAAACTGCAGGAATGTTTTAAAGACATAAAGACCTGAACTTTCTGCTTCTTAATTCAGATAAAACTGAGGTTATTGTACTCGGCCCTGAAAATCTTAGAAATATGGTACCTAACCAGATTCATACTCTGGATGGCATTACCTTGGCCTCCAGTAATGCTGTGAGGAACCTTGGAGTCATTTTTGACCAGGACATGTCCTTCAACGCACATATTAAACAAATATGTAAGACTGCTTTCCTCCATTTGCGCAACATCTCTAAAATTAGAAATATCCTGTCTCAGAGTGACGCTGAAAAACTAGTTCATGCATTTATTACTTCCAGGCTGGACTACTGTAATTCATTATTATCAGGATGTCCAAAAAACTCGCTGAAAAGTCTTCAGCTGATCCAAAATGCTGCAGCAAGAGTACTGACAGGGACTAGAAGGAGAGAGCATATTTCTCCTGTTTTGGCTTCCCTTCATTGGCTTCCTGTTAAATCCAGAATTGAATTCAAAACCCTGCTCCTCACATACAAGGTCTTAAATAATCAGGCCTCATCTTATCTTATTGACCTTGTAGTACCATATCACCCTATTAGAGCACTTCGCTCTCACTCTGCAGGCCTACTTGTTGTTCCTAGAGTATTTAAAAGTAGAATGGGAGGCAGAGCCTTCAGTTTTCAGGCCCCTCTTCTGTGGAACCAGCTTCCAGTTTGGATTCGGGAGACAGACACTATCTCTACTTTTAAGATTAGGCTTAAAACTTTCCTTTTTGCTAAAGCATATAGTTAGGGCTGGATCAGGTGACCCTGAATCCTCCCTTAGTTATGCTGCAATAGACGTAGGCTGCCGGGGATTCCCATGATGCATTGAGTTTTTCCTTTCCAGTCACCTTTCTCACTCACTATGTGTTAATAGACCTCTCTGCATCGAATCATATCTTTTATTAATCTCTGTCTCTCTTCCACAGCATGTCTTTTATCCTGTCTTCCTTCTCTCACCCCAACCAGTCACAGCAGATGGCCCCGCCCCTCCCTGAGCCTGGTTCTGCCGGAGGTTTCTTCCTGTTAAAAGGGAGTTTTTCCTTCCCACTGTCGCCAAAGTGCTTGCTCATAGGGGGTCATATGATTGTTGGGTTTTTCTCTGTATCTATGAAGCGCCTTGAGGCGACTTTTGTTGTGATTTGGCGCTATATAAATAAAATTGAATTGAATTGAATTGAATTGAATTAAATGTGTGTGTGTTTCTATCTTCCAGTGTATTGCTTCTGGGAGCACGTTATCCTCTCTGGGGGATCTTGTGAGCGTCTGGCCAAAGGATTAGCATAAAAATAGGAGTATGTTACAGGGGCAGAGACAGAAAATGAGCTGTACACCCACACAATGTCAAGGTGCATTACAGGAGGTGGTTTACATATTAAACTTACTGGCTGAAGTCAGAGAGGTGCAGGGAGGCTGTGAGGAGACACCTGAAAGATACTGAAATTACAGCACAGGCCAACAATTATTTAACCTCGTCATCTCATAAGAGCATTATTCCTGATGTGTTGAAAGCCATGTGCATCCCATTCACCTTATTATATGCCTGCTCTTTTAATGTTTTGAAAAATGAATAGCTTGGCCTTCTCTCTGATCTTTAGCTGTGAATCTATAGATGCTAACTCACAACATTTTATTCTTGAATTGCATCAAGATGGTGCCGCCCTTAAAACAAAAACAAATAAACAAACAAACATAAAAGATGGACATATCCACAGAAATTGGTTTTGGAAGTTACTGCTTGTGGAATGACAAGTGGAATACTAAGTTATCAGCTAATGCACTTGAGACTGGCTCTACATCTACATGTAACAGTATACATGTCAGTCAAAGAAGCCAAGCCAAGTATCCAAATGGGTAAATTATATACATACATCTAGCACTGTATTATTTCTTTTAAATGCTGTTTACTTTGACATTTTAACAAGGGAGCACATAATAAGTTGTAAGAACTACAATTCTTACTGGTTTCATTTTTCAGTCCCATGCTTGATGTTTGGTTCACCAATCAGCACCTCTAATGTTGCAACAGTTCTCAGCTCTGCTGTGCGCTATTTTCTGACAGACTTGGAGAAACCAAACCTATTTTCTCCTCAAATGAAATGAGTTATTGATTTCTGATTATTCCCAAACACAAACTAATGCATTCTGACCACATCACTGTAAGTCACTGCTCTTTGACAGTGAATACTCATATGGACCTTGATAAATTCAGATGCATTCTTTATGTTGTCTGGTGTTCCCTAAAGAGCGGCTGTAGGCCTTTAATTAAATATCAGCCAACACAAAGTATGTTCTGTACTCTGTTTATACCTTTGGCAAGAAAAAGATTAATAGATTTTAGTCTGTTTTCCCCTGAAAGCACTCTGGGCACATTGCTATTCTGAAAACGTCTGATACCAAGGATAGAAACATATAACAATGTCTTGGGGAAACTACACTGTATATGCAAGTGATAATAAGTGTCAGAAAGCTAAAGGCGAGAAAATTGCGCTTACGAAAAGAGGGATTACAGTTCACCACTTGGATGGGTTGATAAAATGTGGGTATCCCATTCTTGAACAAAAACTCTGACGTTAACACATAGAAAGGTGTAACAGTATGACATTGGTAAAGGGGAAACTTTAAAGAGCACTGACTAATTCAGAGCCTTCTAAACTAATAAGCCAACCAAGCATGAACACCGCCTCCAATTCCTTCGGGCCATGTGCACATTCTAATGTAACCAAAACTTGGCAAAACACAATAATTCCAACTGTGTTTTGTATCATAAAGTAATACTGTTGACATGAAGAAAAAAAATGCTCTCAAATGATGGAAACGGCCAATGGGATGTGTTCTGTTTGATGTTCACTTGATACATAATGTATGTATGTATTAGGTGGCTGTAAATAAAGTTGCGCTCTCTCAGGGGAGTGTTCATTCATTCATCAAGGCTGATGTGTGTTTATTCCTCCCTAATTATCGCCGGTACAGTTTGCTGTCCACGTCGGATTTCTTTGCACATTTCATACTTCTGCTAACAAATACAAACTAAATCACATTGGAATACCAGCAAATTCAATGATCTGATGGAATTTGATAGGTTTCTCCCACCTCACCTTGGAACACACGAGCAGTGAGAGGCAGAATTATGAGCATTTTGAGCCGGACACCTATCGGTTATCAATTTTGATGTGGGGAGTGAAAAAAAAAGTCTGACTGGTTTGTAAAGGTGGGAGGTAGTGTAGGTGTGGGAGGTGTGGAGAAATGGTGGAATAAGTGAATATGTGAATAAGTGTATTTTCGCAGGTTTTAATTTGCAGCTTCAAATTCATAAACAGTGCAATTTCACCATATTGGATAATTGAGAACCTTACAGCTGTTTGTAATTTCTGTTGCTGTAAAAATGATGCTGCTGACAAAGTCACCATCAGATAAAATAACCACTTTTAGCAAATAGGCAGAAATCTGATACAACATGGATTGGATATGTTAAAGATAATGATGTTTCTCTTGGTGTTATTTACAAGTAAATAAGTTAGATGTTAGAAGCACCAGAGGCTAGTTTGAGTCTGTGAGGGCAAAACAGAATCAGTAGCACCTCACAAAGGCGTAATGTTCTCTTTTACTTAGTGACTGATGTCTTTGCTATGTGATGCTTGCAAGTTGACTTCTGTCTGTTGGCTGCATGCAGATCTGACTTTCTCGCCAATTACTTTTGATTTTTGAGAACTGACATTTAACGTACCAGAAAGTCATCTGCCTTGTAGATTCGACCTTTGGTTGCTACCTGCACAGTAAACACAGACAGATTCCACTTCACAAACGCAGCACTATTAGATCTCACCAGTGCCACTCAGCTCTCTTTCTGGCTTTCTTTGACTCAGAAAGAAACTGGAAGCCCAACTGAAAGGCTGAATTTTCAACCTCTACCAAATCTGTGAGAATGAACATTAATGTGACGACTTGAGCTTGTTCAGCAGCAGCGAGAGTCTTTACATGTACACAGAAATATGACTGAACTCACTTCATTGGCTCCCAGTTTAATATAGAATTACCTCCAAAATCCTTCTATTCATAAAACTCTAAATGGTTTGGTTTCCCACTACATCTCTGACTTGCTCAACGTCTGTAACCCAGTCAGACCTTTCAGGCACGGACTTTTTAACTGTTCCCAGAATTTAAGCCAAGTGGGGGTGCTTTCAGTGACTGTGGTCCTGCTCTCTGGAACAAGCTGCCTGCTGACCTGAAGTCAATCAAATCTGTACACGCATTCAAAAACAGACTCAAAACCCTTTCATTATCACAAGCCTACACTCAGCAGCTGAGTGTGTGTGTCTTTGTGTGTAGGTTAACTTGTATTGTGCTTCTTTATAAAATTTTACTTTGCCATTTTCATTGTAAAAATAGGATTTTATATTATTGTTTTTAATCTTCTGTGTTGAGCACATTTTATATGAGTATAATGAAATGTGCTATTCAAATAAACTTGCCATTGTTCACAGTTTTTGTTAGGTGTTGAAGCTACGAAAGAGGTGTTACTGACAAAATCACTAAGTTTGCAAGCGTGACATGAAGTGATGGTCAATTCTGTAAAATGCTCGAGCTGTGACCACATTACTTTAGAAATAAGAACTTTTACCTGTAAACCAAAAATCCACAAAAAAGATACATGTAGTCGTATATATGTGTAAGATGAGCATGTTTGAACAACTTCACTAAACATAGTTTAATTAAAGAGAAGGAAACTATCAAAGAGACGACAGTCTTTGTCTCCCCAAAACAGCCCTGAAAGAAGGTGCAGCGTGATTATTCCAGTGGGAGGAAACAACAATAACAGTGACTTTCTCTAGATTTTGACCATTAATGTATACATCTACGTGTAAATTGTGTTTCTTAAAGGAGTTTTTGTTATTGTTTGTTGCATCCGTGTGAGCCAAAACGTCAGAGTGTCGCAGTGTTGCTGCGATTAGCCACAAGGTTCGAGGTTTAAATCTGGTGGCCGTTTGAGGTTGTGATGAAAGAAAGTGTCCTTTTCACATTTGAACTAAATGCAGATGCAAACGAGTTTGTTTTTATGTGTTTTTTCCAACAACCTAAGAAAATCGGTTTATATATTTCACTTTTTAACTAAATTTCAATGTTCTCTAGACATCAACCAAAGTCATTGTCAATATCTTTTCAGCTTTTAACTTGTGAAAGTATTTTTGCTTCGTGGGATTTTGCCTCAGTTATAAGAAGCCGTGGGACAACCAAAGATTTTCTTATGCTAAGTAGTGAGTAAGCTACAAATTGCACTGTAAAAGATTACCAAGTCATCCCTGACTGGCAACTATGCTCCCCCAAGACGTTCTCATATGTGGGCGTATTTTGGTGCATCCTTCCTGACTTTTCTGGGTCAAGCTCTGAGTACAAAGTTAGGCCTAACAAGCCCCAAGAACCTAGGTCACATGTGAGAAAAACAGCAAACAACAACCATAAGTTTTTTCTCTCTTTTCAGTCTTTTGTTCCACCCTTTTGATAACCTCAAGCACAGGCAGTTACAAGCCAGTGAAAGCCTTCCCTTTGTTTGGGCCCCATGGGTGTTTTGTTTGTTGCCTTCTGACTATGCATGAGATTTTTTTCATTCTTTCATTTTTGCTTACGCTTACTTTCATGTGTGGCTGTGTTAAAATGTGGGAAAGAGAAAATAGCCTAATTCGAGTTTGTCTCTCTGAGAAGCTGTAAGTGTAGACTGGAGAGTTTATGTGTCTATGAACACATGAATTTACACCCAGATAAACTGATGAATGGTTTGTTGGTTTAACCCCACTGTCTCTTTTTGTTTCTCTGTCAATGTTTGGTGTCTGAGGACACATTCAGTTCTTAGTGAACTCCAGCTGAACTGACTGCACTGAATCATAAATGTCACTGAATGAACCAGAAGCTCTTTTTCTAAGTCTCTCCGTCTGATGATTCAAACTATTGTGAGCTAAATATGGAGAACAGAGTGTGCTACTCAGGGTGAGATTTACTAAAAAGAGCAAATTAGCATGATGACACTATTGCAAAAATTCTGAAAACTTTAGCAGGTAAACAACTAACAGTGTACCAATTTATAATCAGGGACAGGCAGTTTATTGCAGTAATACCTAATTAATGGGTCATAAATAAGAAGACTCGATGAGTACAGTGTAAGTGTAGGATTTATGAATGCGCGTCTCTCCGGAAACAAGAGGGCAGCTCGGGAGCAGCAGCTGAAGAAGAATCGATATAGTCGATATAGATGAAGCATGTCTTGGGACACTGATGTCGACTATGTGTGTGTGATGAAACAAACAGTCCTGAGAAATCTGTGATAAAAAAAAGCTACTTTTCTTTACAATATGCTGCAAATATGACAAAATGATAAATAAATAAATAAATAAAAGCGATACGAATCAAAAGAATCACAATGGGTTAAAGTTTAGTTGGGGACTGATAAAAGACAGTGATATAGCATCTATATAAATTTTATATCTTTATGATACATTTATTATTTAGCATGTTTATTTATATCAATATACTGCATTAAACAAAGATTTTATTTGACTTTATTTTAGCAATTTGTGTTGTGTTGTATGTTTTGTTTATTGTTGTTGTTTTTCCCAACAATACAATCACGATTATTTTCTTTCTTCACTGATCATATCAAGACTTAGAACAGTTTAATCAAAGCAAAAATTCGCATGTCATATCATGATTGCCTGAGGTTACAGTTGAGATTAGGTTTGGGGTTCCCACTGGTGACAACTTAGACCTCCAGTGATAACTTTCTACTTTTAGTCTATTTCGTCTGCATTTTTGACACTTCCTAACCTAAAAACACAAACCTCAGCACTACACTGTAAAATTGCGTAGAAAAACAGAAAATGTCCTGGTAAGTTTGATAATTTTAGTTCGTGGACCTTTCCGTCAGTGGTGAAATGGAAAATTCTGTTGATTTAGAGCATATTCTCTGTAGTATTTTTGGACATTTCCTTCAACTCTCAAATGGAAAATTCAGTTTATTGACAGTATATTTTCTCTACCATTAGCAAATATTTTCTGTTAATAAAAAAATGGAAAATTCTCTTTAAATCACATTTCAGGCACTTTTTTTTTTTTTTTTTTACCGTGACTCATCAAATGTACTTCTTTATATCGTTAACCATACATTTCTATACAAATTAAACTTTCTACACCATTTACTCAAACATTTTTTAATTTACAGTTCTTAAATTCATCTGTGTTAGTACACAAACATGCTGGTACCTTTAACGTTAAATAGCCTTTTATTCTCCTTAACTCAAAAACTATAATAAAATATAATGAAAGCATCCATTTCCACATAAAATGAATAAACAGCAAAATAACACAATCGTTACAATTTTGGCATTTTTATTTTACTTGAAATCATTTTGTTCTCATGTAAATGTGTTCATATGCATTCAAGTGGCTCCAAAGTGTTTTCTTCCAACAGGATACCGGACAAACAAACATTTAAAAATATCCAGAATGCCTTTAAGCTAGAATCACTGCCTTGTGGTTGTTTTGCCTCAGGCAAACAGTTAAGTCGTGGTTTAAATCCATGTCTGTGCACAGTATACACATGTAGTCAGTTATGACCAAAAACTCACCTTTGATTACTGACTTGCATTTACTTCATCAGTGAATCTGAGTGAACATTTGTCCTGCATTAACACTGTGGCGTCTTTACCTTACAATATAAAGTGACTTGAGACAAGATTTGTTGACTGTTAACTGGTGCTATATGAATAAAACTGAACAGATCTAAAGGTGTTCCTGAAGTTTGGGTTTAGAACAGGACATATGGATGACCACAGCCCTCTGAGCACACGGCTAACAGGACGTTCCCTCCATATATTAAAAACTAAAATACACAGAATAAAACACTGAGACTTTTAAACCATAAACAGCAGCTAAGTGAATAACGATCTGTGTCCACACTCCTCCTGTGTCCACAAATCCTCAGCAGTGACAATGCTTAAACACCACAGTTCAAAATCCTCAGTGCACACCTTTTTTCTCCACTGTGCTTAAGATGCTCTCAGCTGTTTAACTTTAGGTAGGGGAGAAAGGTTTGACATATTTCACAAGCAGTAAATGTTAAAGAAGCCTCTGAAAATGAGGTCACGGTTACTTCCTAAGAAAACACCTCTGCTTGTGCTCACAGACTAAATTGCAACAAATAGGACAATAATAAGACAAGACGACTAGGTGACACCAGAGGCTAGGACAGGAGCAAGCATGAAGTGAGACGCTGTGTGTGTGTACATGTGTGCACACATGTTCTTGGTACCTCTCTTCATATACCAGTGTGACAAAGTCCTGTATGCAGCCTTCAGTCTGCATGTTCAGTCAGTCAGTTTTACAGTCATTATGACCCTTTGCATTTTAAAAATGATCTATGTTAAAATAAAACGCAATAATTTCACATTTCCTATTTTTTTCTTAAATGTGTAAGTTCATTCTGTTATTAATTTTGCATTATGGGAGGTAAAAAGAATAAAAAAAGGACAATTTCTACTTAGAACTGCCAATGACGTCATTTTAAACCCACAGAAATGAATGTAATATAACACTGTCAAAAATTGTGGTGTTAAAACTATCAAAATGTGTTGTTGACCTACAATCTGTCAAACATATCTCTCATAAATGATATGAAATCATTTTGAGACAGAAAGAACATACATCAGTTTTTGGCAAAAGTCGCTTTGAACACAGCAGGTAACATAATACAGCAATTTCGTTAATTTTATAGATGACTTTATTATAATTTTATTATTTAACTTTATTTATTTAACTTTATACCTTTATTCATATAAAATGTAAATCATGTAGAATACAGCTTACTCTGTAGTATAAACAAGAATATTAGACATAAAAAAACAAACAAACATTGGCAACATACATTTTGATATGGGTGGTCCCATAGCATTAGCTGAGATAACTAGATGTGATTGATAAATAAATAAATGTAGATGGTCCCTTTGAGAATAATTACTGTAGTGCCAAATGAGTTGTGGATGTGATATTGAGCCTGGTCACAGCCGGGAAGGGTGTGATAATATGCTTGCTGGATGTACAGAGCAGTGAGGGAACTATAGCTGAACTGACCAGAGAGTGGAATACTAATCCAAGTAAAATCAGGTTCACAGCTGTATTTTATTGTTTGTTTTTAATCTTTATTAATTATTATTAATCTTTCTTATTCTGACACCCATCCATCCATTCTCTTCTGCTTATCTGCTCCAGGGTCACGGGGAGAACAAGGAAACTTATTATACATACATATATATATATATATATATATATATATATATATATATATAAAATGAAAGAACCTCAGAACCTTAATCGTTTGTAAATCTAGCAAAACCTCAAAGCATCTTAAATTCTTATTTTGTCGAGTCATCTGGCAGTTCCAGTGTTAAGCTAATTAGAAACTAAATTGTCTCCAGAGAAATAAAAAGCCAGTAATAAAAATCAGCACTGCCAGTTTATTGTTGGACAGGTTTCATATTGTTTAAACACAATAAAACTGCTGACATTGTTGCACTGAATAAGAAAATTGGCAGTTCTGTGGAGCTTAAATTCCCACAAAAACAACAATAATTGAAATGGTTTACTCATTTACTTTCAAATTTCTGAAACTTTGTTTGTGACAGAACTTATCTAGCAGAGAGACATGACTCCATTCTCCTTTTGTCTTTATTGTCCTCAGTTCAGGTTTGGAGTTTACATGCAGCCCAGCATATCATCAGCAGCCAGTCTGAACTCTGACCTCCTAGAAATAGAAAATCAGAGAATCAGTATACTCCTTAAAGATTTTCCAAAGATTCACGAAATGTCAGTTTTCTACACACTCATAGATCGCAACACATTAAATGTGCTTTCACTGTCGTTAAGCAACTTGTTGTCTGCCATGCCACAAAAACAATAATAATAATAATCTCGAACTGTAATTACCGTGAAATAAAAATGTCTCACCAGCTGTAATGGAGCTGTGATAGCGTGCCTTGACAAGAAGGTCTGTACATGAAGAACTTTACCTAGAACCTACCTAGTAGATTTTCATTATCATATAAAATATCACATCTGTCAATAGTGTTAAGTCAGTGCCTTCACTAATAACCAAAACTTGTGACATGAAGGTGTGCACATAAATGTGTACATGACGTTAACGCCTGCACCGCTGCCCTCTCTGAAAAGAACGCGCCTTTGTGGAGCAGCTATTACGATCCAGTATCTCAACGAGAGAAAACAGAAGGAGAGGATTCTGTCTTGTGGTTTGATTTTTAAACATTGTTCCCAAAGTTAATGTTTGTTAATGTTGATGTTGATTGGGGTTAAAGTTATAATTTGCTGGATATCACACAAGGGGCACAACAGAATGGGAAGATCCATCAAACCTAACACATACTAGCAATTATAGTATTTTCAAAGTCAAAGGTGTCTAAAATAAGTAATTTCTTGTTTTGCTATACCATAATATTACACTATTAATAACAGTGTAAGAGGCTTTGGAAAGTAATGATGGAGCTTCTGTAAACCTGGAGTTGCTCTGCACTACATAACTATCATGTTCTTCAGCATGGAAAGCAGGATCTTCTAAAATCATGCAATGTTCAAGAAAGCCAGCAGGAGCAGCAGCTGGAGATGAAATAACCCAACCAGAAAGGGCCAGCACAGTTAGTTCCACCCTGCTACGATACAACACAAGATGAGGAATAAAACCCAGCAGTGGCCGTGTGCCTACTTCAGAGGTAAGCGTCATCCATACTGGAGCATCTCCATCAAAGCAATCTGTACACCTGTGCAGGTGGATTACTCTCAGGCTGCTTCTTTCGGAGCTGTGCAAAGTGAAAGAGCATTCACATGCATTCATTCAGGCATAAATAAACAACAATACACTCATCTTCCTGACTTCTGTGCATCACAACTGACAATTCAAACTATGATGCATGTGTTTAGAAGAGAGTGTATGATGGATATAGGCAAGTCTCCCACTCATTGGGATGTACATGACCAGAAACTGTTACGTTCACTATAAACTAAGAAAGTTGGGGATGGAATTAAATCAAGAACTCACTTATGAAGGATCTACAATCTATTACCAGCAGGAAAAGCTGCAGCCCCCCTGTGACCCTGAATTTGAAGTGGTAGAAAAGGGAAAAATGTAAGTGGTTTTTGGTGTTTATTCATCAGAATGCCAAGATATGGGAGAATAAATACATACTGTGACTGGGCGTACTCACATGTTCAGGGCCTGACCCCAAAAGTCCAGTTCATTTGACTAGTGTGACTGCTTGAAAAGGTTGGCATAGGGTTTGATTTACCTGGACTCTGGCACAGTAGGCACCCAATGTGATTGGTGACACTGGCACAATGGTGGATGTTCATGTTAAGATAAATAAACAAGAAGATAAATGGACTGGTGCTACAATCCAGTGCTTCATTCATTATTCATTATTCTTCATTTATATGGTTTCTACCCATCATGCACAAACTCAGTTTTCCAATAGATGCATCAGAGAAATTTAACAAGGACATTTTGGAGGTGCCAGGAACAGAACCACAGTTAGCAGATGTTATGCTTAACCTTTGGAGTTTTGTTACTTGTCATTGTGTGGACCGCCTTATCCTCAGTTGAGGTGTATTTCCTTTGTTTGGTGTTTCAAGCTTTGCAAAATATCTCTTATAACAGATTCCTTAGTTAAATTCTCAGTTTAATCTTTAGGGTTTGGTTATAGTTTCCACTTTCCTTGTGTCGTATCTATCCTAGTTTCACTAAGCTCAGTTCCCCAACTGTCTGCACCTGTTTTGTTCTCCCCAGCTGTGATCACTTCCTTGTGTATCCCTTTGTGTTTAAGTAACTTACAATTTAGCTCTCTGTCGGTGAACTAGTTTTCCCAGCCCGTGATGTTTGTAGTTAGTCTATTTTCTGCTCTCATGATTTCATTAACTTCCTGGATTTCGTCACCTGTTGGACTTTTGTTTCTATTGGACTTCAGATTATCATTAAAGGTACATTTTAAACACATAAAAACACATGTCATGTGACAGTTTCAGTCATGGTTGAACTAAAGAGCTACATAATTACCATCAATAATAAGAATCATTGTGAACTATTAATCGTGCAAAGCTACTCTACAACGACTACGACTACATTACTAAGATTTAAATAATAAAATGTGGAGCTGGAAATTTGCACAATAGGTCCACTTTACTAAAAAAAACAAATTGATCGCTGGACACTTTGATCTATAACAATCTATTAAACATGGAAACTTTTATTTTAGGATGAACTTATATATCCTACCAGGTCCTTTCACATTTAGCAATACAATGATAGTTAATTGTTAATTTATGAAAAAAAGTCAATATTTTGTTAAGCTTAATATTGCAGGATATTAATATTGCGCCGGAGAAGCACCCGAGAAGACATCGTGGAAGCTTCCTGTCCATCCAGTGTAGATGTTAGTGAAACTGTTGGGAAGACAACGTTGGAGAAACGTGAACATTTTATTTGTACTGTATAATCTGCAGATTCTGCAAATCTGCAACTATCCTTTGAAGCGCCGCTCCTCTAAAACAGCAATAAGGATAATTATTGGGCCATATGTAAATAACAAAATAACTTTATAACTTAAAGCAAAATTGGGAAACGTAAAGTCCAAAACAGTCAAACAATACTGTTTGGTCTGGGTCTGAACAGAGCGCGTTGTGTGTGACGTCTTCTTTTGCGCATGCGGGCCGCTTTGAGGGTTCACACTAGAGCGTGTTTGCTGTCACATTTTATTTGTAGTGTGAAGTGTTGGGTAAGTTACTTTAAATTAGTAACTTAGTTACATTACTAGTTACTTCTAGCAAAAGTAACTCAGTTACTTCAAGTTACTTATTACTTTCAAAGTAACTAGTTACTAGGGAAAGTAACTTTGGTTTTACTCAGAATTCTGTTGTTAATGTGTTGCTCCCATAACTGGATACCCAGCAAGATTGCCAGTCTTCTAGCTTGCTTACTCGCCACAAGTGCAGTGTGCCACCTACCAATAGAAAGGAAAAGATAATCTGCATTCCACGAGAGAAATCCCACGCCTGGACCGTCGTTGACCATGATTCTAGCCTACGTCACAGCGTCACGTGCACTTTTTACATCCAACACGAAAACTGCAGTCGTGGTGCTTTCGATTGTACTCAGAACTCGGAAATTCTGCCTTCCGAGTAGGAAGATGCAGGCAACACCAGATGGTGAATGGACTGATTCTTATATAGTGCTTTTCTACTCTCCCGGAGTACTCAAAGCGCTCTATACAACATGCCTCATTCACCCATTCACACAAGCACTTCTAAACTCAAGTGCAAACTAAACTACATTCACACACATTCATACTCCGATGAACGCATCGGAGGGCAACTTGGGGTTTGTATCTTGCCCAAGGATATTTGGCATGCAGACTGGGGAAGCCAAGGATCAAACTACCAACCTTCCGATCAGTAGCTGATCTGCTCTACGGGACTGTTGGCAAATCTAATAATTAACCTTACGAACAAAATAAAGCTCAACATCAGTAACATCATAGCACCCGCCCAGCTGTATAGAAACTCCGTCATGCTAGCTAGTACCCAGTACGAAAAAGTCAGCATAATGAAAATAAACTCCACCTAAACTTGGTTTATATCTGACCCAGATAGACTGCAGGTCATAACTTCTTACCTGAAGTTCAGTTCACCTGACACTCGGACCGGCGGCCGCCTCGGGTCTCTCCTCCTCCTGCCTCCCCTTTCCCTCGTCCACCTGCTGGCCTCCACCACTTGCTAATCTTACTGAAACTGTGGAAGCTCCGCGATACCACCGCAAGAAGTAACGAATAACGACCCTATCTAAATCCCAGTAACGATTAATGAGTTCCTGATTTTGGCATAATAACTAGTTACCGTGCTCGTTACCACAATAATAACGTAGTTACTGTAACGCGTTACTTAATAACGCATTAGTCCCTACACTGGTAGTGTGAACAAGCAGACAAAAAAATCGTATTTGATCAAAAAATCGGAATTGAGCATTAAGACCTGCAGTGTGAACGTAGCCTTAGTAAGTTGATGCTCAGACCTCTCTGTGTTTTAAAGTGCATCACTTTGTGTAGTAATGATTGTTTTCATGACTCCACATGTAAGTGCCGCGTTAACGTGTTGTGAAGTGGCAAAGAACAAGCAGAGTCCAGGGACAGCTAAAGCAGGTGAGGTATTCAGAGCCACTGTTATGCTCAGCTGATAAATCTCCCATAACTTGCATCTCACACGCACATTTCAGTTCAGTGGTTTTCTGTTACTCCTAATCAGGATACCTGCCTGCTGCTCTTCACTTTAGAATCTTCTTTTAAACAGTGGCTAATTCTTTTCTATTTATTTTTACTTAAAATAAAAATGCAGAATTTGCCCCACATCTCTATGACTTTTCATGGGATATTAAGATTTTTGGTATTCAGGATAATAATGGTACAGTCAGAAAAATGCAGTTTTGACTTGTTATTTCTATGGTTTGATAGCTCGTTGATGGAAAGTTAATACAGAAAACATGGCACAGCAGACACTGAACATTCCAGTATAGGATCAATAATTTCAGTAATACAATATATATCCTTACACCTCTTTTCAATGCTGTAGGAATAACACAGTCTCACACCATTTTGTGAAATAGTTCCTCTAAACTACCCATTTGTGTTTCTGATCATAAACTATCGATTTTTGTATTACACTTCATATTATTACTTGTGTGCTCCTTGTTATGTTCTTTTTTCCTTATTGATTGTCTCATGTGTGCTGGTTAATTTGATGTTCACAGACTTAGGATTATTAATTTTTAAGATGCAACAAGGTCCATATTCATAGGTTGTAAAGGGTTTTTACTGCTCACATTCACTTTTGAGTCTTACACGTCACAGATTTTTACACATTTTCTTATATTATTAACATTTCCATAATTATGAGCCATTAAGCATGTGTGCCTGCTTTGACCGGACAAAATACATGTTGGAGATACAAATAGAAATATACCTAGCGCTTAAATGCATTTGTTACAAAAAGAAAAGTGTTAATTTGCACCTGAATTCACATTTGACTATTTTAGGTTGTGCTCTGAAAGTAGACTGGTAGGTAGCAAAAAAGCACTGTGGATGTCACTTGTCCCAATACTTTTTCCAATAACCTGCCATTGATTCTGTTCATCTGGACGTAGCGTTTACAGTGGGAGAAACATTTCGTCACTCATCCAAGTGACTTCTTCAGTCTCAGCTGACTGCAGGTTTCCCCAACCTTATAAACAGTACATTTGCATAATGACTGAAATTAGCACCAATAGTAAACAATGGGCAGTGTCTTAATCTTAAATATGTAAATTTCATGGCCATTGATCAGCAACCACTGATGAATGCCCATCGATCAATGAGAATTGATCAATGGCCATTTTCACCTAACAAATTTGCATATTAATGATCAAGAAACTGACCTCCTATCCCCTGTTTGTCAGTGGTGCTAGTTTCATTTATTATGCAAATGTACTGTTTATAAGGTTGGGGAAACCTGCGGGCAGCTGAGACTGAAGAAGTCACTTGGCTGGGTGCTGAACCGTTTCCCCACTATGAATGCTACGTCCAGATGAACAGAATCAACCTTTTGGGTTTTCCTTACCTGGAAGATTGAACATGCATCAAGACTGTCATTGATTCCTTCTCTTGCTCGTTCTTGAACCAGAATACAGAAGGTACCCTTTCATTCTCCAAAAGTTGATTCTGTTCATCTGGATGTAGCGTTTTGTGGGAGAAATGTTTCGTCACTCATCCAAGTGACTTCTTCAGTCTCAGCTGACTGCGGGTTTCCCCAAATCTTATAAACAGTAGATTTGCATAATGACTGAAACCAGCCCACTGAAGGAACAATGGGCTGGGAGGTCAGTTCCTTAATCATAATTATGCAAATTCTCATGACCATTGATCAACAACCACTGACCAAAACCCACTGATCAAAGCCCACTGGCAATGGTACTCAATGGCCATGAGTACGATTCACAGAGAGTTGGGGAATGGCTGCAATCACAGTATTGTAAGATGGCGAAAGATGTACCCTTAGGTAGGTGGCTTTCATTATTTGACCTTTGTCAAAAGTGCACAGTGATTAAGAACTGCTGATTTTCAGTGCCTCTAACATGTTAGGCTTTAGTCACACAGGCCAGAGACTGGGTGGCGCCCAGTGGGGACCTCTAATAAACGTATATTTCACAAATGGTTTGAGAGTGATTTCTGGATTGAGTGAAATTTGAAAAACTGTGGTTTTGCCATGATCATTTGCAGTTTGCATAGAAGATGCTGACTTCTCTGCACTTGCTATCTAAACACCAAGCAGTACTGAAGCTTGAAAAAGTGTGATGCAAACACAACAAGTCAGCATCTTCTATACAAAATATGGGCATCTGTGGCAACCTGCTAGTGGCCAAAGCAATTGCAAGAAGATTCTTGGTGCAGCAACATGTCTCTGTGTTCGATGCATCAGGTGCAACTTGAGTTTTAGTATCTGACCCAAAGATACTTTAACATTGAGACTAGGGGAGCTAGACACTAAACAACTGATCTTCTGATAATTTCTTCTAATAGACAACCTACTCTATCTGTTTTAGACAGCAAACACGTTCCTGCAACCACTCGTGAACTGGATAGGGGAACAAAATTTATTTATAAGCACATTTAAAAACAACACGGGTTGAGCCAAAGTGCTGTACATAGTAGAGATAAAATAGTAAACATACATAGTAATTATTATAACAGACTAGTCTGTTGTAATGCGCAGTGATGCGGACGCTGCACCGGTCCATCATGGTGAAGAGGGAGCTGAGTGTAAAAGCGAAGCTCTCAATTTTCCGGTCGATCTACGTCCCTACCCTCACCTATGGTCACGAGCTGTGGGTAGTGACCGAAAGAACGAGATTGCGGATACAAGCGGCGAAAATGAGCTTCCTCCGAAGGGTGGCTGGCCTCTCCCTTAGAGATAGGATGAGAAGCTCAGCCATCCGGGAGGGGCTCAGAGTAGAGATGATTGTTTACCTAAGGCTCTAATGTTTTCCTGATGATGGGCATTGTAAGCAATGTTATGAGATGTTCAGCATTTGCTTTTATTTGTCAGTCATCATAATGTCTTGGATTGTTGGTGTAGACATTACAATTATGTATTTGTTAAATATATCCTATTTTTTTCAAACTTTTACTGTGTATTTTAAGGATAACAAGATACTGCTCAGAGCCAGTTCCAGCCATCATAGCACAAAATGCATAGTTATACCTTGGACAGGTTCCCAATTTATCAACAGACAACAATATACTCTCAAACATTTTGTAAATGTATGCATAGGTTAAATATGAAAAGCAATGTTATGACCAAATTTAGCTAGAAATTTCAATTGTACTCACTGGAATCTTAGCGCTCCGTACATGATGTTCCAAAAAAGAAACAGAAATGCACTGCGTTTTACAGCAAGTATTTCCAATTCTGCTTTCACAATGCACACAGAGATTCTGTCCCCTCTATGTTACAAAAACAACTTCTAAAAAGCAGTGTGTTGAACAGCATGTTGAATTATATATTGAATTTGAAAGCTGACCCATTCATTTTGAGAGATACAAGATTCTGAACTTGAAAGGCCTGGAAGATTTTATTCAATAGCAACATTCAGACCTGCAGGAAACATGCAGGAAATTCAGTTTATGAGCATAAATGTTTCGTTTTCTAGTGTTCGTTTATAGTGGGGTGTCTTTGCAACCTGCCAGGAACAGTGATTCCCCAGTCAGTGTATCCTCAGATGTTGTCTCTATTCAATAAAACATGAAACTAAATTAAATAGTTTCAGATTCATGCATATCTTTCCTGTATATATATATAATGGATAAGCACTGTTATATAGCAAGTCACAATTAGTTTAATGCTGAAAGCAACAAAATCAGTATGATACTAAAGTTTCATTATAATATCCCCCTGCAGTAAAATGATTTTGTTTTGACTTTTATAAAACAAACAAACAAAAAAGCACGTTATTTGACCATTACAAGTCAGCATAGGTATGTTTGACTGTCACGGTGGCCTCTAATGGTTACACTAATTACAGATTCACAAATAAGCTTTGAAGAGAGGTTGGGGTGGAGGGCAGGGTTGATAAAGCATGATCGTTTAAAAGAAAAAAAGGAAGACAGTCACTTTAAAATTTAGAATAGTTACTTATTAAGTATTTTATGTAACATGTAATTGGTACAATTACAACAAACCTTCCCTGTTAAAACCCATAAACCATTATAAGCTGTTTTGTTCCCAGAGGTGAGACTTTTCTGTGCTATTTCAGACTCTACCTAAGAGTAGGAACCAGTAGTTTAATTTTTCCGTTCTCGTTTGGGGACTTGTTTGGTCATAAGATTCTGACAGTGCTGGGATAAGGTTAAGGATTATGGTCTGATTTAAACAAGATATTAACTGTGACTTCACAGATTGTCCCAGTCACACTTCTGCCTCTTTCTAACCATAGACAACAAATTACAATCCTTTGCATCAAACTGTTGATCGGACTCTATTCTTGTATTCTTGAATCTGGAAGCTCAAATCAACAAATACCTTTCCAGCAATTCCTCATGATGCACATCTGAAGAGAGGTTTGACTTGCAGTTATTTAAACTTCTGTGCTTTTGAAGTCACCTTCTTTATGATGTCTTTGCAGTACAGAAACTTGAAATGCTCAGACAACATAGAAGTCAGCAGCCAATTCATTCAGCATCCAGCTGGTGCGTTTGAGCAAAAACCAGCTTCACACAGCCCATGAATTAGGTTCCTGGAAGAAACCGCAAAACAGAAGGCTGCTGGGAGATGGTTTTAAAATGCAAGAGAAACCAGGGAAGGATGGGGATTTTGGCAGGTATATTGATGAGGGAATTCTTTGCCACCAAGGCAATGTAGTTCTCAGGGCTGGACTGGGACAAAAAATCAGCCCGGGCATTTTGACTAGTGACCGGCCCACCATGGTATTATAGGAAAAGCCATAAAGCCTTTATAATAAACTTAAACCTACACCATCCTCCCTATTCTGGTATTCTAAACGGTGTTTAGCAAAAATATAAAACAACCTAATTTATAATTACATATACCTAACTAATAGGGTTGCCAACTCCCAGCAAAAAAAAGAAAAAAAAAATAGGGAACCACTCCCCCACCCTCTGTTTCAAGATGCTTAATTGACAAAACTGATTTTAATTTAATGCACGTATCAAACAAATGCACAGAAATCTATTATTTTTCTCCTGTAATCAAATAGATTCAACATCTTTCTTCAACAGAATTGCATACTGCACAAATGGTACCTTCCCAAAGGAAAGAATACTATAACTTACTAGGGTATATACTAACTAGACTTAATATTTACTGAATACAATAATGTACATTTTACATCAGATGAAAACTTTGGTTAAGATTCAGATAAATATTTATTAAAAGCTAGACATTTTAAATGAGAATAAGAAAGAAAAGTATGGATCCTGGTGTTATTTGTCTCTCAGAAACAGTTCATTTCTTCCCTTCAACTCATTCATGTCACCTAAAAGGTAAACCTGTTTCTCCATCACCTGTTCAGCTCTGATGATTCAGTAAGGACATCTCTTGGTTTCATCTTCATGTTTCCCTCTTACCACATTCAATTCAATTCAATTCAATTCAATTTTATTTATATAGCGCCAAATCACAACAAAAGTCGCCTCAAGGCGCTTCATAGATAATATCATATCCAAACCGATATCATGACCAGCAGCTTTACAGCTGTGGCTCCAACAAACATCAGCTGATACTAGAAATTAACATTAAATAAATTCTACCGACAGCTGATCAAGCTTAAACGTGCTGCTGTTGTTTAGCGCGACATCTGCTGGTTCCCTCTTTCTGGCGCAGAGAGAAAAGCCGATCAGCTGATCATTGATCAGTTTCATGATTGAATTAGCAACTTTCTAGCTGAAATAGTTATGAAATCGCGTTCCTTTTCACCTCAACTTTAAAGTTCGACCTCCTCTGCTGTAACTGGTCAAGCCCAGAGTTGATCATGACCAACTGGCCAATCCACCACCATTCATTTATATCATTAAAAAAAAAAAAGAAATAAAACCCCATCGGCCCATAAAAACGAAAAATCACGAGCGGCCCACCGGGCAAATGCCCGGTATGCCCGATGGCCAGTCCAGCCCTGGTAGTTCTTCATTCAGTTACATAGACAACACAATCTAATTGCCAGCAATATTGCTGACAATTAGACAACACAATCTAATTGCCAGCAATATTGCTGACAACTAAGCATGATTGAGAATTTAAAGAAGCTTTTTCTTCTGCTCTTTGTTGGCTTTTTGGTTGTAGCCTCTGATATATTCTGTTTCTTTCTGTTTAAAATTCAGAAAGCGCTCCAAGTTCATTTCATTTAATCAGTAAAACCAAAGTTAGTTATCTTGCGTCTGCAGCGTGCTGATGCATGCTGATAACCTCAATCATTATCTGGACCTCATCAAGATTAAGGATAAAGATTGTTTGGAGGTCATATCAAGCTCAAATAATTATTACCACTGCTTTTGGTTTGTCTTTCCCAACTGAATAGATGTAGTTGTAACCGCTGCTTTGTCTGTTTTCCAACTGTGTATCCAACAGACTAAAATGAATGACAGTTCACCTTTCTGGGCCAGAAAGTCTGTGGGCAAGTTAAGATGAAAGAGAATTTGGAAACTGAAGAATCCCCAGCAGTGCGGAGTTGTGTGAGGGAATAGTGTTCATTACAGTAACACAAGGACATGACTTCTTTTGTGCTGGGATTTTGAATGCTTTTTCTGAGGCTGCCTCGCTGAGCTTGGTGTTTGAACCAGCACAAGTCATTCTCCACACACCCACGAGGGCTCGGTGACTTTAAAACTTAATTTCCACAGTGGAATTCACACAAACATTAACAAAAGAAAATACTTTTACTTGCTAGAGACTGAATTATTTGACCAAAGTCAGTTTGTGTAAAAATGTACAAATAAAGATTTGAGTTTAGACACACTGTAGATCCTCTTTTTAGTGATGTTTCACAAACGATTTCTTTATGTGCAGCGTGAGAGGACTTAACAAGCTCCTCTTCCAATTAAACGTGTGGCGCAGTGCCTCCAGCCCTTGGCCTCAAACAGCCTACTTTTTCTATGTGTGTGTGTGTGTGTGCCAGGCATATGGTGTGATCTGGCAGCTGTGTGTTACACTGTGAGTTTCCTCTAAATATTAAAAAAAATGAAAAACATCTTAGAGAATGCGACAGTGCAAGAAAAGCATCTTTGAGATGGAAGCAAGTAGAGAGCAACTGCCTACTTAAACAGCAGTGGTGGCTTCCTGTATCATATTGAAAACCATGAGCAGTGGTCTCTAAATTTAGATTTGATGTACTTTTTACTTAATGATATAATGCTTACCGAGTGTGATTTAAGATTTTAGCAGATGATACATATAAACATCACAATGAATAAGTCACTAGTTTCCTCCAGTCTGTACCACCTTGCATCAGCAGTGTAGAGGAAGATGTTTAAAGAATAAGATCTTATCAATTTCATCAATAAAGGTTAATTTACTAAAATGATGCTGTGTCTCAGTTGAAGACTGTGTTAATAGCAATGAAGAAGACCTAATTTCATGGTAAACAGGAACAAAAGGTTTATGAAAAAAACAAAGGAATATGGTTTGTTATTATAAATGATAAGGCCAGTAAGAACACTGAAAAGCCCGTTATTTACAATAAAAGACAGCATCTTATTCCAGGGTTTGACAGATAGGCCGAAAATGGATGGACAGACAATTTCAACACCTGCCTTACTAAAACTGCTCTCGAGCTAGCTCCTGCTACAATAAGTGTCTGACACACACACACACACACACACACACACACACTCCTGTTCTAGCATTTTAATAGTTTTCTTTTTTAATTCAAAGCCGTAGCATTCACAATGATTTGACTCAGAGAAGTTTGGCACAAAAATGTAAAATTATTCAGAGAAACGCTTTTTTATTCATAGATGTTTTAAATCTGCATTTGTTCTTTTTTAGCCAGAGGGGAACAACCTGTAAACACAAGACAAAAGCACTGTAGGCACCGAGGCTAATGAGCTCCTTATTCAGATGAAGAAACAACAGTGTCAACCACCACTTGTTGTTAGTCCAACATTCACTCATATTAGGCTCTCCATTCAATGTAGTCCAATTCAGAACAACAGTAACCTCACAGTGCTTTATATTGCAGGGTAAAGACCCCGCTCTACCGTCTATGATACTGTTCTGTTGGGCAGTAACATTTTATTGTCCTTTGTAACCAGAGCAAAGCACTAAATATTTAAAAGCACCTCCTCTCTGGAGTTCAGGTTACACAGAGAGTGATGTGACATCTATAAAAACATACATATACAATCTGTACTATTTTTCTTTTAGCAGTTTCCCCCTGTTTTTGAAAGGAGAACTTTAATTAAATTAAATTAATTTTTTATATATGGCACCAAAAATGACAACAACAACAGCTGCCTCAAGGCGCTTAATATTGTTAGGTAAAGACCTCAGGGTGCCTTTGACGGTGAAGCCTATTTCACAAGGGCATCTACTTTTTTCTGTTGGCTGCTTCTTCTACAACGAGAGATCCACACGGCAGCTGAACACTAGTTATTGCAGAATATGCAGGCCTTACTGACACAGACCTGAAAACCTATAGGTGACCATCTGCCACTGGTTGTGAGGGAAAAAAGTGCATTTACCGACCGGTGGTTTCTAGAGATTGTTGCCAGTTGCTATGAAACCCGATTCACTGGTAACTGACCCCCTGGTAAGTACCGGTAAATAGAGAACCAGCAACCAATCATCAAGTGGTTGCTGGAGGTTTTCTAGCAGCTGCTAGAATAAAACATCTTGCAAAGAAGAATATGGTACTGCACCAAAAACCTCCTTGTGATTTGCATCTTAAACCAGAAACTGAGAAAGTTTTTATTCAAAATAAAAGCTGCACCTTGGTTGCATTGGTTGTAGCGTTACGGCACCTCTAAATGTGAATACTGTTTTTCAGGCCTTCGTCAACCACTCACCAATCCGATGGGGAATACACATTTTCCCACGGAACCAAAGGTTACCAGGTGGTCACTGACTGGCGTCTAGGCCTGTGTGACTGATCCCTTACATTTTGATTTATTGATGGATGAATCAGTTTTTTGCTTTTTTGATTCAAAGTTGGATCTGAAACAGTACAGCGTATAAATGTAACTTCCATCTACGCTCATAGAAAGTTGGGAAATTTCATAGAAATTACTTGGTGAAATAAAGTTCTCTATTTCAAGCGACAAAAGGAATTGCTCTGCAGTTATTGGTGCTAAAAGATATTTAGGTACCAATTATCACTTGGGGATCATGCAGTGAATAATTATTCTGTAATTACTCTGTGTGTCTGTAAAGTGTCATCTTAATCATTCAGTCATTGGACTTGGATGTAATTAAGCTACAATACTTTTGTTTCTGACAGTTAAAGATTGAGTAGTAATGTATTTTTCTGCCATTTGGATCAACCTTTCACTTTAGTATAAAAATTCACTTTAAGAAACTAATGTCACAATATTTCTGTCTTTCTGTCTAAAAGCGACATGCCACCTTTGATTCAGCTTGCAGCTGTGTTTAGCATTTTATACCACCAGAGGAGGAACAGCAGGGATAAGTTCCACTCAATATTTAGAACACACGCATTTGTCCCAGTGATAAAAGAAGCAAAGAAAGAAAGACACGTTATAAATCATGAACTTTTATGGAAGCATCAGTGCCTCCTGCAAGGGTGATTCTTTTTTTTAACTCCCATATATGAATATGAATTATGAGTTCATGCAATCATTGAATCTTCTGTGGCAAATGACAGTGGCACCACATCTCTTTTTATCAGGAGCCCTGTGTAGGCATGGCTTCTTGATAACCATGAAGGAGGCTGAAGGGAAAAGGAGACGGAGTTTTTTAGCCACTAGGAGGTCATTTGTTGATTTCAGCATTGTTTTCTAGTTTTTTAAGTAATAAAACTTCAGTTTTACTTGAGACAATTGTTTTTTTAATGTGCACAAATTTTAAACTTAAATATTGCTCAAAAACACAATCATGTGAAAAAGCGAGATTCCATAAAACTCTATCAAACTAAATCACCCTTACTGCTCCCATAGGACTTAAGTGGCTAAGCAGCAGCCAGTTTCTGATAACCAAATGTGCATGATTAACTGATCATCAGCAAGTACAAACTCCTCTATTAAAGAAGATATTTTGCCAGTTTGTTGGTCCGCATTGAGGTGTGGTTGACACAGCACTACAATCTACAGGGAAATGGGTGTACCAGCAAAACCCCACGATCAGATATTGATATGTTCAGTTCATTGCAAAGTACAATTAGAAGAAGAATCAACTTGTATGACTTTTTGCATACTTGTTTAAACTGAAGCAATCTTATGAAGAAAAGTGGAACGATTTAAGAAGCTAATAAAATAATACAGGAGGCAACTGCTTAAAGTTAATTCTGCTTAGGGTGATCAGACAAGCTGTTGAATTATGTTTTTTTTTCCCACACTACTATAAATGCTTTTCAAGCACACTGTCTCATAAAATAGCAACAACATTTATCACTGTTGAAACAAGGAGAACAGGCCTTAAACTGTGTATAAAATTCACTAGAATGAGAAGAAAATTAAGTGTCTCATGACTCTATCCACACAGAAATCCTCTTTGCTCCAACTCAAGCTAGATGCTTGCGTTTAGTTTTTTTTATGACTGTCATAAGCATGTTATATGTTTGTGATTACAATTTTCAGGACTAGTGCAAATTTAATGTGTCATTAAAAAAAAAAAAAGCATTATGTAAGAACTGAAAACTTCTATTTTACAGGCAAATCCCAACTTTGGCTCCCCTCTCATTGACACATCTTTCAAGCCATGGCACAATAGAGGGTTCAAGCGTATGAAGGTTATCTTTAAGCAAAGGCATTTTATTTATTTTGAACATTTGAAGAAAGACTGTGTCTTTCAATCAGATTGTTTTTAGGTATCGACAAGTATGTCAAAAAAAATTCTGACAACTAGCAGAACTCTGGGTGAGATGAATGTTCGAACTATTGAACCACTTGTTAAGGACTTAAGGAGAATAACATCAAGAGGCCAGTCTGATGCTTCTTTGAAACACTTATTGAGGCAACGTGAGGAAGACTTACAATCTCAGATGCAAATTGGAAGACTGCAGTAACATTTATACACTCATAATCAGTATGTTTCAAAACCTGGCTACTTCTGTTTGAAGTCTGACATGTAGCCAGAATCAGATGACCAATGACTCCAAACTGGCGTACTGGAAAATGTGAAAATGGCATGACACTTTTATTGGTATTTTCATAAGTTTTACCGCTAATTCTACTGCTAAAGACCTGTCCAATGGACCTGTCCACACTACACCAAAGTAAACAAGTGCTAAACAATTAAATGACAGAATGTTCTTGTTTTGTCACTATCTACAATAGAAATCTATGATTTTTACAGTTCACCAAAAACGCTAAACCAAAATAGATCATTCTCTCAATAAACAAAAGTTATCAATTTCATAATTGCAGGACACACATTTATTTCTCACAATTTAAGCCCAAAGCAGCATTTCTTTCTCATATAGAAAAAAAATTAGATGTATTGGTGATATTGCACTTTTTCATATTAAAATATCTTAATAAGAAGTTTCGGTGGCATGGCCTACTTGAGAGCAAAGTGCAGTGTTATTCATGGGTGTATGTGACCCACAGTGTGAATGCCTTATATAGCACCTGAGCACTCAAAGACCTTTAAACTTTGGTCCACTTCTCTTTGTAAGCCATCCATCAGCAACTTTACATGAAACATGTAACAGCAGGATATATTTGATCTATGTTCTCAGTTCATGTTTTGAAGTGTTGTGTAAATAAAGAAATATGAGAATGAATCCTGTCACAAATCCAGAGGTGGAAAGAGTACTAAAATATTTTACTCAAGTAAAAGTACTATTACTTTGCTGAAATTTTACTCAAGTACAAGTAAAATTACCTGTCTAAAAATTTACTCAAGTAAAAGTAAAAAGTAGCTCATTTAAAATTTACTCAGAGTAAAAGTTACATAGTTACTTTTTTGTCAGCAGGAGGACAGCCTCTTCTGAGTAGTGCAAAAAAGACAATGGGATAAATCTCAAAGTAGTTGTTTTTTAATTAAAAGAAAAACTTTACAAATTAAAGCGCAGTGGCAGTTAAACTGCAAGTCTATACATCAAAATGGATAATGGTCACCAAACCAACCAACCAAACTGTCAAAACCATATAATTCTTTTACATGTGAATGTGTTTTAAACTGTCAAATAAGAGAACAAGTACTGAATTGAGCTGTACGGCAGCTGCTATAAAAATGTGTTTTAATTTTTTAAACTTGGCCCTGCTCTGTTAATTTTGAGGAGCAATTCAATTCAATTCAATAAAACTTTATTGATCCTGAAGGTTGACCCCGAAGGAAATTGGGTTAAGGTTGCCGACCTTTGCCAGCGTCATCTTACCCTCCGACCATACATACATTACACAAACATCACATGGGGAAGACAGGTCAGAGAGGTATAACGATGGAAAATGCACCACGTGAGGAAAGATAAGGAGAAAAAAATAAGTCCCCCTAGACTGAGCTCCAACAGGGAGATCAGTTTGAGAACAGAAAAAAAAACACCTCTGCACATAGCACATGTTATTCTTTTGCCTGCAGTGTGAACATATGTGGGTTAAGTAAGAAAGTAGCCGCTTCTGTCTTCTGTCTAATTTAACTAATTTTTTTTTTTTAAATAAATTATTATTATTAACAAACAGGAAAAGTGAACACATTTTCTTTGGGCAATTTACCAATCAAGTACAAATATTTTAAGTTGCGTGGACAACAACGTGCCCAATAACAGCTTAATGTGATTAACTTGAGCACAGCCATTTTTGCTAAAATAAATGTACAAGTTTCATTTAACTTACCTCTACATGCTTGCGCAGGTTTGATGTGGAATTTTTAAAAGCTGCTAACTCGGTCTCTCTGGGCAAACACAGCTTACACTGCATAATAAAGCTTTTGCCTTTCTTACACATGAAGCCGAAATGGTCCCTTAAATACGGCCAGGGGTTCACATCGGTTTCTTCGAGTTCAGGGTCAGCAGAATTCGATGGGGTTTCTTTTTTCGCTGGATCCGTACCACCGATGTCAGACTGCATTTTTATCTTGACCCAACGCTAATTTGTTCTACTACCCATCATTCCCTGCAGTATTTCCGAAGCGCAATGTTGTTTTTTTTTTTGTTTGTTTGTTCTTTTAATTTACTCTTTTAATTTACTCTTTTAATTTACTCAGTAACGGGTGTGATTGAAAATGTAGCGAAGTACAATACTTTTTAAAAAATATACTTAAGTAAAAGTAAAATTACCGACTTGGAAAATGACTTTAAAAAGTACAAATACACAAAAAAACTACTCAATTACAGTAACGCAAGTAAATGTAATTCGTTACTTTCCACCTTTGCACAAATCTGTCTAAAATTCTCCAGCGCAATAAACTGCTTCACAAACAGCCAAAAAATTTAAAATAAGACAGAATATGTCGTCCACCTCCCCTAAGCTTTCTTCAAAAACCAAATCCTCCCCAGACAAATACAGAAACTTCTGATGCATACCAAATGTGGATATGCCAGCAGCTTTTTGTGCTTTCCCATCCTTTTCTCTGCTGTCTGTGACATTTTGATGCTCATTAGGATGCTGCAAGAACTGAAGCACAGCATTGAAGCCTTAGGATCTTAGGACTGCATTTTAGTGCAGTCCTAACAAGGGCTAAGATTACCTGTAACCTGGTTCCTTTGATTTATTGATGTAGTTATAATTCAGTAAGTATGCCAGTTCTTAAGTATTAATATACAAGTGTTCTTTTTTTTTTTTTTGCCTGTCCCGTTTGGCTATTTTGCCATCAGAATTATTGTCTAAAGGCGAAGAAAGATGCCCAACGGATATACAAGTGTTCCTAAGGCCGGTCAGACACTAATCCCCTTAAAGGCAAAGGAAGTCTTTCCAAACAGAAGTGACAGCAAACTAATCCATGAAGTTTTGGTATACAGTAGTTCTAAGGGCAAGTTTACAAGTGCAATTAAGTGGCACAAAAGCCTTGCAGATCCATGCAATTTGTCTCTGACCACGTAAGATTTAAAAACCCTCCTAACTCTTGTATCTGGCAGCTTAAAGGATCTAAACAGTTTTGTGAAGTTCTGTGAATCTGAAAACAACAATAGCTTCAGCTAAATAAGATATACATTCAGAAACAAACTCATCATCTGTTCTTTGCATAATTAAATTCAAGCCAAAACACATAATCCACCACTTAATCCTGGTAAATAACTCTCCCAACCAGCAGCAGTGCTCCTTGTTTCCTGGTGCCGTCAATTAGCAGACGGATGGTCATACACAGCAGATACCAAGCAGTCTCTCATTAGACCGGTTTTCCCGCTGTGTACCTCTAGAGCAACACAAAGGCTGATTCATCATTGAGAATGGTAAACATGACACTGGTAAACATGACCTCTCCATCTGCTGGTGGATTAATGATGCTGCCTTGGACACCGGGTTGAAAGCATGACTAAAAACAGCCAAATTAAACCTGACCACAGAATCTGAGACAAAATCAGGATGAGAGTGGTGACCCAGAACAGACAGAGAGAGCTATGTGATGAAGCTCTGTGAAATAGTTTCATTCAGATGACCACATGTTAACAACAAAAGTCACACACGACATTTTCACCACATTTACTCTTTTTGATCATTTTATTTGTTGGCTACGCTTCAATAATAAAGTGTAAAATGTTTATTTTTTTCTTAATATGTCAAAAATTGCTTTTAAGATTCCTACTAATTGTATTTTGTTGAGTCATGCCACAATATATGCTATTGTTATCTTTTCAAAACTCTAAATAAAGCTGGATTCCAAAGATGTAATAACGTCGGGACGGTTGAAACATTATTGTCATGTCTCTAGTCTAAACTGATCATGTTATGATGGCAAAAACTGTACTGTAGATGGACAGACCTTATTATTTTCATGTGAAACAGTGACCACTATGAAATAAGCTACACAGCATCCACTGCGCAAACACATGCTACCATTACTTTACCTTTATGCCACTTGCATTCAGGGTTCGCTGTGTGCGTGTGTGCGACTGACCTACCTTACTGCTCTCCTGACTGTTATCCCAGTCAGACTAAAAATGTGGGGCTGCTGTCTGTGACATCCTGCAGTTAGAAAGCCTTGTATGAAGGGCGTCTGTGAAGAAAATTTGTGCACACGGTTTGTTGCCTTTTGAAACGATGGAGCAGCAGCTGTGATGGGATGATACAGAGGAGCAACTTTACCTCTGTGTGGAACGATCAACAGTAATCTGATTGTCATTCACTGCATCATTCACATGTGGTACGGGATGCTGTAAAACACTTTACAGAGCGGAGTCATTTTAAAATATTTATTGACTCTTGAAATCCAAAAGTCTGCTGCTGATCTCCGTAAATGGAATAATATGCCTCCTTCACTGTCTGGAGAATTGCAGATGTGGGTTTAGGAGGGAAATCCACTGCAAACCACAGGCTGCAGAAAAACAGAAAAAAAAATCTGACATCAAAGCAAACTGTTTTCTTAGGATGTTACTCCTGTGGAAACTTTTGCAGAATTTCAGATTAAATATAGAAGTTAAATGGCATAGCTGGGCAGATAATGTTAAGTGAAAGGGCAATTTAGTTCTGGCATCTTAAAGCATTTGTATTGTTGCATTCGAACAGTGGTTATACCAAATGGTGGAGAGTCCCAGCTATTTAAGCACTAGTGGGAGTTGTATCTTATGAGGGTCGTTGAGCCACTATTGATCATGTGCCTCATCACATGAGCCAAGGTGTGGAAAAGGTTGTGGGTCATTATCAGCAGAGGTTTCAGCTGAAACCATTGTGAGACATGCTCACAGACAACTACACTTAAGCACAGTTCTCACCTATGCCAGTAATGTAAAGGACATAAAGGATAATGCACATAATAATAGAGAGGTGAGGAGCTGTCTGAGATTAAGGCTACGTCCACACTAATGCGTTTTCGTTTCTCTACGTTTTGGCCTCCTGTCCACACTGAGATGGCGTTTTCCCCAAGGAAAACGCAGCATTTTGAAAACGCTCTCGAAAACGAATACATTTGAAGACGGTGCGTTTGCGTCGCAGTGTGGACAGTGAAAACGGAGACTTTCTAAAACGGTGACGCATTTTAGTCATGTGATGCAGTCATGTGACCAATTAAACAAAGATAGCAGAGGGCATTATACAGCAGTTGTTTTGTTTGCTCTCAATTTTGACAGCCCTATTAAAGATTAATATCAGTTTGTACATGCTCTAGATAGCTTTTCTTCAAATTATTTAATTCTCACTCGCTTTTGCAACTTTGTACTTTTGTGTTACTCGCAGCAACAACTTCACCTCATTGTTAGTCCATTTAAAAAACTCGGTGCTTTTCCTCAACCTTTTGCCACGACGTTTCAACGAGCCGGAAAGTAAATAAACGGCTGACAGAAATGAGGCAGGCCGAATCTTCTTGCGCTCTACGCATGCTCAGTACTGGAACGTAAGTGTTTTCGGCCATTTCAATGTGGACGCACAACCCTGTGAAAACAGCTGAAAACGCTAGTGTGGACGCGGAGCGTTTTCAGACGAAAACGCAGTTTTCAAATCTATCCGGGCTAGTGTGGACGTAGTCTAAAGACGAGCCATCTTTGGTGCCTTTTAAATTAGGTTTATTCTTGGATTTGACAAGACAAGCTTCTGTCACGGTGAGCTGTGTGGCTGGCAGCGGCTGGACTCAAGTGCAGGACTCTGAGACAAAACATTAACTTAAGACGGCAGCTTTATTTGCTGGCAAGACAAACTTGACAATGCAACAAACAAAAATTTGAACTAGGATAGTTTAAGGATTCACCAGGACCAGGATTCACTTTGTTAGACAGGCTCAGTTTAAGAGGTTTCTTGCAAAACATGGTTTATTAGTGATGTTAAATGCATTTTTCATTTACTCAAGTCATCTTTGTCTTATATTTTTCTTCTTTATTTGTTTTTGTTTCCACAAAACACACCCTATGTCTTTTAAATTCTGTCTAATTTATTTGTGGTGAACTTACTTGTTTTGTTACACCCCTCACTCGATACAGTCTCCCTAAAGCTAGAAAGTCCAAGTTGGATGGTCAGTAGCCATGTGACTTTGACATAACCTTCAATGTGGAACAATTTTAAAACAGCAACACTTGAATATTAGGTGGTGAAAGCACAAGTTGGTGGACAAAACTGAAAATAGTTTGACATTTATATAGCATTTTCAAGGCTTACCAACCACTCTTAGTATCACCATTATCTTACCTGTGTTTTATCTATGTTTTAGAATCCATTAACCTAACTTACATGGAGCTGAACTAAAGAACAACACCAGAAAATGTTTTGGTCTGCACAAGTTGTATCCTGAAAAGTTTCACACAGAGAAAATGCAGTCTCGTAATAATCCTCTGTTTTTAACCCCTGTCATTTTTACACTAAACAATATTTATTATAGGAGAATTAAGTTGGCAGTTCTCACATTCTGTACGTTGTTAACATCAGAATATACATTGGTGAAGCTTTTAAGTCATAATATATTATGATATATAATATAAGAAGACATAAGAGCAAGTTATCCCATAGTTAACAGAAAGAAATTGGATTACTTGACTGTTTTTGATCAGCTCAGTGGATTATGTTACTAAGCGGATAACAGTCTACATCGTGATAGTAATTCTCCCCAACCGTTACCCACCAGAGACAAGCTCCCCGCCAGCACTAATTTCATCAGAAATACAGGCTGAGTGACAACTCCCAGAGGCTGCCTTAACTGAGCACTTTTTATTCACCCAGTCTTATTACACTCTGGATTTCCAGCTCTTAAAAAGTCTCTCTTTTATCTCCATATTTTATTGGAGGTTTTTATTATTTAGTCCTGAGCTGTTTGGTGAGGACTCGTACAAAGAAGAGTAGGAGTCTGTGACTGAAATGATTGCCAGCCACATGAGTCCAACCTAAATCACACTAGTAGTTTTGTTGTGTTGAATTCCTGTGTTTTCCTGCTGTTTTAATCTATTTTAAGGGCTTTAGATAACTGTTTTGCACAGACATGTCCTCATACGCACGTGATATCATTTTGTGCGAATAAAAACAATTTATCTGTCGGTGACAGCTCATGCCAGCTTGTAAGTGCCTGGATTGTACTGCAGTCAATCAGAGAGATTTATTCCTTTTAAGTGTCAATGGGGAAATCAGGACAACAGTAAAAAAAAACAAAAAACATCACAACACCAACCCACTTGTTAGAGAGACAGAGAGCGGAGTCAGCACAGTGCAGAAGCCACTAGCACTAAAGCTTCCCACTGCTGTTGTCCTGACTGGATATTACTTTCAAAGGTTAGACACATTTATTCATGTATCACTTACCAAGAGGACTTTCTTACTGATGCACAATTCAGATATAACACCCTATTTGTTGTACGGCTCACATTCCCGATGGGTTATTATTGCAGTAAGTGGTTTTGAAAGTCAGTAAATTAGATCCTGCATCGAGTCATCATGAAACTGGACACAGGAAATCAAGTTCTATTCTTGCAGTGTCATCCATTAGCTGAACCAAACAGGGTGATTAAATATGCCTTCCATCATGGTGATTTATAGATTCATTTTAACAGTCGAGAGTAAAGCCACTACAGTAATCAAGTGTCCTTTGGGCCTCCACTTCTCTGAATCCTTTAATATTGGGTGTCTCTGATGTTAAGTCTAATCCAGAAACTCAGTAGCTGTGACCTTTAAAGTCTGGCCCAATCCTTTCCACCCAACTAGTTGATTATAATACTAAAGGATACAAGTCTTTGGACTGTGAAAGAAGCTGGAGTACCCAGAGAGGATCCACCCAGACACAGGGCGAACATGCAAACAGAAGAGAAAGGCTCTGGCCAGATGGTGAATTCGAATCCAGGATTTTCTTCCTGTGATGCAACAATGCCAATCTCCCTCTCACCCCCTGGGGTTGGTGATATGTTTGTTTCTCAAGCTCAGGTCCTCTACTGAAGGCCTGAGGTTTGAGGGTTCTGCACACTTCCAGTGACTGCACTCTTCTGGGCAGAGACTCTACTGTTGTCCCTCGAATCTGCTCGAGCCACTCTTTGAGTTTTGGGGTTACAGCTCATAATGCTCCTAGTGCTGGAACTCAAAGTCCCAAAGGACTTTAGCCCTGGTGGTCTCAAACTCTTTCAGTGGTATCTTTCACTGGGACTTAGGAACTTTTTGTCCATATGTTCCTCCACACTTTCACATCCACTTGATTTCAGCTCACATCTTAATTATGCTACTATGTATTAGATACTCTCCAGGGCCCCTTTGCACAGTTGGCAACATGTTGTCTGTGGTACAATTCTGCTCTGATCACACGGGTGTGTGCTGTCCTTTATGTCATCATTCTCTAGCCACTGATAGGATTTCTTCCTCTGCCTGTTGATAGTAGAGCCCATGGAGGGGCTCACTGGTTTAAGGGGTTTGGGCCTATGCAGAACAGCAGTGGAGACAGTGAATATTCTGCCCTTGATGGCAACTTGTGCGATTGTCTCTAGTTTTGTCTTTCACAGCCGCATGAAGTTCCTGATCATTGTTAGTACGCTATTCGGCTTGTACAGGGCCAAGCACTCCAGTATATAGGCATGGACAAGCATTGTAAGGAAGTTAAAGTTACACATGACATACTCCTGGGGTTATATTGTATCTTTTACAGTTTGTTTTTTTAATGAACACATGAGGGGTGTTTCAGTAGAAAAATGACCATATTCTCTTTTTTTCAGTCTTACTTTGTTTCCTCCTTATCTGCTAGGTGCAATTTCACATGGCAACTTTGGGGATGTGTCTAAACCATGCTGCCACACATCTAATTAAATTAAATAAAGTCATTGTCATCAATGGAGCCAGAATGCAGTTTATTAGCTACTCACAGAATTAGCACAAAGTAGTAACAGCTGATTTGGAAAACCACCAGCAATCGTATTCCTTTAAAACAGTGAAAATTGCAATTGATACTGGCTAAAATAAGAATATGCTTCCCCTACTCTTTTCTCACAGGGAAAGAGAGAGGTAAAAGAGTAGCTTGGGGAGTTTTGCCAACCTTGGGTCAGAATGTCTAAGGAGCTTGGAAAGAAAAGCGTCTGGACTTCTTTGAGTTGCTTGGAGACGTTTCACCTCTCATCCGAGAAGCTTCTTCAGTCTTCAAGCAACTCAAAGAAGTCCAGACGCTTTTCTTTCCAAGCTCCTTAGACTACGATGACCTGGATGACTGAGAACCTTCACAGACATCTTGGGTCAGAATAGATTAAATTATTGTGTCTAAATAATTTTTAACTTTCCCACACTTACTGTAACTTTCACTCCAAATGCAGTGAAATGCTGCAGTGGAAAGCCCTGATGTCAAAGGAGGGAAGCAGAGAAACACTAGCAGGTTGAGGTGGATATCACTCTGTGGAGCTCAGTAAAGACACCATCTGGTGTAATTTACTTGAATTTCTCTGCTTTTTAGGAGTTTTAATAAGCTGCATTACGGATCGTTTTACTGTGGGGGCTGTCGGGAAGGTTCCTGGACACTAATGGTTGTTTAAGTGGGAGAGAAAAAAGAGTAGTCAACAGTCTAAAACTAATAAGATGCTTATTAGTCAACACTGAGCACAATCTAATAGAAAACATCAGTCATCGGTCATACAATTACTGCATGTGCATTTAAGATTAATATTCTTCAATAATCAAATTATGTTTTAAAAGTTGCTGAAGTCTGTCATGTTTGCATGTTTATGAAATCCTACACCCAATGATGTCAAATTACCTTAGTATACATTAACAGCAGTGATGGCAGCAGCGGCCTTCTTACCTTGCAGGTTAATGTCCACACCACTGTGCAAAAATGAGGTTTTATGAATTTACTTTCACAGATGACACAAAAGCTGCTCATTTTCAGCATCAAAGTATTGCAGTACTACACTGGTTGTTGCAGACGCCATTTTTTTACTTTTCACCTTGCTTGTTGCCTCTCATTGAAGCCCTTTTTCCATTAGTACCTACTCGGTTTGACCTGCATGACATGCCACAACTCAACTCAGATCGACTGGTTGTCTATTACAATCGAAAACCACCTAATGTGGGTTGTTGTCATCACAGCAACCAGGCCTAGCAACCTGTAGCCCAATTAGTGTGCGACACAAATAAGAATAATACATTTAACTGACTAGTATTTCTGTTAGTGACTAGCAGTTCTTGCTGCACAACTGAAGCCAATCATTATATGCCAGTAAACAACATTCCTCATTGGACACATGTGGAATGTTATTCTCTAAAACTACAGCTTACCATGCAGTTATACTCTAACATAATGTAAAAGCTGCAAAAGCGGACTGGTACTTCATTTCTTAAACATATGTTGGAAATATGGTATGGTATGAGAAAATGTTTTAAAGAACCAGACTCTATGTCTCAGTATAGCCCCTGCTAGGCAGCCAGTTTTTTGTCCCAGGATGAATTGATGCTACATTTTTAACGTGAGTCTTCTAAAGAGCTTGAAAGGATTCACGATCTGTATCATCCAAACTCTGATGTTATGAAATCCTTTGAAGAACTGAGGCACAAATTCAATCAGTATAGAAAACCTTTTTTTAAAGAAAAATTCTGCAGCTGAGAAGTTTTGTGAAAGTGAATCAGCATAATTCACTATGCTAAAAACAAAGGACTGCTTCACTATATGTGATCGATGGAAATCTATTTAAGTACTGTCATAATGCTATAGAAACATACCAGATATAAATAGAGAATATCCAGAGGAAACCCTGTTTCATTGAGTTTGGCAGAAAGATCAAGCAACAATGGAAGGAAGAGATCAGAGTGAGGAAACTATTTCCAAAGAAAACCTGAAATCTATTACTCAGTTTGTATGCAGAAGGGCAAAAATAAAGACAAACATGAATGAACCTGAGTTTTCAGAATTATTTTAAGGGAAAGAAAACTAAAGCAACGGATAAGAAAAAAATGTCAAACTTTCTACTAGACAAAAAAATTATATATTTAAAGGCAAATAAAACGTGTTGAAAAGATTTACTAGAATTACTGACTCTACAGAGTAAAGATTTGTTATTCTTTTATGTGAACTGGTGCATTCTGTTTGCCGGGATGTGAACTGTGCGTGTGGAATGAGAGGCGTAATGTTAAAATGAAACATATAATTCACATATTGTGAAAAAATGCCCTTCAGGTTTACAGAGTAAATTAAAATCTTAAAAGCAAGGTTGTGGAAGCTGGCGTTTCCTGTCCGCAGGGCCCTGATCAAGAGCTAGGAGAGCATTAGCATTCCACCCTGACACTGAGGTTTTACTAAACGTCTAAGACCGATCCAATTGATTTTTGCCGCCGTTCTCTTATTTCATCCTTATGGGTGAAATATGCAGCTTTGTGTGTTTGGCCAACTGCTAAGTACGAGTCTTCGTCGAGGCACGGGAGCAAAACTCCAACCAAGGAGGTGATAGAAATTGAAAATGCACATCTTACTGCATTATATTAAAGTGAGTGACAATACCATGCTGATTTTCATTTGTAGCGATGGTGCTGTCTCTTTTTTTTTTTTTATTACCAAGAGCACCCTGTTGCAATTTTCAGGCGGGGGTTGGAGGGCTGGGGGTGAGTGGGTGGATTTGTGCATTTTTGTATGGTGAGCCAAGAGAAGCTGGGTAAATAGCAGCATCAAAGCAATCTGCTGCTGGGCGCCGAGAGCACAGGCTCATTATAGGGGGCCTTGGCTGAGGAGTAGCCAGGAAGACATGCCAAGTTGGACTCCCATTGTGACAGACAGTGCTCTTTAGCTATTAATCAACAGGCTGAGAAATTGAAAGGACAGCAAGTCGCTAATGGAACAATTTGTCTCACTGTGAGGGATTGAATTTCCCTGCACCATAGCTCCCAGCATCATCTCATTCACTGCCTGGAGTCATTCTCTGTTTATGTTTTGCTTCTCCTTTAAGGTTAGACTGCAACAGTTCAACCACCATACTGTACTAACAGCATATGTTACATATGTTCAGAGTCTTTCAATCCTCCAATCCAAAAGACATACAGCATGCAAGTGCAACTGAGGTTTTAGTGTGAAAGAGCAGCAATAATATCGGCTTTGAGAGAGGAATTAATGGATTTAAACCTCTTAGCCCCACTTGTGGGACGATCACTACAATCTCATGCAATAAAAAAGTCAGCATTCGTCCAACCAGTCAAACTTTATTTTAAACTCAGCGGAGAGATTAACGTTCCCTAAACTATATGTTTGCGTAATTTAAAATCTCTGAGACACTAGTCTTCACTTCACTAGTAAACACCCACCACAGCTCATCTTTCACTAGTAAGAAAGATGAGCATCTACATTGGAAAATACATGGTTATTTGATAAACATCAAGAGCATGAGGCAAACGGTTTTGTAAAGCACAGAGTGAATTACTACAACAGTTTGTTTCAACAAAAACAACTTTGTGACACAAACTGTTGAAAAAAGTGTCAACTATAAGAGTAGTCGATACCTAGTAAAGTTTAAGGTGAGATCAAAGTGTTCCACTCAAAAAAAACCCCAAAACTATAACTAACTTTTAAATCGGCAAAGTTCCACTTATAGTTATTCTCCCTTAGTGACACAAAACCTTGAGAACATGTTCTATCTTTGCAGTGCTCTGTGGCAGCCCAATTCTCTGATCATGGGTCTCCTTATAAGCAGAAAACCATTATTATGAACAGGACAAAGTTGCAGGGAAACAAATCTGGCAAAAAAAGGACAGGATTGCATTAGTATGGGGAAAGAAAATGTGCATTTTCATAGGCATGCACAATTCCACAGGTCAGATTATTTCCATCAAGCGCATAGCCCCTAAACCCTAAATATTGTCCGTGTAGTAAGAGATGAAATCTAGAAGGAAAACCGTGGGCTCTGTCAGTTTATTGTTCCTGAATGTGGCCTGTGTTTGCTTCTTTATTGCTGTGGTAACATTCCTTGGGCTTGTGACAGTATTATTATTACAAGCAGAAGACTTGAATTTAAAACTGAGGAGTATTAGAGGTATCACTCTGAGGATATCAAATATTCATTATATTTTTGTATAAAAAACATGCACACATTACAGCAAAGAAAATTTTAAATTTAAGAAATAAATATAGTTTGAGGAATTGAGTAAGTCTGCCAAATAAAGTCCTACAACAAGCAGACTGATGCTGAGTAATACAGTCTTACAGTAAACGTATATAGCTTTAAAGCTATGCCTGAGGCCCATGCTAAATATGCTCCATTACCCTCCCTCCCAAAGGGTCTCTAACCTTGACAGGTGAGATTATACTTTGAAATGCACCCTCTTTTCAGCCCCTTTGGTTGACTAAACACTAATAATTATCCCATCTGCCCACCTGATATTAACTAATGATGTATGACAAAGGCAAGAGCCAACTTTGTAACTCTGTTGGCCCGCATTTTTCTACATCCTATTATATTTGTTTTGATTTTCATTCTTACCTTCTCCTTCTCTCATTTTATCCCTAGGCCTCCTTTGCACCTGTCAGAAAAGCGAGATTATTGATTCTGTTGCTGCTGAACAGCAGAGCTGCACCATTATCCCCTATCAGACTCTCAAGCTAGCTGTCAGGCATATAAATAGTAGCCCTGCCATTATGGGGTTCATATAAAGTGACAGCCTGAGTGTTCCTGGGAAGATCATGAGCATACACTGCTTGGGAGTCCTGTCCAAATGACAATCATAAGTAAGATGTGGAGACAGCTGGGAGAGAAAATTTATTTTTATTGTTATTTTTGCTAAATTTTGAGATAGCAAGGCAAAGAAAATATAAATTATTGCAGGTTTCCTGCCACTGTTCTGATGCAAATGCCCCAAGTTGATTTGTCAAGGCAGTGAGGCACTCCGGTTGTGTATGAGTTGCGGGGGATGTGGCAGCTTCTTTTTGAAAATGTTCAATTAAAAAGCTTGACATATGTAATTGAGTCATACTTCATTTTACACCAGTGACTCTCAAGGTGTGGACCACAGCTTGTTACAACAAATAAAACCAAGTTTTTTATTTATTCACTCTGCTTAAGGGAGATGAGGCTGTGTGGGAGGAGGAGAGACTGTGTGATGTGCCCATGAATGCTGCTCTTATGAGATCTGATGGTCGATGATTGCTAGAATCTTTAATGCTTTCAAGACTTAATACAATTCTGCATAAATGGACTTCATGCAACCTTTCAACCTGAATGAATTTGAAGATTTAATCAACACATGAATGACCGATGACCAACAATATTACACTTCACCATATCCCAGCTTGGAGGCTAACAATTCGACATCAATTTTATTTATACAGCGCCAAATCACAACAACAGTCGGCTCAAGGCGCTTTATGTTGTAAGGTAGACCCTACAATAATTCATACAGAGAAAAACTCAACAATCATATGACCTCCTATGAGCAAGCACTTTGGCGACAGTGGGAAGGAAAAACTCCCTTTTAACAAGAAGAAACCTCCTGCAGAACTGGAGGGGCGGCCATCTGCCATGACCGTTTGGGTGACACCATTAGCCTTTGCTAACTGTAGCCTACAACTCTAGCTATGAAATACAGAGTAGTATACATTTCATTTATTGTAGAGAGTGTGTTTTGGCATGTTCAGCAACAGTCCTTCATCAGTATTTGATTCACTAGTATTTTATTTCATTCATTCATGCTAGGTTTCTAGGCTAAACATATTAGCAAAGACCAAGCTACTGCATCAATTAGAATTTAGGCCTGAAGGTTCATGATTAAGTGTTTCAAGCATGTCACCAAGGAAATGGGAGGACCAGAGCTATTTAATGTAATTTTGTATAATATCCAAGCCAGTAATATATTATATAATCACTTTTTTATAGCGGTGAAAATGTCACAGAGATTAAAAATGTCATTTCTAAGACTGACATAGTAAAGAAGGCAGTAGTTGTAACTAACTGGTCCAGATGGATAGTTATCACAGGCAGGGTAAGTAGTTGAACATGGAGAATGACAGAAAAGTTTATATGACTTTGTATCCTGTGTACAAACATTTAACAGAGAAGTGGCATCTAATGAGACTGAACCTCAAAATGCACAACATTTTTTGGGCATCAAAAATACCACAAATCTACGGAGCCCCACAAGGGACATGAGAGAAAAAAAAATTAAGATGAACTTTTGCGAGATTTCGCAAAAGTTCATCTTAATTTTTTTTCTCCCATGACCACTACCCAGGGAGCTCCCTTAGCTAAATGAAGCTCTTCCAGGAGTAATAATGCATCTGAAGAAGGCACGCTAACAGGTTCAGACGAGTTCATACATATTTACAAGAGTAAATACTGGGTATATATCAGTTCTGGTAAAGCTAAAGGACAGAGCAACATTTCTGATAAAATATTTCTTTTACTGAGAAAGAGGTTCCCTTTCAACAATTGTTGTCAGCTGCTAGAATTGGGACATTTGCATTTCTTGGCCCATGAAGGAAATATACTCCGCTTTGTCCGAACCGCAAGCTCCACAACAGAGCGAGCTATTAAGGCCATGCTGCGATACCGCGCCCTCATTTTACTATCTCGCTGTCAGCCGGAGGGGTTAAACATATCTGTGACCTTCCTCTGTTTGTGTGTCTGTCTCTCTCTCCCCCTCTCCGACTGAATCATTCCATTAAGATCCCAGCATGCTCCAGAATGGAATAGAGCTGATGGGCTCAAGGCTGCCACATATCCTCCATGACAACCAGTGATCAATGACAAATGACGGCTCGCTCTAATGGAACCAGGCAAAGGGATTAAAAACAACCCTCCATAACTTGCCAGGCGTTGAAAACATTCCCCAGTCATCTTCCTTCAGAAAGTCTCTCCATTCCTCACCACTGCCTCACTCTTCAGTTTCTGTTGTTTTATTTACTCCTGTTTTGCACTCAGGAGAATGAGATTTTCTTTTGAATACAGAATATTAATAACTTCTGTTCTTGGTACAGAGCTAAACTCAGCTCTAAAAAGTCCATTTTTTTGTTAAAGCATCTATTACAGATACACTGAAGTCATGTTTTTGTGGTGCATGCCTCTTTTATTTTTGCTCTTGGTTATCAGACATTCATTGAATTGATTTCCACATATTATGTCTTGGATTTGCACACCAGGTGTTAACCTATTCCCCACTTCAGTGCAATACAAATGAAGGCCAGTGCATATGAAAAACGGTGAAGGGTCAAAGTGTCTTGGTTTCCTTCTTTGTTTATTCATTTGTTATCTCAGTGAAGTTATGAAGAAGGTAACCCAGTGACCGCATCCTTGGGTTTCAATATGTTTTTTGATTTACATCTGACTGCAAAGGCTGTGCTCAGAACAATAAATAATATGAAGGGGAAAGGCAAATTAAAACCAGCAGTGATGGTCAGAAAACATTAAAAACTGAGCCAAAAATAGAACCGTAAAACCAAAATAATTACCATCCATCCACTTCCACGTATCTTTTTCAGGGTTGTGGGGGCGCTGGAGCCTATCCCAGCTGTCTTAGGGCTAGAGGCAGGGTACACCCTGGACAGGTTGCCAGTCTGTTGCACGGCTAACACATAGACAAAGACAACCATTCATGCTCACATTCACTCCCACATTCACACCTATGGGCAATTTAGAGTTTCCAATTAGCCTAACCCCACTAACTGCATGTCTTTGGACTGTGGGAGGAAGCCAGAGTACCCAGAGAAAACCCACGAACATGCAAACTCCACACAGAGAAGCCCCGGCCAAGGTGGTGGAAACGAAAGCAGGACCCTCTTGCTGTGAGGCAACAGTGCTAACACCGTGCCACCCCCAAACAATTACCATTTGTTTGTTTGTTTGTTTGTAAGGAACCCTATTAGCTTCCACAATAGTGGTTGCTAATCTTCCTGGAGCCCAAGCCATCAAGTATAATCTAATAAAACATTACACAATAAAGATGATTGTTAGAAAGATACAAAATATCCACATAATTTGTCTCTTACATCCACAGTAAGATTTTACAATTGTAAAAACATAAGCATGCAAATATCAATAACACTGAAGCACAATACACAAGAATCAAAAAACAGGTCACAACATTCCCCTCTTACAGTATTTACGATAGATAAAAACTTGGTAAATAGGCTCTATGAAGCTGGTGTCGTTTTTCCTCCTCTTCTTGTTCTGCTGACAGAGTCATAAAATCAAATCAGGTGTTAAAACTCTATTGCTATCATTCTGTAAGAGTTAGTACTCTTAACAACAAGAATCCTGTCTCTCACATGTAGTTTAAAGCAAAAACCTATATCAATTCATCATATTTTTTTCTTTCATAAATGTTGTAGTAGAATATATAACCCTGATTTAATAACACATGAGATCAAATAAACAGGCAACAGTGAAATGTAGGTTTATGGCATTAAGTTGCCATTTCTGTTACTTACTAACACAATCATAATCTTTTTTAATTTGGTTTTATCATCTTTTTCCACAAATTCTAATTGGATGGTGAGCTAAAAGCAGAAAGTGGGTGGTGAGATGTCATTTTGAAGAAAAAAACAAAAAACAAAACAAAACTAGAGTCCAGTTACACTAAGGTCCAACGAGAAGAAGAAATCTTTTCTTGATGGATGCGTGTTTGGAGGCTGAAAGAGTGATAGGGGTGAGATGAAGAGGATACTGGGAAGGGGGGCTGAGATGAATGAGGGACATGAGCCCAGATGCTCAGATAAATTATTCACTTCATTCTTCAATACTGTCCTGCCGGGTGCTTTTCATTGAGCCTGTCAGGTGCCCACTAAGGATTGCATGGGAGGAGAAGTGTCACTCATGCCAGTGGGAAAGAGAAGAAAGCAAGCTGGAGAGTCAGAGAAAGAAACATAAAACTTTTGATAAATGCTGAGTTGTGTTGCAGCATTTTTTAATTCATTTCTTTGCTATTAAAGCTTTTCATAATGAACAGAGTTTGAGAAACTGGTTGTGCTGTTTAAGCAAGCAATCAACATATCACTGCAGCAACAAAGGAAGTGGAGTTTGCATGTTCCCCCTGTGCTTGCATGGGCTTTTCCCAGCTTTCTCCCACAGTCCAAAAATATGCATGGCTTAATTAGTGATTCGAAATTGACAGTAGGTGTAAATGGTTTTCTGTCCTTTTGTCTGACAAATTGTCCAGCATATACCCTGCCTATCGCTCTTGACAGCTGGGATGGGCTCCAGTTCCCTGTGACCCTGAATTGGAAGAGTGGAAGAAATTGGAAGGACGGATAGAGTGAGGAAAAAATGACTGTGCTAATACGTCAAACTCAAAAATGTTAGCTAGCAGCTACTATGATACAAGATAGACATGAATGTCCTCCTTTATCATGTGGGTTTTTTTTTTCTTCTAATGACCTTATAAATGACAAAAAATTTGTTACAATGACTCAATTTAATGTGTCGATCTATATGGAGAAATATCAGCAAAACCCCAGTTCATTTTTCTACAGTGCTTTCTGTGATGAAAACACCAAAAGTGGAAAGGGGACCTATGATTTCCATTACCAAATCTATTTGTTGCACAAACAAGGACTTCTATTTTCTGTCTCATCTTTAACTTGGAGAAAATTATTTGCTATCCAGCTTTTAACAGAGTGTAAGCACCTATGCAAGAGTTTAGCTTAGAAACATTGTGCGTCTGAAAAGAGATGAATGAATGTCATCTGCATAGCAGTGATAAGAAATGTCCTTAAGTGCTCAAAATGCGCTGGAGAGGGAAAAAATATAGCAAAAACAAAATAAAGGCCCCAAAACAGAACCTTGTAGCAAGAGAAGAGGAAGAGGAGCTGTATTTATTAATAACAATCTTAATTTTTCAAATGAAGATTGCTGTTTGGGGTTTCTAAGAATGCCCTCAATGTGCAACTTCAGAAAAATCTCTGATTTTGATACATAATTTAGATTTTATAGATTTTTCTTACTAATGAAAATATGAATAAGAAACTAAGATTTTTAAAAATAAATAAATAATGGTATTTAAATACATATGCTGTCTAACTGACAAATTACACTTAAACGGAAATTTATTTGTCCCTCAGTTTTTCACTTTCACCTAACACTTGTCACATTGTGTTTGAAAAGGTCACGATGGCACAAGATTCAGAACAGATCCTTATACTGGCACCTATAATGATACATTTTATTTGAGGGCGCCTTTCAAAAACCCGAGGTCACCTTACAAAAGAGCAAAATTAATAAAAGAAGCAATAGTCATAAAATACATAAAATAAGTTAAAATTGCAAAACAGAACTTGACAACAGATAAAATCAGCACTAACGCGAATAAGCCAGTTTGAACAGATGTGTTTTGAGCTGTGACTTAAATGCGGGAGGAGAGTCTATATTTCTTATGGCTAGAGGAAGAGAGTTCCAGAGCCGAGGAGCAGAGCGACTGAAGGCTCTGTTCCCCATAGTGATAAGACGTGCGGACAGAACAGTAAGATGAATAGCAGATGAGGATCTGAGAGGGCGGGAAACAGTGGTGATATGGAGCAGGTCACACAAATAGGAAGGAGAAGTAAGATTTTAAAGTTTATCCTGGCTTCTATGGGCAACCAGTGAAGTTGCTGAAGAGCTGGGGTAATATGAGCTCTTGGAGGAGTACGAGTTATGACCCGAGCTGCAGAATTTTGAAGAAGTTGGAGTTTATGAAGGGACCTTTTAGGGAGACCAAATAAGATGGAATTGCAGTAATCAATACGGGACGTAATAAGACTATGGACAAGGACAGTGTTGGGAAGTAACGGAATACATGTACCGCCGTTACGTATTTAAAATACAAAATATGAGTAACTGTATTCCGTTACAGTTACCGTTTAAAAAGGTGGTATTTAGAATACAGTTACTTTGTTGAAATAAATGGATTACACGGCGGTACTTTCCTGTTTCATTTTGTGGCGGGTCAGGACTGTTTGGGTTTTGTTTGACAGCTGTTCTGTTGTTCCAGGCGGCAGCGTTATGGTTGCCATGGTTACAGGGTGACGCTCTCTCTGCGTGTTTCCTGGGTGAGAGAGCGCCTTTTTGTTGTTGTTTTTGTTGTGCTAAGCTAATAGGTAGAATGCTACAGGTATAGCTCTAAAGAATGTAGCATCATGGGCAGTGTAGTCCGTGCTGCTGGGAGAATGGACTGCCATACTCGTTATGTGTCTGTGAGCGAGGGAGGGAGAAAAGGGAAAAGTACGAGCTGTCACCGAGCAGAAACGGGAGCTGGAAGCATGTAAATATAATAATAACGACTGCAGCCAAGAAGAGAGCCTGACGAGCCCAGTTGTAAGTAAACTATTAAGACTCGACTGTACACTGTGTTCGTGTTTTCCTCTGAAACAATAAGTTTCGTTGCAGCAGCCTTTCAACGCCTCTCTCTGTCTCTCGCTGCAAAGTTGACCCAGACAACAAAGTAAAGCTAGTTTTCAGCTATGAGCCCGACAAGGAACCCACCATATTAGCCAGAGGTCCCTTTGCTACGGTTCGGAGCTGCGGACCTTCAGTAACAGTAATAAATCACAGCAATAGTACATTCACGTAGTTGTAAACAGCATATATTAAGTAATCCAAAGTATTCAGAATACGTTACTCTCATCGAGTAACGTAACGGAATACGTTACAGAATACATTTTTGGGCATGTATTCTGTAATCTGTAATGGAATACATTTTAAAAGTAACCTTCCCAACACTGGACAAGGATGGCACTGGGTGATGCCACAGTGGCTCTCTCCATCTTTTACATACATTGAATCTTGTCCTTGCATGCTTCCCTTAAAAAGGAAAAGATCTCCTTTGTCAGATGACACAGCGGCAGGTTCACAAATGCCCACTGGCTCTGGGAACCATCACTGGTGCCAGATGTTGAGTTGCTGGGTTAGAAGTGAAAATTAAGAAAATGTGCAGGACACATGTGGTCCTTATCACTGTCTACATTCTGAAGCTGCAGTCTGAGTAAAAGCATGGATTGCTTGAAACTGCCTGTATTTTAAATGAAAATAAGAGTTGATTCTTTTTGGCCATGGTGCCACTGGTGGGTCTTCTCCTGTAAACATGGACCTACACAGTACACAGTATGTAAAGCCTACTATCACAAACCTGGGTTTCAGAATGGACAGTGATTTTAGTTTGGATCAGTGCAGCTGTGAAATCCAACTTCACTGGATTTTCACCAGAGACGGCAGGTGAAAAATCAATTGAAAGATCACTTTAAAACAGTAATCCATGCTTTTATCGCAGCTCTGGATTAGTGTAACTCCTCAATGTCTCATCTGCAGGTAGTGCAGAATGGTGCAACAGGGGTTTTAACTGGAACATGGACGAAAGACCATATCACTCCTGCTTTGTCCTCACTGCACTGGCTGTGTGTCCATTTTAGAGCTCATTTTAAAATTCTCAGTCCTTAAATAGCTGCACCCTGCGTCTCTGAGCTGCTGCACTTGCACACCCTTTTCTAGTTTGAGATGTTGACATTATTTGTTGTAATTTTAATTCTATTTTATTTTTTATTGTTTTTTTTGTTTTTGTTTTTACATTTTTTTTCTGTTTTTTTGTTTTGGTTCTATGTTCTGTTTTTAAAGTGCTTTATAAATAAAGTTAGCCTGACTTTCAGTGAAATGGAAAGATCCCAAATGAGCTCTTCACCACCTACGGCCCTGATAACTGGCAGATAGGTCCATGAGAGGAGAAAGGCTTCATCCGTCACAGTGTCACAGAGGACTGCTTGTGTGATGCCGGGAAGTAATATTTGCTGAAAGAAGGTTACGTTTTTATTTCTAATTGCTTTGCACACTGCGCAGCATCTGTGATAATGTTTCCATCATCCCAAGACTAGAGAAGTGCTCTTTGTCTGTTGATCCAGACTGTGCAGGCATATCAATAAAGACATGTTTCTCATGCAGGGTGGAAATGCAATTGGGAAACCATCATCTTTGCAGGAATCTTACTAGAACTTCCAATCAGTCATTCTTCATCAGATATGCATGTTCAGACTGGCACTTTACACCTGAGATATAAAGTATAAAGGTTCAAATATATGTGATCATATGCCTATGCTCTCCAAATCATTTAATTTACTGTTTGTTACTGAAGTCAAGCATGCAGAAACCAAATCCAGAAATAAGAGACTGAATGTCGAAATTAAACTCACTTGATGCCCTGAAACACTCACTGAAAGCTAAAGTTCAGTTACAGTTGTGATTTCCAACCAACTGTCACCCAAACTGAAGATCTCCTAACCACAAAACATTGAACACACCACAGCATCACCCACACTGATTCTACAATTCTACAAGTGATTGCTGTGTAAAGTTTGTGGCTTTGCCGTAGCTATTGAAGAAGGCATTAATGCCTTATTCAGTGCTTTCACAGCTGTCAAATGGCCAAAAAAGCTTTTACAGGTTCAGGTTATTGATTAAAGATTTATTTAATAAACACCTTATAACACATAATAACAATGAGCTGATCCAGCTGGCCAACTATGACTAGATCGACATACTTTTAGAAACATAAAAGGGGGTAATTTTATACGTCATTTACTATTGTTAGTTCAGCCAGTAGTGTCAAAATGTACAGTTAGCTGATGGCTCATGTTCTCTACATTATTTTCAGTCATTTTCTGTGCTGAGTGCTGTGATGTGTGAGGCTGGGTCCTTAAAGATATCAGGTCTTCAGGTTTGCACAGAACCACTTTCTCTCCAACCCTCATCCTCCTCAAATTTGCAGACACTCCATTTGCCTTTAAGTTGTTTTTAATAACCCCAGTATACTACTTTCATGAATGCTGCAATATTCATCACACTAGACAGGCGATCTCAAGGAAGCTGTAGTACTGTAGTACTAGGCAACAAGAGCCCACTTGTCTCATTGTTGTGAGCTGGATGGACAGGAAATATAATCAGCATAATACATTTAGATACAGTAGAATCAGAAACACCCGGTAATACAATACATGAAACCTTGCAGAATGAGCATTTCCCCCATACATAGACATAAAACATGTTCAGTATAATTCAGACTGTATAACTATTTTTTGTATTTTGATGCTATTAACATGCTTTTAAGTGCTGTTTAGTTTAATTTAAACATTTTAAGTTACATGTTAACTAAGGGCAAAACATAGTTTATAATGATTAATAACACTAATGAACATTACTGAATAAAATAATATAAAAACTTTTATAAGGAAACCAAGCTTTGACATTATAAGCTGCATTATCTTCTAATGAAATGAATGAAAAATGAACAATAAAAACTTATTTTCAGTTTTTTGTGATTTAGGTGACATGATCCTTTAAAACAACATGTACCAAGAATTTTTGACCTTACAATTGTTCCACAACAACAACAAACAACTGATCTCAGTAAAACGTTGTCTTTATCCCCATGGATTAGCACTCACTTTGGGACCTGATAAAGCGCCCACCAGTGATTTGGATAAACGTCCTGAGATTTCCTTTCAAACCCGGCACTGAGAGAAACGTAACATAATACCAAATAAATAAGCTGAGATTCAAATAAGCAACTTCGCATTTTCCGTTAATCCCACACAAATCTCTGACAGCAACAGTAAGCCCTCAGCGAAACTCCCTGCGGTGATCAACAAATGTTCACACTCTGCTGCTAAATCTCACCTGATTGCTGAGCTTTGTCATCATACTCCCAACACCTAAAACAAAGCCATTCAATTATATAGTGTGCCACACTTCTACCAATAACACATGCAGAGAAAATTGATTCTCAGTAATTTGGAGGTCCATTTTCTGCGGCTGTTCCGCTCATTGAATTCTGAATGGGTCAGTGTGAATAGTTATGGTTCCATTTATGGAGCTATATCGAACTATATTGGAATTCAACACACATTATACCTGTATATCATCTATTCGTCCTTTGTTCCACACAAACATACTTTTAAACACACTAAGCATGGCACTTTGTTTACAAAGTGATGGGTTCTAATTGCTGCAAATTCATAGCTCTGGTTTTCAAAGGCCGGGGGTGGCAGTCTGGGCACTCAGGGGCCACGTTTAATACCCAGAGGGACTGGAACAGAGCTGTTAATGAGCTAGCTCAGCCAATTACAGAGCAGTTATGCCTGTCTATGGCACCAAATAACAGTCTAGGCAGGCACCGGTGATGTGAGTGTGTGGATGTGTGTGTGTTTGGAAACTCTCAGATGTTCAGCCGTACTTGACAGGAACAACGAATCAGATTTTTTAGAATTATTAGACGTTATCAAGTCCACAGAATATATTATATAGATTTAATCAAACGAGGTCAATTAGTAGCATGTAGGTAGGTAAGGTAGCCCTGAGAGGCCAAACGGACTGCAACTTAAAAAAACACCAGCAATAGGAAAAACGACAACGGAAACAGGAAAAAATTAAAACAGAAATAGGAAAACACTGATTTCCAAAAGCACAGGGGAAGTGTTTCTGGGGAGACACTAACCCGACGGACCAGCTGCAGGAATCCAAAACATGGTCAGTGTGTTTTATCATGATTCATAATACTGATGACGGATTTTTAGGCTAATAGTTAGGCTAACACACTTACCTCTCATCTTTTCTTTCCTCACAAAACCGATAGATCCTCCACTTCTTTTAAGTGTCTCCCAGTGCAATTCTTAGCATATTTTGGTTCCTGCAACTGGTACGTCGGGTTATTGTCTCCCCAGAAACACTTCCCTTGTGCTTTTGGAAATCTGTTTTTTCCTATTCCCGTTGTGTTTTGTGTGGTTTTGAAGTGTTTTTCTTATTACTGGCGTTTTCTTAACTTGCAGTCTGTTTGGCCTCTCAGGGCCACCGTATGTAGGTCATAAAAACAGGAGGGGTTGTTTTTTGGAGGGTTTAGTCAGACAATTTTATTTATACAGCACGAAATCACAACAACAGTTGTATTGTAAGGTAGACCCTATAATAATACATACAGAGGAAAATCCCAACAATAATATGACCCCCTTTGACCAAGCACATTTGACAGTGACAAAGACATTTAAAATATCCAGTCCAAAAAATCTGTTTGACATGTCTTTTGGGTAACTGTCATGGTCCGCCGTACGCTGCTCTGGTGGTTGTGCTCACCTTCTCCATCAGGGCGGCGCCTGAGGTTCTGTTCTGTATTCCACGGCTCGCCATACTCACCTGCTGCTCATCCCGGCTGATTACTCCTGGCAGTATTTAAGGCCTCAGTGCAGTGTTGGCCCTCGCTAGATCGTTGTACTCATATCAGTTAGTGCAGCCCCGGCTGTTTTCTGGTGTTTCTATATATAGCACTGTGTTTTTCTTTGTCCTTAAATACAAATTTCCACCTTTGGATTTTAATGCTGCTTTGTGACATTTACTAATGGAAAATAAAGTCTTGAGTTAGGTATGTTTTGTTCAATTTAAGGCCACTGTGATGTAATTATTCTCTTAATTGAGTCAGTCTTCCTTGAGTTCCCTTCATCTTTGGTGAATAAGAACATAGATCAAGCTAATTGGGGGATGAGGCACAATTAAATTATTCTGTAAAGAAAAATCATGTCCTTTGGAATTCATTTACTTTAAATAAGTGAATGAGTTCTGCCATCTGGTTAGAAACACGCATACCTCAGGACTTTATGATGTTAAAACCGGACCAGATAGCAGACTGCACTGGGTATGGATTACAGGATTTAATGTTGCTATTTATTTTTAACTCAGCATTCATTAAAATGGTGGCCAGCCCTCCCTGGAGATCAGCAGGCTCAGGATGGAGAAGGGGAAAGAGGATGAGACCAATTTTCTTCCATTACCTGAGATTAGGATGCTCGGGATGGCTAAGTCTGTCTCGTTTCAGGTCCAAGGACAGACACAATACAGATGGGCAGACAGGCAGAGGAGAAGTCTGAAAAGAAAATAGGAGTCGGAGGCAAACTGATGGATTGGAAGCTTAAGAGAGGGCAAAAGGTGCATGGTCTCTGAAGAAATCAAAGTAAAAGATGTTAGCCAGACAACATACACTGCCACAGACCATATCCTGGTTTGAATTAGAGCATACCTCTGCGTGTTGTTCTTTCTTTTTCCACCAGGGTGTGCATGCTTTAAAGATAACAATAAATCTTTCAAAGCCGTTTGTTTTCTATCACTTAAGGCAAATGTCAAATTCCTCCTTCCAGAAATAGATGGGGGCTTTTGATTTTTTCTAATTAAATGACAACATGATGGATTAAATTTACAGCTTTTAAACAGTTCATAAATTCAACTGCAAACCATCACAACTCACATTAATCACATTATGAAAAATCTGATATATGTGATGTGTGCTTGCTTTATTTTCATTTATAAAATGTTCCGGTCATTCCCCGGCATGAGTGTCAGTGCATGCTAATGCAGTTTCTACTGTTCATTGCTTTAAACCTGGTGTCCAGTGGTCAACATAAGGGTTTCAGATTTCCTGTATTGTTTACACTTTTTTTGACTTTGTATTTCTCTGGAGTTTCAGACAGCCAAAAAAGTTACTTTGCCCCAAGTTTATTAAACTTGTCTTTGCACCCACAAATAGGTTCTAAATCTGAGGAAAACTCTGCTGTGTTACACTAAGACTGTGTTAGCATCTTATATCTTAGCATGCATGTTGTATGTTGGGGTTTTCCCTGGAGAATGAGAGTTTTCTTACTGGCTACGTATCTGGTAACAAGCAGTCACAGCTGTCATACAATCCTTTTTTATTCAGTTTAGAAAGATATTTTTAAAAAGTGTCCATTCCTGTCACAGTCCAATGCACTTTACTCGTAACATACACAGATGGCAGTTAATTCAAAATGCTGCTGCCAGGCTTTTTATATGTATCAAAAGGAGTAATTATATTATACTAGTTACTGCGTGACATGTTAGTTTTAGAATTGATTTTAAGGTTTCTTTTTTGGTTTTTAAAGTCCTACATGGTCCTGTCACATTACTCAGCCTCCTCGGGAAGATCTATGGAAGGGTACTGGAGCCTCAGATTATGGAGGAAAACTGCAGTTTTATCCTCTGGAATCCTGGACCTGCTCTGTATGTTCTTGAGGATATCTAAGGGTGCTTGGAGGTTTGTCTAACTAGTCTACTTGTGCTTTGTGGATTTAAAGAAGGCATTTTGTAGCATAGTAACGGAAGGCATCCAGCTTGGTTGTCTCAGGACCTCGTCACTACTTTTGGTGGATGATGTTCTATTTTTTCAGGTGGTGGCTTCTAGCTCTTACTGGAGCAGTTTGCAACTAGGTAAGAGGCAGTGGAAATGAGATTAGCACCAATTTAAAGCCTCAGACTTTAAATTAGCACCTTAAAGTTTGGTTTTCAGCTGGAAAACGGTAGAACCCCAAAGGTTGTGCCAATAAGTTAGGAGAAAGCACGTTTTATCTAATATTCATACACATTCACACTCCAATGAACAACTACACAAACAGATTGTCAAGGAAGAACTGATTTCATGGTGTCTTTGGCTACGTTCACACTGCAGACGAAAGCCCATCAAATCCTACTTTTTTGAGCCTGTGCGACCCATATCCGATCATGGTATGACAGTTTGAATGGTCATGTCGCACTAAATCCGTCTTTTACAACACTGACACAAGACAGACGCCAATTATCAGCGCCGGAGAAGCACCCGAGAAGACATCGTGAACGCTTCCTGGCCATCCAGTGTAGATGTCAGTGAAACTGTTGGGAAGACAACGTTGGAGAAACGTGAACATTTTATTTGTACTGTATAATCTGCAGATTCTGACAGAAATCTGCAACTATCCTTTGAAGCACCGCTCCTCTAAAACAGCAATAAGGATAATTATTAGGCCATATGTAAATAACTTTATAACTTAAAGCAAAATTGGGAAACGTAAAGTCCGAAACAAGTCTTTATATTAAGGGCCATCAGTCAAACAATACTGTTTGGTCTGGGTCTGAACAGAGCGCGTTGTGTGTGACGTCTTCTTTTGCGCATGCGGGACGCTTTGAGGGGTCACACTAGAGCGTGTTTGCTGTCACATTTTATTTGTAGTGTGAACAAGCAGACAAAAAAATCAGATTTGATCAAAAAATTGGAATTGAGCATTAAGACCTGCAGTGTGAACGTAGCCTTTTAAGTTTTAAAGCTTGGATTTATAGAATGCTGTATTGCCTGCAATGACAGATTTATCTGGTATATCTTTTATGTACTGTACACATTACAGTCACTTCAACCGAACCTCAGTTTAAACCTCTGTGAGATGGTTTCCAGCAGCTAAAACTGAGGTTCCAATGGCCAAATCATTTAAAGTGATGCTGTTTATCTTTTGGGCTTATTAAGTTAGAGTTAATTTTTAATCTCTTATTATTTACCTATTTACCTTTATTCATTGTGTTCATATATTCATTCTATTTATTTATTGTTATTTTTATCCAAGGAGAAGCCAAACTGAATTTCTCTCTCCCGTGTATAATGACAATAAAGATCATTATGGTAAGGAATTGTAATGCTTCACATGTTAACAGCAATAGTGGGACAGATGTTTCTGCTTGAATATGTTGTGACAGAGTTGAAAATCATTTCTTTACCACATATAAACTCATGATAGCAGATATCCAATGTGTGTTTTAAAGATCAAAATCCATGCACAATAAAATTCAGTGCATGAATAGTACAGTAGTTGACATGCAAAGCAGCAAATACTATTATATTTTTATAGGATAGATGTTTGTGTACGTTACATGAGCAAACAAATCGTTACATTTACATTCAGCTGTGTTAAAGACCTGTATTTGAAGCAATGTGCTTTGCTGTGATATACTGTTCCCAGTTGATTAGTGTTACCAGTCCATTTGTTGCGATGGGGCTCTGCTGATGGTCTGAGCTGGAAAGCCTTGTGGTTTCACGGTCCCTCTGTCCTCCCTGTGCTTGCTCACCATTTTTCTATCTCTCTCCCTTTGCCTTATTGCTCTCTCCTTTCCTCTCGCTCCATCTGTGTGTGTTAACCTCACCTTGTGTTTTAGCTCAGCTCACCTGTTCCTAATGGTCTTGTCTACTTAAGATGGTGGTTTGTCTTCAGTCTTTGCTGGGTCATTGAAATAAGTAGTCTGCTCACTGTTTCTCATCTATTTTTCATGGTAGAAGTCGCTTATATTGTTTGTCCTTCTGTGCAGATTGCTCTGGAGGTGGGAGAGCTGGGACTTATGAGAGAGACTCTGTGGAGAAAAGGATATGTGGAACTGACTGACTGGAACCTGGAACTTCATTAACAGAGACCGTGTGCTTGAACTGTTGTTTCCCTTGTCTGTAAATAAATAAACCCGTTAAGTTTTTTTGTTTTTTTTGCCCTGAGTCCCACGTTTGAGTCCAACCTGAGTGGCCATGACATGTGGGCCAGTTTGGCTCCTGTCTAAAATTCAGGTCCAAGGAAATGCATACCTACTTTTGTTCTCCTTCCTCCTTAGAGAATTCAGTGTGTCTGTCTTGCAAAGTACATGGTGGAGAGCTTGGAGAGGAGCTGTCAGGGTATAGTGCTGTGAAAAGATATTTGCCCCTTTTCTGATTTCAGATTTTTTGCATATTTGTTAGGCATCTTTGTACTATTGTAGGATTTTTACCTTACAATATACGGTGCATGGAGGCAACTGTTGTTGTGATTTGTCACTATGTAAATAAAATTGAATTGAATTGTCAGAGCAACATGTTTCAGAGCATTAATTAGTATATAATTTAATATTAGAAAAAGATAACCTAAGTAAATGTAAAATGTAGTATTTAAAAGATGATTTTATTTTTTAAGGGAAAAAATATCTAAACCTTCGTAGCTCTGTGTGCAAAAGTAATTGCCCTTAAAAACTAATAACTGGTTGTTTCAACCATGGTGGAAAAATTGCAATCAAGTGTTTTTGTAACTGGAGTCTGTCACATTCCTGTGAAGGAATTTTGACTCACTCTTCTTTGTAGAATGTTTTAAACTGGAGAATTTACAGGTCATACCAAAAATGTTATTTTTTCTGTAACCATTCAGAGGTGTGCTTGCTGGTTTTTTGGATCATTGTTGTGCTGCATAACTAGGTGTGCTTGAGTTTCAGGGCACAGATTAATGACTGGACATTCTCCTTCAGGACTTTTTTGACCACAACACTACCACAACACTACCAACCGCCATGTTTAACTGTGTGTTTGATGTTCTTTTTATTTGTTATTTTTTTTATAAGTTACACTGGTAGCAATGGGAATCAACCTTTCAAAATCAAAATCAACCTTTGTCTTGGCAAATGTGAGACAAGCCTTTGTATGTTTTTTGGTTACTAGTGTTTTTTGGGGGTCTTTTCAAGAGTGAAAGCTGTCTCCATTTGATGGGTGTGTTTGTGTCTGTTTTACATTGAACTGGTCAAGCTTAGAGGCCAGAAGCTTCTTCTGGTGGTTTGCACTTGTGCATTGTGGATAAACCATGGCTAGCATTATACAAGTGATTTGTCATTATAACAGATCAGTTTCCTCTTATTAACCATCTTCGCCACTGTGTCTGATGCAGAGAATTAATGTTAGTAGGTTGGCCACTCCTGGGGAAATTCACCACTGTTTCAAGTTTGTAATAATGACTCTCAGTTTGCTCACTAGAGTCCCAAAGCCATAAATTACTTTGTAACCCTTTCTAGACAGATAGATGCCATTGATTTTATTTCTCAGCCATTTCTTTAGTTTGCAGTATAATAGTGTTTCTTTTTGATCTGTTGTTTTCTTTTAACCTACTTCACTTTATCAGAAAGGTCCTGCTTAAGTGATTTCTTGTATGTAGCATCAGCATCACATCTCTTTCATAGGAGTAGCAATAAAAAATGAAGTGAAGGTGTTTTGACTGATCAGCTCAGTGAAGATATCTGGATTTTTATAGCTGAATGCATTCAGTATGAATGATTATAATACAAGTAATTTCAGGCAGGTATGTGTCATTAATACAGCTGGGTGAGCACTACCTTCACCAGAGGGCTGCAAAGTGATAGCCACCTGCTCTGGTCTACATATTCTTCAGTTGAGATGACAAATTAGCAGTCAGGCAGTAATGCAGTTCAGGAACATTGAAGTTTATTGAAAGTGGAGAACTGATTCTATTTCAGCTCATTATTATACACTGTGTAACTGGCCTTCTGGCAAAAATACAGCCTAGTTTTTGGAAATCACATGGTTTTGTTGAAGATTTGACATTGAGAAACACAGCCTCAGCTTAGCTTTGTTCTTCTCCAATTCTGGTTTCCATGAGTCTGTTTGTAGTAGATATGTGATTTTTTTTATTTCTGAGTAGTTATTATCTGACTGAAAACAACTAATGCTTAATTCAGCTTAATTGATTTCTGCCATTACTTGCTTTTTTAATACTACTGCAGTTTCTACAGGTCCAAATATGTTCTGTGAAAAAGGACTCAATGAAAGGAATCAGTGCCACGACTAACCAAAGTCATACACTGGCACTGGGTGAGGTTAACACACACAGACACAAAAAAGACAAAAGAAAGGAGAGAGAGCAATAAGGCAAAGGGAGAGAGATAGAAAAATGGTGAGCAAGCACAGGGAGGACAGGGGGACTGTGAAACCCCAAGGCTTTCCAGCTCAGACCATCAGCAGAGCCCCATCGCAACATACTGGTAACACTAATCAACTGGGAACAGTATATCACAGCGTAATATAATATAATATAATATAATATAATATAATATAATATAATATAATATAATATAATATAATATAATATAATATAATATAATAAGAGGTTGGTAACAGTGGGGAGGAATAACTTCTTTTTAACAGGAAGAAACCTTAGAAAGACAAAGAGAGAGCATCGAGGTAGCACAAGCTTCCTGTGTTCCTTTTGTGATTCACTCTTAGACCAAGTGTTAGTTAGTATTCATGTTTCAGAAAAGGAAGTTTGGGCCAGAATATTCTTTCTGTTAGTAGAGCCTGAGAAATGAAGTGCCACTGAAGTGGCAAAAACAGCAGTAAAATTTCAAAGTATATTTACAGACTGGTGCAAAAAGTATTTGGGCCTCTATACATAGATATATATTCATATACTTGTAGCTGAAGAGAGCTGGTGTCTGATAGGCCTCGTCCACTACTTCAAGTCATGAAACTGGACCGTTTCACTGTGTGTGTGTGTGTGTGCTGTTAGGGCTTTCTGGAGCATTTCAAATAAACACTTTCATTAATGTTGTGGCTTGCACAGACTGTGTCAGAAAGGTTGTGCTTCAGTTTTAGTGCCTATGTATAAGTAGTTAAAATGTGTGTTGGTGCAGTGGCAATACATTAGTCATATAGTTTATGAATGCAGTTTTCTAACCAAGTTTGAAAGAAGCAACTCATAAATTACCGTTCCACTTATTCACCCATAATGGAAATCCAGGCTCCAAAAATGGTGGTTTACCCATGGTTTACCATGGTTTGCCAACGGTGGTAGCCAATCTGCCAAATAATCATTTTATTTCAACTAAATATCAACTATTTGTTGACATTATTATAAAACCACAAGTGAGTTAGTTTGATAGGTAAACATGTGGTTTGAAAACCTCTCACAACATAGACATTTCATGTAGCGATCTCCTGCAGCATAATTTTCATGTTAAATGTTGGGAGGCATGAATTGGGGAGAAATTGGTCCAAAACTCCTTTAGTTTCTGGTATCAGACTAGTTTTGTTTATGTTAGAAAGGTTGCAATACAGTAACTGGCTCGAGCTAGGTGTTAATTGTTGGACCATTTGCCTTACCAATAAAAAACTCCCAAGTGATTTGTACTAAAAGCTATTTACTTTATATAGTCACTGAAAGTTGTGTAGATTCACACACCATTAAAAGCTCTTGCATAATACTGTGGTCCTTGTGGAGAATAATTGCTGTCTTCCCATTCTAGCAAACGTATTCTTACCACAGAGTATACAGTGGTTGGAGAATTTCAATATTTTTCCCAACTCAAGAAAATAATTTTTTTTCAGGGTCTCCTTTAGTTATCACAAAATATTTGAATGAATAATGATAATGATTTTAATTAATTAGACTATGAGAGGCACCTGTACTTAAAATAAAACACTAAATCTAGTATTTCTGTTCCAAACTGAGTTGGTCTTGTAGGACAATTATCTTGTACACAAACTCCATCCAGCTGTTCATTGACTCTAACACTCATCCAGCTAGAGTCTTTGGCAGGTTGGCACTTATTCAAGCTGTCATAGGATGAAAGGATACACCCAGAAAAATCATCAGTGCTAACAATAACTAATGCTAGGAAATATTCTTTTTGCTCTTCTTTTGGCTGCTGTCTTTAGGGATCTCCACTCCGGATCATCTGCCTCCATCTCAGCCTGTCAAGAGCATCCTCTTCTGTCACACCAACTCTCTGCATGTCCTACTTCACTACATCAAAGAATCTTTTTGTGTTCTATATCTTTTCCTCCTCCTTGGCACTTCCATATTCAGTATCCTTTAGCCCATATCCTAATATATCCATTATCCCTTGTCTGCATATGTCCAAAACATCTCAATCTCTGCCTGGAAACTGCTAAACCTGAGGTGTTCACTTGATATACTAATTTCCAACTTTTCCCAGGAGCCTCCTGGTTGACAGGTTTTTGATCTACTGCATCCTTCAACCTACTTTTGTGCACTTTGCCATTCTTTGAAACATGAGCGATTGCTCTCTGCATGCAATATCTTTTAGTGTGGGTATCAAGGCATCCACACCTTCTTCTGTTTTTTTCCCCTTTTCTACTTGGTGCCAGCGCCAAAGCTTGAAACAGTTCCTTTACCTGTGGAAGGGGAAACTAAGATTCTTCTGTATGTGTGCAGCTGCTTAACTTTTGATGTTTCTGTTTTTTAAACCCCTTTTACTTGTGAGGCTTACCCTTTTTCAACACTGCCATTATAAATAGAATGTGTTTGTAACACATCATTACACAAACCCTGGCACAATCACACACACACACACAGACCTCTTGATGCGCTTTATTTACAGTTTTAGGATCTGTAGCTGTGGTTCAGCTCCAGTTTTTACTGCAGCTCTGTTCCAGGCCACCTCACGTTCGGCTCTGGTCCCACACTGCTGCGCCAGGCCCCAACAGCTAATAGAAACTTGAAAGCTGTGGTTAGCATGATGACAATCACCAAAATCACCCGCCCACCCCCCTTACCCGCTGGGACAAAACAGTCCCCAGCTCCCTGTTTAAGGTATCAGGGGCTTCCCACAGAGATCCTTCTTTGCCAGCACAAACTGCTCCACCTACCATACCAGACATCCCAAGACCTCTCTTTTGGTCTTGCGATCCAGGCAGGATGCGATGGCTGTTTCTGATCTGCAGGCAGATCAGATGGTACCCCAGATATTGTACCTCCTTGAGTCCAACTGCACACTTCTTCAGGTTGGTCCTGAAACCCGCCTGACTCAGCGACTCCAGGACCGCAGCCACCAGCTGCATATGCTCTGCCCAGGTGTCACTGTGGATGATTACATCATTCAGATAGGCTGCAGCATATGCAGCGTGCGGGGGCAGCACCCGGTCCATGAGGCGATAGGGCTCCAAACAAGCCAAAATGAAGTGTGACAAAGGTGTACAACCCCCACAGACTGGGAAAGGCCATTTTTTCCTTGGATTCTGCAAACAATGGAGTCTGCCAGTAGCCCTTGGTTAAACCCAGCGTTATGAAAAAATGAGTAGTGCTGGAGCGAGGAGGGAATGGTGGAGTTTGGCACCTCTGGCCCAGACTCATCTCTTTCCTTCATCAGGGCAACCAGAGAAGAGTTTCAGTCTATCTCCATGCTTTTAGGAGGTTGAGTGTGGCTCCTCCCCTGTCCGACCATACTTTCTCACTGTCAATGTCCCCCACTTGCCGTGTGACCACAAAGGGTCGATGCAACTTGGAGAGTGATTTGATCGCAATTGTGTTCATCCTTGTGAATAAACGAATCATGGACTTGTCTCAGTCTAAGGGTGGTAGGTGCTGGTCCAAACACATTTAATATTCAATAATCCATACTTTTATTGTGCAAGACATGAACGATGTGCCCTGGTCAGTCAGCATCTCTTTTTGGATGCCAATTTGGAGGATGACTTAAAACTCCACCAAACTCATTGCAGAAATGGTGCACAGCGGCACAGGTATATCATGTTGCATAATCCACAAGAACTAATAGAAAGGGATAGCCACATGCACTTGGGTGAAATGGCCCAATGAGGTCGATGCCTATGAATTCAAACAGGACCTCCATTAATGGCAATGGGTTCAAAGGCGCACTCTGGGCAGGATGCACACCATCAGCACACATCCACCCAAATGTCTGGCCAATAAAGTCGGGCCATTATTTACTCCAGAATTTTTTCATATCCTACATCCCATAAACCCTGTCATGCATTATAATGAGCTGCTGGGAAAATCATTTCCTGGCAGCTATTAGGTACCAACAACTGGGTGTATTCCTCTTCCGTGCAAGTGTCACAACTCAATCGATACAGCCTATCTTTAATCAATACAAAATGGGGTATGTCAGCACTGTATCAGGGTGCACCGTGTGATCATCAATTTTTATTACCTGCTCAAAGACTGAGCGCAGGGTGTCATCACGAGACTGCTCTAGTGGGAAATCTCCCACAGAGTGAAATACTGGAGCTGGCGAGGCCTCACGAGAAGGCCCTCCTGTCTCCTCCTCCTCAGAGTCACTAAAGGTTGTGAACTCATCCGCATTCATTCATTCATCCAGCCTTAACTCTGTGCTTTGACTTTGTGTTTAATTTGCAGCAGCACTAACAGTGGATATTGGTGTATTTCCCCAAGCACACCCCTAACCTCCACCACTCTGCCCCAACAACCCCCCTGGCCGAACCCGGCTTTGCATGCAGTCTTTGGCCACCACAGCCTGATGTGTACCTCCTTGGCACCCTACCAGAACGCTGTACGTCTTTCCTGGGTGTTGGGCCTCTAATGACACAGAAGACTTGGTTGACCTGGTTGAGTTGGCACTCCCGGCAGAAGTGTAACGACCGCAGGCACCACCAACACTCCTGCCCCGTTTGTGCTGGCCCCTGCGAGCTGGTTACAGTGCCAGTAGCTGCAGGGACCCGGGGAGAGAGAGCAGAGTAGAAAGGGCTCCATGAACTGCTGCCCCTCGCCACCGGTGGTAGCTCAATGCCGCCATCTGAATTTATTCTAAAACACAGAAATTGACAATAACTACCTGTAAACCAAGCTTTACAATTAACCAAAGTTCTTAGCAAAATGTTACTTTCAAAGACATCACAAAAAAACTTTGTCCAACATCTTTGCTAGAATATTTGTTGGACGGAAGTCACAGATACTTTGTCTTTGTGAAACAATCCCCAGGTGTGAGTCTGTGTGTGTGTTTGTGCACACTTTCCTGACATCAGACCCAGCTTTCATCTGTCTGTGGTGAACAATAAGGCACTATCTCATTCACACACAAACACACTTATTTTCCATGCAGCCCTGAAAACAAGACAGAAGAACAAAGAGAATATCCGAAGCATATCCTCAAAATTAACAACTCAGTTCAATTCTTCATTCAAAAAAAAGATGCCAAACATCAAAAGTGTGTTGTTTTTTTTATTGAGGTAGCATTACGAAAAGAAGAAGTCAGTGAAGTTGTTTACTATGCTCATATTTTTAATTAAGCGAGCCAGAGCAGCCTAGGATGGAAAATGTGCTCTATTCAGTGGAACGGATACTTCAGCCATGATGAATGAGCTGTCATCTTCAATTGTTGCTAAACCTCTGTCTCCTTGACACCCAGCAAATCCCACTGCAGCTAGTCTGTTTTACGGCTCCGCAAAGTCCCAAGGTCAAAGGTCATGTAGGTATGCTAATGTGGGTATGGGTCACATAATCACACAATCTTCAGTCTGTTCAAGCTGTGGCACAGAGAGCTGATTTTGCTATCACTGAAACCCACTATCAGGAGTGCACTAAATAAGAAAACCATTTATGTTTGAATCAATATCAAAGCACCACTGCTAGATTTAAAAGAACAAAGTTAAGGACAGATGCTGCTGCTGTAGATGCTTCTCAGACAGCAGGGTATTACTCCGGAGTTTCTGAGAATTCCTAGAAGGGAGTGGGATAAAGAGGCCCACAGAGGGGTGTTTGATAGTACAGTGGTGTGACAGGTGATGTTAGTGTGGCCCAATTCACACTCGCTACACGGAGTAATCCTACTTCTGCTATAATGGACATGAAATGTGAATCTCTGCAGTGAAGATGACAGAAGAATCTTCACTCAGACACAATTGGAGAAAGCGTTGAAGTTGTTACCTGCAGTAACTACCCAAATCGCATCCATCCATTCACTTCTGCTTATCCTTCTCAGGGTTGGGCGTTGGAGCCTAGCCAGGAGCTAACGTTTTAACTCATTGTAGGGTATCTCCCTCTCTCTTGTGCTCACGTTTATTAAAATTATCACCAACATAGGACAGTCTTGCCAGAGGGGACCAATGGGGGGTGGCCAGTGCACCACCCCTCGGTGATGCCCCTCATCCTGGCTGCCAAAGCACCACCACGTTCTACAGAGGGACTATCGAGAGCGTCCTGAGCAGCTGCATCACTGTCTGGTTTGGTAACTGCACCGTATCGAATCGCAATGCCCTACAACAGATAGTGAGAGCAGCTGAGAAGATCATTGGAGCCTCTCTTCCCTCCATCACAGACACTTATAGCACCTGCTCCATCTGCAAAGCTACCAGCATTGTGGAGGACCCCACGCACCCGGTACCTTCTGGAAAGAGGAACAATTTTGTTCATGTCCAAGCATCCGGGCCCTCACTGCCAGACTGCGGAACAGTTTCTTCCCCCAAGCTGTCAGACTCCTGAACACTCAGCGACTAGAATGAGACCACACACGCATACCTTCATACATGTTACTACCAAGCACTTATCTGCAGAATCACACACACACACACACACACACACACACACACACACACACACACACACACACACACACACACACCTTCAGACAGCAAGTTCCTTTTTGCACAATACTCAATATTTTGCACATTTCCATTGCACTGTCTCGTGTCTGTATCATCCTGTTCTGTCTAGTGTTGCACGGTCTTGTCTTGTTTTTTTGCAACTTTTGCACTTGTGTCACTCTGTGCTGTACCACAGTACATGGTTGAAATGACAATATAAGCCGCTTGACTTGACTTCACATAAAAACAGTGAAATATAGATAGATATAGATCATTTAAATGAAGAATGAGACACTGCTGGGTCATATGGCGTCTTTGAACATTTGAAATTTTTCCACAATTTGTAGAATTTTTTTTGCAGATTGATGAAGCTCTGCTCATTACGTCTGAGAAGATCTGCCTCATTAAGATGCTCTTTTTAAACCCAGTCACAGTGCTGATCTGTAGCCAGTTAACCTAATCAGTTCCTGTTTCCTTACTTTGTAGTTTACTAAGTACTTTGCACTCTCAGTTTAAACATTTCATATGCTTTCTATTATTTGTTTTTAATTACATTTTATACAGCAGCCTAACTTTTCTTGAAACTGATGATGTCATTCAATTAGTTAAATTCTTATTTACAACTGTATGCTTGGTAGTGTTTTTTTTTCTCCTATTGAACAACAATGACTTTTGTAAGTAAAATATAATAATCATAAATTTCTAAAAGATCCACGTTATTTGAAACCATAATTTCAATTTGATTATGTAGGACAAGAAAGGGAAAACCAGTGTTCAATTTAATACTGTCTCTGTTCCCAGTATACTGCATCTTGTCATTGCAGTGAGTGATTTCTAGTGCAGGTTTATTACAGCTATATTGCGTTTGATCAGTAAGGTCGTGAAACCTCATTGGTTTGGAGGTGTTCTTGTCATCGTCCTTATCTTTGTCTCATGAAAAACACATTTACAAGCAGTGCCTGCAAAATACCAGCCTGAGCTCTCACATCACTCTTGCAGTGATCTTAGCAGTGCGACCTCTCTTTGAAGTGAAGCAGGAGTGCCAAATTTCATCCCTCTGTCCCATTTATCTGACTGACTGCTGACTGATTGAGGTCTCATTCTTAAGAAATGCTTCTGTAGCCCTTCCCACTCTTTTCTGTCCTTTGATATTTATCATTCTAACAGATCTGTGCTCTGAAGAGCAGCCATGGCTAGCAATCAGGAGAATTTCAGTTATTACAGCAAATGTAATGACACTCAAACCCATATTATTACGTTTGTTTAAAGAAGCAAAACATCCCATTTTGCTTAAATATCTTTGAGTTTATTTCTTATTACTCGAGTATTACCTTTCTCAAAGAGTGATAAAATTTTACAGCAAAATAAAGCGGCTCTTTATTTGGACTCGGTTGGAAAGAGACCTTGGAATTACAAGAAAGAGAAACCCTGTTGGAGGCGGATCATAGCACAGCCAGACCTGACCCATTTTAAAATACCAACACACTGAACCCAAAACAGAAAGGAGCATAACGCACTGTCATCATCAGTTAATGAGCAGACACAGTGGGCAAGTGATGTAATGCTAGAGAGGCTTCTAGTAAGAGCCAATATGTAGGGTGCCAACAGCTAAAAAGGAGGAAATAGTAGCTTGTAATTTCTCCTGATATACTCTCCTGAAATATTTTTCCCTTCATTAGTTCCTTTACAACCTCTTCTAACCTCTCACCATAAACTGACTTAAAAGACTGACATGGCTTCATAGTCTGAAGTTGATGTCCACAAAGAATTCTTTAAAAAAAGCCAAAAGGAAGTCCACTCATTTAAATCAAGTCTTTCTTCGTGTCCAGCTTCACATCATGCTCACTATAAGCAATTTCCTTTGTCTTTGCCACCTCCCTCTTTGCTGTACACCTAGCTTCCTAATAGTCGTTCACCATTACTATCCCATGTTTTCCTAGCTAACCTGTTTGTGTTCTTTCCTCTGTCAGGAGGATATACCAAACACTGACAGTTCCCCTCAGCAGCTGTACTTTCCCAGTGATCTGGTAACTCTTCCCTATCACCAGAACCTGTCTCACCTCCAACTCTGTGCAACATTCTTCCTTCTTCAGCTTCCACTCTTTAATCCTTGCCTTTGCCTACACCTACACCTCCAACCTACAGGTTAGCATTCAGCTCACCATTCTCTCCTTGACACCATTCTTTAAGCTTTGGAGGACTCCTTAGTGCAGCAGCCCCCAACCTTCTTTGCGCCACGGACTGGTTTATTTCCGACAATATTTTCACAGACCGGCCTTGTCGTGGATAAATACAATAAATTAAAACCAGTACTGGTACCAAAAAAGAAGAAGATTTATTCATAACACATGGGAAAAGACCCAGGGAAACCAAGTTAACGATAAAAACCCTGAAAACCATAAATTTCACACCCGAACCTCAACTCTCGTGGCCCGGTACCAAACCGTTCCGGTCCGTGGCCCGGGGGTCGGGTACCGCTGCCTTAGTACACGCTGGATTCCTTAGTGGCAGCTGAGAATTGTTTACAGCCTACTTGTGTATTGTTGCTGTTCATGTCCATCCCTTTATGGCCACAATGCAGCAGTCTTCTATGGCTGCTTCCAACAGGATAATGTCCCAAACTCATCTCAAACTGTTTTCTTGAACATTACAGTGGGTTCAGTGTATTCAAACAACCTCCACAGTCACAATAGTGCACTTTTGGGATGTGGTGGGACCATAGATTCACATCATTGGTGTGTAGTGGACAGATCTGCAGCATCTGTGTTACCAGAATCTCTGAATGTTTCCACCACCTTGTTGAATCTATGCAACAAATAATTAAGGTAGTTCTGAAAGCAAAGGGGGTCCACTACAGTACTAGCAGACATGTGCATGTGTTTTTTAAAAAAAACTTTTGTTTCAGCTGGAGGACGTTTGTGGGGTTTTCATAGAACAAACATGATCTGCTTGCAGTAATCAAAGTTTTCAAAATGGCTGTAAGCTTCTTTACTAGCTTACTGTATGGTCTTTGCATATGACCAGGAGGCAAGTGAGCTGTTTTAAATGTGAAATTCTATGTGGAATTTGAAATACCAACAGACGCAAGTATTTTCATGCGACATAAAATATTAATGGATATTTTTTTAAACGTTATCATAGTTTAGCACTCAAAATTCGGATTTATCTGGACAGCAAGCATTTTACAACAATTACAAAACTGTATTCCTTCGACTATCATGCTGGGTTAAGGTTAGCAGTTTGTGGCTGTAGCTCAGGAGGTAGAGCAGGTCATCTATGTTGTATGTTTTTTATCCTGTTTTCCATTTCTCTCCCCAACAAGTCACGGCAGATGGCCCCGCCCCTCCCTGAGCCTGGTTCTGTAGGAGGTTTCTTCCTGTTAAAAGGGAGTTTTTCCTTCCCACTGTCACCAAAGCACTTGCTCATAGGGGGTCATATGATTTTTGGGTTTTTCTCTGTATGTATTATTGTAGGACGACCTACCTTACAATATAAAGCGCCTTGAGGCGACTGTTGTTGTGATTTGGGGCTATATAAATAAAATTGAATTGAATTGAATTGAAAATCTACTTATCGGAGGATTGTTGGTTCAATCCCTGGCTCCCCCTAGTCTGCATGCCAAATATCCTTGGGCAAACTATTAACCCCAAGTTGCTCTCTGATGCATCCATCAGAGTGTGAATGTTAGTTAGTAAGCACTTAAAATCATAGAAGAAAGTGCTGCTTCTGAATGGGTGAATGTTATGTTGTGGCAGGGATTTGTCCACCAGGGGGCAACAGTTGTTGGAGAGTTTTCAGGGTGTGTGGCGCATGCCCCGGTTCTCTTAATAAAGAAGTAACTGTGAGTTAAACATGGTCTCCGTGGTTCCTTAGTCATAGGATATTACAGTGAATGTGGCATGTTGTGTTAAGCGCTTTGAGTACTTCAGGAGAATAGAAAAGCGCTTTATAAGAATCAGTCTGTGTTGTGAATAAGGCACGGCGGGACCACAGCTTGTAATTATGAGCCATTTATTTACATCGACTGCAGCTCCAAAGATGCCAGCCGCACATCACACCACAACACAATCGCCAACCCCTGACTCCCCGTGTTTTAACAGGCGGGCGCCAACCACGCCTCACTACACACCCCCATCGGGAGCCATCCGGCTGAACCTAGTGCCCCCAACCGGCTTTCAACCCGGCGACAGGGCCATGCCTCTTCCGGAGGTCAGCCACACTTCCAGCGGCGGCGATGCTGGTTCAGAGGCCGGCCACCTGGCAAGCCGGTGTTCTGACTCTGCAGGCACGGTCGTGCTCCCCCTGGGTGGCTGCCATCTCGGCAATCCTCTGGGCCAGCTCCTCCCTCTGTCTTGGTCGTAGGCCAAGACAGAGTGTTAATAAAGCACCACAGGTTGTAATTATGAGCGGGCGTGATTGCGGATGCCGTGCAGGTGCATCTGCACGGCACCGCCAACCACGCCTCACCACACAGTCCATTTACCATATTGTCACCATTCCTACAACTATTCCTTTGAATAATCTTATGACTTATTTTGGAAGCCACAACTGTGTTCATTTTTAGCCTATACACTTTAAAACTAATAATATTAGAACTATAAAACTGATAAGCACCCAACATTTAAAAAGCCTGACTGTGGCCCCTAAGTTGAAGTCTACTGGTGTACTTTTACAGCACCAAGTGAAATGAAGTCAGTGGTTGGTAATTAAAATTCGTGCATGTGAAGTGATAAAGGAAACAGATATGACTGAGGTGGACACTGATCCCACTGGCGCTAAGCAGCTGATGGAGACTGACACCTGCTCTGATGATTCTGGAGCAGATGGACCTTAGCGAGTCAGACTGGAAGACCCCCTGATATCTCTTTGGAATTAAAAAGAAGGCATTTCTGAGCTCGTGCGGCTGGCCTTAAAGCTTGATCTTACTCAAGAATGTCAAAGTAAATGGAAACTAAACTCCAAAAGTCCAAGTTTAAAGTTAGCTCATTCATCCTTTTGTGCACCTTGAGACAATATGTTGGTGTATTTGTTGTGAATTCTTGTGTAGCCTGCAAATATATAGGGTTTTTAAATATTATTATTATTATCTTAGATTTCTCTTGCTTTACTGTTTGTGGACATGGTATGTTTAGATGAAAGGTCATATGTGACAGTATGAATATATGCCTCCTACTGTATTAATTTAATGAAACGTTAAGAGAAATACTCCCTGTCAAAGTTGACAGCCTGTTTAACACAGTACTTATGTTCTGCTGACAACCCTCACAGCACCCTTGCAGCATAATGCAGTGCTGATGATCTCAGCCTGCTTGAGCGTGAGAGAAAGGAACTTTTACATTTCAGCATTTCTCACGTCACTGGATAGAAACATCAGCAAACTGGAGGCACACGGGAGTTTTTAAACTAATCTTGATTGACCTCAAAGAAAAGCTGCATGTTTGTCCTCCTTCCCAAGGAGGATAAATGTTTCTCTGCCAAAGTGCGGGTCATTAAAATGTAGCAGGGCAGCTACATTTGCAGATTTGAACTTGAGGAGTTACTGGGGGAATGGAGCTTTGCCAGACTCTTACTGATAACAGATATTACCACTGAACCTCAAATTAACCTCCTTCAGCTTCACCCTTAGCTAATCGCAGAGTTATACACAAGCCCAGGAGTAAAAAGCACCTGGTTGTTCTGGTCTGAGGGGGCGATTTTCGTGTTTCCCCTGAGAATGTTTTCAGACCGGTTTAACCTTTTCCTTTCAGTTACACAACAGCACAGAAGCGAGCAGGCGGGGGATGTAGCAGTTTATTTTTTATCTTTGTGATAACACTACATTTAACTGCTGTAATAATGACACAGGAGTTACACCACAAGCCATTATGCAGACAGAAGTTATAGTTACAGAGTATGAAACAGAGGTTTTCTATTACAGCAGTGTTGGCAGGCATCGGGAGCGAAGTCAAAATATACGGTGTGTCTTTATACAGCCCCAAATTGCAATATTGCTACAGGTTTGCCCGCAAATGATACAAAAGGTTATCCCAAGTGATGTAATCAGCGCAGCAATAACTAATGATGTTTGTTGCACTGCTAAGCATAATTCATTAGAGCTAAAATAAAAATTGCCTTACGCTAATCCACCTCTGTCCCTGAGGATAATGAAAGAGCTGTGCTAAAAAGCTAACTAGCCAGTACTCACAACCTAATTAATCCACAGTGTACGAGCCCTTAATAATTCATAACATGAGAAATAGTCTTCACTGGAACTGTCTGCTTTTTCCCCTTCTCGCAAAAGTCTTATCTTTAATGTCTTGTGGGAAATGAACATTGGTTCATTAATATTAAATACAAGGTTCTAACCACATATACAGGGTTAATCTCCCAGCTCAGTTTTGCCGAGGGGAAAATGTGCTGAGTGGACACCGACACCATTTCCCTGATTACGTCACACAGCTGTCTGGTTCTGTCTTATGGCAAGAATAAAAAGGTAAGGACAGCATGTAATTCAGTCAAGGTACACTGGCCAATCTGAATGCCGTACTTTCCCTGTCGACAAGTGTCATCACACGTTTCCCTTCTGCCAAACCAGCCCACTGACTTTTTTTTTAATTTGACAAACTTGGTACAAATCCATAAAAGTCACTTTAAATAATTAATGGGGTTGTAGTTGCTTCTACTGCAGTAGTACAAATCAGGGACACTGAGGTGAGTTAGAAAACTAAAGTTAAAAACACTGTTAGTAACTTTGTTTCCATGCAACTGCAGCACAAACTTTGATGTTCTGCTGTTATGCAGATACATGTAATAGGATTTGGTTTGTTGAGACAAATGGCTTGTTGTGTTAATTTTCCAGTCAGGCATCAGTAAAAAGGCACAGTAGTAAGAACCATACAGTGTACAAATGTCAAACAAAACAACAAAACTCCACACATTTCAGTTGTGCTTCACATATATCACTATTTATTTAAGACTGTTTACATTACACCTGACTTTTGAGTCACATCCAGCACTCACCTTGTTATTGAAATTGTCTCTGGCTTGAGGAACGTTAGGAGCCAAAAGTAGCTTGTGGCTCCGGAAGGAAATAACAAACATGGAAAAACAGCAGCACAAACACATAAGGTGGACAAAGGGAATACAGACAGGATAAGAGTCGGAATAGTAAGACGATTATAACACAGTAGGTACTAACAATTTAACGCAACATCACAAAAATGTATGTTATGGTTTCTCAGTCTATATAAATATGCACAATTTACCATTCACAAACTCACAAATAAGACACAAAATCTATTTTGTAATAAATTTAACCAAACTACTTAATATTTTTATAACTTTCTATCTATTTATACATAATTATCCAGCTGCCTGTGTACAGTTTTTCCTTTGTTGTTTTATCAGGGTTCTTGTAATTAATACAATGTTACAAAAAAAACAAACAAACCTGAAAACTGCTATGAGAACACATAAAGTTCTGGAAGAATCGAGTTTATTCCTGTTGCTCTGGTTGTATTTAAGGTATTTAAATTAATTAAATTAATTTTTACATTCCCGTTAAAAGGGAGTTTTTCCTTCCCGCTGTCACCAAAGCACTTGCTCATAGGGGGTCACATGATTGTTGGTTTTTTCTCTGTATGTATTATTGTAGGGTCTACCTTACAACATAAAGCACCTTGAGGCCACTGTTGTTGTGATTTGGCGCTGTATTAATAAAATTGAATTGAATTGTCTAGTTTAAGCTCAGGCAGCACGGTGGCACGGTGGTTAGCACTGTTGCTGCACAGCAAGAAGGTCTTCAGTTCAAGTCCACCACCATCAGGCCATCTTTCTGTGTGGAGTTTGCATGTTCTCCCCGTGTTTGCGTGGGTTCTCCCCAGGTGCTCCGACTTCCTCGACAGTCCAAAGACATGCAGCTAGTGGGGGTAGGTTAACTGATTTATCTAAATTGCCCATAGATGTGAATGGTTGTCTGTGTCTTTATGTGTTAGCCCTGCGACAGACTGGCGACCTGTCTGGGGTGTACCCCACCTCTCACCCTATGACAGCTGGGATAGGCTCCAATATCTTGCCCAAGGATATTTGGGGGGAGCGACAGCAACCCCAATGAACAATTCTGAAACTGAAACATCTGCAACTTTGCACTCTAGGTTCATCTTACTATACAGTGACACACAAAAACAGTTAAAAGACATGTGCATCTACTCATGTGTTTTTTTTTAGGGGGGGTGTTTTACAATCTGAACTTCACGGTTGATCCTGAGTTTTTTTCCTTGAGTAGTTTTTCATCTGTTTGTGATTCCAGAAATGAAAACTTCAAGAATTCAAGATTTTATAGCCTGTGTAAATGATGCAGGGAGCATCAACACTACATCTAATAAAATGGGAGTTGAAATAAGATTTGTGTTTATGTGTAGAATTTCATGCTGATGAATAGGACCATGCACACAGATGGGTTTAAGGCAAGTCAATATGAAAGAAAAAATGTGTATTTACATTCACACAGTTTAAACTGCATAAAGATTTAAAGATGGACTTTTTTGCATGTGACTATCTTTGTCCTCCTTATTCACCAGCTTCAAAAAAATGAATGCATTTCATCATCCCTTATTTCCTTCTCAAGTTTTTAATATTCTTGATTGGGGCTGTGCTTCGCATCCAGCAGCATTAGTGAAAGCTTTCATGTGAACTGTGCTCAGTGAAATATGAGGATCTGAAGGGCACTTCGGTGCCTTACCTTCATCTTGTCCTAGAGTGGACTGTTGCTGTCTTATACTATGTGTGTACATTTGTGTTTGTGTCAACAGAATGCATTTATAATTATGTACATGCTTTAATTATAGTGTGTATGACTGAGCTGCTGAAATAGTTCTGTCATGTGTTAAGCATTAATACACGTGTGATGGAAAGCCTTCAAAGGATATTAACATTTTTTTTTAACAAAAGCTTAAATACTCAAAGTTTTGGTGGATAAACCCAATGCACAATATCTGCCCAGCACAATGTAGCTAGTAATGGTAAGTGTAGTAGAGCACTTACCATTTTTGGGGAGAATAAACCTGCATTTGTGAAAGAACCAGATAAATGCTAATGTTGTCTGACAGATGTTTATATATACACCAGCTGTTTGCATTAACCATGAAAACACTCCCAGATAGAAAAACTAACTGAAACTACAAATCCCAAATTCTATTTCTAAAGACCCAAAGAACATTGTTAAAAAACCAAAAACACATTTATTATTAAAAAGCCAGCCTCACTGTACATTTTCTGTTCTGCTGCATATCCTTTTTTATTTAAAGTGTCCTTAAACAAACATTATTCCCTTTTTTCCATCAGCCCTCAGAAGTTGAAAGCTAAGGGGCACAGAGTCCATGAATTCCAACTAAGACAAAACAAAAGCAGTAAGATGATTAAAATGTCTGCTTATACTAAGCTCTCTGTTCGCAAAGAAAAACTAAAAGATACCTTAAATCATTGGGCTAAATTTAAAAAGGAAGCAGCGTACATATTTCATGGCCTGAAAGGCTTTTACACCATGACTTGCATTTTAAGATTTCAAGCCTTCATAAAAATTTGAAATTACAAATTTTAAAACTATTACTGTATTAAAAGCATCATCACAGGAACTATTTAATTAGTGTGTGTTTATGCATCTTTTTTTAAACTTACAACAAAAAGAAACTGTCTAAGATGGATCTGGCTGTGCGTTCATCTTCCTGGAGGATCTGTATAATCAGTGTAAGAGTCTGGCTCATCCACAGATCAGTTTGGAGGGCGGCCATCCCTGCAGAATGACAATGAGGTAGTGACAAGGAGCCACAGCTGGATGTGACAGAGAGAGATGAATGAGGCCAGAGAGGGAGAGATCAAACCCCTTCAGCACACCTGCTCGCACCTGTTCAGCACTTTCACTGATCCTCCTCCAGAAGGACAGAGCACAAAGACATGGACAGGAGGAGAAGTAAAGGTAACATACTGTTGTTTTGTCATACTGACACACTGATGAAACAAAGGGGAAAAAATTAGAAAGAGCCACAGTTTCCTTGAAGCACTATGACCAGTTGCATGTTATGTATTTTATAACTGGCTGTCCAATGTGTCATGCATGACACAGAAGTCCATACTCTCCTAGTAGCTGCCATAGTGGTCAGTCACCTCAAGACACTTTATATTGTAAGGTAGACCCTACAATAATATAACGAGAGAAAAACCTAACAATCATATGACCCCCTATGAGCAAGCACTGTGGCGACAGTGGGAAGGAAAAACTCCCTTTTAACAGGAAGAAACCTCCAGCAGAACCAGGCTCAGGGAGGGGCGGGGCCATCTGCGGCGACCGGTTGGGGTGAGAGAAGTAAGACAGGATAAAGACGTGCTGTGGAAGAGAGACAGAGATTAATAAAAAAGTATAATTCAGTGCAGAGAGGTCTATTAACACATCGACTATTAACACAGGAATGTCACTGAAAACTGAAATTCAGCAGTGTTAGTGACAGACAACACAAAGAAGGTGGGCACAAGTTGAAATTTGTCAGTTTTGAGGCAAGTGAGCGAAGTGGATGCCAGTTGAGGTTAAAAACAATAATCAAGGGATGTATTTAAGTTAATATTGTTTATATTACACCTAATGTGATTTTTAAAATCCCTGATTAAAATTTGGTTTACAAATAAATAATGACGTCTCTCCCATTTGTAAGGTTCGGAACCAACCAACCAGCAACTACTTTTCCGCTCATTTTGCTGTCACAGGTCTCTCTTAGAAAATTTCTTAGATCTTTTAGAAACAAATCAGACTCTCCATACATCATCATCAGCCATGCAGATGATTGGCAAATAATATTCTCCAGCCACTTCAAGTTATCAGAACTACATTGAGACAGTAGGAGACAGTCTGGGAGAAAAACAAAATGTAGTTAGCTACTCTGAATCACTGCCAAGAGGAGCAATACATGCACCCTGAACGTCTGCCAAGTTTTCACTCCTAAATATCTTTAACCTTGAAAAACACACATGACCCATAATCAAATGACTGCTTTGAAAGTAGAAACTTTTGGTTTGGGCTCCAAAAATGTTGCTAATCTATAACAGTTATGATTTATGGTCAAAACCCTGCACTGACACAACACTGTCAGAAGCCTACGCTCATCACACCTTTTCTACAAACCACAATTTCTTTAAATTTCTGAGAATTAAAATGTGACAATCATACCAATCTCACACAGTGACTGGTCTAACATAAAGAAGCACGACAATACACTACAGTATATGACTGATTAGCAATGGCAGTAGACATTCCAGAATTACCACAAAAATGCATGTTCTTGTGTGTTCTTGAACTAAAACAAATATGACCCTGATGACAGTCAAAGACAGAAACCCATAGGTCATGTAAAAAAAGTTGCTCTGTATAATACCAGTGTTGCTGGAGCTCTTTAGCCTCTTTAGACCCTTGTTCTTCTCCATGCACCTCGGAAGTTCAGTTCAGCTTAATTCAGTTTTATTTATATGGTGCCAAAGCAGCAGTTGCCTCAAGGCGCAAGTAAGTAGGTGAAGTTGTTCCAGAAATCTCCTATGACTTTGTTCTCCCCATAATTCATTCTGTACATAAGACTATGTACAAGCCTGACTATATAAGGTCTTATTCTTACACACAGAAAAAGGTGTATATCCTTGATGTCTCCTGAGAGATCCTTAGTCATCTCATTCTTACAGTTTTGTTGTTAGATGAACTTGTTTAGGTCATTTTTGTAAGTTACCTCTGCAACCTTACCTAAAATTCTTAACTTGTAATTACTGATATATATATAGTCGTGTGAAAAAACATTTTCATAGCATGTCCATGGTTTGTCATCATGCCAACCACAATGGCAAAGTTCAGGAATTATGGCAGTTTGAGAACACTTTGGTGTGGCCTCTTGCAAGTCTCTAGTTCTATTCCTGTCACAGTCCTGGGTCGTGTGACCTGGTGTTTTGAGTTTCATTGTATTTAGTTTTTCATTGTTCACGTTTTGGTTCATTTAGTCATCGTTAGCTCCTAGGTTGCTCAGTTATAGTTCCTTGCTATTAGATCCTTTTGCGTCTTCACCCCAAGTAGTTTAGTCTTCTTTGTTGGTTTGTGTGTCTAACCTGTCATGTTTCATGTCTGCGTGGTTTACGTTATCAAGTTTGTGTCATGTCTGCATCTTGTCATGTTTTTATGCGTTGGTATTATTAGTTAGGATTCAGTTGAGTTTCATTCTAGTTTCGTTTCTCCTATAACTTCTAATTTATAAGTCTCTCTTTGTGCTGTATGTTTCATCTCCTGTTCCCTTTTCTATCTGTATGTTCTTCAGTGTTCGTGCTTCTCGTCAGTCCACCGTGTTAACTCCACATCTTAGGCTACGTTCACACTGCAGGTCTTAATGCTCAATTCCGATTTTTTAATCAAATCTGATTTTTTTTGTCTGGTTGTTCACGCTACAAATAAAATGTGACAGCAAACGTGCTCTAGTGTGAACGGTTCACAGCCCTCAAAGTGGCCCGCATGCGCAAAAGAAGATGTCACAGCTGGGTGACAGCTGGCTGACAGCTGGGTTTGTCGCCCAAAACACGGTCAAGCTCATCATAAAACGGGCAGGTGACTCGACCACGTCCACTTGGTTTGTTTATATCTTTAGCTTCTTTAAACTTGGCTCTGAGGCTCTTCACTTTCCTCTGACACTGTAGCCACGTTCGCCCGTGCCCCTGTTAAACCATTTCTTTGGCAATACACTCGAACACAGCCCGGTTACGATACGACCCTTCAAGTTTAGCTTGAATAGAATTGTCTCCCCATATGCTAATCAAGTCCAAAACCTCAGTTTCTGTCCATTGACTCGCTCCGTCTCCAGTTTCCGCCGCCATGCTTTCTCGTTTGTCTTCTCCGGCGCTGATAATTGGCGTCTGTCTTGTGTCAGTGACGTAAAAGACAGAGTTAATGCGACATGACCATTCAAACAGCAGTCGCTTTCTAAAACATCACTTGGTGTTCGCTCGCTCTGCGGTAGAGTATCACTTCCTGTTCCTGCTCTAACACAGTGGTGTTTCTGAGTAGCTTATTTGCTTAGCAATTTAATTAACAACTTTTAAATACATTCTTCTTTCATAGTATAATCTTCACGTGCTTCATCCGAAGCACACTTTCTGTGTACTCACTACCTAATTTATAGCCAAAGTATTCACTCACTGTCTCTGTACTGTTTCGCTAGCTTAGCTTAGCTCGTAGCCGACTCGTTAGCACCATGGCTACTTCACCTGTCCCTCCTGCACTTTCTTGCTCATTGTGTCAGATGTTTAGTTACTCCTCGGCCTCCTTTAGCAGTAATGATATCTGTAACAAATGTAGCATATTTGCAGCTCTGGAGGCCAGGATTACTGAATTGGAGACTCGGCTTCGCACCCTTCATTCACCCGTAGCTAGCCAGGCCCCTGTAGCTGGTGCAGCCGAAGATAGCGTAGGCCCCGATAGCTGTTCCCCGGCAGACCCCAAGCAGCTGGGGAAAGAGGGCGGCTGGGTCACGGTGAGGAGGAAGCATAGTCCTAAACAGAAGCCCCAGGTACACCACCAACCCGTTCATGTGTCTAACCGTTTTTCCCCACTCGGTGACACACCCGCCGGGGGTCAAACTCTGGTAATTGGTGATTCTGTTCTCAGACATGTGAAGCTAGAGACACCGGCAACCATAGTCAATTGTCTTCCAGGGGCCAGAGCAGGCGACATTGAAGGAAATTTAAAACTGCTGGCTAAGGGTAAACGTAAATTCAGTAAAATCATAATTCACGTCGGCAGTAATGACACCCGGTTACGCCAATCGGAGGTCACTAAAATCAATATTGAATCGATGTGCAACTTTGCTAAAACAATGTCGGACTCTGTAGTTTTCTCTGGTCCCCTCCCCAATCAGACCAGGAGTGACATGTTTAGCCGCATGTTCTCCTTAAATTGCTGGCTGTCTGAGTGGTGTCCCAGAAACGATGTGGGCTTCATAGATAATTGGCAAACCTTCTGGAGGAAACCTGGTCTTGTTAGGAGAGACGGCATCCATCCCACTTTGGATGGAGCAGCTCTCATTTCTAGAAATATGGACAAATTTATTAAACCCCCCAAAATATGACTATCCAGAGTTGGGACCAGGAAGCAGAGTTGCAGTCTTACACGCCTCTCTGCAGCTTCTCTCCTCCTGCTACCCCCCCAAAAACCCATCTCCATAGAGACTGTGTCAGCTTCCAAAAAGACAAAAAACAAACTAAAAACCAGCAACAAACAACTTAAACATAAACAATCAAAAAGAAAGAACAGTACAGTATCCACATCTGAACCAAAGAGTAAAACAGTGAAATGTGGATTATTAAATATTAGGTCTCTCTCCTCCAAGTCTCTGTTAGTACATGACTTAATAATTGATCAACAAATTGATTTACTCTGCCTTACAGAAACCTGGTTGCAGCAGGATGATTATGTTAGTTTAAATGAATCAACACCCCCGAGTCATTCTAACTACCAGAAACCTCGAAGCACAGGCCGAGGGGGCGGTGTGGCAGCAATTTTTCACACCAGCCTATTAATTAATGAAAGACCAAGACAGACTTTTAATTCATTTGAAAGCCTGATGCTTAACATTGTCCACCCCAGCTGTGAAACTCAGAAACCAGTCTTACTTGTTATCATCTATCGTCCACCTGGGCCTTACACAGAGTTTCTGTCTGATTTCTCAGACTTTATATCTAATTTAGTTCTGAGCTCAAATAAAATAATTATTGTGGGTGATTTTAACATCCATGTAGATGCTAAAAATGACAGCCTCAACATGGCATTTAGTCTGTTATTAGACTCAATTGGCTTCTCTCAAAATGTAAAAGAACCCACCCACCACTTTAATCACACTCTAGATCTTGTTTTAACATATGGCATAGAAACTGAACATTTAACAGTGTTTCCTGAAAACCCTCTCCTGTCTGATCATTTCCTGATAACATTTACATTTACAATAATTGATTACACAGCAGTGGAGAGTAGATTTTATCAAAGTAGATGTCTTTCTGAAAGCGCTGTAACTAAGTTTAAGAATATAATCCACCCACTGTTATCATCTTCAATGCCCTGTACCAACACAGAGCAGAGCAGCTATCTGAACGCTACCCCAACAGAGGTTGATTATCTTGTTAATAATTTCACCTCCTCACTACGTACGACTCTGGATACTGTAGCTCCAGTGAAAACTAAGGTCTCTAATCAGAAGTACCTGACTCCGTGGTATAATTCTCAAACACGTACCCTAAAGCAGATGACTCGTAATCTGGAGAGGAAATGGCGTGTCACAAATTTAGAGGATCATCATTTAGCCTGGAGAAATAGTTTGCTGCTTTATAAGAAAGCCCTCCGCAAAGCCAGAACATCTTACTATTCATCACTGATTGAAGAAAATAAGAACAACCCCAGGTTTCTCTTCAGCACTGTAGCCAGGCTGACAAAGAGTCAGAGCTCTGTTGAGCCAACCATCCCTTTAACGTTAACTAGTAATGACTTCATGAACTTCTTCACAAATAAAATTTTTATCATTAGAGAAAAGATTACCAGTAATCATCCCACAGATGTAATATTATCTACAGCTACTCTTAGTACCATTGATGTTAAGTTAGACTCTTTTTCTCCAATTGATCTTTCTCAGTTAACTTCAATAATTACTTCCTCCAAACCATCAACGTGTCTTTTAGACCCCATTCCTACAAAACTGCTCAAAGAAGTCCTGCCATTGATTAATTCTTCGATCTTAAATATGATCAACCTATCTCTAATAATCGGCTATGTACCACAGGCCTTCAAGCTGGCTGTGGTTAAACCTTTACTCAAAAAGCCATCTCTAGACCCAGCAGTCTTAGCTAATTATAGGCCAATCTCCAACCTTCCTTTCATATCAAAAATCCTTGAAAGAGTAGTTGTCAAACAGCTAACAGATCATCTGCAGAGGAATGGTTTATTTGAAGAGTTTCAGTCAGGTTTCAGAGCTCATCACAGCACAGAAACAGCTTTAGTGAAGGTTACAAATGATCTTCTTATGGCCTCTGACAGTGGACTCATCTCTGTGCTTGTCCTGCTAGACCTCAGTGCAGCGTTCGATACTGTCGACCATAATATCCTATTAGAGCGATTAGAACATGCTGTAGGTATTACAGGTACTGCACTGCAGTGGTTTTTATCATATCTATCTAATAGACTCCAATTTGTGCATGTAAATGGAGAGTCCTCTTCACACACTGAGGTCAATTATGGAGTTCCACAGGGTTCAGTGCTAGGACCAATTCTGTTTACATTATACATGCTTCCCTTAGGCAGCATCATTAGAAGACATAGCATACATTTTCACTGCTATGCAGATGACACCCAGCTCTATCTGTCCATGAAGCCAGATAACACACACCAATTAGTTAAACTGCAGGAATGTCTTAAAGACATAAAGACCTGGATGGCCGCTAACTTTCTGCTTCTTAATTCAGATAAAACTGAGGTTATTGTACTCGGCCCTGAAAATCTTAGAAATATGGTATCTAACCAGATTCTTACTCTGGATGGCATTACCTTGGCCTCCAGTAACGCTGTGAGGAACCTTGGAGTCATTTTTGACCAGGACATGTCCTTCAACGCACATATTAAACAAATATGTAAGACTGCTTTCTTCCATTTGCGCAACATCTCTAAAATTAGAAATATCCTGTCTCAGAGTGACGCTGAAAAACTAGTTCATGCATTTATTACTTCCAGGCTGGACTACTGTAATTCATTATTATTAGGATGTCCAAAAAACTCACTGAAAAGCCTTCAGCTAATCCAAAATGCTGCAGCAAGAGTACTGACAGGGACTAGAAGGAGAGAGCATATTTCTCCTGTTTTGGCTTCCCTTCATTGGCTTCCTGTTAAATCCAGAATTGAATTCAAAATCCTGCTCCTCACATACAAGGTCTTAAATAATCAGGCCCCATCTTATCTTAATGACCTTGTAGTACCATATCACCCTATTAGAGCACTTCGCTCTCGCTCTGCAGGCCTACTTGTTGTTCCTAGAGTATTTAAAAGTAGAATGGGAGGCAGAGCCTTCAGTTTTCAGGCCCCTCTTCTGTGGAACCAGCTTCCAGTTTGGATTCGGGAGACAGAAACTATCTCTACTTTTAAGATTAGGCTTAAAACTTTCCTTTTTGCTAAAGCATATAGTTAGGGCTGGACCAGGTGACCCTGAATCCTCCCTTAGTTATGCTGCAATAGACGTAGGCTGCCGGGGGATTCCCAAGATGCATTGAGTTTTTCCTTTCCAGTCACCTTTCTCACTCACTATGTATTAATAGACCTCTCTGCATTGAATCATATCTGTTATTAACCTCTGTCTCTCTTCCACAGCATGTCTTTTATCCTGTCTTCCTTCTCTCACCCCAACCGGTCGCAGCAGATGGCCGCCCCTCCCTGAGCCTGGTTCTGCCGGAGGTTTCTTCCTGTTAAAAGGGAGTTTTTCCTTCCCACTGTCGCCAAAGTGCTTGCTCATAGGGGGTCATATGATTGTTGGGTTTTTCTCTGTATCTATGAAGCGCCTTGAGGCGACTTTTGTTGTGATTTGGCGCTATATAAATAAAATTGAATTGAATTGAATTGAATATGTATCGGATTCAGTACCACATACAAAGGTGACCCGGGTCCGATTTGTGCTGTCCAAACTGTCCTACCATGATCGGATATGCGTCGCATAGGGTCAAAAAATGCGGATTCAATGCGCTTTCGCCTGCAGTGTGAACGTAGCCTAAGTCTGTCATGTGTTTCATGTTGTCAAGCCTGCGATGTCATGTCTACGTTTTTCAGTGTTTCCTGTTTTATTTTAAAAGTCTTGTTTCTATGTTCATTGTGCTTAGTATTACTTTTCACTTTGGTATCATGTTGTCATTTGTGTCAGCTTGTGTTTCCACTTCCCCTGATCATGTTTTCTTTCAGTCTTCTGTGTATTTTCCCTCCACGTCACGTCAGGTTAATGGATTTTCATAATTCTGTTCAGGTCATGTTCATGCTCATGTTTTCACTTCATAGTTCCCTGCACGTACCTGTTCAGGATTATCACAAAAGGTTGATTCTGTTCACCTGGACGTAGTGTTTTCAGTGGGAGAAGCGTTTCGTCACTCATCCAAGTGACTTCTTCAGTCTCAGCTGACTGCAGGTGTCCCCAACCTCATAAATAGTGCATTTGCACAATGACTGAAACTAGCACCACTGAATGAACAGTTGGCTGTGAGGTCAGTTCCTTGATCATTTATATGCACATTCTCATGACCATTGATCAACAACTACAACAACTACTGATCAAAGACCATTTATCACAGTTACTTTTTCCAGTCTAGGTTCTAGTTTTAGTTTACTCTCTCGTGTTCACTTTGCTTTGTTTTTGCATTCTTGTTATCAGCCCTGATAAAGGCTCGCCCTTGGTTTAAAGCTCAGTGCAGTCTCCTCCCATGTTCTGCATTTGGGTCCATTCCATTAATACACTGTGGTACCCCATTGTGACAATTCCATACCCACCAAGCCAGACTGGAACACACTTGGTCTAAATGTTTCCATTCATTGCACTATTTCTGCACACAAACAGGCAAACTAGTACTGCATGTGTTCCAGCCTTAAGCTGTGTGAAGGTGCAAAATTATTTTTGAAAACTGAAAACAAATCAAAGTCTGTCAAAGACTTCCAGAAACAGCTGATTAGAAATGGTGATTATTAAAAAGCTGAAATTGAATCTAATGTGTTTTGTTTTCTTAAAATGAAAACACTCTGATTCAGATCCCACAAAGAATTCAATGTGAGCTTTTCAGAAAAACAGAACATAAGTATATTTAAATATTAGAAGAAATGACCATGCTCTGTCTGCTTCACCTGGATACATTGATTTCCTTCCATCTCCCCACAGTGCACAGTGTACAGTAAAATGAAAGCCATTTTCTTTATCATTCTCTATAATTCTCTGTTGAATTGAATTGATTGTCTTCACACCATAACAGCTTATAGGAAGCTATTACTAAGGAAGTAATAACAAATGGCTCTAGATAGCAGAAGCAACCCTCTTGACCTACTTCTAACCCACATGAACACTTGTGTTGTTTTGATGCTTTTTGATTGATGAAATATACAAAAGAAACATTATGAATGAGGGAATGCACAAAACAGTGATGTGATGAAGTACCAGTGTTATTGGGGGGGAATAGAAAAGCCTGCATCAAAGCACATAAACATATTGATTAGACCAGCTGAACTACAGTAAAATGTATATGGCACAGATACTTCTTGCTGTGACAGCTGTGTCGTCCTCTTAGTTTTTATTAATCCCTTTTCCCTACTCATCTGGTTCTTTTTTTCCATCCTGAAGCCCATTCTCTATTCTGATCAGTTTTGCCAGTATCACGCAGGAAACCGCATGTCTAATTAAGGCATTGTGCCCATGGAATCTTCTTTTCAGTAAGTGCCCCAGTGCTCCTGAGCTTAAGCGCTATATCTAGGTCAGAACAGCACTGAACCCTGGGGTACAGTGCACTGTATAGTTTCAGGGAGTGTGAGCATCTTTCTGATCATACTGTGATCCGCCGTATCTTTCCGCCTCTTTATCTCAGCTTCTTCACACCACGGTCGAAAGACGTACGCTGTAATGTGCTCTGGTGTTAAATACCACATAGGGCAATTATCTACAAAGCAGCAGCAGTGTGTGAGCGATGTGTTAAACGAAACAATGTGGCTCGCTCAGCGCCTTGGAAACAAGCTACAGGCTCCCAGTAATGTGTGTTTGCTTATATGTTAAGACCTGTAATGAACTCAGTTAAAAACCGTTAAACTAACTACACCATCACACTATTTTATTTAAGCATTATGAGTTTCTTGTAGTCTCCCTCCTCCACCAGCTACCTCCACCCTTGGGACCAGGTGTGAAGAGTGGTAAATTGAAAGGTCCCAGGCAATCAAGCAGGAGCCCCAGTCAGCTCAGTCAGCTGGGGAATTCACTGTGGGCCAGGATGAAGAAGCAGCCAGCCTTACTAATATAACTCAGCCTGCCAAGCCTGTACTGTAACAAAATGGGATTGGCTATGCCTTCCACGGCAACCGCCGAGCTGCTGCCCACCCTGTGCTGCAGGTGTCCGTCAAAAGCAGTTTGACAAGCCATTTGTCTCTGCCAAGTTCTTTGCATGAATTTGAGAGACAGCCAAGTTCTTAACTTTATAGCATCAACCAGGTCACCAGCAAACCAGCTTGGGTTTTGGGTTTGGCCACATGCTAATTAGGCAAACCTTCAGAATATTTCAGTCATATTTCTAGTCACCTAGATTTTGACATTACAGCCTTAGTGTTAAAATCATTTTCAAAACATTCAATTGAAAAGAGTGGGATGTTAAGTGAACCAAAACCTTGACTCTAGATGGATCAAAAGTGACATGTTGGATGTAAAGAGCATGTCACCGTGTCAGTCTTACCCATCATTTCAATGATAGATTAGTGTCGGGGAGCTTACTGGAGAAAACTTTGGAGAAAAAATTCACATTTTTCTTTGCTCTCTCTTTGACTTCTTTTAGTCCCATACGAGTGCTAATGCAGAGGTTTTTTTAGTGGTGACAGATATGATTGAGGAGAATACTGGTTGGGAGTTTAGGGGGTGTTCTCGTGCATGTGTGTGTGTGGGTGTTTGTGCATCTGTGTTTACAACTCATCCAGCTTTCCACTGCAGTTGAAAGAGAGTGTTTTGATTGACATGTGACCCGACGCAGGCAGTTCTAGCTAATAGCTGCCAGGCTTTAACTCCACCAAATAAATAAATACGGTAAATAAGATTGTTAAATAAATCTAATAGTCTTAAATGTTAAATTTTGGTTCATTCATCAGCAGTGTTGGTCAAGTTACTTGAAAAAAGTAATCAGTAACTAATTACTGATTACTTCCCCAAAAAAGTAATCCCGTTACTTTACTGATTACTTATTTTCAAAGGTAATTAATTACTTAGTTACTTAGTTACTTTTTAAAAACACGATTTACAACCTGAATAGGTAATAAAGCGATAGATCTTTCAGCCCAATTCTACTTTTTCTGCATAATCCATCATACAAAATGTAATCAAATGGAAAAGTCCCTTTTTAAAACTTGTTTTATTAGTTTTAATCTTTTAACTTTATGCATCAAGTAAAAATTAAATTATATGCACCATTCTCTGACTTGAAGAAATTAGTTTAACATTTAAACCTATTTTCTGCACATTCCAGCACATAAAATAAAATATTTTTTGTGTTTACACTCAGTCTTTCAAATAGATGCAAGTAAAACACAGCAGAAAATAAATAAAGTCAAAGACTAGCGGTCCTGTTGCTCTATTTTCACCTGTAAAGCAGGAGTGGGGTAGGCGGAGGTTTGCCCTGGTGCAGGTGTGCCGCATCGGTCAGTGGAAGAATCCGCGAGTTTCTCTGTGAATTTCCCATTACGTCGTTGCGCACTCGGTGGGGTTTTTTTTTTTCGCTGTAAAAAGAAGTTTTCTTCCCACGCACAACGGACGCTAATGTTTTTGTCACTTTTTATGGAATCAAACTCAAAGTAAGGTCAGTACTTCCACGCTTTAAACGCTGCACACTCATACTCTCTCCGTACTCGATATATTATCCATTGTTGATCTGCACACAGCTGTTGTCACGAACGTCGCACTCGCTTATGTCACTGTCATGAGACATTCTCGCAAAAAAATCACGGTTTTAGTAACGCAGTAACGCAGCGTTCCTACAGGAAAGTAACGGTAATCTAATTACCGTTTTTGCGATAGTAATCCCTTACTTTACTGGTTACCTTAAAAAGTAATCAGATTACAAGTAACGCGTTACTGCCCATCTCTGTTCATCAGTCTGAAGTGTATTTTTACTTTCACTTATGATTCTAATTGTCCTATCAAAGAAGGAAAACTGTGCGGCTGAGGCTGCTGAAGTGCAAACTTCCACAAACGCAATAAAGAGACGAATGGAGAGAGCTGCTGGTGCCACAATAAATCCTGATAGGCTTCCATACAGTGGAAAATAATAGACGCTCTAGTCAATAAGATGTATTTACAAAACCTTAATGAAGAGCATTTTAGAGCCATATATATGCCGCTTCAAGACTCTGACAAATCCACTGCATGGCAGGCTGACTTTACCCAGTTATGTTTGCTAAACTGTGATTGGACAAACACTGTTTAGGCAAGGTCAATTCCCAGTTTAATTTATTACGAAGCTGTAGGTAAACAGCTAAAGGATTGACACGAGACCCTACAGGATCAGTGCACTCGCTGTATCGAAACGCCTTTCTCGGCTCACTGAGCTTTCACCTCATAGTCAGCAGAGCCTGATTGCTTTCTTGCTGTTGTGTAGACCAGATAATCTCAGCCAGCCCTCGCCACTCCCACCAGACTGATGGAAAAATCTGTTCATCGGGTTCTCTAAATGTTTTCATTATTCATCAGGCTGATCCTTTTTCTTTTTGTTGCATGAAAATGAACTTCACCTCATCTATATTTATGTTGTAGTCTAAAGCAGTTACAAAACAGCACCTTTTATGTACAACTATTTATTACTGAGTGAAAATTGTGAATGACATCAAAAACTTGATGTCATTCGCTTTTGAAATGTTGCTTTTTATTTCGTTTTACTATTATTGTCATTGTGAAAACTTGATCTACAGCAAAGAGTTTTCCTTGTTTTATTGAGAAAAATAGATAATCCTACAACGGTGGCCGTTGTAGGATAAACAATTCTGGCCATTGTTTATTGTAGTGAGTTTAGGCTGTGAGGCGGCTGTTTAGCTCAGCTGTCGGGAGCTGCCAGGTTTATATCTGGGACTCTCCACCATTTGACCTTAGAACTGAAGAAGCTTCTCGGATGAGAGGTGAAACGTCTTCAAGTAAACTTAAAGAAGTCCAGACGCTTTTCTTTGCAAGCTCCTTTGACTACGATGACCTGGATGACTGAGAACCTTCACAGACATAAGCCCCATGTTGCACTGGATGTGGCAATAGGGGCTTACAAGGACGGCGGTCTTAATGACAAATCTGCATTTTCACATTTAACGAGTGTGTTGGGATAAATTACAAATTTTTCAAACCTGAGTAATATCAAATCATGACTGTGCATTATAATCATTTCAGCACCGTTTTTAATAGACTTCATTTACATGGGTAGTCTCGCTGTCTAACATGTTTGGGGTTTATACAAAATATGAAATCATGTATATTAGATGAATGCCCTGAAAAATTACCCATCCGTCCATTTTTTTCCACCTATCCTCGACCATCGTTGATGCAGCAGGCTAAACAAGGACGCCCAGACTTCCCTCTCCCCAGCCACCTCCTCCAGCTTATCCAGGGGGACACTGAGGCGAGTAGCACCAGGTGGCGGTCAAGGGTGAAGGCCTCTGCAGTTCAATCCCCAGCCACCGAGGCTGAAAGATGATTCTGGGAAAAAGTCTCATATTTTATAATGAATTAAAAATACACACAAAAATATGCATATCACATCATTGGCCAACAAGCCTGTTACTGTGTGTCCACTCTGTTACTGTAGAAAACAGTAACAGTAACATGCAGTAATTGTAGTAACAGTAACAGTTTATACTGTAAATAATGGCAACAGGGTGGATATGTTATGCTTTAACATACTCATGATTTCCCTGCAAAGAAAAACATATAGAGAAAAAAAATAGTATTTATAGTGTTGAATATTATGAATAAGTTTATCCAACAGTAACAGTAACAAAAGGCCATTTTTTAATAACTTATATTAGCAACTGAACTTTAACTAAGATGACTGGGGACATGGTAGTTGCAAAAAAAATTGTAAATAATTGTAGATACATATAATTGTTTTCTATGAGTGTGTGTCTGTCAAAAATAATAAAACAAGTCTTTCAGCTACCTTAATGTCTCCTGGGACTTTTACACAAATCAACTTTCTCTCTTTCCTGCAGTCAGCAGTCCGAGGTGGAGGGCGAGGTAAGGCTCCAACCTCTGTCATTACCCACAGTGATACCAGCACCCTTCCCACATCTGTGCAGACGGTGTCATCTGACACGGACCCTCGGTTCATTACGTAACTATTGTCATTCAGAGCTGCATGTCCTTGACTGACACACTAACGCCTAATCCCTCTAACTTGATCTGTTTTTCGCTTTTCACTCAAACAGTCTTATCAGAGACCTGTCCTGCAGGGATGGATCTCAGGCCATTTCTGCACTGCGACATGCCTGATATGAAGCAGCGCTTCATTAACCCAGGAGATTTCCAACCTGATATGAACTCCCAGCCTGTCTGACAGATGAGACGCAGGGCAAAGCTGGACACAGTGTCAGCTTTGTTGTGTACTATGAAAATTAAGATGGACTGATGTGGGTTTTTCAGGTCAGATAAGAGTCTTCACATTTCATCATTTTCCAGCTATCAGCTGAGTCTCCCCAGGCGATTTCATTCTTGTTAGCAGCGAAAATATCTTCACAAACCAGATGACTTTGTAAGATGATCACACTGGGAGAAACATTTCACTCAGCATTATTAAATTCTCAAAGTGAACACAACAACATTTCTTTCTGTATTATCTAGTTAACCGTGTTTCATAGATACACAAGAGCAACACTTCATCTGTTATATTTTCAGACAAGATACATTTGTCTGCGTCTCAAAACTGCATCATTATAAATGGCATGTTTGGGCTCTAATGCACACTTCAGGATGTTCCAGTTTAGGGGGACCAGACAATGAAGAAAGAAAATCGAATTTCTTGATTATGCAGTGTACCCTTTCTTGTTCCTTGGCTTCTTATTCGTGACACCAAACTCCCCCTCCATTGTTGTTTGAGCAGACTAAACATGTGAGATAAGACAAAATAATTTGCACTTGAAACAAAGCCTGTTTCCCCCCACTTTTTGCATGGGTGATGGGTCTAATTTAATGCTAACACTTTTGTAGTATTCTATAAGTAGAATTATGATTTTTAAATTGGGTAAAACAAGTAAAAACATAATCATCACACTGCAAAACAGTTGTTTAATACAAAATAATACAAAATATTGGGGCTCTTCTGACTCATAGGAGTGCACATGAGCCTCATTTCTGCATACAACTTCTCCACTATATTGACATCTGAGTAAATCCTCTCGAGGTTTTTCTCGAGATTTCAGTGTGAAGAAGCTGATCACCATCAGGCTCCATACAGCAACATTAGCAGGCATTCTATGAGTTGCCGTGCATTCGCAGGTTCTCTCCTGAATTTGGATGATACAATCAATGCCCTGAGCTATTTGTTGTGTTCGCTGAGCCTTTTCTGGATAGTTGTTGCCGTGTGGGAGCGGGCATTTGCGCTTAAAACAAAGCCTGGCCAGATCTTTCACCCTGGAGAGGGAAAATTCCTGGAAAAGCCACTCTGGGAATGACACTGCAAAGAAAGGGTGTTCTTTGCTTTCAGAATATGTAAAGAGCCATTCGAACGGCATCAAAAACTAGAAGCTACCGAGAAGTTTGCTTTTCCCCAAAACACACAGTTAGTGTTGGGCAGGGTCAACTTCTTAACAGTCTTTAAATCCCTGAAGAACCAACAAGGGTTAGATTTTGGTCCAGGTTAGTGTCCTTATAGACTTTTTTTCCTGTTTTTGTCCAGTTTTTTGGACTATTTAAGAAAAATGGTAATCCACAAATGAATATGAGATTCCATTTGAAAGGTAACATTTACAAGTTTACCTATTTGGCATGTATCTACTACAAATTCCAGCCTTAATCCTACTCCTAACCCTAGATTGGCTGCTGATCAGATGGTGGGTGTTAAGATGTTTATGCCGGAATTCAAAGTAACCCAGCTGGCAGGCTCTGCTATTTCTCTCCCTTTCTCTCGCTCACGCTCTCTCTCCACCTCTTGCTTTGGCTCTCTCTCAGGAGGAGTTTGGAGCAGGTGCCCTGAGGAGGAGCAGGTTCCGCATTCAGACAAACTTGTTCCTGTGCGCCACGGCATGCAATTTATCTATTTATCACTGTTCAAGATTTAAGGAGCAACTTAGTTTCTACCCCGTGCCAGATTGTTGTTGCCCTGATAATTTGGCTTTGAAAAATATTACCAATTTTTGAAACTTTACCTGTGTTCTAACAAACCATCCTAGCCTTCTCCTGGTTTATTACTCTGCTCATGCTTTGTTTTACCCGCTGCTATGCTAACCTGTACTTACCTGCAATCATTTTCCACTGCTCCCAGTAAGCTGATTTAATCATACTCACCTGCACTCACCTCCCTGCCCACTCTCCACCGTCTCTCCTGAACTGTCCTGTCTGCACTTCTTCAGCTGCAACCTGAGAGAAAGGTCAAAGTAAGGAATAAACCCTGCAACACATTTAAACATTCCTCTTGTCAAACTGGGACCTTTTCTCTTCTCTAGACAGCCTCCGTGGAGAATCCCTGACCCAGTCTCTGTAAAGCCTTACCTGAAATTCACCAGTCTGCCTCAAACTTCATGCTTCTATGCTCCTTTAACTACAGTCTGTAAATACCACTGGTCACCTGTCTCCTGCATTGGTATGCCATTTATAAATACAGATATATTATATGTACATGATGTAACAGTAACAAACATATCTGTATTTATAAATGACAAACTAAGGAGGAGTAATGATATATGTATGATGAATTGAGCACTTGCTAAATCCTTATTAATGCTTAATAGTGTGACGTTATCATAAAGTGCTGCCGATTCAACAAAATGTTATTTATATAGCATCAAATCAATACAACAGTCACTCCAGAGCACGTTGTAAGCTGATTGCTCCCTATGACCAAGAACTTGGCAACAGTGGGAAGGAAAAACTCCCTTTATAACAACTAATGATTAAATACAAAGGGATGCACTGTATAAAACACAGACAGTGAAAACAGGTAAGTAAAGAAGAAACACATTATGGGAAACCCCAGCAGTCTAGGCCTATTGCAGGGTAACTAAGGGAGAGTTCAAGGTCACCTGATCTAGGCCTAATCATCAGCTTAAGTCTTTTTAAGTCCAATCTTAAAAGTAGAGACTGTGTCTGCCTCGCAAATCCAAACTGGACATAAAAGTTGAAAGCTCTGTGTCTCACAACCATTGAAGACCCTAGGTACAAAGACTATTATAGACTGAATAAATTTAAGATTGAAACATTGATTAATGGCAGCCATACCTTCGATGGTTTTAATGTTGTGGCTGGTTGTGGACACAGTTTTAACTAAGTAGATCACATAAGTAGCTGTTTGCCCATCTGTCTTATCCAGTGATCTTGAGATCCACATCTTCATCACTCAAGTGTCTCCTTGAGTCTCCATCTCTTTGACATCCACAATGCCAACAACTGTTTTACTGAAAATCGACCTCTTTGCTGCAGTTTACACAGTGCTGCCTCGTTCTCTCCTCTCATCCTGCCTTTCAATATCAGACTCTCCTGTCGCTTCAATCCCTTCAGCACAATATCTCAACCACCTTTGTAATTCAGGGTGACTTTCAACCCAGCATATTACTGACGTAAAAGCCATCTGCAGCCACTTTGTTTATTTCCAGTTGAGACGCCGTGTCTTTGTGAGGGATGTAACACAGCAAACACTAAGACACACTTCCTGCCTGTCCTTGTTTGAGAACATGCAGGACAATGTCGAGAAACCTGGACAAAATTAGGAAGAGATGACAACAGGCATTCTGACACATGCAAACAGGAGAGTTATGGAGTGTTAGTCTGGAGGTGGGGACAGACAGTCCCACCTTCACAAAGTATCTGTTTAAAGGCTGCAATCATGTCAAAGCAGTCGAAGAACAGGATGAACTTATACCTTCATGCACGTTGCCAACACTTCTCAGACCGTGAAAACACGACTTTATTGCTCTAAATAAATACCCATCTTGATGTTACCTAGACTATCTGTGCAAATTACAGATACAAAGTGATGGATTCCACTCTGTTTTATTAACTTGTGTAACAGTAAATCAGTGGATTACTGCATCAAAGTAATTTTATTTAGAAATTTACCAGGCAATTGTTTGGTAGTTTAAAATGATGGAAGGCAACTTAATCTGCCTTTTATGACGTATCTTAAATTCTGTGAACTATTTTACCAGAACCTTATAACTGGAGTGAAATTACTGGCATCATCTTTAGGGACGAATTTCAGGAACCTTTGGGGAAATTTCCAGGAATATTATCTTGTGTGGAACCACACAAACCAATCATATTCTTAGTAACATTTTATGGACACTATCCTTGCAAATAAATTTCTGTTTTGTGATATTTTCCTCTTATTTTGTCATATTTCTCTTTGATGTCTTCCTTTGGACATTGTACAACATCTGTCACATATACTGTAGGTTATCCACCATTTAGTTCCAAATGGACAAAAGCAACAAAAGTTATTTTTAAAGTATATTTTGCCTGATTAGTCAACAAAATTCAGTGCTGCAAACATTTCCCTCAACATTTAGGTCCTCTGTCCTCATTCTACTTATGATCAGCAACCTTTTTCATAGTGCTTCCATGTCTTTCACACATTTATACTGTGGCTTTATTTCCTAGAAATACAGAAGAATCTTAAAAGGGTTTTAGTCCCTGGTGGAAGACATGTCTAATTGCTGATCGCATTAGACATGTCCATCTGTGGATACTTGCCTTCTGACCTAATCACCCTGCAGATTAGTTCTGGGCATGTTTGTATTTGAGAGTCTGATCTGATGTTTGGTCTATAAAGCTCCAGTCTGTCAGTCAGGTTTCATAGTGTGATCCAGAATCAAAGATTTTCATCAGCAGATGTGTCCAACACCCCAAAGTCGCAACGTGTGATAAGATTTTAACGAAAATAACAAAATAAATCCCCTAAAAATGCCATTCAGTCCTAGTAGACTACTTCACAGCTTCCAGATGCAACAGATATCTCACTCACTTACTGGTGAAGCGTTTTTTAAAATAATTTTTCAAAGAACCCGTTAAAGGTCTTGACCAAAATAATGTTATGCCATTAAAAAAGTGTACTTGCTTTATGTCTAAGGTTTTGAAAGGGATTACTCAGCCTCCTTTAAATTAATGCATTAAATAATCCACCAGACAAAAGTGGATGCTGTCATCAGAGTTTATAAAACAAGAGTTTTATTTCTATTACTAAAAAATCCAAATAAACGTTTATGAGGAAAGTGCAGTAATTGAAGCCAAGAGAGCATGACAAGGTCAAACATGTGTCCTCCCAAGTCACGCCCAGACATGCCCTCCTTGTCAGGCCTAAGAATTAGCATAAATGTGTTTTTTTTTTTTTTTATCCTTATCCGTGTAAATATCACTGTAGTGATAGAAGCTGTGGACCATTTAGACACTTTTTAAAACTTCTAATCTAAACAGAAAATGTATCGATAAACAGTTGAAGTTAGATTGATAACAGCCTGAAACAATGACTCATATTTCACTTCTCGAGCACATTTAGAGAGAATAGGATATATTTTCAAAGGCCATAAATGGCCAGCTAGTTTTAGCCCAGAATCCAGTGCCCACACAGCATTGGGGAATGGTCAAGACCAACTGTCTGTAAAACCTAGTAAAGGTAATCAGGGAATTCTCTCCAAATCCAGCTTTAAAAGCATATCTCAAACAATAGCTTAAGACACAGATCTGTGATTTAGCAGAAAGCTAAATAAATCTCCCCAGTGTTATTTCAGGTTATAAGACAAATTAAACAGCATGTCTATGGCGTTCCCACAAGTTCAACAAGGCAGCATATTTACTCACTCCCTCTGTGGGCAGATTTGGTTTTTATATAATGCTTTCAATAAAAATAAACAGTTCACAGAATGATCAGTGGATTATCCAGACTAACAGGATTTGCAAGGAAATGCTTTTGGATGATTTTTTTTTTCTTAAATGCTGCAGGGACTGTGAAGTAAAATTCACTTCAGTTTTTAACACGGTAGATGAGAGAAAATGAAAAAAGGTCTAGTTGCAGCAATTAATCCATTTCACACATCATAAATGCAGATTAAAGCATATTTCAAAGACTTTTTTTATTTACAGTGCGTACAGTCAGTGATCTATCGTGTTTTATCTTTCTTTGGTGGCACAGGAAAATATAGCATCAGCTGACAACACAAGCACAACCATTTTATTAGCAGTAAACATACTGAAACAATCATCTCAATAGCCTCTATGCCTAATTGCAGATCTCCTTATACAGTACTTCAGGGGCCTCTGTGACTTAATGTGCTGACAATGTGTTTTTACTGCTATGGAGAAAGGCAGCGTGTTGACTGCCACATGCCTCCTGCTGCTTTAGCATCAATGGCAGTTTTGTGTCTGTCTAAAACATGAAAGCACTCTTGAGTATCCTCCAATTCCATCCTGTGGGGAAATAAAAAAAAGACAGAATGCTGCAGAAGTAGAATCTGTGTGGGAGTGAAGGTTTTATTGGTTTTACTGTATATGCCAGGGAAGGAGATGGTTAACTCAAACAATGAATCGTTGTCCCGATTGATTTTTATCCCCTGATCTTTCTCTAAGACTTTTACTTACATGATTTTAATTTTGGAGAATTCATTCACCTTCATGCGGTTACCTCCAAGATCTGTGAGCATCTTTAAAGCGAGAGATGCTCACATTTATGCTTGAAGGCAACAATAATAAACACGGCTTCCTCAGAAAGCTGTGCTGTCATGTTCAGCTTTTACAATGACATCATGTCTCATCATTGCCTTTACATTACACCATTACACATTTCCTTCATGGAATAAATCTGTCTGTCTTAAAAATGCAAACATATTTTTTGAATTTTTAAATATTTTTCTTTTTCTAAAATTCACAGTCAGTATTTGCAGTTTTTCATATTACGGCATCTTTACTGAAGAAAGAATGGCTGATCAGTGTTGGTCAAGTTACTTGAAAATAGTAATTAGTTACTAATTACTGATTACTTCTCCACAAAAGTAATCCTGGTACTTTACTGATTACTTATTTTCTCAAGTAATTAGTTACTTTATTATTCTATTACTTAGTTACTTTTAAAAAACATGATACACAACCTGAATACATAATAAAGCAATGGACCTTTCAACCTTTCTATTTTTTCTGCATAATCCATCATATAAAATTGAATCAAATGAAAAGCCTCTTTTTAAAATTTGTTTTATTAATTTTAATCCTTTAATTTTATGCACATTGGATCAAGCAAAAATTATATGCAACTGTCTTTGACTGGAAGAAATGTGTTTAACATTTAAATCTATTTTCTGCATATCCCAGCATGTAAAATGCTGCGTGGGGCCCACGCTAATGTTTTTGTCACTTTTTACAGCACTCAAAGTAATGTAAGTACTTCCCAGCTTTAAATGCTGCATGGTCGTACTCTCCCGCACTCCATATCATCCATTGTTGATCTGCACACATCTGTTGCTGCCATGGACAGCAATAACGCAGTGTTACGGGAAAGTAACAGTAATCTAACTACTTTTTTTGTAATAGTAATCCCTTACTTTACTCATTACTTGATAAAAGTAATCAGATTAACACATTACTGCCCACCTCTGATTGATCTTTCTAATCGTTATATATTATGATAACACCTCCTGGGTGTTCCTGTCCTAGGAGCAGGGTCAAGGGCAAACCCAGGACACAGAGATTACATCACCCAGCTGACCTGAGAACAACTCAGTGCTCCACCAGATTAGTCAGAAGATTTTTGGATTAGATTTTGATCCCTGCAATTTTCTAACATGGGTGTTAAAATCCTTTTCCTCCCTCAAATCTTTATCTTAAATGTCTTAAATTGTTCATTAAGTGCTGACCTCCATATCTGCTGAAATCCTCAACCTCTCTGGGATACTCCTTACTTACCCAGTTATGTTACTGAGCTGTGGCCAATCAACCTGATTTGCATCAAATTCAAAATGAATGTTTTTAACAAGCTGAAAATTCTCAGAATTGAGAGAAGTCTGTTGAATTTCTTCTGAGAACCACAGTAAACATCTTTCACAGGAGAGAATTTCATCTACTGATATTTTGTTGAAAAAGCTAACTGCAGTACTTCTGTCTGTATTCTTTAAAAAAAATTGTGTGTTAGATACACATATTTTTCAGCCATGTCTGCAAACTGAATGGCATTGAACAGCTTTAAAAGTTTGTGGAGAAGAACAGAAATACTGAGCCACATCTGACTCATAACTCAGACACACACATGATGAAAATGGTCTTAAAGCTAGTGTGACGTAAATGTTTCATTTACTCTACCTTGAATAAATCTATTTAATTATAACTCCAGGAGTACTGTCATGGCTGCTACGGCAGTTGTGTGGTGTTTGTGACGGAAGGACCCAAAATGTAGGCAAAGGCTGTGATGCGAGTGAGCGTTTTGTTTTCAGTAGTGCCAACGTGACAAAAAGAGGAAATAATGAACGGGGAGCTACCAAAACCTAGACTGGGAAAACTAACCTCATGCAAACAGGAACCGAAAAACAAATCGCTAAACACCAGGATACCTGGAAGTATGAGGAAACAAAAGGCATGGGAAGAAAGGCTGTGACATGCAGGGGTGACACGGAGAACGTTACAAAGAGAGACGCAGAGAAACACCAAGAAATGCAGACGGACACACTAATATACAGAGAGGGAAATGAGGAAACAGGAGCGAGACACAGCTGAACCTAATACGCAAGATGAGACAAGAGACACAGATCTTCAAAGTAAAACCAGAAACCCACAGACTGAACTTACCGGCACAGACTCAGGGACACGAAACAGAGCACACGGACGGGGATATTTAGACACTAATCAAAGGAGGCACAGGAGGAAAACCTAGGAACTAGAAACCCTGACAACAAAACCTAAACACCAATAGAGGTAACCATGAAGAAATCAAACAAACAATAATGTGTAAGCAGAGGAAGGGATTGCTGAAAGTAGGAGTGCTTGAGCCCTCGCAATCCATTTGGAATACACCAATTTTGCCTGTGGAGAAACATGGGACAGGAAAGTACAGAATGGCGCATGACCTCACGGCCATTAACGCCATATTACGTATACCCTACAGCATTGATATTGCATTAAAGATGTTTATTAAAGCTACTGCCACCATATTAACCTTTTTATTACAGGTGCAGCCATAATCATTTTATACACATTAAGAAAAAACTCAAAACACTGGGCCACCGACTCACCACCATGACAAGTACATCCAAAAGAATCACAACATTTGTATGTTTTCTTCAGTAGATTAACAATCCGGTGATAGTTGCCTGTATAACAGTTTTGTTCTAAATATAAAGTGCCATTAGCTAATTTAGGTACAATTTTTTTTAACATGTATGGCATACATGTAATTCACTTTTAAAGACAGATGTATTCTTCTTCTTTCACCTGCTTTCAGCTCAGCTCATTCAGGAACGAGCCGTCGCTAACAGCTGCTTCCATGCTTCAGTTGCTGCAGATTGAAGTACACAACACATGCTATGACAATAACACAAAAGCTTCATGGAAGCATTCAAAACAATCTTTTCTTTCTGTTCTCTCTGATTGTTCGCATTATCACTATCAAGCACTCAGTAACACATTAGTTGATTAACACCAACTGCTAAGACGTAGATATTCATCAGCCACATTCTAATGTCCTGCGGGGCTGATTGAATCTCGTTGAATTTCCACCCAAAACAATCACACAATGAAACCAAGAGCTCCGCTTTCAAACAGAAATACCACTATTTGCAATTCCAGTGGCGCAGAGGCATTCATTATTTTCATCAACTTCGTCCTCCCCAAAGGGGATATGCAGCAGGCAGGGTTTAACTGAATTAGCCGTGTTCTGCCCGGCAGTAAGATTGATACAGGAGTCCCCATGTTACTCGGTCATAGATCTGAAGCAGGTGCCAGGGTCTAAGTGAACCATAACTAAAAGCTTATTGACCCTCTGCAGTTGCCATATTGGCTAATATCTCATGTGCTGCATAATAGAGACTAAATGGAGCTTGTGGACAACAGCAGTGGGGAACAAATAAAGGAGAATCTGGAACAATGCAATACTTAGAAAAACATTGGTATTCCTTCTAGTACAATATCTCACAATAGATATAGCAACACAAACAGCTCGTAATGAGTTACAGAGTCAGTTTACCCATTTTAAATAATAACAAGTGATAGCAGTTACAATAGGGCTGACATTTTTATTGACTCTGAAATCAGTAATGCTTGTGCTTGTTAAATTAAAACATCTTGAATCTTTTAATGAATACATAGTAAAAGTTTTTGCTCTGAAAATTCACAAGTAAATGGACAAAATGCATTTTTCAAAGCACCTACATTTTCAAGACTTGCAAGTGTACTATAATAAATAATAATAATGTAATAAATAATAAACAGATAAATGAAAGCATCCTGCTGGCTTCATCAGTTAATTCAAATGTCAGCATTCTGTGAGTCAGACATTGGCCAGTTTTACATTAATAATGCTCAAGGCTTCATTCAGACATAGCAGGAGTGCCCTAAAGTAGCTGTGAGATTATGAGCTGCATGCAGGATTTCAGTAGCTCAAGTTTCATATAATATAATGCATGAGATCTGGTCAGAAATAGCAGATATCTCATGTTACAGATGCTTTATTGTTTTCCAAGGGATTTAACATTCTCTGGAATAATGTTTAGTACACTGAAAACTCAAAATGCAAGAGATACATGCAATTTTTATTCTTATGCAAGCCTGCACGTGAACAAAATACCATGCATCTAGACAGCCATCGTATTAAAATCAATACAGAAATATTACTCAGTCCAACACAGAAAGATTGCTTTTGCAGAAAGGACTGCATGGTGGGGCTGGTGGACGCCAGTGGAGTTGCAGAGATTTGCACAAGTTGTCCTTATTTGCCTTTGCCTTGTTTTCACTTACTGATTAGCTGACTTTTTTTGGCTTTTTGGCTTTTTGTTTTTGCTTTCATTGGCTGATTAGGTAACTTTCTCAGCATTAAACCTGGACAAAAACAATGCATTTAAATGGAATAGCGATTTGGTATTTTACAGGCCCATATGTGAGAGGTTTTATGAGACTCAGCTCAGTGTTAGACAGTATAAAAAATGCATCTAACTTCCGTGTTGGAACCAAATGCAGAAGTGCCTGAAAATCCTTCTATGTGAGGGCCACCTGATAGCTGTGGTTACATAAGGTCTGATAGCTTGAAAAACAGCTTTGTATCATAGCCTCTGTAAAAACTGTTCAAATTTACGATCAGAATCTACAGTGACTGAAGATCTGCCCTTACTTCCTGTCATCTCTTTGTCTAGTAAAGACACAAAATCCAAATAAAACCTTTTAAAAATGTTTTCCCAAAAACATTAAAAAGTTAGATTTCAACTTTTGACAGTGGTTTTCAATGTTGTTATCATTTAGACTCAATTCAATTTGACTGTTTTGTTCTGTATGACCCTTTAATAACAAAATAGATAAGGCTGTAGGCAATCAACATATTAATTAGCTACAAGTGATAAACTCTAATCCACCTTTGGGGATGTTTGTAATTTCAAGCTATAAAAGTGATAGTCAGATCTGATCAGATAGGACACTGACACCTGGTTAGGAAGAAGCAAAGGGACTTCATTACACATCATTTACTTACAAAAATGGGAGAAGACACTGAACAAAACAGGCAAGTCTAGAAAAGATAGATAGTGGGGGCCCTTCTGCTCGTCTCTGGGAGGAGGGAGGAAACGGCTAAGTGAAAAACAGTCGTAATTGTCTTTGGGGAGGGTTCAAGGATGATGCTATAAACCTTCGTGTGGAATATTCTTTGTCTCTGTGTTTCATCAGTTCGTGTATAAGACATGAGCGAGCAGTGGACATCGTTAGAGACCATTTTGGTGTCGGACCAGAGTGTTCTCTCCACTGCAGTGTTTATAATAAAATCCATTTCAGAAGACGCTCAGCAAGTTGTTGCAGTTTATTTGAAATTTCCCACGACACTAATGATACAGGCGGGGCAAGCGATGGCAACAAACCAATCAAATCAAGACTGGAATTAAAATCAATTAAAATACACAGAAATTAACTAAGAAAATAAAATAAGAAATGACTAAACAGAAAAGAGATGAGTAGCACACATGACCAAGGAAAGACAAGGCATGCTGGGAAAAGGTTGGTGATAAAAACCATAGAAGAAAACAGGAAAAACTAACACAGATTACTCCAAAAGTAACCAAACCTAATAACTATAACAAAGACAGTGGATAAATAGAAAGATGCACTCGTTGTGTCAGAGCTTAGTGAATCTGGGGGTTTTGCCAATCTGGAATGAGATCTAAAAGTGGAACAGGCTATCAGACTGTGAGCCATGCTGACAGTTTGGTGTTTTCAGACTTCAGGGATTCCCTCTTAGTGTTTTTTAGAGAACTGGGGTTTTTTTAGGGTGATTTGGGTGAGCGGACTGCCTCAACTAAAAATATTCTTGCTGACTCTCATTACTTATATCATCCATCAGCTATTAGCTGTCATGCCAAAAAATTTGTGCATGCCAAGTGAACAACTAAAGCTGTGGAGCTCTAATTATCTGTAACACAATCATTTATTACACTGTCTGTCATTTTGACTCAGAACAACTTCACTGTTATTTTAATCAAGCAGCTGTTCTGATCTTGTAAGAGACCCGCCTGCCAAAACATTTATATTCTCCCCTGTCATATGTCCACTCTTTGGTGGTGCAGATGTATATTACAGATAAGATTGGGGTCTCAGATGCATAATCCCTTTCTTTTCCTTCTGGCTATGGCGTTACTCGTCTGTAGCAGCCCGCCTTTGATTTCTCCTCTCAGTCCTATGACCATCCTTGTTTTCCTGTTACACTTCTATCTGCTGTGTAATTGGTGCTTGTGCCCCACCACCTGAGACTCCCTTTAACCTTCCAAAAAACAAGAGAAGAGTGAAAGGAAGGGGATGAGATTCTTTCTCCAGAAAATCAGCTTGTTGAAAAGTAGGCCACAGAGCCGGCTGGCACCTGTGTAAGTGGATGGAATTCAATGCAACAGTTTAATACATAACTTAGAGTATATTTTAAATCCTAATAAATTCAGTTGACTCAGATTTAGTAACTCCTGACTGTGTTCTTAGGGATTTGTGTAGCCATAGCATTTGGAGCCATAATTCTAGATATTATATTTAATATGTGCAAGAACAATGCAATCAGTGTGCCCTATTCATGATAGTAACTTGAATTACAAGCTATCTTCTGAAACTGAGAAATTGTCTTTTGATAAAGGAAAAAAAAATTAATTCTAATTTCCATTTTAATGCTGTAAAAAAAAAAGTTGGCATGTTGCATCACATCTTTTTTCAGCTACATTCTGTTAGCATGCAAACTGAGAAGGCTGGTTATCAAAGCAAATTAAAGGATTACAGTGTAGTCTGGGGTCTATTTTGTCTGATTTTTCCCCCTTTTTTTGTGTTTGTGCAAAGGTCAAGGAGGCCAGATTAGTACTGTGAGTCTACAATGAATCATGAGGTCTTAATATTTATTGAATGTGTTTTGACATTGACTTGCTGTATTAAGCAAGACCTGCCCTGAAAAAGACGTCATCTGGAAGCCAGTCGATGGTGTATATATGGTCATGGTGAGAAGAAAGTACGCCCTCATTAAAATCTAAGATTTACAAAACATGGCAAATGATGGTTGTTGGGTTTTTTCTTAACAAAAGTTCCAAAGCGGCTTGTGACAAACAAAGTTAGGAAACACTACTACTTGCATAGGAAAGTAGCAGCAAGGTGCCGATAATCAATTTAACATATACTTGATTAGCTGATCATGAGTAAGTGTGACCACCTCTATGAAAACAGAAATGTTGCAGTTTGCAGGTCAGAAAATTGATGCCAAGGATGTCTTAGAGAAGCAACGCTGCCCATCCCTCCAAAGGTTATAAGGCCAATTCCAAATAATCTGAATCTGGGGTGAATTCGCTTGACATCCCAAGGTCAGCGAAATGCACAGAGAAATTGCAAAATAACAAAAGAGCCACATCTCAGACTCCACAGGGCTCTGTAACGATGTTAAAAGTTCAAGTTCATGACAGTACGCTTAGAAAAAGACTGAACAAGCATCATTTATGTTTGCAAAGTTGCATCTAAACAAACTGCAAGACTTCTGGAACAATGTCCTTTGGACAGAAGAGACCAAGGTAAAGGTCTTTAGGCATAATGCATAATGTACGGTGAAAACCACAACTGGCAAATCAGCACAACCAACGGTTAAGCATGGTGGAAGAGGGCTGATGATTTGGGCTTGTTTTGCAGCCACAGAACCCGAGCACCTTGCAGTCATTACAACCATGAATTCCTCTGTGTGCAAAATATTCTAGAGTTAGTCTGAAAACTAAAGCTTGACTAAAACTGGGTCATCCAACAATGATCCCAATGATCACCACAATACTACACCAGTATGTCTGTGAAGGTTCTCAGTCATCCAGGTCATCGTAGTCAAAGGAGCTTGCAAAGAAAAGCGTCTGGATTTCTTTAAGTTGCTTGAAGACGTTTCACCTCTCATCTAAGAAGCTCCTTCAGTTCTAAGGTCAAATGGTGGAGAGTCCCAGATTTAAACCCAGTGGGAGTTTTCCCCCAAAGAGGGACAAAAGGACCCCCTGATGATACTCTAATCACATGAGCCAAGGTGTGAAAACTGGGTGTGGGTCCCAATCAGCCAGGGTTTCAGGTGAGCTCATTGTGAAACCTGGCCCCACCTTATCATGCGATTTCCTGAGGTCAGATGGCCCAGGATGTGAGTGGGCGTTAAGGCGTCAGGGAAGGGAACTCAAAACTGGATTTTTTTCAAATTTTCAACTGGGTTGAAGGTTTCAGGGGTCCAGTAAAATTCCAGACCTCAATGTGACTGAAATGCTGCTGTGACACCTTCAGAAAGCTGTCCATGACTGCTCACAAACCCCAATAAACTGAAGGAACATAGAAAGTTACAGTTCCTCCACAACAGTATGAAAGACTGATGAAATCATGCTAAAGACGATTACTTTATTTGAAGTAGCTAAAAGTGGTCCACCAAGCTCTGGGCTCATGGAGTGTACTGTTTTTCCACATTCTGGGTTATGGATGCATTCCCCTTCAGTGTGGATACAGTATCCACGATTTCCAGTGAGGTTTTCACTTTTAATAGTTTTTACTTTTTCCAAGATCACTTCAAAGTCTCAAACAGTCTTTTCTTGCCCCATTCAAAATGAGCATTTGACAATAAAAGTTTTCTGTTTTGACATTTGATAAGTTGTCTTTGTACTGTTTTCAATTAAATAAGATACTTGAGTCATTACATTCTGGGGATTTAGTCTCATTATCTTGCCATCGTAGACATATTTTCTGGGACAAAGTTACAAATTGTGCCCCGTGGGAGTTAGTTTGCCTCAAAGGAACATTATAAGTTTTCCAAAGCCAATAAACCCATCAAATGGGAGCTGATTTCTGCACTCATTCCCCACTCCCACTGACAGCCTGAAGGAACAGTGAATACAGCATGTTTAGGATTGATTAATGATATGTGTTGAAGTCGAGGAGTGTAAGCTGAGGCAAAAGGAATAATGACTCTCACAAACCAAGCATCTCCATTAGCGTGGAGGTAACGATTCAGTGATGCACTTTAGACGTTATTGTCAGTAAATCACATTTTAAGGAGGATGAGTTTCAACCTCAGGTGGGATTAGTTTATTAGGAAGTGAAAGTCTGACATTCAGCAATGACAAAGTGAAAGACCCCGTTGCAACGTGCAGACTCACGTTGACATTTATGGAGAACAAACATGCAGACACACATACGCTCAGGCATACACGCACTGTCACATCCCAAGTCACCCACAAACAAGCCTTCAGTGGAAATGTACCTTCTCAACCTTGAAAATGATTGTCCGTTGCACCAAATGAGAGACATTAGAGCTGTGAGTCATTTTAAGCATTCGTAATCAGCCACACTGAGCAGACATCATCAGCAGCAAGGGGGAAGAAAAATCATGGAATATATGAGATAACGAGGGCTGTGGTCAACCAGAGTGATTGGTGATGCGGTGATGAAGGTGGACTGAACGTGCTGAACCACGTCCTCTTCAGTGAGTTGGATGGAGGAGGGGGACAGGACTGTGTGGGGATGTGTGGTACGTCCACAAACCAAATGAGGGCAGCGGGTTGATGGAAGATTCAGGCCATAGTGGTAAACACAGCAAGGTGACCTTTCTCAGCTTAGAGAAATATGTTCAGTGTAAAAATGTACACAACCAACAAAATACACGAGGCGATGTTTTATGGGAACAGGGACTGTTTCAATTTTTTTCTAGCATTTTTATTATTTTTGTCTCTTTTTGAGATTACACCTAATGAAAACCCAGTAATGTACAGTTCATGTGCTGACTCTTTGGGGAGCTATAATACAGTGTGTGGTTGCACTATTTTCCCTCACTGATTCATTTGTCCAATACCTGATCTAAATATAGTACAGAAATGGCACAGACTGCTTCTTTCAGTCCATGCTACATGACAGAGGTTTTTTTTATCTGTGCTTTCTATCCCACATAGCATTTCAAGATAAATGAATACCCTCTGATAAATAATACTCTCTGAGATAAATCTGATTAAGAAGTGATCAATTTTAAATAGCTCTGATAGATTATGTGTCTGTTATTAGTAAACCAATAAATTCTTGGAGTTTGGTGTGGATATATACTATTTTTAGTTTAAATGTTCCCACATTTATGAAATCTTATAATCCTAGAAAGGGACACATTTTTTTTTACAATATGTGATGTAAGCGTAAGAATAAATCAGTTGCAGATGATAAGGATGGGCCTTTATAGCTCTGAACTGAGCCTCCAGTGCTTCCTCTTATTAAATGTTCTGGTATAAATGTAGATGTTTAAGGATGCAGCCATAGTTAAGCAGGATTTATGCTTTGTCAGAACTCAATGTTGCATGGTCAGGTAGTGCCATAAATCCCCCCACCACTCACATTTTCTTGATTGAATGGGGAGGTCTGTGTTAACCATTTGCTGTAACATTGTACAAGTTAGTTTCATAGTCGGAGGACTGTACTTTTGTGGCTTCATTCACGTGCACAGCCCAGTATTTTCCTGAAAAATTGTTTGCATCAGTCCGTTTTTGGGGGTTGTGTTGTTTGTTTGTTTTTTCAATTCTGCTGACACTGAGTACTGATCCAATTCCTTTGTTAAATGAATGTGCCGTGAGGAAGAGATGGGGTTACCGTTACCAGAGCCAAAACGTGGAGAGCAACTTAGCTCAATGACAAATATATGCAGGCATCCATTTTCTGCCTTTTATCTGATCTGGGACCAGAGGCAGGGGCAACAGTCTAGCAGACTCATGCAGACCTGCCTTTCCCACAAGAAAAGAAAAGAAAACTCCCTCTTGCACTCTGGGAATTGGTGTGTGTGTGTGTGTGTGTGTGTGTGTGTGTGTGTGTGTGTGTGTGTGTGTGTGTGTGTGTGTGTGTGTGTGTGTGTGTGTGTAAAGTAACGAGTCCTCTAATAGAGGTCTGTGAGGTGAGACTTCTGTACAGCATCTTAGCTGTTCCTAGGAATGCACTCTTCAGGGCAAAGACCTTTGATGTTGTGCCTGGAATCTCCTAATACTCCTATTACCACTGGTACCAATTGTGTCTCCTGTGTTGTCTCAGTTTGGCAGCCTGGTCTTAGAGTCCTTGTGTACTCTTCTGTCAACCAGGCATGGATACTTTGGCTGTCTCCACCAATCAACATCTAAAATTACTAAAAAACATTTGATAGGGCTCATGAAATGCAGTCTGCAGGTAGAGTGTATTAAGTGGCAATACAAAGCAATAAAGAAAAAGTAGAATTGATTAGATGAGAACTGCTACTTATTATTGATGGTAAATTACAATGTTAAAGACCTGCAGGGGCCAGTTCTGACCATTGCTATAATAATACATTTACATAATGAATATAACAGAGCAAGTATTAATGCTTTATAGTCAGGGTATAGCAGACTTCCGGACACATTGTTCATCAATTAGCTAACAGACTCATATAACGCTGCATAGTTTATATGGCTGTAAAAAAAACAACCTTTACATTCATTTAGTAGATTGGGTTTTACACTTACTCATTGATCTGCATGCTGGGGATGATGTGCAGAACAGATTTCCACCATAAATATAAAGATGTCTGTTGCATTTGATTTTTTGATTAAAAAACCCCGACAGGCCTCCGCAGGCAGTGAAATATGCTTCCATGCAAGTAGAGGAATTTAACGATGGAGGCAGGTGAGTCACTTCCTTTCCATGTTTCCTACTTCTCACTCCCCCCAACACAGTCTCTCAATCTCTCTCTGTCTTTCTTGATTCATGTCTGTGATGAATGATTCTGAGCTGTAACTAACAGACAGACTGTGACAGATGCTGGCAGCCGATTCATCCCTCTACATAATTACTCTCTCGCCACCAATAGAGGCCACACATGTAAAGCACATACAGGCACACACCCCTCGCGTATACTCAGCCCTCATGCAGCAATCAATAAGACCCTGTGTGCATACAGAATGCTAACGCTTAAACAGTCTTCTATAAATTTGAAAATGGTTCCAGGATGTTCAAAAATTATAGGATTGCCTAAAAGTCTCAAAAGGCTTTTAGGTTTAGCGTAACAGTTGTCCACTTTATTTAAATTACGTGGGCCTGAGCCATAGGTCGGATATAAAAAGATGAATGAAGCCACCATGACATCACCTACTGGCTCATGGACTATTTTCTTAAGACCTTATTTGGACAAGGGGAAATGGAGAGCACTCGCTCGCAGTGGCTAGGTCTCCACAGGCAGTGAAATAGCTAGCTTGGTTGCCAAGGTGCAGCAGTAATTCATGGTAGCATTAAATATTTTCCTAGCTAAAAAAAAAGACTTGCATCGTATGTTAGTGTCTTGTAGTGCAGCTGAACAAGATAAAATGGCACTCACCTGTCACTCCAATCAGCCATCCCTGTAAATATCCATAAATTTACTGTAAGTATCTTTTTTTTTTCTTATGTTGTAAATTTGCCCTGTCACTGTATTTCTTATTTCTTGTTTTTTTTTATTTTATATTCCTAACTTTGTGTGAATCTGCATCTGGCTGTCGCTTTGCTGCTGGAACGCGTGAATTTCCTCAGTGAGGGACAATAAAGGATGCTTCTATTCTATTCTATTTTATTCTATTCTAATACAATTTACATTCTACATCTGACTGCTTGTTTGTCACAAAGGGTCATCACGACTTTGATTTCGCAGTTTTACACTGGATGCACTTCCTATCACAACTTCGAGGACATTTATGTCTCTGTCCTTTCATAGTGTAACTATGGATCCACATCTTAATACAATTTAAATATGTGTTACTTTATATAAAAATGTATTTATGTCATAAACAGAGAAATTTGCTTTAAAAAACAATAAGTTTGTCTCAGGACTCCAAATTTTGAATGACAACAGACAGTAGAAAAGATGGACATAGTTACCATGATACAGTCCACTGGTTTCTGAAGTCCCATTTTGAAGCCCCAAGACTGGGAGGAATCTTGGAGTTGTTTTTCACCAGGATATCAGCATCAATGCACATATTAAACAAATATGTAGGACTGCGTTCTTCCATGTGCAATATCTGTAAAATTAGAAACATCATGTCTCAGAGTGATACTGAAAAACGTTCAAAAATGTTAATGTATTACTTACCTGTAGGTTGGATTAGTGTAATTCATTATCATCAGGATGTCCTAAAAATGCCCTGAAAAGCCTTCAGTTGGTCCAAAATGTTACAGCAAGAATACTGACATTGACTAGAAAGAACAGGTCCCATCTTATCCTGAAGACCTCATAGTACCGTATCAGCCCAATAGAGCACTTTACTGTCGTACAGCTGGTTTGCTTGTGGTGAAATGGGAGGCAGAGCCTTCAACTTTCAATCCCTTCTTCTGTGGAACCAGCTACCAGATTGCATTCGGGAGACAGACTACCTCTCTCCCTCCTTTAAGATTAGGTTTAAAACTTTCCTTCTTGATAAAGCATATAGTTAGGCTGGATGAGGTGACCCTGAATCCTCGCTTAGCTACGCTGCAATAGGTCTAGGTTGCTGGGGGATTCCCATGATGCACTGGGTGTTCTTCACTCACCTTTTTTCACTCTCTGTGTGTTTATACATCACTCTGCATTGAATCATTACTTGTTATTATTCTCTGGCTTTCTTCCACAGCATGTCTTTTGCCCTGTCTTCTTCCCCTCACCCAAACTGGTCGCAGCAGAAGGCCGCCCCTCCCTGAGTGGTCAAGTCACCAAACCATTTTATCGCACTTTCATAGGACCAGAAGTCTTTTTGCAAACACAACTATTGCCTTCTGGTGACCTTTAGATAGAATCCAGGTTAATGGAGCTTCCACATTGGTTTTCTTTTTTTAAACCAGTTTTAAACTGTCTTTGAGACTGACTCAGTTTTGGAGTGAGCCTCAAGTGGCCATTTGAGGAACTGTAGGTTCTTTTGGCTTCACTTCTTAACCTGTGAAGCTGCAGCTTGGTCTGATTTCTAGTCATCTTGAGAATTTGTCAGAATATAAGTATCTAATGAAGGTTAAACTATATACAAAAATGTTCCAGATTTTGCCCTTTCTGCCCTGGACCAGACTGAATTAGTTGCTAAAATCATTACTTATTGACTATTTTTAAAAGGCTGTCAAGCATGGAAGCACGCACTCTTTTGCTGATTTCTGCTGTAGTCAATTTGGTGGTGTTAGATCGATTAACTGTAAGTGTGCGGTAATATTAATAAGCCAACAGGCCTTGTGTCAGTCTGCTTCCAGACCAAATCTGTCATGCCTCGAATCTCCCAAATATCCTCGTTGGTATTCTTCAGTGTATCGGTATATATATATATATATATACAGTATATATTGCCTTTCTCTAAATTTGACCTCACTCACCCTTCTTCTCACCCAAGGTGACTATGTAAACCAAGGCAGATGAAACATTTCCAATATTTATCTCTTGACTGTGCTGCTCGCCATCACAGATTCAATGTATGGCGTTGCGGGATCATGAAACACCTGACATTTTTTATCTGGCCCCAACAAGGTCACTCCATATGATGAGAATGTGCCTCATTGCTCGACCTTGGAGCTTTTCTTCTCTGGCTCTAGAGAGGAAACGAGTCAAGCAGTAGTCTATGTCCTCTCAGTGAGAAATTCCAGCTGGAGTGATTCCTCTTTCCTTGTCATATGTTAGCAGTATACATCAACCTGAAGGTGACAGAGTGTCTTGAATCAGGATAACAGGTCTGGGGTTACAGGATTAAACACTGGGTGTGGCACATCTATGCACTGTAGACACTGCAACCCACTATTGATTATCTGTAATTCCCCTTGGAAAGGACACACACAGAGACACAGATTGAGGTTATGTTGGGTGTGACAGAAAGCAGAGTGAGTGCATACATTACTGATATTAATTATGATGATTCTAGGTCAACCTTTGGAAGAAAATCATAATGGGGCCTGAAACTACAGTATTGGAGGTCTATACTGTGTCTCTTCTGGGGCTACAGCAGTTTTGCACCAGTTTAGTGTGTATGTTATAGGTCAGAAAATGGAGGAGGGAATGTAAGAAAAGATGGTGACGTGTAATCTCACAGGACAAACATGTGCAGTTCTTTGACAGCCTCCCAAGACTCACGCACACACACAAACTATTTTGCTCACTCTTTTCGTATCTATAACATGTAGGCAGAGGAAATTACAGATGGACATCCCGGTGTGCTGACTCTTCTCAGAAAAGCAAGAAGACACAGTCATATAAACATAATATTTGCACAGAGATAAGACTCTGCCCCATATATTAAGTGACTTTGGATAGTCTTGGTATTTTCACACCTACCTACAGCAGCCATTTAACCACTCTCATCAACTCGCTGTGTGTCTCTGTCACTGATTGAAAGCTGTCTTGCCCATCCTGATCTGACACAAGCAGAGCAATTCCCCTAATAGCAATTACATGGAGGTGCTATCTGCCAGTTTGTGGGGTGATAAAAATTTGCTGTCAGCAGTTAGTTTTTTCTTCCTTTCATGGAGGGACCTGCTGTAAAACGTTCAGATGTTATGGCCCCAGAAAAATAAACCACATATTCAAGCAGGAATTTTAAAGATTTTGAAGCTTTCTCCACCGTCTGGGGTTATAGCTTCACATTTTTGTGAAGGGAAAAAAAACAGGGTCATTCATGTTTTTAGATGCATGGTATAGCCTCTTTTCATTACAACGTGTTCCGTTTCTTCCATTTCCTAAAATCTGTTGCATTACAGAAAGAGATGTGTTCTGTTGTTTTGCGTGTTGTGCTGTTCAGAACATAAATCTTTCAGTATTTGGCTTTCTCCTCTGAAGAGCGGACTAGTGGTGGACTAGTTGTGTTTTTTGTTTCCAGCTGTTTGTAGGAGTCTTTCATCTGAGTTTTTAAATAGTCAAGGAATCACAGAATTACCTACAGGGTGTATACATACATCCCCAAAGTGAGAACGATAGCTGTAACTTCATTATTTCAATATACCTGTTTTTTTTTTCCCTTCACAAAAATGTGAAGCTATAACCCCAGACGGTGGAGAAAGCTTCAAAATCTTTAAAATTCCTGCTTGAATATGTGGTTTATTTTTCTGGGGCCATAACATCTGAACATTTTACAGCAGGTCCCTCCATGAAAGGAAGAAAAAACTAACTGCTGACAGCAAATTTTTATCACCCCACAAACTGGCAGATAGCACCTCCATGTAATTGCTACTAGGGGAATTGCTCTGCTTGTGTCAGGTCAGGATGGGCAAGACAGCTTTCAATCAGTGACAGAGACACACAGCGAGTTGATGAGTTTCAGTTTTCAGTTTTATTTGTCATATGCAAGTTAGCACAGGGTCAACATCGCAATGAAATGTATTTGACAAGCAGAAGACAGTCACTCAGCAGAATGGTACAGTAGAAGAAAAAAAATAAAATAATAAAAAATAAATAGAAAAATAGTAAAGAGCAAAATATTAATAAGATGTAGTAAAAGAAAAAAAGAGAGATTACCAGTTAACTGACTAAATATATATTTGTATATATAAATCTATGTACACACTAGTGATAGGGGGGCAGGAATGAGGAATGAGCAGCAGTACAAACTGAACAGTACAAAAGTTTTGGGGGGTTTTTGTGGCAGTTGTTACAGTATTGCACTTTTTTTTTAAATATAAATATCAACAAAGTTGAGTGACCAGTGCAGATTATACAGAGTACTTGTGAAGCTGCAGGGTAACTTCTGAGTGCATCCTGTGGACTGTGCTGTGTGTGTTTAAGTGTTGTGGTTGAGGTGTCGTATGGCTTGATGGTAGAAACTGTGTTTAAGTCTTGTAGTCCGAGCAGACAGACTCCTGTAACGTCTGCCAGATGGTAACAAGGAGAAGAGCTGATGTGCTGGGTGGCTGTCGTCCTTGATGATGCTGTGAGCTTTACGGAGGCATCGCTGAAGATAAATGTCCTGAATGGCAGGAAGCCTCATGCCAGTGATGTGCTCTGCTGCCTTCACCACCCTCTGTAGTGATTTACGGCTGCTGGCAGCTTCCGTACCAAGATGAGAGTGGTTAAATGGCTGCTGTAGGTAGGTGTGAAAATACCAAGACTATCCAAAGTCACTTAATATATGGGGCAGGGTCTTATCTCTGTGCAAATATTATGTTTACATGACTGTGTCTTCTTGCTTTTCTGAGAAGAGTCAGCACACTATACTATACTAATTATTCCCACCATAATTAGCTATATAAGGTTGCAGAGACAGTAGGGCAGGTCCGACCCCCTAAGGGTTCTTCACCTGACTCCACTCATTCCTTTTGCAAGTGGAGTCAACACATTTTCATCCTCAAACGTACCATACCGATGCTATGTGACAAATCCTCTGTATGTTACGTGTTCAGAAACATGAGAACTGTTTGGAATGAATCTACACATGTACATTTATTTTACTTTCTCATCATGAATCACTTTGGAAAACACTATCTAATACGATTAAGGTTGTGGTTAAGGTTAGGGGTAAGGTTATGGTTCGGGTTAGGCTTAATGTAAGGGTTAGGGCTGGAATACACGGCTGGAAAGCGTGTTACCGTCGGGAGCATCATTCTATTGGATTCTATCCACAATCCGGGGCGTATCTTTGTATCGTTCCTTGATACTGATTCTGTTGAACAAACCTAATTACAAGAACACAAGCTACTTACTGAAAATGAATGAGTTTCCTCTTTGGGAGTCAAAAAAAATATCTTGTTGCATGCTCAATCATCCAGGTAAGTAAATCTCCAAAAATTGATTCTGTTCATCTGGACGTAATGTTTTCAGTGGGAGAAACGTTTTGTCACTCATCCAAGTGACTTCTTCAGCCTCGGCTGACTGCAGGAAGCTGACCTAGAAGCTGACCTCCCAGCCCATTGTTCCTTCAGTGGGCTAGTTTCAGTCAATATGCAAAAGTACTGTTTATAAGATTGGGGAAACCTGCAGTCAGCTGAGACTGAAGAAGTCACTTGGACTTTTGGTGAAAAAAAATAGCATTAAATATAATGCAAATACTGCTAATCTAGTCTTAACTATGAGGGAGAGACACTTGAATAATGTAAATGGTGATGAATGCTGGTTGTGGGGGCCCGGGTGCCTAGGGCCCCAAAAGACTCTAGAATCTCTACTGTTTGTTTCCTGTACAATCGACCCCCAGGTTAGGGACCACAACCATGTGCAAATAGTTGAAATTCGCAAATGCTTGAGACGCGATCCAAAAACACTTCTATCTATTTTAACTGGTCAAATACCAAATATACATTAAACCGTCATCCAAAAACAGCTTTGTGTTGGGGAATTTCTGCATTGTTTAGTGAAAGTTTTTTAAGAAAAAAAAACATGTTATTGATATTTTGCTGTGTTTACATTCATGTTAATATTTGAGAATTAGTTATCATAAAAAATGTATCTACACACAAAAAAAATGACATCATTAGCAAATTTTGAGATATGCTTTAAAAAACAAATCAGTGAATAAGTGATTTTTTCATGAATATGAAAAATTTTGATTTTTCTTTTCTTTCCTCCAATTAATCAGAGATAATGATCTGCGAATACTGAATAGTCAGGGGTCAGCTGTGTGGAGATCGGATGATTTAGGAATAGTAAATCACAATCTTCTCTTCTACACCTTACACAGGTTATATATCACAAAAAGGTGAGGTGAATTTTATTGGTTGACTATTCTGTCTAATGCATTTTCTAATCTGTGTCTTTAATAAGACACAGATTAGAAAATGCATTAGACAGAATAGTATTAGTATAAAATGGGTTTGGCAACAAATCAATCCCGATTCAAGCATTTTCTGCATCACCAATTGAATGCATCCAAATTCCCTTAACAGTATCACTCAGCTTGCTCTACTGTAACTGCACAGCCTTATTCATTGGCATTGCAAACTTATGGCTAAATAGGTTTTTATACAGGATATGTGAGCTAGTATTGCTCAGAGATAAAGGAATCTGAGAAAATGTAGCGATTTTAAACCAAATGTTGCCATGGTGATCTAGCCAGATTAGCAGAGCGCCACTACTGTGACACTGAAAACTCTGGGTTTAGGGTCAACATATGTCCCCACCCTATTAGTCTGACTCTGTAGTCCCTGCATCAGGATTTGCTTGTGTTTCCTGTATTTGCTGCTCATTTCTATTTTGTTGTTTTCTTGTCACATTTTGATATATTTCATTTTTTCCTGCCAGGTCATCTTTACATTTTCTCTGAATGATTTCACTGGCCATTTCAGAACAGACACTTTTACCCAGTGTTCTTTCCTGCTGCATCACCAAACCTTTTCCACTCTTTTGCTAACCTTCTTCCTCCATCTATCCTTCGTGTATTCCCTCTGGGTCACATGGTGATTCTCCTTGCATTTTTAAAATAATTTTCTCTCCGAACTGCAACAAGCCTTTTGCCGGATCACTTTTATTTTATATCTGCTTTAAAGATAGCTTTAAATCTCACAGAAGAAATACGTTTTTATGTATCTTGTATTTGTTAACAGGTAAGAAAAAATTTCTTTATAACAAGAATACCTCAACAGAATAGAAATCTGACATAGAAACAAGAAAAAGTAAAAAAAATGATTCGCAGATCATTTCTTGAATGAGATGCAGTCTATTCTGCTGTAACATATGGGGTTTATATTATGTTTCTAGTTTCTGTATTGATGCCAATCAATATCTACTTGACTAATATCATGAAATTCATAATAACATGAACACAAGTTGCTGTATGTCAAATCTGTTTCTTCAAGTCATTGTGTTGTACTTCTTTTGGTAAACTCATTCAATTCAAAATTAACTAGAGCTGCATGGATGAGACTATGCCTGCAAAAAAGCTGACAAAAAGTCTAATTACAAATTTACTTTATATTATCATATGTGCATTAATGACATTATAGTGACATTTCAATATTATGGATATTGTCAATACGTGGTTGTCATGACATAAAAAGTGTCAAATGTGACAGTTTAGTTGGTTTTATAGCAGTTTTTTTTAAATACCCACCTCTGCCAAAAGCAGAGATCAATTTTCAAACACATACAGGGATCCCAATATATGGAAGTTGTTTCTCATTGGTTAATGTGAATCACCTTAAAGATAAAACCATAAAGTACTTAAAGAAGCTGAATATATGATGTGTATTTTTCTGCGTGTCAAAAATAAAGGAGAATTGAGTGAAACACAGAATATTTATTGTATCTTATTTATAAGTATTTATTGACTGGGAGGGTCAGCCTGGGGGGCAGTATGCACTACTGTCCAAGACAGATTGTGCTGTTTTGTTTGGGGTTTTTTGCTCCATTTTGTTTCCATTCCTATTCTTCTGTTTTATCCATAATAGCCAAATAGTTAGACATTTCCACTCTAAACTCTGACAAATACAGCCGTCGTAAAGAATGGAAGCCCCACCACCTCCCCCAACGCTTCGATAAATGGGCTCTAAACCGACACAAAAGTGAGTTATCGAAATAAAGTAATAACATAAAAGCATCCTCTGATCAGACAATGAGTGTAAAAACACTGGCTAAATGACTGTGACATCCATTTTTTCTGAGTGCATGGTACACAGTCAGATCCTGTTGTGTTGTTCATTGGAAACATCAGAAATGATCAAGTAGAGGGAAAAGTAGCCGTTAAAGAAACAAAAATTCTGGGGGGGATTTTTATGACATTTTGTGGCGTGTGGTGATAATTCTTAAAAGGGACCAAGAAGGAACAAATGAGCCCCGAGCTCCGACACCGAAGAGTTCGTGCGTGTGAGAGCTAGAGGTGGGAGTGCGCCGGGTGTGTGTGGGGGTGGAGGATGGAAGTGGGGGGAGAAAACCTACAAAATGAGAGAGTCCGCCGCTGTGGAGAAACAGAAGCGAGAGGCGCGCTGAAGAAGCCAGATGTACCGTGATAATTAGCCGAGGATATTAATGGGAATAACGGGATTATGAGGATTTGAAGAGAAGTCACCAGAATCCGGTGTCTCGCAGGGCGAGGGATTAAGTTAGGCGTCTTTACTTCTTCCCTCTGCCGTTATGGGGATAGACCGGCGGCGGAGAGCATCGCTGGCTCTCACCTTGAACTTTCTCGCCTTGTTCCTGGCTGTGTCGGCTCTCACCACCAGCTACTGGTGCGAAGGGACACGGAAAGTGGTGAAGCCGTTCTGCACAGGACCGGTCACCACCAAGCAGTCCTTCTGCATCAGGTTCAACAGCACCAACATCAACGACACGCGGCTGGTGCAGTACATCTGGGAGACCGGGGAGGACAAGTACGTGTTGAGGAAGTTTCACACCGGCATTTGGTTCTCCTGCGAGCAGAACATCAACATGACCGGTAAGTTTGGTTTTCTACAGAAGTAACGGCGGACTGACGGCGGGACCGCTGTGCGCGCTGAGGAGGTGCGTCACGGAGGGAGACGTGCTGCTCCAGCTGCGATGAAATAAAATTAAAAGTCCGGATTTTAATGCATTAACTTTTACATTCAGTTCCACATCAACAAGGACTGGATTTGGGGATTAATCTCGGAAACTACTGAGAAAATTATATGGAAATGTCACCAGAAAGTCATAATCTGACAATGAGTATTATATTTAACTAACAGGTTTTTGTGCCCATTGTTCAAAGGATATCAGATAGAGAAGTTCATAGCCAGATTTATATAAACTCAGGTTCAGGATGTAATGTCAGTACACGCAAAGACATTTAAATTGCAAACACAAATACATGACTTAAAACGCTAATTAATCACAATTTAGTAATATTTATGATTAAACAAGCAGACAATGGAATAATCATGTCTGGGAGCCTGAAAAGAGCAAACTAAATATATGTAATGTTGATTAATTGAATGATTCTTGGAATAGTTTTTATGGGCAAAAACATGAGCAAAGCAAGGTTAAAGGTATATTTCACCCGCTTCAGTGGTTCTTCTATCACTGAGTGTGAAGCACTACGTGTCTGTGTGCAGACCACCATAAATGCATTTGTTGCACTGACAGTAGAATTTCTGGCCAGCACACAGCTATACGCTGCATTTCAGGCAGAAGACTGTGACACCCTAAGAGGGGGTGAGGGGGGTTGGGTGTTCTTGTCACTACATAATCACAGACTGGAACTTTTTCTTTAAAATTTTACATCGCAACTTTATCTTTGTGGAATATGGAGGAAAAACATATGAAGTCTGACATGCTATCAGCTTGGTACATGAATTAAATGTCTAATTTACGTTCTTTTACAGGTGAGAATTGCAGAAATTTCCTTTATGTTGCACCATCAAACGAAAGAGGTAAGTTTTTTTGGTTTTTGTTTGTTTTTGGGTTTTTTTTACATATAAAATGTTACTGCAAATAAAGACTTTTTCAGTGACATGGCAAAATTCTCAGTCAATCAGAGCCTTTGTCAGTTTTGTCATCTCAAGGCTTAAAATAACCCAAAGATCTCTGTCATCTGTATGGCTGCTTTCTTGTGACTCTAAATAAGCAGATGAATCTGAAGTGGACGTTTCAGTAATTTTGTCAGTGTGATGAAATGCTGGCCAAAGTCATTTGGTTCTCCACTGACCCTCTTTCAGATATTTTTTTCTAGACATTTGTTTAAGCGTCTTTAGGCCTCCAAGTGATGTATTAAGTTTTTTCTTCATCTTCTTCTTCATCAGCACTGACTTCCTGTCATTTGAAAGTGAGTCACGTTCCACCCCAGATTTTTTTCTCACATAATTATCCTATATTGGAAAAAAAAAAATCAACAGCTATTGGTGACACCATGGAGTTGTGGATGACCTAATCACTTGTGCTGCTGCTAGGCAATAAGAAACCAAAACAGTAAATCAATCAGATCCACGTGGTTTTCTCCCAGTTAATTAGTGCCCCGAACGCTGCTGTTGTGCTAAAATCTGCCTCTCGTTGCATTCTCGGTGTTTAGCACACAGAGTACAAATGGAAGATGATCTTGGTCTCTGGGTCTGACGAAGTCAGTGGGGAAGTGCATTAAACATGCATTTTTCTAATGGTCAATCTCATATTCTCGTATCATTTCAAAATGGGGATTAAGCCACATCTGGGTCTTGGGTGGAGGTTGGAAACAGTCATCATGATGTCACACACTGGTTGATGAACTACCATAGCCACAAAATAATCTTTCTGTTAGCTTCCTGCTTTTGTTTTTCCAACCCAATATGAAAAACAAGGGGTGAGTGTGAATGAGAGCCCACAGACACTAACCCCCCTTGAAACAGCAACTTGTCAATCAGAAAATAGCCACACCCTAAATCATAAGTAATGTTTTGATCCCAAATGAGACTGACATAGAAAAATGAACAAAACCTTGTATAGCACGTTAAACTTCGTGATTAAGATCATGAAGTCATTAGGAAACTAATAACTGATGTCATTTTTAGATACAATTGTACTTCTTGCTGTAACCCTCTGCAGGCTGTTGAAAGAAAGCAAGTTGCTATGAGCTACTATTTATGTCCTATTTATTAATGTCCTAAAGTAAACCAAGCAGAAGAGAAAAATATCTGTGCTATATTTCCTGGCACCAACAGTGCCATTAATTAAGCAGATCCTCCTGTGGGTCACATTCACAGGGTCAAAAATGTTTCCCAAAATCTCAACTCCTAAATTTTAATTAGAGCTAGCACATAGTGAATATATTATGTATATTATGTTTGATACTCAGTTATTCTTATTCATTTTTTCTCAGTCAGAATTTTATAGTAAAAGTTCAGTTCATGATATTTGTCAGGAGGCAGTATGACATGACAGAGAAGATACGTATTGTACCAGACTTAGCAAAACAAAAAAAAGATTTTTTTTTATCATAAAAAATGGGAATATTTTCTAGACCATCAGCGGGGAAGAGAGGGGATAGTGTAAATCCAAAGCCTGATTATTCCACTGTTCCCAACCTGCTTCTTTATTTCCAGAAAAACTGACAACAATGTTTTTTTGGGAGGGTTTGACTCAGTTGTAGTGGCTGTCAGAAATCTTCCTTTTTGTGTCATTTATAGACAGAGGTGGGTAGAGTAGCCAAAAAATTGTACTCAAGTAAAAGTAGCACTACCTCAACATAGTTTTACTAAAAGTAAAAAGTAGCCATCCAAGAAATTACTCAAGTAAGAGTAAAAGTATTTAGTGAAAAAGGCTATTTGAGTACTGAGTAACTGATCATAACATCTGATTTAATTTTTAAAAATGAGCTAATCAGACAGACAAAAATATAAAGTTTAGTGCAAATTTTAAAGACTGAAAAGCAAAAAAAACATGAACATAACATGATTACAAAATAATAAATCTAAGCAGAAGAAACACTTTTCTAATTCATTATTGAACTAATATTTAGAGAAGGTGATATAAATATATGTTAGAATACTTCCAGTGACAGTATATGGTGTTACTTTATTTCTCCAAATGGCACAACAGACTCAGCAGATAGAATAACACTAAAACAACAAATAAGAAGTCTCACTTCGACATAAACTGTAGATGTGTGTCTGTGTCTCATGCATTTTTGGTTAAAACGTTTATTATTCATTCAGTGAAGTTATTCACACTGAGTAGAGTAGTCAGAATTTTTTCTCAAGAGTAGCAATACTTCATAACAATGTTACTCAAGTGACAGTAAAAAGTACAGTGTAGTAAAACTACTCCTAAAAGTATTTTTTTTCCCAAAAGTGTACTCAAGTAAATTTAACTGAGTAAATGTAATTAGTTACTACCCACCGCTGTTTATAGCTCACTCCTCCACTGAAACCAGATCCCCAAAAATGCCTTATTTCAGTATGTTTCAGTAACACAAAGAACTGTAGTGCCTAAAAACTACAGCGTACATCTGTTTTAGAAAAATATTGCTGTCTTAAAATAAGAAAAAACAATTAAATGACACCTGTTTTGAAAGACTGAGGTTAACTCCCTCAGACAATGGCAGGCTAACACTTTGTTTCATTCAACTGTTTTATACAAAAAGAAGAAAAATCAATAAAAAAAATGCCATCTTTATCCTTTAATCCCTCCTACACACATGTGCTTCTTTCTTTTCTTAACTATGCAAACAATTAACAGTGTGCAGACATGTAAAATGCTGCATAAATACAAGATGTGGGCAGCAAATTAGTAATCTGTAACCAGGCAACTCCATATGAGCCTCGCCGCAAAGACAAAATAGATCCTTGTATAAAGAGATCTTCAGCGACTCAAACAATAACTTGGATGCCAGACTCTTTAAACAGAAGCCTGTACCGTTGTCCCTGTACAACAGGTTTAGAGCATCTTTGCAAACCATTTGCCAGCATCATGATTAAAACACTAGGATTTAGCAAAACAAAGAAACATTTCTATGGAAGGGGCTTAATTGCAGTGTTTTAAAGCCTCTATCTTTTCCACCTGCCTAAATTAAACTGAAGAAATCTTTTACTGAAGTCAATTTAAAGCAAGCAAGAAAAAGACTTTTTAGCTGAAGGACGTATTTCTGTCCACAATTCATTCAGGGATATTCTGGGTAACAGGCATGTTACGTTTATTACACACCTTATGATTAATTAACCACACACTAACTGCCTGCCCTTGGGTGATATATGCAATTACACTACAGCGTACACTTACAGGTTTTTAAATCCGCTGATATTTTGTCCTAACACGTATATAGACTCCAGCTCAGAATGCTCTGCGTCTCTGGGTAGATCATGCTCTATATCCTCTCCCTGACTGTGAAGGTTAATGATACGGGGGATGGGGTTGCCGGTGCACCTTTCTCCACTCACTCTTCCCCGCTTCCTCTGCCTTTTCACGTCTCTGCTCCCTTCCTTCACCCTTGCTCACCCATATTCTCCCTCACGCCCCAATTTCCTTTCTCTCTCACCACGACGTCACACTTCAACACCACCATCCACACAACTTGATTTTTTGTCTTCTTCCTCTTGGCCATTACTTTGCTATAACAAACTGTTTTCACAGGTGTGCTGTGGCTGTGCATAGTTGCAGAGTGCCTCTACATTCTCCTGCTGGCCACCGGAGGCATCCTTATGTCCATAGAAGTGTGTCACATCGGCAACGTCATCGACGGGCTCAAGCTCAACGCCTTTGCCGCCATATTCACTGTGCTGTCAGGTGAGAAGCATTAATATAATTACCATCTTTGCCATCAAGTTAGTGAAAAGCATCAAATCAAATAGTTGTGATTCAATCAGTGCTATTTTTGTTCATGTTTGTTTTGTGCTCTCCAATGAAAAGATTACAGATACTGTGATTGTTCTAGTATCTTTTTCCACTTTAGATGAAAAGAGCTTTTATTTGGACATATTACTAACTATACTATATATAACTATATGTTGCTGCCATTAGTGAGTCTTATAGCCTCCCAAAAGTCAACTGGAAAACCTTGAAACTAGGTTAACTGGCTTCCAACGTTAGAACTCATTGTTGTCCCCTTGCGTTAAAGGGAGGATTTTCAGTGAAGCCAATCATATGTGGGTAGCAGATACTGAATATCTGGCTTAAGATTTCTTCTGCTTTCTACGTGTTTGTAACCAAAACCTGCTCAGACAGCGTTGGTCAGTAAAATAAAGAATTGAAATTTAAATCAGAACGATGCTGCTTCCAGGAGTCTTTGTCTTCCATTTGTCACATATAAACTGATATGTTGCTTCCATTACTATTACTCATGTCCAGTTCATAACTGATAGTGTTCCATTGTTTGATTTTCATATCCAGTTGTGCTTTTATTGCAACTATTTTAGATATTTGTCGTACTTAAAAAAAAAGAAGAAGAAGCTATTGCTAATCCAGTGCTTTCCAGATGATTTTTTTGCAGGATGGGCCAAAATCTTACAGTACTTTTCTGCATTCATTCAACTCATTCAATGTTTAATTGAGTCATTTTGACAAGTTCTCCAGCAACACTGGCTGAAATGCAGCCACAGCCTCTACCATGTTTTACAATTGACTTTAGACAGTCACTGTTGTACCTCTCACCTGATCTCTTCCATGCATATTGATGAGGATATACATTGGCAGTTCTTCCCATCTAGTTCATAAGCTCCCGAAAGAGTGTAACAATATGCCCTGAGGGGGGGGGGGGAAGAGGTGTTTTAGAATTTACCCCTCTCCCGGTAAACAGTAGTAAGACAGATCAAGGACATTGGAGGAAATCTGGAGCTTTAGATCAAAACCAAAGCAGACAATTCAGATTTTTTATACTTAGCTCTGCATTAAGGGGTTGTGGTGTCATCTTTGTACACGGGATGATGAAAGAATCTGAGATGATGGAGGAGCTGTCAGCCATGCACTCAATGTAAGGGACAAGGACAGGGCATGATTAGTTCATGGAGGCAACTGCATGCTTGGGTAGGCTGGGGCTCAAATGGGAGGTGTTAGAACTGATGGCTGTCCTGTTTTTCTGTACTTCAGACTTTCCAAAAACCTGTGAATTGTGGTGGATCGTGGTCTCTTTGATGTTCTGGTTTGATTATTGCTAAGAGACTTGACAGCCAGGTTTGTTATCAAATGCGCTGATAACTTGCACTATGAAGAAGAGCATATGAATTTGAATTCGAGCCATTTTTCAGTCAGTTTTTGTCGTGGTTTAAGCCATGCTCTCCTTTTTTACAACTCATTAAACTATTAAGTTTATATTTATTTAAGGAGGAGGAAGTTAGCCTACCTTGCAAGTTTTTGCAAAAACAGAATATTTATGGACTGCTATAGTGCTGAAATGTGGAAAACTATCGTGAACCACATTTTGTTTTTTGTGGACAAGGGCCTTTCCCTTATTTTTGCACGCGATTACATTGGATAGCATGAGAATCTGAAACTCCAAAGTGAAACTTTCTTAACCTCCCTTATTAGCATTAATGGCAAGGTTACTATTAAATTTTATTAGGTCCTGTTGGGGCATTGGCAGCTCCTGTGCACTCAAGAATGTATTTTTCAGCATTATATAACGCACAAAAAGACAGCATCCTGTAACTTCACCTGACTTTGGTTACATACCGATGCACCAAATGAATAGTGACAGTATTGCATTGATGTTAGGCTCCTTGTCCATAAAGTCACCACATTCTTTGCCAATATAAAACTGAAAAGTCATGCCCTGTAGAGGACCCCAAAATAAAAATTAACATTTACTGCAGGAACGTTTATCCAAGCTTTATATACACTTTTGCCAAGTACTGTAAGAAAACTATAGCAAACGCTTGAGATATATACTGATTTTATTCCGTTTCTGTTTAACTTTAAAACCACTGAGTCCTTAGTTCTGCTTCCTTGTTTATCCAGTCATATATTCAGGCCAGTTGTAGCCTCTCAGCCCTGAAAAGATTTCCAGCCGGTTTGCAGTCTGCCTCCCTCTCTCGGTGGAGGAATTAACAATGACCTTCTCTCTAATCCACTCTGTGAAAATGATCCCGACCACCACACTCTGGGCAGTGATTCAGCAATGAAAGATACTCAACTCCACGACAGTGACTCACAGCTTTTTGCTGCTTTGACAGGTCAAATTCAGAAAATGTGTTTTTAAAAAAACTGAAAAGGCTACAGGCTGAAGAATTGTACAACCTGTAAAACCGAGGTCCACACTTTGACCAATTTATTTAATGCTTAAAGGTTGTAACATATGTGTGTACTGTATCTATTCTTTAACTACGGGCAGTTCTAGTTAGACTATAGAAAAGCCTCTTGTAGGCCTGGAGTAAAACTGATGCTATACTTGATCCACAGCTCACCCAAAATATGTTAGCATTTTGTGAAACACACCAGCTTTTGTTATGTCAGTGACATGAAAGAATCAGTACTCTTCTCATCTCTGGCTAGAAACACATATTGTTTAGCATTGCTTAATTTAAAGACCTGAGGCAGCAGTGAACAGCTAGTCTGGCTTTATTGAAATATGCCTAAAACATGATAACGTCATAAATTAGCATGATGTGTTGGATTTGTTTAATCCATTCATAAACCGAAATGCAGTAATGTGCAAAAGTCTTGAGCACTGCTCATTTCTTGATATATTATGAGGAAAACAGGAAGGTCAATCCTTCAAGCTCGGGTCCTCTACCAGAGGCCTGGGAGCTTGAGGGTCCTGCGCAGTATCTCAGCTGTTCCTAGGACTGTGCTCTTCTGGACAGAGATCTCCGATGTTGTTCCCGGGATCTGCTGGAGCCACTCGCCTAGCTTGGGAGTCACCGCACCTAGTGCTCCGATTACCACTGGGACCACTGTTACCTTCACCCTCCACATCTTCTCGAGCTCTTCTCTGAGCCCTTGGTATTTCTCGAGCTTCTTGTGTTCCTTCTTTCTGATGTTGCTGTCATTGGGAATCTATCACTACGGCCATCTTCTCATGTTTGTCTACCACCACTATGTCTGGTTGGTTAGCCACCACCATTTCATCCGTATGTACCTGGAAGCCCCACAGGATCTTAGCTCGGTCATTCTCCACCACCCTTGGGGGCGTCTCCCATTTTTACCTCGGGACTTCCAGTCCGTACTCGGCACAGATGTCTCTGTATACTATGCCGGCCACTTGGTTATTGCCTTCCATGTATGCCTTGCCTGCTAGCATCTTGCACCCTGTTGTTATATGCTGGACTGTCTCAGAGGCATCTTTACACAGCCTGCACCTGGGGTCTTGCCTGGTGTGATAGACCCCAGCCTCTATGGATCTTGTGCTCAGAGCTTGTTCCTGTGCTTCTGTGATTAGTGCCTCTGTGCTGTCTAACAGTCCAGCCACTGGTAGGATTTCTGGATATCAGCCACCTCCTCTATCTGCCGGTGCTACATACCGTGCAGGGGCCGTCCTTCCATGATGGTTCCTCCTCTTCCTCCTCTTTCTTGGGTTTCTACTGCCTGAGGTATTCACTGAGCACGTGGTCGGTTGGGGCCATCTTCGTGATGTGTATATATATATGTGTGTGTGTGCTGTATGATAACAATATATAAACAGTCTGAACTGTTTTTCAAGCTTTCTTCTAAATGAAACAGACTTGAAGTAGACTTCAGGGTAGTTCTCCAGGCTCCTTGAAGGACATTCAAAGCACTTCTTTGGATGCTGGTTGCTTCTTTTTCACTTCTCTGTCAAAATGATCCGACACTGCTTCAATATCAATGTTGAGATTCAGGCACTGGGAAGGCAAATCCATGACTGATAGTGTTCATTTTGTGTTTTTCTGTTCTGTGTTTCATTGTCATGCTGAAAAAAGCATGACAAAAAACCAATCAGATACTTTCCAAATAGTTTTGCATGGTGGATTAAACTCTGATGGCACTTTTCTGTGTTCATAATTTTATCAGTTTTATCAAGATCCCCAACACAGAACCATGAGAAAGCCTGCCCTGTGTTTCATAGATGGTTGTAGACACTCACTGTTGTACTTCTCTCCTGACCTTCCCAGAACCACACTGACAACGATTTAGATTCTTGTAATTTTTTAAAGTGATCCTGAGCTATAGTTTTCCACGCTTTCTGAAGGTCTTTCAAAGTTTTCCTGTGGACATTGGCTGCTTTTTCACTCATTGTCATTCTAGTCTACTTTCTGTTTTTTAAGCCACTTAACCTAATTTACCTATGACTCACTTAAACATATAAGTTGGTCAGATCCACAATAACATTTTCTCCTTGCATCAAGCTTTTAACTTTGCAGACATCTTGAAACCTAATTTAATTAATTAGCTAAATTAACTGTAATTTCAGTGGTCACTGGGACATAAATACTGCATGTATAGAATCACCAGTAAAACCAGAATAAAAGGTGTTTTAAAATGCTTTTAATGCCCAATACTGACTTTCTTACTGTAGGAAAGAAAATCTGTTCATTTTGATAAAAGGTCACGACAAGGAGAGTCTCTATCAAGAACAATGTGGATACAGAGCAGTGTCCTAAAGCATTACAAAAAAATGGAAATATTACGTTTGCTCAAACCCAAAGAAACTTTACTTCTTTGATCTAACTCTAAGACAAGACATTGCTTTGATTGATGCTTTTGTTCAAATAGTCTGTTTTAGTGAAATGTATTTTGTAGGAAATTGGTGCAAGAAGGAGGTTTTTGTCTCTGCTTGGATCAAATTTTCTGTCATATTTGTCTTTTTCAAAGAATCCGGCTTTATGTCTGTGCAGGAAGGACCCTGATCAGAAGGCAAAGTTTTTAAAAACTTTAAGAGACCAAGAAGGTCTAGAGAAATTCATTCAAGAGACATATATGGATATGTGGTGAGCCTGAGGCTACATATTGATTAGTTTGACGTTAGAGTTGGATTCCTAGTCTGACTGTTGCTTTGATTTTAGGGTAAGTACAGAGTAACCCAAGTTCTCTTTTGATCCTCTCTTTTGTATGAGGCAATGACGGAGCTATTGTCTTACTAGTTAAGTGTCCTCTAAACTTCATATCGTGTATCAGGTGCCTTCTTAATCCTATATGACTTTTTTTTGCAGATGAATACACTGGGAATGACCTACTTTTTTTCTTAAACTGGAATATTTACCAAAAAAAAGAAGTAAAAGGCAAATTGAAAGTTCTCATTCAAATAAATTTGTACAAAAGTGATATGGGTAATGCATCGTATTTATCGTCATGACATCACCACCACCTCACCCTGCTTGTAATCACAATTACTTCAAACCTACATTGCCATTACATTCAAATCACCACAAACTGTATATAAAAGATGGATGCAAGTGTCTTAAACATGCATTATTTCTAGTGGCCAGCAGGGGGGGATGTTCAAAAAGGCATCAAGCTATATGGAAGTCTATGGAAAAACAGCCTTCAGCTCCTTTGACCTTAGTAAGAATTTTCCTGATCAGTTCAGATCAGTACCTTACATATTCCTCTGGTTATCAGTTTTCTCACTCCTCATTTTAAAATCACCAAGATGGCAACAGTACTAACACTCTGCTCAAGCCTTTAAAGTTTGAGTTCAGGTGACCATCTTTTGCCTGGCATAGACTCAAGTGAGAAAATGCACCTCCAAACCTACTGTCAGTTTAAAAAACTGGTGAAGGTTTAAAACGTTGTAGCAAGGATGTTATATGATGGAAAAGATAACTAAGATTTACCTGATTTTTTATTTGTCACTTGTTAATCATATTGACAGTTTGCTTTTGTGTCGTTGTGGATTGTGCATCACTGTGAATCGTGAGACTTTATTATCTCCTTTCCAAATGGGAATCTCTGACAAATGAAGCTAATCAAAAGTGCCAAAATCTGCAGTTCCTTTAATGGCCAACTGAAGCTAGATCCATATGTGAGTCAGTCCCCCAGCCTCCAGTGTTGAAATGCCCAAGTAATTGGCATTTAAAAAGCCATTACGTTACATTAAATGGATGTAGACGATGCTGGATGATTTGATTTTATCTTCTATTTATTTCTGGTGCATTTTACTGGCAGGGGCAGGCTGAAGGTCGACACCTTTTCCAGGGTCTGTCTATCACAGCAGAAAAACTACTGACCATCACTCAGTCATCCTGTTGTGGTCTTGTGATCTTTTCATTTTCACCTGATAGGAGCTGAACCTAGCATGCTCTCCTGCAACTAAACTCAGGAGTTGTGTTTTCACACACTTACCCCAGTGTTTTGCCAGCTGTAACGTTCAGTAAGATAGCGAATGAACTCTCAACCCAGGCCGTATGTGTCATGTTTTATTTATATATGGCTCGCTGTCTGAAGAAGTGAGCTGTTTGCATAAATAGAGGGGGTGAAATCTGTGAGGCTGGTACTCAAGTGTGAGTGTAGTTTTTATCCCTCTAAAACACAAAATCATTTAGAATTTTTTTACGGCTTTTGTTGCAGTTTGTCGGCTCTCAAACATCAACGGTTTAGTGTCCTTGTAACAGTTTGTTTCTCTTTTTAATGGGCTGAATATGTTATGTTAATGAGGTCTGAGCTGAAATTATTTTACACCTGTCAGTTATGTGACGTATGATGAGGCGTGTGAGGTGATGATGAAAAACAGACGTATTGGGGAAGTAAAAGAAAGCGAGGCTTACTTTGATGTGAGGAATGAACTTAAGTTGAGCTGCATTCGGGTAATTAATGTGAGTAATGTGAGTAAAAACTTCAGTTTTTGTGCTGAGTGTGTGTTAAAAAAATAAAAACTGTGGTTTTAATAGCGGGTGCCTGCGGAACTGCCAATTTGTTCCAATAGTAAGAGTGGTCATGCTAACTGTACTGTGTGTGACAGAGACTACTGCTCGTTAGTGTATAAAGAGCCTGAGGGGACAGAAGGAAATACTGAGCAATCTGGAGCTATTTTAGGTGATACTTAACAATCTGTGAAAAATGTGACATGTTTCTCATAAACAAAACCAAAAAAGCATTTGTATTCCTTTAATTATATTTTGCATTACTTTTAGAAAATCTTTTTAAACATTGCAGTTTATTTAAAAAAACAAAACGGTTATGCACCATTTAAATACAGCTTATTAAAACAATTTTTCTTGATATGAAAGAGATCATGTCTTTCATATCTTTTCTGACTTTTTCAAAAAAGCAAGTTTCTCCAAACTCTCTATTCTCCATTTGTGTTACACTCTAACTTGCCAACTGTCAGCTTTTTTCTGCCTTTTTCATGCTGCCCAAACAAAAAGAGCCTCAAAGTTTCATTCTAATGAGAAAGCTATACACAAGACAAAATCTGAAACTCTGGCTTTTTCCACTGGACCATATAGATGAAAGGAGTTCAAAACATAGACTTTGCATGCCTTCAGTTGACAAGAGCACATAAAGAGACCTCTCTGAAAACTAAAAAACACCTTTGAAAATGTTCAAGTTTTCCTATTCACCTTGCTCTGCAATGTTTTATCTCAAATAAATATGAAATAAAATATTCATAAAAATATAACTCTACTTCAAAGAACACATGCTCTGGCGGATTAGATTAACAACACTTACCGGTAATACGCGTGTTCTCAATTTTAACAACTTTTTTTTTTCACCTTCCAGCACCTTGTCTTAATACCTGCAGCTTAAAGCAACTGATCTCCAAAGCAAGAGAAATGTGGCACAGCAGCAGCAACAAGTTTACTTATCTCTGACATGGAGACAAACATCTGCTAGATAACCCCACTTTCTGTTTCTATTTCTTAAATTAGTGTGTGCCTAGCAGTGTTGGTCAAGTTACTTGAAAAAAGTAATCAGTAACTAATTACTGATTACTTCCCCCCAAAAGTAATCCTGTTACTTTACTGATTGCTTATTTTCAAAAGTAATTAATTACTTAGTTACTTAGTCACTTTTTAAAAACACTATTTACAACCTGAATAGGTGATAAAGCGATAGATCTTTCAGCCCAATTCTACTTTTTCTACATAATCCATCATACAAAATGTAATCAAATGGAAAAGTCCCTTTTTAAAACTTGTTTTATTAGTTTTAATCTTTTAACTTTATGCATCAAGCAAAAATGTAATTATATGCAACATTCTCTGACTGGAAGAAATTTGTTTAATATTTAAACCTATTTTCTGCACATTCCAGCATATAAAATATTTTTTGTGTTTACACTCAGTCTTTCAAATAGATGCAAGTAAAACACAGCAGAAAATAAATAAAGTCAAAGACTAGCGGTCCTGTTGCTCTATTTTCACCTGTAAAGCAGGAGTGGGGTAGGCGGAGGTTTGCCCTGGTGCAGGTGTGCCGCAGCGGTCAGTGGAAGAATCCGCGAGTTTCTCTGTGAATTTCCCATTACGTCGTAGCGCACTTGGTGCTTGCTTGGAAGTTTAGGGGTTTTTTCGCTGTAAAAAGAAGTTTTCTTCCCACGCACAACGGACGCTAATGTTTTTGTCACTTTTTATGGAATCAAACTTAAAGTAAGGTCAGTACTTCCACGCTTTAAACGCTGCACGCTCATACTCTCTCCCCACTCGATATATGATCCATTGTTGCTCTGCACACAGCTGTTTTCACGAACGTCGCACTGGCTTAAGTCACTGTCATGAGACATTCTCGCAAAAAAATCACTGTTTTAGTAACGCAGTAACGCAGCGTTCCTACGGGAAAGTAACGGTAATCTAATTACCGTTTTTGCAATAGTAATCCCTTACTTTACTCGTTACTTGAAAAAAGTAATCGGATTACAGTAACGCGTTACCAGTAACGCGTTACTGCCCATCTCTGGTGCCTAGTGTACTAAAGTGTGCGTGGATGTGTTGCTTGGCTACTTAAGGCACAATGAACTTGTAGTTATTTAAGAAACGACCAAAATATAACAAGAAGTAACAATTTGATTTTATGTTGGAGGACTGCAGATGTTTTATATGGACAGAACAAATATTTCAGTGTCAGTGGAGTAAAGCAATCGTTATGTTAGAGAAATCATCTGCTCACCAAGTATGTGTAACCTAGTGACAAGCCTGTGAATGCTGGCTAGTAGTTGGGATGTCATCAGAACCAAAACTTATGAATGAAAAGTTTCAATACCAAAAGTCTGAAAACACAGCAGTACTTGTTTTTTCAGTCCTGTATGCTGGGCTGCATATTGTATGCCTACAAGTGTACTAATCTATCCTTAGATGCTGAAGAAAAACAGGACGCCTACAAGCTCAGGAGAAGCTATATTAGCACAGTAAAAAAAATATGCATAGAAGATGGCACCTAGTGCAGCTGCTGTGATAGTGTAAGGAAGTAGAAATGCACAGATCAACCAGCCAAAGATCAGAATCAAACGAGTTCCAGGATTCTCAGCCCTGACCGCTGACTGGCCAGTCAGCCTCATGTATGACATATTATGAGTCGTCCTGTTTCATGCCTGTGAAAAATCCACAGTGGTGCAGGGAAATGGTTGTGTGCACACTCACAGGCATACACTAATGCCACATTCCTTAATAAGTTGGAATTTCTTAGTGTCACAATTTGAATCTTGAATGCCCCCTCAACTCGGATTTCCCACTTGGAAGGTTGGAGTAGCCCTACCAACCCTCGAGTTAACAGTCCAAGCACTGAACATGAGCAAAAGTAAAACTGTAAAACCTTTAATCTGTACTGCCAATGTTGTGTGTGTGTGACTGACTAAACAAGCCATATGCAGAGCACTGACCAGGCTCTATACATGAATGTGCTCCAGCTGTTTTAAAAGCAAGAAAGTAATATGTTGTATTGCTAGTGATACATGAATGGCTCTAACTAGCTTATCTACCTAGCAAATCCTGTTTTTCTTTTTTGGAAGACCAAGTTCAGAGGTATTTGGAACGCAGCAAAACATGCACTATGACTAAAGACACAACCCACTATGAAAACAACCGAAACATCTTGAATCAAAATTATTTGTTTACATTGTAAAGAAGCTAACAAAGATGTAACACCTTATCGTTACATTTTCAACACAAAAAACATCCTCTTTAGCCAAAATAGCACATACCCTGGAGTTACAGCTTAAAAAAGACCTGAAAACAGGGTTGTACTTTGGTATTACCCAGTTTGAAAAAAGGGGGGACTTCTTAAAGACTTAAGAACTGTCCAAAAGAGTTTTAACCAACATAATTTAATATAACAAGAGCAGCTTAGAAAGGCAGCTTCTCAGAAGTAAAGATGAGGAGAACTATCCATCCATTTGCTTCTGCTTATCCTTTTTCAGGGTCGCTGGAGCCTATCCCAGCTGTCTTAGGGCAAGAGGCAGGGTACACCCTGGACAGGTCGCCAGTCTGTCGCAGGGCTAACAAATAGGCATAGACAATCATTCGCACTCACATTCACTCCTATGGGCAATTTAGAGTTTCCATTTAACCTAACCCCACTAAGTGCATGTCTTTGGACTGTGGGAGGAAGCAGAGTACCCGGAGAGAACCCACACAAACACAGGGAGAACATGCAAACTCGACAAAGGAAGAACCCATCCTGATCCTGATGGTAGAATTAAACTCAGGACCTTCTTGCTGTGCGGCAGCAATGCTGACCACCATGTCACCATGCTGCCCCAGTCCCACTGTTCAAGAACATGTGTCTATAAGTTGTGGGAAAATTTCATAATAATGATCTTCAGTGTAAAATTGTGAAACCTGTGAATGCTCTCTTCTTGTAGTCAGAGGAATTGAAATTTGAAATTCGTTTTTTTGTTTTTTTCCACACATTGATGCCACATCCTCCTGACTTTTTCGGTGAAGTCCTTGCACATTTCAGCAAGCCATATTTCTCATGAACCACATACTGCAGATATTAAAACAGCGTTGGTTTGTAGTAGAAGAGTGAAGTTGTTAAGACCTTCAACCTATAAACATTTGAAGCATTGCAAAATGAAAAATAAAACAAAGAAGACCCAACACTGTTGACTAGGTAGAATACTATATCAGACAATATTAGGGCAGTGGTGTTAAAAAAGGGGGATGCTACACAGTAGTAAACATGTCCCTGTACCAAACTGTTAGACGTGTTGCTGCCATTAAATTACAATAAGCTAATATTATTTATCAGTTTAAACAATTGGGTTTATTCTTTTTTTACTTACACTTTATACACTATTCCAACTTTTTGGTATTGTGGTTCTATTATTTACAAATATTCCAATACGAGAGAATATGTTGCGCAATATCTCTCAACAATAAATGTTTTTCGGTCTGTACTAAAATAATTCTGCTGTGTTCTTGTATGAAATCACACTGTGACATCCTGTTTCTGATGTTCTGACCAGATACTCAGAAAAAGACTGTTCTTCAGCCAACTGGAATTAGACGAGGCATAATGCCCCACGAGAGAGAAAAAATCTATTCATTGCTCTTCGTGTGTTCGTGACTTTGAGTAAAGAATATTGTTTGTGTATAATCTTCCACATGAGAGCATTGCAGATTAATGACATGCCCCTACTTGCAGTTTGATGTTGTTGCTACAATTTGATAGGTCTGACATGCTGAAAAATGAAAAGTGTAAAGTTTGACATATCCTGTGACCAGTATTGTATTAGCCACAAAAACATATGTATTTTTTCTTTTTTCATATCCGCTTTGTCGTATGACAGATTTCTCATGCAGTTCTAAACGCAGGATTAAAAGCTCAACCACCTTTTGTACACTGGATGAATGGTCATTTTCCAAACAGCGTGATAAAGGACAAATAATCCTTAGTGTCAGACTTCAGTTGTAGCTTGTGCACAATGACAAAACAGATTTAAAAAAATCTAGGTGCCCCCTGTTGGCTGTGAGAGAGCTTTGCAGCACAGATTAGGCAAAACTGCTTTCTCGATGTTGTACGGCTGAACTGGATCAAAAGCGTCACATCTCTGAGGGTGCTTGTATATGTTAAGTGCTTTGACACTAAAAATAAATAACCTTGCAATGGCATGTATTGACTTCTTTTGGAAAAAAGTGACCTTGTGTTAGGAGAACAAGCATAATTTCCAGATGACAGAACGTGCTGAGACTCGGAACTGCGATTTGTTCCACTCATCCTGATGCACGGCTGCCTCTGATCTGCATAACATTATGATAATGTAGCACTGTCATATCTTTAGGAATAAACATGAGCTCTGATAGGGATGAGATGAGAATTTAGGTGTTTGGTACTGAATCTGGTGCACTCATGTTCGGCCCAGGGATTTGTGGAGGGGGGGGGCTTATGTGGTAATCGGATTGGTAGGCTACAAATCCGTAGCTTTTTATTCCTGTGCTGTTTTGTGGGCAAGGCAAAATCCAGCACAAAAAAAATCAGGTGCAAAGATGAAAATAATAAATGAAGCGAAGCACAGAAAACCAAGCAAGAGGCAAATGAGGGGAAGAGACGGGAAGAATATGAAAGGACAAAGAGTATACCGGATAAGTGGAAGATGCTGCTAATCTCTACTTTACGTTTTGCACCCAGTTCTTGGTATATATGGATTGGACTCAGTTGATGGCTGCTGAAACCTCCAACAAACAATAGTTGTCCTATTACAGGATGAAAGCACGCCTGTTGAGCATGAGATTTCTTCACATAATGAAAAGCGTGTAAATAAATAGGAGATGTCTTGTAATGTCTGGGCTATCTTTTATTCTACTAGCTTCTCCAGCTCAGTACAATCTCCCATCAGTGTTATCCATCTTGCTGAAAGTCAGAGCGTGCTTTTTGTTTCCATCTTTTCCATTCATAAAGAGAAAAAAATATTAAATATGATTTGCACAAAGATAGGCAATTTTAACACCTTTGCTGTTTTCCATTTTTTACACAAAATCAGGTTGGAATATTTTTCACAGTTGTTCTTTCTCACATTTGCCACAGCAGAAAATTTTATCCTGCAGATATGTTTGCACTACTGTAAATAAACTATGCCTGAAGTACACAGGAAGCTGAACTGGTAGATGTAACAGGAAATGGTACCAAGATGCTAAACAGCTTATATTCTAATACATTTGATTAGTTAGGATTAAAGGCAGATGAGAATAAGGCAGTGCTGGGAGAAATTCAGCTCTACCCTCCTACCCTCATTACCTGAGGTCTGAGGTCTGGGTTTCTCTGCTCCACTGCTGCCAACACAACCCAGCCACAGATAAGCAGCCAAAACTGGATGGATGAATGTTTCTTCAAAATATGTTTTTCACCAGTGTGTTGCTGGTGTAACTCAACTGTTTGATTCAAATGTAGTGTAAAAATTACAATTAGTTAAAAACCTTTGTTGTTTTCCTTGTAAATTGCATATTGGCCTTGAGCTGAGCATGCCTAGCAACAGAAGCTTAAAGGGAACAGGGTTTAGGGAAAAATGAATTCTCTCTCTATTTTCCCCTTGACTCTCGTGGTCTTCATCTCACAAACAATAACTGGCTGTAATTACCATATTTATGCCTTATGTCTTTCATTGCACTAGTTGATCCTATTCCCAAGCAGAAGCCTGCTTACGTGCAAAAGTAAATAACTCCACCAACACTGCTGTATTCTGAAATTTACTGCAAGATTTATTAGCAGCAGCAGCACTGTGGATGGTATTGTTTTCACCTCGTGAGTCAGCTTGTCATCATGGGAAATTGTGGGCCTGAATATACCTACTTTAGCAGTAGCTGCTCACTGAGGCTGCTTTGGGAGCAGTAGCTGTGCCATGTTTTCAAATAAAACGGTAAAATACACCCAGTTTATAATTAATTATTAGTTAATGAAAAATAGTACATTAATTACTCACTAACACAGCAAAAAGCTCTCTTCAATGAATGGTTTAAAACACCGACAAAGTGCAGACACAAGGATGGCAAAAGTGAAAGGCAAAGTTACTAGATACTAGTTAGGTCTGCTGTAATATATGGTTGGAGATGGTGGCACTAACAAAAAGACAAAAGTAGGAGCTGGTGGCGGAGTTGAAGATGTTAAATTTTTCATTGGAAATGATGGACAAGATTAGAAATGAGTACATCAGACAGACAGTTTGGGATTCATGGATGTAGAGAAGGAGGATATGATGTGTTTGGTGTGACAGAGCGAATCTTATGAGCTTATGAGATGCACTCAGTGGCCACTTTGTTAAGGCAAAAATACTAATCCATCACTGTAACAGGGACCCAGTGGTTTCAGGTAAGTAGGCATGGTGAAGATGTCCTGCTGATATTCAAACCGAGCATCAGAATGGAGAAGAACGTTGACTTAAGTGACTTTGACGGTGGGAGGGTTGTTGTTGCCAGGCAAGCTGGTCTGCCTGGCAACAACCTGGTCCTTTCAGAAACTTATGATCTACTGGATGCTTCCCACATAATCACCTCCAGGGTGTACAGAGAATTGTCAGAAACTGGGAGAAAATGTGTTGTTGATGTCAGAGGTCAGAAGAGAATGCCAAAATACTTTGAGCTGATAAGAAAGCAACAAAGCTCCCTTCGTTACATCTGCAGTACGCAGAAGAGCATCTCTGAATGAACCAGGTGAAGCAGATGGGTGCAGCAGCAGAAGACCACGCGATGTACCACTCCTACCAGCTAAGAACAAGAAACAGTGGCACCTGCTGGGTCATAGGCTAGCCAAGATTGAACAACCGCGTGTGATTTAAATGCCGCAGCTTATGTAATATTTTTTTAAAACTTTTTTATCAGAGTTCTCTGTATTGTTCCCAGTTCCTTGGTGCGCTGTTGCTTCTTCTGGTTATTAAGGAATAAATGAAGAAAATAATAATGCAGTAGACAAAGAAAAGTTGGTACACCTGAAAGTTGCATTTCACTGTTTATTTCTCACAGTTTTATTTTCATTTTGTGCTCCACTTGGACTTTTCTGATTGATTTTTCAGCTGTTAGTGAAGTCTTGTCTATTTTTATTTATGTATTTATTTCGTTTTAAGAATGTGTGAAATAAGTAAAGAAACAGAGAATCAGTGCCTAGTCTGGCCACATAGTTAGAATTTCAGCTCCTGTAATATTTCTCTCTGTATGTGATCATTTGCCAACCCTAAAAGAAATACATTCTGTAGATAGCAGCACTACTCTGTGTGACTCACTTAAACAGTGACTCACTGTAGCTCAGTACCCCTTGCAGTAAAATGAATAGTGAAGGAAGCATGCAGATTCAGCAAATACAGAGTATGACTAATCAGTCCATGTGACAGTGTTATTGAATTATTAGACCATTAATACTCATTTTTAATAATATTTTAGTTAGTTCTGTGGTTTCATATCCTGGGATTGGTCAAAGGATATGTTAAATAGCTGAGAGGTAGTTAGAGAAAATTCTTCTGCTCTATTTTTTATTGAGTTCTTAGAGGTTTAAACTTTGTGTATTAGCAGTGTTTGACATGTATATGGTTGCAAACAGCTGCTCGTGTATGCCTTGTCATGTGTTACATTGTGCAATACTGCCATCAAGTGGTGGCTATCAAGAAATACACTTAGCAGGTTCTTTGGCTGTCAGTGTGGGTAAATCTTATTGATTTATCAGTGTTTGTGTACGTGTGTGTGTCCAGGTCTGTTGGGGATGGTAGCCCACATGATGTTCACCACAGCCTTCCAGCTGACAGTCAGTCTGGGCCCAGAGGACTGGAAACCTCAGACGTGGGACTACAGCTGGTCATACATGTGAGTGATGTTGGTTCTTTTTATTTTGCTCCCAAGCAGCCAGACATTCGTGTCATTTTTAAAGTGCTCTTGAACAATAATTCTCCAGGCTTTCTGGAAGTCTTTCAAAGTTTTTGTTCGGACATATAATCTAAAAATCAACAAGGTTTGTGAGTCACTCCAAGCCGAGTTTTGGAGAGTATTAAATTCTAACGTCTTTTTTAAATTTATTTGTAGCAAAATCGGTGAACTGACTGTAACTCAACAATGATTCCTTCTAATCATAGTTTTGTACAGATAGCACATCTATAAATTACACATTGTCATGCAGCCATGTGCAACACCATGTGTAAGGACATAACTGCAAGATGTTTTTTGCATGAAACTCCTTTTCTGTCACATTTAGGATTTGAACATTTATGTTCTGCTCACTGCCGTGAGCATACGTGAGCTTGTTAAACTTCAAACATGAGCATTTACAGGGGCGGTCCTGTGACTCCTGGTACAGTAAATTGTCCACAAATTATGCCTTGCTTCTATGCAATTTTAACAGTTTGCAAAGCCATCTGTGGGCCAGACTGAACCTTTCAGCACCTCAGTTGTAGCCTACTTTTCAGTCTTTTCATCTGCTGCAATCACAGGTCCAAAAACTGAGCTTGTTAAGTGGATAAAGGAAAAAGCCCACTCTACAAGATAGCTTAGTCTTTTCTCTTTGTGTCTCCTGTGCTGTTGCTCTCAGCCTACTTTTCTCTATTTCTCCTACCCTGCTCCCTCCCATTACATTCTTTGTAGTAATTTCTTTCTTATCCCACTGTTTCACCACCTGGCCCTTTGAGTCCTCACTTGTTTGTCCTCACAAAGCATTGAAATGATTTGGTAAAATGTTCTATACATTGGTTATTTCATCTTTGATGAAGAACAGCAGAAATATGTAATACTTTGTTTAACCATGCATTGCAGTTCTTTTCTCAACTTTTGTTTGCTTTGTGCTAGAATTGGAGCCCAGCTGATACTGAATTTTAAATCACCGAATACTGATACCAGTATTCGGTGATTTGAAAGGCAAACATTTCAACAGATTAGCCAATATTTTTTTCTTTTTCTGTGGTGCTAGTGGGAAAGCTTGTATTTATCAATCACTATAAATACTAATGTTGATAAATCAGCACACAGATAATATTGGCCAGTAACATCAGCCTGACTACAAATGGGTTTGGCTCTAGTTAAACCTCATCAGTTCAATGTTTATTCCTGGTTAAACTAACAATTATGCCTCAATAAAGCAGACAGGTTTGCAGGGTTTTTATGATGAATCAGCGCCACCAGGAGGACAATTCCTCCTTCACATTGGCTGGACTTTTATTCTGCAAAAACACGATGAAAGCACATAGAAAGTTTTTTATCAGCATAGTACATAATTTCTGGTGGTTATTTATTATAGAAAAAAAGAATCTTTTACTCATAAATATCATAATTTATGCATTCTTGTAAATTTAGGATCAAATCACTAAATTACAAAGAAAAGAGAGCCAGTTTTTGGAAGCCACCATCTTGCACCGCCGTCTTGAATACAGTAGACACAGTAGCATAATAGTGTTTTATGTTCATGGCTAGAGATATACGTTGCATGCCTTATACTTTACTTTTAATTAGAAGATCACAAACAGCTCTTTCAAGCTCCAGCTATTTAGCATTAGTACATGTATATTCTTATCATTTCCTTCTCATTATGCCTCTGTCCTCCTCCTCTGCTTTTGTCTCTTCCTCATTTCCACCTCGTCCTCTTCCTCTTTACCTCAAGCTTCATCTCCTCTTTTTTTTTTATTGACATTTTAGAATCACTATACAATACCATCAACTTCAGCTATCTTTCAGTACATATATTTTTTTCTTTTTTTCTATATTTAAACAACTAAAATATCCATACAATAAGAATGAAAGAAGAAGAAGAAAAGAAAAAGAAGCAAAACAGGAAACAACAAACAACATAAATAAAAAACACATAAGGAAAAAGAAAAAGGAAAGAAAAATAAATAAATAAATATAGGGAGTGTGTTTTTATTTCCATTAATGTAACTAATATTTCCTCTAGTCTTCTAGTAGTTAACAAAGTCAAAATCTAAAGCAAAAGCAAAAACTGGCCTGCGTTTTCTAATGTAGTCCATCCATTTCTTCCATCGTGATACAAACAGGTCCCTCTTGTAGTTCACATCTGCTGTCATTTTCTCCATTCTGTAAATGTCCAATGTGATGTTCATCCACATGTTTATAGTTGGGCTCTCTGAAGAAAGCCATTTTTTTGTGATGGCTTTTTTGCCTGCTGCCAGTAAAATATTAAACAAGTATTTATCGTTCTTTGTCCATCCTTCTGGCATAAGTCCAAATAATAGAGTTTTACTTTCCAAAGGTAAATATCTTCCAAATGTCTCTTGTATTGCTGCATGTATTCCCTTCCAATAAGTTTTAATAACATGACAGTCCCAGAAAATATGATAGTGATTTGCATTTGTATTTCCACAATTTCTCCAGCAAGCGGGAGGGTTACCTTCATAGTGAGATTTTTGGTGAGGTGTAATAAAATATCTTATCAGGCATTTCCACCCAAATTCCCTCCAGCTCTGTGAGCTGCTACATTTCCATTGATATGCCCATATTGTTGTCCATTCTTCCTCCTTTATCTCTGTTCCTCCCTCCATTTCCCATTTTGTTTTGATATACAAGGTTGAGTGTAATTTCATATTTGTTAATCCTTTATAGAGGTCACCTATAATACCTCTATTTTTATTTGAACTATATGCCCTTTTAAATACGTCTAGCAGCTGTTTACTTAATTCAGCCTTAGCTTTTATCGTTTTATTGACAAAATGCCTCATCTGTAGATATCTATAAAAATCCTGTGTTTCTAATGAATATTTATCTTTCATTTTATCAAAACTAATTAGTCTCCCTTCCTCCATTACCATACATAAAGCTGTTAATCCTTTATATGTCCAATCTTTGAATCTGGTGTCCAATTTATTTGGAGCAAAATGTGTGTCATATGCACACCACTTAAGAACTGCTATATCCTCTTCTAGTTTATATTCTTTTATTACTGTTTCCCAAATTTTAAAAGTCAACTTAATCCATGGATTTTCAGTAGTTTTTATTAAATTTAAGCTTCATCTCCTCAACTGAAGTCGGGGCTCTAACGCATGAAAAGGTTCAGAAATATGCTTATTTAGTCTCAATATTGTCGCAATTACTTACTCACTGGACAATGAGCCAGCTCAACAAAAACAGCAGCTGGTTTTAAGCTAATATTGTGCCAGCTTGTGCCAGACAGCTGAGCTAAACAGTAGAATGACACCCTACACTTACTGCAGATGACCAGCAGTCCTACAGAGTTTTTTGTCCGACAGTGGCCAGTGTAGCTGAGATTTATGAACTTGAATTGAGTGGGATAACAAAACAGGATTCAGTTGACTGCAGTCTGCAGTCTTTTGACATCTGTTGGGGAGGCTGTAGCTCAGGCAGTAGAGTAGCACACCTACTAATTAGAAGGTTGTTGGTTTGATCCCTGTCTGTTCCAGTGCTAAAAATGCTAACCTGAAGTTGCTCTCTGATGCATCCATTCAGACTGTGAATGTTTGATAAAAGGCACCTGCATAGGAAAAACATAGAAAAGTGTTCGTATGAATGGGTGTGACGGGGTGAATGAGGCAAGTTGTGTGAAGCGCTTAAAGTAGAAAAGTGCGATATAAGCACCAGTCCGTCTACTGGTGAGATTGTACATACTGCACCTTTAAAGTCACCTGTTCCTGATTGCCCTTCCCTCGTTGTATTTAATCTGTATCTATAAACATGGTTTTTGTGAGGTAGCCATTGTTGTATATGCAATCTACTCTTACTGACTCACCTCTCTGTACCAGAAAACCCATTCGTTATGCTAAAAAGTTCATAGTGTGCTGTCATTAAAACGGATTTAGATAGTCTTTTAGTCTATAAATGTGTGAATAGCAACTTTTAAACAATAGTGCACACGTGTAATATGCTGCTGTAAAATTCATAACTTATCTAAACAGGCGTGTATATTTTTTTTAGCTATTGTTTGTCTTCTGATCCCTAATCAAAGCAACCCCTTTGTTTACTTATCAAATAATTATTATTACTTGATCGTGACAAAAAAAATTACCTTGGCAGCATTTTATGTTGTCACAAAGTAACTGTTTTCCCAAGATATCAAAATAATATGACAACCTGTTTTCAGTAGTCTGAATTTTGGAGGAAAGAGGCTTTTTTTTGTTTTGATCATTATATAAAAGAGACTTTCTATCAAGATAAAGTTTTCAAAATCATTTTTTCATGTTTCTATGAATGTTTTCACTTGAGGATGCATTTTTTTTTTTTATATATCTAGTTTGCTATCAGTATTTAAAGTAGGGAAGTGGAGGTGCCAGAGTTGAAGAATGTGACATTTTTATTGGGAGTGGCCACGATTTAAATGTTAGTATATCAGAGGATTAGCTCAGGTTGTGTAAAGGATAGAAAACTGAACAAAGGGTGTTGAATATGGAGCAAATGAAGGAGTTCATGGTGTTTCCGTTTCTTTCCTTAGTTTGGCATGGAGCTCCTTCACGGCCTGCATGGCATCCTCAGTCACCACCATCAACCGCTACACCAAAACCATCCTGGAGTTCAAGCACAAGCGCAGGAACATTGAGAAGAACCTGAAGATCAAGCAGAAGCTGTTGGAGCTGGACTCTCCGGAGCAGGTGTGGGACATGTACATCAGCTCTGTGCCGAGCACTGCCGAGGAACTGCTCGACCTGTCGTCAGATGGACGCAAGCTGTCCAACACCTCCATCTTCTTAGACCTCAATGACCTGCCAGATCCACAGGGAGAGGAATACTGCTAGACAAGCAGCGTGTAGCATTTTGAAACATGATTCTGTCACTGTCATGTCCAGTGTCTTACAAGGATGTAAATACTTTAAGGATAATGAGATCATGATTGAGACCTCTGGGGATTTTAAGTGATTATCCAAAATGTTCAACATTTAGCATTCGTAAATCAGAGCACTAATTTGGAAGCATATTTCTGGTCACTTGATAAACATAACTCTGGCATTTGCTTTCATTTTAGCTGTTGTTTGGTCTTCACCATTCCTGAGAACTACAACAGGATGTTTAATTTCAAGTTTTTCACTGTGTTCAACAGATACTTGCTGACGGGTGATGACAGCCATGAACCCAAAACCATAAAAGCACAGCAGGATGTTACATATTTTCAGCATAATAACTTCATATTTAAGGCAGAAGATTTAAAGGTTTGGGTTTTTTTTACACATCCTTAAAAAATCCAGTTTTAGTTTTATATTCATGCATCAATAGCAAGGTTACAACAACAATTATTATTATTAACAGGAAGACTATTTACCTTACTTTGAATAAAAAGTCAATTAAAAAAAACTAACTTGCATTTTCAGATCATCATATCATCTTTTGTTAGAAAATATCAAATATCAAATATCAACAAATATACTGTCAATATACAGTAAATGTACCATTGAAGCTAATTACACTACTGTAAAATTCAAAATGAAGGTTTGCCGTCTCCTCAGCAATGATCTCAGTGATCACAGTGATTGTTTATTACCTCAGAACTCATCAAATGTACATGGAAATTTGATTTGGAGTCTTTTCCTGGTTCTGATAAAATTCAGAACATGATACATAAAAGACTCTACAGGGATCCAGTTGGTTCAGGCCAACTGTTTAAAGCTAATCAAGCCCCCTATAACCTACATAGCTGTCCCGTTAAAACTGGGTTATAGCCTTATCCAGATTTCTGAAACCAAAACATGTACAAAACATAACTAGGATACTTCTGCATACACCGATGCTCAAGTGGTACATGTAGCTCCTTCCATGTCTAGTACTTCTAGTCGCTGAGCCCACCACAGTCGTTCTTCCCCGTTCATAAAAGATAGACATAGCCATCATAATGTTTTGAAATCCTAAGTGTTTTGGCATAACAGGGGGCGTAACAAGCATGGTTCAGATTTGATGAGAACCTGAAGACACTGGATGAAGGTTAGCTGTGCACCAAAGCATATAAACTGTCTACTTTATTTTAAATGCGACTTTTTTTTTTTTAAATATCATCATCTATTGAAACTAGCAACATTACAGAGATGTTTACTCTAGTTGTAAATCATCTGAGAAATAGGATACATTTTCCTCATTGGCTGTACAGAGGCCACTCTTCAGTCGTTCTTATTTTCCATGTAGGAGTCACCCCATGGTGGCCGTTAGTATAAATAAGAATAGGTGAAGCTGAGGAACCTAACAAAAGCCAAGAGAAAAGCTCCATAGAAAGGACAGTGATCTGATCGCTTCTCCAACATCTACAATTAGTTCAGTGAGGCGTAAAGAATCTTGGGTTGCTGAATTTTAAAGTTTAACTATTGATGAAGGTGTACAAAGTTGCTAAAGCTGCGTGTGTCCATGACTCACTCAGCTGTAAATAGACATTGCTGGACCGACAGTATCCATATATTGATACACTGCCTCACACCTAACTAAACATGTAAACCAAATGGGATTTAGTGGCATCAAACACACTGCATTAGGTCTTTAGAACCGAGAAGTACGACCACGATTGAGGAACTGCAGCAGCATTGCTCTGTCTAACACATGGAAACAAAAGATGATTTTAAGGTGTATAGCAAGAAGGTTCTGGGGGTGGAGGATGCCTGCAGGCCACGCTGAGTGCCTTTACTTCCAGCAGCATGCCTCCGCTCACGCAGCATGCTCTGTGCTCACAACATATGAATAAGGGCAGTGCTGTTTCTCTGAAAAAGTAACTGCTTTAGAGGAAACATGTAGCTGTCTGTGCAAACTGCCAAAACCCATCAGCGAGAGAACCGCGCATCTTTTGAAGCTCTCTGTGTTAATATTTACTTGATGATGGGGGTATTTTTCTTGTATTGACACACTGGGATTGTTGCTACTTACAGTCATTTAAGTGCATTTCAAAGTATATCTTTGTGTACCTTATTTATTTGTTCAGTTTAAAGTGAAATGTAAACGTAGATGACCTGACAGCTTATTCTTCTTGAGTTTAAATTATCTTTGACTCTCCTAGGTTGCAGTATACGCTGAAGCATGGATTGTTGTGTTTTTACGAGTATGTCATGACTTATTTACAGTGGCATTTTTTGTGTAGTGTTCATTAGTTGCTTTTTTGTGGATAATTGTTTTAAGCTTAATATGTTAATATGAATAATACGTTTTTATGGAAAGATTTAATTTGAGGCAATCAAGGAGCATATGTCATAATAAAGAAGTTGTTTTTATCATATTTTCTGCTGGGCTTTAACCCCACAGTTCCTTGCTTTCACCACAAGATGGCGGTGTTGCCTAACTTTGAAATTAGCAGAAATTGGCGAGCCAACACTGCCCCCATACACACGCACACATAAAGATGTTTTTTAATCAAAAGATTGAACTCAGTCACCCTTGTAGTCCAACTCAGTAACCACACTCGTGAGTGTTCAGACATTAAAGTATTGTTTCACTTTATTACAGATACCACCAGACTTTTTGAATCTTACCACCGAGGCAATCTGCAGCCCTTACATTTGCAAAGCAATTGCACTAATGCCATTCAATAGAAATTCAATCATTTGTCATTCGAGCTCAGTAAGAGCTTATAGCAACAGAAAACAATGAGCAAGAAGAGCTGTGGGAAAGAAATCTTTGCTGAAAAATAGGTGTCTTTTTTATGCTTTCATACAAGTGCAAATACATGCAAACTGAAAACTGACAACCCTGTAAGCAGAAGCGGAAAAGCTTCGTACATCAAAGTCCACTGAAATGGCTCATCGGCGGGTCGAACCTCTGTGCATTCATTTAACTTGTCTTGTTTCTGTTGTCCTCCAGTGGTTCCCTTTACCTTGTTCAAGGTGCAGCACAGGATGCTGGTTTTGCAGCGGGATACGAACTTAAATCCTTCACATAAATGTGCCAAGCGGCAAGCGATCCACACCGCTTCCCCTACATCCATTTATCCGCATTCATTATTCAAGAATACAAAACCACTCAGTCAAATCTGAGCTCATACAAAGATTCTCTTGCTCACCCTTCTGCTGCTCGCCGCATAAAAGATTCATCCCGCTTTATTTCAGAAACAATGCTTGGAGGATGGTGCTCAACATGTAGGCACTGATTGCTCTTAAATTCTTAACCAGCAAGATTAGAAAACAAACAGGTCGAAAGAGAAAGTTATGGAAATTGAGGAGGGTGAAAATGCATCAGATCTTGAGTTCCTTGTACAGTCTACTGAGCACCGGGATTAAACTGCAGAGACACTAAAAGCTACAGTGTTTTCACTGTTCTACAATTATACAGCCACAACTTACAGCAACCACATTCTCATGACCACCTTTACACATAAATGTTAACCACTTTGAGCAATCTGTCGTATAGAAAAAGACACGGCTGTCTTTCAAACATAAGGTGATTGATTGGTAGAGTTGAATGGATTGACACAGGGTTTTTATTAACAAAGTCTCTGCAGTGCTGCTTGGCTGGTCATAAGCAGATAACTGGCTCTCTCTTCTGCACTCTGAGGCGCTGCATTTGTCTCAATCAGATGGCATGTTAGCACAGGCGTCTATTCAAAACAGTGCCAACAAAAAGCCTCAAATTCCACCCCGTCAAAGGGTCACTGCCATCCAAAGTCCTGTCCTGCCATCTGATAGAAGCGCTGGTTGTGAGGCTTGTAGAAATCCCTCAGTCTCTGAATCACCTCTGGGTTGATGGAGGCGTGCGTCCTCCCTTTTGTCTTGCCCAGGCAGTGCGGTTTACTACTTCCCTCCGGCTTCTTGAGGCAGGGGAAGCCTTTAGTTTTGTTGAAGTAGAAGTGCTTGTCTGTGACAATCCTCTGGAGGCCCAGAAAGTCCTGGACTTTGCCCAGTTCCCCGGCTGGGTCTGAGATGAGCCGTTCCCCGCTGACCAGATGGATCTGATTTCTGGGGAACCAGGCCAGCCAACGCTCCATGTGTTGGGCATACAGACCGATCCACAGCGGGCTCCACAGAGAGTCGATCTGACCTAGAGACAAAGGCACAGGAGGCAGAGAGAGCAATGCATGTGATTTATGTCATCTTTACTCCTAGATAAGGATGATGAGGATTTCGCCCACTGTGTTCACTTTTTGACCCCACACCAATCATCTATATCACTAGAACCAAGATGAATGCTGATATCTTGTAAATACCAAGCATGCCAAGCTCCTAGTAAGGAAACAGGAAACTTCTCATTGTCAAAATGTTGGATGTAAAACACTTTGGCAGGTGTAAATAAATGCTAATTGTTACAACTATTAAATTGGTGCAGCTTGTGGCAGCATTTGCAAATGCCTACAGATAGTGGAGCTGTCTGGAAATTAAACTAATCTCTGACTCATAAAGTTAGAGATGCTATGCATAGCTGACTTAATACTGGGCAAACTGAAAAAACCCCATAATAGAAGTGCAATCAAATCCTTGCATTTAGTTGTATCTGTACCTGTGGTTTGGTTCTTGAAGGCTAGACTCTCAAAGGCGGGGATGTTTGGGGTCTTGGAGATTATCTGTGTGTAGTCAGATATGGCTCGGGTCACAGGGTCACGGACGACTACGATCAGCTTCACATCTTTAGACATGGCATGGACTCGCGCTGGTGTTTCCACGGTAACAAAGTAACGAGGCGTCTTCTCCATAACAATCTGGCCATCCAGGGCTTTAGGCATTATACTTCTGCACATGAAAGTAAGCAGATGAATTTACACAAGTCAGAAACATAAATCCTTGCAAAAGATTGAGGCTGGTATGAAATGCGTGTATATGGAGGAATTACTCCACTGGAAAAATGATGGATCGATGTTTTTTAATGTTAGTACATTTTCTTCATTATACACCATGTGAGATTTTGTCTAACATGTGACTATTTAAAGAGTAAAAATAAAGGTTTTAAATGACTAGTTCAGCATTTGAAATTATATCCTTGTGCCTTTTTAATGTCTTTAATCTAATTATAATTGCTTAGGCTTTAGCATTAAGGCTGGCAACATGGGGTTAAAACATGTATCTGCACATATGGATACATATAGGTATTTTCTTGAAAATCGCTATAGTAATCACAAAGGTCTCTACACATTCCCTCATATGACCCTATTAATCATTTTGACACACATCACATGAGAGTATCCGAGCAAGATTTCTTCTGTGAACCAGACAAAGAGGCAGGTACGTAAAACAGATTTCCTTGAATGCATCTCACTCTGTTCACCTCCACCTCCGCAGCAGAAGCCCAGCAGATGGGACTCATTTAGAGATAAAAGACTCCAGAGGCCCCAAAGGACTGTCTGGGGATTCAGGGACATCAGCTAACACACCTGCCACACACCTGACTGGCTGACCAAACACAAGCAGCCACAGTGGAACGATCATAAGCAGCTCTGAATCAGCATTTCAGCTGGTGTTACGTTGTCAGCTAAAGAGCTGATTCTAAATAGGTAGTTAAGGCAAACACAGGGTTTCAGCGTATTTAGGAAAATCTAATTTGTTTCCAAAAAGACCCCAATGGACAAGGTGTCCTGTTATAATTTAATCTTTGCATGAAATGTAAAGACAGCCTCTATATTTGATGATACTGAATATTAGTAGACCTTAAATGGTCTCATTTAGCAGTAAGATGACTAACAGTCAGTTTCCATGATAAAAACATCACAACAAATTTGGCAAAGATAAAATTGATTTAACCTTTTTATGTGTTTTTATTTCCATTATCAATTATTCAGTTAGTTATTTTGGGCACCTTTGAGAAATAGAACAGCCAATCAGACAAAAGCCGTTTTAAAGCTAAAAAGGCTTGTTTCAGATAATGGATCAACTAAGATACTGCACAAAGGGCCAGTATTCAGTAAATTAGGATTATTTTGAAATGATGATGCAAAGCTACTCAAGAAGAATCCGAGAATAAAATGTAAATAATAGAAACAGATTTATTAGAAATAATAATAAAAAAAATAGATAAATAATAATAAATAAATAAATAATAAATAAAGATGGGAAGTTGTTATGGCTAATCCTACTGTATATCACCTTAAATTAGGATTCTGTATTCTCTTAACAAAACTTTTCTTGTAGCTTTAGTTGAGATTCAGAATGAAGAATTCTGTTCATAATTTGACTGCTACTAATATCCACAATGCTATTATGTGCTATATAATTTAGGCATATAGGATCACTGGCTGCTTTTAAATGCTTTGCTACATACACCAGATTCATGTCATGTCATAAATGTCACTAACACTATAAACCTGTTTAGTGATGGTATTCAGAAAAACTAAAATGCTCCACAGAACTTTTGGAAACTGGTCGTATTTTTCTGCTTCTCACATTTGTACCTATTAAAAAGGAGTTCTTTGTTCCCACTGTTGCCAAATCCTTAAGTAATGTTCTAATTGATGTGTTTCTCTCTAATATATTATTGTTTTTATTTTACCATATAAAGCACCTCAAGATGACAATTGTAAAGTATTCTGACTGATTACTGCTGCCTTAAGTTGTTCACTTTTGCTAAATACAAGGTCTTTGGTTTATCACTGGTTCATCCCTCTCTGTCAAAATGGAAACAAATCATAAGTAATAAGGTATCTTCACTGTGTGTGTGTGTGTGTGTGTGTGTGTGTGTGTGTGTGTGTGTGTGTGTGTGTGTGCGTGTGTGTGTGTGCGTGTGTGTGTGTGTGTGTGTGTGATGCAGCCTCCTATTTAAAGGCTGTATCAGAAAACAGAATCAATAAAAATGTTCTCATAAATAATACCTTAATAATAAGAAGAAGATACTTTTTTTTTCAAAAAGAGGATAAAGAGAAAGAGAAACACTGCTGATCAATTGATGTTCTACCTGTCAGCTCAGTCAGGCTTCAGTCGCACCTGCAACCTGTCAATACATCCACCTACTACCCACCACACGGCCCTACTTCTAGGAGTTTCACAAACACACTCAGAGCGATTTGATTTGATCTGATCAGTGTGAGGCAGTGCTCACCACCACTTAGCCTGAAGACTTCCCTTTTAACTCCAATACCCTAGACAGGAGGAGCCGTACAGTCTGTTACATGGCCCCATAAACACACACACACACACACATTCTGCAAAACACAAACATACACTCATTATTCACTCATTAGTCAAGCATTTGCTGTCATGCTTCTGGTCTCCCTGTGGACCAATTTCTCACAGTCTAACACACACACACAGAGAAAAAGACAATTTAAAAAAAAAAAAAAAACATCCTACACACACACACAAATGCTCTGAAGACATAAATGGTGGGTGTAGTGGATTTTTACCAGACCCTTTAAAAGATCGTGTGTGTGTGTGTGTGTGTGTGCCAGAGCATTTGCTAGAGTGTTTTAAATGAAAGGGGTGGGTGACTGATGAAGGAATGATGGGAGTGGTTACAAACGCACCTCCATTAGCAATCTGTCTGTGAATAGCCTGAGAGCCAAGAGCCCCCATACCATTACCTAAGCACAAAGAGCTAATTACTGCTCCTAAGAGCACCATCAAAAGATAAGATGTATTCCAAATATGCTTCTGCAATGAGGTTAGCACAGACACACTAATTGATTGACAAAATAGCCATTCGTTTTTTCTGATAACTAAATATGGCTTCATCGTACTTTTGGCATGGGGAACTTTGTGCTCTTGGAGATGTGACTCCGGCTTCAGTTCCATTTTATACCTGAATAAAGGTATGCAACAATCAGAAACAATGTCACTGGTTGAAGTGGTGCTGACTGGGCAGGATCAAAAAAAAGTAATTTTGCTAGGAAAAAACTATAGTATGTGTTGTTTTATATTTACTTGTTATTGGTATGAAAAATAAATGAATAATCAGAAGGAAATGATGTGGTCACAGTTCCTCCAAGACAGTAACAACAGTAACAAACTAAATTAAATATTACAAGTGTATTTTTAAAAAGTCCGCTTTTTACATGTAGTTCTGCATGACTGCTCGTGAAGAACATTATGTGAAGAAATATTATTCCCAATTAAGTATAACTTAAGTACCCTGAAGTATTAACCTCTTGTGTTCACTGGCAGGCGAATAGAACTGCCTGGAGACACCATGTGTTACAGAGAAAATGCCCCCCCAACAAAGCTTAATAAATTGGCAGTTTTGAAGGTCCTGTTTTAGCTGCATCCTTTTACCGCTCATTGCTCATTTACTCCTGAGCGCGAGATCAAACATCCAGGAAGATGAACATGTGGATTATCCGGCCGCTTACAATGAGCCCCTTTTCCTTTGAGGAATCACTCTTTTGTCTCCTGATTTCCAATATTTCTGCACACCTCCCTGGTGAATTACTGCAGGCCAGCCAAGGCCAATGGCTGCTGATCCTGTAGGGGCTTAGTGGTTACTACGTGTAGGTGGGTGCGAATGGTGCTTAGCCAGTGGCAGTAGGGATGACATGACCTGGGGTGAATGTTATGATGGGGTGGGAAGTGAGGGGGTGCTGGTGTGAATGTAAAGGGATGGAGTACAACTGGTAATGCAGCGTTGGGTCTCAGCTGGGACCAAGAGAAGCAGGTGGAGACTAAAGGAGCCAGGACCCTCTAGAGGCTCATCAGTAGCATACTGTGTCATGTGATGTGTGTGTGTGTGTGTGTGTGTGTGTGTGTGTGTGTGTGTGTGTGTGTGTGTGTGTGTGTGTGTGTGTGTGTGTGTGTGTGTGTGTTAATAAATGTGAAGCAATTGCATTCTTCATCATGTATAGCAGGAAATATGCAGCAAAGAATCTGAGGATTTGAGGGTGTGCTGGATCAAAGAATGAAAAAGTGGTCTGTTAATCTTTGATGTTTGATCCAAGGAGGAAGCAATAGCCATTTAAGGAGCAGCAACATATTGGCGGAATTCATTATACACACCTGGCTGCCTGCTTATGAGTCAAATATGAGATTTGGGCGTGTATTTTTGTGTTTGTACATATGCATGACTGTGTTTTTGAGGGACCATTCATCCATTTCCTCTGTATGGGGGACCATTAAGTGGTCGGTCTATTGTGGATGTGCCCTGTCCACTTCCAGGAGACATCCATCATAGAGGGGCCCAGACCACCCCCAGCCTTTGCTTTCCAAACCCCGGGGGAGTACCCTAATGAGAGCCAGATCGCCCCACCCGTCTAGGCCTTATGGTGATTACCTCCTGTACAGTACGAGGAACAGAGAGATCACACCTGAACCCCAGTTACACAAAGCCACCAAAATCAAGTATAGCTTTAATTACTTCATACTTTAGTGTGTTGTTTCATAACAATTTATCAAAATTATACACACACATATGCACACAAATGTGTGTGTGTGTGTGTGTGTGTGTGTGTGTGTGTGTGTGTGAAATATTACCAAAGAATATCAAAAAATCAGATCAGATTCATTTAAAAACTTCGGTTTCATGTTTCCCTCTAACTCCTGCTGGACATCAAATGTTTAGGCAACTGTTCTTGTGTTATTTACATGATAATTATTTTCTACTACGCATACACAAAAAACAAAAGTAACACCATGTGTTGTGTCATTGCAGACAAACTCAGCAGTGTATTGGTATGAATTTAAAAGCATCCCTTAACGAGTTCAGGATTAATTGCAAATGCACCGGTGCCATCAGAGCAGCTGATCCTGGATTGCAATTAAAAGTCCCAGTAGGTCTCCCACAGCATTAGAAAACCTCTCAGTCAGTGTAGTTTTAACAGCTTACTATTAAATCAAACTCCTGATATCAGTGCTGGTGAAAAAAAAAATACCAGTTTGGGGGAAAAAAGTAAAATAATGGAGCATTAAAACATTGATTTTTATTTATTTATTTATGGAACAGATTTCAACAAATAGTTTTATGTTTTAAAAAAGTTTCAGTGAAATTGGTCTTGTTTAAATACATAAAAATACATAAAGATTTAGCCTTTAAATATCTTAAAATGTTATTGGCTTATTTGATGCTAAGCATAAATTTCAGGTTGAGGTAGTGAAAAATAAATTATCTGTGAGGCTCAGGAAGAATCTAACATTCACCTCTGAAGACTAAACTTAAAGTAACTACAAATAAAGCAGAACTTTAGGATTTCACACTGCTCCATAAACTTAAAGGTTTTTTTGGGTGGTTTTTTTAATCAATTTTCAGGAACTTGTAGATTTATATGGAAGCCCGTTTCCGCCACTAAATAAAAACAAAAAAGCTAGTATCCATAACTCGAAATTTCGAGAAATATAACTCAAAATTTCGAGTTACTTTTCTCAAAATTTCGAGTTAGCTCTGCCAATCAAAAATATACGTGAATGAGGTCGCTTTCTTGTTACCCGGAAGCATATGGCGCAGAGGAACGCGCACTCAAAAACGGATCCCAACAAATTGGCGCTTTCGCGAGTACGTTTGCTGATAGTAACACCATGTGATTCAGCTAATAACACAGGGATTTCATCATTTGTGAAGCCAGGCTGAAAACACTCAGCAATCTGTGCATTCACGACTGGATGTAATACCGGTAGCTTAGCTGTAGCATTTGTAGCTGAGGGCTTCAGCTTCCGGGTAACAAGGAAATGACGTCATTCACGTAGATTACTGATTGGCAGCGCTAACTTGAAATTTCAAGTTACTTTTCTCAAAATTTTGAGTTAATAAATCGAAATTTCGAGTTAATATGTCGAAATTTCAAGAAAGTAACTCGAAATTTTGAGAAAATAACTTGGAATTTCGAGAAAATAACTCGAAATTTTGAGTTATGGATCCTTTTTTTTTTTTTTGTGGCGGAAACGGGCTTCCATAGATTTATGCCAAGGTAAGTTGGTGTGTACGGAACAAGAAACTGCCTCCACACCTGGAAAAAGATGCTAACACTGACATGCCAGAATCTGCAGCCAGTGTTGCCAACTTAGCGACTTTGTCGCTATATTTAGCCAGTTTTCAGACCCCCTTAGCGACTTTTTTTTCTAAAAAGCGACTAGCGACAAATCTGGCGACTTTTTCTGGTGTTATTGGAGACTTATTTATGACGACTTTTTGACGTGAAAGCGCGTATCGCTCTTACTCTGAACAAGCAGCGGGTACTGGCGTGGCCACCTCACCCGTGCCAAAGTGCTCACGGGCAGAGGATAGACCTCCCCCCACTGCTATCAGGGCAGAAGATGTTCACACCTATGCGTCCAAACTGCAAATGAATCGCGCATGAGCGAAGCCGCTGCTCCCACACTGACTGTAACGCAGTCAGTTCTTTTTTTACTGTTATGCTGTTTTGTGGATCACAAGGTTTAAAACTACTTATAAACACACACACAAAGTAACTCCACCAGAGTGCCTATTTCGGGTCACTTTTGCCGGTCCAAGCCCGGGTAAAGGAGCAGGGTTGGAATTGTGACATTAAAAAAAAACAAAAACAATAATTGCTAAAAGAAATTTAATTTGTAGTTCTAAATAAATTCTAAATGCATTTAGGACGTTTTTTACTCACTTTATGTCTCTTCCACGATGTTATTTCTCTCTCCAACAACGCAGGTTACAATTACATTAGCATGACCAATTATACAAATTAGGTGATGATGTCATTTAGCGACTAATTGCGACTTTTAGGACAGCCAATAGCTATTTTCCTTACTGAGGAGTTGGCAACACTGTCTGCAGCTCCTCTAGTGGTCACATGAGGCTGTCTCAGATAGCAGTTAGATAAACCCCTCCCATAAAATCACATGTTAAAATGCCCAACTTTACAGTATTAAAAAACTTTTTTCAACCATGGAACCAATAAATAAATAAATAATTAAACAGCTCTCCACGTTATAATAGCTGTAGTCTGGGTGATCTCTCCTTTACACTTTTAAACTGCAGCTGTCTGCCTCAGCTCTGCTAATTTGAATTATTGACTTTGACCTTCGTGTCTATTTGCACTGCACCTGACTGCTTGTGAATGCCTAACAGATAACACACATCTCTCTCAGCCAAATACAGCCAGTTTTTACTCCAGAAATCGACCATTTCTGCAATCAAAACACTAATGATCCATCTTTTATATGCAGTTAGCTGGCTAGCTAGTAGGCTAGCTAGCTAGACAGGTAGTAGCCTCCATGACATCTGCCACTGGTTGTTGTAAAGCCCTGAGCTGCATGCTTCTCACCATCGTAGTGTTGTGAAACTGGATATGCTCAGAAATGTGTTTACTAAGCTCACAGAGCTGATATCTGAGGACCATTTTACAACAGACTGTTGCAGCAAAACTGGGGTTTTTTTAGCAATCAAAAAGTGTCACAGGTGCAGTTTTTTCACGCATATATGTTGGCTTTACTTTACAAATATGGAAGCTACATTCATCGTCTATACTATCTATGGCTATCCATGGGCCTCCAACCACAAAGCATACAGCTGCTTTTTATTAAAAGAGTCACATTTTTTACTGCCAGTAAATCAGAATCAATAATATTGATAAATCTCACTGTACCTCAGGAACGAAATACAACCAGCTCAGCTGTCTGGAGGACAGAATGTCTATAGCCAAACCCAAAGATACACAAACACACAGACACACACAGACACACACGAGCCCAGCTCTGATAACAGTCCCCTGGGTTGAAGCAAAGGTCAGCAGAGATGTGTGAGGCTGCGGTAACACTGGCTTCACCCTTTAACCTCCAGCTCACCCAAGCCTTATCTCTTCCTCATCCACCCCCTCCTTTTTTTGCTCTCCATCCGCCAGTCATGCCATCTTTCAATAAGAAAGCATCATGAGGGAGAATGTGAATTGCTAGCTGAGCAATTTTAATGGGTTCGTCCGGAGTTGCTTGGAGAGAAAAAAGCTATGAGTAACATGACCCCTGTGTGCCTATGCGAGAGAGGGAGGGAGGGGGGTGGTTATGCCAATGTAGGAGAAAGCTTCCTGCTAATTGTAACAGAAGCCGAGCTGACCAAAGCTAACTGCTCTAACGCTGGAGTCAACCCAAGGTCAGAGCGAGGAGATAGCGCTATCGATCCCAGGCACCACAGTAAGGAGGAAACTTCCAGTCCATCTCAGGGCCCATCGCAGCGCTCTTCCAGATCCAATCTCTGCTTCAACGCCATTAGTGGATCTTTGTCAAGGACTCTGATCTCACTAGTCCTGGGGAAGCTAAATGTTATTTTACTGCCAAATGGAAGACGGGGTGATTCTAAAGAAGATACACTATATCTCATCCTCTTTAATTTAAACTGAAAAAAAACAAAAAACAAAAAGTATCTACACAAAAATGTCATGTTGACAAAGTAAGCACTGAAGCTGACCCTCCATTAACCATCTGTTAGAAAAAGTGCATTTTTGCCTTATGCCTCATTCTCATTTATTACAACATGAGTCTTATTTCCAAAAGTTGATGCTGAGTCTTATTTGTATTCTCTAAGCTATAGTTCATTTGCAAAACATTGCAAAGCTATAATTATTGATATTTTGGAACGTGGCACAGAATATGAGCAGCCTGACAAACCTACAGGTTAGCTCCCAAAAGGCTGATTCTGTTCGTCTGCACGTGGCGTTTTCAGTGGGAGAAATGTTTCGTCATCATCCAGGTGACTTCTTCAGTCTCAGCTGACTGCAGGTTTCTCCGACACTATAAACAGCATATTTGCATAATGACTGAAGCTGGTACAACTGAAGGAACAATGGGCTGTGAGGTCAGTTTCTTGATCTTTACTGTGACCATTGATCAACAACTACTGATCAAAGACCATTGATCAATGGCCATGAATACTATTCACAGAGAGCTGTGTCTAGCTACAGGTTAGCCAGACTTTTTTAAAGGGAAAGTAAACTGTAAAATTATTATTCAGGTTTAATGTTATCACAACTAAGCTTTGTCTTGAAAATCTGCATTTTTGAGTAGACTATTTCTGTTTATACTTGTTGCTAGCTTGTATGTTTGCATTATACAAACTCCATCTTTGGTTCAAGTTTTTAATCGAAAAAAAAAAATAACAATAATAAGACTACTTGTAAGCTAGCCCCCCTCAAAAATATGTTCTGGTATTTACATCTCACACATAAATTATAGAAGAGAAGCAAAACGAAATCAGCTACATTTTGTTTAAAAAAAAATTGGGATGCCTTTTTAAAGATATTTTGTAATTTATGTATTAAGTTCCTTCAAACTTGCACAGAAACAAGAATAACTTTACTTTCAATTGTCAAGAAATACCTAATAATAATAATGATTGTGTGACCAGTAGCTAAGGAAGCAATTTGTGGTCACTCCAGAAGTAAGTCTCATAACTTGGCAGCCATCTTTAATACTTCTATGCACCCATTTACTCAGTTTGTTTTTGAGCATTCTCTATAATAGCTTTAACTTCACTGACACATAAAAAATGTATGAAAGACCAGTCAAATCTGAAAAAAAAAACTTTGGTAACTTTGCCCCAAAATAAAGTTTTTAAAGCTTTTGGCAATATTTACTTCTTTGTTAGAATTCATCCATCCATCCTTGTGGTTGTGGGGGGCTGGAGCCTATCCCAGCTACCATAGGGCAAGAAGTAGGGTACACTCTATGTGTTAGGCTCCCAGCCAGGGCTAACACATTGAGACAGACAACCATTTGCTTATGGGCCATTTAGAATGACCAGTTAACCTAACCTGACTAATTGCATGTCTTTGTACCGTGGGAGGAAGCTGGAATACTTGGAGAGAACACACATGAAACACAGAGAACATGCAAACTCCACACAGAACAGTGGAGTCAAACTCAGGACCTTCTTGCTGTGAGGCAACAGGGCTAACTTCCACACTACCATGCTGCCCGGTCTTACAGCAGATATCAAATAAATGTAATTTTTTTGAGTGCTGTGTTTCTCTTATGATGCCGAAAAGTTTCCTCTACAGCTCAGCTTTGACCTTCATGATAGATTGGCTTTCATTTTGTGAGAAATAGCTCAGCAGTGTGACTAAACTGTTTTCTTTGCAGTGATAGGACTAATAGGAGGTCCCAGACTCTCACTAGAAAGGCTTTTGTTCACATGATTATATATATATATATATATATATATATATATATATAGAGAGAGAGAGAGAGAGAGAGAGAGTATAACTTCTTGAACGGCAGTCTTTTTTAAATCAACATTAGAAAATACAAATAAAAACAATAATAATTTAAGAATTTTTTCAATAACCAGAAACAAAGGGGTCCGTGTCCTTTGTCCTTTGTGAACTGCTTGTTATGAAGTGGTGTGAACACATCATTAACTCTCAGCGTAAAGTGACCTAGAGTCAGAGGTCAATTGACAGAGCTGACAGTGATGTCAAGTGGCCCAACATGCAGCGAGGCCCATCTGGTCTGAGGGTAAGATGTGACAATCTGGTGTCACATACACATAATCTTGTGGCACACACAGACACATACACACTCTCACACAGAGCAGACATGTAGGCAGACAGATGAGGCCTCTGTGGCTTTCTCAGTACTTCCAGATTTGTGGAATTTTCTCATTATGTTTACATCCCACAGTTTTTGACATGATGGTGGCTGTGGTGTGTTTTCCTGTCTTTGCATGTGATCACATCAATGTAAAAACACTGCCCAGGAAGCAGATATTACTTCTCTCACTTTATCTCTCTGAGTCATAGGTTAAATTGCTGCTGACGTATCAAACAGGCTCCCAGATCCAGGCCAATGAGAGCCATTATTGAGCCCCTGTAATATACTGTAAGCTGGTTAACAGCATGCAACACTGTATCCAGATTTGGATACAGTTTTAATCTGTCATATTTGGAGCAGTTTGCGGGTCTGTGGGTGCACAGGCTTACAGGAGGCACAGTTCGAAAAGCAGAATGAAAATCAAAAATGTGTAATCCAGCATCTGTTGGGAACTTTTTTTCCCTCAAAGTCCCCTCTACCAGGTCTAAGTAACTTGAATTGGACCTAGAAGAGAGAAAGAGAGAGAGAGAGAGAGAGAGAGAGAGAGAGAGAGAGTGTGTGTGTGTGTGTGTGTGTGTGTGTGTGTGTGTGTGTGTGTGTGTGTGTGTGTTTCCAAGTTGTCATGAAACAGCCCAAGAACTGAGCCACATGACAACAGTAACATCTGGCTCTGGCTCCAGAGATGATTACTTTGCTGCTCTGTGAGAAGTCAGTCTGGGAGGCCTCTGCTCTCTTTCTCTGCAGCCCTACAAACAAACAGGCACGTATGCATGCACACAGCAAGTATGGCAAGTACACACGTGTACGCATGCACAGATTGGCATAGCCAGATGGCAAATTCTCTTTGACTGTCACCTAAACCTCTTCGGAATAGCAGTAGATGTGTTTGGGTACACAAGATGAAGCTGGCGGTTGCTAATTGGCTCTCGAATGTAATACAGAAACCTAATACTTGAATCATTTGTGTCATTTAAATGACAAGAATCATTAGGGCACTGTAGCATTTTGGTTTTCTCTTTTAAAAAATACAGATTTCTGTAAGACACATCTTCTTAGGATAAACTTTGTAAAGGAAAAATAAAACAAAGAGCAACTCATGCAAAAACTAAAGTACGTTCAGCACTTCTGGTGAGCTGGATTCTGTGCGTAAAGTGCGCGTACCTGTACCAGTCCAATCCCCGTGCGTAATGCCGGTCGAAGAAGTGCGGCTCAGACCCCAGGGCGCGGATGTCTGGATGGAGCCGCAGAAACTCCAGCAGTGCTCGGGTGCCTCCTTTTTTAACCCCTATGATCAGCGCCTGGGGTAACCTCCGAGTGGCTGTCCACTCTTTCCCGGAGCTGTTCGCCTCCAGCTCGGGATGCTCGCTGCCGAATGCGCCTTCTCCAGCTGCGGTGACACTCTCTTTGGCAAAACTGGTTCCGTTTCTCTCGTGCGGCCATCCTGACCCCGACACGAGGAATTCGCTCGTGGGCGACTTTATTTCAGAGTTTTCTGTCAGTTCCGACTCGCAGCATCCAGTGAGGAAGTAGACCAATGAAAAGCAGAGGATGCTCAGCGAGGACGCGATGGTGAGCCGGTGGAAAAGCCGCCGCAGGTCCGTGTTCGGAGGGTGGTGGTGATGATGATGGTTGTAGTGGTGGTGGTGGTGGTAAAAAGTTGCCATTCCTCACAGGCCCATGTGTGATAATGGGCCATTCTACCACAAGTTCAGCTCACATCCTAACGCCATGAACATCCCGCGAACTCTTGGAGAGTCTCTGTCAGTCCGCTCCGCTGCTCTCCTGCTCGTTCACGTCGCGTGTTTGGAGCATATTGAGAACTCTTCGAACCAGAAAGCCGCTCAAACTCAGTAAATCACTGGAACTAGTGTTTACGTGACATCCAGGATATGCGCCCACTTACTCACCCACCCTGGCAACCTAGGGGAACTAATAACGCTCTGATATCCCAGCCTCGCTGCAGCGGGTCTCTCTCTCTCTCTCTCTCTCTCTCTCTCTCCCCACTTCACTGGATTACTCTGCGTCTCTCTACCACGGCTTATCCTAAGGGGATTCGCGTCCACAGTTTTCTCTCTCTCTTTTCCCTCAGATACCTTTGATTGCGGGGTTATGGCTTGGGGCTCTTTTAATTACAGTATTATTTATTTGGGGAAGACTTATATAAGTTATTAAAGAAAAAGATCACCTCACATGTTCAGTAATTATTATTATCAAAAGAAATGGTTAATTTCTGGGACTTTATGCCACAAATCAGCGCATCAAGTATCATCATCTCTCTCCATTGCATATTTGTATAGATGGAAAACTCTTCTGATGGATCCCCAAAGAAGTATTGGTGTCATTTGGATCTGGATTTATCGTACTTAGAGCTGAAACTCTGCACTGTAAAACCTATGGCATAATTGGCTTAAGGGTCAGACAGTTTTAGATGTAGTACAGCCGCCAATAGTTAGCCGACTGACCTCAAATGACAGACTGTTAGCCCACAGTGAATCATTCAGAAATGCCTTGAAACCTTGTTTTCTGTGTAGGATGCAGTGATTCTGTTCTGATCCCTTACATGATAAACTCCCAAACTATTGACAAATGGTATTGATACATGAATCGAAAAGCGTACTTATTTTTGATCCAGGAAAAAGGTTTGCATGTCAAAAGTGAACGCTTTATCACTGGCATCAGGAGTGTGTTGAGTTGCAGTCTCCTGTTAGGGAGCTCTGCAATGTTGGCTTTTATTATTGCAGAGAGCGGAGCTAAGGTAGGGGTAATAGCTCATAGGAGAGTCATTATTCCCCCTCCCAACCACACTTGCACAGCGCGTGTGCACACATGCACACACACACATACACGCACACGTTCACTTACCCACACAAATAAGCACATACTTCATGTTCCATTTGGCTTACCCCTGTCATTATCCCATAGCAGATGTGACCCATGCCATAAAACCACTGCATTGTCCTGCATAGATTAATAAAAGCCACCATCTATTTACAGCAAGATAAACTTTATGTTATTTAGCCATAATCATACTTCTATTTATTATAGTGATACATTTATTCATAAGAAAGTATTGTGACAAGCTGAAGTGTCGTGAAAAAGTATTGCCCCATTCCTGATTTTTTAGGATTTTTTTGTGGTTTTTGCATATTTGCCTCATTTAAATGTATCAGATCATAAAACAAAATTTAATATTAGACAAAGATAACCCAAGCAAATATAAAATGTTGGTTTTTTTAAGTGATCATTTAATTTATTAAGGGAAAAAATGTCCAAACCCACCTGGCCCTATGTGAGAAAGTAAATGCCAACCTAACTGGCTGTGCTACAAAAAACAATGAAGTATTTGCAGTGACTGGCAGTGAGTGTTTGACATCACTGGGGAGGAATCTTTGGTCCATGCTTTTGTTGAATTGTTTAATTTACCCACACTGGAGGGTTTTAAGAGCATGAATGACCAGTTTAAGGTCAAGTCAAAGTATTTCAATCTGATTTAAGTCTGGATTTTGACTAGACCACTCCACAGTCTTTTTTTTTTTTTTTTGGGGGGGGGGGGGGGGGGGGGGGGGGTCGAAGGTTGTCTGGATTTTCTGTCAGCGAGCAGAATTCATGGTTCCACCAATTCCAACAAGTGATCCAGGTTCTGAAGAAGCAAAGCAGCCCCAGGCCTTTACACTATCACCACCACATTTCACTGAGATCATCAATGCCTTTTTTTGGCAAATTTGAGATGAGCTTTTGAGTTCTTTTTGGTCAGCAGTGGTTTTTGCCCTGGAACTCCCCCATTTTTGCCCATTCTCTTTCTTGTATCACAACTCAGACAAGCAGTGTTTGCAGGTGTTTAGATGTTGTTCTGGCTTCATTTGTTACTTCCTGGGTGAATCATTGATGCTCTCTTGAAGTAATCTCTGTCTCTCTTTCACAGCCTGTCTTTTGTCCTGTCTTCCTTCTCTCACCCCAACTGGTCACAGCAGATGGCCCCATCCCTCCCTGAGCCTGGTTCTGCTGGAGGTTTCTTCCTGTTAAAAGGGAGTTTTTCCTTCCCACTGTCGCCAGAGTGCTTGCTCAAAGGGGGTCATATGATTGTTGGGTTTTTCTCTGTATGTATTATTGTAGGGTATACCTTTCGATATAAAGGCGACTGTTGTTGTGATTTGGTGCTGTATACATAAAATTGAATTGAATTGAATTGAATTGAATTGAATTGAATTGAATTGAATTAACTTGTGGGAAGGTTTCTCCGTGTTACAAATTTTGTTAAGGTGTGGATAATCACTGTTACTGGGGTTCACTGGAGTCCCAAAGACTTAGAAAGGGCCAGATAGCTTTTTTCACTTAATGAGTCTAATCGTCATTTAAAAACTGCATTTTGTATTTACTGGATTTTTGTCTGATATTTAATTAAATCAGAAAGGGGGGGAATGCTTTTTCATAGATCTGCATATATATTTTACTATATGTGCTTTTCATGTGATGATGAAAGAGAAAATCTAATCTACTCTTAGCCACTCTATTGTTCTGCTCCTTCCTGTCTCATTAACACTTTATTGACAAGTTGCCATCAGACTGCTTAAATCAATGCCCCAGTGATTCAAAAGAGTTCAAATGTGGGAAACACAGTGCACCTGTGGATGTTCAAAAACCAAAAAATAAAATCATTCCTTCCTTTTGTCAACAATTATTTATTCCCTAAATACACCTGTGGAGAATGGTATCCTATACATCTCGCTCTTTGAATGCTCACTCTTACCCCACTCTTCCAACCTTATTCTCTTATTCATGAAGGGCATTTGGACTCTTCTTGTCCCTGTCAGTTCCCTGGTAAATCTGGGAAAGCTCTGAGAGGTGGTGGGCAGGGGTCATAGCTGCAGTTGCATTTGTGGTGTACAGACAGCTTTATTGCTTAACCACGTCTTGAGCCCTGAATCAGGGTCATGATGAAAGCCACCAGCTGTAACATACAACAAATACTCCATGATGTCAATGGAGTCTCCGTAAACATGCCCTGTATCATGTTGTGGAGCTTATAAGCATCCATCAGGTCCAACTGGAGAAGAAAAGTCTGCATTCCTAACTGTGGTGTTTTAGGCTCCATTGCCACAGTCTTTGTTTCATGTGACACATATTTGAATTTTACGCTGATTTGGGAATCAAACATGATTGACTCTAGAATCATTTTGTTTTAAAGAAAACCATGGAAAACAAAATCTGTGGCCTGTATCTGCAAATCATTGCTACATTTCCCTTCCTTGAGCTACTGATGCAAATCAACTGCAAATTAGTCTTTGTGTAAATCCATAGAAGTGATTCTAGATGAGGCACTGGCACTGTGTTGGTGGGAAAAGAAGTAATAGCAAGTATTTTGCGCCACACCTGTTTTGGGATGGTGCAAAATGGTCTAGGCAAGGACATGCATCCCCTACTCCATCTGATCCAGTTTTGCCAGAAGTCAGAGCTTACTCTGACTTACTCTACCCAGAAAAATAATGGGCAATCTGCAGCAAACTGTTCAAGTGAGAATGCAATCACTTGTTTGAACAGCTTTTGATTGGGGCAACGTACTTACATGAAGTAGTTTCCATTCCCTACATCGTGTTGTTTTCAGATATCTCGTACTTGTCAATGTGAAAGTACCTGATATACATAAAGTCAAAGCCTTAGGCACATCATAGCCACTGTTACTTATTATCACTTATTTTTGGGAGTGTTCCCAAAGATCACTGGGACAAATGTTAGATTCATTTTGAAAACATCAAGTGTGGCTGACCCTTTCAGCAATCAGACAACATTACTCACACTGATTTTATTGTTGGGCTCCTGTATGGCCCTCTCCAGCCACGGCAGCTATGGCAAAAAAAATGAAACAAGGGTGACACAAGTAAAGCCAGACCTGCCCCAAATAAGCCCAACAAATACAATCGCATCAACATCGGTTTTGGAGATACTACTTATCGCCAGCTCTTATGCACTTTTCTTAGGTATAAAAAGAAACAGGACATTGAAAAATATCAATTACTTTAACCTTTTGGTGAGACCATCAAAAATATCCCTACTCTGATAAATTTCCAAAACCACCCAACCCCTAAGTGTCAGTTCAGTAAAAACTCCATCCACTGCTCAATTGACCCTGAAATAAGAGAGTCATTATATGCCCCAATTACTCAATAACACTTATACCAAAGTCACCCTTAAGTGTTCCTTTCTTTCCAACTACACATAAAAAACACGTACACTAAGGCTCCATAGAGATGATCAACTACACTTTGTATATCCTATTGTTTCCTGTTTATTTTATTCTCCAGCCTTTCTCCATGGATCAAGATGCAAGGTCATCAGGTGAGGCTGTGTGTCTTTTGTCTGCAGTCGCCCTGCAGATTGTTCTGTGATGAAGTGGTCGTCTATAAAGTGTGACCCTGAGGTCAGGGCTGAAACCCAGGCGGGGATTCATTATCCGAAATGGGAACAGAGCAAGGTGATTAATACATTCTGTATCCCGATGTATAAAATGGAGAGTGTTTATTTAAAAAACATAAATATATGAACGCGAGTCACTCTGTACTTTTGTTGAAGTTTTACGTTTCTTTGACTTGACGGTGTAATTAATTTCAGAAGGTTAAGAGGTGGTTTTGTGCAACACGAGCTCGTCTTGAATCAATGCATTTGTCACCAACCCTGAATTTAGTATAATTCCTATACTGCCAGTCTGACTGCATCTTTCATCTTCACCTGCCCTGATTGACAGTCTAATTAGAGGTAAAGTAATGGTGAATGTAATCAGGGCTAAATTACAGCCATAACTCACTCAGTGGAGAGCCTCATACCTGCAAGCCAATCACAGTCACAAACTAACAAACTGACCTCACCATCCATTTCAAACATAAGGACCTGGTATTAACATCTCTCAGCACCACAGGCCGTGCTGAAGTGGTTTTTGTGGAGTGCTTACAAGGTCGCCGTACCCATATTACCAAAAAAGAGAGAAGAGCATATTTTCTCACTTAATGGCATCGAGAATGAGACAAAATGTGTTTTGGGGGGATTTGGTTGACCATACTCTTTAAAACCCATCTGCCATTAGTGCGTGACACGAGTCATTGTATGTTTTTATTGTGTCAATCCAGTTTGAAACGTCCTATTTTCAAAGGGTAGTAATCTTTCTGTGAAACTACAAGCATAAATTACAAAGACAAACAGGGGGGTGTGAGGGGAAGTTTTTCATACAGTACAATACATACAAAAGGAACACTGGTTTTCGGAAGTAAAAATAAAAAAGTACTTTGTACAACTGAAGACATATTTCATGTGGGTTTTTTTGAGACACACTTTTATTTTGGGGGGCAGGGCAAGGGTTTGACCTATACTGCAGCCAGCCACTAGGGACTTGGAGACGTATCCATGGAGAAACTACAGAGGCTGAAAAATGAAGCACAAGTGCCCAAAACTGGAGTTTCTCTAGTGGCTGGCACCAAAAGTAAGTCGGTCACATACACACCAGTGTTAAAATAGCAAGAAAAACATTATGATCATGTTTATAGGCACAAAAAAATACATTTAGATGTGTGTGTCTGGTTACTTTTTAAAGTAGGGGGAGCCCTCACTCCCCATACTTTAAAATCACTGAACCTGACCTTTCCACCACATGGGTGCCACCCAGTGTTGCCAACTTAAAGACTTTGTCGCTATATTTAGCGAGTTTTCAGACCCCCTTAGCAACTTTTTTTCTAAAAAGCGACTAGCGACATATCTGGCGACTTTTTCTGGTGTTATTGGAGACTTATTTATGATGACTTTTTGACATGAAAGCACATGAGCGAAGCCCCCCCACTGTAATGCAGGGTGGGAGCAGCAGTAAATGTACATTTTTCTTTGACTAAAATAAATCGATGCACTAAAATATATCATTCCCATCATTGCAAACTTAGAAATCAGATGCCCTTGCTGAGCTTGTACATCCGATATGACTGAAGCTGTCTGGTGAGGCTTGTTGTGTCCATTTTGATTGCTAATGGTTAAAAATGTTCTTCTTTTACTATTACTTTTTATGGATCACAAGGTATAAAACTATAAAACAGACACATACAGACACACATTCACACACACAAAATAACTTGTAGTTCTAAATGTATTCTAAATGCTTTTAGGGTGTTTTTTACTCACTTTTTGTCTCTTCCATGATGTTATTTCTCTCTCCTACAGCGTCTGTTACAATTACATAGGCATGACCAATTATGCAAATTAGGCGATGACGTCATTTAGCGACTTCTAGCGACTTTTAGGACAGCCAATAGTGATTTTCCTTACTGAGGAATTGGCAACACTGGTGCCACCTAAACAGTTTGCTAGCTAAGCTTGCAAGCTAACAGTTGCAAGCTAACCAAGCTTGCAAGCATTAGCACACACTGCACCTTGTATCCAAATACAGTAGGGCTAACTTCTGACTCCAAAAAAGTACCAAAAACTACAGCAGCGGTTATATTCCTAAATTCAGGCTTCTAAATGTAGAGAGTATGACCATGTTTTATATGCAGTCTATGATAAATAAGAATCCATCCAACACAGAAATTAGCTGCCTAGCAGACTAAGTGCAATGAAAAAAAGTTGCACAAATACATATAGTGTGACTACAGTGGAGAGTTTTGACTGTTTATCACTCAGTTTTACTTCACTATAAAGAAGATGACTGTATATTATGACTTCTGATGTCTCAACAGCAGGCGTTATGCTAAAGGAGCATTAAGAGCACTGACAAGATTGTATGAGATTAGTCCACATTAGGCATACAGTACGGTTGAGCCTGTGAAGAACTTGTTTGACAGAGACCCCCATAAACTGAGCTAGCCAACCTCTTATTTGCTGCCTAGAAACGTGAATTGAGTAAAATCAAATAATCATTTAGCTTTTCTAGATGTTTCTAATACTATTGCATCAAAGTAATTCAGTTCTGACCTGCTTTTGTTCTAGTAAATGTGTGTGAGTGTAGAAATGCTACTTGGCTCAGAATGAATAAGTATTATGATCACTGCACATATAGTACCAAACAAACCTACAGTTCTTTTGAAGAGACTTGGTGTCCTGTTGGTGTCTCTAAATTAGAGGACTGCTGGGCCAATGAGTCCTGCCAGAGCCACACCCTGATCAGAGGGCTGCACCTCCTGCTCTCCCAGCACCTTTTCCACCTGTCATTTGATTCACATGCTGGCCAAGAAACCACACAGTGCCCTGGTGAAGAGCGAGTAAGTGTGTGTGTGAGTGTGTGATTGACCCATAGGGTGAACAGAGATCAGAGGTAGGTGCCAGATCAGATCAGATCAGATCAAGGCTTTCCAAGTAGGATAAGCTCTACTTATGCTGCTTTCAGAAGGGTCGTGTGTGTGTGTGTGTGTGTGTGTGTGTGTGTGTGTGTGTGTGTGTGTGTGTGTGTGTGTGTGTGTGTGTGTGTGTGTGTGTGTGTTCAGTTCCTTTGTGTGAGCCCTTAGGGCTTTCTTGTGTGTATGGTCTTGGTTTTAATGAGCAAGGTGCTTCTTTGACCCCTTCATGTCGCAGCTACGATGAGGTTATTGCGTCGTTAGAAAATCCAGGTCATGCTCCACTGATCGACTCAGCTGTTTCAATGAGGTAAGTCTGTAGGTTGCAACCAGGTTTTATTTATGAGCTTTTTAACCCTACGACTTAAATGTATTTTTCAGAATACAGGTTAAACTCAGCAAGAAGAAATATTAGTCAGATTTCAGTCTTCAAAATTCAATTCCAGCACCAGCTAGTCAGCTTTCGACAAAACATTCTCAAAATCATGTCAGAGAAAATAAGCTCACAATTATGTTTTGACAGTGAAGACACTTCAATTTTAACACTTGTAACTTCACTGGTAGCAACATTTTGTTGTCAGCAGCTGCTAAGCTTATGTCAAAATCTTCAGTATAAAAGGGAATTTTTCAAAAAGTGAATGATAAAGTTCGGCATACATAAAAGGTTAAGTGGCAAATTCCCTCATAGGTACAGTTGAGGTCATCATCACCATTAATAATTAAGGAAATAAATGGGACACTAACCCTTACCTTCTGATCCAGTCTTTATGCACAATCATATTTAATCTGTTACAGTGTTTAGAAAATGTACAGTACAACATTTAAATATTAAATTAGCAATAGCTATAAACTTATGTGCAGTACATCAATATCATGTTTTATATTTGGACTATATTAAACTGCACTGTCCCTTTTAAATAAAGAATTATTATTATATTAAGATCTGATTTGTATCTTAATAACATGTCTGGATAAATGATAACACACACTGTTACATGTAACAAGTGTAGAACACAGGACTGACTAGATCATCAAGGCCACACTTGCCGTTTGCAGTTTGATTTGTGAAGTGATCACAATGATGTAAAGCATTGTCCATAATTATAATGACATTCACCTCCTCAAATGCTTCCAAAGGTGAGTCAGTCCCAAAGACTTCCATGTAAAATGCATCATTTTACAGCAAAAATAATTATTACACATTACTAACCGTTGAAATTGTGTTAAGGTTAAATGTTATTTATGGTCACCTTTGAGTGACAACTAGGAGCTTTTTTCTCGTGTTCAGCATTAAATAATAAAACACTCCAAGGTTCAGTGTTTTATCTTTTATATACGTGACACAGTCATGCTGTATTATTATTTATCACGTCAATACTTATTCAAGTTGTCATTATACGATTATGCAGTTATATGCATTATGTATTATACAACCATCATTATACGACATGGTTTGCAGAAAGCAGAGGTGTCAAACATGAGGCTCTAAGGCTTTACAGCAGTCTAAATCAGCGGTCCCCAACCCTCAGGCCTCGGACCGGTACCGGTCCGTGAGTCATTTGGTACCGGGCCACGAGAGTTGAGGCTCAGGTGTGAAATGTATGGTTTTCAGGGTTTTTATCGGTTTTCAGCGTTATTTTGTTATCGTTTTTATCGTTAACTCGGTTTTCCTGGGTCTTTTCACATGTGTTATGAGTAAATCTTCTTTTTTTCGGTACCGGTACTAGTTTTATTTTGTTGTATTTATCCGCGACACCTTAAAGGCCGGTCCGTGAAAATATTGTCGGGCATAAACCAGTCCGTGGCGCAAAAAAGGTTGGGGACCGCTGGTCTAAATAACCTAAGTGGTGACGCATTGTGCATCTTTCTAAATAAATTGTGGTGATCAAGTTCATAAGGAAAAGCATCTGTGGTTGAAATTTTAAAATTTCAAAGCTTCCTGGGGCTCTTCTGCACTGAATGTTCTCCCAGTGTTTGAGAGTGTTCTCCAGGAGCGTTGGTTTTTCCTGCCATTGAAAAACCTTGCTGCCTGTTGATGCCAGGTTCATTCTCACAAAAGAGTCTTAATCTTAGGCATTTCACTTCCTGGTTAAAATAAGATTTAAAAATATATATATAAACACTGCTCTGCATGTTAATGAAGCATTTAAACTGCAGGAGAAACCACTTTAGAGAAGAAGAGTACATTAGCTTTAGCTAAATTAATCTCAGTTCATCTTTTTATGCTTTATGGAAGAGGTAGATGTGTAAAAGTCAAATTGTGGCATTAACTTGATTAAAATATGTGGTTACATGATTAGTTCATGCATTACTGCAGTCATTATCCAAGTAATCTACAGATCATAACGTAGACACAACACAGACACTACCTTTTCCCAGAACAACAACCTTGTTTGTCCTTGTTTCCTTACTTTCCTTACTTATTTTTTTATTTTTTTCCTTACAGTAATCTGGAGCACTGTAACCAAAATAATTTCCCCTACGGATCAATAAAGTGTTCTGATTCTGATGATTCTGATTACAATTACCTTTTATTCACATTTTAAACTCATTGGCCCTTTAGTAGCTGTGCTAGAAAGTGCTTGTAAACTATGTGTTAGTTTACCAGCATTTACTAACCTTTAGACAGGACAGAACTGGGAGCGTGAACTTGTGTTTAAAGTTGTAAGAGGTAAAAGTGAGGACTTGTTGGGTCATATTAGATGTAAATGGGGTATTTACACTGATATATTTTGCTTTCAATGTCTTACCTGACTAAAGTCTTGTTCAGCAGTTGGGTTAGGTTGTGACTTCTCTAGATCTCAAGAACTTCTCCGGGGGGAGGGGGGGGGGGGGGGGGTATAATGGGCTTGCTAGGCCAGCCTTAATCTGCCCTAATGCCCTGATTCAGGTGCTAACATGGCTATCAGCATAGCCACGTGTCCTCACAGTCAGGTTAATCAGCAGAGCCACACCCTTTAAGCCCTAAGTTAAAAGATTAGCACAGCTGAAGGGATGAAGGTTTTTCCACATGGAGGGACGGACAACATTTAGAGTTAGTTCAGAAGCTGGAATGAGCCCACAGGTGCTGCAAGACTCTGTGTGTATCGACAGAAGTGTTCCTTTATGGATCCTAATGGAATAATAATGAATTGTAATTGCAAAGAGCCTCTCTCTGGGTCTTGATGCATTTTTAGTATTGACCCGTCTGAGCTGAAGCATGAAGACCTTGCATTCCATATTGATTTGCCTTTTACAAGGAGAACCAGTGGTGTGATGTATTTTTCTCGCAGTTTTCTGCCATTAAAATGTATTATTACATGGGCCACGGATGAATACTCATAACACACATTGACAGGATCCAACCTCACTCAGCCTAACCACCTGACTCTAACCGCTAGAGACAACAGGTTAATGTCCCGGCACTCAGCGGGGCTGAGTGCAGAGATAAAGTGTACGAGTGCGTAAGAGAGAGACAGATACGGGGAGAAAAAAGAGATTAAGACTACCTGGAAAGCCTGTCCTCATTTCCGCAGGCTTTCAGACACATCTGCTAGTATTGTTTAACATCCCATTGTAAAGAGAGACGGATTATTGCTCCCCTTTGCCTCTGAGAGGAGGGGAGACAGTGTAACGACATGGACGTTATCCCAGATAAATCTGTTATCCAGGGTTTGTGCAGGGATACTCTCTGCAAGGGGATTAAAGACAGAGAGAAAGCATAGCAATATGAGAGTAATCCCATCCAGTTTTCTCTTTCACCTTTTATAAAACCTGCTGTCATCAAAAGGACTTCTCTTCACAAAATTGTTTCCGCAAGTGTGTTTTTATATCATTTACAAGCTCATTTTGAGGCTCAGAGACAGCCTCTGCAACTAATGGACGTATCATTGTTGTGAAAGCTGTTTCGTTTTTTCATTCCACGGCTTACAATGAAAGAAAATTAATGCAGAGCATTGCTCATATGGATTTGCTGGAATAATTATGCATTCTGTCCAACTTCAGGCTTTTGCTTGATTACAATAAGAAAGAACATTTTCATGGCTATAAAGTGATTTGCAGTTTTGCACCGTTTCAGGATTGTGTCCAATTTATACAATAGGACTTTTTATTCATATTCATTATCATTTGTTTATTTGACCCATTAGCTATCCATCTGACAGTGTTTTTCTCATACAATAAGTGGAAGGTGCTGTATATATATATATATATATACATATGTGTGTATACATATATATATATATATATATATACATATATATGTATACACACATATGTATATATATATATATACATATGTGTGTATACATATATATACATATTTATATATATATACATATATATATATATGTCCGTATTTAAGTGCTGGATCACCAAAGCAGGGTATGTTGAGGAAAAAGTAATCATGCACGGCTGAAAAGGGGATTAACTTTTTCCCTCTTGCATTTCATACCACTAGATTAGTGCTACCTTTAACCTCTGATTTCAATCGGGATTAGATGCTTAGTGTAGTTACCAGCCTTTCGTCAGTTTAAGTGTTGATTCACAGAAACTTTGCAATCATGACCGGATATCAGATGATTAATTTGTAGGACAAAGCAGGTGTTCCAAAATTTGTCTCAGATTTGTCGCAGTTTGACAGCTAAGTTACTTTTCACTAGCGTCAGCTTCCTGAGTTTAATGTTCTGGTTTTCAAATGTCATTACAGCTTCAGGCATTATTCAATACTCAATAGTACCCATTCAATGTCATCCCCATGTCCATACTTACATACAAATATTGTCCATCCCTTCCCCCGCTTCCTTCCCCCAAGTCTGGTCCTGAAGGCAGCAACTAGCCGTGGACTGATTACCCTGTTCATTTAGTTGGTTCCTTGGGGGCCTCCATCTCATTGGCAAGTTCCAATGAGATCAAGGCCCCAGTGTGTTTGTGTGAGTGTGTATGTGTCTATGTATTTAATTAATAATAAAGGCCATTACTGAATTTCCTGGATCCAAACATGCCGTGTAACATACATACATTCATTCACTGAAGATTTGTCCTCAAAAATGCACTGTGAGCGAAACGAAATCAGCACCAAGCAATGATGAGCTCGTCTTTCTAAAAAAGAAAAGGAAGGAATGGATGACCTGGGTTTATCCAATTCTCACGAGGAGCAGGGAGAATTTAATGGTTTAATGAAGGAGTTGAAGCTGTATCACGAATGCAGTGGTCTGATTGGTCAAGTTTGTTTATTCGGGTCTGAATATCTAAAAATCTAGCTTGGATACCAAATGCAGGCAGTGAAATTATGTGAGCCTGAAAAAAAAAGAAAATGTTTGTACAGATTTTACACCTCTGGTGTGTAAATCGTGGCACTTTCTAGAATTGGCCAGAAACCTGATACAGATTTAATAGTAGAAATACATCTCACATTCAACAAGCGACACAAGAGCTAACACAAATAATAATGCAATGATTACAGAATATTATGAGATAGATAGATAGATAGATAGATAGATAGATAGATAGATAGATAGATAGATAGATAGATAGATAGATAGATAGATAGATAGATAGATAGATAGATAGATAGATAGATAGAATTGTACCGTCCATATATATATATATATATATATATATATAAACCAAGAAAAAGTAAAAATTAAGTTGGTTAAAAATAGTAGATGTAAGACTGTGTAAGAGAAGTTAAATTTGCATTTATAAATTATGCGTACATTATAAATATAAGAAAAGAACCAATTATGGATGAAAGAAGATAGTTACGCTAAAATAAAGAAGGTATTAAAAACAAAGGGCTAACTGTGAAATAGGCTGAACTGACCACACAGCTGGCAAAATAAGAATCACATTTTGATAAATTAAGTAGGGTTAGAAAATCAAAGGTTTTTGACATCATCCATGCTGCCTGCAAAACCTTTCTGATTTGGCTGCTCTGTTTTCTGATTTTACTGAGTGTCCGCTCAAATTAAAACTCTCTCCTCTGCTCAGTTCAGCTACAACTCTCCCACTGCTCCACACAGCCAGGTTCTCCATGAGTTCAATCACACACTCTGACCCAGCTCCAGCTCCCATCTGCAACCCATTCAGCCCTGCAGTAATTGCTCATCTTTGATCTAATTACAGCCCTGTATATATTTATCTATCAGTCACATCTGGCTGATGTTACGGTATTCTTAATATCTAAATATGTATAAACAATGACTGTTGCTAGGCAACCAAGCATGGGCAAATGTTGTTTTACAAAAAAATGACGTCCTCAGCAGTTTTAGATATTTGTCGTAATTAATTTCTTTTTTGCCAACTCACCCCAAAATTCACTCTATGATGAATAAACTAATTTTAGAAAACATCATGAAATATGAGATCATGGGTTTTAATTAGTGCTGTCAGCGTTAATCTCGTTAAAATGATGTTAACGCCATAACCTCATTAACGCAGCAAATCTTCGTTAGCGTGTTAGCGCGAATCACCCCATGCGTGGGGCTGCACGGCGCCAACACGTTAACAAGCTAACGGCACTAACGCGTTGGGGCAATCCATGCTAACTCGCTAACGGAGATTTGCCACATTAATGCGGTTATGGCATTAACATAATTTTAACGAGATTAATGCTGACAGCACTACATTTAATTAAACAGAGTTACATGGTTTTTAAAATGCCAAGGGATAAAAATGACACTGGTTCTAGTGTTAAAGGTGAGTTTAAAAACATTGGTTACCTGGTAAAACACTATTGCTAGCTGCTAACTTTACCAGAACATTTCGGTGCTAGTCTGCCTGCTCTCCCTGCACTCAGCCATATGCTCAATAAGGTTGATTTAATCTTCTTATATGCCATTCAATGTAAAGTAAATGTAAAGTTAGCCTGCTTTCAAGTAATTGTCAAGTTCTAAGCTTGTTAAAAATGTGTTTGTTGATGGGTATAATTTTACACAAGATACTCTATAAAGGTGACATTATCTAAAAACAATTTATTGTATGGAATGTGTCACGATTTGGTGCTATAGCAGACAGGATGAAGGACCCAAAAGCAGAACTTACAGAAAGAGAAGGTTGAGCTTTATTGTGCTGTAGCAAAAAATACACAGTAAACGAAAATCGAAAACCAGAGAACTAGAAACTAAGGACGATGAACTAAGACACTGAGAAACCATAAACTATAAACTAGAAGCGAGAATGATGAAGAGCATAGAGGAAACACACAGTACATGCAGTGTTGGTATGACACAACAACAAACGAGAAGACTGAAGACTAAAATACACAGGCAGGATAAGGAGAGGATGGAGAACAGGTGGAAACACAGCTGGGACTAATCAGACAGCAAAACTCAAAACGAGGCTATCAATGTAAAAAAAGAAAACACCAAAGACATCTACAAGGACACAGACTCGACACTGACTGAGGACACACAGGAAACATGGAACATAGGAGGAGCACAGAAATACAACCTAAAGACTAGATTATGAAATCAAAGCCTATTAATTAATTCAAAACACGGGTCACTGACCCAGGACCATGACAAAATGTGCGTTTATTTTTCAATACCAAAATGTTGATTGAAAGTACACAGAGGCATAAACAATAACACAATCGATTTTAGATCTATTTGTGAGTCTGCCTTCCCAAAGTTTAATTGAATTCAGAAAAAGCTGCAAGTTGCAAAAGAGAAAAGCTATAAACTTTAAACTCCATTTAAAAATAAATGGTAAAAAGTTATCTTCACCAGAAAAGTTTAACATACATGCTGGTTTATAGTCTTTATATCTTCTGCTGCTTCATCTTCTACACAAATGCAAAAAATTCTATCAAAACACATTTTTTATAAATAGAGGTTGTTAAGAACATTTGTATTTCTGCTGGATATGGTGAATCTAAACAGCACAAAATTATTTTCTGTTGTATCTAAAAAAACAGTTCTACCCAACATCCTATTACTCCTAATTATACAGTGAAAACAATCACACCTTGCAACCAGATTAAGCATGTAGGCCAGCTTTACATGTCTTTTCCTCTTGCTGTCCGCACATGTCTGAGTGGTATTGTCTGTCCTGTGATTGCCAGCTGTGTATTGTCTGTATTCCCACAGAGAAAGAAGCCCATGTGACTGAGCTCTGACATATGTCGCTTTTACCTAATGTGCGCACACAATCACTTTGTATTGTGTTTACACAATAAACAGACTAACACACACAGCATGACTCTTGGGATGACAAGACTATTGTCTTTATCAAGGAATATCTACAGTGACAGAAGGTTATTGAGGACACCACACCGTAAATATATATGGACCACAGCTGCTCTCAATGTAATATTCACTCCACACCACACTTTGTTTACAAATTTTTAAATTTGAATTTAAATTCCAACTATTTAAACGATTGGCGGGGCGAGGGGGATCTTTTATTACTGCTGCCAGTGTGAGGTTTATCATAGTATAATAATCGTAGTGTATGTCTGTTTGTATGTTCTCTATCATCTTCTAGGTGAGTGGACTGGTCCCTCCCCTCCAAGCAGTCGCAGCAGATGCTGCCCCTCCCTTAGCCTCGGTATGCAAGAGAGTTTTTCCTTCCCACAGTCCCCAAGTGCTTGCTCAAAGTTGGTCGTCTGATGAGGTTTTACTGTGTTATTGTAGGGTCTTTACCTTACAAAACTAAGTGCCTTGAGGCAACTGTTGTTGTGATTTTGTGCTCTATTTAAAAAGCCAGGAAATTTAACAGTCAGCACAAATTTTTAATCTTCCCAGTGTAGCTAAGCAGCTACTGATTATCGATAAATATGGCTTATTTAGATAACTTGATCAATAATAAATAAAAAAGCTGAAGTCTAGAAAATAGCACAGCAGAGCAACAGTATGGGACACTGAATGAAGCAGCCCTTGGGTATTAAATCTCAACAGGCTTCTCACAAAATATCACATATAACAAATTTGTTATATTATTACAATCAGCATTTTGTATAAATTTACCACTGTACAGATCATGACCTAACATTAAAGCAAAGACCCATACTGCAAGTGTTTCTTAGTAATTATTAGCTACAACTAAACAGATTCTGACCTTAAAAATGTAACCACAGAATTAACAACAGTGTAACATTTTTTTAAATAAATTAATATACACAATATTGTCAGCTTCTTTTGACACTCAGACAGAGGTAAACAAATGAATCCTTCCACTTGGCACCATTTGGCCAACACTATCATTTAACTTCAATATAAATATTGAAATATAAATATTATAATACAGAAATACATATGAGATCATCTGAAATTGCATTAAAAAGTATTCAGAAATATTTCACTCCAGTTTCTCCATAAGAAAAAAGTTTGTTTTGATCACAGACTTTTTCTGCTTTCTTTTGCGGAGCATTTGCCGTTAGTTGCTGCCCCTCTCTGAGCCTGGAGCCTGCTGGAAGTTTCGTCCTGTTAAAAGGGAGTTTTTCCTTCCCACGGTCGCCGAGTGCTGTTGTGATTTGGGACTAACAAATAAAACTGGATTTATAATTTACATCAACCAATATTATTCCTGCCCCCAAAGCCCCAGAGAAATGTTGCTAGGGGCAAAAATCCCAGTCTGCCAATATCTGTCTTCTTCTCTGTTGAGTGAAAGAGTAAACATCATTGAATTCTAATGGAAGCATTGTCTTAGACATAAAAGCTTCATTTAATAAACTGTATATTTAGAAACATCTATGCTGTAATGGCTTTGTGTATTGCTATTTTTTTAAGTGCTGTTGTTTTTTTCTGCCAAGGCTCATCTAAGCTTCTCCAAAGCAGCCTTGCTATCATCTACATACTCTAATACTCCCACAGAGACCAGAGCTGTTTGCCTATTTCAGCTGAGCAGAGGAGATCACAACTACCAGTCTATCCATCTATCCTCAGAGTCCCATGAGTCCAGCAAAGCTTCTACCAATGTCCCTGTGGTAATGACTAAAGTGGGGCCTCCATCAGAACTGATAACAATTCTCAATCCATCAAATGGTAATGTGTTTATGCAGTTGAACTGTGTATACTGCCCTGCAAAAGCAAAACAGAGAAAATACCCATTTAAAGTTTAAAGTGAGGAAATCTCATTTTTGGATTTATGCTTAAAATATTTTTCTGCAAATTTGACTATAAAAATTATTCCTTTTGCTGATACACTACTCATTTGCTCCTGCATACTCATGTCATACCGTGCTCTTGTGAACTAACTGTGATGCATTACTGCTTCAAAGTGTATCAGCTCTCTGATAACAGTTTGACTGCGGGTCACCTTTGGATACTCTTCATTACCTTCAACAGCATGTTTAAGGTGGTCCAAGTCACTACCTGCCAGTTTTCATGCTTTACCAACATAAAACCATTAAAATATTCAAAATCTGAACATCTGAGTCTTTGCTGTCACCTTACTCCTGAATAACTCAGTGTCACTCCAACTTCTACATCTGCACTGTTATGTACACTGGGGTTCCCAACGGAGGTTTGTTTACACTGCATCCCACCCCAGCTCTTCTCTATGACAGGCACTGGCGTCATCACAACAAACCACATTGTTGCCCGGCATCCTGAGGCAACTGGTCTGTGTTGGTGGTATTCTTAATTCCACGTGTTTTACTACCATTCTATCGTTAACAAAGCATTACTTATACATGACATCACTGGCAGGAATATTAATTTTAAGTTCTTTACTTAGATATGGCAAAATTTTAGGACTTAGTGTGGCTTGGACACTTCTGTGTGGTGGTGAGCTTGCTGTTACATATCATCCTGACATTGTGGTTTAAGAGCTGTCTGTACCTTCTGTCACCTCTTTTGAAAGTGTTTTTTTTTTTTTTTACATTGGCTGGTTTTATGCAGGTGTAGGTGATTCTGGTTTAGCACCTGCCAGAAGCTTACACTGTCTTCAGTTTTGGGCTGCCTGAGCTGCTTATCTTCGTCACCTCCTTGGGGACGTCAATGTCCATGCTTATAACAGCCCCTGTCCTGCAGAATTTATGTCACTCTTAGACTGCTACAGCATGTAAAAGACCCCACTCATGTCAAAGGTTATGCACCAGACTTAGTGTTTTCCACTGGTATAACCCCCACTGGCCCACAGTGTATTAAAATCGCTGTCTCTGATTACCACATCATTCTTTTCTCTGCTTCTGTCCTCCTTTCCCAGGCAGTGTCAGGTATACCATCACATACAGGAACATCAAGTCTGTTAATACAGCGGTCCCCAACCTTTTTTGCGCCACGGACCGGTTTATGCCCGACAATATTTTCACGGACCGGCCTTTAAGGTGTCGCGGATAAATACAACAAAATAAAACTAGTACCGGTACCGAAAAAAAGAAAATTTATTCATAACACACGTGAAAAGACCAAGGAAAACCGAGTAAACGATAAAAACGATAACAAAATAACGCTGAAAACCGATAAAAACCCTGAAAACTATACATTTCACACCTGAGCCTCAACTCTCGTGGCCCCGTACCAAACGACTCACGGACCGGTACCAGTCCGAGGCCCGGGGGTTGGGGACCGCTGTGTTAATACATCAGATCTAGCCAGCATCACTGGGATTTACTTGACCTCTGACACTCCCAACCACAAAGCGGATGGCAAAGTGGCATATTACAGTAGTGTGCTGTCTCAATGATTTGACTCTATGGTTTCATCCTTTGTCTTGTGCCCTGGTTCACCAGTGCATTAAACTCCCTTCCATTCTCAGAATGCTTTCCTACTCACTTCATTCCCTCTCCACTGGACACCTTGGAAAGCTCAGTGAAAGCTAAGATCTCCAGCTGTCCTCTGGATCGCACGCTGGCAACCTTCATCAGTTCTTGCCTACCTAACCAGTATACCATCATAGTTGACATCATCAACAAAGCCTTAGAAATCAGACTCGTACCCCCAGATCTAAAAAACAAAACAAAAAACCTTTCATTCATCAGTAAATAAGAAAGAGCAGTTGCTGCCCAACTCCAGCAACATATGAACTTTTCTATGAACTTTTCGGAGCTTGTTTCAGACTACATCACAGAACCTGGAATGTTCTTATCAAGAGCACAAATGACCTCCTCATTGCTGCGGACTCTTCCCACGTCAGCATTTTCGTTCTCTTGTACCTTTCAGCAGCTTTTGTCACTCATTCCATCATTCTTGATGGTTTATGTAACTAAGTTGGTCTCACTGGTGTAGCGTCCTTTCAGTCTTAGTCTTGCCTTAGTGGCAGGACACACTGTCACCTGCTGCGACTCGTGTTCTTCTTCTGCTCCAGTCAAACAAGAAGTCCCTCAAGGATCTCTGCTGGGGCCTCTTCTTTTCATCATTTGCATGAAAATTTCCCATCTGCAACACTTGTTCATCCTCTCATTCTCATCACATATTCTAGCCAGTGCCCTCAGACTCTGCAGTGGACACCCTGCATGCCCTCATCACCTCCTACTTTGACCTCTATAAATGCATTCCTATTTGGTCTCACTATCAAAGCCTTGGATGTGCTGAACTATGTTCAGAACTCAGCTGTCAGAATTCATAGCCACACTAAGTCCTGGCAACCCATCACCCCCACCTTCTCTGCTTCCAATAACGCATAATGAAGTCCCACATCTATAAAATCTTTCAGCTTGCTATCTGTTCTTCTCCTTAAACCTACACCCCATCCCAGACTTGCAGACAAAGGCTTGCTCTTCATCCCTCACACCACAATACAGTCTTTCAGGGACAAAATCTTCAGTGCTGCTGCCTCTCTGCAACCGGCTCCTCTCTGATATCCACAATGCCCCCAAATGACATAGGGACATATGCAACAATATTAAAATAATTATGGACTGTAATCATAATTATGGATATATTTTATTTAAAGAAATTAGTTCTTCCACTTCCATCTTCCACTGCTATGTTAAAATGCCCACAAAGGCTTTTTAGGTTCCAAACTGGCTTAGTGTAATTTGATCCATGTGTTAAAGGGATGTCACTTGAATGGAATTTTAAAATCTAATGGAATTCTGATTTCTCCTGTTTCATAACAAAGGTGTAATCAAATAAAAAAGTTCAAAAAGGAATCTCCTCTTCAAAAACAAACAAGAGAGATTTGAATTTGGTTCAATTTTCATTGAGTACAAGTCCTTCTCTGTCCTCTGTGCTCATGCTTCTGCCATGCATATTGACTCATGTACAATGTGTCGAACCACCAGTGGGAGTTTGGGGAACTGAAGGAACTTGTAGGGAAGTAAATCTGTGAGTTGTGTTATACGTTAAACACCAAACTGATTTGAAGATCATTGCTAATTTTGCATAGATGCAATTAGTTGTTTTTGGGGGGGGGCAATTCCTTATCACCAAGAAATTTCCAGGACTTGATGTATTTGGTTGAGTAACATTTATAAAAGATGAACGAATCAGTACGTCAGAGACAGAAATCAGTTAACCGGTCTTGATCAGTGATCAGCCAAATAGTGATCTGATAGCAGAAATCTAACTGTGAAAAACAACTGATTGCTCTGCTTGACAGCAGCATGACCAGTAAAAATGCAAACTGATATGATTGCAGCATAATGGTTTGCACAAAGATATTTCCTCTAAAAAGAAAATGTAATATGTACTGTAACAAGTTGTAACTCTATCTCATAATGCTAACACAGCAGCTAATGTAGCATCTGCCATTTACTTGTTTTCACTGTTTTTCTTCCGATCCCAATCCTTGAAGCACAAAAAGATGCCTAATATAACTTAGTGAACCTAATGCCAATAATGTATCTACTGCAGTTTGTATTCTAATTTTACAATAAAGCTCTGTCCCCCATCTTAACCTGGATTAATTCATTTTGAGATAACATATATTAATTATAATAGAGTAATGAAACACATATACACTGAAGAAAGTCATGTTCTTTGCTCCACCGGCACCGAGTAGCTCACCACAAAGATTACCCAACAGCTCGCATGGCCTTCATTCACTAATTCAAAATAACCCTTCCTGCCTGCAGCAGCAGCATAGCTCTCGCCAGCCAATCAAGGGGTAGAGTTCCACCGGCAGAAACACAACGGGTACCAGCAGCTCTTTTCATAACCAGTGATCCGAGACTTGTTAGCAGCCATGTAAAAGCCTCACACACACCCTCTCTCGCTCTCTCCACACACATTCACACTGGACCTTTTACTGGGTACATAAAGAAAATGCTGTCAGCCCCACATAACGGAACAAAAGTCTTCTTAACAGACAATTAGGATTTTCCCTGCTGTTTTTGTCTGCATCCATGCATGCCTTCACTCTTTCTCCCACATTATCCCTATTTTCACTCTGGTCCCCCTCTTTTTGTCAGTGTCTCTATTTTCAACCCCTAGACTGACCATCCTTCAGGCCTGTTTAGGCTGTCAGTTTCTGCTAACACCAAAGCAAAGGAAAATGAAAAAGAGACCAGAAAAGTTTAAACAAAGACCAGTGAGGGAATGTAATGTGGCTAAAGGCAATACAAATATGTCAATGCCATAAAGCCCTGTCCTCATCTGTTCGAACAACACGGGGGTAACGACTTGTTATACAATGTTATTTTGCTTTACTGCTAATATTAAGCTCTAGCATTGCACTAGGCTGGCGGAAGGATTCATTTTATAGTAAAAATTGAAACTGCAAAATCCCAAAAACTGCAGTCCTTGGATGATCCCTTGAGGCTGACACCAAAAGTGAGTGAATCTCTATGAATTCTCAAGTTAAAATGGCCAGCTTTACTTTCAGCCTGTTATACAAATGTTTAGGTCTCTGTAAGTGATTTCCCCCTTTTTAATAAATGTATTTTATATATATATATATTAAGCTATAGCTGATAGCTGTATGCTAGGCTTTTAAGTGTTTGATGAAAAGGAGTGATTTTCATAGTAAATGATTACCATGTGAAAACAGCACACATGACAACAGACTAAAGAGGGATTAAAGTGGATGTAGAGCTTGAGACCGAACACCACATGTTGAAATTAAAGTAAGGATGTGTGTGCCCAAGTGTGTCTTCTCCTCTAACATAGCTTATGTAGGGTTATTGTAAGTGATTCAAGAGGAACATAGATATAATCCTCTGGATGGTGATCGCTACGCTGCAGCACACACACAAGCTTCTCCTGCATTAAGAAGTGAGGCCCTGAGAGTCACAGTTCCACACACACTTGTTTTGTTTTTCTCCTGCTCTCTCCAATCAGGTCCTTTGAAAAGCTTGTGGCTCTCTCCATGTCTTGCTGGGTCAGATTTTGGTGGCCCAGTGAGGCTGGAAAGATGAAGCGCTGAGCCGGGGTCAAAGCATCCAGAGATGACAGACTTTAGAAATCCTGTTTGCCCGATGCCCCTTCTGTTTCATTAGCCACCACCTCCTCCCATCATCACCCCGCTCTAATTTAGATGACGAGCGGACAAGCGGGTGAGGGTGCACGTGTGTGTGTGATGGTGGGGGCGGGTAGAGTTAGGACTGTTTGTTTGTGTGTGCGTGTGCGTGTGTGTGTGTGTGTCCAAGTTTTTTGATGTGTGTTTGTGTTTTCCATCTCCCATCCTGACAGGATTCCTGTGATGCAGCTCTTGCTTTTCTCCCTGTGAACAGCAAGAAGCCCTAATGACCCCACTCTAATTGCACAGTGTCAATATTGTTGCATTTAGATTCCCATAGCTCTCATACAATATGCACAAAGATGGATGGCTCATCAGAACCCTATACGCTGCTGCTCAGCAAGTTGGCCGAGGTGCATAAATGCTGGTATCACGTTGCAGACTGCAGCTTTGGTGAAATCTTTACTTGTGCAGTGTGTTAAATTATATTTATTTCTAGAGGCACCCCTGTTTTTAAACTTCAGCATCTCAAAGTGATGCTGACAAACTATTTCCTGCATTTATTATTTCTAGGCTGGACTATTGTAATTCATTAACAGGCTGTCCTAAAAACTCCTTGAAAATCCTTCATATAGTCCAAAATACTGCAAAATACTAGAATAAGACAGCATATTTCTCCCATATTGGCTTCATTGAATCCAGAAACAAATGTAAAATCCTTCATATAAGGTCTTGAATAATCAGACGCCATCTGTTCTTAAAGACCTCATATAACCATATCACCCTAAAAGAGCACTTCACTCTCGGACTGCGGGCCTACTTGTGGTTCCTGGGATAATAAAACACCCTCTTCTGTGAAACCAGTTTCCAGTTTGAATGTAGAAAACAGACACCCTCTCTCTTTTTAAGATTAGGCTTAAAACTGTTCTTTTTGATAAAGCATTAGGCTGGATCAGGTGACCCTGAATCCTCCCTTAGTTATGGAGCAATAGGTCTAGGCTACTGGGGGATTCTTCACTGTGTTTGTACTCCACTCTGCAGTTAACCATACGCTGTTATTAATGTCTGGATCTCTAAAACTGTGCCTTTTGTCTCGTCCTTATAGTATATGCACCTTTAGGTGACTGTTGATGTGAAATTGAATTGAACCACCGTACAAGGGATATTTTGCAGAAACCAGTTATCACCTCAGACCCTATTCACAGGCCTAAGACACCAACTCTTCTTTTGGCTTGTCCTTTGAGGGTTCGCCACAGAGGATCATCTGTCTCCATCTCAGCCTATCCCTAGCATCCTCTTCTGCCACACCAACCCTCTGCATGTCCTCTCTCACTACATCCATGATTACTCCCTGAGGTCTTCTTCTTTTCCTCCTGCCTGGCAGCTCTCTATTCAACATCCTTTGTCCATTGCATCCACAATCCCTCCTCTGCACACAAACCCTCTCAGTCTTACCTCTGTTACTTTGTTTGCAAACCTCTTAACCTGATGTACTAATTTCTAGTCCTGTCCCTACTGGTCACTTCCAACAAAAATCTCAGCGTCTTGTCATCATATCAACCAGCTCTCACCTTTTATCAGCCAAATTCCCTACATTTAAAGTCCCTACCCTCTCCTGATGACAGAAATTACATTCTGATTGCCTAGAATTAGGAGCGTCATTCCTGCATCATTGCCATAAACAGTAATCTGTTCAAAAGTAGAAATAGAATCTGAAAGAATTCTTTGTTATATGTGACAAATTTTTCGTTTCAAATTCCTCAAACTTTTAATTTACAGTCTTGCATGAACTCTTCAGTCTTGACACAGCCATTCCTACTCTAATCTTACCCCTGTAGCACCTTTTCAAATACTTTTTTCATGAGCCCTGCACACTGATAAAGACTAACGGGCTTAGGTTACAAACACAGTCCGTTTTTTTGTGCGTGCAATCGAAAAGAGTAGATTATTTACAAGGACAGCAATAAAGCCAAGGCAGTGGCAGCGCCTGACATTGAACATTGAGTTACTACTCAATATATTGACTGATAATAGACAGACAATCAATAGAGAACTTTATTAACATCTTCAGTTAGTTTTGAGTGGGATCGTTAAGAGAACTGTTACCGATGGTCACAATTAAACTTTAAAAAGAAACCATAAACTCTGCACTTGTCAAATTAACCCAAATCTATTTTCAGAACAAAGACTCTGGATGCCTGGCCAGCTGTAATGCTGATTCAAATCTCTCTGGTAACATAATTATATCTGCGCTCCCTCTTGATTTGAGGGTCATGAGAAAAATTATAATACTTTTCTGTCTCAAAAGCAAGAAAATTGAAGGATTAAACATTAAAAATCCCTAATCTGTAACTAGCAGCTTGGCCTTATTCTTGCAAAAAAACGCTGTGTGTCTGTGAGAAACTTGTTTCTGAAGTGCACGGATATGTGGGAAGTAGCGCTTGCTGGGATTTATGGGAGATTAAGGCAAACTTTCGCTTTAAGATTAAATATGTGTAATCTTTTAACCAAACAAGACTGAGGGATTAGGAAGACTTCTATGACTAAAGAAATCCCTTATCAACATGACGTGATGCTGTGATAATGCCTTGAAAGAATAGTTTAATCCAGTGTAGTTTGCTTAGGATGACTGGTTGCTTCTGTCCAAAGTCTTCCCCTTTGTGTGAATTTAATTCTCCATTTGGAACCAAATATTACACAAACAGATGTTTATTAGAGCTCAATCAGGTTTAAACAATAAATAGAGTTTGTTAGTTGGTTGGTAAATTCATCCTTTCTTTGAAGTCTTTGACGGTTATAGGTGTAGCTTTATTTATTTTTCAGCAGATGCTATTTAGTGTATTTATATTCTGAAATTGGCACCCTGCGTTGTAGTTTTAATTGTCCTACTGCTTTTCACTGTCTTTTGAAAAAATAGTCATTTTTGTTGCTTCGATGCATTATGGAGTACTTAAACCAAAACCTGCATTGTAAACACACTTGAAACGAATACAGATTAATGTTTAAACTCTTGTGCAGTAATATGTGTTGCACTCTGTAATTATTTCTGATTTCTTGTTGGCCCCTAATATGTTAATGTTTCTCTCTTGGTACCAGCCAATGTAAAAAAAAAAAGTCCTGCAAATGCCCCTGAATTATAATAGGCCTAATGGCAACTACATGTATAAACAAAACAAAGTGACAAAAAATATTCTTAATCATCTGGCTATACAGCTGTTATTTTTTTTATCTAAAATGTTTGGAACAAACAGATTACATAATTAGTTATTTGCAGTTAGTTAAAACATGTTTTAAGTAGGCTGTAAAAATCCATTTTACAAAGATTTTCACCAGCTACCGTTTCTAAACCTAAATGTAGCATCTGCACATTAGCTTAGCTAGTTATTGCTGAGACTTCAAAAATGTAGCTAAAGCTATTTTACTATTTTTTTTCTTGTTTGATAAAATGTAAACATCTGTTTGAATGCTTATCTCTTTATAGAGGAGTTTATTATATTGAATAAATCAAAGAGTAGATTTCCCCCCCAGTTTTCATTCTAGTCTTTCTTAGCTACCCAAAGCCTAACTGCACTAGCTTAGCAGTCTATCTTTTGATTACAATAGATTTTCACAAAGGTACTTAACCAGTATTTGAATTACTTTTTTTTTTTTTACATAAGGATTATTTCATTACATTATTAGATTAGATTAGTAGATATACAAATAAATAAATATGATTTCCTGAAAGTACCTTGGACTTTTAGGACACTGCAGTCTAAAATTAGCTGGCATTCTGTTAGCTTATAATGTTATCTTGTTTTGCCGCTCTTGTCAGCTGTCCACAGTGGGTAGAATATTTCTTATCTGCTGTCAATAACGAATTGTGAGAATATCAAGAATAAATAATCGTCTTTCTGTAGGATTAGTTAAAATCCAAATTTCAGGAGAGAGGGTTTTAGGTGAAGAGGAAAAGGATGAGATGGATGTGAGGAGAGTAGTGAAAATAAAAATATAAATATAAAAAAATGTAAAACGATCAAATGTTTGAAATAGATACTGGTGATTTTTAAAAATTCTAGTTACTTATAACTAATACAACTATTTATCTCCCTACTATTTATTTGATGCTGCTGTATCAGATGAATAGTTGGGGGGGGGGGTGTTCTATCCATATCTGATGATTGCTGCACCCAACAGCAGAATATAGGCACTGTGTGGAAAGAAACAGCAGCGTGATGTCACATGCCAAACTTCACTATATACATCTGCTCAAAATAGCCTCTGTGTGAGCTGACTGTCATAATTGCTTTTTGTCATTTTTGTTAATACGGTGGCACGGTGGTTAGCACTGTTGCCTCATAGCAAGAAGGTCCTGAGTTCAATTCCACCATCAGGCTGGGATCTTTCTGTGTGGAGTTTGTGTGGGTTCTCTCCGGGAGCTCTGGCTTCCTCTCAAAGACATGCACTTACTGGGAAAATAGGTTAATTGGAAACTCTAAATTGGTTGTCTATGTGTTAGCCCTGCGACAGACTGGCAACCTGTCCAGGGTGTACCCCTGCCTCTAAGACAGCTGCGATAGGCTCCAGCAACCCTGAAAAGGATAAGCGGATGGACTTTTGACAACCTATTTCCAGTATACATGCCTGCACATTTGTGGCAGTAGTGTTGCCACTCTATTATACCATATTAACATTAACTGCCTCCTATAGATAATCTATTCAGACTGATGGCTGTTCACATTCCCTTAAGAGCTAATATCTTCTCTTGGTGGTGGGTCAACTCCAGGGGTGTTTAGGAGAAATGAGTGCTTGCAAAGAACTGATGCTGCAAACTAGCAATTCATTAACAGCTTTTTGTGCAGATGTATGTTACACTAATTGATGTATGGCTGTCACACCTGGACTTACGCCATCATTTGTAAAGTTCGTCATTAATGAAAGATTAAAACTATCCAAGTAAATGCAAAGCCAAATAAAAAGCTAGTTGATTGTGGTGTCTGAGTCTTCTTTGTGCAGCTTTTACTTCAGCTGAGGAAAACCTGTTCAGCATCCTGTAAATAATAATACTGAATCGATATTGAAAAGCATGCACGCTCACTGGTCATTTTTGACCTTTTTTCTGCAATATGTCTTGTTTTGCATGTCACAGAGGAGAATATAAATATCCAGATGGACAAAGAAGACATTACAGTAATGCTCAATGGCGCAGTAAAATCTGCTATCATCCAATATTTTAGAGTAAGAGCCAGCCCCTCTGGTGTTGTATGGGGAAGCTTAGGGAATCATTACCATGGCCTCTGCATAACCTCCATAAGTCAGGACAGTGTCAATAACCTGGGCTTTAAAAAATTGATAAGGGTGATCACCCCGCTCATGGAAAGAGCATTTCTGAGCAGCAGACGTCGTTGTGAGGTGATTCTCATATATAAGTCATGGCTTGCATACAGGATGCATCTCTCTGAATATCGCTTCAGGACAATCATCCCCGCCGTGTTGTTTGGGTCTTATCAACATATTGCTCACCCAGCGAGCCCAGACAGATGATTGAGAGAAACTATTAGGCTTAGATCATTCACAGATAGCCCCGTGCACCTTGATGCTTTTCCATTTGAGCAACCTTTAAGCAGAAATGAATGTGACAATTTTATGGCTGATATAATGCAGCGTGCTCGCAGTCTTCCCAGGAAACTCTTGTTAAACAATTATTCATATGTAAGAGCTGGCCTCTTTTGCACTCAATGCAACATACATGACATGTGTGACGTATGTAAATGTGTCTGATCCAAATGCCAATTTGGTGACTCCAGCTGAGTGCTTTAAAGAAATCTTTCCTGTGTGACATGTGGAAATGTGTCAGGGCTGCATTTATTCATGTGAACACTGAAGGGGCATTCCTGTCCGGAGGCCCCGGAGACAAAAAAATGTGGAACTCCCCAGAGGAGAGTGACCTGGAGGACAGACTCACGCATACCAGCTGGACTTGGTGCACATATTCTCTCCCTTCCTCCCACACACACATTGCTTCGACCAGATCTGCTGGATTTACTCCTCATTAACGTCACGGTTGTAACAAGAAGAACTGGACATCCTGTATGACGTGTTGTCTCTGATATAATGTGCCAAATGTTCCAAGCACATGGGTGAATATTGATCCCAAAGCATTCTAGCAGCTCGTGTCCTGCAGCCCTGAAGTGATGAGAGCAATAAATCCAAGAGCGGCGTGTAATTAGACGTAAGACATCTGTGTAAACATCATGAAAAAGGTCTTTGTCATGCAGCAGTTTTTAAAGGGAATAACCAGTGTTATTAACAAACTGGAATTCATATGGTTTCTTGTTTTTTGTGGGATTTTTTTGTTTGGTTTGGGTTTTCTTATTTTCTATTGCACAGCAAAAACAGTTGTTGCAACAGTGGAGGAGAGGTGGCATAGTGAGACGTGACAAAAAACAAAATTGAAGAAAAATAGATCACAGCTTGTGAATTTGTGTCTATTTATTATACATTATACATTTCATAAGTCAGAAATTAACAGAGGGAGTTAATATTTCATCAGAATAAATGCTGGGGCGATTTTTCCCTTGGATAAGAACTATGAAAGGAGGCTCATCGCCAGTCATGTGGTGGTTTCATAATAACTATGAGCTGCTGCCACCTGGAGGATGCACAGGGAAATACATTCATTTATAGTTTGACTTTTACATACATGTGTCCACTTACGCATCTTTCTCATATAACGTAATGCTTCCATGACTCATAAGTAAATGTTATAGTTATGTTGTAAAGACCATGTTGAAGGGGCCAGGTGTCAGATGTGTCTTTTCAAAGACGAATAGAATAGAATAGAATAGAATAGAATAGAATAGAATAGAATAGAACTTTATTAAACCTTTGGGGAGGGTCCCTCAGGGAAATTATGATTCCAGCAGCACAACACCAGTTCACATTAAATTCAAATAAGAAAGAATACCAAGCAGGTACAAATAATTAGGAACAAAATATCAGTAATAACAAGAATTTTAAAGGTAATAATTAAACAAAGTCCAGGAATTAAAGATTTTTTGAAGGGGGGGGTGTCAAAGTAATCAAATGACAGACTGAACTGAAGAACATATAAAGTTACTCTTAAATTTACAGCTACTTTACATCAACCTATTACTCCATGTAAACCTGACCTGAACAGTGTGCAGAAGACCACAAAACATTACTTACTGTTAGGTTCTGGCAGGTCTGTGTATTGAAGTTAGCAGAATCGGCATTATGGGCTTGTGGGTCCAGACCACTTCTATATATCATGAATCAAAGAGCTAACTGGCAACAATCATCCTTAGACCCATATAATGCATTAATAACCCGCTCAGTTCTTCTTGGATGCACATCTTTCTTGCAGCAACGCGGAGTCTCCCAGATTTGATTTGTAGATATAAACATGATAATATTTTACCAAAAAGTGTATATCAACTCCCATTTATTATTCCCAGTTCATTCACAACACAACAAGCAGAGAGATCGACAAAATGATAATTCAACTAAGTCCACTTGTACTGATAGCACCTCAAAAAAGAGAGAAAGAGAGAGAGATGTTGGGAGGAAAACAGTTTATTTAGACTCCCAACAAAGTAAACTCATTTCCTTTAGGAAATGGGAGGAGCATTGAATTAGGACCTGAAAGAAGGAAACAAAAGTCACGCCCAAGGACCAGCCCTTCCATGAGAATACGGTCTGGTGGCATTTTCTAAAGATATATTACCTGTTACCATGACTGCATGAAAAAGAAAAATAATAAAATAAAATAGGTTATATGATGAAAATCGCTTTACTCTTCTATCATTTCATGCATTTTGTGTGTGTAGCTCATGAACACCACCATCATGCATTATATTTTCTTATGGGAAGACTAATTTCTGGAGAAGGGCTTATCTGCTAATAGGATGAGATCGCCAATGTACTGCAAGATACAAGACAGGAAACATGGTGAGCTAAGACTAATATTTATTGCAATTATTCCATTTTCTCTTGGTTTTGTAATCATCAAAAGCGCTTCCTGCTTGACTTGCACTTAATCAGATTCATTTCCCTGCAGGCATCAGTACAGTTTCACTCTGATCTAATCTATACATGAAATTTAATGTCTAAATTAAGAGGAATAAACAGGCAGGCAACATAAGATACGGTGAAAAAGCACAACCCGTATAATTACAATAAATGAGGAACATTTGAGGTCATCCCAGGTCAGTGATTTGATTTGATATAATTTCATTTTCATCACAAGCTGTTGAGCAGTGAAGACAAAGAGCTGGATGCTTGCTGGTGGAGATGCGAGAGAGCTTATATCTTATCAAAAATCTGCTTGTTGGCTTTCTAATTAAATGCTATCATGTTAGCCTTTCAAGCTTTATGAGATTAATGGGTTCACACCTTGTTTCCTCTGCCACAAATGGGCAAAAACATCCTCTGTCTAAAAGCAACTATTATGAATTCATTCATTTAGAAATTCCTCTTTTTCAGCTGTCAACAGAAAGTTAAAAACAAAAATGGATTGATGAGTTGTGCTGAGCATTATCATTTGAAACTGAAGGGTCTTGTAGTACTTTTGTGTAAGATCAGTTGTACCACTAGATGGTGCAGTAAGTTAATGTAGCCATTATTTACCCAGGTAAAGAATTAAAGTGGCAGCAAAAAAGAAATATTACAAGTTAACCCCTTAGCTCCTAAGGTATCATATTTAGTACAAGAGGTTTTGTGAGTTTTTGAGACTTCTTCATCATCAGTGTGATTCTCTCCCACCACACCACTCCTCTGAAAAACTTAAACAATAAATTGCACAATATGTTTTTAAGCAATAAATTATGACAAAAAAATGTTGTATGTAGCAAATATGATACAAATTAAAACTTATATGTCAGGAGCTCCAATAAACACTCCATTTTCCCCCAAAAAACCGAGAATTTTCTGGTAATTGTTTCAAGGTTCATACTTTAAAAGGTTAAACAGCAGCAGGTATGTCTATACAGCCACAGGTAAAACACTGCCCCCTGGTGATAGTCATTCATTTCTGCAGAGGGTAATTCCAAAAAGCACCTTTAAGGCCTCTATCGTTGCATCTTAAGGTGCTTTACTGGTCATTATTAACAATCTGTTCAGCATTATTATTACAAACCCATCTGGAATCCTCAGGATATACATTTACTTAATTGGCATATCCCCCCCAAAAAAAATAAGTAAGCTTTACTGCTCATCTCTTTCTCGCACACACTAGCCTTTCTTCTACTGCATCTGCTCAGCCAACACTGAGTCTTTCACTCCAGCAGCCAGCACAGCGAAGAGGAAGGGGGGGAAGAGGGAGCGCAGATGGAGAGCCACCCTGGGGATGGGGTGGACCAGCAGAACCTCCTTCCTCTTTCTGTTCACGGTTTGCATGATTTCATTGGCCAGGACCGACGGGCGCACACCGTGGGTCAGCTGCCTGGCAATAACTGCGAGAGGACAGATTTGTTTAGTTTTGCCTATGCACCACAATAACAGGAACATTTCAGAAATCTGAACATGTATTCATTCCATGAACCATTCAGTCACCTTAATGCTTCATTGCTACTGTTTTACTCACATTCAGCTACAGGGTTTGGTTTGGGAACAGGTTCCTCTACAGGCGGCGGTTCAGAAGCATTGATGAAGGTATGACTGATGGTGCTGACAATTATTCCATACTCTTCCACTTCAGCTCGCAGACAGTCAAAGAAGGCCTGCGCCGCATGCTTAGACGCGGCATCTGACAGGTATGAACACAAACACGCATAATGATACACTCACAAAAGAAGTGTGGCAAGCACGGAAGAATTCCAAACATACCATTCAGCATACTTTGTTCAATTGTTGTCTGTTTTGTCCTTTGACGCCCACATGTGTATTATTTCATGCTGTGAAGGTGCTTTTCTACTACTGAATAGGCTGAATAGGCTTTCCAGACTCCATAGGTTTTACCTAGGCATACCTAACCATTAACTAGCAATTCCATATATGTTTAAATAATTAGTTAAAGATGATTTAAAATGGAATCACATATAAAAAGTAAAAATGTATTACTTACAAAGATCTTGCTCACTGCTCTTGTTTTTATTCAGTGCTAAGTGTACTTCTAAAGAGTTGTAGTGACCTTTGCCGGGAACTCACATGAACTTCTGAATGGAACAGCCAGTCTGCCCTGGATGCTGTTGACCAGTACAATGTGGCCTGATCGTCTTGAAATCATCATTGGAAGAACACCTGCCGCATTTTTAAAAATATCATTCATAAGATCTTAATAATAACAAACTCAAAGAAATGCTACTGGATTTCTAAGAATGCCAACCCCACCTTTGGCTAGAGTGCTTGGGCCGAAGTAGTTAACGTCCATGATATTTCTGTCCTGTTCCAAGGAGATACTCTGAACCGGCGCCTTCAGCTTCATACTGCTATTGCAGATCAGCACGTCCACACAACCATAACATTCAACCACCTCAGCAATCACGTCCTCCATACTGTCCATATCACTGAAGTCCAGAATTACCAACTTTGGGGCAAATGTCTGTCGATAAACAAGGGTTAGTTTAATTTGAACACGTGTGTAACTGATGGACAACTATGTTTAGATAGACTGAAGCTGTTTTCCTCCTGCTTGGAGGTTTACAGGCTACTAAGCTAAGCTAATCATGAGCTTCATATTAGCGTTAAGATTTTCTTTTAGCTCCATTTTCATTTAACAAAATTTAGTATTCTATTCTTGACTTCATATCAAATTAAAAAGCATTAGAAAGAGGTTATGAGGGTTAACTGAGCTTTTTGAGTAATTCTGTCACCATTCTGTCTTCAAAGATCAAGAACACAGTCCTTAATAAAAGAAAGGATATTCCAAGGATAGCAACCATAACTCTAAGCAGAAAGGTTTCAGCTTTGTGTCATACATATACTAGATTTCATCCCATAAACATCCATGTGCTTGGGCCTGTACATAGAAGGCATGTGGTGCACTACTTGCTGTCTGACATGATATCCTGCTATTGTGTTCTCCAGAGGAAGTGGTGACCTGTGAGGTGGTGAGTGAGCAGGATTATGATAAAGACAAGGACAAAACCTGATATTCTGCTAATTAAGAAAACTGTAAAACTTGAAAAGCCAAGTTGGTGTCACATGTCAATTCCTGTCAGTTATTTTGGTAATTTGTTTTGGTATAGTAGGAGGAGGCTTTGCTGTGTGCTAAGGGTTATCACCTTATTGCAAAAGCTTCCTGCACATAATAACAGACATTAATTTTACTGAAACAGCCATATTAAAAGTTAACTGATAAATTCCTCACCTCTCTGGGGTCAGCATCAGTTGTCAAAGAGTCATACAGAGACTCCAGCTTATCCCAGCCAGTCCCACAAAGGATCAGTCTGGCCCCACCCTTGTGGAAGAGACGGGCACACTCTGAAAAAAAAGATTATGTTCATTAAATGTTGAGTTCAGATCAAAGTAAAATTAAAAAATAAAAACACAAGTTGGATCCCTTACCGGTCCCCACCCCAGACACAGCATCAGTGATCACCACCACTTTGTTTCGTACTAAGGACTTGGACATGAAGTGCAAAATCTCATTGTAGATGTAGTACACGCCTGCTGCCACAACGATCAGCAGGGGCAGCACTATCACCGAGGGCAGGCCCATGTTCTGTAGCAGAGAAAAAAGATGGGTCAGTGTGGGGAGAGTACTCATAAAAACTATAATATAATATCGTATAATATATGGTTTCAAAATATACCAGATGTCCTTTGTGATGTAACCTTCCCAGAAGTATGTACCCCCTCCTGATCTCCAACTGGAAATTTTTCACATGTTAGGTAAATGTGATAACCATTATCCATAAACACTGAAAAAATAGTTAAAGCCTAACAGCATATCTGGAGTAACTAAGTGAAAAACCACATATATTTTCTTTTCTCTTTATTTTATTTTATTTATTTATTTTGCTGTTGTTATTTTACATACAAACTAATATGTTAAATAGAAATGTTGTACATTTGTATTTGTAGGTTAAATTTCTACCTTTAGACAGAGCTAAGCTTGCTGTTTCACCCTGCTTCCAGTCTTAGTACTAAGCTGAGATAATCAGCTGTTGATCCAACTTATAATTTTGCACACATGTGAGGGTGGTGTTAGCAGTCTCTTCTAAACTGTAGCTGAAAAGCAGATCAGTATATACCCTATAATGACAAATGTCATTTGTACCTTCCCTATATTGAAAGACACTTTGAGACCAATATAGTAGGCACATTTGCTTTGAATGTGTTCTTCTGTTATAACTGTGTTAACTGTCCTGGGGTAACAGATTGCATTTGGAGGCCTTGCTACACACTTGCCATGTAAAGTGAGTTTAAGGAGAACAGCTAAATATATTCTGGCCGTGATGCCGCCACAGAATTTTCTTGCACTATGTCACCTCCAGGATAATGTCATAGGATACCCTAAGGGGGGCAGCCAGGGAGCCTCACATTTATAATGTAATATAATTTATAAATAAATTAAATAACCTTACTTTTCCTGCTTTACTTGAGGAAAACACATTAAGGAAACCCCTAAGCCATATTAAAACTGATGATCCAGAGATCCAATTCCCAGCTTAGCCCCATGTTTGGACTGACACATGATTGGAGGTTAAGTCAGCTTGTGAAGTGCATATCTATAGCAACCACACAACAGGCATGCACAAACCTATAATCTGTGTTATTATTGGTACACTTACAGCGCTGACCAGGAGCTAATCCTTCAGCAAGACTGGCCGTTGATGTTTTCAGGGTTTAGTTAGGTAACCGAGGCCTTTCTCCTCCCTCAGTGTCCCTTGTCCATTCACACAGCTCTGTTCTCTGTGTGTCTGACTTGCTGCTGTCCACTGGAACCTACTGCTTATAATAGCCTCTGCTTGAGTCAGCCATTAATACACACATATGTGGTGCGCAGCATCTAAGGCATGTTTCCTTGTTGCCAGCCTGAGGGGATGGACGATAAGTGAGTGTGACTTGCACTTGGTCTTCAGAGAGTTTGCATTGTACTGCTGTTTCAAGGAAACACATTTCCCCAAATTATATATTATTCTGTTGTCAGTTTTTTCAAATAGGGGAAAACAAAAACATATATCAATACATATTTTGAACTGTGTGTTGTTGTTGTGTTGAGCTGGCAAAATTTGTACACAATTTACACAAATCAAGAAAAGAAAACGGGGTTTTCTCATCTGTTTTAAAGTGGTATTAATAGTGGTATTAATTCTATTTTTAATAAAGGATCACATTTGACATTCAATAACATAAGCATGACTATGCTTGCGCCCCCAAGTATAACTAAAACGTTTCATTTACTGACTTCTTTCGGTGGGTGGCGGCAGTGAGCAGTTATCGCGAGAGCACGTAGAATTCCAGGAGCTTGTGTGTATTTGCGCTCTCTCTTCTGTCTTCTCCCCCCTTGCTCCGTTGGGAAAGAAGAAAATAAACCCACTGCTGCTAACCAGGCTAGTTATGGAACCAAGCCCTAAGTACTCGTTTTGGCATCTGTGACTGCCCAAGAGGTGCTCGCCCTGCATACTGCGTTCCCACCTGGGAGGAAAGCACATGAAGCTTTTTGATTTTTTTGACCGAGTCTTTTTCTTTAAAAAGTTGAATACGCCAGCAAGGGAAGGATTTCATTAGCTAGCCTATCTGTGTGCGAGCTAACTGGGCTAGCTTAGCAAGGAGCACTGGATGAACTTCGCATGGACTGAGTGCTGCGAACGGGATAGTAGCCTCCTGTCTGGCTGTGAGCCGCCTTTTGGATTGAGTCTTTCATGTGGGAGTGTGTTGTTACTTAAATGACACTGTTTTCCCGGAGCTCGAAGGCCATAACTGTGTACAAATGTTGCTTTTGCGGCTCACACCATCACGTTATTGATCTGGATACCCATTGGAAAGCTAACAGGATATTAGCCACCTTCTTGCCGCTACGCTTTGTGGTTGCAGGCCATGGACTGAAAGGCATTCATCACTGAAGGATGAGAAGGCTGGCTTGATGGCAGCTAATTATTTATTGGGAGGCAGCAATTGGATACAGCTAAAGCGATAAAAGAAGCTTTGAACGTCGTCCCAGAGCTGTTAAACTCTTGGTTTGGTCTTTTTTTTTTTTTTTAGCTTGACAATGCATCGGTGTGCTGGGGCTTTTTCCAAGTTAGGATAAGAAGAGACGCACAAGAAAACAGCGAGATTGCACCTTCTGCGTTTCCCCACGGAAATTATTCATTTTTTTAAAAATATTATAATTATTAAGAGGTGAAATATAATGTCTACCGCTAAAGAAAATCCCTGTAGGAAATTCCAAGCAAACTTCTTCAACAAAAGTAAATGTCAGAACTGCTTCAAACCCCGGGAGCTGCACCTACTGACAGACCAGGATTTGACCCAGGTAAGAAAAGGGATCAAAAGGCTTAATGATTTAAAAGCTTTTTCTGTCAAAGTGTGTAAAAATAACTTTTTTTTTTTTTTTTTTTAAGAGAGATTTTACTGGTCGCTAAACAAGCTTTGGAGAATTGAGGTTGGCGGTGACAGGCTTGTTGCTATAAAGCTGTTATGTGTTATATTTAAACGACAAAAGGTTGGCACAGCCCTCTTGATGAGTCGAGCTGATTAACGATCACGTCAATAAAGAAACAGTTTTTCTTGGCTTGTGATGCAACCAGTCTCCGAAAGACTTGCGAGACAGCATTGCAGTGTCTGCGTAGAGAAAGTCAAGGAGAAGTGTTTATTTTGGCTGAATCACAAGAACTCTTAGGATTTCTTTACTTCCTTAATATACAGACAGGTGAAAATCTAAAGGGAAAAAAACAATGGTATCCTGTGGGGGGCATTTGTTTAATGGTCACCTATCCGCGGGGCGCCAGGAGTCACTGAATAGATTTTTATTGTCACTGTTACAAGAATAGTATGAGTATGAAAATGCTTCATTTGTGCTATCTCGAGTACATCTCTGAAATGAAAAACTTAGGGAAAAAGTGTTAGCCATGACCTTTATTAAAAGACTAGTTGAAGGAATATGTATTGGAAAAATTGTGTTTGACCAGAGACTTGGAGAATCGGTGCCTACACTGGGACTAACACCTCTTTTCCACGGTGGTTGTGAGCAGTAGTGTTGCTTAGTTATTTCAAAAACCATAATCACAATTATTTTGGTCAGTGATTGAAACATCAGTAAAGCATTTATTCAACTGCGATGAACTTTAACTTCAAGTACAGCCCAATTCAAATGAAAAGGAAGTAAGTTAAGAAAATAATTGGTGTATTTGCCAATTTAGCCAGTCTCACCAAGCCTTGGCTACATGCCTCTTGAAAATCATAAAAGCCCCAAAAATGTAGTTCTGTTCTGATTACGCAAATTTATCATCTTTGGAAGTCGAAATCTCAGGTTAACCAAACATTTGACCGATGGCTCAGCCTTACTGAATAGCAAGTTCTGCATTTGTCACGTTCCAGGACCAGGATGTGTTTGAGAACTGATTGTTAGGTTTAGTTAAAACAAGCTCTTAATTTTCACAAGAAGAGACTCATAGTGGACAGAAGTGAACAGAAGCATTTTACATTGATTTTTTTTCTCTCTCTCTTTTTTTTTTTTTTTTTGAGATAGCCCTTTAGTAGCTCCATCTTTGGGTCCACTGTGGCGAACCCACTACCTAGATTAACGTCCTGTGGAAACAATGATACAGTTCACACCACAGTGGAATAAAACTACAGAAATGCCAAAAAATCAACAACAACAAAAAACAACTCGTATATTCACTGGTTGCTTGTATGATACTTAAACATTACAGCATCACAGCCCCACATGGGTATCATTGAATGGGATTGTGAAGTGAGGCTGCATTCAGTTGAGATCATGTCATGAGCGAGTTTTTTCAGTCCCTCACGCTCAGATCAGTTTAGTCTCTGTTGTATCCTGTAATTGATCCCAGATGATGAGGCCCAGATGGGCCCGTGAACGTGGCTTAAGAGCCGTAACAGCAACGTCAGCATCTTCTTCTGTTGTGCGAGTGTGTGGGGGGCATGCACTTGTTTTCTTTTTTTAAAAAGAGTTTTTTTGGATGTTAACTCTTACACCCCCAAGTCTGGATGGTTTGAGTAACGGTTACATCACTTCCTTTAATCTCCCTGTGACCTGGCCCCCACTCTCTCCCACAGGAACCAGAGAGTCTTACTTCTCTGGCATTCTAGAAATCAGTCTTTGCTCATCTCTGTTGTCCCAGTCGCCCACAAGCTTTGGGAAATGTTTCAGCTATTCAAACAGTTTACAGAGAGCTCAGTTGCATTAGTAAGGTTTGTGAGGATGCTTTCTGGACAGTCTTAAAACCAGTTAGCCCTCTGCACCAGACACCAGGTCATTACTGGCCTAAAGCTGTGTTATGTAACACCATTTAATCAGTGTTAAACTTCTGAGTCTTGTTCAGCAGGTCCAAGATGAAGGTTAGGAGTTATAAAATTGTTCCCAGTGTTGAAACACTGATCCAGGCAGAGACTGAGGGGATGAACTCAACAACCCAGAGAAAAGGAGGCTCCACTAAAGCTGCGTGATGCTGTTAAAACACCATGACCAGCTGATTTGGCTAAGTGAATTTCAGTCCTAAATTAAATAAAGTTATTCAGAGCTCAAAAGCAGCTGAAGATTGCAGATTCAGCTTTGAAACACGCAGCCCGCATTGAAAAGTTGTGCAAAGAGATGAGAACCGAATGTCTGAAGGATAGTGTCCAGTATAAACAATCTCTCGGTTCAGCGCTGTTGGAATAAAAGGTGGGTTGGGGGAGGAGTTTGCCTCAAATTCTTTTGTTACAGTCGGCATGCACCAAAGGAGTTTGTGTGCCCCGACAAGGTCCCCGTCTTTTGTCACAGCATTCAATCTGTGACTTTGTGCTCGCAGACTGGAGCTGGCGGTCTCTTCCCATTGGAGAAAACTGATCGTGTTTTCAGGGAGAGTTGGTGGGAGGCAAGACAGTGATGGAGCATGCAGTCAGGCGAAGGTTTACACACACGTGGGAGACCCGGAGAAAGACGAGCTGGGATGTGTTGGGACTTGAGGAGTGGGAGCAGGAGTCACAGGGAGAGAAAGGAAGTGCGGGGTTGGGAATTAGAGTAGAGCTCCCCACCGGCAGCTGCTCAACATCCCACTATTTGAGCTTATGAGCCAGCCTATAGGTTTAACACGTACCAAATGTTCCAACGCAGTTACTGACTGCAGGCTGCACTACACACCCAACGGAGAGATCATATCCACGGCTCTGTGCCTGTCAGTTCTGTTCCAGTCTTTTGTGTGGAGGATCACTGCTGTGATAGTGGGATGGCTTTCACATGGGTCCCCTGGTGTCACACCCAGCTGCGTTTGTTTTTGTCACCAACAAGCTCAGACAGTGAAAACAGCACCCCCGGCTAAATAAACGTACTTCTCAGAGTATCAGTTAGAACTACCACTTGATTCCTCTATCTGCATTTCAGTTGGAGGAAACACTGCCTCAGTTCAAATTCAGCAAGATGCTTAGTGCTCTCTAAAGCTGCAGCAGCTTTTAGAGAACAGGATATTAGAGTATGATATGCATTTTGGTAGCTTCTGTTACTTGGCATTCCTCAAAACCAGCCGCTGCAAACATTTCTCGAAATTACGTCGGAGCAGACCACGAGATTTTCTGAGCGATGACTGACAAAGTCCAATTGTCCTGTATTGCAAAGGATGGCATGTGGAGGGTGTGTTTGCTTAATCTTGATTCTGTTAGACGAACTGGGAAAGTGGGGTACTTCCTGAATAACAGTTATTGTAAAATAACAGTTCCTGGGTCTTTTGGTGGATAAACCATGATTTCCACCTGTTTGTCAGGCCAGGCTTAAGTTGACCTGTGCCAGGTATCAGCACCAGGAAAAAGTTTTCATTTTCTAACAATGGTTACTGCTTTGTAAATTTGTACTTTTACGCGTCTTTAAATTATGCTGTTGCTGTGTTAAGAATGAAGCAAAAAAAATAATAAAATAAAGTGAATTGACTTTTTTCTTTTTGTTTTATTTAACTTGCTCCAGGCCATTGGACCAATGCAATATGTTGAGCCCTGAAAGTTACAAGCTTTAAGTAAATGTAAACTGCTGTTAGCTGTTAGCTGTCTCAATAACCTAAAAAGGACGCTCAAATGGAGTTGGAGTCTGTTTGTCTAGCTTTAGACTAAAATAAACAAACTAAAACTAGTTGGGAACCGCCAATGCATCTCTCTTATGTTTTTTTTTTAAATTTATTTTTCTCAACACCCTATCAGAAAAAATCAGTACGGCCATAGTTATTGTGGTATGCAGTCGAGGCCTTTTTGCTTTGTTAAAATAAATATTTTATTTATATATATATATATATATATATATATATATATTTTTTTTTTTTTTTTTTTAGTGTCTTCTGTGGGGAAGCAGTGCTCGAAGAAACATTTAGAGAGCTTTTTAACGATAACCCATGTACCTTTGTGCAACAGTGATGGTGAAGCCAACATTCTGTCATCTGTGTCAGTGATTGCTCATTTTGCATGTCAGTGAAACTCATCACACAACACTGTGCAGTCAGTGATATAATTATGTTTATGCTGCCAAGCGGCGGCACAATTATAGAAATGATTAAAGGTTTGTCCAGGAAGTACTTTTAGGTCCTGTTAGACAGCAGTTCTGAGCTGAGAACAGAATGAATAGTTGCACAGCAGGAAAAGATGTCAGCACCTCTGTTGTGTGTTAAAAGTAAGTGATCACAGAGACTAAAGCCTAAGTTAAGCTGGATTTACAGCTGCAGACGGCTACCACGTGGGTTTTATTTTGTAGGTGAGAGCTGGATTCCCTGTGTTGTCACCAGTCCAAAGATAAACTTAAGTTTCTATCCTCAGGTAGTATCTGGACAACCACTGCAGTCTAAGGGGGTAGTGACAAGTACACTATGGGAGGCATGCTTCGTGACCGTAGCTGTGCCTTAAACCCTCAATGCACTGCTACAAATGCAATGTTTACACTTTCCACATCCGTGTTGTTGCATGACAAGAATTTTGCGATCTCCTTGTGTACATGTCTGTATGTGCAAACAAATCAACGCTGGTCACGTGAATGAATAGAACCACATTAGGAGTGTCTAACTGTATGAAAATCTGAGCTCTTGACCCCAGATTTGACCTGTATCACACCTACCCATGCTAAATATCCTTTATACTAGGTTCAGCCCACCAAAACTCCCCTAAGTGGCATGCCAAGGCAAGTTGAACGAGGCACATATGGATTTATGGTAGGCATGCAGTGACATGGAGGAGAATTGGAATAACACGCTAGCAGTTGGATGCATTTACTTTCCAGAAAAATCTTTTTAGGTTGGGTTCTTTTGAAGAGGTGGGAGAGTGAGTGCTTGTATGCGAGACGCTTGTTAATGAATAATGTTTAAAGCACAGAGACCGTGTGACACAGAGTTTATGCTTGTCATTGCTGCACTTGAGCCAGCATTTATGATGTCACTTTTGGCCCAGAGTGTGGCGAACCAGAGATGGTCTTGATCTGCTCTTCAGCCAATCGATTGGTTGCAGGACGGAGGGGTGTAAGAGCCGCACCTTTTCTCTGGGTGAACTGAATCTGCTACAGTTCACGCTCCATGCCTTTTTAGTCAAAATGAAAATAGTAGTACACGTAGAAAGCTAATAGTTGCAGCATATTAAATCATTTTAATTTTTTGTATTGAAATCATAGTGGCAGACTCCGAGCCAACTAGAATGAACCAAATTCTTCTGATGCTGAAGTTCTGAGGAATGCAGCTAGTGGTGTCATTGATAATAAGTTTAATGTTGTTCCACAACTTGTTGTTTGCACCCAATATACACAATTGTAGCTGATGCGAATTCCCAACCCTTATCCTCAGTTGGGCTTTACATACACGATACACAAATAATTTTTTTCAGTATTCAAATGCATAAAACGACAGATGATAAAGCTGGCTTCACATCCAGCTTCATCTCAGTTTAGTTGTTTCTACTAGCAGACAAAAAACTGATCACATTTGGTGTTTATATAGAAGTTCTGTCCATCTTTTTCATTGAGGTACTTTTCAGTCAAACACGCCATCAGTCAGTTTGTCATATGAATCTCATCTACTGTGGTCACATGGGTTTAAAGAGGCACTGAAGCGTGTTGTCATCATATAGAGCTGATTACATCAAAAGACACGCAAAGCGGTTTTGTGTATAAAATGCAATGCATGAAGAGAGGCAACATCCAAAAAACCCCAAAAAACCTTCTCCCTCTCCTTCCATCGCCTTTATTTCCCACTCTTTTCCAGCTTTAATGATTACCTTAATTGCTGTTTTTTTTTTTTTTAACTTCCTCTTTCTTTTTACAGGCCAAACCTATTTATGGTGGATGGCTGTGCTTGGCCCCTGAAGGAACTGACTTTGACAATCCTATGCAGAGATCTCGGGTAAGGGCATTTGTTGTAGTCCTGCATGTTGCTCTATAAAATGTTCGTACAATGTACTGTATGGGCATTAATGCTTGCATACCTACGTCCAGTTACCAGAAATGCCCTGAAAGAGGAGTACTGAGTATGATGCCTCTAAGTCGATAAAATTGAGGCTAGCCACTAATACCTAATTTCTTCTCACAGAAATGGCAACGGAGATTTTTTGTGCTGTACGAACATGGCTGTCTGCGCTTTGCCCTGGACGAATCGGTGAGTAAAGGATGTTTTTTTCTGCTTTCCGTTCTGTATGGGCGTGGAAGCCAGGCTGTGAAGGTGAACATCAAAATTGTTTTAAATCTTAAAGTTCAGGGCATAGCAGGTGTCCATGTCTGCGTGTTGTAGTTGTACAGTTTAGGGGTAGTGTAATTTCTTGGTATGTGTGATTCCTACTTCAAAAGACACTGAAAAAGTCAGCTTGCTGTGACTGAGGCTTGTGATGCAGGGCTTTGCTGCTGAATCAGTTTTCACTGAGTTTCACTCGACCCATCAGGGCTTTCACTAACACTGTCACTCTTCTTTCTTTAGAGGAGCATTTCCTACAATAACTGTTGATCTTACTTGATTATACTCTTGTGTGATGTCTATACAGATGTTTTGGAAACTGCTCATTAAGGCTTTGCAATATGGTTAAAAACAACCCTCCTATATCAGTATACTTAAGAGAAATGTGACATTTAACATGATTATATGTCAGGACAAAAAAGTTTATAAAGACCGGCGTGAGCTATGTAAAAAGTGGTGCAGATGTGAAGGTGATGTGCTAGCTGGAAGATGACTTTGTTGGCATTTGTTGTGAGAAGTGAATGACACTGTCTCTGCTGCAACTGTGTGGGAAGCTGCGGCTGGCAACAGTGATTATGTTACTGAAATCAACCATAAACTGTCTAGACAGACCCGAGATTCAGTATAACAGTTATTGAGATGTTGTACACAGTGTTTGATGCCACAGAAAATGAAAAACTATGCTTCTCCTCTGCTAAGCAGCTACAAGACTGGCTAAAATAAAGGCACTCGAGCCAAATTTGGTATTGTGTTTGTCAGTTTACCTGGGTATTTGGCTCCACAGCGTAAAAGATTTTGGGGTATGCAACCTGACCGGGATAACAGTATGCGTAAGGTGAAAAGTTGGCTTGAACAGGATGGAGAGTAAGAGTGGCGTTCACGTTGATGAGGAAACAGGTGGGGGGAAAGCAGCATAAAAGCACAGATGGTGGCTGTAAGGGAACGTTTTTAAACTGTTTCCCCTCACCAAGTTAAAAAAAAAACTTTGTTTTTTACTTAGAAACTTGGAGGAATTATATATTATAATTGCACCACGAAGCAAAAAGCAACAGCAGTGCATACAACAAACATAAGCTACCCACAGACCAGCTGATTTTAACACAGCTGCAAAGGCAACTTGTTATTGGTTAGCAATTGAGAAATGTTAAAGCGTGAAACATTTAAATGCAAGCAGAAAGTAAGCTTTTCAGTCAGCATTTAAAGCACATTCAGTGTTAGGAATAGGGCTGCACGATTTTGCATAAAATGAGAATCACGATTTTTTTTGCTTAGAATTGAGATCACGATTCTGTCACGATTTTCTTTTCCAATATAAATATGTATTGCACTTATTAACTGCACATCAACTTCGTAACAGTTGAGACTGAACATAAAAACAATAAATAAACATAAAAACAACAAATGTCTCACATTTTGTCGTTGCCGCAAAATGTTGTACTGCTTGAAATTCCGTCTCCACCGTTGCTCGACACTGCGAGCAGGTTGTGCAACAATAGAAAAATAGTTGCGGGACGGCACTGTGTAGCGTTTGTCTAGGGTGTTGATCATTTTCCTAAATCCCTCGTTTTGCACAGTGTTGATGGGAGCCATATCTTTGGTCAGGTGATAAGTAATAGCCTCCGTAATTTCTTTGTGCCTGCGGCAGTTCGACGGGTATAGGGAAGCGCTGTATAAGGTTCCCGTTATTGATGTTTGGGTGGCTGACCGGGACGGATTTTCTCCAGTCACTTTCTCGTCATCCCTGACGTGCTCTCCGTTGTTTTTTCCCTGCCAATTTTAGCAGCCAGCTTCTGTATCACGTGGTATAAGGCTCTGCCCTTGTCATTTGTTGAGCAGGAAGAGTGAGCGCTTGTTGTCATGCAGATTACGTCCCGGATCAAAATGTGGTACAATCGTCGTCGTCTTTTTTTTTTTTTTTTTTTTTTTTAAATCGTTGTCATTTGGAAATGAGATCGCACATAAGTATGAATTGAGATCGCGATTTTCTAACGATTAATCGTGCAGCCCTAGTTAGGAATATGATCTTTTTTTCTTTTTAAACGTTTATAAAATAAGAATGTAACTTGTCCACTAGACAGCTAATTATTTCTGTCCTCACTGGTTGAAAATACTACTCCAATAAACTGCTTATTAGTATTTCCCTTAATATGCAAGTAGGGCTGCCACAAACGATTATTTTGATAGTCGACTAGTCACCGATTATTTTTGCGATTAGTCGACTAATCAGATCATGCATCCATTGGACGTACAGCGTACAGCTTATTGCACCAGCATGCATCTGCTCTTATATAACTATCATTAGCTTAAAGCTTTAAGTGTTTAAGGTATGTGCTAACTAAAAATAACGACAAGATGATAGTTTATTAAATTTTAATGAAATTTGCAGATTGTTTCGGTGAAGTTTAATAAACTCCTTGCTATCTAAAATATAACGGGACACCAAAGTATATTCTCCAGCATCTCACACTTCTGATAATCAGCTGTCTGCTTGACGTTTGTGCAGCTGTGTAAAAACTATAACTTTAATCTCAGCCAAACCGATTTACTCAGGAACAAATAAAATACTAAAAAAAAAGCCAAACAATAAAATTTTTAAGTTATCTAAGTGACTCATATATCATGTTTAACCTGAGTAGCGAAAGACGGCGGTGGGTTTGAAAACGATTTGCCGGGAGTCCGGTGTTCTCCCGGGCTAGTGAGCCTTGCCCCCGGCTAGCTATCGAGCTAGTGGGTAACAGACGTCTCCGAAAACGTCGGAGCGCTTTTGAAAATATGTGGTGTCTTGATAAACTGAGCAGATATTTGAGGTTTACACAGCTACATTCTCGCCTGAAAATATGTGAAACCTTTATTTTGTGACCCAGAAAGATTAATAAGAGTAATATTAAAACTAACTAGCTGCCGCTATTGTTGGAAACTGAGCTGGGCCGCGCTATGAATTCTGGGACAGAGCTGCTACTTCTTCTTCGGGGTTTAACGGCACCTGGCATCCTTGTACATGCAGTGCTGCCATCTTCTGTTTCAGTCCGTTATTACACTCTTAAATCCTACTACTTATTCCTGCGTCTTTTGTGATCTTACAAAGCTTCAAACGATGCGTCGACTATTAAATTAGTCGTCGACGATTTTGATAGTCGACGTAATCGTGACTAGTCGACTAATCATGGCAGCCCTATATGCAAGGCAAGTTAGTTTTTGGGGGGATTTCTGAGTGTTATGCAGCCACAGACAGTAAGCATAGTGGAAAAAAGACTGAAACTGTTGTATAAACGCTGTGTTAGAATAAACTGAGTTCTAATCATTTACAGGAACAATGGAAAACTCTAAAAGATTCTTAAATCAATCAGTCAATATTTGTATGGACGGTTTTTCACTTCATCCAATACATTGTGCTCAGTTTAGACCCCATGCTTGCTTGTGTGTGTATAATGACTTTGATGCATGTTGTGGATAAAGCATGCGATAACAGTATCGCATGCTTTATCCACATGCGATAAGCACTTCATATGGTTTGTTGCTGCGTAGTCAAAAGTAATGCAGCTACTAAAATCATGTGATGTGGCTTAATGATTTCTGACTCCCACATTTCCAATTTTAGACGTTCTCCTAGGAATTTTGCTTGCTTCGCTTGCTTCTGCTGTGCAGCAGAAACATTTAGAGTGTTTTATTGTTTGTAGCGTGTTCTCAGTTCTGGGAATGTGGTCTTGATACTGAAGGTTGATTAAAAACACTTAGCAGTGCTGAAAATCTCAAACCGCATTAGAAACTTTCCTCACTAGTTCATGGAGGAGCGAATAGAACTGAATCATTTCATTGAAATAAGTAAAGGTGCATGTTTAATGTTGTGGAGACTTTGAGTTAAACATTTACTCTCTATAGCTTTTTTCCAAGCTATAGAGAGTAAAAGGCTGGGAAGTCTCTCCTGCCCGCTCTGAGCCTGCGCCTTGTGCTAGTGTAGCGCCAGGGGAATGCGACACGGGTGACCAAACCCATACCAGCCGATCAGGCTGGAGATTAGGCTGCTTGTGAGTAAACACTGGGGGCCGCACACTACCAACCAGCCTGCCGGAAACACAGAGAGTGACTTTCTCATGTATCCTGTAGAAATCATAGGTCACACGAGTGTTTACCTTTGCCTTTCATCTTTCTTTTTGTGAGTGAGCAGGACAGTGAGGGGGAGGGAGATGAGCTGACTTTACATCAGCACATGGTGAATCTCTTTTCTGTTGCCAGTGATGACAATGGGAGGAAATGTGGTGCTTGTGAGCGTGCGTGTGCACGTTTCCACTGTGTAATGTGTTTCCAGCGACACCCAGGCTGGTGTGCAGTTGTTTTCCTCTCATTGTAACAGTGATTCCAAAACTGTCTGCCTCATTGTCTTTTGGTCTTTTCATCTGCTCCACAAGGCAGGAAAAGTGGGTCAGGGAAGTGGCCGCTTTGTGCTCTAGACCCCTGAAGATAGGAACTCTCCAAGCCCTCGGAGCTTATGACAACCGTTACTGTTTTCAAACTCATCAGGCTCATCGTTGTTTACAGAGTAGCTCAAGCCACCAATGGAGGGTTGAAATGATGTGATTGAGTTTTGATTATAATTATGGTTCACACTCATTCAGTCAGGTGGAGATGCTGTGTAAGGTTTTACATTTTGTAAAACTATTGACCAATAATTTGCACTGTGTAGTCATAGGGTACTATATGGCATTCTTGACTATAAATAATACTTTCTAAACTGTAGACCACTTGTTGCATTTGAGCAGCAGAATGCTAACCCTTCCTCTTCTTTATTCTTCCTTGTTGCTGCTTCTCTGCTAAACAGACAAGACAGATTTTTGACACACACACTTGCAAAGCCAAGCCAAATGTATTTATAAAGCACTTCAAACAGCAGCCACTAGCCAAAGTGCTGAACATGTGCGTAAAGACTATAGAATACAGCGCTGTCTCTCTCCGTCACTGTAGAGCTCAGCAGTATGACTAGAAAAAAATCCTTCGAATTGCCACAGTTCCTCCAATGTCTGAAACAAGCTGTTTAGTTGGGAAGGACAAGTAAACATTTGGAGTGACTGGAAACCTGACTAAAATCCTACCACACGCCGGTAAAATTTAAAAAAAAGAACAAAAAACAAGACCACGCAGAGTGAAACTCGCCCCAAAGGGCAAAGGATAGACTAACCTTTGATGTTTTGTTTTTAGTACAATATGATGACATCCTGTTATGCTGTCGTTATGCTGTCGTTATGATGCCGTAGAGCGTAAAGTGTGCTCTCCATGCCCTTTCGTATGATATATTACTCAATATGGTTTCTTGAAATTTTTTCAAGGTGAACTTTGGGCGCTGACAATGAAGGTCAAGGTCAAATACTAAGCCAACCTAGGTATTCATGTCCTCCCAGGCCTAGTATATTATCTCTTAAGGTTCTGCTGATTTTTCACGTTCGGCGTGACCTTGACCCACTGTTCACACTGATAAAATCAGGACTAGCTCTTATTGGTATCTACCGTCACACAAAATTTGAAAATGATATCTAGAAAACTGCGGACACTAGACTGCTAGCAAACAGACAGAATCGATTACACACTCCTTCCCTTCAAGGGCAGAATAATAATAACTAATGTTAATTAATATTTTAGACAAGAATTAGTAACAAAATATATATCGTTTTTTTTTTTTAATGTTCTGGCTATTTTAATATTCAAAAATCAAGCTCTGCTCGACTGTTTAGTTCCTCTTGCTTTACAGACACCCACATGTAAGCAAGCTTTATTCTGATTGGCTTCTCCACACAAACACAAACAACAGGTAACACAGGCAGGTTTCTGTGCTCACTGCCAGAACTGCGTGTTGGAGACGACCACTAAGAGTATCCCCTTTCACTGAAATCTCAGGGATTAAAAGGATTAATTGGACTTAACTCTTTGGCTGCGTTTAATATGAGCGTCTGCCACTGGAACCGTGTATATACTGTATATAAGATAAAGTAAGAGGGAAAACGATGGGTTTCCTTGAATCCCAAGATCGTTTAACTTGGAGCAATGACGTCGTCTGATATTTTTCGCCATCTAGGCAGCAGTCTATCTGAAGCAGTACACCCTTAATGCTGAACTATTTTCTCCATGAAAAGAGGGAAAGATGCTTTTCTGTCTAATGCAGCATTCCTCCTTTAATGCCCTTATTTGGTGAACTGCAGTGTACTTGCAGCTCCGGGACCATACAGAGAAAGAGAAAAGGAGCACTAGCCCCTAAAAAAAAAAAAAAAAAAAAACAGGGGAAAAAAACCCACAGAGGAAACGTCAGATATGCCCCAGACCCAGACATTCCTCACACACAGCCTGCCACAGTAAGCACCCTGCTCCGCTGATGCTGGCCCATCATAATGCTTCCCATACTTGAACATCACTCTTAAACAAGTAAATGAATGGAAAGTGAGACATTTTTCATGAAGATCTAACACAGAGTGGGACCACCCTGAAAGCTTTTAGGTTAAAAGGTCAATGACCATGAGAACACGCTGAAGAAGAGGTCGGGAGGTGACCGCTTTAATCCAGAGCTGCTTCTGTTTTACATCATGTTTTAGAAAGGGAAACAGTGGGATTACTGTCACCAGTGCTGTTAGAATAACCCACTCTAGCACATCTCAATCAGTTCATGGTTGTTTTAACATTTAGGCTTCTCTGTGTTAAAGGTTTTGATGGTGGGGAACTGTATCGAGGAACAAGCAGCACATAAAACAGCAGTCTCTCTCCAGAGCCTGCTGTGGCGGATTTGCCTTTGGCTCTGCCTGTAAAAAGCCTCCTGGAGGATTTATCATTTATGGAGTGGGTGTACTCCACTCAATTCTAAAGCTGGCCCACTTATTTTTTCATGCCGTTTTAACAGTTTTCTGGAAAGTTTACTGTTGGGCTGGGGCTGTAACATAAAATGTTTTTTTTAAATACAGATTTTACCTAAAAGACGCGTCCATTTTCTTAGCATGAAGCATTTTACTTGACAGTCTCGTGTGGGTTGTATTGTTTGAGTGCCGTTTTCTCTCAGTGTTGTTGTTTCTTGTGTCGTGTCAGCCAGAGATCTCGAGAGGACTGTATGAGAAAGTCGTTTCTTTTAATAATACCCCATAGCCAAGCTAAAATTAGTCACCACATGGAAGACGGACACAATTGGAGGATATGGAATTGGCCTGGTTTTGTAAAAATCAAACCCAGGACAATTCATTTGTTTTTCAATAGTAGCCTTGGCAGATACATCTCCTTTGTTTTGGTGCCAGTAGCCGAGGGCAGTTTCTAAGCAACAAGTTGCCTTTATGCTGTCAGCATCAGCTGGACTGCAGTAGTTCATGCTCCACCTAGCAGCAACAAATTACAGTAAAGCCACCTTCGGGCACAGTGAACAGCGAAATCAATCTTACTTACTGGATCAAACACCAGTAAATATATTACAAGAAATCCAGTTTTAACAAGTTTGCTTTTCCTAAAAGTCCACATGCTGAACACATTAAAAATAGTAAGGCTGCTGAGGACTTTGTTCAATAAAATATTTTACAGTCAGTATTTGCATAGGAAAACAGTAAGGCCACTGTATTTCAGAATTTTCAAGGGATTTTCTAGCTGGCAGGAAAACCTTCAGGAGTCATCGTCTAATTTTGGGTTTGACCCTCTTAAGGAGGACATGAAGCACTAAACATCCATCCATTCGCTTCTGCTTATCCTTTTCATGGTCGCGGGGGGTGCTGGAGCCTATCCCAGCTGTCAAAGGGCGAGAGGCGGGGTACACCCTGGACAGATCGCCAGTCTGTCGCAGGGCCAACACAAAGGCTAATTTACATCATCATCAACTCTGTCTGTGAAGCTGGATTTAAGAAATAAGTGCTTAATGTTAAAGTTTCAAAAGCATGTTTAGTGCCATCTCCTGTCAGTACTGAACGTAATGTTGTCATGTGGTTTGGTTGGTTGCAGCGAATAGACATTAGCTTATGTTAGCTAACCGGTGAAAGAATTGATAACTCAGAGGAAAATAAGGAGACTATAACTAAAAATCAGTTTAAATGGATCACTTTTGTGCTGCCCCAGGCTGCAGCAATGAGTTTTATGTTAAAGCTGAGGATATACTGTCCACTTTCACTGTCTCTTTAGCAGTAAGTGGCTCTACGGTTTTTGGCTAGCTGCACTCAAACGGGAAAATCCAGCTATTATCTGTAATGTTCGGGTTTGTAAAGCACTTTATGAATGAGATCTGTATAGAGGAGACCCTGTTTGAGTCACCAGACCGACAAGCTGGAGTTCACACTCCAGCTTTACCTCACCAGGCTGGGTGTAGCGAGTCGTGCAATCAGCCAGCAAAGCAGATATTCGCATGATGCAGTCAGCGCTATTTTATAAAATATTCTCTTTTTTCCCAACACAACACAAAGTTTCCTGCATAACAGGTTACTACATGCGTATCACACCAACAAATCACTAACTTCTAATATGAAGTACTCTGTCGCACCCATCAAACATTTTTTTCCTGCAGACATGCTGCTGATGATTCCCAGTCATGCTTCGGCAAGAAGCGTAGTTATGTTTGCAGTGTGGTGTACTTACGTATGTAGTAAACAGTTTGGATGTGTTTGGGCAAAGAGAGATTATTTTATTGCATAAAATAGCACTGATTGAGGCTGGATCCAACAGAGGGTAAAATCCAGGAGTTTTGCATGCTAAATTCCCAAATTTTATAACATTAAAATATAGCAGAGATGCAGGCTGCTAGAGCTGATCAGAGTCTGCTTGGCCTCAGCTACTAGGTTGTGGCCTAGTTACTATTGGGTGTGTGGGTGGAGCATTTTTTTATGTTTCATTCCTTCATTCAGATCATTAAAATCAGGTGTTTGAATCACTTTAATGGCCACAGGTGTATAGGACGAGTATGAAACTCAGTGACCTGGCAGTATAAAGGCCATAAATGTCAATAATTGCATGTTGAATGAGTAAAAATGTTCAAACTGAGCAACATTACATTTATGTGTTTCTTTTGTTGTGCTGCACCAGAAAGACTGTGTTCTTTTTTTTGGTGCAGACCCATAAGTCTCCACCCATCAAAGGGACAATATTTCTGTTCCTCAGCCTTAAAGCAGAGATAAAACATTCATTCTTAAAACTGCTGCTGCTTTTTTGTGGACATGGTACTCATTTTTCTATTTTTAGCTTCTAAAAATTGACAGCACAGTGTCACAGTGGTTAGCACTGTTGCCTCACAGCAAGAAGTTCCTGAGTTCAATTCCGCCATCAGGCCGGGGTCTTTCTGTGCAGTTTGCATGTTCTCCCCGTGTTTGCGTGGGTTCCCCGGGTACTTCGGCTTCCTCCCACAGTCCAAAGGCATGCAGTTAGTGGTGATAGGTTAATTGGAAACACAAAATTGCCCATAGGTACGAATGTGGGCGTGAATGGTTGTCTCTCTGTGTTAGCCCTGTGACAGACTGGCCTGTCCAGGGTGTACCCTGCCTCTCGCCCTAAGACAGCTGGGATAGGCTTCAGAATCCCCGCGACCCTGAAAAAGGATAAGCGGAAGCAAATGGATGGATGGAGAGTTCTTAAAAAGTCCTAAATTTGATTTTATAAGGTGTGCAGCAGCCCTGGAAGTTGTTGCTCAATAGATTATTCTGCTCTACCATTGGCCACTCATTAATCTGTAGTTTTTCTCAATTAATCAATAAATCATTTGATGAATATAAATCCAGAATTAACAGAAAAGTGACTGAAACTATGAAAACAGTTGCTGGTTAGATTAAGGAAACACACATTAGTTGGAGCTCTAAATCTGCCCCACATAGATGGCGGTGGAGAAAGGACCTCACAAAAGGAGTTTTTGGTTTCCTGAGCTTAGTTGTTTGTTTCGTAGAAAAGTTGAGTCAGAAAGTACTGATGCAGAGAAGAGATTACTAGAGTACACCGACTCAGAATTGTTTTGCACTTCTTAAAGCGCTGCTGGGGTTCAGCTTCTCTGATCACAGCAAATATCGTTCGATTTATTAATGTGGCATTAGTCTTGCAACCCTGTGGGCTTGCACATAGTTGTCAGCCATTTGGTCCTTATTTTCACACATGATCGTTTTTCTTTCTATTGGAGGAAATTCTTCCACAGCGTCTCAGTTCTGAGGTACGACGCCATGTAATTGCCATATTTGGCAGGCCCTAGGGCTTTACAGATAGATCTTAATAAAGTTGGATCTGTGTTCAGTGGCCTTAAAAGGAGCTGGAAAAAGACCCAGCACCTGTTTTACATCTGTAGCAGGCACAGTGCAGCAAAGGCTGATAACAGAGCGGCAGGATTCTGAGAAGGTCGGAGAGGAAGTTTGGGGGGTTTTCTCGACATTAACGAGACAGTACAGGTCCACACAAAACATACAGGGAAGTGACGTCAGAGCTAGGGCAGGGCGATATGACCAAAAATATTTATCACGATATACATTTGAAAATTTGCGATAACGATATAACTGACGATGTAATTGACACTAGACAAAATACTTTACAACTCCACAACTTTATTAATGCAAAAAAAAAAAAAACATCAATGTATTTTCACTTAAACAAGCAGCTGGTTTTTTTTATGTGCATTAAAGTTATTTAAAAATTTAACAGTGCAAATGCAAATTCTTTGCTGACAGTTTAACCAAAAGGCATTTCCAGTGGAAATTGGCCGACATATCCTCAGCATAACCATGTATAATATCCACAAAACTTAAAAAGAGGTTATACACACACAATACGGTAATATTATGTTGAAGCACCGTACGTATCACTCCGCCAGGCGCCTGCCTACAATAGCCGTAATGCTCCGACAATCCATCAAGCGGTGCGGCTTCATAGCTTAGCAAAAACATTTGACAGATTTTCGAGCGCCGTGTACATAAAATCGTTTCGAGGTCAGTAAACACAACCAGAATTCATACATAAGGCACACGGGATCATAAGGGGCACTGTCGATTTTCAGAAAAATCAAAGGATTGATTTTAAGTGTGCCGTATTTTCCAAAAATCACAGTAATAACGACGGCCCGCTAGCATGCGCTACCAAAAATAGTGCTTTGTTGTGTATCTGACGGACGAAAGCTAAACCAGTTCCACACCACTGAAGTTGCAGCATTTTTACAAACCAGTTCTGATTCATCTGTTTCATTCAACGATCCGCTTTCGCCCTTCTCGTTCTGCGTCGCCGCCATGTGCGTATGTAAACAAAGGCACTGCGCATGTGCGTTTCACCCATATTCTATCGCGATATTTCATTTTCTTATCGTTGCCCAACAACACAAACGTTATACCGGTATTACCGTGAACAGCATGATATGGCCCTAGTCAGAGCTTTGACTGTGGTTTGTGCTTTGTGGATCAACCATGACGCTGAAAGCTATCAGTCTCCATGCTACAAACAGCTCTGTTCTTCACTGAGCATGCTGTTACCTTCACTTTTCACTCAGTGTGCTATAACAGAACTCAACTCGTTACCATGGTGACGTGGCGATAGCAGCCGAGGGTTCGTACAGTATGACAGAGAGCTCTGAAGCATGTTTTCCTTTGGAACGTGATATGAGTATTTAGCTGGGCGAGCACACCACACATTTGTTCTCGCTCTGTTTTTAAAATGAACAGGTCTTAGGTCTCTAACCTAACACTTCCCTTCGCTTAGCTATGTGACACACAAGCATCTAAGCAAATATGGAGGCTAATTTGTAGGTCTGTGCTGAGTACCATACATGCATGTTAAACATAATGATTTCCATGAAGGAGATAGTAGAGATCTTTCACATGTCACATGCAAAAAAAAAAAGTAAAACAGTTATCCCATATCTCCAAAGTGAAAACTGGATACCTACACAGTGTATAAATATCCAAATATTTGGATACGTCTCTGCTCATTTTTTCATATTGTGTCTTTTCTAGCCAAGCACGCTCCCTCAGGGCACAGTCAACATGAACCTCTGTACAGACGTCATTGATGCAGAGCCCAAGACGGGCCAGAAGAACTCACTGTGCATCATCACACCCGACCAGGAGTACTACATCAGAGGAGAGAATAAGGAGATCATCAATGGGTAATTTGTCCAGATATGATTACTGATGGGTTGTCACAGGGTTGGATGCTGATGTCTGATATTCAGAAATCTTTGGGCATGTGTGTTTGTGCACACACACACCTGCAGGTGGAGTGAACAGCTGATTGTCTACCCCCGAACCAACAAACAGAACCAGAAGAAGAAACGCAAAGTTGAGCCTGCCACCTCCCAGGTAATCCTCCTCACAACACAAACGTTCAAAGGTCAGGATCATGCGCCACCTTCTTTAGGCCGTCATTTTTGACTTCATTGTGCGTTCACATCCAGGAGCCGGGTCCAGCCAAGGTAGCAGTAACTGGGTCTGGTATCCCAGAAGCGGAAAAAGTTCCAGATTCAAGCTCCATCATCTGGCAGGAAGAACTGAACCAGAGGGAGGCTGAAGGGGCAGCAGTCTGGACTGCTGCTGAGCTACCTTCAGGATCACCACTGCCCCCTACAGGTAAGGAGGAATAACACATTATAAATAAGATCAAAGGTGATATTCAAATATACCAAGTGAAAAAGACACCACATTTAAGTTTTTCATTAGGCTTTACCCAGCCAGTTGTTTTCTAGATAATGGGTTGTTTATTATTGAAGAAGAAATTAAAGCAATTTAAAATGACATAAAAATACATGTTTCCAAGATAAGAGTCTAATCAAATGGGTTTTGTTTTTGTTTTTTTAAGTCAAATGTATTCACTTAATTTTATTTTAAATAAATATATGGCATCATGGCATCCTCTGTTCCTCATCTGTAGGCGACTCTGCGTCCGCGGCCCAGGCTTCTGATGCAGGCTCAGTGAACGGTGATGAAGTGGACCGGGGCGGCCTGCCGTTGCACGGCTCCACCCCCCAGCCTCCCAGCGACCTGCTGTCCCCGACCGGCTCCTGCTCCAGCCTGGGAGGCATTCCGCGCTGCCTCTCTCCAGCTCCCAGCGACCCCTTCCCCTCCGGCAGCTCCCTGCTCTCCAACGGCTCTCACATCAGCGGCTCGGTCAGCTCTCTCGACTCGGATGCCAGCGGCAGCACGGTGACGAGCACAGACAGCCACCCGGCCACCCAGAGGAGCGGTCACTCCTACAGCCACCACGACACGCCGCGGTCTCGGCGGTTGGAGGCTGAGGCTAGAAAGGCTGAGAAGAGGAGCCGGTTCAGGAGCCCAGACAGGCAGGAGAGAGAGGCCGTCTTCAGCCCCGAGAGGAGGTCAGTGTTCACTGACTTCTAAACTTTCTCTTATGTTATACAAATCATCCAGCAAAACGGCAACAAGTGAAGCATTTGGAAGCTGAGCTGTTTTCATTTTACATTAATGATAATCTGATTTCACAGATATTCGCAAGACGTCTCTCTTTGTATGCAAACAGCTGTTAATGCAATCTGGCTGATTTTGTCACAAATTCAGCCAGACTGATCAGTGGAAATGGTGAATTGTGCAGCCTTGTACAGTTATTGTGCCGTCTTTTGGATCCATCTCGTCTCATCTTCCCAATATCTCAGAAAATAAATTACACTACCTCTTCTAAGTTGTAGCTACGGTTGATAGCCACCCACTCCTGACTGTCAGTAAAGCTCTCTGGGAGTTGATCACGATTAGGTTAAGTCACACAGTGTTGTCATTTGTCCACAGACATTTAAATATAATACACAAACTATGAACTCTAGCTCTGTCTTAGTTGTATTTTTTGTGCTCAGATGGACTTGATTGAAAAAAGTACTACATATGAGCATGCAGGTAGCATGTTGATAAGCAAAGGTGATAAGATCCTGCTGTGAACTAGCAGTTTAATCAGCATCTGATTAAACCTGATGAACCAGGTCAGTGGAATGCTTTCTTAGAATCTCAGCTCTCTGCGTTATATTGGATAGCATCAGTATTTTACCCGTGTTTTTATGGGAAAATGTGTTCCTTAACAATCACCCCTGCCTTTCAACTTTTTCCTCCTTTTAAAAAAGCGCACAGTGCAGGTTTTGTACTTTCCATTCAGCAATCTGACTCTCCACGACTGGTTATGTTTGTGAAAGGTCTCTCTCGCACACACAGACACCAGTGAGGGCAACACTTCAAACAAACCTAGTAGGTGAGGTTGTTACAGGGGTAGCGGGGTCATCTTTTTCCTCCCAGAGCCAGCTTCCTGTGCCATTCAGATAGCTCCATCCCTGCCAGGCCTAAAGGGAAAAGGAGGAGGAGGAAAGTGGCCCTTGAACATTATTAGTGTCCTGAACCAGTTCATGTTCAAGTGAGCACACATCTGTCTGTACAGCAACCAGGGGAGCAGCCTAGGAGCCGCTTTCCAACACTTACTAATGTTAATGTGCCATTATGTAAATGGCACATTAACACAGCAGGCATCTGCGTAGCAACAGCAGCCAGCTTTATATTTTTTGACATTGCAGTGTGGGGCCAAGGATGGAAAATAGACACAACAACTCGAAGATGTGGTCCCTGACTGAGAAATGTCATTAAATCCCATTACGACTGAAATCCCTTTCCTGAAAGTTCATACTTATTCACTGCTGAGTTTGTTAGTTCAGCTCAGGATGAGGTGATAGAAGCAAAGCCTCTGGTCAGCAAGATCCATCTAGAAGTAGATGTCGCAACAAGGTAAACCTGTGGAAGGATCATAAAGGGTTTTCTACAGCTGACTGCATGGCCCAGTGTTGGCAGCGTGGCACTACTGTGTTAGTTTTCTGCTAGTTTTGAGTCTCCAACATTCACACTGTGGCTACCTCGTGCAGGTTTATCAAAAGGCACGAGCCTTTGTCCTTGCATGATGCGCTTACGTGGTCTGGTCCAGGCCTGCCTGCCTAACAGATGAACCTTTGTCATTTCGCCCCGTTTCACATTCAGTCATTTGGTTTTAATTTGAATAATATTTTAAAGTTCAAGGAAATTCCCTTAAAAAGACAGCATGCGCCAAGTGGTGCTTTTCTTTTTCCTAACTGAAATGAAGTAACAGAAGCAACAGCGCTTAGCCAGAAAGCGCATGTGCACTCCTGGTCCCTGTCTGTTCCTCATCTGATGTGTATTTCTGACAACTTCATGTGAGCCTGACTGGGGCAAACGGTGGCCTCCACACTGTCCTCATCCTCCTCCCCTCTGCTTTATTCCCTTTTAAGGGCAGCGACTGTAGCAGAAGTGTCCCCAAATAAGGGCAGCATTTAAGCAAAAGAGTAATATAATATTTCCTACTGCTTCTTGCCCTCTTCCTCTCTGTAATGCAGATTTCTGTTATTGAACAAAAGGCCTGTGTGGGAATGTGTCAGAGCAGGCGGTGTTCTGTGTCACAGACTGAGGAAGGTTGCAGATGGACTTGAGCGAGCGTAGGCTGTTCTCAGATCTGTGATCCAGCACTCATTTTACCCTTGAGAGATCGTTCTGTGAATCAGTTTCTTTAGCGTAATCTGTTGCAGATGATCAGCCTGTCCACTACATCAAAGACCCATGACTATTTACTGGGAACATCTCAACTCTTTACATTTACATTTGAAGTATTTGCATTTTTTTTTCCTTCACCCAAAGAAACATTTCTTGACAGCACTGGCAGAGCAAGCTTTCATTTCCCCCTTGGAGACGTGACTTGAAAACCTGCTGCTACAATGTCACAGACCTGAAGATTAACCCATAATGACTTTAATCCTGCAGCAGCAAAAGCTTTCTAAACGTATCAGCAACTTTACCTGCTGTTTGACTGCAGGATCAGAAATTTAAGCAAGTTTTGCAACAGTGCTTCCAGTATCTGGCACCGATGATCAGTGCCAAAGGGAAAAAGTTCCCAGGGTTTTAAGTATTTGGAGAATGACGCTTTTTTGGGGGGGTAATTTTGCAAACATGTGGTCTCTACACAGGGAGGCCCAGCACTTTTGAATTAGGAATCCATTTGTACTATAATCCTACAGGTTGCTTTACGCAGACCTGTAGATTTATACTCTATTATGAGTTAGTTAGTCAGTACTGTAAATCAACCAGTCTTAACAGCACAAGTCCATTGTGATCATCAAGACTGTAAGAACAGAAACAAGCAGATGATCCCAGAGCTAGGATAACTGATCTGATTAGTGACTAAATGTTTGTCAGGCTGCTGTAGAAGAAAATCTCTAATTTTCTTCCAGTTAACTCATTCCCAATTCCAGCGTCTTGACCAGTTTTTTTAACACAGTACAAGTTAGGTCAACATGCCAACCCTAAGAGCCTTTCAGTGTCATTACCATTCATGACGATCTAGAGAAACTGAATGCCTTACATGTTTAACCAAGGTGTGCATTTGTTTGCAGTCGCTCCGGTGTTATCGAGAAGTTGGAGGCCTTGGAGTTGGAGAATCCGGAAAAAATGGAGGTGGAGGAGTCGGGGAGAAGCAGAGTCAGACAAGGCCGAAGTGAACACAGACGCTTCCAGAGAGAGGTAACGTGTGTGAGTGTGGGTGTGTTCAGTCCAACAGTGCCAATATTGTGCTGCAGTTCACAATAGATATGGTAATATGTGTAAACAGTGATTTTCAACAACATCACTTGGAAAGCCAGATGTGTTCTCAGCAGTGGCCCTACCAGGACAAGTTTTGGTTCCTCTGCCCCGCTGCTATCCCACCGCTCCTCCTCTTTCTTTTCCCTTATCCTCACCCTCTTCCCTCCGTCCTCTCCCTCTCTCTGTCCTGTCTTTGTTTTGCTTGTAGGTCAGAGGTCAGTAGGGGTTGCTGTATTCATTTCCAGTTTCCACTCTGTGGTGGGATTCCCCTGGTGATTACATTTTCCTTTCCCACCCTAGCCCCTTGCGCTAAGTTTGAGCAACTCGGGCCTGAGTTTAGCAAGACAGTGACCCGACACAGAGTCCCCACTCGGACACCATTTGCCCCTGGATCTGTTTCACCATAAAAATGTTACGTACACGTACGCAAATAAAGCAGCCAAGACTGCTTGTGTGTCTCTTACTGCACACAAACGCTCTGTTCTCCTTATTGTTGTGTTGAAACAATGCACACATTTCCAGCTGACGCATTTAGCCTCATGCTAACAGTGTGTATTTTTGTTTTCAGCCTCTTTGATTCAGTGCCGAATTCGGCCTCATAAAACACATGGGCTCAACAAAGTAGTGTTTGTCATGAAATTTCTCCACAGCTCATTAATACCCACTCAAACAGACCTGATTACAAAAGAATGGGTCAGTGATTCTTGCCTATTCTGTGTGTTTTCTATAAAAACATTTGCCCGCTACTTATTACTTGCACTATTATGCAAACATTCTGGTAGAGCCAATTTACACAAATCTCACAGAAAACTCAAACATGCATCTATGCTTCCTTTTTTCGTCTGTACTATGGACTGTTTTCTATGTGAAGGATGCAGTGCAAAGTGTTATAAATTACTCATCACTTGTATTGTTGATGTTGAGCATGGGAATGCTGACTGTAGTTCACTAAATGGCTGTGGGTGTCATTAGTGACAGTAGTTTCTTGGAAGTTGCTGAGAGCTCCTTTAAGGGTGTTTATATGCGTGTGTTGTTTAGGAACAGAGGCAAGACGTGGGTCAGGGTCTGGACTTTCCCTCTACCCTGCCCCCTCTGAGGAGAGCCAAGTCATTGGACCGGAGGACCACTGAGTCAGTCATGACGGTGAGTGTTCTCTTGTTTTTGTAAAGTCTGCGATCATGCTAAAACTCCAAATGTTCCTGTCGGAGAATTGACCTCTCAAAGTGAGCACAGTTTGTTTTCCAGCCTTACTCACTAATTGGCAAGAGTCACTGCAGCAGCGGAGATGATAAGAAGTCAGCTGCTGTTGTTTGCTCAGCATGTTGATGGGAATTGTTAGTTCGTCATCCCGCGTTACATCATTATTCATTTGTTGTGTTATACGTTTGTTTTACACATTAGTTACCTAAAAAACTGTTTGTGATTTTTAATGAATAAATAAGCTGATCGAAAAATTTCAGCACTGCAGTTTGTTTATATTCATTGAACATGTTGTGTAACGTTGGCTTTACATTTAAAGCCACTCATAGGGACGTTTCACTGGGCTAAAAGAGCCCCGTTTATAGGGACTCTAGTAGGTTTCCTTTAAAAAAAACAAACACTTTCCCTCCTCGTACACTTTGACAGTGGTGGATGCTCATGTTAAACATGGTAAAATCAGAGTATGTACAGCTTAACCATGTCAGCGCAAGTAAACCCTGTGAGTACCTTTTCAGATTGGCTTAACGCAAGCTGACGCATCACAACTCATTACAGCTTGTTTTTCATTACATCAAGTACCACTTAACGTGAGTGGAGTAGTTATAGCAACCCGGCCAAACATCACACGACGTCATTTGTATGCGATGGTATATGTGTTGCTTGGTCTGTGGTTTTTGTCAGACTCGGGGGACACCTGTGTTGTTTGTTTTTCTTCCATTTCCCGAGTTGCTGGTTTCAAAAATGACAGTTTTAGATTTTCGTGAAGGGGGTGCTCTCACGACTCGTCGAATGAAGCTGCTGACTAGCCGTTCAGTCAGCAGTCTGACGACGTCACATTCTCGGATCACCTCAGATTGCTTGGAACCCCCTGCCGAGTAGGTACTGCTGGAAAAGCACTACTTGTTTCAGTCAGTGTGAACTGAGGGGAAGAACCAAGGCTCATTAAATGAATCTTTATCTATGTTTTACACTGTGAATCATAAAACGCTACAAAGCCATGAATACAAAATATGGAGCAGGAAATGGTAGCAATAAGTCCCCTTTAATCTTGAATTATTTTTAGGGAAAACCTTTGCCTAAAAATGAATCAACTTTAATATTAAAGATATTATTCAATATCTAAATAAAGATTAGATATTAATAAATATGTTAAGATATTTATTAATTTACTTAAAATATAGTTAAGCTGGAGAACAACATGAAAACTGTCATATACAGTAACTAAGAGTACGCATGAAGTTTCACATTTCCACACATCGCGTCTAAATCCAGTTTATTACTTTGACTCTTGTTTTGTCTTCAACAACTTAGCAAAGGTAGTTTTAAGCTTGCTTGACGCTTGTGCAGGTAGCAAACAGTAAGTTTATCAGGACTGTTTGGCTGAAGTGGGAGTTGAATATTGATATGAATATTTAATCCATAAATAGTAAAGTGTGTTATTTAACTGTTTTGTAATCTCTGCTAAAGCCATGCCATGCTGCTGCTAAAAGCCGCGTTGAACCAGTAATGAATATGGTTCAATAGGGTGATGAATAAAGGAGCAGGTTCAAAGTTTGTCCTAATAATTTTCAGACCTGAACGCTCCAGGACTGAAAGGTCAGTGCGTTCTGTCTGTGGCCTCGTAAACAAAGCTGCTCTTGTTCTGTTAAGCCGGAGGATCAGAGGTCAGCCGCAGTGCCAGGGCTTCAGCCGAGCAGAGAGAGATCGCTGGCTTGTTGTTGTTTGAGCCTAAGAGGCGTGATTCGCTTAGGTAACACAGTTAGGAGAATTAAACATTGAGCAAACTCTCAGCAGACATCACCCAACAGTATGCCACAGAAAACCTTCTATAGACAGATTTAGTGGGGGTATTAACACTGATGGTGCAAGTGGAGCGTTACGGTGCACATGGGTTTGTTGTTCTTTTCCACCTTGATATTAGTCTTTTTGCGCTACAAGTAGTCTCACAGCTCAAAATAGTTCTTTGATTTTATTACTGGGTCTTGTGAAGCCCCTCAGTTCCAGCCACTATCTAAAACTTTCTGCTCATTCCTTTGCAAACAGTAGGTTTGAATAGCAGGTTGATGGAGCACACAACCAGCACTGTATGCCTAAAGTGACCGTATGCTCCCGATGCTCCCTTTCTTTGGCATCATTTAGATCTAAGAGGGGGAAAATGTCAGAAACTGAGCATTTAGAGTACACTGTAAATAAAAGAAGCACAAAGCCACCATAAAGATACCCGCTGGTTTCTAGATCCCACATTGGAGGTTAAATGTCAGCATTTGGCTACACTTATCTTGGGTATCCTATTTGGATGAGTGTTCAATGAGAGCATGACACGCTCAGTTGTCAGTTAGCAGTCTTTTTCAGCTAAACTGCAGATGTTCAACACATAGACATAGCTAGTTAATATATAAAGTTAAAAACATATGAGGCTTAGCCCATAGCTGTCCGCTTGCTGTACTAGCATCACTAGCAGTCAAACTAGCCCTGCCCCTAATTTTAAATCTTACCAAATAAAAATATCTTTTTTTAATACCCCAAAAGTCCAACTAAATGGTGAATGTAATGAGAGTCTATGGGGACTGACTTGTTTTTGGAGCAAATCTTAAGTGACCTTTAAAGGAACTGTCAGTTTTATTTTTATGTTTTAAGCAGGCTTATTTTTCAGCCCTAGAGGTTGCCTCTTGGAACTATGGAAGAGGATTAGGGCCAGTATTTTTTTATTATTATTTTTTTTTTAACCACAATTCTGAGATTATTGTCAGATTTCAAAAAAGTCCAAAAGAAGTCCTCAATTTCTATTTTGGTCTTCCCCCCCCCTCCTCTTCCAATGGCTCTAATCCTCTTTTGTATGGCTCAGTCTAATACACAGTTAGGATTTTTTATTTATATTTTTCATTCTATCAATATATAATATGTAACAAAATTTTGCTTTCTGTCTATGATTAAAATCACAATTTCTATAAAGTTTCTTCAGAAGACTGAAGAAGTCACTTGGATGAGTGGCGAAATGTTTCTCCAGTAGATAATGGTACGTTCAGATGAACAGAATCAACTTTCTCTGACTTCAGTCAGCTGTTCAGATCCAACCTTTTTGACACTTACCTGCTGCAGCATTTTACAGGAGAAAGTAACTGTCCTTGCAGTTTATTGTGCAGGTAAACGGGCAACTGTGCAAGGACAGCACTGTTTCAGATCCTTCTTCTGACTTTAAATATGTAAAATCTCTCCACATTACTGAATTCCACTTACCTTTTTTTCAACACTGTCGTCTTTTGAGCCGAGGGCTGCTTTGATGGGAGCGTTAACATTTTGTTTTGTCATGTTGTTGTTTATTTCACTCACGCTCCTAATGTGTTGGTTTGTAAAACTGCAGCAGCCCCAACATTAGCACATGTGCTGCTGCTCACGACGTAGCGCTAAATTCATTATCATCGGCCTTTTTCTGGTAAAATAAGGTTGGAACAAGTTCTGTTGACTTTATATTGATCATGTCTTATTTCCATCAGCCATAGTCTGATGGAAATAAGATTGACTTTAAATAGAATATCTGATACAAACCAACTGTGACCTCTGACAAACTTTATCAATGTATGATTTCTTTCCTAATGTTCCTTTGGCCTTGTTGTGGTGGTGCAAGGGTGCTGTAACCCCCGTGCTGCAGGGTGCGGCGCAGCCCCCTGCTCTCCCCCTTCTTTCCAGGTTATTCTTCTCATCCTGCTCTCTCTGTGTGCAGTTTGTTATGCTGCGTGAATTCATTCTGCTAGATCTAAGATGGAAAAAAGAGACTGTCTGAGTGTGTATGAGCCCGTCACAACTTCCTACTGCTTCCTGTGGTCACTGTTCACGTGTGCATGTCTGTGTGTGTGTGTCAGGCAACACCGTGTTGAGCACTTGGGTTCTGTGGGCAGCAAAGCCCTGCAACACATGTGGCAGAAGTTGGCCTCAGTCAGCGGTCCACATTTACATCCTCATCCTTGTCTGATCCGCTGGCAGGGTCAACTTCTCCCTGCAGCCGACTGAGCATGTGTTTTAGCTGCTGCTGATTTTTGAATGCTAGCAGTGAGGTATTGAACTTGAATTTGACACACTGCCACTAGCATTACCTCTCGTTTTATTTAGGCGCTGTTTGTGAGAAAAGTTGAAGTCCTTATTGATGCTTTCTTTTAAAATGAAGATGGGTGGTGGTAGTTTGCTGCTGCAACACATTAATAAAGAACGACGAATGAAAAACATGTTGCTTTGTGACGTTTTCTTAGAATCTGTATCCTCTCTTTATTGATTTATTTCTGTATTTTTTTAGCCGGACTTGCTGAACTTTAAGAAAGGCTGGATGGTGAAACTTGACGAGCAAGGCCAGGTACCATTTTTATTAGCTAATTAAGAGAAACGTAAAGAGGAAACTGAAAATGGTATTAACCATTGAAAGCTAAATGAAAATGATTGCTAGAGTCTTCAAAAAAAACAAAAGAGTTCAAAAACCTGAGTCACTGTCTGTCTGTAGCGTTCGATGGCCTTTACACACCTGTGGCCACACTTTGATGTTCCATCTTCAATGGACTTGAAAGACGAGGGTGGTGCTAGGAAGCTTTAAAATACTGTTTATAAGATATATAAAGAGACAAACTCTACACTGACACATAGGACTGTGTGGACACTCGATATGTGACTTGCTATGCTACCTTGCTGTATTACACAGCTCTGTTTTTAAACTGTATATGTTTTTCTCAAGTGGAAGAAGTACTGGTTTGTGCTGACTGATCACAGCCTGAGATACTACAAGGATTCGATTGCAGAGGAGGTGGGCTTATTTGTTCTCTTTCACACCTTATGTTTTTATTTCCTTCTACCTTTAAAATGCGTCTTTGTTTCTGTGTAACTCAGGCCTCTGACCTGGATGGTGAGATTGACCTGTCTACCTGCTACAATGTAACTGAATACCAGGCTCAGCGAAACTATGGCTTTCAGATTCATGTAAGAGGCTTTGCTTGTTTTGTCTCAAACCTTTCTGCTCAAAGAAAAATCTTTCAGTGTGATGACATTGTATCAGTTCATGTGTTTGATTCTAGATTTTGTTGCACTTAACCATTAGCAATACTTAACATGTAATTTTGCTCGTCTTCTGGGGTAAATGCCAGATTTTCCACTCGATATCCACAGTAAAATTTCATATTGTCTCATCATCTGGGTGTTTTTTGTCACTCAGTATTTAGTTTAAACAAGAAGAACATTTTCATTTCATGTATTTTATTTTATTTCAAAGGCATTGCCAAAAAGTGGCCACCAAGTGGTCATCTTAAGCCCCTATGTGTGAACAGTAATGTGAGGCTGTCTGTTTGGTTTATTCTATAAATGCAGTCATAAAATCACCAATCCAATTTAAAAAGTGCTTGGTGACTCAGAATGTAAGAATGTGTGTATGTACCCTCCAATCTGCAAGAAACTTTCCCTGAATATTGTCTCACACACACACACATTACTAACATCTCTGTTTTATATTAATTTTCCTTGCGTCGCCACTAAATACTGAATGAAGGCTTTGGAAAGTGCTTTTGCTAGTACTCCTTATACGCAACCACACAGCTCCATGAGCTGACGTCTCCACGTGGTGCGTTCAACTTTAAGTCAGAATTTCCAACTTCCTGGTTGGAATTTTTTTTTAACTGGAACGCCCCCTCAAGTCAGGATTCCAACTTGGAAAGTTGGAGCAGCTCCATCAACTCTGACTTAACAATCAACGATGGCAGCAGCGCACGTAAAAACGAAACAATAAAAGTGTATAACTTTTAGTCTGAACTGCTACTGTTGTTCATTGGACATCTATGAACATGCTGCAGCTGTGTTTGTAGGCACAAAAACAGAAATCACTGTATTTGTAGTGATGCGGGATTATTTGGGTTTTCTTACTTTTCCAGGTTTGCTACTAGAGAAGCGCTAATGAATCTACGATAAAGAGAGATTTCTATTCAGGATTTTTTGACTGCTACATCTCTTCTCTATATCGCTCTTTCTCATCACTCTGTGTGTTCTTCACTGTGCTTTTTCATGTTTAGACGCAGGAAGGAGTGCACACTCTGTCTGCCATGACAGCAGGCATACGTAGGAACTGGATCCAGGCAGTCATGAAGAATGTCAGACCCTCCACTGCCCCTGATGTGGCAAGGTGGGTACAAGTCACAGTTATGCTGTAACACATGCTTCTCAGTTATCAAGAAACTCAATGCTTCCGTGTAATATTCATGTATATTAATACATTAAAAGATAGATTTCAAAGTTTAGAGATGAAAAAAGAACAGGAAAGCAGAAACTTACTTTGCTTTCTTTTGCCGTTTAGCTCGACCGAGGATCATGGCTCATTCTCTCCTTTAGAGGGTCTCGTCAGACCAGATGTCACTCAGGACTCTCCTTCTTCTGAGGCCTCATCTGTAGACAAAGAAGCCACTTCTGGAGTCATTAAGAGCCGAGCTCGCGAGCGCAGGCGAGAAGGCCGCTCTAAGACATTTGACTGGGCAGAGTTCAGGCCCATAGCCCAGGCTCTGGCTCAACAGCGGGCGCAGGAAGCCGAGAGTCTCCAGGCAGACATGGGGGAGCTCGAGCGCAGTCGGAGACGAGAGGAGAGACGGAAGAGGTACGAGAACGTGACAAGCTCAGACCCTGCATCGGTTAAAGAAGGAGGGAGGACCGACGATGAGAGGGGAGACGAACCTCCGGATTCGCTAGGTCCCGTATCTCTGGAGAGGCAGCAGATGGTGGAGGAGGTGATCGAAGAACACTGGCGACAGGTAGAGAAGACGCCCATGCGGGAGGAAAGGAGGGTGCCGCTGCCCACCGCAGTGCAACCTAGAGAGACTGTAGAGCTGGAGCAGCTACTGGAGAGTTATAAGCAAGGGGTATGTTTCCTTGTTTAATTTAGATTGTTGCTGTTGTTTTGAGTGAAATTCAAATATACAGAGTGAAGAATCCAGTCAGCAAGTACAGAGCTAAGCCTGTATTTAAGCTTCAGGGGGAAAATGCATTTTAGATTTTATTTGGTTAGTTTTAATCGGTTTAAGAGCTTCAGTAAATTTAAACTTGTCATTGAATTGATTGCTGCATACAGTATAACATAGTCATGAATAATAACTCTGTAGTGTAACAGTTTAGGTATTTGCTTAACAAGTGAAAGATGAATCCAATGAAGCCAGTGCTACATCTGACATGAAACTAACACTGCATCTTACCAACAGTCAGGTAGTGTGATGGTGTGGGGCTCTAAAAACCAAACAAAAAGACTGAAATCCTATTGAGATGCTTTTACAAGACCTCAAACAAGAGGGAGAGTGGGCAAAATTTCTTCCTCAGTGATGTGAAAGACTGATTGCAGTTATTGCAAATGCTTGGTTGCAGTTTTTGGTGCCACAGGTAGCACAACCAGTTATTAGGTTTAGGGGGGATTTACTTTTCCTACATAGGGCTAAGTAAATTTGCGTAGCTTTTTCTTTAATAAATGATGTCATCATTGTAAAACTACGTGTTTGCATTTATTCAGGTTGTCTTTAAGTCTCTCCTATTCAAATAACCATATGGTCAGGGCCTTTCTGTGGGGGGATGGCATGGTCTCCTCCCTCCTCTCTGGGTACTCTGCCTTCTCCCACAGCACCAATAACGGGGCGTTTGCTGCAGTTATTGAGGTTATCATAATTGGTGATTCAAAATTGCCTCTCACTCTATGGCAGCTGGGATTGGCTCCAGCCCCCCTGTGATCCTGAATTGGATAAGCAGAAGAGGATGGATGGATATAGATATATACTACATTATATATTTTATATTCTAATATTCTTCCTGCCGTTTTTACAGATTGAGGACCTGAAGGCACAGTTGAAGAGCTGCCACAAGCAGCTCCTGGACTCAAATAAGCACAAACAGGAGCTGGAGATCCAGCTGAGAATGGCTCTGGAGAGAGAGCAGGATGACCGATCTGGTTACATCTCTCCGGTGAGTTGTCCCTTTATTCTGCTCTTATGGGAAGTCCTGTTGTAAACTCGATCAGTACATTCTTAACTGAGCAGTGGTTTCTACTTCATTTCGTAACATTTTCTGCATGTTGTATTTTATCGAGAGAAAATCGCAACCAAACTGACGAAGCTACAAAATGGCTACAGATAAACGCCTTTGCATGACTTCATTGCATGTGGAAAACGATAAGATTTCATTACTAAATTGGCTTATACTAGTTAATCTGCTCGCTTTGTGTTGTAGGTTTTTACTTTATCAGGACTCATGCAAGGAGTTATTTGAGTAATTTTATTGATTTTGGACCAAAGGACTGTAGTTTTGCAGTTTCTGGAGAGGTTTATTTCACTGTAAGTGTTAATTACATGTGAAAAGTGATAAACAGACACAAAAATATAAGAATAATGTTGAAGTGTGTTTAAACGTTTACTGTATTTTAGTTTTTTCTCATAGAATCAATGCAAAAAGATGAACATGAAATCAAAATTAGAAAAGTGAAATGATGGCATTTTTTTTTTCTCCTTGTAATTTTCTCTTTTACATTTCGACTTCATCATTCAATTTATAGCAATAGAAAATGGAAAAAGCGAAACTTGAGTAGAACTTGTTTTCTTTTTGATTCATTTTTCGGTTGTTTCTTGCCGAATTCATGAAGAGAATTTTGTCTTTGAGTTTAGAGTGACATTTTCCTGCATAGTCTGGCACGATTGCTTCACTTGTTGAAATGTTTGTCTTGACATGGAATAATAACCTCTTGGCCTGTATTCTACTCATTTGCATGGACATCAGATTCTTCTATTAACTGCTATAAAGACATCCATTTGTTATTCTTTTAACAAATTTTATATGTAGAAGTGTACTGACATAAATGTATGATGTCGATTTCTTTGCTTGTGTTTTGATGTATGGATGGGTTTTTACAGAGTGAGGCTGAATGATGTTTTAAATACATATATATGTAAAGTATATATAATTTTGTTTTTGGCAGATTTCAAGTATAGTGCCCTTACTCTAGACAGTGAATTATTTTGAGAAAGTTGGGAGGGTGTTTGAAGCATTAGATTTGAGCTGCATAATGCATTTTATTATCTCCTCTCAGACTTGGACGTGAAACCTGTGAAATGTGTGTTTGTAGGACCTGGTATGCCTTTCTGTCCTTGAATAAACCACTCAGCTGAAACTAATATTGCATTACTTACCACTTAAAGTAACCTTTAACCATTAAATGTGCATGCTATTGGTATAACTAACCCCAGCTATTTAAATCTTTCAGTTGCTTTTAATTTACACCTTTAAACCAAAAGAAATTTTTGGATTTGTTTTGAATCTCTGTTCATTTGCATAATTTGGTATTGTTATGTGGGAATGCTTAATGTAATGTCACTTTTTAATTTAATAATAATAATTTAAAGAGAAATAATTAGTAGTTAGCGCTGGAAATTATAAGCAAGCTTTGTGTCTCCCCTGCTGTGTGTTAACCAACTGTCTGGTCCCCTTTTCCAAGCTGGAGCAACCTTTGGGTCTGGAGGCTGATGTGACGCCCCAGATGAAGAGGCCCGAACTGGTTAGTTCTCAAGCGCAGAGTTTAACAAAGAAGTACCAGGAGACCAAAGAGCTCCTGAAGCTGCAAGAGCTGAAAAAGCGCAATATGCAGGCACAGCTTGGCCTCTCGCTTTCTCACCTTCCCATCAAGGACCCTTACTTTTCTGAATCCCACAAAACATCCATCCTGGAAGGCCCTCCCCCTGAACTTGTCCAAAAACCAGTTAGCTTTTTAATCCAGGACACCACAGAGGCTATTCAAGAACTAGAGGACTTAACGCATGACAATCCTCTGACTCTAAAGGAGCTGGCGAAAGTGTTGAAATTACATAGCTGTAATCAAGACACAGCAGAGAAGCATCAACTTCAGAAGCTGCTGGAGACCTGGAAGCACCAGCAGGAGTTAGAAAATGAAACCATAAAAAAGAGTTTAGCTAGAGCTGGAGAGAGCATCCGCAAATATGAAGCTCGTCTTCTAACCATGGAGGACATGGTGGGGAAAGTTCACAAGCAAAGTTTTGAAAGCCTAAAGGGCTCCTACAGTCTTCTGTCCAAAACTGAAAACTACTCAGAGTCGAGTGATGAAACTATTGGGATGCTGTCTCAGAGGATTGAACTTTTAACTAGTGAAAATGGAGCATTGAAACAGCGATGTCAGGAGATAATAAATCAACTGACTGAGGCTGACAGAGAGATAGACAGACTGAAAGCTGAGCTCATCAGCCAGCAAGGTGGCAAACAGCATCACCTTGTCTTGGAGGAGCTGAAAAGACTAAAAGCTGAACTGGCTGAAAACCAAGCCAATGCCATAGACAGGGAGTATTATGAGAGGGAGTTGAATGAGAAGTCCTTGAGGCTCCATGAAGCGCTTGTTACATTGGAGGAGCTTGGCAGCATCCTTAAAGACACTGAAAAGAAGCTACAGTTAAGAGAGGCCACACTGAAAGGTCTGGGCTTCCAGGGAGATTATGAAGATGACGAATTAAACCCAGAGAAAGAGCAACTCCAAGAGCTGCTTGAAGCCTCAGAAGCAAAGTTATTTGAGACCAAGTCAAGCCTTCAGACTACAGAGCAGCGCTGTATGGAACTAGAAGCTAGGAACAGTAAACTAGTTGAACTAAATCAGAAAATTGAGAAGGTCAGCAGAGAGAAGCTAGAAGAAGCAGAAAATGAAATAAGGGTGCTAAGAGAGAAGCTAGTAATGAACATGAGTACAGATGAAAAGGATGCTGAATCTGTTGAGGCAGAAGAGAAGCATGTGGATGATAAAGGACTTTTAATGAAAGTAGTACAAGAGTTTGAGATGAGGTCTGAATCGATGAATCAGGTTGTAGAAATGTTAGAACAGGTAGATGTTGATGTTGAGAGTATGCTTGGTGAATTAAAAAGCACTTTATTTTCCTCTTCAGAGGAAGAGACATTTTACCCGAGTGGAAAAGATGCGTCATTCGTGTTAAAGGGAGAGTTCTGGAGCCAACTGTTGGGCACCACTGTAGCAAAATCAAAGGAAGACGGACAGAGCCGTGACAGAGGGGTAGAAGAACAGATGATGGCAGAGAAGAGTTTAATGCTCTTGATTAGGAGGATTTGTTCGCAGGCAGACGTTGGAAGTGAGAGAGTGACAGATTTGGGATCGATGTATAGCTGGCTTGATAATGAAACAAATGCTCTGATTCTTAAACAGTTAAAAGAAATTCTGGAGGAAAAGTCGCAGAGATTTAAGCAGATTGCCTCCAGTTTGAAGCTTGATAAAGATGACAAACTGCATTCTTTGGCATTAGCAAGCTTTGGCCAACAAACACAATCTTCCGAACATCTGCGTGAATCTCTCAAAGAAGCATACATATCTTACTTGATTATTAGGCTCAAAGTCCAGTATGAGAAAGAGCTAAAGAAAAAAGAGGAAGAAGTAAAGATGCCTGGCTTGAATTGTCCAAATTGTCCAAAATTAAGAGAAGTTGCCAGTGGGCTTCAGTCCAAATTGGCAGATCTTCAAAGTCAACTATCTGAGGCGTATTTGAAAGCTGCCCCAGGGTCTCAAACTCGGATTCAGATTGAAGGAGAATCCATTGATTCAGTCGATAAAACCATTGAGCTTCATGATATGATAGCCAAGCACAGGAAAGAGCTACGAGAAGTCAAAGATGGCTACGAGCAGGAAGTTGATAAGTTGAGGCAGGAAATAGCAAAAGCCAACGAGACACTTCGTCTCCGTTCAGAAGAGAATGTAAAAGAGATTGACTCGCTGACGAACTGTATGGAGAACTTGAAGGAGCAGCACGAGAGGGAGAGGAGTCGTCTCCTGGAGAGGTTTGACCGGGAAATGGAAGAGCTGCGAAGCATGATGAATCTAGCAACTGCAGGCAGGAATGAAGCAGATGACAACGTACCTTTGGATCACGCCTTGACCCTGAAAGAGCGCATCCAAGAGCTGGTGACCCAAGTCTCAGTCATGACCGAAGAGATGAGACGGCGCGAAGAGCAGGGCGACGTAACCATTCTGCGGCTGAAATACGAGAAAGACCTGGAAAACCTGAAGGTGGAAGTGCTCCTTGTCCTTGCCATCCTCCATCTGTGATGCCTTGTTTTCCTTTGTGGCATTCCCAGATCCCCCTCCCTTCCCCAACATCTACTCCCTTCTCTCGCTCTTTGTTCCGTAAACCAATTTTCTTTTGTGTTGCATGAAAACTAACCTGCTGTAGGTTTATGTTATCACTGATGCTGCTTTAGTTGTTTATTGAGGAACCCATTTTGTTGATGTTTTGGCAAAGTTACCTTAATGAATACAAGATTGAAGCCTCAAACTCTGACTTGGAGTTTGAAGCTGATGGCTTCTCTCGAATTTGGGCTTCAGAAATCTGTCAGTGCCCCACTGTTCTGTGAAATGAGTTCCTCTATTGGTAGTTGAGTGTGCTTACTGATCTAATCTCGGCAGTTTTAGTTACAAAGCAAATAACTGATCCTTTGCAGCACCTTGAAGTCTTTTAGAGTTAAGAATTTTAAAAAGACCATTTCTATTTTCAGATTAATATTAACTTTAATTCTTTTCCTTTTGCTGTTTCTACTGTTTATTCCATACTGTGACTGAAGACAACTGAGGAGCTAACATTTCAGTGCATTCAGTACTAGCTTTTTTTCTTGAACTTGTCAGCAGCTAATTGGCAGCACTTGTGATGAAACCCAATATTTTCTCAAGCAGAAAAACTAAATGCCACTCCTAAGATAATAAAGGCTTGTCCTCATATACAGGGTTGGGGGCGGGTTTCCCATTCGGCTCCAAGAGCTGCCCAAAACTGCACACCTCTGCAATGGTGAAAATGCCCTCAGTGACAAGACGTCACTGAATAAATATCTTGATCTGAAATTATTTGATATTTTCTTGAACATAAAAGACAACAGCTCCTAGTTTTTCAGTAGGATTTGTATTGGAGAAGGTTTAATACAAATTCCATAATTATACCTTAATTTGCAAAGGTATGCTTCCAAAAACTCCTGAATCCAGATAGGATAGGCTTCCAATTGTTATTTGTTCCTATGCTAGGCCTCACATTGCCATCCATAAACTACCAGAGCTAAAAGTAAATAAAACCATCCCCCATAAATCATCCCGCTATCAGAGGCACAAACAAATACATTAACACAATCAGCCATACCTGTTTATTAAACACAGTTTCTGAGCACTTAATGCAGGGATGTTTAATTTGATATGCTTACATGAATGAGTGTTTGGGGTTGTGTCTGCTAAGTTTCAGTTTTGAGGTAGTAATTGTCGTTCACAGCTACAGTACGTTCTGTGATAATGAAATCTGTGACACCATGAATTCAGTAGATGTTGCAGAAAAACACAATTCAACTTTAACAGGGCAAACGGGACCTAGTTATAATTTTGCATGTCTAGAAGAGGGAATAGACATACGGCTTTGGTCAAAAGTTTATTTACACTCATCGTGGATATGAGTGTTGTTATTAATAATGAATTCTTTGGAATGATTGTATAGCATACATCTTTATTCACTTTATAAACAAGAATTGGGTGAACAATTTCAAATTCATTTAGGATTTTCTCTGAAAGGCTCGAATATAAACATATATTCATTAAAACCTTTAAGAAGTGGTCACAAAGGTTCTAATATATCTTTTAACTTGACAACACCAAGGCTTATTACTGTTAGTTATTTATTAGCGATCATGATTAACTGCAGCTGGTAATTTCTCTTTGCCAGTACTTTTTGGATTGACCAGTAACACCTAGAATCACCATCACATGATACGAAATTGGCCAGAAAGTTGAGGACCAGCAAGGCTCAAGTCTGCCATGAGCTGGAAACCGCTAACTGTTACTGTCCAGAGTGAAGCCAGCTTTCAACCTCCACTCAAATTTGCAGCTATAAATTTGGAAGCCAAATGGCTTCTGGAGAACATTGTATATGGTCAGACAAGACTAAAACTGAGCTGCTCGGCCCCAATGACAATAGGTATGTTTGGATAGTGCAATACAGACTGGTAAAGTAGCAAGATTGCATGAAGATTGCATTATGAAGATGACATTTTAATTCATCATTCACGCAGCTTTGTAGCACACCAGTGAGTTTTACTTGTGTTGGCTCCTCATATAGTCTCTTTGACTTCAGGCAAACAGAAGGACCTGGATCGGGGCACAGCCACCAACCAAACACCCAGATTAGTGGCAGCGAATACAGGACGGAAGTAGGGCAAGGTTTTAGGTTGGGCGAATGCAAAGGCTATTGAAATCTCTTCTTATTGAGGATTATTATTCTCCCTCACTTTATCCTCACCATCCAGAAGTGGCAGTTTTGCAAGCTGATTGGGATGTCCTATGACACATGTAATGTTTGAGACACCCAGTTATATAATTGTCAGCTTAACCACACATTCCACCAAAGATTTGGCCTCCAGGCAGATTAGGATTTGTGTGTTAGCTATAGGATACAAGTGCTGTTTGGAGTCCGGATTTCCAGAAGCTCGGATATTGTGCTGTGGACAGGAAATGGCAGCTTTTTTTTCTCTTACATCTCTCTCATTGTCTTTGCCCTTTTCTTCAGTGCGTTGTGTATCCTGTCATTCCTTTTAATCCTTTTTGTACTCACACAGGCTCAACTTGCTCATGGCTGACAAGCTCAAGCTTGCAAGTGAATTGCTATAACTAAATTGATGATCTTTACTGACATATAATTATATATAAAGGTCCAGGAGGTTTTTCCTCCTGCTCAGCTCCTGATCAGGAGAACCTTTTGGTCCCACGTTCAGGTGACCTGTAAACTCACAGCTGCAGTGTGCTCGCTTTTTGCCACAGGCCACCTGTGAGAGAGGTTTCGCTGCAATGGAGGAGTCTCACCAGAAAGTGATCGACGAGCTGCAGAAGAAACACCAGAGAGAGCTGGAGAACCTGAAGGAGGAGAAGGAGAGGCTGCTGGCCGAGGAGACGGCAGCCACCATCGCAGGTAAATAGAAAAAAGTCGTACCAACTGTATCTTTTTCCTACTATATCTTTAGCTCATCATAACTTGCTTACAATGCGTTACAATAAGTTTTGATTAAAAAGAAACTTTTTGTTTGTTATCTCAGCTATTGAAGCAATGAAAAACGCCCACCGTACAGAGCTGGAGAAGGAGCTGGAAAAGGCTCGCAAAGCCAACAGCAATACGGAGAATGCAGACATCGAGGAGATCCGCAGACAGCATGAGTGAGTTCTTCTCATACCCATAAGCACCAAAGTGTTTGTAACAAGCCCCTCATTCATCTCAGCTGATGAGGGGTGACAAACTATCAGGCTGGCTGAACCAGTGATCATGCCTGGTGGGACATGTCAAAAATGCTGTGAAGTAGTTGTTTGACAAGATACAGTGCATTGTATTCTGTGTCCTGATTGGCTGTAGACCATTGTCAATCAATCTCATGCCGTGTCTCCTGTACAGTACAGAATGCGTTCAGCTTGTCAAATTTACATAAATCTTCGATCACTACCAGCGTGACTCTGAAGTGCTGCACTGTATGTCTGTAAGTTTTCTCCCCAACAAACACAACAATGTCGATGAAACGTCGTCACCTGCAGGTGCCTTTGGTTTCATTCTATAATACTGGTCTTATTTTTCTAGCAGGTTTGAACTTTGAGAGTTTAAACAAGAGAGAAAAGTGTAAAAATGTTCATTCCTGTCTGAACAAAGTGTGTAGTGAGGGGTTTTACAGCCTTAAAACATCTGTAATAACTGTAAAAAATAAAGTAGGCTACTTCGCAGATTTCACTTATCGCCGGTTATTTTTAGAACTTAACTCCCGCGATAAACGTGGGACCGCTGTATACTTAGAATATCTTATAAAGACAATTTTAGGTAAAAACTGAACCATTACTCCGTACGGTGTGGAGGTCTGTTATGCAGTGGTGGATTTTGGCTGGCACGGTTTGAGTCTATGTCCCTGACATTGAAGGAAAGCAGCCTTCCATGCAAATGGTTATAGGATGAATATTATTTGAGTTATCTTCTGGCCACAGCTGGCCTCAACTCAAATCTCAGCTGAGCTGAACACCTATTGTTAGCTATCAAAGCATTAGACTGCTTTTTTGTAGAAGAAATAAAATTCAGTTCATTTTATATTGTTAGGCAAAGACCTTAATAATAATTCATTAATGTAGAGAAAATCCCAACAATCATGCTGGTCATGGATACATAAAAGAATATTCCTGTTGACTAAGTAGTCCACTAGACAACTGCGAAAACTGTTGGAATTGAGCCCAAGGTTAAAATTGTCTGTACAAATATTCCACATGTATTTAAGAGTTGACTGAAAAAAGTAATGGTTCGTGTAGCTCAACTCTGAGTGTAAGATAATTGTACTAATAGGTTTCTGCTGACTGTGCAGGTGTCACTGCTGACTTGTTGGGACATGCATGCATCCATGCATGCATGCATGCACTGTGTTCAGCAGCTTGACACCCTGTGATGCTTCACACAGGAATATGTGTGGAAGTGCAGGTCTTGACTATAAATCACACTGCATTTAAACTGGCTTCGATTTTTTTACATTCTCTATTTTCACTTTGATGCCGGATAAAAGGAGAAGCTCTTTTTTTAAATTGCAGGGAACAGTTTGCTGCTGTTTATTTGCTCTGAAATAAAAGTACTCAGCATTAACCCCAAACTAACAGATGCCAAAGAACTGCCTGACCTTCAGGTTTTTTTCACTCCTGAAGTATTTTTTTCCTCTCTGCATGGTGTTGAATTGTATTTCAGGGAGGAGTTGTGTTCCTTCCAGCGGGAGATTGAGGTGTTGTCGGAACAGTATTCCCAGAAGTGCCTGGAAAACGCCCACCTGGCCCAGGCACTGGAGGCAGAGCGACAGGCCCTCAGGCAGTGTCAGAGAGAGAACCAGGAGCTCAACGCGCACAACCAGGTTCCGACAGAAACGCACACTGCTCACCTGAGCGCACAAATAACTGTGTTATAACTGCCCCAGTGGGCATGAAAGTGCACTGTCATTCTGAGTCTTCTGATTTGCTTCTGTGGGATGTTTTCAGGAGCTGAACAACCGACTGGCAGCAGAAATCACTAAGATGCGCTCCATGACCTCTGAGGATGGAGTGGGAGACACAAATACCACAATACAGGGGAAGGAGCTCTACGAGTTAGAAGTAAGGTTCAAGTCGCATAAGTTCCTGGATGTGAAACGTATGAAAACGAGTCTCTGCTAGTAAGGTTTTAATAGCCTCTCCTCAGGAAATGTTTCCACCCTCAAGGTGACTTGGCTCATATTTTTAGCATAATTTTTTCTTCGTCTTGTTTTCCAGGTTATGCTGCGAGTGAAGGAGTCTGAAGTCCAGTACCTGAAGCAGGAAATCAACTCCCTCAAAGATGAACTGCAAGCAGCCCAAAGAGTAAGTTTCAGTTTTTATTCTTTCCCCCTCATAAATTCATCAAAGATCTAAAGATAAATCCTTTCTCTGAACTGCCAAACAATGTGCTTTCAGGATAAGAAATATGCAACAGATAAGTACAAGGACATTTACACAGAGCTGAGCATTGTCAAGGCTAAAGCAGAGCGGGATCTGGGCCGGCTCAGAGACCAGCTGCAGCTGGCTCATGAGGCGCTCGGGGAGCCGGCGCTGGAGGAGGTGGAACGAGGGGGCTATGGTACGAAAACGCGCCGCAAAACACACCTCATGTTGGAATCGACTCACACCCAGACTCTTATCTTATTGTGACCGACACATTTTTTCCTCCAGATATCATGAAGTCCAAAAGCAACCCTGACATCCTCAAGATGGCAGCTGCTGCAGCGAAACGCTCAGAGCGCACCATGAGGTCAAAGGTGAGTGTCCTGTGAAGGGGCATGCAAAAAGTTTTATCAGATGTGTTAATTCAGGTTTTCTCATTGAACTCTATCACCCATTGTATCATTGCTCAAGCAACAGCAGATATTGAAAGTGGTTAACTCCAGCCTTCAAAAGCCTGAGAAGTTGTTTCCAGTGACTTGCTGCCACCTACAGGTCACCTGCTAAGTTGCATGCAGCATTGCATGCAAACCGGCTGCATTTTCCTGATCCATGTCGTGACTCCCATCAGAACTGCATTGTAGGCATTGTATTGCAAATGAAACACCGCAGTAGTCTTACACACACTTGCCTGTGTGTTTTCCCCCTTCTGTCTTCAGTCTGTGAGTCGAGACATGCCCTGGGACAGTTAGGGCTGCTGACGACGTGTAAGCTTCCTCCCCCTTCTCCTTTAGGTAAACCAAACCAGACGCACCCATGGGTGGATAAGCACACCCTCCTGTCCTCCACCTCTCAAGCCACTCAAAAGATCAGATTCTGCACATTAGTATGCACAAATACTCCACACTTGCATGGTGGTGAAGAATGAATGTCAGGTTTGGCAGAGTGACTGTGTATGTGACTTATCACTGGGCTTGATTACTAATATGTGGGTCCTTTCACTTTATCAGCCATGAACTGTATTGTATGAGGGGGTTACTTACACAGTGCTAAACAATAAAGTCCCAAACCTAATAAAAAGCTGTTTGTCAGACAAGTCAAGATGCACCTGAATTCTTAATTAATCAGCACTGTTAGGCAGGTAAATGATTAAAATGACAAGAACAACATGGAAAAACTTTTCCTTCATCTTCACTTTCTCAATAAAATCACAAAAGTAATTTTGCTTGAATATCTTTAAATAGACTTGTTAACATGAGAGTTTTTGTCTTAGTAAATAAGACAAAAAGAGGAAATATTCACAGGAAAATAATACTAGAAGTGTCTGCATCTAGTGGACTCAATATTTTGTTGTTCTTGCTGGTTGGTTAAACACATTTTACTAATGCACCAATGCATCAGTTCCCAGTTCAAAGATGCGGTTGGCGACTAACCAGCACGATCTCTATGAAGGGAAGTTGTGAATGAATAAGGGAGGAAGTAAAGAGGTCACAGCCTTGCTAACTGCCACAGTGCTTTGATGTGAAGCTGCCTAGCTTGGAAAATGCTTTTTCAGTTTGAGTGACATTATGACAAAGGTAAATGTAAATCAAATATAAAACATTGGCCAAGACATGAACTTCAATCACAATGGTCATTTTATTTATTGCACATTTTGTTATACTTTTAATTCAATGTGCACAAAGTAAAAACATAAAAAGCAACATATGATTTACAGTGAAAAGAGCAAAATAAAATGCAAGTTAACAGTGAGAACAAAGAGGTTTGGAGTCTGCTTTTGAATATGTGCAATTAGCTAAACATTAAAAGAACTTATATATGTAAAATGGAGAAACTTAGAGGTGAAGGAAAAGTGTTGACTTAACACAGTTGAGTTAAACCCATTTTATGCTACCTTTTATCAGTTTTGGGACTCCATAGCACACATGCTAAAGAAGGGTTTGCTATCAGTTGTAGTGTGGTGTGTTAACACTCTATTTGAGAGGGATAACTCACTGGGTGACATCAGGTTTACACTGGGAGAAACACTGCTTGCTCAGAAACAGCACACGTGTCCAGAGTTGTGTTCATCATAAACTTATTTAGCGTCTGCTTTTTCTCTCTTCATCCCACCAGAGTCTGAAGGAAGGGCTGACAGCGGAGCAGAGACTCCACCTGTTTGAAAATAAAGACACTAAGGAGTTCTGACAGTGACACGTCACATCCCCCTACCTTGCTGCATGTTTAGAAGCCCACTATATTTTAGCTCTGTAATGACTTATTTAGTAACAACTACACACTGGTCACCAAACACAGATCATTTATTATTAAAAACATGCTATGAAGTTTGAATTTCATGTTTAGTTTGCATTCCATGCACTTCAGTTAACTGTGACTTTTTTGTATTTTTTTTTCCTTACTGTAAATACTGTTTTTAAATGAGCATTTTTCATGCATACACTAGAACTATGACTGTGTAAGCTACTGTTTTAACTCTCTATACTGTTGCTAGCCAAAAGCATAAATGTGATGTTAAATGGCTAAACACAACTACATAATGACGAGTAATACTTGCATAACAAAACCGTAGGAATGAGTCTGGCGTTCAGTCTGCACGTTAACGCTCCTCCTCTCCGTTATCATTCCAGCACAGATGGAAGTGTTGCTCAGTAAACAAGCTATAGAACAAAAGTGCTTGTCTGCATTAGAAAAAAAGTGCTCACCCATGTTGCTGCTTTGTGTTACTTTGAAATTAACATCAAAGATGTTTCTGCAGTCTTGGGAAAAAAAATCAGATAAAATCAGTGCGCGACAGCTGAATGCATCTGGACAAGATTCACTGACTATAATTTAAATATATATGAAAGTTTATATAGATTTTTTTTCTCTCACTGCAATCATTGGTCCAACTGTATAGGAGTTGCTGGAGTTGGTTTATGTTTGTAGTCTTGTTCAGTGGCAGTCCCTTTGTATTTATTTAAGTGGTTGGGATTTTTCTTTCACATTCCCATTCCTCTGTACTCTATTATTGTAAATATAAAGCAAATATACACCAACTGACTACAGGTTTATTAGCAATAAATATTTTTGCACCCTTTTCTGTGTGTTTTGAAGTTTTGTTCCAACTTTCAAACCACATTTGAACTCGAGGTGTGTTTTTATGGGGATAAATATTCTCAACAAACACTGAACACGACCTATTTTATTGTAATGCTTAAAGTCAAAGAGGGTTGGGCAATGCACAATCAAATAAAACTGTTTAAAACTGACACCCACCCCCATTAAGAATATCTGGTAAATACACAGCTGTACATATCTTCTGGCTAATACAATCGCAGTGATGGTAGGATCATGGTAAGAAGTCGCTTCTCTACAGCAAAAATAAGTCACAACGAAGGACTGAAGTTCACCTTTCAGCAAGACACCTCATCCCAGATATGGATATGGATTTCTCTCCTAATATTAGCTATTTGCTGATTTGTATGTATGACTCCAGAGACATGAAAACAAAATGAAAAAGATGTGAGAAACACTACAACCATTTAATTAGTGCTAATGACGCATAGTTTTTCCATGAGAAGGCATGCTGCAACGTCCCCTGTAACATGTTTTGAATGAAACAAACACAACAACCAGTTGATTTGAGCAGAATGTAAATGAGAAAATAAACAACTCCACACATAACATATATTAGGGAATCTATTTTTTGGAATAAAAGTGTCTGCTAACATTTTCAGTATCATTATTCATCTTAAAAACTATTCACAGAAACCAAAACCCCTTTTTTTTGTACCAAACTCTAAACATATTTCATTCTGCAAAGTTGACCAAATTGAACATGACCCTATGTGAACGAGCCATGAGTGGAAGTGCAAAAAAATTACAGTAGAGGAACTATTTTTTGTACTTCCACACTGGCTTCATTTCTCAGCTCCAAAGGTTGTCCCTTGGTGTCACATGGTCTGGCTATTACGCAGTAATGTGCTGTGACATTCCTTTGAGGCTGGAGTGAAAAAGTTTGGCGACAATGAGCATATTCTATTACTGACCATGGTTTAACAAATGGACGTAGTAATTTATTTAGTATAACCCAAAATGAGACTTATAATTAGATGTGTTGAGGTGACTGTTGTGATCTGGCCTTATATAATTAAAATGGAATTGAATAAACCCAGGAACATGTTTACAATGGCCTGTTTTAAATTTCTGAAAAACTATTTTCTTGCCATTGTTTACGACCTTCTTCATAATGGTCATCAGCTGTTTATTGTGCTTTAGCAAAATAATTCATTAGAAAGTAGTATATGAACTAATTTTGTTACTTACCTATGAACAGTCCTGTAGTTTTCATTTCTCTGCTGCGTTAACAGGTTGCTTTGAGGCCATTAAAAATAACTCAGATCTAAGGCACTTGTGCTTGGCTTCACTGTTCAGTTGCAGAAGCTATTTTCAACTATAGGAAACCTGAGCAAACCAAGAGAGCATTTTAATACCAGCATTCCAGCCTGCACTCCTCTGGACTAATTACATGTACAGAAACAGGTTCAAAGTTCAAAGTGTGATGTTATGATGAAGTAGTACATGCCATACTGCATATGTTTTGCATGCTGCATAGTACAGTACATACTTTGTGAAGGCAACAACCAGTCATACCTACTGCCACTTAGGATCACCAATTAACCTGACCTCATGCATGTCTTTGAACTGTAGGAGGAAGTACCCAGAGAGAACATGCAAACTCCACACACCGTCTTGCTGTACGGTCACACATTACATTGCAACAAATGTTATTCACATCACCAAGTGATTTTAATGTAACTTTTGTTGTACAGTATGCATTATGTGTATGTTAGTGGTATACTAATTGGTGGAATACTTCCTTATCTCAGTCTTACCACTGTGATATTGAACCTAAAGTGTGTTACCACTTTGGATTTCATCATTATTTATTATTCATCTCTGGGTCTCTTTCACAACTTGTGTTTTGTCCTGTCTCTGTCACCTCACTTCCAATGGCTCATGGCGTGGCATGGGTCCCCTCCCTGAGCCTCTTCTGTCAGAGGTTACTTCCTGTTAAACGGGAGTTTTTCCTTCCCACCTTCGCCAAGTGCTTGCTCATATGGGGTCATGTGATTGTTGGGATTTTCTCTGTATTATTGTTATTATTAGTAGTACCTCACAATATAAAGCACCTCAAGTGTAGTGACTTGATGCTAATATAATGAAACTGAACTATTATTATTATTAGTAGTAGTAGTTGTTGTTGGCCTTTCTTTAATACTGCTATCAGTAGCAACGAAAGATCATAAAACACTCGACTGTAAGGCACTGATTAGTACTTTCTATTAGAGCACACCACTCGTCTCCCACAATGCCTTTCTGTTCCTTAGCCGAGTGACAACTGTTTCATTGCTCGGTTTGACTTGTCAGGGAACCCGATATCAGATGACGGCAATGCTGAATAAAAAGAAAACACAAAAAACTTTTCATCATCAGTGACTAGCAGCAGAACGTTGACCTTGAAGGTCAACGTCACAAACCAAGAACATATATAACTGCACAAACGTGTAACATAACTGATGCCTAGTTCTGAGTTTTATGTACAAGGTCAACGTTCTGAAGCTTTGACAGCTTGCACGCAACCGCTGGATAACTGGCAAATTAATTTATCTGGAATAGATACTGAGTTTCATTTCGCAAAACCTTTTTTGTATTTGGACTTTGCTTTTTATTGACATGTTAAAATTGTAAAGCACTAAACCTACTGGTAATTACTTTATTGTGAAAGGAGTGCCCGGAAGCCTTAGATTATGTACAACTTGACAGTGCTGCTATCAGAGTAGTGTGTTCCTGGAAAGTGTGTGGATCTTTATTTAATTTAGGGCTTTCTCTCTTTGTAGTTTTTACCGGGGTTCATTAGAATAGATGTGTTGCTGAAGGAGATGTGGGGCGGGAGGGATTCTTAACTGGACATTTAAAAAAGCTGCGATTTCTCCCGTCCGGGTAAGTTTTGATCAGCAGCAGAACAGCACAGCGCATTACCTCCGCTCTGTCTTTGTTTCATCCAGCCGGGCCTTGCCCCGATGCTTGCCGTTCTCTTTAATTGAGAGAACGTCTCGCCAAACTCCATGAAAAGTAACCCGTAATTTGATAATACCTTGGTTTACGTGTTGTTTGGACCTCTACTAGCGAACAGGATGTCTTTCTCTAAATCTTTAAGATCTACTCTTCAATTCGGAACTCATTTAATAAAGCAAAGACCACAATTTTAAACAAAATAAAACATTTTTAAATCTCATTGGCTGCTGTTTTCGCACTAAAGTTAGTAAGAGCCGCAGTAGGATGCAACCCACGGTGTCTGTCACTGAGCTATAAAAGTTGTCAATTTATCGGAATAATCACACTTTGCGGGCAGTGGACCTCGCCGAAATGAACAGTGGCTGTTGTCGATAAGTAGAAGTTGATAAATCACGTTTTGTATGATACGGTTTCCAGTCTTCAACGAAAAAGCCCTTAAAGTTCTCAAATCTTTAATGCAGTTAGAAAATGTTACCGGAGCCGGGCCTAGCTAGCGTTAGCTGTGGCTAAGCTAACTGTGGTTAGCAAGCTCGACCTGTTAGTTCTAGTAGTTAAAAAGTCAGTCCAGTGTTCGGACAGAGATTATTGGGTAAACGTAACAACTTTTTATTCAGAACATTTAATACTATTAAGACAATTTGGAAATAAGCCAAAGCGTAAATTGTCAGTTAACCCTTGCCATATTCTCCAGCGTTAATGAAAATCAAGCACACGTCAGTTTCCAAGCTAATTTTAATAGCATGACTTCATTTGTACGGGGTTGTGGTTCAGTTCTTTGCTTCAAATGAAATAAGCTTACTTTTGAGTGTGTTGAATAACAGTGTAACAAAGTGTCAACTCAATGTAATGGTAAAAAGTAAAACTGTGATTTGGAGCATTTTGGGGGAAAGAGCATTTGGTCTTAGGAAAGCCACTCTGGTTATCCTGTGTAGGGGTGAAATAAACTGATCTCTGTATGCCACCATTTATAAGCTAACATGAATATCTTCTTCATTTTTCTACTGCAGTTGTTATGGAGCAGCCACCAGGGAGCATAGATGATCTACAGCCTCAAGACCTCTCTACTTCCTGCATCCCCACTGTGATCGACCTGACCAGGAAAGGGGAAGAATGTGTCCTCAACTCCACGACGGCTTTTGATGGCTTGTCGATGGTCAAGAGCCCCGGCTGGTTCCCAAACTCTGGGAACAGCAACCCTGGATTACAGGGATTCTCAGAGACCAGCTCCTCAGACATCGCACACCAATCAGGGGATCAAATTCAGCCAGACAATGCCTTCTCGCGCACTACAGTCACCCTTTCATACGTGAGCCGGTCTCACGTCTTCTCTTTTCAAGACACCCTATCTCAACACTCGCCTCTGTACAGTGTGTCGCCTATCAGCAAGTTCTCCCTCCACCCTCCTTGTGACACAGATAAAGGGCTCGGGGAGACCGGCTATGCAGTGAACCAGCATTATTTGGCGCAGGTTGAGGGGCCCGAGGACCTCGCCACACAGACGGAACTTTTTCAGTCATTGTCTCAGGCTCAAGGGGGACTGGAGAACAATGTGGACAGAACACAGGACTCTCATGAGTGTAACAGTGGAGTCACTTTCGGTGACGTGGATGTTGAAAAGCCGCTACAAGGCAAAGAGGATCACAGCCTTGCTGGTGATGACAGCCCATATCTGGATAACTGTTCAGGAGCATGTGCCGAATCCTCACCAGAGACTGTCACCCCTGTCACAGAGAAGGACGAGGAGAAAGCAGGCTCTGAGGTGCTCTTTCTCATGTCTAAGACACCAGAGCAGGTGGTTGCCTCAGACAGTGCGGGTGCCAGAGACCTTTGTTCACTGAGCAGGGAGTATATAAGTCCTCTGGAGGACCCCGTTTCCCCCTCTGCTACCTCACTGGACGATGTGGAAGATGTATTTGTCCTGCCTCAGGCCTCAAGCTCACCCAGCGGCGACAACTCTTATCTTGAGACAACTGAGGGGGTCTCGTGTGATAGCTTGAATACAGAAGGGGCCATTCAGCCAAGCTCTGGCATCAGCGATGGCACCACAAGGTTGGATTCAAGTGATGAAAATAAACAGCCGGGCAGTAGACGAAAGGCTGCGCTGGAGCCTTTGATCGACTTGACAGATGATGTTTGTGCAGCGGAAGTTCCTGAAAACAATCACAAGACTGTTATTCCTCACATGAACGGGAATGCAAAGGCACTAGAGAGAAGTTTGAAAGAAAAGAAGCTGCCAATACGTTCCAGCAGAGGGACACGGCTAGAGGCCATAGTTATGAATATAAATTCAAGCAGGTATAAAGTATCAGGATGCATACGCACTAGTAACAAAGTTAATGCTTCCCAGTCAACATCTAGCGATTCCACTATATCTATTTCTAAGAAGAAAAACTCTGTGTTAGCAGGTAAAAGGAGAAGCCGAGTAAAAGTGTCTGCCTCAGCGAAACCAGCGAAACAGAAAGCAGTAACTCCTCTGAAAAGAGGCAAATCAAATAACCTGAATACTGACAGCTGCAAAGACTCTACCTCTGATTCAGAAATGATCGGTAATTCTAAAAAGTCGCGGCGGAGCGCACCTCCAAAAAGCCCCCGGTCTGCTGCGCGGAGAGAGAGTTCAAAGACTGAACCGATGAATGTTTCCCAACCTGTGCACCCACCCCAAACTAGCCCTGTGAAGTCAAAGAGGAAAACCTCCCCACAGTCAAGTCCTCAGTTTGCTCTACATAATAACTCAAAGGAGGAGCCTGAACTGCTTCCTCAGCCAGACCCCTCAGTGGAAATCCAGGTGGCAAGATTTTCTCCACCATCAAAATCTCCAAAGAAAAACCAAGGCAAAGCCAACAGCAGATCTCCTGCTAGCAAAGCGTCGCCCACTGCCAAGACGAAGGCTGCTCGCACTCCCAAAAGAAGACGAAAGAAACATAAACCGGGTCAGTCTTCGTCCATGTTTTCCCCAAAAGAGCCTGAGATCAAGCTCAAGTATGTCAACTACAAGGAGGATAAAAGGGATATGAGGCCAGACAGTTTCTCTCCGTTTATCCACGTGGAGCGTCAGCAGTCCTCTCCATCGCTGTGTACTGTCGTCAATTACCCAGAGGAGGTAAGGGCGCAGCACAAGAAGGGCTCGCAGCAGCAGCAGGCTAATACCAGCGGCTTCATTTCTGCAGTCGTACCCAGCACTTCCTGTCTGCAGCTGGGCCGGGTGTCCACTCACGGTCAGGATCAGCGCCCTCTTATCTGCTGCCTGTGTGGGCAGTCAGCCAACGCCATGGACTTGGGGGACCTTCACGGCCCTTACTTCCCTGAGGGTTACCAGCCGAGCACCAAAAAACCAGCCAGCACTTTAGGCCTCAAAGAGGATGACTACAGTGATTCGGACTCTTCATCTTGCAGCATGAGAGGAAGGGGGAGGAAGTGTGCCACTGTGCCCGCTGTGCGGGCCCTGAGGCCTGGAGCTCAGCTGAAGAAGAGGGGCCTAATGGAGAACCACCGATGGAACAACAGCAGCATCAGCACAGGCAGCCCTGCAGCTAAACGAGTGCGGTCAGATGCTAGCTCTGCGAATGTGGAGGACTGGTATAGCCCCCCTGTGTTGCTTCTCCAACCTTGTGAATACTGGCTTCATGAAGACTGCGGCATCTGGTCTGCAGGCGTGTTCCTTGTGAAGGGCAAAGTGTATGGCCTGGAGGAGGCTGTCAAAGTAGGCCAGGAGATGGTAAATCTGCACTTTAAATTTGGAGTGTTGCACAATAGCACATGGACTCATAGCTGATATAATGAAGCTGGAAATGAAAGCAGCATTGTGATGTTAATGTACTGCAGGTGGCTTGTTTTCTGTGCCTGTAAGAGAGTTATATATTTTAAATGCTTTCAAATCACTGCAAGAGGAAATAATTAGCTTATTAGCTCAGTTAGAAAAACACTGGAAATTATTGGTGCAGGGAAAACGACAGTGAGACACTATTTTTGGGGAGATCTCTTTACTTTTTGGCAAAGTTTTAACCATCTACACAGTAAGATGGATACAGTGCATTCCCTTTTGAGGCCAAAAGTCAAAATTTGCAAATAGCCAGTCAGGATTTCTCACCTGGAACACCTCCCTCAACTCAAACTTCCAACTCGGAAACCTGGAGCAGTCTCACTAACTGTAGTCTGTGTAGCCACTGTTGTATATTTTCTACTGGCTAAAATAGTGATATGCACTGACCTTGTTCTGTCTGTGAAAGTGCTGCAGCAGTGTTTTTAAGTACTAAAATCCAAGCATAGTGAGTGTTGTTAGTGATGTATTAGTAATAAATATATACGCTCTCCCTTGCTGAGGAGCAAATGAAATCCTGATTTTCCAACTTTGCTACCAAGACTTGGTAACCTCGAGAGTGACGCCACTCCCGGTTCCAACATGGGTCCTCCAAGGCCGTTATTCTTAAGGAGAAAAATGGTGCCAGTGGCTTTACAACCATCTAATTACAAGCACTGTGCAGTCAGAGTTAGGTCTAATTTAGCCCTTTATAACCTATTTGATATAACCAGTTAGAAACCTTGTGAGAAAAGGCGAAAATGACCGAAAGTTCATTTAAAGGTTCTAGTTTCTGAAACTATCCTTATTCAGCATGTAGTTCAGATGACCTAGTCCAGAATTCCCCCAATGGTTCATTTGCCTCTTTTTAAGATAAGATCATTAAATTAAACATTGATCTCTTTTTAAGTCATTAGTAGAAATCTTGCGTAACTTAAGGCCTTCGATATTTATATGATGATCTCAAATGTGTGTTTCATAAAACAGTCCCTGCAAAATGTGTCACAGCAAACTTTTGACTGTTGGTTGAGGTCATACAGCTCAAGATAGCCTGAGCTAGCTTGCGTTCATCCATTGTTCTACACATACACTTGAGAGACTGCAGCTGGAGGAGCAGCTAGTGCCAGCATGTCCCTGCTGCCACCGGAGTAGGGGTTATGCATAGAAATTAATAGAAGTGATAGTATATTTTAGCTTGAGCATGCCTCGGGGACTTTTAGTTTGATGCCTGATACGACTGAAGATCAACATTGGCATCTTAAAGTCAAAGTGTCTCCTGTATGAAGGGTACACCAAGGCAGCGTTCTTTCAATTTCTCCTAAGGTGATAAGGTGTTAACCATCTTAAACCATCATGAGTCAGACCGGTGTCAGATTGGTGGTAAATGCAGCCTTTCGGTTTCGCTTTATTTTGAAAGACTGTTAAAGAGCCTCACTGTTTACATCAGCCATTGTACATTATGACGACTGCTGCTGAAGGCAGTGTTTTAATTAAAACTATATAGTAATTACCTTAGTGCTATATATCCTGTCCCATGTAGTAAAAGTGGAAATCACAGCTTGCAGAAGTGTGCACGATGTCTTCTTAACCTCATCTGCTGTTTTTTCAGACGTGTTCAGCGTGCCATGACCCAGGTGCTACGCTGGGCTGTTTCTTCAAAGGCTGCCCCAACAAGTACCACTACAGGTGTGCTCTGGAGTCAGGTACGCAGCAGAGCAAAAACTCTTATCATGCCAGTCTTGTGCAATTTTAAAATTTGCATGCATGCTTAAGTTGTAGACTGTATGTAAAAGATGGACCCGTGTTACTTTCATTGACCAATAATTTTCGTCATAGTTTGAAACTTTTGTCACGAAATGTCTGTGAAGGTTCTCAGTCATCCAGGTCATCGTAGTCAAAGGAGCTTGCAAAGAAAAGCGTCTGGACTTCTTTAAGTTGCTTGAAGACGTTTCACCTCTCATCCGAGAAGCTTCTTCAGTTCTAAGGTCAAATGGCGGAGAGTCCCAGATTTAAACCCAGTGGGAGTATCCCCCCCCCCCCAAAGAGGGACAAAAGGACCCCCTGATGATCCTCTAATCACCTGAGCCAAGGTGTGAAAATGGGTGTGGGTCCCAATCAGCCAAGCTCCTTTGACTTTTGTCACGAAATAAAAATGAGATAATGCGGGACAAGTTTGGAAGTGATACAATCTGAAGTAATCTCCTTGTGCATATTTGACTCTGGCCAATGCGGAAGTGCCTCAAACTTGGATTCTTTCTGCTGGCGCCTGTGTTTGGGGAAAAATGCTTTCAGTTGTATAGAAGTCTGCGGGAAAACGGCCCTGGCTCTAGGTGACATCCGTAAACCTTTTACTGAGTGTTTTATAGTCTTAACTGGTAGTTCCAAGTTTTCTTAAATACAGCATTTTTTCTCTAATAGTCAAAAATGCAAAGTATGTTTTAGGGCTTGGTGGCCAGGTTCATCTTTTATATACAGTCTATTTTTTCAGGCTTATCTTGAGTGTTGAATTTACTTATAGTAGCACGCAGCCCTGCAGGTTTTCCTCTGGTGATTGGAATTTTTGCCACCACCCACAGTTTGATGGAGTAACTTTAGATTTATGTATGCCATCTGCCCCTCTGACTACTGTTTTTACTTTTTCTTATTTACTTTTTTTGTTCCACATCTGAAGTCTCAAATTAAACTTTAACAGGTACAAAGTTAAAGTTGAACACATACACCCACGACTGTTGCTTTGTGTTCAGTGTGTGCGTGCACGCATGCGCACTGTTCTGAAAATAGCTCCTTTGTGGAGGGCTGTTGGCTCTTATCACTTCCGCTCAGGCTGAACTTGCACGTGGGGGCGTTTGAGCCTTTCAGATGAATCAGTGCATCATTGCCAACTCCTGTTCTGTTCTTGTTCTGCAGACTGCGTACTCATTGAAGAAAACTTCTCCATGAAGTGTAAGAAGCACAAGGTGAGCAGCAGTGCTCTTTAAAACTGTATTTGTGTGCGCTTTGAAAATGTATGTTTGCTCTTATTGAAGATTTGGCTTACGACCATTTAAAAACGTAACCTCTGGATTTGTGATGTCTTCTTAGAACAAGACATTCAAAGGCCCCTCCAGGGAGCAGATGGGACGAAAGGGGACAGAAACCTCGTGAGGTCAGTAAATACTTTTTCTGCTTTCTGCTGATCAAACCACTGACAGAAATATATCGGGCAACAAGAGAGCGTTTTTTGTATTTTTAAAGCTGTGAGCCAGTATAGTGGTTATCTTGGTTTGGGGTATCTGCTGAGCGGCAAAAGTACACAAGCTAATTTTAATTTAGCTCGTTTTCTAAACCCACAGTACAGATTTGCACAAGGCATCAACTTCCTGAAAAGCAGAATTGAGCATGGTTTTAGTTTAACCTCAGCCACAATCAAATCATATATAGACGTGCTGTTACGTCTAGAACATAGACATGCAGCCAGAAATGAGTGATTCCATTTAACTGTTTCCGTTAACTGTTCATGATATTATAACAATCTGGAAGTGAATGGGAAAGACAGCAACTCATTCACAAAGTGATCGGCCACGTAACACCACACAGCGATTTCAGCAGATGCTGAGGCGTGTGTGCAGAATGCAGAGGTCGCCAACTTTCTGCTGAGTCGATTGTTACAAATTGAAAATTGTTTCCAAATTTCATGTGGCCTTCAGGTTAGCTCAAGAACAGTGTGTACAGAACTTAATGGAAAGGGTTTCCATGGCTGAGCAGCTACATCACCAACCACAATGCAAAGTGTCGGATTCATGGGTGTAAAGCATGTCGGCACTGGACTCCAGAGCAGTGGAGACATGTTCTCTGGAGCAGCGAATCACACTTCTCTACTACTGGTGGTTAGGATCCAGAACCCTGGTGTGACGACTCATGTAGTGGCAGCTGCTGCTACTTTTTTTGCTCTCTATGAAATGCATTGAGAGGTTTTTTTTTTTTTTTTTGTTTTTCTCCTGTTAGAAGATTCACCTGCAGCATTTTCGCAGGCCTTCCCACCACCTCGCTGGTAACCATGGCGACACTGGACCAGGGTTGTTCTGACTGACAGCTAGCACCTGCAAACCTTAACTTCACCCTCTGTCCTTCAACTGCACTGTTAACCCCCACCAGGCACTGGGACTGGAGGACCCCGGTCACCTCCCTCAGTCCAGTCTGACAGTACTCATCAGCCAACACCACCCGCGGACTGACGAGAACCGTTCTTGAAGTAACATGCTGAATTTGTTATTTGTGTAGTTATTTATATGGGATGTTTTGGTTTCTTTTTTCTTCTTCTTCTGAATTAAATATGAATAACAATCAAAGATATTTAATTTTTTTAAAGATTTTCTAAGTATTTGATTATATTTGGGTTATTTATTCTTGTATTGGTTTCTTTAGCAATTGTCAAAGAGGTTGGATTGAGTGTTGTGTTTTTGTTTTGTTTTTTAAGTTATTGCTAAAGCAGTTTTGATGTTGAATTAAACAGCCAGTCATGGAGACAGAAAGAAGGGGCTGGTGGCTCAAGGTAGTACCCTCCCAGAGTAAAGGTACCTGATTATCGTCAACACAACAGGGATCCAGATTTAATGCAACACCTTGTTGGATCATTATGCTTTCTGTTTCCAGTGCAGATTCACCCAGCAGGTGTTACTGAGCGAGCCGCAAAGCGTGCATGTATTTGAATGTATTTTCACAGGAAGCACTTTGGCCCTCTGCTCCAGCTGCAGTATTACTGTCTTCAGCTGACCGCTGCCTCCAAACGTTGTTGGCCTCAGGCTCTTATATCTGGCTTTTGAGGCTCATTGGTCACCTTGTCAGATCCAACTGCCTGCCTCCCACCTCGGCCTGAGAGAATTTCTGCCTGTACGATCTTTAAATCAGTTTGGATCTTAATTAACTTCAGTCTGAATTATTAGGAGCTGTGTTAGGGGTTTATAAATTAATAAACAATTAATTTTCTTCCACTCCTAAAGGAAAGGGAATCCTGTGTTAGATTTCCCTTTCATCATCTCAACAAACCAGCCCCCTTAGACTACAGGACCACTCAGCTGCTCACTTGACTTCAGACCCAACAAGGAGGGGCAACAGTTACTCTGGTGTTCCATCAGTCTTAAATTGAATAGGAATGGCCGCGCTAGTATTAAGGTTCCTGATGTCTTTACTTGGGCCTACATGCTGCTTTTGAAGAAGCCTTATCTGACTTACCAGCGCTACATGGACTCGGTGTTCCTTCACTAGCTTGTGGTCCAACAAGAAATCCGTGGATGTACTGCACACGGTGTTCCTGAGGGCAGCTTGCATGCACTTTTATGCAGCAGACTCTGTTGTTAGTAATACCAGATACGTTCTGGGCCGCCTCCTAGTAAAACCCTCTGACTGCACAGGTACTCACCTACTCTGTGGGACTTGCTCAAACCCAGCGTACCTGTTGAGGACGTCAGACTCTGTTTTTTGTTTTAGAAGAAAAAGTCTTTGTGATCAGTGTTGGTGTTAAAGTCTGTGTACTTCTCCTTAGCGCCATTAGGAGCAGCGCTGTGCTGTGTGAGGCCCATTAAGCCATTACTCGATGTCAACAGACATCCACACAGAGGCAGCTGAAGGCTTCGTCTGCTTAGTGTCTCACCAGCAGCAGCAGGATTCAAAACACACACACACACACACACACACACCTCTCTACCCTGAAAACACCATGTCTGTTCCATTTGTGCCATCTTTTTGTTTTGCCGTTTTTATATTTTGTTGCAGTGAAATAATAAATGTTTTAATCAACCATTTTTAAGTAAGCAGGTGTGTCACTGAGCCTGTAGTTCTTTGTTTTTTGTTTTCCAGTTTCAAGCACTTGTACCAAATAGAGATTTTGGAGAATGTTTTATTATTACAGTCTTGCAAAATGCTTGGATTTTTTAAAACTATGTTGTATGTGTGTTAATCTCAGGGCTGAATCTCAGATATTCGAATGGGTTTTTATGTTTGTTTTCTTCTGTTGTGTCAACCCCACATTGACTGGAGCAATGATACGTGTAGCAGGAAGTGCTCATCTCCTCGATGTAACGCCTTTTTTCTGTCCTGGTTACACACTACTCGTCACATTCCAACGCCGCCTCCATGTGTCCGTCAGTGATGCGGTGTTTTGTTTTAGGACATGACTGCTTCACTGTCACACTTTTGTTGTCGTCTTATTTTTATGGTAACTTTTTTGTATTGTCTTGTCCATTTGTTGGAGCACCAGAGGTCATGTAATTGTTTAAGAATAAATATTTTGTTCACTGTTTTTCTGAAAGAATTTTTTATCTTTATCTTGAGTAAAGTTTTTATCTCATAATATAGACATATTAGAATACTGCAAAGCATCAGAATGACTAATATGAAATTATATATTATGATAAAAATAAATGTGAAATTGATATATGGTTATAGCATTTATCCCTTCATCCTGCATACTGAGGTGATGTCCACAGTTTGGCTCAGTTTTTCCAAAGTTGAGACATTTTTGTCTTTTTATTTATATGATTGGGAAGAAAGCAGACAAGGGACAGCAGCATAAACCTGCAGCCATCTACAGATTTTTGTTGAATGCAATACATAAAACAACCACACACACCCAAAAGAGAAGGAAGGGATGAAAGCATTTAAACCTGGGACACCTCCAGTAACTGGATAAAACCGTAGATGCTGCTCTGGGCGCAGTCGTTTGAAAGATGTAATCTGAATAACAATTATCCAGTTTTGACAGGGCCCTTACTTAATCCACTGCACCTTTGTCTTGGTTGTTCAAAAGGACATTTTATAAAATCACTCTGATCCAAAACTACTGAAAGCCTTACTGGTAATAACCAGTAATTTTACTGGGATGCAGAGGGCGCCAAAGTTCATGCAACAGAAAAGCTCCCTTATTAATTCATGATATTAAGTTTGACATTAACAGCTATTATGTGAAATATCTAGTTAGCAATGCATTTGCTGTTTAATTCATAACCATATTTCACCTGCTTTGTCTTTATGAGAATGTAACAGCTCACAAACACTTAGCAAAAACACAAAGACAGGTGGAACTCATGCATGAGTAAATATACTATTTAAAAGGGCGATCGTGGCTCAAGAGTTGGCAGTTCATCTTGTAATCGGAAGGTTGTCGGTTCAAGCCCCGGTTGTGTCTTTGGGCAAGACACTTCACCTACCGCCTACTGGTGATGGCCAGAGGGGCCGATGGCGCGATATGGCAGCCTCGCTTCTGTCAGTCTGCCCCAGAGCAGCTGTGGCTACAACTGTAGCCTCCACCAGTGTGTGAATGTGAGAGTGAATGAATAGTGGAATTGTAAAAGCGCTTTGAGGGTCTCGAAAAGCGCTATATAAATGCAATCCATTATTATTAGAAAACAAAGTGTAAAAGAAGGGCTACAATGCAGTTTGCCATTCTCTTCACTCTGTTTTCTTGTTTGACTGCCTTTTGACTTTTTATTTCATTTTTCCTTTGAAGTCCATTCTATTCAGTTTCAATTCAGTTTTATTTATACAGTGCCAAATCACAACTACAGTCGCCTCAAGGTGCTTTATATTGTAAGGCAGCAGTAATACAAAGAAAACAGAGAAAACCCCAACAATCATATGACCCTCTATGAGCAAGAACTTTGGCACCAGTGAGAAGGAAAAACTCCTTTTTAACAGGAAGAAACCTCCGGCAGAACCAGGCTCAGAGAGGGGCGGCCATCTGCGGTTGACCGGCTGGGGGGAGAAAGGAAGACAGGACAAAAGCACGCTGTGGAAGAGAGCCAGATATTAATAACAACTAATAACTGAATAAAGAATGGTGTATCAGTATCTGTCTGAATCCAAGTATTTGCTGGGATCAGAGTGATTTGATATTTTCAAGCAAATTAATTAGTTACAATGTCCTAGAGGGGCGGGAAAAGAACAACAATTATCAAAAATGAAAATAAAGTACACGGTTAGTGTCTGAGTAACCCATGGCAGTGCCCCAGCATGCACAACTGTGAAACTGAGGCAACTAAATTCAGCCATCACCCACTGTGGTTACACAGCTGTTCTTTTCCAACGTCATTATGTTCATCTCCACTTAGTGAATAATAAGTAAAGGGCCTGCTAATTTTCTTTATGTTGTATCAGTTTAAATGTTTGCTGTATGTACAGTAAAAATGCAAAAAAGTCATTTATATACAACAAGTGTTCTTCGACTGCACTGGGGTACGATAGGTTAAAGCAACTTTTTGCTAAACTATAAAACAAACGCTCTTTACTGTGATTTTTAGAAAATTTGAAGGTCACAAGCTAATTCATCATTAGTTGCATGCTATCAGGCGTCTATGGCCTTGTTAGGCTTAAATATTAGAAGTTAGTTACTGTGTCAGCTCCCTGAATCCAGAATTGAATTTAAAGTCCTCCTCCTGATATACAGAGGCATAATTCACCATCATGTCTTAACGATCGTCATATTAAATGGCAGAAACAATTCTGTGCATGATTCTCCTCTTATCTGCTTTGGTGCAAATAATTTTTTTTAACTTACTTTGAAAAATTCTGGTAAACATGACTGAACCTTTGCCTCGCGTTTGATAATTAAAGGGTTCGCCTTAAAACTGGTGCATTAACCAAAATCTGAAATTATTCTTCTGAATTATACTTGGACACTGCAGTCAGCCACCCAGCATTTATGTTTCTATGGAAACATTGTAACATATATCCAAAATACTTTACTAGCAGCATATACCTTTATTCAAAATTTGTGGTTTAAACTCATACAATACTAGAAGTAATTTATCTACTATTCTTGTTTTATTCATATATAAATTTCAGTGCACTATATGAACATCATTAACCTGAGCCCCCAAATTAAAATTAAAAATTAAAACTTTCCTGCCAGAGGTCTCTTCCTGCTAAAAGGAAGTTCTTTTCCCCCACCATCACCAAGTGCCTATTTACAGGTTACCATGGAGTGTTGAAATTACTTATTTCTTCTTGGTTATAAAATTTGTCCACATTCATTAGATGCCCCTAAAAATTCCCTTGTGTGAATGCGATTACATAATTTCACCTGTATGAAATTCAATTGCATGCCAAAGAACTCTTGGGAGGGGAAAAACAAGAAAAATGCAAATATCACTCGAACAAGAATTCTTATTTTATTGACTAAATCTCAGCTTACAGGAAGACAGTTGTATTGCAAAGACAGAACCGGGTACAAGTTCTAGTGCTGTGGTCATCTACTCACTAAAACGCCACAAAAACCATGATGCTTTGAAATACAGCTATGTCACCGGACAGAAAGACACTGGAACGCCATTACAGCACGTCACAATATGAATAGGATGAGGAGGCAGCGGTGGCTGACTCAGACGCTGGGAGGGAGCAAGGGGAAGGTGGCGTATGACAAATGCACATCTCACTTTCTAGTTTTGTGTCACTCATCTTCTCTCCCAGCTTGTGAACGGATGTATCCTCGTCTGCAGCGTACTGTATACTGCACTGGTATTTCATCTGAGCACAGTGCTTGTACCACAAGTTCTAGTGAATCATTTACTTAAAATTATTCTGATAGGAAACTACAGCAGTACTGGGCATGTCTTTCAAAATAAAGATTTACTTTTTGGTATTTTGATATTCTGTGTTTTGCTTGCTAACTCATAAAACAGGGACTGCAACTGATCATCATTCATTCATTAGAAATAACATCCTGTTGGCTAATTGTCTATAACTAACAACAGCAGTTACTTTGGATTGTTAGGTTAGACTGGAGGTTTGGGTATAATGTTTTATAAGACAACATGATAAAAAGTCAAATTTTCTGTTTTAAAGAATGTTGGCAAGACGATGCTAAAACATCTGACTTTACCAATAGCTCTGTCTCCACTATCAAAATGTTAGCTAGCTAATTTAGCTACGGATGGTTCCATGCTTGGAAAAAAGAAGCAAGGCTAAAGAAGAAAATTGAATATTTCAATTTCAAAATACCCGACATTAGGGGTATAATAAGCTAATGTTGATCTCTTTACTAATGCAAGAGAATAATTCAGAAAAATCAAGCTGAATGACACCAAACTAAGACAGCTTAAAAACACTGAATTCAGGGGTTGTTTGACACAGATGAAAAAAATCCTGGATCCTGTTTGCTAAACACAATTAGCTTTCTTTTCAAAACTCAACTGCCTACATAGCATAAAAGTAAAGGGAACCTTTCATTCATTTTCATGTCTTTGTCATAAACATACTGTTACAGTGTTAGATACTCATATTAAGGATGCTTAGATAGTGAGGTCTTTGGATGTATAATGCCTGTGAGCTGAAAACTACCTTAAAACTTGTTTTAAACACTCAGGTTCTGATAGCTACCCTTGGATCAATATGACGTCATGAGAGGGAGGTGATATACTCAATACAGTCATCCCAGGAACATAGCTTTAGCTGCAGACACTGTCATCCCACCTGTCTGCTGTTCAAACCTTCTGTTTACAATCGGCAGCCAATCAGAAGAAAGTTGTCTTAGAGGGGAGGAGCTAAAGTAGCTTGTTTCAGTTTAAAATAAATAACAATTACTTTGAAAGGAGCAGAATAGGTCCCCTTTAGTTATAGCAAATCTCAACTTAGCTTAAAGGAAAATGAAATATTGTAGAGCAGCATGAGAGCCTGTGTAGCCCAGAATGTGCCAAAGAAACAAAGGCTCTATTAGGGCCATTTATTGTGTTTGAAATGAGGTGAAAGCCACCAGAAGTTTTACTAGATGCTTGGAAAGAGTAATGAGCTGCTGGCAATCTGCAGTCTTATCATTTAATATCACCGAGCCCTACGTACTGGCCCTTTAACCGAGGTACAGAAATAGTATTAAAGGTGGCCATGGTGTCCATGTCTGAAAAGTGAAACCATTAAAGAGGTGCTTTAAACCCAAACTGTTTATACTGACCACCAGGCGATGATCCCTGTGGCTAAAATAGGAATTCCAGTCATTTGTGGTAAATGGAAAAAAAAACATCATTCGTTTCACTTTGCAAATTTTTGTCAGAAAAGCGAATTATGGAGGCCATGCTCATCGGCCAGTGACTTGTGACTGACAAAAAGCATAACATCGCTTCATAGTCAGATCCACCTCTCGCTTGACACATCTGCTTTCCGAGCAAGAGCAAAGTGGTGACGCTGAAAACACTTACCTCAAGACTTTATAACAGAAAATTCACAAACCAATCAATAATAATGTCTACACTACTGAGAGACTGATTTGGTGTCGGCTCTTTTTTACGTAACAAGAATTGTCAATAAAACCTTCCACGTGTCTCTATTTACAGGAATCCTCACGTTGCTTATCGTTGCACGTTGCCATGGGTGCTTCAAGCACATCACGTTTATTTGGGAAGAGCGCGAATGTTGAAAGATGGTTTCGGAGTGAACGCTGCAAAGGAACAATGACGCGATGAGGTAATGTGGCTTCATACGGTCATGCGAGTGTGGGATGTGCTTGGGCTCGCACGGTTTAGTCCGCACAGCACAGCGCTGCTTGAAGTTGACAGATGGGGAGCAGTGTCCGCATCAGGACCGTCCTTTGTTCTGAATCAGGAGGCTGCCGATGAGGTCAGAGATTGTCACAAGATGCAGTTATTTACTCTCTCGCTGATCCAACGCATCATGCGGAGGGGCTGAGCTGGTCCTCTGTCAGATCCGAGCTGAGGCTACTGACGTGTTGTTTGTCACTGGTATACTAACTACAACTATAGAGTGCTACAGCCTGTGACGGGATAAACACTGAGCAGTTTTTCACAAGAGGGCTTTAGCACATACAGTTTCATGCAGTTTATGTCTGAAAAGCAACACAGAGAACATCCATTCACACACTACGCATGATCCACCCCCCCAAAGAAAAATAATTCAATTGATATTCACGAAGTCAAAAAGGAATGGATTAGTTTTGTTGTTGTTTTTTAAATCCAAAAGCAAAACATTTAAGTCCCTACATTTGATTCAAATTCAAATCTCTCGCTCTGTCTTCATGCTTAGCTTTTTTTTTTTAGTTCCTGAAGGTGGTGAGATGAGCACACAACATTAATAGCATTACAAATACATCACACTGGATAGAAACTAAGTAAGTATATTCAGATTTTTTTTCTTTTAGCCCTAGGATGTCTCAAGAGGTCATAACAGCAATATTCACTCTGGGACATGATGCAAGAAATTGTGCTACTGCAAAAAAAAAAAATCACGTCACAACATTTTACCTTTTTTTTCCTCCTAAAGCCGGTTCAGATTCGAAGTTTGAATTACTCGTCATGCAGTTTATAAAAAGTGACTCTTGAGTGTTTGCTTTTTTTCCCCCTGCACTTAATTGGAACAGATCATTTTTCTTTTTCAGACAAAGTTTAAAAGAAAACACATTTTTAGGTGAAGGTCTGGATGAAAACGTGAGCAAAGCAGACAGATCTTTTTCTTGTTCTCTTTTGGAAAAACGCTTCAAAGGAACACCATACAAACGGAATTTCAGGAGTGAGTAGAAAAAAGTCTTCCAACTGTGAAGTAGATATGTTTATGGTGAAGAGCAGAGACATCGCACGCATTCGCTCCATCTAGTCTGAGATGAAGGAAAGCTGTAGATCATCTCACATAATGCGCAAGTATTCAGTATGTACAGCAGCATACCACACCTGTTACACAGCTATACCTCAACACCATATCACAATGCTGAGTCGAATGGGAAACAAAGAGAGCTACCTTACAAAAAAATAGAAAAAATAGATTGTGTAGTCTTTTTTTTTCTTCTTTTTTTAAAGATTCAAATAAATAATAAAATTCTCAAAGAAAAATTAAACTACTTGTTTTAGATTCGACGCACACGGACACATTCACACTTTCATATTTTTGTTACAAGTAAAACACTGAAACCACGGCTCAGTCAGTCTTTTTATCTTGTAAGTTGTTAGCTTGAGCTCTGTTTCGGTCAAAAACACGAATCTTTTGTCCCTTGGCTTCTTAAAAAAAAACTTCTTATCAGTGTTGAAGAGATCACGAGGAGTTCTGCCCAACTCCTGCTGACTTTTTTATCTTTTTATGTTATTTTAATTCATTTTTTTTGCTGCAAGTATTGCTTTAAGGAATATATTTTGGTCTTCTTGTCAGATCGATTTAGTGGTGAAATCTCTAATGTAGCGTTTTTTTCTTCATTTTTCTACACTTGCATTTTGAACGTATCCTTGAATTCCAAGTGTTAAAACAGGACATTCGACCAATCATGAGGAATGTGTGCGTTCTACAAAGACGTCCTCGGAAGTCCTCCGGCGCGTGTGTGTCTGCGCTCTTCCTTTCCCACAATGTTTAAAACAGGAGACGTGTTAGTACTTTGTTATCGCTTTGTTTCTTTTCCCATGCATGAACATCTACGTGGTTGGATGAGAGGTATAAAAGTGTGTGCCGGTGAGCCCTGACATGCTCAGACGCAGATTTCTATGGGTGTCGGCACTAGCATGCGGCCGCCAGGTGAGCCGTTTTCTCGGGGCATTCGATCGTAGCTGTTGGTGGATGACACGGAGCTGTTGGTGGAGACGGACACGAAATGGTGGCCCCCGCCGGGTTCCATCATCCCTCCTTTGGCCCCGCTGCCTCCGCTCCCCCTCTTCACCGCCATTGGCAACATGGGAGAGAGGGGCGACACTGGGGAGCGAGGTGACAGAGTCTGCTGCTTCATCCTCTCCACGAGAAGCTCCTCGTCTTCTTCCCCGGACGATGATGACGAGATTGTGCCGTCCACCTCCCCTCGGACTCCTCCTCCCCCTCCACCTCCTCCACCGCCGCCGCCGCCTCCGCCTCCGCCACTAACTCTTTCGCCGCCACCTCCAGCAACCGTGTTGCCATTGTTGTTATCGTTCTCCGCGTCTAACATCCAGGAGTGGCTGAAGTACCCGAACACTTCTTTGACGGAGCAGCGGCGGTCCTGCTCCACCGATAGCAGGCGGCGGAACATGCGAAGGGCCTGCTCGGTGAAGCGCCTCCACTGCGACGGCACCGTGTTCGTCCTCCTCCTCTGCCAACGGATGAACTCCTGGTAGAAAGAGTCAGAGGGCAGAGCCTTCTCCCAAGGGAAGTTACCGGTCAGCATGCAGAACAGCAGCACACCGAAGGCCCAGACGTCAGTGCTGTAGTCCACGCAGAAGCCCTCGTGGCGGGACACATCGCAGAGCTCCGGAGCTGTGTAGGGGATGGTGCCGCTCACCTGGAGGGGAAACCCAACAGGTTACAGTCACTGGAGGAAACGTGTGCGAATATAAAAACGTACAAAACTCAAACACCACTCACTCTTTTCACTGGTGAGCCAGCCCGGCGAGTCATTCCGAAGTCAGAGAGCTTGACCTTGCGGCACTCTCGGTCAAAGATGAGGATGTTTTCAGGCTTAATATCCCGATGGACCAGCTTCTTACAGTGCAGGTAGTCCAGAGCGATGGCTACTTGGTGTACACAGCGCTTTGCTACTGTTTCAGGAAGACCGACCTTGAGGGCCAAAGAAAGGAAAAGCACTATTTTATTCAGAGGATTTTACAGTTTTAAGCCAACTTTCTTCTGACTGTGGATCAGTAATCATCTGTATTACTATCGTTATCTGCGAATCAGCACCTGTGGAGGAATTATATCGAAGAGGTCTCCCGCCACGGCATACTCCTGTGCAAACACGTAGTACTCGTCGGTCTCGAAGGCGATGCCAAACATGTTGATGATGAAGGGGCACGGAGACAGGTACAGGGAGATGCTGTACTCCCGTAGAAAAGACTTCAGCTTGGTTGTCTTCTTCTTCAGGAACTTCAGTGCCATTTTTGTACCTTTTGGGAAAAATACAGATGTTTTTTTTACAGATGCACAAAAAACCCATTTTTGTATCACGACTTTACTGAGGTGTTATTTTAAATTACTCACTTATTTAGATTTTGTTGAGGCTTAAAGTTAAACCCCTGTGCTGATTGGAGTGGCTGAACTGAAACTCTTTGAATTCAATTCGGCGTTATTTATGTCACTAAATCACATCAACAGGGGCCTTAAGACGCTTTATATTGTTAGGTAAAGACAGAGAAAACCCCCGAAATCAGATGACCCCCTTCAAGCAAGCAATTGGTGACAGTGGAAAGGAAAAACTCCCTTTTAACAGGAAGAAACCTCCAGCAGAATTAGGCTCAGGGAGGCGCAGCCATCTGCCGTGACCAGTTGAGGGTGTTGTCGTTTATGTTTGTGGTGGTGGTTACTGATGGAGCATTTTTAATTGACCATTTTAGAAAATAATCGGCTGTGAGGTGCACCCTATCCAAGAAGACAGTGCTTGAGATTTCTGCTATTTTAATTATTAGTCTGTAACTTTTCACTAAGGAGGTTTCTGTCTGTACATTTATGAATGCAGTTATTTAACCAAGCTTGCAATTTAGCACTCCATCCTCTAATCTAACTATTAACACTTCTGTCTAAACAAAGTGACATCTCATTAGGAGCCAAAAGCGAAATTACACTTAAGGTGCAGAGACCAAAACAAAAAGGTGACAGCGCAATCACTTAAGACGTCATGTACTCTGTGGTGGTCCCTTACCTCTGATCTTGTGAATGACCAGATCCACCTTGCCATAGGTTCCCTTGCCCAGCTCTCTGATCACCTCATAGTACTTGTTGACCTCTAGTCTCTCCAAATTTTGGGCAGCAATCAGCTGCAGCTCATCCAGGATGTCCATGTTGGCTCGAGAAACCAGCGGAGAGGAGGTCATGGTGCGGACTGCTTCAGGGTGCAAAAAAAACTGACTCGGGTAGGACAGGAGCAGCAATAGCAGCTAACAGCTGGTGTCACTGTACAGAAAGAAGAGAGGAGAAACATTTTGAAAATTGCTTCATCCTTCTACTCTTCCTCATTTCAAGTACAACAAGTTGGCTGTGATAGGACGGGCACACGAAGAGAAAAACACGCTCTCGTCCTCTTGTGGGACCAAAACAGGAGAATGTGATATGTGATGTTTGTGTTGCATTCCAAGGTCGGCAATGCACAGCACGCTGTCGACACCGAAGCTCACAGCGTGCTGCTCTGATCTGCAGTGTGATAGCCGCTGAAAATGCTAATTATCTGCAGTGAAGGCTTAAGTAATTCTAAATGCTACTCACCAAGGGGGATACCAGAGCTGAGCTGTGAGCTGAGTCACACACACACACACACACACACACACACACACACACACACACACACACACACACACACACACACACACACACACACACACAGGCAGCCAATAACAGTCCTTTCTAGCAAATCCAATTCCTGCTGCAGTGTGATTATTCTTAGTGATTGCTTCCCTTTTTTCTCTTCCTGAGCGGCTGGACCTGCCAAGCACTGACCCTCACTGATCCAGGCGAATGTGGAGGAACTATAGGAGCGCGCACACACACAAGCACACACACACTCGTTACACAACCCGAGGTGCTGGAAAGCAGCCACTCTATATGAGCAGACACTTGGATTGGCTTTATATTTACAGCAGCCTCCTCATCATCAACACACTCGCCTGCCATTCCATGTACTTCACATATCTCATATTCTCCGCACACATCCACAGATGGATAACATTTCATTGCGCAGTCTGGTTTTAGATGCAGAAAGTAACATTCAGTTGTATGCATCACAACGTTAAGTTGCCAAATATGTGATCAAACACACACACACACAGCAATGTGCTACTTTAAGTACCCCGTCGCCCCTCCACAGCCCTCTGTGTTCTCTGTGGGAGTGTAATCTTTTTTGCGTGTGAAGCGGACAGGAAGAGAGGCTGACGGCAGCAGGTGAGGAGAGATGAGTCAGTTTGGGTGATAAATGGCAGTACAGAGAGGATGTACTGTATCTCTCTCTCTCCTCTAAATAAAAGCTCTTGGGTGCATGTGATAAAAACACACATGCACAGGAGGGAGTTGTAAACAGAGGAGACCATTTGTTTCTGCCGGGGATCAGAAGTGCTTACTGTAGCACTGCAGGATTGTGCCTCGTTCTTTTTCTGTGAGTGTGCGTTTGGCTCTGGTATGTTATCAAGACAACATTCATAAACGTACAATGTATATTCAGTCAATAATAACTACTTAAAGCTGCAAATTCAACCAAGCTAGCTGTTTTGAGTGAAAACTGGGGCAGTAAATTTGAACTTTTCCTTTTTTTTCCCATTTAGCTCCATCAAAAAGTGCTAAATAACTGAATAAACAGTTTAAACTGATTTTCCAATAACTAATTAATTATTTTACAACAAGAATTACAGTTATGAGTAAATAGTGATATAGTGATTTAAGTGTTGCTAACAGTGTTATCTCTCTGTAGATGAGGAACCCAGATAAGCCACAGATATTGACACTCTGCAATGCTTAGAGCTAATTAGCACCAGTTAGCAAGCGCTAATGAGTCCTAAAGATGCTAACAGCTGCCACAAGGATGGAAAGGGATTGTATTTCTCACATTGTTGTAGTTCTATCCTTTATAATATAAAGTTCCACTGTTTGAATAAAACCAAACTAGATTTAAACGTGCAAAAAGACGTGCTGTGGTGGTTTGTACGTCACAGCAAGAAGTTTCTGGGTCCAACTCCACGGGGCAGCTTGGACTTTTCTGGAGCTTTTTGGTTTCCCCCCACAGACATGCATGGTGAGTTCATGGGTGAATCTAATCTGTGTTAGCCCTATGATAGACTGGCAATCCCACCTCTCATCCTATGAAACCTGTGAAAGGCTGAAGTCCAACTACAACTGTGAATTGGGTAAGTAGAAGAAAATGGATAAAAAACTAAAGTTGTGGACGCAGTAAACATGTTGCAAAAAAGGAGGAAACATGCACACTATTTGGCACCAAGTGTATCTTCAGAAAAATGGGAATTACAGTGGCTGTGAAGATACCACATATGACCCAGGTTGACAAAAAGGCCCAGTAATCATCTCCTGAACCCGTATCTATTAATGCCATTGAACTGGTTCAGTTGTCCAGCACAGTCTGCAGACCTTTAACGACTGGCTAATGAGATTTAACTTATTTCGTACCTCTTTACCCAGGACTCCCTGGAAAGCAGTATTAATACTGAATTGATTTCTGCCTTAGGTCTGATGATCTTGACTAGATTGAGTCCCTAATCATTTTAAGCATAACCGGATTAACACACTTCCACTGTGCTCGACCAATTCGTTTAATGGAGCCAAACTTCCAGCCTGATTTCATTAGGTGTACACAACCAGGAGAGAGCACGGAGCGAATTTCAGCTTTGAGAATAAACTGGTTTCATGAAATCAAAGTAAAAGGAAAATTTTGACAAGGTACAGCAGCTTGTGTGGTTAGTTGCAGCAGTGATCTGCAAACTGTTCCCACAGCTCTTATTAGCAGATCTAGAGCTTAAGTTTTTCCAGCTAGTATGTGCAAAAAAAAAGTCTGTGATGTAGGTCAAGCTACAGTCTCAAAGTTCAGAAGATTCTGCATCTTTATATATTTAATATTCACATGAAGATGGTGTGTGTGTGTGTGTGTGTGTGTGTGTAGACCAGACAATCCCAGCATTCATCACACTCTGCCTTTATCTAACACACTCTGTTTTCAGGTCTTTTTTTTTCCTTTTCCAGCTTCTATAGACCTGTGTGTTTTTTGGCCTGCTGCTGTATGTGTGTGCTTTCGTTTACCACAAATAAAACTGCATCTGTATTTATATAGAAGCAGTAAGACTCGTGTAGCTCAGTGAGTCATCAGGCCAGGATAAATGTCGGCTCTCCGTGTGGAGGGGAAGTCTGCAGTCCCACTGCGTGAGTGCATCACATAGGCTCACCTTTAACAATAGAAACAACTCGATGCAAAAGCAGCTGCGTGTCGCAAGTGCTTTGCATCGCTGGTAGGAACAACTGCAGAGCAGCTGGATGGGTAAAATGAGATTATCAAAAGGGTTCAAATTTGGTATTTTCCCTGCAGCTCATGTTCAAATAATGCTGGGAAACTTTTCAGGATGAGGTGAAGGAGAATGGCAGCCTCTGTCTCACACCACTGTTGTTGTACTTTTTGGTGTTTAGGAGTATAAATACATAAACAGATGTATTAAGTTAGGGGCAACTGCATACCACATACTGTAAGTTTATACAAAGTTATCTAATGTTGAAATAAGCCTTTCACATATTAATTATTTGTTGTAATCATCTTCAACATTCGCTCCACAACACATTATTATACACATTGTTCATTTTCCCCAAAGCATATCATTGATCCATTCATCTCAAAGCGAATTAATCGTCAACAATTGCTATAATTGTTTAATATTTAATAAATTATTCGTCAATCAGAATCAGAATCAGAATACTTTATTGATCCCTGGGGATCCCTGTCAAGCACAAATAAGAACCACACGCTGAGTCCAGTGTATTATTGTGAAAGGAATATTTCTGGTTCTTTTTATACAATGTGAAGATGCTAACCTGTGTCATGGTAAATTCAGATTTTCTGGTGTCTAGTTTGGGACAGTTTTATACTAAACCTAAAAAGTCAGTTGACAGATTAATGCTTGTGTTTGTCGTCCTTTCCTGCAGACTGTTCTCTCCAACAGCCTGCAAAATTCAACGTTCTGGGAACAGACACAAAATACAGCATGTTCCTTTCAGCTGACCACATCCCCCCAGCCCTCCCCACTCGCTCAACACTGACCCTCTGTGCCACCAGGTTTAACACTCTGTGGAAACAGAGCAGCGACCAGGGGCCGCAGCTGACTAAATCCCAGACTGCTTATGCAACCAGCGGGCCGAGCCGGAGCACATTCGACGAGCCAAGGCAACGATCACAGCCACGTCCACCCCCACTGATGCAGCCGCGCTGCCCTCCAACAATAACAGTTTAATTTTTTTTGCATTTTAGTGACTGTTTCTGTTCTCCTGATAGATGTGCTGCGAAGAAACACATTCCTGCCTTCCACGTGAGAAACTGCAGCAACAAAAATATTTAGCCTTTAAATGTTCTTGACACGTTTGATTTGTCTTCTATTTATTAAAAAAAAGCTGCTGACTGCTGCACACGCACATAATCAAAGTGACTGTGACTGTGTGTAAATGTGCACTGGCAGGGAGCAGAGGGACGCCAGCACACAGGGACTGTTGAGTAGCAAAACACCAGTCAGTGTGTGTGTGTGTGTGTGTGTGTGTGTGTGTGTGTGTGTGTGGAAAGTGAACAAAAACAGAATGTGGTTGCCAAAATCTCTAGTACCTACTTATATTACAGCTCCTCAGCAGTAGATATTTACACCTTAGTTTGATTTTACAGATTTTATTTAGAACGTTTTAAAGGCCTGAAATCAAAATCAAGCAAATTTTACTAATAAAAAAAAAAGTCCACAATAAAATGATTAAATAATAATAATAATTTTAAAAGGGATCAAAATAAACAGTAAATAATACAAATTGAAATCCTAAAAGTAAAAGAGCACTTGGAGAAATTAAAAAAAATATATGTTCCTACTTATTTTTGGAGTTTGGGGGACAAGAAAGCCCTGTCGCCTGTACGAGCCAATTGGGAATTCTGAATTACTAGAAGGTGCTGATCAACAGACCTAAGTGAGAGGCATAGGACATGAGAAACTAAAGGATTTGAGAGTTAACACAGGCGAGCCCGTGTAAACACTTACACGCAAGCAACAATATTTTAAAATGAATCCTGTACTTCCCAGGAAACCAGTGTAATAATTTAAGAATGGGTGACGCTTCCGTGTATCTTTCAGGAGTCTAGCAGCTGCAGTCTGAACCAGCTGCAGACATGTTTTAAGTGTTTTGCTCAACCCAACATATAATAACTTGTAGTAATCCAATCTAGATGTAATGAAATCATGGATTACTTTATCAAGGTCATGAAAAGAAAGAAGTTTTTAACTATATTTAATATCTCAATTGAAGAAAGCTGGCTATAACTGCTGTGATCTGTCTAATTAAGGAGATGAATCAAAGATAACACCCAGACTTTAAACCTGAGGTTTAAGAAATGATTCCTAAGTCTCAAGATCTAAAGGGATAGTGGAAAATGTAACTGGCTGCTTATTCGCCGGAGGAATCACTAAAATTTCAGTTGTACTATCACAGGGTTGAGCGCTGTTTATTAAAGCCACATTCTAACCTCAGCAGAGGAGTTGGAGACGGGTTTAAGAGGGAGGTAAATCTGGGTTTCATCTGCAAAAAAGTGGTAAGGAACATGATGGGTTTTTAAAAAAAATAAACCCAAAAGGTGTGTGTACAACTGAAGTGGACCAAGAATGGAACCTTGAGGTACACCACTGGTTAAGGGGGTAGTTTTAGAAGAATAACTGCCAATGCTAATGGAAAACCACCTACAACTCAAATAAGACTTAAACCAGTTCAAAGCCATCCAACAAGTAACAACACAATGAGTGTTCAAGATGTTGTAGTCCACTGTATCAAACACAGTGGTAAGATCCAGTAATATACGTATAGCATTAACTAGCATCAACAATAAACAGGAGATCACTGAAAACTCTTAAAAGAGCAGATGCGATGAATTTGACTGAAAAACCTCACCAATATCATTGGTGTGTAAAACAGACGGCAGCAACAACTAGCAGAGACTTAAAAATCTTAATTAGTATTTATACTATGCTAACTAGGCTATATTCAGGGCTTCGTCTTCATATTTAGCAAACAAAATTTAACTTGGTATTTGGATTTTTTTAATCAAAATTGAATAAGGAAGATCTATCCTCTCAAAATCCTTATGGTAATACTGGTTATTTTCCATCTTCAACTAATTCAAATTCACCAGTCTTATCCATCAATCGTCCTACCCGCATCTTCAAGCCAGTCAACCTAGTCCCTGTTCTTTAGAATCATTATTTAAACTCCTTCCCATCACCTCCTCATCCGGGTTATTCGGTCTACTTAAAGGTATCTGCTCACTCAGCTCTCCACCCGGCCCCTAGTTTAAGTTCAGCTGGCATCTCATCAACACAATATATAGGCACTGTGGATGAGCATTGAGGCATTGATTACATGATTTATCCAAAATAATAGCTTAGATCGGCTTGTATAGATTGGCTATAGGGTGTAACCCTTCATTTTTCTAAGCAAGTCCCCAAAATTGCCCAGTATAATCCAGCAAACATAGACAGCAGGTAGACCAGTCAGAATGTAAACATTCTGGTCTTGTATCATCCTCCAATCACTAAAGGCTTCGGCTTTCAGCAGGTCTGCATCGTCACCTGCAGTGTGTGTGCTCAGACAGCACTCACTGAAGGGACAACCACTGTCACTTTAGTGTAACAGAGCTTAGATAGCGGAAAGGAACAGACATGCATTAGCTCCTGCAGATACCTGACTGCCAACCCCCCTCCTCCACCCCTTCCTCCTCCTGCAAAACACGGGATGCATAGTGGGGGTGAGGGAGGGCTTTTAGATGTTGTGTTGTGATCAATAATACAAATTCCACTACACAATCCGATACTGTAAACAACCTAAAATGCTTACAATCAATGATATTGTTGCTTGCCAGAGATCAATGACATTAGAAAATGTACATACAACATAGAGAAGAAATCACAGTTTTGTTTTCAGTGTGAGCGCTGCTGTATGGCATTGGCCTAATGATGCACTGCATGCACACATCATAGCGGCACACACAGTAACGGAGCCTGGTTGGTCAGGGTGCAGGTGAGGATAAACGGTCAGCCCGGGTTTAATTCGCTACTCACCTTTCAGTTGATACCCATATGGAGACTGTGAAGTCCGCCCTGTCGGCCCAGGCTGCTACTGGTAAACACACAGGGAGATGAGAGCACATACTAAGACCAGGTGAGCCCAGAGAAACGTCTGATATCGGTGTCCAGCGAGAAGCCTCCGAGCAGCGTCGGTGGATGTGGTGTCGAGCATCCTGCAGCTTCCTCCGGCTCTGCGTCCTATTGTCTCCGCATCGCTCTGTCCTCTAGGATGGGAGGAGAGGAGAGGCAGGGGAGGAGAGACAAAGCCCTCCCCCTCCTCGCTGGCCCGGCCAATCGCAGCGCTGCTCCGCTGGGAGCCGCCGCTGCTCGCTGTCTCCATACAGACTATGGTACATTCAGGGATGATGGGAAATCCAACTTCTTCCAAATACAGTCAAATAAATAAATATGTTACCAACAGATAGCTTGAACTAGCTATTGGCTATTTTTAATAATAGCTAGAAAAAAAACATCATTGTTATATTATTATTATATTTGTTTTTACATAATTTTCTCTGGGATTAATAAAGCATTCTGATTCGTAAACGTTTACGTAAACAGACTTTGCTGTGTATTTTTCTATGAACTGTCTTTAGGTGATGTCATTTGAGGCAGTGTTGGTTAGTACAAAGATATATTAAGGCTTTTGTGCCAAGAATAAATACATAAATAAATGGAGTGGTCTGTCCCAGCTATCACGGCCGAGAGGCAGGGTACACCCACAAATAAAGACAGACAACAATTCACACTTTATCCTAAACCCATATATGTCTTTGGACTGTGAGCGGAAGCTGGTGTACCGAGAGTGGCCCCACACAACCCCCTATGAATAAGCACTTGGTGACAATGGGAAGGAAAAACTCACTTTTAACAGGAAGCAACCTCCACCAGAATCAGGCTCAGGGCGGGACGGCCTGGTTCTGGGGGAGGGAAGAAGAAAGGACAAAAGACACAAGAGAGCTAGAGATTAATAAAAACTAACAATTAAATACAGTGTGATGTATAAACACATAGCGAGTGTAAAAAGGGTGAAAAAGAAACATTCAGTGTGTCATGAGAAACCTCCAGCAGCATAGAGCTATTGATGTGTAACTAAAGGAGGATTCAAGGTCACCTGATCCATCCATAACTGTAAGCTTTATCAAAATGGAAAATTTAAGCCTAATCTTAAAAGTAGGGCGAGGGTGAGAGGGTTCATGTCTCCTGAATCCAAACTGGGAGTTGGTTTCACAGAAGTGGGGCCTGAGAGCAGAAGGCTCTGCCTCCCATTCTACTTTTAAATACCCTAGGAACCAAAGGTAAGGGAGCAGTCTGAGAGTGAATTGCTCTTCTGGGGTGATATGTTACTGTGAGGTATTATAGATGGGCCTGATTATTCAAGACTTTGTATGTGAGGAGAAAGATTGTAAAATTGTTACATTTAAATCACTTGGAGACAGAATGTTTCTAATTTTAGAGATAGTGTGTATCACACAATGGAAATTTGTATTTGTCTTTTATAACTGGTATTATTTGTGAGCGTAGATTTTATTTGGATTATATTGGACGTTTTTAGTGTTTTTGTATGATTTTTTTTTTTTTTAATCCACTGCGGCCTACTAGCTGTCAAATGGACTTGATAAAGAAGAGGGTAGGCCCAGATATGAAAAGGAAGGAATGCGTGGAAGCCAAGCGTGTGAAGGAAGGACCTGTCGCCCGATTGTCAGGTGAGACGGCTCGTGTGAGGATACCGAGCCAGTCCTGACAGCAGAAAAGGCGACAGTGGGAAATAATGCATGTGATCGACAGCAGGGCAGAGGTGCGCAGCTCGAGGGTGGAGCACAAGCTGAGCTGTGAATGGACGAGCCCAGTGGAGGGACGAGACGGAGATGGGAGGCTTCTCCTTGTCCTCCTGGGACCAGGTTGGCGTGGTCCCTGCTCCAAAGAAAAATTGCTCACCTGTTTTCAAACACGAGGTACATTCGCCCTGGCTTTGTAGGACAATGCATCGCGGGACTGTGGGGGATTTTAGTGCACAAAAAACTGGCTCACATAAAGACATCCCCAGGAAAGGAAGACCACGAGTCACCTCTGCTGTTGATCCGACTCATCCGAGTCACCAACCTCAGAAATTGCAAGTCAGAGACCAGATAAATGCCACACAGAGTTCCAGTAGCAGACACATCTTTACATCAACTGTTCAGAGGAGACCGCATGAATCAGATCTTTATGGTCATATAGCTGCTAAGAAACCACTACTGCTTGTTGCTAAGGAAAAGCAACAAGCGAACAGATTTGTTTGGACCAAGAAACATAAGGAATGGAGATTAGACCAGTGGAAATCTGTGCTTTGGTCTGATGAATCCAAATTTGAGATCATCGGTTCCACCCGCCGTGTCTTTGTGCGACACAGAAAAGGTGACCGGATGGTCTCTACATGCATGGTTCCCACCGTGAAGCATGGAGGAGGAGGTGTGATGGTGTGGGGGGGCTTTGGTGGTGACGCTGTTGGGGATTTATTCACAACTGTGGTGTGCAAGATGGCCTGGCCTCCAGAGTCACCTGACCTAAACCCAGTCGAGATGGTTTGGGATGAAGAGAGAAGACAAAAGGGCCAACAAGTCCTCAGCATCTCTGGGAACTCCTTCAGGACTAATGGAAAACCATTTTAGGTGACGACCTCATGAAGCTCATTAAGAGAATGTCAGAAGTGTGCAAAGCAGTAATCAAAGCAAAGAGCAGCTATTTTCAAGAGTCTAAAATATAAAATTCTGCATTATTCCATATGTGTTCGTTTGTGGTTTTGATGCCTTTAGTGAAAATCTACAATGTAAATAGTCATGAAAATAAAGAAAATCTTAAATGAGAAGGTGTGTGCAACTTTTGACTGGTAGTGTAGATCAAGGAAATTATAGGTCATCCAGGTCTTTAGTGTCTCATTCCTGCAGTTTAATTAATTGTGTCATCTGGCTTCATGGATATAGCTGGGCATCATCTGCATAGCAGTGAAAATGTATGAAATGCCTTCAAAGGATACTGCCCAGATAGAAAAGCAGAAAGGCTTGTTTCCATTGTGAGACTTGAAAGGCGACTTCTGTGTGTCCAAAAGTAAAGTGTTAACAACTTTTTATCATTTAACTTAGCAGCTACTGGCACGTCTTCCGTGGCGCAAGCAGAGTCTGGGGACAAAGGGGATGACCCACCAATCTCTGGGGGCAAGGTCACCGAGGCAGTTAAACAACCCCTTGGTGGCAGAGCCCCTGGGGTGGACGAGGTCTGCCCCGAGTTCCTGAAGGCTCTGGATGTTGTAGGGCTGTCTTGGTTGACACGTCTCTACAATGTTGTGTGGAGATCAGGGGCAGTAACCCTGGACTGGCAGGCCGGGGTGGTGTTCCCCATCTTTAAGAAAGGGGACCGGAGGGTGTTTTCCAACTACAGGGGAATCAGTCAAAGGAGCTTGCAAAGAAACACTCCTCAGCCTCCCTGGGAAAGTCTATGCCAGGGTGCTGGAGAGGAGAGTTCGTCCGTTAGTCGAACCTCGGATCCAGAAGGAACAATGTGGTTTTCGTCCTGGTCGTGGAACACTGGATCAGCTCTTTATCCTCTCAAGGACACTCGAGGGCGCATGGGAGTTTGTATGTGGAATGTGTTATGAAGGCATTTGACCGTGTCCCTCAGGGTGTCCTGTGGGGGGTGCTCCGGGAGTATGGGGTGTCTGGCCCATTGCTACAGGCGATTCAGTCCTCATACAACCGTTGCAAGAGATTGGTCCGCATAACCGGCAATAAGTTGGACTCACTCCTGGTGGGTGATGGGCTCCGCCAGGGCTGTCCTTTGTGACTGATTCTGTTCATAATTTTTATGGACAGAATTTCTAGGCATAGCCAAGTGGCGGAAGGCTTCCACTTCGGTGGTCTCAGGATCTCATCTCTGCTTTTTGCAGATGATGTGGTTCTGTTGGCTTCATCAGGTGATGGCCTCCAGCTCGCCTTGGAACGTTTCGCAGCCTAGTGTGAAGCGGTGGGAATGACAATTAGCACCTCCAAATCTGAGGCCATGGTCCTCAGTCAGAAAAGGGTGGAGTGCCCACTCTGGGTTGGGGACGAGTTCCTGCCCCAAGTGGAGGAGTTTAAGTATCTCTGGGTCTTGTTCACGAGTGACGGGAGAAGGGAGCGAGAGATCGACAGACGGATTGGTGCAGCGGTCGCAGCGATGCGGATGCTGGACCGGTCTGTTGTGGTGAAGACAGAGCTGAGTGTAAAAGCGAAGCTCTCAGTTTACCGGCCGATCTATCTCCCTGCTCTCACCTATGGTCACGAGCTGTGGGTAGTGACCGAAAGAACGAGATCGCTGATACAAGCAGCGGAAATGGGCTTCCTCCGAAGTGTGGCTGGCCTTTCCCTTAGAGATAGGGTGAGAAGTTCGGCCATTCGGGAGGGGCTCAGAGTAGAGCCGCTGCTCCTCCACATTGAAAGGAGCCAGTTGAGGTGGTTCGGGCACCTGACAAGGATGCCCCCTGGGCGCCTCCTGGGTGACGTTTCTGGGCATGCCCCACCGGGAGGAGATTATATCTCTCAGCTGGCCTGGGAACGCCTTGGTGTTCCCCCGGACAAGCTGGAGGAGATGGCTGGGGAGAGGGAGGTCTGGGCTTCTCTGCTTGGGCTGCTGCCCCCGTGACCCGGCCCCACATAAGGGGAAGAAAATGGATGGAACTTAGCAGCTGACTAGTGAAACCCTTAACCCAGCTCTTAGATCAGGGCCCCGGGTTGTGAGCTGTTCTGATCAATATTTGTAGGGACTTAACAATGTGACAAAGCATTGCTTTCTTATTACATTTTTCTAATTGAAAGCTTCCCCGTGGAATTATTTTCAGTCTAAAACAAAGATGTAAATAATCACACCACAGGGGAAGTCTGGTCACATACCTTTTTCGCCATAAGAATAAAAATATTGCCCTTTTTAATTCTTTAAAAAATTAGGCTGGTACCTTTAAGGGAATACAGTGAAAGTACATGTGGATACATTTAGGTAAAAGATTCATTTTAATTGTGTTAACTCTACCAATTAAGGAGAGAAGAAAATCCAGCCACCTCTGCAGCTCTGCTTTAGATTTATGAATTAATGACATGTATTTCTCTTGGTAGATTCTGTCAAGTGAGGAACAAGCAGTTATACCGAGGTATTTGAAACTACCCAGGCAGTATCTGATCTGCTGTTCTGTCATGTTAATTGGAAATGCTTCACTCTAAGTGTAATTAATTTTAGAGCCCGAAATTGCACTTTATGAGCTGAGGAGTGCAAGTAAAAAATGGAAAGGAATTGGTCAGTTGAGCTATAAATACTAATAGATCATCTGCATAAAGTGCCAGTTTATGCTCCTCGTGCCTATTTTTATGCCTGTAATGGCGAATTCTGAACAAATAGCAATGGCTAATGTAGGGTTATTTATGAGAGAGAAGACAAATATGCTCCAATTATAAGTTTTCCCAATTTATAAACAAAACGGTTGGAATTTCAAACTAGTTTTACATGGCACCATGGACCTCCTCTCTCTGGCTCAGAGACAAAAGGCTGCCACGCCTAGGAAGTAAACACTTTTCATTTTGTGTGATAAACAGGATACTAAGGTGATTGGTCAAAACAGTTTAGGGTGGGCTTAGGTCTGATGTTGGCTCACGTTTCTTCTTCCGCAACTTTCTTGGCATCTCCTTATTTGGAGATGCCTCTTCAACCATTACCATGGCAACCACCTCTTACCCTCCTGTCAGACCTGCATAAAGAGAAAGGCAGAAAGAGTGCTTCTCCAACCCCAGACAGTTACGACTATGTTTACCTTCTGGTGCCTTCACTCCTCAAATTCCTTAGAGAGGGGGGCTCCTCTACTGTACTACTATACTAAACTATAGTATAGCCACCTACTTCTAATACTACTCTACAATGTTTAATTGTGTGCAATAAAGTATAAAACACAGTTATGTGATGCTAATTATAAGATATTAGCCTTAAAGATGAAAATAAATCCCACCTTTAATGGCTCTGTAACTATGTAAAACAAGGCAGGCGAGCTTGGAAATCCGTGCCTACAACCCGTCCGACAGAACTCCATTAGTCAAAATCCAGGATCTGGGACCATTGAAAAGCTTTTTAACAGATCTAATAAAGGAGTCCCCAAAATTCATGACCCTTAGAGTCTCAAAAAGAGAGCTAGGTTCAGTTCTGTCGAACGCCTGCTCAGCATCCATGGATAATATCACCAAGGGAAGCTCTCATTTTAGAAGTTTCAATTATATGAAACAGCCTCCGAACATTATCAGCTGCTTGCCTGTTTTTAACAAAATCTGTTCGGTCTGCTTGAATAATTTTAGAAATAACTTTTTCTATTTGAAATGCTATAAAAATTAGGCAATACCTTATAGTCTGACTCGAGGAGGTTGAGGGGCCTAAAATTACCTCTGTGAATCCTTCCCAGGTTTGGGAAGTCATATTATTGTTGCAGGCACTAAAGACCGAGGGAGTGCTGCCTTTTGAAAAGTATTCTTGATCGTGTTTGTGAAAGGGGTTAGTAGATTTTTGTTAAGTCTTGAAGTATTCAGTCGGAAATCTATCGGGGCCTAGGGCTTTTTTGTTTTGTAACGATTTAACAGCGAGAAGAAACTCGTCCTCTGATGTTTCTTTCTCCACTATGTGTTTATCTGTTGTGCTAATCTTTGGCAGAGGTAATTCACTTAGAAATTGTTTTATTTCAGTACTGTCACTATCATGGTCGGTCTCATATAAGGCTTGATATTAGTTTTTAAATTCCAGATTTATATCTTTTGGGTTTTCTAAATATCTGCTGTAGTTTGCCAGTCTTATTACCAAATTCATAATGATATCTAGTTCTGGCCATTGCAGCTTCAGCTTTGTTTGTACACATATTAGTGATTCTGCAAATACTTGTTTTGTTCTCGAGTGATCAATTTCCAAGGTCCTTATGTTGTTTTCCAATTGAAAAAGCTGTTCCATTTTTTGTTTGTTTTTATATGAGAAATATGAAATTATGTGACAATTCATTTAGGCTTTAATGGATTCCCATATGTTTGACTGTGAGGAGGTGTTTAGGGTTACTTCCAGATACATTTTAGTATTCATAAAAGTAATACATTCGAGGTCTTTTAGCAAATATCCTCTAAATCTCCACCTAGAAGGAGAAGGCTCAGGTTGATAAAGTTCCAATTCCATTTTTATATGATTGTGATCCCAAATTGTAGCTGCTTAATAGGAGCAGGTTTGAATTTGTGAGAGGAGAGCCTGTGAACAGTTGAATAAAATGAATATTCTTTGGATTGCGTACATGCCACACATCACTTAGGCCCTATTGCTGATTTGGATGGCATACTAGATTTCGGAAGAGCGATTCCATTGATGGGTTTAAACCTAGGTTGGGGGGGGGTTGCTATTACTATGGTGGTGGCTATCCATGTGTAGCATTTCATTCCAAGACTAATTTCATCATGTGGACAGCAAATTATAAAAGAAAACTCCGCTTAGTATTTGTCATGTGTGGCAGGCAGGATGGACCCAAATGCAGGACTCGTACACAGAACGTAAACTTAAAGCAGCAGCTTTACTCGCTGAGAAAAATCCTCCATAAAGTAACTTTACAAAAAACAAACCAAAACCCTGAACATGGAAACTAGAATCACTAGAAAATGAGCCGCACAGATGGTATAATGCAACAACGGACAGAGGACAACACAGGGCTTAAACACACAAGGGAGTAACAGGGAATGGGAAACAGGAGGGAAACACAGCTGGGTCTAATCTGACATAACAAGACAGGGAGGAAACAAACCTGAATGCACTGAACACAGGACAAGGAACTATCAAAATAAAACAGGAAACATGAAACCTTCACAAAGACGCAGACTAGACACTGTGAAGTGGAGACGTGACTGACAAGGGGAACAAAGGGAACATGAAACACGGAGACGAGAGTAAGTAAATGTGGAACAGAGGGAAGATACAGTGAACTAGAAACTATAAAAATAACACAAGCAGAAAACAATAAAGAAAACCAAACCCATGAAAAACAATAAATCAAAGAATATAACTTAAACCGTGACAGTATTATTTGTCTTATGGATTCTATCTTTAAAAACAAGTCTGGAGTCTGATACAGATCTAAATGTATTTTGGTGAGATCCAAGTGGCAGTATGCCCCATGCTTTAGCTTACAACAGCAACCATAAAAAGAACTGAATGTTGAGTTTACAAGCTACACATGAATGCAGCATGAGTCCAGTACAGAGGGGGGCAGCTATGCAGTGCAAGAAGAGTCCCACTTCTAATATCAATGTCTTGTTTACGAAAACAAACATCACCTGCTAGTCATCTCCTTTTTGACTCATGCCTGTGGCCTCATATCACAAAACATCAGCACAATATTCAGCTCTGTGCTGCACGATATAATGACAACACTCAAAATACTTTATTGGCCCTCCAACAGAATGTAAAATGCTGCAAAGGATTTTAGACAAATCATTTCAGGACCCCTTTGCTGCTTTACAGGAATAACCCCCTACTATTGATTTATTTTGTACATTTTGTGCCTCAGTGCTCCCCGTGACTGATTCTTTGTAGGAAACAGCCCTCTGGTTACTATAAGGTTGCATCATGAGATGAAAATAGGGAGGTGCCGTTTCCCCAGGCTGTTTCTGATCTCTCCACTAGCACTCCTCACATGCCTAATAAGTGTCCTGCTTTGGAGATATTACTGTCCTACAGAAGCTACACAGGGTGTGGCTGTCAAAGAGGGGGTCCAAAGACCACCGTAGCAGGCTGGGATTTCATTAGCTTCCCTTTGCGGTAGTGGTTGAACTAGACAGAATATCAGGGCTTAGTCAGACTTCTAACTATATCAGAATGAATTTGAGAGGTGAGCTCAAAACCAGAACTGGCTTAGGTAGAGGCAGCCATATTACTTTAAGGCTGGACTACTGTAATTCTAACTGTAATTCAGGCTGTAGGGTTGAATCTTCAGTTGGCCAAAAATGCCAAATCACAGTTACTAACATGTACCAGAAACAAATAACGAGAGGTTGTATTTTCCTCATATTAGTGCCTCCTTATTGGCGCCCTGTTAAGTTCACACTGTTGGCTTACTTGTGGTTCCCAGAGTTTCTAACCAGCTTCCAGTTTGGATTTGGGAAACAGAGCTGTCCTCTTTTCTTCCAAGATTACACTTCAAACTTTCCCTTTTGATAAAGCTCAGCGTTTGGGCTGGATCAGGTGACCATGAACCATCCCTTAGCACAGGGTCAGACTGCTGGGGGACTTTGCCTGATGTTACATGATGAGTGTCACAAAAGATCTTTTAGCTCAGTGATTCCAAATATCAAGTCTCCAGTTATTTGTCTGACCCAAAGGTGGCCAGTGGCTTGGAAAAACAAGGAAATCTGTCGTCCAACATTAAGTATTATGTAAGTATTATGCCCCTAGTCTGGTTGTGATCTTTGAGCTTCATTTTGACACAATGATCACTTTCTTTTGGTTGAACTATTTTAAGCACATTGTAACTGATTGGAAAGTGCTGTACAAATTAATGTTTTATTCTGATGCACCCCTTCACTCGCCTCTTTCCCCTCCTCAAACATATAATATACTACTGTGAGTCATTAACGTTTGTCTTCTCTCTCCTGTAGTTTCTGTTTAATCCTCTTTGGTGTTCATAGCCTCACTGCTCCTCTTTGCATCCTCCTTTCTTGTCCTTCATCTTCCACTTGAGGTCACTTGTTAAAAGGGAGTTCTTCCTCCCCACGGTCACCAAGTGTTTGCTTATAGGGAAACATTGGATCATGGGTTTCTCGTCATGTAAACATATAAAGTACCTTGAAATTCAATAAAAGAAACTCTTCAATAGACACACTTTTATTATTTCAAAGGAATAAAGGAATGGTACAGAAAGTAAAAAAGGTTAGCAGATTGCTTAACTTCACTGAATATGGAAAACAGTTGACATTAAAAGGAGCAAAATGTATCTTTTGCTCAAAAGCAGGCAATACATTAAACATAAACGGCACAATATACAGCTAAAAGGACTCAAATCAGTGCATTTACTACGAACATTAAAAATTACACAAAATTATTTTAGGCAACTTGTGCAAATATCTCCACAGATTTTAAAAGGAACTACACAAACAGATAAAGAGCTAAGTCTTTGGTGTGGAGATGCTGCGCTAGGTTCTGAATCCGACAAAGGCGTACGTTCTGAGCATCTCCAGTGCTGTACACTCTGTATATGTGGTATCGTTCCTTTTCCTTCAGTGCAAAGTCCAGCTCGTTGGCAGACATGTGGATAAATGACTTCTCTTTCTTTATAGTCGACTTCACCTCCACATACACCACCTCAGGCTCTCCTGTGTATCCGAAGGTGAGCTTAAAGTCGTATGGCTGACCGGTCTCCCCGCTCTGATTGCACCACATGACGTGCGTGGGTCGTCCAGGGTCGCTGCTGTCTCTCCAGTGGCACAGGAAGGAGTTGACCAGCTGCTCCCCCCATTCGCCGATCGCTGCCACATCTATCTCGTCTTCTGATAAGACCACCTACAAAACAGAGGAGCTATTAAGAAAAACTTGATAACCAGCGACTAGGAAACCAAAGCTTGCAGTTGGTATACTGACGGTGGTGGGTCTCTGGCAGGTGAGCTCCATGTCTTCAAGTGTGGCCTTGGTTTTGTTCCAGTGAGGAAAGTCCAGGTTCAGAGGAGGACGGATCTCTGCAGCAGCTGCTGCAGTCCCCTGGAAAGTACTAGAAAGCACCACAGCCTCAGGTACAGCACTGACAGAGAGAGACAAAGGAGAGGGATTAGAAATACATACTCAGTAAGAGTGAAAATCAACATTTTCTGAATATTTTACATATTTGGGAAGAGGAGAAGAAGCCTACAGGCTGTTTGGAACGGGCTGGCTGCTGGCTGTCTCAGCAGGTGGTTCAGATGGAGGACTCGGTGGAGGTCTGGGAGCTGCAAGGCTTTTCTCTCCACCTTCAGCTGTGTCAGACCGAGTGGTCTCACTCTGCTGACGGCGCTCTGTTGGTGACAGACAACACCAAATGGAAAACGTTAGTTTTTACAGGATGTGCTGTAACAGTTTGGGAATAATGACACAACGCAGAATTACACAAGAACTTTCTGTTTGTAGTGTTGTGTCTTTGCTCACTAACAAGCTAAAATCAACATCTTAACTGATAATGCAAGATGCAGCTGATTAAGACAATAAAACTATCTTATTGTGGACGATCTTTTAATCTACCTGTCTCTCCCTCTCTGTAAGTATTTTCAGTTTCTTGTGATTATCACAAACTGAGAAAGACGGTTCTGTGTTACCATTCTGCCCTGTGGTGAAAATATCATTTTGCAAAGGTAAAACACTTAAAGCTGCGCAGATTTATTCTTTGTTCATTTCTAACACAAACAGCCTGAGCAGAGGAAGAAGAAAATCATTTTCATATATATCTCCTGTCTTCCTTCTCTCACCCAAACCAGTCGCGGCAGATGGAGGTTTCTTCCTGTTAAAAGGGAGTTTTTCCTTCCCACTGTCACCAAAGTGCTTGCTCATATGATTGTTGGGTTTTTCTCTGTATTAATGGTGTAAGGGTCTACCTTACAATATAAAGCACCTTGAGACGACTGTTGTTGTGATTTGGTGCTGTATAAATAAAACTGAATTGAATTGAATATAAATTGCTAATAGTCAAATCCATCTTAAAACTGTGATGTTTTTTTGTTTGTTTTTTGTGAAAATCTGACTCACTTGTGTGTCAGATTCTAGTAAACAGAAGTGTGTTTATTTTTGGCTTCAGTTTCGTTCTATAAAATTTAGTTGCATTTATTGCTATTGACTGAAAAACAAAAAAGTCCTAAGCTGTTATCTCTCATCCAGAGACCCTCGCTATACTGGAAACCCACAAACCTGCCTGCAGCGGGAAATCACTAAACCACCTGAAAGTTTACTAGATTAGGCTGGTTAATAACTCTTTTTTTTTCTGTTGCAGCATAAATATGGAGAAGTGTCACCTCTGATATCAGAATGTTAACTGGTGCAGGAATCTAATTATTCAAGTGGGGGTTTCTTCCCGTTAAAGGAACATATGGCATAGAAACTGAACATTTAACAGTGTTTCCTGAAAACCCTCTCCTGTCTGATCATTTCCTGATAACATTTACATTTACAATAATTGATTACACAGCGGTGGAGAGGAGACTTTATCAAAGTAGATGTCTTTCTGAAAGCGCTGTAACTAAGTTTAAGAATATAATCCACCCACTGTTATCATCTTCAATGCCCTGTACCAACACAGAGCAGAGCAGCTATCTGAACGCTACCCCAACAGAGGTTGATTATCTTGTTAATAATTTCACCTCCTCACTACGTACGACTCTGGATACTGTAGCTCCAGTGAAAACTAAGGTCTCTAATCAGAAGTACCTGACTCCGTGGTATAATTCTCAAACACGTACCCTAAAGCAGATGACTCGTAATCTGGAGAGGAAATGGCGTGTCACAAATTTAGAGGATCATCATTTAGCCTGGAGAAATAGTTTGCTGCTTTATAAGAAAGCCCTCCGCAAAGCCAGAACATCTTACTATTCATCACTGATTGAAGAAAATAAGAACAACCCCAGGTTTCTCTTCAGCACTGTAGCCAGGCTGACAAAGAGTCAGAGCTCTGTTGAGCCAACCATCCCTTTAACGTTAACTAGTAATGACTTCATGAACTTCTTCACAAATAAAATTTTTATCATTAGAGAAAAAATTACCAGTAATCATCCCACAGATGTAATATTATCTACAGCTACTCTTAGTACCACTGATGTTAAGTTAGACTCTTTTTCTCCAATTGATCTTTCTGAGTTAACTTCAATAATTACTTCCTCCAAACCATCAACGTGTCTTTTAGACCCCATTCCTACAAAACTGCTCAAAGAAGTCCTGCCATTGATTAATTCTTCGATCTTAAATATGATCAACCTATCTCTAATAATCGGCTATGTACCACAGGCCTTCAAGCTGGCTGTGGTTAAACCTTTACTCAAAAAGCCATCTCTAGACCCAGCAGTCTTAGCTAATTATAGGCCAATCTCCAACCTTCCTTTCATATCAAACATCCTTGAAAGAGTAGTTGTCAAACAGCTAACAGATCATCTGCAGAGGAATGGTTTATTTGAAGAGTTTCAGTCAGGTTTCAGAGCTCATCACAGCACAGAAACAGCTTTAGTGAAGGTTACAAATGATCTTCTTATGGCCTCTGACAGTGGACTCATCTCTGTGCTTGTCCTGCTAGACCTCAGTGCAGCGTTCGATACTGTTGACCATAATATCCTATTAGAGCGATTAGAACATGCTGTAGGTATTACAGGTACTGCACTGCAGTGGTTTGTATCATATCTATCTAATAGACTCCAATTTGTGCATGTAAATGGAGAGTCCTCTTCACCCACTGAGGTTAATTATGGAGTTCCACAGGGTTCAGTGCTAGGACCAATTCTGTTTACATTATACATGCTTCCCTTAGGCAGCATCATTAGAAGACATAGCATACATTTTCACTGCTATGCCGATGACACCCAGCTCTATCTGTCCATGAAGCCAGATAACACACACCAATTAGTTAAACTGCAGGAATGTCTTAAAGACATAAAGACCTGGATGGCCGCTAACTTTCTGCTTCTTAATTCAGATAAAACTGAGGTTATTGTACTCGGCCCTGAAAATCTTAGAAATATGGTATCTAACCAGATTCATACTCTGGATGGCATTACCTTGGCCTCCAGTAACGCTGTGAGGAACCTTGGAGTCATTTTTGACCAGGACATGTCCTTCAACGCACATATTAAACAAATATGTAAGACTGCTTTCTTCCATTTGCGCAACATCTCTAAAATTAGAAATATCCTGTCTCAGAGTGACGCTGAAAAACTAGTTCATGCATTTATTACTTCCAGGCTGGACTACTGTAATTCATTATTATCAGGATGTCCAAAAAACTCACTGAAAAGCCTTCAGCTAATCCAAAATGCTGCAGCAAGAGTACTGACAGGGACTAGAAGGAGAGAGCATATTTCTCCTGTTTTGGCTTCCCTTCATTGGCTTCCTGTTAAATCCAGAATTGAATTCAAAATCCTGCTCCTCACATACAAGGTCTTAAATAATCAGGCCCCATCTTATCTTAATGACCTTGTAGTACCATATCACCCTATTAGAGCACTTCGCTCTCGCTCTGCAGGCCTACTTGTTGTTCCTAGAGTATTTAAAAGTAGAATGGGAGGCAGAGCCTTCAGTTTTCAGGCCCCTCTTCTGTGGAACCAGCTTCCAGTTTGGATTCGGGAGACAGAAACTATCTCTACTTTTAAGATTAGGCTTAAAACTTTCCTTTTTGCTAAAGCATATAGTTAGGGCTGGACCAGGTGACCCTGAATCCTCCCTTAGTTATGCTGCAATAGACGTAGGCTGCCGGGGGATTCCCATGATGCATTGAGTTTTTCCTTTCCAGTCACCTTTCTCGCTCACTATGTATTAATAGACCTCTCTGCATTGAATCATATCTGTTATTAACCTCTGTCTCTCTTCCACAGCATGTCTTTTATCCTGTCTTCCTTCTCTCACCCCAACCGGTCGCAGCAGATGGCCGCCCCTCCCTGAGCCTGGTTCTGCCGGAGGTTTCTTCCTGTTAAAAGGGAGTTTTTCCTTCCCACTGTCGCCAAAGTGCTTGCTCATAGGGGGTCATATGATTGTTGGGTTTTTCTCTGTATCTATGAAGCGCCTTGAGGCGACTTTTGTTGTGATTTGGCGCTATATAAATAAAATTGAATTGAATTGAATTGAATTAAAGGGGAGTTTTTCCTTCCCACTGTCACCATGTGCTTTCTCACAGGGGGTTGTTTGATTGCTGGGGTTTTCTTTGTATTATTGTACGATCTTTACCTTACAATACAAAGCACCTTGATGTGATTTGTTGTGATTTGGTGCTATATAAATAAAACCGAACCGAATATCTGTGTTTTTAAGGATCTTGAATGTCAAACCTGGCGGTGGTGGGGTGTTGGTGTTTGCAGCAGCAGCAGTGTTAGCTTGCTCTGGATGACTGGGAAGCCTCTGAAGGCTGGGTTGGTCTGCAGGTCTGTTGGTGCTGCTGTTGCCTCTGGGTGGATGGTTTCCCTCGTGGCTGCTTCCTCTGGGTGCGACTTCCTTCTCCAGGCCTTGTTCTTTTGGTCCAGCTGGAGGAGGCCACATCTTCATGACAGCCTCCACCACTTTGCTATCTTCCTGACCTCCTGACAAATGTGACAAATGAAACATGCATTTTTTATACCGCTAATATAAACAAATTTTTCTTTACTCTTAACACCTGCTTTAAGTACCAGCTCGACTGCCTCCTGTGCTGTGTATTGGTGCTCGAGGAGGCCAGCAGACCAGCGTCTGTTCCCCGTCCTCTTGTCCAGGGTGAGATGGCTCGACTGTGGAGCTGGTGGAGGAGAAACTCCTTGACAGCACTGGAGGATAATAGTTTCAGTTAAATCCAAAGAATATAAAGGAAACATTGAAATGAAACCTTAAATAAAACACCAATCATACCCAGTATGAGCCTGTCTCAGAGCTGTTGTGCCATGAAAGCAAAATGTGTAATGAAAAAGTCTTTGATCATATTAATCCTTGTAAAATGTGTGTGTATGTGTGTGTATGTGTGTGCTCTCTGCTGCAGTATGGGATCTGCTCCTCTTGCTCTTTGAGCCCTGGCAACAGCTGCTCTTTTATGTCACCACACACAAGAGTGAACAAACTCGAATTAGCATATGCGAGAAACACACCAGTTATGTGCACTGTGTGTGTGTGCGTGCCGAAGGAGAGTGTTTGTGTGAGGCTGAGACTGCGAAGAAAAACACTTTGAATATTATGAAATGATAATGGAAATGGGGGCAAGTGTCACAGAGAGAATTGGAGGAACTGCAGATGGAAGCGTGAGAGGAAGCAGCAGTGAGTTTTAGGATTCAGCTCGTGTTGCAGTTGTAGCACTGAGCTGATATTCTGCATCAAACTGTGATTCTCATGCACATCAACACTGGGCTGAACACATGGATTTTTCAGGCTGTTTTTCAAACATTCTGCAATTTCACAAAGGTAAGTAAATCAGTGAGGAGCACTATAGAGTAACAAAGAGCCTTATTTACCGATATATATTTTTGGCACTATGGCTCTGTTGTGGGAGAGCAGGTGTTAATGAAAAGTTTGACCCATGCAGACAAGCCAAAATGAAAGAAAAACATTGGAGTGGTGCTGGGTTGCAAAGCAGCTTGCAGATGTGCAGCAGGTGTGGCCAGGTTACAACAGCTTAAATCGCATGGTGTGTGTGAAAATAGCCAATTAGAGGTGTAGAAGAGTGTAACCTGAGCCATCGCAATGACATCAAGCAATGCTACGTTCAATTAAACTGTTATCTTAATCAAACCTATTGCACTTTGAGAGTTAATGTGTCTGTTATGGTGGATAAATTAATGGAAACAAGTGGAAGCTTTGACTTTTCAACTTTCACCTTTAGTATTCTGTTCGATCAAATTCCATCAACATAACGATAACCTATCGGTTACGCTGTTTTTCCAAAAGGTTACTACCTCTGTGGCCTAGGGGGTCACTGTATTCCTGACTGACCGATATGTTCTGATATTTATGTAAATCCAACATTTCATGTGAGACAGGATGGCTGTGTGTGTGTTTTTTCCACCATGTGTCTTCTGTACCTCTTTCAGGGGGAATGTCTGGTTTGTGAGGCTCTGGGACCTCCCACAGTTCCTCCTCACTGGGCAGCTCTCTGATTTCCTCTTTGGCCAAGAATCTCTTCAGGGCTCTTGGGTCCTGCATATGTATTTATTAGAGTTATTGTAGTTATTATAGTATACACAGCATACACATAATATTAGGCAAGGTTCACAGACTGTATAAAAAAGATGGACGTAGCAACATGATATCACCAGTGGTTTGTGGACTTTGTATTTTAAAACTAAAACATTTACATTTTGCCTGCTGCCATGTTCTTTTTTTTTTACATCCAGAAATGACCATAATCAGATGAGACACAGGAGTGCTAAGGTAACTGCTACAGCTAACTAACATAGCTAACAAGCTGCATCCGCAAACTGTACCAGGTGCAATGTACAGACAAAGCCTTAGGAGCCTGCCTCAAATGGAAGGAACTGCAGTTTTGGCACGTCCGCATGCTTCATGTTTATTGTTGCCTGGATAGAATATAGCATTTGTTTTGTATCAAAGAACAAAACTAACTGCATTTCATTATTTTATTCACACTGGAAGACCTGTGGGACTTGCATTTGAGTTATTTAGGAGGAACACAGAGGTCTGATTCATTCATCATCTGTCTGATTCTCCCTGTTCTTCCTTATAAAATCACTACATAATAAGATCAGTGCTGACTAGATCTGAGGTCTCTATTTTCAGATTCTCTTGCCAACAGTGGCAACGACAGACATTCTCAGTAAAACTCTGATGTCCTAATTAACACGAACTTCTAGTCATCAACTTCCTGGGATACTCTAAGTAATAAGTGAATATAATAAGTTGGGAGCCAGATTTCCCCTAAGCCTCTCATATCTGTCTGACTGCAGTGTAAAGGGATGTTACGCTACAGAATCATATCATTAAAGCCTTTAATCAGACACTGAAGAATTTCATTTTATTGACTTTGGAAAATCCCAAAATGGAACCTAAATCAAACCAGATGTCAAAACTGATTATATAATGCAGCTCTGTTCTACTGGAAAACCAGAAGAGAATGATCAGTGGAGCAGGATCAAAGCTGAGGCCAGATCTGAGCATCTTTTGCTGCTGCACTGCTCTATGAGTCGGCAAATAATGCAAATGCAACTGCTCTCCAGGGAAACGGCCGTTACCCGGCGCTACGGTCAGCTATGTGGTGAGTTTGTGCAAGTGGCAGGATGAAAAAGTGCAAATGACTAAAGACTCTTTTCACTGGTTGTGGATTAGTGATCGATGCTGGAAGGAATTATATATCACTTACACTGCGCGAGGTTATCAGGCCAGAAAGGAAATGTGTCAGCTCCTTTTGGTGGCTGCTCTCTGTGCAAAACAATTTCACCACCTCCCTGAAACACACACACATACAGCATTGCAAGCTACTGTAAGACAAATGCCAAAGCATGTACAGGGTAAGTCTATGAACAGCTTACTCAGGATATATTCTCTATATGAGACTTAAATGCATGTGAGGGAAGGACTTCTGAAATTCAGCAAAGATCAATATGAGTCTTCATCATATTAATAAAATCATGTGGATGCATGGATCTCAACTGACAGCTAAGGCTCGATGCCATATTAAAAATTAATTGTAGAAATAATCTGATAATAAAAGGGTTTATTAATTCACTTATATCTCAATGAGAAACACTCTGGGGAAAATGGCTAGAACTTCAGTGCCAGAGCTTGCAGAACTTAATAGTTTCTGTTGATATTAGTATTTCTTTAATAGCTGTTTACATGTTCTGAACACACATATGCTATAGTAATGCATATAATGATGAGGTTCTACTCTGTGTTTCCCTCCAAATTCAATTCAATATTTTTCTAATGACTACACATAAAACTGCAAAACGAAGGAAAATAAAATAGAGTTCTGTGGAGTTCATAGAAAAATAGTTGGACACCAAAATTTAACACTGAACTGTTCTACAAGACTTTCTTGAACTTTTCCTGACTTAGTGAAGGTTGAAAAACATCACTGATTAAGACATGATTAAGACATTTAAGAATCATTTAGATGGAGAAACTAATTTCTGAGACCGTCCATCACACACAAACCTGCAGATGTCCAGATCAGCTGAGAGATTATCTTTCTGGATGTAAAGCTCTTTTTTATCCTTCAGCAGACAGATGACATCCACCAACTCAATCACAGGGTCCTCATCGTCAGCTACATCCAGCTGGTGGCGAATGTATAGCTTGCCCACCTGTGAATAATCAGACAGAAACAAAAGAGTGCATATTTGTTGTCTTTGTTTTCATGCTTTCTTCCTTTCAGAGCTTTAGGTGTTGTGGATGTATTCTCCTTACACTTACAAGAAGACTCTTAAGAGGAAAAAATAAGACAAATTAGGGTTGAAAATTCCTTCAGATTTATCCTCTTACCTGTGCAAAGTAGAGGTGCTTGATTTTTCCTGCTATGTTTTGTTCAGTCAGCTCTGAATAGACTTCATTCAGTTCGTCATGGTGATAGAGAAACTTCTGAACGTAGGGAACAATCCAGCGCACCAGGCTCTGCATGGACGGACAGGGCCTCAGGTTCTCAGTCAGAGGCTCACTCTTGACACATTCAGAGAGCTGATGAATACCACAGATCTCCAGAAACAGTTGTCTGTCTTCCTCACGGAATGCAGTTCGATCTGCCGCGTCTATTAAGAGAAAAAAAATCATAAAAGTATCAATCACAGTATATTCTAACACAAACAATAAAAATGTAAAAAAATGTAAAAGCACCATACCAGAGTTTCCTGTCTTGTTCTTGAGCGCCGTCTTCTTCTCTGGTGGGGGCAGGTTGAGCAGACGCACCTGCTTATGAGGTTTGAAGATCTTCTCCAGCTCTTTGCTGTCACTGATCATAGGCTTATGTGCCAGACTCACCCAGTTGTTATTCTTAGTAGGGAAGACCTTCTTATCAGACACCATCCCTATCAGACATGCACACAACCATATAAATCAGACACGTAACACATAAACAGCAAAGGTACACATAGAATAAGCTGTAGACATTTAGCATGACTTTTTTTCTCATTGTACTACAAAAACTGTGGATTGGTTGTAAGGGGTTTACACTAAATGCAGATTTTGATTTAGCATTTCATCTCCCTTCCACTTATTTGAAGCCAACCGTCTTTTGGCTGCCCCTGCAAAAAACTATTTTCAATGGCAGGTGGGCGGGACTTCTGTGCTGACCATATAAAACATATCTGCGGTCAGCATCATATAGATACAAAAGTAGAAAGAACTGCCCGATGTTGACTGTTAAGTTGGTTCTCTGTGTGCTCATATTTTAATGATTTATGATGCAAGTTGCAGCAATCTGCACCAAGGTTTTTACTTTAATTGACTGCTTAATTAACTTTGACACATGCTGTTGTAACTGCTGACCATACTGGTGATCCAAACTGCCATAACAACTTTCCATCATTTTAAGAACACTAGCATACACCCATGTCTTTTACCTCACACAATATCTTTGCGTCACATCTTTCACCTGATGCTTACATTCGGCTTTCTGCACAAAGGATCTGCCGAGTATTTATATTGTTTTAAGTTTATCATCTGAATAAATATTTTTCCACAGGTACTACAAGAGTATTGCTAAATGTAAAAAATATAAACATTCCCACTCCAGACAGTGCAGTCTGACTGTCTTCAGTCCCAAGTTCAAAATGCTGCAGCAACAAATTCATCCCAGCTGCATTTAAAGCATGCGGCACACTGACAAATGGCAGATAATGCTGGATTTCCAACAGAAATTCTGTGTGAACAGGTAATGGAAGGTGCGTTGTTTTTGGAATAGATACATGACTCACCTTTCAAAGTGGAGCAGTAACTTTGATTAAGTTTGGACTGAGGAATTTTTTCCTGGTCTCCGGACATTTTGGACTTAGTAGCTGTCAAAACAAATACGACATTGCATTAAAATATTTTATGTAAAGAAAAACAGAGGAAGGATCAAGTATCAAATTAAGCTAGTCAATGGAGAGACTATTGAGCAGGAAATAATGAGCTGCAGGCAGATGGGACATCAACAGTAAACAAATGTATGAGTCAATGAAAGAAAGGCAATCTAAATGTTCTTACCAAGTCTGGCATAGAGTATCGAGACATCCTGTAGCACTTCGGCAGTTGGTATGGGACAGGAGGAACAGATCAGTTCCAACAAGCCAACATACTGGTTCATCTTGGGGATTTTTTCCACATTCAGCAGCTATGCATGAGAGAAAGAAATGCAGACACAAAGAGTATAATTAGTATGGTATGGTTTGGTTTTAACATTGGCACCAGTTGGGCTTCAATTCTTCTTTTAACAGGAAAAAACCTTCATCAGAACCAGGCTCAGGGAGGGGCAGGCATCTGCTGTGGCTGGTTGGAGGTAGGGCTGTTCGATATAACGATATATATCAGATGACGATATAAAAACGTCTATCGTTTCATTTTACGCTATCGTTTGTTTCGTGGTGTCGCAAAATAAACTGTTTGCGGCAATATTTTTTCATCGTTTTGATGGTCACTGTAGTGGCTATATTAATTTCTTAAAGTTCTCTCTTTCTCTTATATTTAATATAACCACATGGTGGACAAGCGCCTGTCTTTATGCGTTGTCGTTAGCAACAACAACGGTAAAACCATCGCGTGTCCGCTTGTTTATTTTCCACATAAACCTTTCACAATAAAGCTCAAGATCCTGTTGAGACTTTTCAAAATAAACTGAATCATCAAGAGTATGCCGAGTATTTACGGATCAGAAGCAAAAAAAAAAGAGCCGTCAGGTGCTAAAAAATAAACCTTAGACTCAAACGTTAGAACAGGCTTTTCCCCGCAGCACGCCGTGTAATAAATACTCACAAAGAAAACGGCGACCGTTACAACTTATGTCTAAAAAAACCAAACATGAAAGCAGATACAATAAAGCAGACAACTGTGATGAAAATTCCCACTCTGAAATTTTATAGGCAGTACTTAAAAATAAAAATCCAATGGCTCTCTAGCCCAAAAAAGTAAAAATGGGGGGAAAAGGTTTCTTTTTTTGATGAAAGGCATTAAAACAATTAATTTAGTTCCACTAAATATAATTCCCATTTTTTATGCTTTCTGGTTATAGTAAACCATCTTTCTGTATTAGAGAGATCACAGTATGGCAAAATACTTTAAAGAATTTGCCATATTGATTTCACGCATCAAACACAATACAACCATGACTACCCTCTAGGTCAGGGGTCAGCAACCTTTAACACCCAAAGAGCCATTTGGACCCGGTTTCCACGCAAAAGAAAACACTGGGAGCCGCAAATACTTTTTAACATCTAAAATGAAGATAACACTGTATATATTGTTTTTTACCTTTATGCTTTGTGTGAACAACTAAGGTGTGTTGCTTATGAAATCCATGAAGTGCTACAGAGAAAATAACATTTTATTTATGTAATTAACACATTTTGAACTCTTAAAGAAATATAACAAAAAGCTGAACTAAAATGATCCATGTAGCAAACAAAAACTGTTGTGAGCCGCCACCCTTATATCGCCTTTGGGCTTTTGGAGCCTTGATCTGACTTTTAAAAAATAATTGGAAAAAAAGCTCTATGCTGCTAAAAAATGAAAAATAGATATTTGCAAAATTCTGCCTAAATATGTATTTTACCTGGTTAATGTGTGTGGTGGGGCGTGGTCTGCAGCGCGGACGCACCTGAGCGGCACCAGCAATCACACCTCGCTACAGCCGGCTGTATGCGTACAGCAACCGTGTGTGAAAAGGGGTCAATAAAGAGATGCTGAAAAGAATGTTCATGCAAACATCGTCGGGTCTGCCGTGGTATGTTTACAATGGGACTTCTGCTCCTGAACCTCTGCGCAAAGCGTCTGCAAATCGGGGCTGTACGAAGTCACTTTCATCTTTATGCAGGACTGTAAGCTGTCATGTATGAGGCGTGAGCGGTGTTTGTTTTTAACATAGTTCACGGTGGAGAACAGCTGCTGACATAATGTGGATCTGAAGATCCATAATTGGCCTACCTGGGGTTGAAAGTCTCGATAAACGCACGGCGTTTCGGCGGGTACACCAGCTTCCGCGAGTGTGACGCTTATTTGGAGCGATGAAAAAATAATAGAATATAATTTTATTTTTATATTTCAATATCACAATAATCTTCCAATTTAGAACTACAAGTTAAAAAAAGAACTAACATAAATAAAATACACTTCAGCTAAATACTTCTAATTTATTTTCCCAAACCACGCGGAGCCGCAGTATAAGGACTAAAGAGCCGCAGGTTGCCGACCCCTGCTCTAGGTGAACTACAGCACATTTTGGCACAAGAACAGTAACAAAGTTCAAGACTTTAAATGGCTTTTTAAAATTAATCTGAGTTTGTATACAATGATTGTTGTTGAGAAAACACTACCAGTTATCTGCTATTATATCTTAGTTATACCAGGAAACCTGGTTGACCCCAAATGCTAAGTACACCAGTGGACTCCCAGACTGATGGGAAGTAAACAACCTCTCTGTAGATAATCAGTAGGTCATATTTTACACTTTTAGGGAAAAAAAATGATGTGAGCTTTGTTTTTTGAAAAATGGCTAAAGCATTGAATCCATACCAAAATATGATTAAGTATCCTCAGAACTAACTCAGAGCATGGCTACACAATCTGTCTTCACACTGATCTCACGGTGCTGAATAAAACCTGCTTTCTTGTTAGCTTAACAGAAGCAAATCTGCATTATTCTCATGTATTGATTCAGTGCTTTTACTGATTGAAAGTAAAGCTGAAAAGCTGACAGTGACATCAAAGGGAAAAAAAAGAAAACAAAAAGAAACCTTATATGTTTCTTTTCTTCTTTAGTAGGGCAGCTTACCCTGACGAAGAAGTCTTTCATGTCTTCCAGACGGTGATAGAAAGGAAACAGGACTTTGGGCTCCTGGACAGGGCTGTCTGGTCTACGTGTGAGCTCTTTGTAGCGCTGGAACATGTTTGTTGGGTCGCTCCAGCACACCTCTTTCAGGTGGTAGAACCGTCCAGTGCACCAGTCATCACCTTGCCTGAGGAAACAAAGTACTGCTTGTGGTTTTCAGGTACTTTGAGAATAATCTGAAAAGGTATGCTGAAAATGGTGATAATGTACCTTTTGTACTCTATAAACACAGCAGGTGTATGCTGGAAGAGCTCCGTCAGGCTGCCCTGAGAACAGTTTTGTTGCAGGTAGGTGTAGACGTGGTGGATGTGCTGAACTGTGGAAGTGAAAGTTCCCCTTTCTGACTCATCCTCAGGGAGCCTCTGCTCCTGGACATCTTCCTCTGGTTTGACGCACCACTCCTTCAGATAGTTAATCAGAACATCCACTGAGACTGTTTCTCTCATCCCTACAAGAGCAGGAACACAGTTACAGACTCCTTTACAGGACAACCAACAAGAATAGCAATGGACAAAAGTAATCTCCACCGTAAAAGACACATTTTTACCAAGAGCTCTGCTGAAGTCGCTGGAGCTAATGTCCACATAGTAGACATGGGTCCCCAGCAAGTTGGTGACTTCAGGTGATAACAGGTAGACAGAGCTCGGACAGAGGTACTTTCTTTCCAGCTGGCCTCCTTGTTTTGGGCGATAGGCTGGCACCCATTCAAGACGACACAAGGAATGGTAGAAGGAAGACTTGGTGCTTTTGATTGGTTGCCCATCACTGTCGATCACCTGGGCTGTGAGGTACTGAGAGTAGCAATGTCTGAAAGAAAGAGACAGAGAAAAAGACTGTTTGAGATGTTTTCAACCCACTTCTACAGTGGGTTGAAAACACCACAAGTTACAGACTACCCCACGTGACACCATTAATGTGGGGTCATTACAGTGCATGGTTGACAATTCTCCAGCTGTCCTGATTTAATGACTCAGAAAAGTGACAGAAGTGTGTGACCTACATTCTCAGCAGCATTGTGAGATAAATATACAGATAAATTTTCACCAACCTGATAGTGAGATTGAGTCAATCTCATATATGCTGTGGAACACTTTCCCCATCCTATTACCCTGTAGAAGGTAGGTATTGTTGCTTAAACATTTTCCACGTGCCTTTATGGGAATTCTCCCACCTATGGGTGCTAAATATCCTTGGGCAAGATACTAACCCCAAGTAGCTGAATGTGTGAATGTTAGATATGGGTGAATGAGGCAAGTTGTGTAAAGCGCTTTGAATGCTCAGATAGAGTAGAAAAGCTCTATATGAGAACCCGTATATTTACTGCTTTAATGGTTTGAGATGACTTTTAAAATTTTCCAGCTGAACTGAGCTTCTTGTCTTAAAGTGATGTTAAACTGATACATTCATAGGTGTGTGAGATTGTGTGTATAGCATAAAATGAATAGAATAAAGCACTGCATGAATGATTGCATAAGTAGGTAAACATGGCTAGAAAAGTGATTTATAAATGCCAGTCTATTTGACTTTCTTTATTAAAGTGGACCTACTATGCGAATTTCCAGCCATTTGGACTTTACTAGACTGACTTTGGATAATTCATCATTCAAAAAATCCTAATTTTTCTTACATTGGGCCTTGGTGAAGCCCCTCTGTTCACCTACTTTCTAAAAGAAACTGTTTTTGCTCCCTTCTCCAGCATTTAAGCCAGCTTTCAAGCCAGCTTTCATCTGGTTGGCTACCCTTTCATGATCAGAAATTATATCACCATATTAGGGTTATCCACTCACTGACATCATACAGGGCAAAGAGTAGAAAAAGCAGATAAAAATAGGAGGAAAAAGAAAAGAATTTTCTAGTTTCTAGAGCTAGTGAATGGTATGGTATATATAAGGGACATGTAGTACATTAGTACTAAGTATTTTTTTTTTACTCATTCTGTATTTGGAATTTGATTTAAAGATTAATTGTTAACTATTCATTCATTCTATTTTCATGTGCTTTAGTCCCTTTTTTCAAAGGTCACTGTTTTGAAACTGAAAATGACACTACTGTGATGCATTTGAGATCTGTTCGGGAGCCACACCATCTAAAAACAGTGCAGGTGATAAGGACTACAAGCATAAACGAAGCTGCTGATAATTCAAACGAAGGAGAAAAAGCAAAAGTAGACACACAGACAGGCACAACGAATAGCTGTAATTTAAAACCTATAGAGTAGTGCTTGGCAGTCAGCCAAAGTCTAAATGATAAATGAGTTTTAACACGCAAAAACAATTTTGGGATCCTTTAATTATTCATTGAAATGTGATGTATAGCAACAGCTGGTACGAAAATCTACACGAGAAATAATTCAGCTGTGTGCTGCTCACTGGCATGAGTTTGGGTGACCTCCTTACCTAAACTGCTCTTGTCTGTTCCCACACAAATATAACAGGAACTCATGAGATGGGACCGCACTAAAAGCACCTAAATCCAGATTATGAATGTTATGCCTGTGTGAGCTCAAGCCCAAACAAAAGCGTGTCACTGCTTTTTTTCCTCAGGAAGAAATGATTTTGAACTGCTGGTGCTGGGGAGTTCAGCCCTGTCACCTCACAGCAACAGGTCCAGGGCTCCAATGTATTCTGGGGCCTTTTACACACAGAGGCTATTTAATCCACTTTATATTAAAGACTTCATAATACCACATAAACCCAATGGTGCACTTGACTCTGAGACTGCAGGTTTACTTGTGGATGCTAGAATGCCAGCTCGCAGTTTGGATTCAGGAGACAGACCCACTCTCTACTTTTGGGATTAGGTGTAAAACTTTCATTTTTAAAAGTTTATCTTTAAGGCTGATCAGGTGACCCTGAATCCTCCCTTAGTTATGCTGTAATAGGACTAGGGTGCTGGGGGCTTCCCAGCAGGCCATACTTTTTCCATTATGTGTTTATATGACACGCTGCATTTAATCATTAGTTATTATTGATCTCTGGCTCTCTTCCATAGTGTGTCTTTTGTCCTGTCTCCCTCCCCTCACCCCCCTTCTGGTTCTCTTGGAGGTTTCTTCTTGTTAAAGGGAGTTTTTCCTCCCCACTCTCACCAAGTGCTTGCTCATAGGGGGTCATCTAATTGTTAGGCTTTCCTTTGCATTATTGTAGGCTCTTTACTTCACAGTATAAAATCAAATCTAGGCAAATGTTGTTGTGATTTAGAGCTTTATAAATAAAATGAAACTACAATTTCTAATAATGGGTACTCCGGTTTCCTCCCACAGTCCAAAGACATGCATGGGGTTAGGTTAACGGGTAATTCTAAGGATAAATGTTGTCTGTCTCTATGCTTTAGCCCTGCGACAGACTGGTGACCTGTCCACGGCGTACTTTCACTCGCCCTAGATAAGCTCCATTCTCCCCACAACACTGAACTCAATAAGCGGAAGAAAATGGACGGATGGATGCCAAACAATGTCTGCACTCTAACACAGTAATCACTTAATGGCCACAGTAGAAACAATAGGAATTACCACCTGATGCTGACTAATCCCAAACCCATTAGTCTGACCATTAGTTTCCTGAAATTAGGCAAAATCCACTGGAAAAACATTACACAGGAGGGGGAACATGTTCAGGGTGTGTTTCATGGTGTGATTGTTACCCAGTTTCCCAGTTGGCCTCCAGCAGCTCCAGCAAAGCCATTCTCTGCTGCAACAAGAGGGAGCCAGGCAGTTCTGCTGTGGCCAGAGCGTGAAATTCCTCACACGGGTAGTCGTCGAGTACATAGCCCTCCCCTGGGACTTGGCGCCACGTTGCACTTTCGACTGACCAGGGGCTGGAGGCCTGGTGGAGGAGTATGGCAAAAAAGTAAGCTTTACCACTGATATCGACATCTCTTTTAATCTCCTAGGACCTGGCATCCACATATGTGGACATCACATTTTGGGTTATTTAGACAAAAATACTCAGTTTTGCTCTACAAGGGCCTGATATCCACTTATGAGGACGTTATACTGCTACTGTTCTATCAAAATTTTAAACGAATAACCTCATATGTGGCTCTTATTTTTCATAAAAACAAAAACAAGGTAAAAAAAAAATCTGGTAATTCTTTGTTTTTACATTCATCGGGCCCCAATATGCCCAAATGTCAAAGAGAACTTAAAAATGCATGCCGTGGAAGAGTTTGGGTCTTAGGAGGTTAAATGTTCAAATCCATCTGAAGTTAAATCGACTGAGGTGTCCTGCAAGCATTGCTTGCTTCTTTATGGGCTTACAGTAGCAAACTGAATGTGTTTTCTCTTAGGTTGTTATCTACTAAAGCCAGAAGAAGAAGAAGGAAATCTGATCATGTCCAAGGAACACTGATCGCTGGCGGCACATACAAAACCAGAACCAGTTTTTTTTGATTGGTCCAAAACCTGCTCGCTTTAATCATTAGTGTTTACTTTGTTTTATCAACTTTTATACAGTTATAGTATAGGACACCAACAAACAGTTGTTAAGACTGTTAGATTTCTGTGTTTCAGGTTGCCTATAGTTGCAAGTAAATAATACTTAGTATTATTTGCAAGTATTAAGTAAATAATACTTGCAAAAATAATGGCTTAATGAGATAAATCAGTTTTAAAACTACTGTGAATCACTTTTGATTCTGACTGTTCAACTGACAAAAAAACACAAGGTCCAGTTCTGGTTCTGCCAGAGGATTCTTCCTGTTAAAATGGAGTTTTTCCTTCCCACTTTTGCCAAAGTGCTTGCTCATAAGGGGTCATATGCTCCTCACATACAAGGTCTTAAATAATCAGGCCCCATCTTATCTTAATGACCTTGTAGTACCATATCACCCTATTAGAGCACTTCGCTCTCGCTCTGCAGGCCTACTTGTTGTTCCTAGAGTATTTAAAAGTAGAATGGGAGGCAGAGCCTTCAGTTTTCAGGTCCCTCTTCTGTGGAACCAGCTTCCAGTTTGGATTCGGGAGACAGACACTATCTCTACTTTTAAGATTAGGCTTAAAACTTTCCTTTTTGCTAAAGCATATAGTTAGGGCTGGACCAGGTGACCCTGAATCCTCCCTTAGTTATGCTGCAATAGACGTAGGCTGCCGGGGGATTCCCATGATGCATTGAGTTTTTCCTTTCCAGTCACCTTTCTCACTCACTATGTATTAATAGACCTCTCTGCATTGAATCATATCTGTTATTAACCTCTGTCTCTCTTCCACAGCATGTCTTTTATCCTGTCTTCCTTCTCTCACCCCAACCGGTCGCAGCAGATGGCCGCCCCTCCCTGAGCCTGGTTCTGCCGGAGGTTTCTTCCTGTTAAAAGGGAGTTTTTCCTTCCCACTGTCGCCAAAGTGCTTGCTCATAGGGGGTCATATGATTGTTGGGTTTTTCTCTGTATCTATGAAGCGCCTTGAGGCGACTTTTGTTGTGATTTGGCGCTATATAAATAAAATTGAATTGAATTGAATTGAATATGATTGTTTGTTTTTTCTCTGTATGAATTATTGTAGGCTACAATAATACATCTACCTTACAACTACCTTACAATATAAAGCGCCTTGAGGTGACTGTTGGTGTGATTTGGCGCTGTACAAATAAAACTGAATTGAACTTAATTGAATTAGCCGTTTGAGTCAGATAATTTATACATTCACAATCCTACAACAAGTGGGCAAACTCTATTGCTAATAGGCGGCATAACACAACCAAAAGCTCTAGAACAGTTACTAAATGGATCTTCTGGAAGGATTTCTTATCATGGCCCTAACCACAGAATGAGCAAAGCCTACTTTGGCTTTAACGTCATTAACAATAGCATAAAAAATCCTTAATGTAATGACTTGTTAATAGCATCTGATGCATACAGTGTTTTTAAACGGGAATGATGTTATCGCAAATTTCCAGCATTGTATGTAGGTAGTATCAGTCACACCATGACTGATAGTATCATCACAAATCCTCATACTTTCCACTGTAGCTGTGGCTCAGTCTAAAACAGGCGTCCGGAATGTGTGGGCTGCACACCTCCGACTATGCCTGAGTGACATTTCCAGCAGCCACCTGTTTTTCTTCTTATCCTCAAAGCAGCCATTGATCTTCCTAGTCCTGGTGCGACTCATAATTGTTAGTCTTTTCGTCCTTTAATCACTACCTTACTCATCACGATGACTCACAGATGCAGACATATAATCTGGTCTTCCTCTGGTGTCCATGGAACCACTAAATATTTTGCCCTTACAAAACACATCCATAGCCTTTTATCACCTGTGCTTACATGCAGAGCTATCGTGACCTTTGTCTGATCTTTTTCTGCCTATCTGACTGGATCAGTGCAGCGTGAGCTGTGTGTCATTCTTTTCTAGCTGAGGTAACAGTTCAGGAATATCGTCCTCACCAGTTCTGTAGCAGTGAGCGTTTGTCTTTGTTTGCAGATGATGAGACCATCTTTGATTCCCAGTTTACTGAACAGCTCTCTCCATCCTGCCACATCACCATCTGTCTGCACATAGCAGGGACTCAGCAAGATCCAATCATAGCCTGGTGAAAGGGAAACACAACAGTCAGCAACACGAAGGTTTACAGAAGGAATATCAACAAAGAAATGCTGAACCTGGTAACTGAAAATGTAACTGATTAAAATGAGTTGTTCAGTCATACAAACAAGGTACCTGTGATGCATGGGCCTTTGTTACTAGAATATTATAAGAATAGTCACAGGAACACTGATATTTAGATTTGGTGGCAAGGCTGTTGCTGTCCCTTTCACAGAGGCAAGGGGAGCAGCAGCAAGACCCGAGCAGAGAAGAGAGCAGGTATTATTGACAGCAGACTTAATCAGTGTTAATTGATTATGTGGGACACGTCATGAAAAGGATGATTTGATGTGAAGTTGGGTTGAAAAGTGGCTCGCAGTGCGCCTTACACAACACAAGCTGTTATTCTTTCTTTTAATAAAAGCTGTGGGATTCTCCTTACCAGGCAGCTTCGATGGTAAGTTGATGTTTCCGTACTCTTCAGAGAAATGCACCCTTTCATTGGATGGGCACAGCAGACCCCTGGAGGTGAGGACGGGTACTGCGGTGTCTGAGTACTCCTGGCTAGAGGACGAGTGCTGCTTGATGAAAACCAAGTAACTCACAACCACAGGTGTAGGCTTTGACTTCATTGAAAAGGGTAAACAGAAATAAGAGAAAGAAGAAAGGAAATTCAGCCAATTTTTTTTAAAAAAAGATCACTGATCATTTTTTTTCTCATATTCATTTACAGTGTTTGTTACCTTCCATTTGTTGTTCCTTATTGTAGGGTAGATGTGCTGCTCCAGCAGCTCTTGAGGCTCTAGCTCGTGAACCCCAAGTTTTCTGAGCAGCTCACGAACCTGCTGACTTTCCAAAGGCTCCAAACAGCTCAGCAGGGACGGGTGAACCACACTGACATCCTTGTACAATGCAGCCAGTGGTCCTGTGAGAAGAAAAGTACAGGTTATATCACCAAACTGGTCACAAAAACAAAACCTACTGCATGCTCCTCATTTACTGTAGGGTTATATGTTATATAATAACCACCCTGTTTAAAGTTGAGTTCTTTTGAGTGAACCTTTTCATCAGACTCTAGAAAGTGTCACTCCAGTTCATTTCATTTCATTTCACAGGCTCGCCCTTCAGAGACTCGCCTGTAACAGATGTGAAGAGAGGCAGAAGACTGCTGTTGTGGCAAAGTGCTAAATGTGGAAGACGTTTTTTTCTGAACAGGCATCTAGTCTCATTTTGTCCTGGATTTGGGAAATACACAATTCTTGGTAAATCTTGAATTACTCATATACTGTCTTAATTTTTAACACAATACTACAATAAAACACAGCAACTACCTTTAAGTAAAAACCTCCAGTGACCTACTTTTCTTCCTTTTAAGGCTTGCATCTGAAGGAACGCTTTCCCACCGATCTCTGCGCTGCTCAATATTTCAGAAGAACACTGTGTTTAACTTCGCTGTCTCTCTAAACCCATCACACTCATCTCTGTTCACCTCGCCTTTGAGCAGAGCCTGAGGTTTATGCTGCACCGAGGCTGATTTAATCTACAATCACTGACCCGAAAAACCAGCTAGAGTAAAGATTTCACTCTGACTTTTATTATTTCCCCATCAACTTTCCAAACATTCTTTATTGAGTCTGTTTCCAGTGACAAAAGCTTTTCATAATTATGAATAGAAGCCTTGCACTCAAAATCATGTTTTTCACTAGCCAAGAATTTGTCAAACTTTATTGTTCTCAAACACCGGTGGTGTGCACTGGTGATTTAGTGCTCTTACATGAAGCAGTCGACCCACAGGAGGCAGATCAATGCCCAAAATCAAAGCCAGCCTTACTGTTAGTCCTCGTGCAAGACCATGCTTCTGGCAGCAAATCCTAAAATCTGAAACCTCACTGGTCACACACTTTCTGTCAGACTTACTACACAAGGCGAATTACTGTCCACAGTGTTCCTATATGCTAATTAACCAACACAGAAGCAGCCAGTTCATTTCAATAACAACCAATGCAATGCATCAAGAGCGGCACAAATTAGCAGGTCAGATGAGGTAAATCTACCAACAGCACAGGTTCAGCTGTGCTACTTCTAATGTGATGCAACTGTTTCTCTCTGGAAACGACACGGCAATTCATACCAAGGAGCAAGAGTGGAAAAATAAACGTTCTGACACGAGTAGCACGAGGGAAATCTTCCTTCAAAAAGTGAGAGGGGCAGCATGAGGTCTTTAAGGCAGGAAAGGTTTATGTTTGGATGAAATATGGGAGCCCAGGTGCAATGGAAGATTTATCCAGAGAAGAACTGCTTTATTAGAAACGACTTCCCTGTATTGACCTGAAATCTGTGTCTAACAGCTGACCTACAGGAAGGAACATTATTGATTATCAGATCCAGTGTACTATCTACTCTTTATATGTTTTTTTGTTGCATTCATTGTGATGCTGCTAGTATTTTTTTAATGACTCACGACCAGCTGTGTTCTAGATAAATATGATGGATCTGCCTCCCAAATAAACATCTGGTGCAAAAAAGCTATTTTTTAATATTTTTTGGTCTTAAAACAATGGTGGAATTTTCTATAAACTTGATAAATTGATCCTTAGCAAGCCAGATGTCATTCTTTTAAATGCTCCCCTCCCCCTTTCTAAGGAAAGTAAGATATTTGTCTAATCTAAACAATTTTGAAAGACAGACATTGGTGATGCTTATGTGAGCCACAGATTCCAGAGAAAGACAAAGGCAGCAGAGGGAGAGGGGAACACGAGCACTTTGGCTCCTTAAAGAAACACTAAACCACTTAGACTACACATCTATTAAAGCCAGCAAGCTGCAGCGGCAGGATGCTTACATCAAAGTGTGAAAATCCATTATTCATGCTCGCCATTCTAAACGTCTGCTTTGGGTACCATTTTCAAATACGATGACGCACAACACAACACAACACCGGTGCCGTTCCTCAATGCTTGTGCGAGCGTGCTCCGACCTGAGTGGCTACATGCCTGCTTATTCTTGGAAAGAGGTCAACTTCATCTGCAGACTGTACAAGTTTGTCATACACCTACTTGGCTAACCTGCATGTCTGAGTCTGCTGACTTTGAAAACAGAAGACAAAGCTACTGACGCAGATCCTTTTAACCTTTTCGAGAGGTCAGAGTCTTTCCCCCATGCCATTTCTATATCTACTCAGACATTAAAAAAGAAAGTTTGAATGTGTTCTGTAGTCTGTTACCGTGTCTGTTTACCTAAGTGTCTTGATTCAAATGTACCAGGTAATGCACTGTGCTATTTTTTACTCAGTTTATGAAGCTCCACAACAATTTCCAGCTTTGCAAGGATTTCCTGGCTGCGGTTTGTGAGCACAGATGGAGAGTGTTACATGTGCACTTCTCACCATCAGCAAGGTGATACTTATTTATCCGTTTTTGTTTCTCCTACATCAGTTTGTTACATTTTTAGAAACTGAAAACCTGTGAAAGCGTACTGTTCTATATTCTCACTGCTTTCCTTTCTCCATCTCTACTGCTGGTTCACTGTTTTTTGTTTTGTTTTTTTCACGCTTGTTTTAGCAAAGTACAATCATCACATGCGTATCTATAAATTCTCTGCAGGTGCAGAGCAATTATCTGCACCAAAGCAGCAAAAACACAGAGACATTGCTGCTGACTCTTTCACAATTCTTCTTTAATTCTACATGCAGCTGTACCCTGTATGCTGGGCCTCTCTTTTTTATCACAATACTGCAGCTATTCATCTGTTAAGAAACAGTATTAAAATATGCAGTAGTTTTAGTTTTACTTATGTATGTAAAACATAAGCTGATGTGGCCATTGTGAGGTTGCCTATTTCTTTGTGGATTATACTTTTAAAGCCTTTTACTCTTCACATTGGTTTTAGGAGCCAGAAGTTGCAAGGCTAAGTTCTCAGCTAATGTTAGCAAATTTGTTTAGCAACCATTGAAAGAAGAAAACAAGCTAGGTATACAGCTAGGAACTAAAGGCGCTTGTCCGTGTGTCAGTACCATAATAGCATCCACTTTTTTACTCACTCCATATTTCAAGCTGAAGGTGTTAGTATTTGGTCAGTGCAATGTAGTTTTTTTTTTGTATAGTCAAAGATATCGTATTTAGAACAGCGCTTGGAGTGATAAGCTATCAGCTAACAGGCTAATTTAACAAGTGCACAGAGACACATATTTGCAAATTATAGCAGTAACAGTACATGAAATAAACAGCTCCACACACTGCAGAACTCACATTTCCTTATTTATTGCCTCTAGTAGTGTATGACGTTCAAGCACATCGTGTAAGAATCGTTTAACCTTTTCTATATTAAAAAATAATCACCCCCACACAGTTGTTAGAGGGGCTGAAATTAACTTTTAAGAAAGCAAGTGCTACATTTACCTGCCTGTAAAAATGCCTGCCTGTTTTTTATGCTAAAAGTAGAAAATGGAATGCCTTGCTTTTGGAGCAGCCTCTAGTGGCCATTGGAGGAAGTGAAGCTGTTTGGACTTCTGCAAGCTTCACTTTTCAGCCCCAAACTTTAGGCTTTTCCTATTCTATTCTTTGACTTAAAGCAAGGCAAAGTTATTTCAGAAGGACACACATAATCAAGATATCAGTTTGCAATTTAATCACCGATCACATTTCACAGATCAAGCCTCTTAGCCACTACATACTGCCACTAATAGAGTTATGAAGTCAGAGTATTACCTGTCTGTGCTTGAGCTTTCTTTTTCTTGGTCTTGCTCTCTTCCATTGGAAAGAACACTCCTTCCACACTTAGTGCCACCGCACGTCCGTCAGCTAGAGGGATTATGGGTAGCTCTCTGAGCGTCTGCAGGATGGAATCTGCCTCTCCGTATCCATGCTCCAGAGCTCGGAAGTTACAAACCAGCAGCCTGGCCAGCTGATGTAGACCTGCATCTGAAAGTAACACAATTCAATTCAATTCAATTTTATTCATATAGCGCCATTAAATCACAACAAAAGTCGCCTCAAGGCGCTTCACAGATACAGAGAAAAACCCAACAATCATATGACACAGTCTGGTGTTCAGATTTGCCATTACATAGGCAGAGAAAACATCAGTTTGTTTCTACTGAATGAAAAAGAAATAAAATGGAATATTTTAAAGTTTAGCCATTTATTATAATGACAATATAACTATGCAGCATCATATTGCCCTCACTGTGAGATGCCAGTGTTGCTCTGCACACACCTGAATGGATACCTCCCACTGTCATCAGCTCCTTGGCCATGGCTGTGGTTACTATGGTAACATCCGTTCCCCGCAGGTATCGGACTCCCAGGTGAGTGAGCAGGGAGGTGGGCGGTGCTGGGCTTAGATCCGGATGCAGATAGGACAGAGACAGATGCTTTTCCAGCTCACCTCCACCAATCACTTGCCGTATCACAGGGTCCTGACAGACGGCCACCTGAGAGGGCAGCTTGTACACAATCTTACCATCTGAGATAGAAAGCAGCAAGAGGAATGTTTACAGTGTTACAGTGAAGAAATAATCTTTCATATTTCTTTGACATGCTCCTGTTTGTGCTCTGGTCTAACCCCAGCTCAACCTGTTTGGTTTTTCGTTTTTACCTTTACCTGAGCTGGTTAAACTTGTAGTTGACTCAATGGAAATATCCTCTGGCTTACTCAACATTTTACCTGCATTTTTGTTTAAAACTGGTTTACCCGTGTCTGTGTCTCTGTATGCGAACTGTAATCAGTGCTTCACTGGTCTCTAGTCAAGTCCTTGCTTATTCTAAGAATGCTGTCATCTTCCACTTTAAAAAAAAGCCAACCTTGAATCTTTTCTTCTTAGCACTTACACACTAATCTCCAGTTTATTATTTCTTGCAAATATTTTATAAAAGAAATATTTCCAAATTGAGTTAATCTGTATCACACTCTGCATTAGAAATTGTTGGTCTTGCTTTCATTTTTCACATCTAGTTTTAGTTTTTAGTTTAGTTTTATAATACCTGAACTGAGAGTAGGCAGGAAGGATTTGCCCTTGAGCAGCTGAATGATCTGCCCGGCAACAGGCTTGAAGAAGTCCAAAACCTCGTCAGACAGGGGGATAAACTGAAGGAACTGGCACAGGCCCTTCAGTCCCTTGAACTCTGGGTGATTCTGGAACAACGAGAGGATGGAATATGAAATAAAAGAAAAAGCTCTCTTCAGACGGAGACACAACCAAGATCTAATATTAGCCTAATAATACTTTATGTTCTAGACTTTTTCTTTAGTTACCTCAGCTACAAAAAGAACCAAGCCTTTATTGGAAATAGACAGACCTGTAATTTCCTGGTACATACCAAATCTGCATATTATCAGATTTCATAAACTTCATTGCTTCATGTGCTCAGAATTTATTTTACACCGTAATGTATCAAATATGCAGTTTTAACGCTCTCTTCTAATAGAATGATTTAATTTATCTGCTAATAATTTCTGGTTAGTATGACTGAGCAAATTTTCAAATTTTATCCTCCTGCCCAGATATGTCACAGTAAACCATCCTTAAATCATATTTTCTAAATCAACTTGCATATTAGTTTCTAATGATTTTATACTGCAACATAATGTGCATACACATTTCATACACATGTATCATATAATATTGTACTTTCTTGGTTATTGTTCTCTATTTCTGCAGCTATGTCTTACAGTGAAGACATCCATGGCCTGGAGGAAGAGCTGTGCTATTTCAGACCGGAGCCACTGGTTCCAGGAGCTGTCTCTGTCAACATCTTCACGAGAAGAAGGGATGTCAAAATCACCTAAACAAGAAACGGACATCAGTTATTGACTGCACTTGTTCTTCACCCAACGGCGCCCGTGAATAAACCGCTCTCATCTCCACTCTCACCTTGGATGATAAAACGGAAGCCAAAACTGCGAAGGGGCAGGTAAGCAAACACGGGCTGCTTCTGAGGCTGGCACACAATGTTACTTCCTGTGGAGTCGCTGCCAAGCTGGAAAGCCAGAGCGAGCTCGGTCGACTCTACATCCTCTTTGATCTGAAGGAGGCACAAATCAATGTCACAACAGAGCCAACAACTTGCTAACAGGCTGACTTCTTGCACAAATGGGTTTGCAAAAAGTGAGGCCACTGGAAAAAAGAGAAGAAAATCAAGAGCACAGCGTGTCTCAAATAGCCTTTGTCATTCAGCTTTGCTCCTTCTCTTACATAACCTAACTGCAGGTAACAGGACGCTGCCTCTGGGAAATAAAAGAAGGAAAACAGCTGAAGGAGTAAGAGCAGGTATTACTGAACCCTTTCAGCCTGACAGATCATTAAAATCAGCTTGGTGGTGTTTGAAAATACTATCCAGTGAATAAGTTTTCATAAAGTCTGATGGAAACCCGAGAAAAGACATTTGAGGAGAAGAACGATCAACACTCATATTTACAGGAGTACATCAGAGAAATGCAAATCCACAGCAGATTTTATTTATGCCCCAGGAGGGATGGAATATAGGAACAGATGGTTAGCTGTTGTTCTGAAATCCAAATATGGTATGTGCGCGTGAAAAGTTGTGGGAGTTAGCTTGTGTGCATCACCTTCTTAGGCTTCAGTGTGGTTTTGACCACTAGCCAGCGCTCGGTACCCTCCGAGTGTTCCACCTCGAGCACATTGTGATTGAGATCTTTACGAGTCATCGTCATGAAACGCTTCTCACTCTGCACATAGATACAATAAATACAGTAGCAACAAGGTGTTTTATTCCTAATCCATTTAGGTGGGTTTATGTGCAAAAACACACATGTGCAAGCGCTTGTTGTTGACTTACCTGATTGTAGATGGTGATGGAGCGTAGTCGATGCAGGAAGAGCAGCAGCGAAGGGTGCACGTCATGAAACAGGTTCCTGGTCTGATGGCTCTCAGTCCGGAGAGGAAGGCTGATCTTAGTGGTCCAGCTGAAAAGAGAAGAAGACAAAAAATTAGACCATGGGTCTAATGTGAGCAGCAGACGGCTAATAAAGTTAAACAGATGTTTTGGCTTCCCCATAACCAAACTAAATTACCCGTATTATAACAATAAACAAGGAATACAACTATTTATACTAGAGTGGGGACATAAACAAAGAGGGTCAGACTCTGACGCAGGGCAAATTATCGTGAGACCACGCTTGCAAAAAGCAGAGAAACGTTTAGCTGGTGACCTACAAACAATGTGCCAATTTATGCACACAGACACAGTCAGCGTTTCAGCGATCCACCGAGAGCCCCACAGATTACAGGGCAACAAATGAGCAGACCTGACCAAGAAGCTGACAATGCAGATGCCGTTTGTTACTTTGGATCTCACAAACATGAAGTATATAGGGAGATGACGGTAAAGATGGATTTTAGCTGCACTTTGTAGTGTAGTTTATCACAACTGTGTAATATTGAACTCCAAAGTTAAAATAAGAGGTTTGAAACAGCTCCAAGAAAAGCACTGGTGTAAATACTGAAACTGGTAACAGATCAATTCAATTTAGCTGATCGACTTTCAGGGTACTGGGATCAATAAGTCATCTGACCTGTGATGATTTATGTCCCTCAGCTGTGGATCCAGAGGCCTCGTATCTTCAGTCCAGTGGGGGAGGATGTATCCCATGGGGCCACAGTTCTTGTCAAAGTGCAAGTGGAAGCCATTGGAATGAATCTCTGGACAGTCTGTGACCTTAAACACTGACTTGAAGCCAATGCCCTTCTGTCCTGTACGAAGTAAAACAGGCGAACGTCATTTGTCTATGTGGTTTTAAGTTCTCCAACACTACACACAAAAAATTTAAATTCCTTTACACAGTTGTAATGGTGGAAGAATGAAAGAGGGCCAAATGCAGTTACCAATGTATCCATATTTGTGTTTTCCCTTAGTGCTGCGGCCTACATCACAAATAGCCCGAATGTTCTTCTCCTGGAAGCCAGTTTCATTGTTGAGGACAGTGATACAGTCTCGCTCCACCATAAAAGCCAGCGCTGGAACAACACCGAGCTCTGCCGGGTAACTGTTGTCGTCGGCATTCTGAAAGAAAGGAAAACAAAGAGTTCGGAGGAAATTGGACAAAATTCAAATCAAAATACTAAAGCAAAGAAGTTTCCTTTCATAGAATTTTAGACCCACAATCAAACTGCTGTTTTTTGTTTTACACATCTTTAAAAACTATTTTTATCCTTCCTGATTTCTTAATTTTTCTTATTTGTCACACTGGCCACGTTTCGGTTCATCAGACAATTTTTAAGATCCACCAAATTTACCCACTCTTAACAGTATTGCTTTAATTTCCAAACATTAAGCTCATGTCAAAGCATCTCAATCGGATTTAACTCAGGACTTTAACTAGGCAATGCTAAAACTTTCATTTTGGCCTTTTTTAGCCAATCAGAGGTGGACTTGCAGGTGTGTTTCAGATGATTTCCATACTGTATTACCCAAGTGCGACAAGACAAGTGAGGCCTGCACTTCTTTAGAAGTTGTTGTGGGTTTTTATGACCTATAATCTTGATTTAAAAACTGCATATTGTATTAACTCGGGTTATCTTCGTATAATCTTAAAATACATTTGACAATATGAAACCTGAAAGTGTGACAAATATAAAAAATCTAAGAAATCAGGATGGAGAAACTTCTGGAAACTTCTGATAAACACGTTCAGATTTCTACCTGAATGAGCTCCAGGACGAAGTGTGTGTCCTTGCTGTAGAGTTCAGTGGAGAGGCGGTCTAAGCTGCGGCCCAGTCGCTCCTGGTGGACCTGCATCAGTTTCTGGCCTTCAGCTGTCAGTTTCACCCCGATGCCAAACTCACTTTTCCTGTCAGAGAGAAAGAGGAGACCAAAAAAGAGTGACAGAGCAGCCACAACCAAATCATGACACTTAAACGGACAGAGCAGTTATGGATAAAGGTGACAAACCTGATGTCTTCAATGACGGCTCTCTGGATTGTGTCCTCGGACTCACAGCTGTCACCCTCCTTTTCATCTCCGTCAGACATTTTGAGCTGTTCCTCGCCCTGGCCTCCTTCAGCGTCGCTGCTGACGTCTGATATCTCTCCGTTAGGCACCGAGGCCAACTCATACAGCTGCTCTTCATCCTCTTCCTCCTCCTCAGCCTCTATGTCTTGCTCATCGTTGACTTAAAGAACACATTTGGTAAAAGATGTCAAAAATGGAAGCAGATTATAATTTGTCGCAGTGTGAAAACAGTAATAAAGTTCAAAATCCTGCAGTGGAGAGCCACTTTCAATCACCTTGGTGTGGGCTGTGGTACAGCTGGGAGGATTCAAAGCTGTTGTCCATGATGTTATCCTCAAGAAAGTCATCTTCACTCATGTTGAGAGCTGACAGACTGCTGCACTCAGAATCTGTCAAATTAGACTGAAGACATAAGAAAGGTAAGAAGAACACGTTAATAACAGAAATATGCTGCTGAGCAACAGTTCATTGGTATAGAATTACAACTAGTAGACAACATTGGTGAGTATTTCTTCACATTTCTGTATTATTACATATGTGCGTATGTGTATATTCGTATGTATGGATAGATAGAAACATATATGTATATATATATAAAAATAAATAAATAAATAATTTACACATGACATATAATGTAATTGCAAGGAGGTATTTCTGTAGTCTATTGATACTATATAGTGGAAAAGGGGTGGGATTAAATAAGCTTATGCTTCTTCCTGCTCCTTTTTGAACATGAACGTTATTTGGAGTTGTGGTTGCTCGTTTTCCTTTTGTTTTGCTTTGTTCATTTGTCTCTTTTAATTCTATTTTGTTGTACTTTTTCAACATGTTCAAAATAAAGATTCAATCAAATCAAATCAATTACTGCTTTGTACTTTCCACACATTTCAAATGATTAATGGCGATACATAATGTCCAAAATTTACTGTGCTGTCACTGACCAATCAATCTGATCAATATGACTTAATGGCACCTCATTGGTTAGCGCTGTTTCCTCACAGCAAAATGGATCTGTGAGGAGCTCCACATTTTTATACTTTGGATTCTCGCAGTTTCTCTGCATGATTCAAAGTTCAAAATAATCCTTAGTAATTTAATAGTGGGCCTTTGTGTAGCCGTCCAGTTAATCCACTGTCTGAAACAAGCTGATTTCCCTTTAATTGTACATTTTCTAATTACCCTCTGCAGAATTTAATAAAACCACCAGGAGGCCGCTCACGTGCAAACAGCCAGAGTTGCGTGCCTAAAATGACTTGCATCAGGAATATCACTGAAATCTACGAACAAGTATTTGGGCCGTGTTAAGAAAAAAAATTATTATCGACCTTTTTGAGAATAAGGTCGAAATTGTAATTGTAATAGAAATTGTAGTAGAAATGTGAAGATTACAGTTGTTGTCTCAATACAAACTGCCACAGCTGCCCTGGGAGTGAAATCATACTTCAGAATCGGTTTCAGTAACAAGGAAGGAAATGATTTCTCTTCAGAACGTAAACATATTGTGTGATGAGAATAAAGATGTAGAAAAACAGAAAAACACACGAATGTGGGAGAGTGGATTTGTACAAAATGAACAGCCTGGTAATGGACAGATGCAGTTATGATAGTTATGGATGTGCAACCAAGACGATGTATGTTGTATCACAAGTTGGCTGATCAGTTTGTTTAACAATGCATTTTGTAGAGGGTTATATGTAGATGCAGTAATCTCCACATTTCAACCTTTTTCTCTAAATACATTTTAGTGTTTAATGTGGAATTTCAAATTAATTTTGAAAATGATTAACAATATATTTTTTTCTTGATGTGACTCTGTCCTAGAAATCATACAAGAGTCAAGAGTGGAGAAAAATGTCTAGAAATCTCACAGGACCTATTTTATATACATTCTATTCAAACGTTAGCTATCCAGCAGTTTACGTCTGCCCTTTAAGAAGTCTCTGATGCAGAAGAAAATATAGATATCTCCTATATCTAGTGATAATACGTCTCAATTCTGAACCTCAAGAGTTCCTTTTGCGCAATAACAAATGTTTAAACAATGCTGCTTTGTTGTGGCAGCAGGGCTTTGGCATTATACCCTTAAAAAAAGCAGACTTTCCACTAGAACCAGTTCTTATATGTTGCTTTTTTCCCCTTTTTTGTGTTTTTCTCTTACTATTACTGCTTACTTTACAACTCAGCTATCATATACCGCATGCCATTTTTTATGTTATTTGAGCAGCAGTGAGATTCCAGTATACTCTAAATACATAGTCCATAACTTTGTGGATTGATGTTGTGCTGATATATGTCACTGACAAAAAGGACTCTTCAATTCCAGTCTAATATATAAGCTACATTTTCAGATTTCCTCGCTTGTGTTCTGACCTTGGCTTGGTCCACAGGTGCTGAGTATGTGTTACAGCTCTGGCTTTGAGGTGGGTTCAGCTTTTTCTCGTAGTCTTTGATCCAGTCTGGAATGCCTAGAAGGATGCCCAAACGATGCAGACAGTTCATGTACCTCGGCTCCGACTGAGCCATGGTCATCAGGACCCGTTTAGATTTGGCCTGGCCCAGGACACGGGAGAAGGGCTCCAAAAACACCTGGAAGAACATAAATGCCAGAATTTTAAATGCACATGATCGTGATGTTTGATTACACATATTTATTATCTACATTGTATTGTACAAATTGTTGCAAAGCAAAAAGAGACAAGATGTTGCAGACAACTTGAGAGAGCTTTAGCTCTGAGATGTCCAACAAGCCATCTAAGTCTGTGGTTGGCATGACAACTGAATAACAGCCTCCTCTTCAGCGATTTAGCTGAACAAACTAAATTCAGAGGCTAAAGCTGCCCACTCATGTGTTCCAGGACACACTGAAATGTTGTCGCATGTTCCCTTTTTGTTGGTTGAAAGCTGTTTACTGGAATCATCAACACATAGTGCCAGCATCGATGTCCAATAACACTAAATATGATCAAGGGTTTGTTGCGCAACATCTCTAAAATTAGAAATATCCTGTCTCAGAGTGACGCTGAAAAACTAGTTCATGCATTTATTACTTCCAGGCTGGACTACTGTAATTCATTATTATTAGGATGTCCAAAAAACTCACTGAAAAGCCTTCAGCTAATCCAAAATGCTGCAGCAAGAGTACTGACAGGGACTAGAAGGAGAGAGCATATTTCTCCTGTTCTGGCTTCCCTTCATTGGCTTCCTGTTAAATCCAGAATTGAATTCAAAATCCTGCTCCTCACATACAAGGTCTTAAATAATCAGGCCCCATCTTATCTTAATGACCTTGTAGTACCATATCACCCTATTAGAGCACTTCGCTCTCGCTCTGCAGGCCTACTTGTTGTTCCTAGAGTATTTAAAAGTAGAATGGGAGGCAGAGCCTTCAGTTTTCAGGCCCCTCTTCTGTGGAACCAGCTTCCAGTTTGGATTCGGGAGACAGAAACTATCTCTACTTTCAAGATTAGGCTTAAAACTTTCCTTTTTGCTAAAGCATATAGTTAGGGCTGGACAAGGTGACCCTGAATCCTCCCTTAGTTATGCTGCAATAGACGTAGGCTGCCGGGGGATTCCCATGATGCATTGAGTTTTTCCTTTCCAGTCACCTTTCTCACTCACTATGTATTAATAGACCTCTCTGCATTGAATCATATCTGTTATTAACCTCTGTCTCTCTTCCACAGCATGTCTTTTATCCTGTCTTCCTTCTCTCACCCCAACCGGTCGCAGCAGATGGCCCCGCCCCTCCCTGAGCCTGGTTCTGCCGGAGGTTTCTTCCTGTTAAAAGGGAGTTTTTCCTTCCCACTGTCGCCAAAGTGCTTGCTCATAGGGGGTCATATGATTGTTGGGTTTTTCTCTGTATCTATGAAGCGCCTTGAGGCGACTTTTGTTGTGATTTGGCGCTATATAAATAAAATTGAATTGAATTGAATTGAATAGTTGTTTGTTGTGCCAAAGAGCACAAACTAATCAAAACATCAACTAGATTTCAGTTGGATATAAATATATAACATATCAGATCTTGAATTTCTAGCCTTCTGCAGAAGACATGAGATGCATTTTTCAGCATCCACTCCTGACCTGCAGCAGAAGAGCCTGACAGGTCCTGGTGGGGATTCGTGTGAGACACTCCAGGAGGAACTTGGCAACTTTGTCGTAACATGACACATCCTCCTCAGCCATGGACAAATCTAAACGACACAAATTCTGTTAGTCCAGTTGTGCATAATTCTTTTCTATGGAGCAAAATGATTTTCCATCATCTATCCTGTTAAATACCTACCTTCTTTAGCCACAGCTGCTGCCAGAGAGCTTTGCATGTGGTTGCTCAGGAGGGCTATGGGAGCATTAACTATTCCATCAGCTACCACCATGGACACAAGGTGGCCAGCTGTGCCCACGGGATCGAGGGCCGTAGTGGCACTAGAGAAGTGCTTGTCTCCTGTGTCTGTGGTGACCCTAAACAGCACACCGGGGGTGACCTCTAATGCTGCTAGGCCTGTATTACCTGTGCAGTAAGTAAAACATGAAATCACCCATTAGTTGTTGATGCCTTTGTATTGCTGCTAATTGCTCAAGAGGACACATCAAATTTAATTATCACAGCCTGGATACCCAAATGATGCAGACAGCTTATGTGTGTCGGTATGGAAGAGGATTATGGCAACTTAGAAAAATAGTGAGGCACGTCTTTTTTTTCTTTTCCACAATCAACTTCTGTTGTTTTTAATTCAAATTCTGAATTCTTTTTTTCTCAGAATTCTGACTTTAATCTGCGAATTCTGAAATCTTTTTTTGTTTGAAATTCAGCTTTTATTCAACTTATATTTTTTTCATTCAACTTCTCTTCTGTGTTTTTCAACTTCTGTTGTTTTTATTCAGCTTCTGTTTTTTTTTTTAATTTAACTTATCCCATTTTCATTCAAATTCTGAAATGAAAACATCATGAAAAGATGATGTAATCAAATTAGTACTCAGTTATCTAAAATTTGCTTTCGAGGTTGCTGGCTTTTTTAACACTAAACAATAAAAGAGACACTAGATTCTACATGTCTTAAGAAATGTGATTTAGTTAACTAAAAATAACTGCGAACCAAAACTAGAAAAGCATTTTTATTAACTAAAATAAAACAAAGTAGCAAAGTAACTAACAGTAATGGTTTTGCAAAGTCCTTGTTAATTTGGTAAATACTTTATCACAGCTCTTCCAATGAGGCTGTAACGGACGTGCTTATTGAGACTTTGGATGTCGAATGAATGTGAGTCAATTGCTTTCATAATGTTCTGTGTTTTTATTCTAATATCCATACTGATTTTTCCCAAATTCTTATCTCTGGCATTTATTCTCCATATAATAACACTACAAATGTCTAATAAAAATTAACAACTGACTAAACTACAATTAAACATCTTCAAAAGCTAAAGTGGAAAAACCAAACCAAAAGGTGAAAGGATAAATGTTTCTCTGTGCAACGTGAGACACAGTGGTGGTCATCCTTTCCTTTAATGCTAAAACTTAGAATATGCAAACTAAGGCCTTCAACAAATAAGGTTATATTTATCTTAGTAAGAGCTTGCAGGAGCTCAAAGTGCAGTCCCAACTGCAGCACAGCCGTAAAAGTGGGACCAGCTGTGTGTGGCACTGCTGCAGTTTTCAGCTACACTTGTTGTTGCAGTCACAGCAGTGCCCACTCTGTGTCTTCCACATTTATTTTACAGTATATAACTTAATCTAATCATCTGTTTATTTTACAGTGTGTAGTCATGTTTATGTTGAAATGAGTGCACTGGTACGGTTAGTTACGTCTCACCTTGTATCGACTGCCCTCTTGTGGACTTAATGTGATAATCAAACATGATTTCTACGCACGTTTGGCACTTTTTGACAGCAGAAACAAACATTTTTTATTTATATCTTTAAATCGAAACAAGGCTTTGTTTGTGCATAATTAGCTGAACTGAATGGCTGAAGGTAAAAATAATGCACTCTATATTACCAAGGATTCATTCTGGATTCAGTCTACACATATCAACTCATTTTACACCGTTCACTGGTTTATGGGAAATGGGAAACCTTGTATATGGTTAAGTTACATTTAAGCACTCAAAGTGCTTTCTACAACATGCCTAAGTTAGCTGACTCAGGAATACGGTATGCTGTAGCTCAGCAAGTATGACCTGCTATATCTCCTGAGCTACAGCCACCCCATACATCACATTTTGTTGAGTTTAAAAAGTCTAAAAATGGTCATGTTCAAAGCAATATGCCTCGTGCCTACCTGCATTTTTTTCAATGAATTCCTTGAGGGAGCCGTGAAGGGGTTTAAAGATCAGCTCCCACTGGCTCCACTCACTTAAATCCTCCAGCAGAGGGCAGGAGAGCAAGCTGGCCAGGGCCTGGTCCTTGGACATTTCACCAAGCCGACCCACTGACTCAAATCCACCTTCAGCACTGTTCATGGATGTGAAAGACAGAAGGATAAAGGCAACTGACATGAAAACTGGACCTGTCAAATGATGGGGAGTTTATCTTTAAGTTATTCATCCTCCCATACGGTTTTCTCATTTTAAAGGGGACCTAGCATGCTCACTTCCAGCTCTACATATTTATTGTTGGACTCTACATGTCCAGACAGAGCGGCTTTGTTTGATTCAGAGTTCATAGCAATCCTTATTTATCTTAATACTAAGCCTTGGTACAGTGTGTCTGAATCAAGCCATTTCACCATGTCTCCATTTAAGGCTGCTGTCCCTTTTAGCTAACCTCTTCTAATTAGCTTCTCCTCACAAACAGAAGGTTTGGTAAAAAGGTAAAAGGTAAGGTAAAAAAGGTAAAAAAGGTAAAAAAACAAACAAAGCCTGAGTTTTTGCCTCCACCACTCTTACAGATCTACAATAAACATAAGGAAAAGCATAACATTACAAATCCTTCCCATATACTGAGGTGCATTTCTGTCTGTCTGGTGATAGGCTTCTAACCTTGATTTGCCTTGTTTAGCAAACAGGGCTGATTCATAGCAGACTGGGCTCAGTCCTCCTCCACCCAGTGCTTTTTGGCGTTGGACCAGGTCAGCCAGTCTGTGCAGAGGACCATGCCCCAAGTCACGACTGTCCCGGACCCCATAGTGAGACCTCAGTGCTGACTCAATGTAGGAGAGCTGAGGAAACACAGTTGCAGTGTAGTTTTAGAACATCTACTGTGAAAAAAGGGGTGCTGTATCTGTGTCTGTTTTTATGACTCACTTCATCTGGATCAGTGGAGGCTACGTCGCCGCACTGTTTGATGAACTCAAAAACATCTTGTTTGGAGGGTCTGAAGCCACTGCTGGCTCGCTCCATGCTGCTGCCCAGAATCAAGGTGGACCCCACTGTGTCCTGCATCAGCTGCACACAACCAGATGAGAGACACTGAATTTGGATGATTTGGTGCAACTTGTTATCTTCTTATTATGACCGCAAATTCTTTTGCTTTGTTAATTTGGTCCCATACCTGCGATTTGCAGAGTTAAAGTAAATCAAAAATGAGAGAACTACCTGAATGTTGTTCACCAAAAACTCCAGGAAGCTGCCTTTCTCTAAAGACAGGAAGTCTTTCACGTGGAAGTGTTCAGACAGTTTTTTCTCCAAGGAAGCAATGTGTGCCAAAGTGATAGCGGAGTTCTGAGCAGCCAGTTTGTCCCTTAGATACTGCTTCACTTTGGCTGAGAAATAGAGAGCAGAAATGTGCATTTGCCATTTAAAAATATAACAGATTCATGTTTAGGATAGGATAAGCTAATATATGTGTAACATCTTGCGTTAGAAACCTTCACTTGGGAGAGATTTGGTGGATTTGTCCTCTGGTTTAGTTTTTTCCGTGGGTTTGGAGGTCTTGTCTTTGGGCACTAGGTCGTGTGGAACAGCCAGGGATCCCCCACAGATGGCCAGCTGAAACAGAGCTGTTTCCAGCCGATTACCTGACACCTGCAGCAGGAAGTTCTGGACGTGCTGGATCAGAAAACAAATAGAGCTTTGTGTCAGAGACATGGGACTCATTTATATGATCGCTGAGCGCAGAAATAAAACAGGCACACCTAGCTTCTCTGTTGCTTCTCTCTCTGCTCAGAGCAAACACAGACTTCAATCTCGTGTGTGCCATTACTGTGTGTGGAGGCTGTTTATTATATCTAAGAACTGAAAAAACAAACAAACTAGAAAATCTTTTCCAAAAGTCTAGTTTTTCTGATAAATGTGGACGGTGTGAAATCTGAAACCTGCTTTGCTATTACCTGCCAATTTGGACTAACACATTTCCAGCACAGTCTTGTCTTTGTTTTTGTTTTTCACTTGTCTGTTCTGGGGCAGAATGTGAGGTCCGCTTGGTTTACAGCAAATATAATAGAAACACAGGCATAGTTTGGGCACTGATGCTCAATGTAAGAATTGGTGTGTGTTTATTTTGAGTAACAATCCCACAACTTCCGGTGTTTTTTCCATTTGTCTTTTCATATACACCTTTTCCATGGAGTATGTGTCACTGATAATTCCTGTAAAATGATCCACAGTAGGTTGGTTTCTCTGATGAAAAACGGCAAAAGCTGTTTTACATGCAACCAAAATTCTTTAGGAGGCGGGTGTCACCATTCAGATTGGGCCACATTTGTATAGGCTTTACATTTGTAAAGCCACAGCGCATAATTTACTACATATAGACAGCACTGCAGGCCAGTAGGCCAGTCTTTTACAGGCCTCATGCATTATCTTACTGGTCTGCAGAAAAAACAAAAAACAAAACATCCACTAGTATTTTAAGTACTTTAGATGCCATCTTAATTTATAATCAAATAGCATTACTAATTACTATACTTCTATCTTATATGAATAATCCAAATCTGTAAATTAAATAGAAACTAAAATTTTAAAATAACAAAATAATAGATCACTAATAGAAAGAGAGGGGAATAGGTGCTCTCAGCAGGCAGCAAACTGCACCTTCATATGTCATGTTATGTTTTTGAGTTTTTGGACTTTATAGAGTTTTGTTGGTGTAACTTTTTTTTGGGCATTTATTCAACGGTAGAGCAGTTAAGAGAGACAGAGAAATGGGGAAAAGACACACAGCAAAAAGCCCCAGGTCAGAAGCAGGGCACACCCCGGACAGGTCACCAGCCTGTTGCAGGTCTTCTTCATGTATTTAGTCTTTGGGTTTAGTTCTACTCTTAGTGATTGTTTTTTCTTCCTCGTGTGTCACTTCCCCTGTATTGTTCATTTGTGCATCTGTGTTTCCCTGTTCAGTTATCACTGCTCACTTCCTGTTTGATTTTGATAGATATTTGCTCCCTGTGCCTTGCTTTTAGTTTTATCTTCCAGTCTCTTGTATGTATGGACAGAGCTGGGATGTATCGTATAGACATACTAGAGACAGCTTTCATTTCTATTTGTTCGTAATACAAAACAGTGTTGTCCGCTTACTTTTCTTCATGTTTGAGCTTGTTGAACAGGAGTTTTTGTCATCACATAATATTATACTGAGTATATGAAGAAAACAAAACAAAACTACTTGCTAGTGAGCATTCACCTCAGCCAGTTGGATTCACAGGTAACATATAAAAATAAACATATAAACCACTTCTTACTAGTTATGTGCCGTCAGTCACATAACTCAAGTTACAGCCCTGCTATAACTCATTCACACCTAAATATTCACATAATGCTTTAGTCTGGCTATTAAAGTTGTAACCAACTAACACACACTCTCACTCAAACTTTGATGGATGCTTTAGCGTCATTTTGTGACCTTCTTACTGGCGAATGACCCACTCCACCCAAGTAGGCCCAAATTTCCACGCTGAAATGACAGAAGTCCAGATTCAGCACACAACCAGACACCCACCTTGGCCATCCTGGGGCTGAACACCTCCCCTGCATTTGTAAAGACCGCCAGCACGACCTCGGCCGCTGTCATTGAAGCATACTTCTTCGAGAGATCCGAGCTGCCCGCAGAGGAGAAGGAAGCTGCTCCTTTCAGCGGCTCCAAGATGATCTTTTTGAGCTTCCTCAGCCGCTCGTATATCTCCTCCTCCAGCTCTTTCTGAATCACCTCCCTGGCACGCTCCAAGATGGTGTGCTCGTTACGGCCTACCTTCGAGATTGTCTGGAGTAGACAAATGTGTTTGTGTTTAATATGAGAATAATGGCAAAGTATAGCAGGTTAATCTTTACCCAAAATACAAGTGAAGTCGTTTCTTTTTGTTATAAGTTCACCCAATGAGATTTCCACACATCTCACTGTTTGTCATAGTTAATACTTAACAACGCATGGACAGTGGGGTTCACAGAGAAGAAATCACAGCATTATTCATTAAATTTAGCAGTTACTTGAAACTACCTTCAGCAAAAGAAATAATCAGTGTGGTCCCAAGCGGACATAGGCTCTAGCTGAGACCACAGCCGGAAGCAGAATAAAACAATAATTCATGCTGGCACTTTAACTCGATCCCAAGCCTCCCTGTATGTTTGCCAAGAAGGTTCATCTGGGAGGATACCCAGGCTGTGTGGGGTATGGCTGTGGATGCACATGCAGCTTGTGTAACCATAATATGTCCCAGCAAATATGTCCCAAACCTCTGCTGATCATAACTCATCAGTAAACCGTCCTGGAATGTAGCAGAACATTGTGCTTCTTACCGATATGGGCAGGCCAAGACCAGTTATCCTGATGCCCAGCTCGTATGGAGAGTCACAGTTATAGTGGTCAGCCAGATGCTTCATAAACTCAGCCAGGTCCACTTTTACCTTCGTCTGCTTCCTCCTAAAAACACGAAGTTGCTAAACAAAAGAATGGAAACAACATATATTTATGACATATACTGTAACTGTAAAACATAATTTAACAACAACAACAAAATAAGCTCCTATAAACATTAAAGCTCAAGTGCAAAACAAAACTGAATCCCTGTGAATGCACCTTTAAGATGTCTACAGTCTCGATCTGGTGGATATCGTCATCTTTCGTGTTGCTGTCAATCTTGAATATGCGGTGAATGAAGGGGAGCTTGCAAAGGGGGCCGAGGTTTAGCTCTTCGTAGCGCTTCTTGTCCTTGAGGCCAGCTAATGACTGGCCCAGCTCATACAGGGTACAGATGGATGTCACTGCTGAGGTGGTCTGGGAGAAAGAGGACAAAATAAAATTCAGTTTGGCAACCTGACAGTGAGAAAACAGGTGAAAACTAATGCGTGCCAACCTCTATGAACATGTTGATCTCTCTAATGAGGTACTGAAGATCTTTTAGAGCTTTAAGAGGCAAGTGCTCTACCCCTCTTGGGTCCAAAGAAGGCACCAGCCTGCATACCCGGGATATCACCTGGAAGCAGGAATGAAAGGCAGTGAGAGGACAACGACAAAATCAAACGCAGCGAGTTAGTCCAAATGTAACAGAGTGAAACACGACTCATTGTGGGAAGCACAAGCCTAGTGCACCCGTAGTGATGGTGCCAAGCCCAGATAAATGGGAAGGGCCAAATCAAATATCCTCTTGGAAACTTGACAGCAGATGAGAAACAAAGATGCAGCTGAAAAACAGCTGGTGATAAACTAAAGCAAAAACAAGATGGAAGAAAACTGCAAGCGAGAAAACTGGCGTAAATAAATATGTGTGTATATCAGGAAGACCAAAGATATTGATGGTAACCTGGGTTAGAAACAGTGAGGCAAGCAGTGTAGTCTGTGAGAATAATTTAATGTTGCATAACAGACTAAATGATTAGGAAAATGATCAAATAGCATATTATGCACAGCTACACAGTAGAAAAAATAAGTATAGTTCGTCCTCACCTTCTTTGTGGTGACCAGCTCTCCATCCCCAGCGATTTCTCGTATGACACTCTCCATCAGAGTGTTGATCGTATCCTGATCCATGTCCCTGTTTCTCCACCTCCCATTGAAGTCCTCCTGGTCTGCTTCCATGGCCTCCACAGCTCGCATATTTTCTCCAAGGAGCTCCCTGAGCTGTGCATGATAACCTTTATTAAAGACAGGGCCACTGCCTTCTCTCGGGCTGGCATCCCTCACTTTGGTCTTCTGCTCTTTGGTCAAACTCAAATCTGCCCCCAGCACTGGAAAATCAGAGGCAGACAGGAAGCTAAGCCCACTGGCCTGTTCCTGTTCTTTTTCAGGTTTAGGACTCTGTGTTGCTGTGGGAGGATAATACAAACTATTTAATTAATATGGACTATTGAGAATCTTTACCTTTTATGCTTGAAATGGAATGTTTTGATGTTTGGCTACCTGCAGCAGTCTGCCATACCCCAGTCTTGGGATCAGTTGTTGGCTGAGACTGAGTGGGGAGCTTCTTGGCTTCCCAGTTGTCGTACAGTGACATGTACTGGGCAAGAGGAAACTTTTCACCAAACTTCTGAGAATAGCAGGTTTGAAGCTGTTCCATTGATGGAGCAGTTAGCTGGTACGTCCCCATCACCTGAAACACATCAATAAACTTTTACACACCAACTGGTTTCCATAGGTAAATAGCTGCTATAACACAGTGTACTGCAGAAGCCAAAGTTCAGTTTTAAGAGTACATTGGTAGGAGATGAGTTCATTAAGATACAAGCTTGTAATGCATAAATGAAGAACTCTATTAAGAACTTCCACAAATCTCTCTGTGTCTGGCAGTTTTGCATATTTCAACTGTTTTGATGTAAGACAATCTCACAATGCATTGAAGTGAGCAAAGCACCACTTTATGTTTTCACATTCTTAGGTGAGAAAATTACTTACAGATGGCTTCAACCAAATTAAGTAGTGAGAGGGAAAATGAGCCGTCTCTAACTGCATCCTTCTATTTAGTTTACAAGCACGGGTGTGTTCCCACTATCAAATATAACTACATTAATGGGTTTATGGAACTGGATAATGTATTTAAAGCTGATTGCTGAACTCCTCTATGTCAACGGTTGTGATGTTGCAAAACTGGAAAGGACGGAACGATCAGCTAACAAAATTAGGAAAACTACTGATGGTGATGCCTGTGTTATATATATTTATTAGGGTTTGTGTATGATCGACTGTTTTCTTCACTATATAAGTAATACTGAGTAATATTGAGTAATATTACATGTAGTCAGAGGTATGAGGAATGGAAAATGTTGTCAAAATCCAAATGAAATCAAATGCTGCAAATACAAATGCAAAACTCTGCATGGTCAATCTGGGACAACCTTGTCAAAATTTATGTACTAAAAAAAATGTACCGTATACACAGGTAGTGTGAGACATGTTTACGCTAAGTGGACTTTTTAATTCATTTATCCTCCTGCAATGAAAACTCATTACTCTGTAAATTAAAATAACCCCACCAGGAATATTACCCCCCAACCTAAGCATGTCAGGGAGCATTTTAGGCCTCTTTTTATATTTTCATCTTCGCGAGCTAACAGAAACGGGACTGAGAACTATCTGTAAGAGATGGTAGATGCTCAGCTACTGACTGTATTCTAGTTTACTGTTTAGGCTAACCAGTAAACACATTTGAAAAAAAGCATTCTTTACTATCTTTACATTAAAAAATTAAGTTTTTTATCTTGTGCTTTTGTTTTATTGTTCTTCTTTGTGTCATTGTTCTATTATGTGTTTTATCCTATTGTACAGTGTCCTTGGGGGTCTTGAAAGGTGCTTTATATATAAAATGTATTTTATTATTATTATTATTAATAATAATAAATTATGATTCCTTTAATGTCTGTACCTTTTAACTTAAGAGGCAACTATTAGCCTCAACAGTATTGCAGATTTTTACTGGTTTAAGATGTCAAGATAGTCAGCATCAAACTGTAAAGATAAAAGATGCCTATATATATATCTATATATATATAGATATATATATAGTATCAGAGTGCACAGCTAACCTCTAAGATCCTCTGGTAGAGCTGCTCTTGGGACAATTCCTCAGCTGGCTGGGGTACAGTAAGAAGGGGAATAACAGGAACATAATGGGAGGAAGATACGGAAGCAGTGGAAATCAAAGGAGATCCAAGAAGGTTCATTCTTGCCTGAGTGGGAGGAACAATCTGAGGACTGGCATCGCGCTGTGGTAGAGTACGAGGGGCAGGGCTACTGCTCCTGATAAGCGAGTCAGGTGTACGTGGTGTTGTAGGTCTGCTGTTCTCTTTAGTCTTTGTGAACATCCCAGCCTGAGGCTGATTGTGAGGCCGGTGACTCTTATGGTACACCACATCCTCCACCACAACCAGATCTTCATTCAAAGAGTCTACCAGGCTGGAAACTGTTTTGAAGCCCATAGAGACTAAGGAGACGTCATGGCTGTATTTCTGTTGATAGGCTGCAGTCAACAACTTCAGAGGGATCCCATCCGGATGTCCTTTCATCATTTTCACAATTCTCTTCAAAGTCTTACATCTTTTTTTCACCTCGGGAGCTGTTGCTGATTCCTTACTTTGAGCTGCAGCTCCACATTTGGCTCCAGCTGTCGCCTGGTTTCCCCCACGATGGTCCCTGTGAAACACCAGTTCTTCTTCTAGAACCAGATCCCTCTCCATCGAGGATACCAGGCTGGTCATGGAGTCAAAGCCCAGTTTGGATAAGGTCAAGTTCTTGTGATATGTCTGGCTATAGACGATAGCCAGCTTTTTAAGCGGGATCCCATCAGGGTGCTCCCTGACAATGGACACTAGCTCCGTCCGAACTTTTTCCATCTTGAGGGACACTATCAGGGAGAAAAGAGACCAGCATTAATGGACAATATGATTATCTGCTAGAAATATAGCTTGCTGTATAGTAAGTAAATAAGTAAAACTTTATTTATATATATTTATTTATATAGCACCTTTCTAGATAAAAGACCACAAAGTGCTTCACGCAAGGATAACAAAGTATAAAACAAAACAGACAACACTTAACAAAATGCAATTCTAAAAAAATGTGCTTTTAGTTGTTTTTTAAAGGAAGCTACTGAGTCCCGAGATCTTAAGCTCAGTGGGAGAGAGTTCCACAGTCTGGTAGCCACCGTGGCAAAAGCTCTGTCTCCCTTAGTTCTCAGCCTTGTATGATGAATGACAAGTAGGCCCTGATTACATGACCTAAGAGACCTGCTAGGGACATGGGGCTGTAGAAGTTCAATGATGTAGGCAGGAGCATGTCAATGAAGAGCTCTATAAGTCAGAACCAGAATCTTGAAATGGACTCTAAAGTCAATGGGGAGCCAGTGCAGCTGTATTAGCAACAGTGTCACATGTGAATACTTAGATGTTTTGGTCAGAAGTCTTGCTGCAGCGTTTTGAACAATCTGTAGATGCTCCAAGGAGTTTTTGTTTAAACATGTAAACAGTGAATTACAGTAGTCCAGTCTTGATGAAATGAAAGCACCAATGACAATCTCCAGTTCAGTACGAGATACAATGGGGCTTAGTTTAGAAATGTTTCTTAAGTGAGAAAAACAGGACCGAAGTTAGTGTTACTGTGTATACTGTGTTTGGCAGTGTACTTAATGTGTTAACCAGCTATTAACCAGTTTCGAAATGGTGACGCCACTGCTCTAAGTAATCGCTGATAAATTTATTTTTACAGCCAACTGTAAAAATGTCCAACTCACTGAGAACATGTTCTTCATGTTGTGTGTTTATACGGTGTTTAAAATTACTTACACATCAAGGTTAGAATCTGTCTCTAACACATATGCCCTGAAAACTCCAGTGTAAATGTGGCTATAGTCAAATATAATTATATAATTAATTATTATACTATTTTGATGTATATTTCAATGGCTTCTTATGTTCTCCAATATCATGTTTTAGATTGTATGATAAATGAATATGTAAATAAAGGCAGGTATTTGTTAACCCAGAGAATGACTCAACTTTACATGTTCACATTCCCAGCAGTCAGCTGTTTTATCATAAGGTTACAAAGCCATTGCCAAATACCTGCCTGGCATAACAAGACAGACAGCCAAAACTAACAGTTGCTGCAGATTGCCTGTGGCTGTTGAAGCTGGTGGCTGCCAGCTGATGCATGCATGAGGACGGTGAGAAGGTAATTCATAGGTGAGGTGTCTTTTTACTAAGAAGGGTTTGCTTTACTTTCTAAGATGTCTGTGAAGGTTCTCAGTCATCCAGGTCATCGTAGTCTAAGGAGCTTGGAAAGAAAAGCGTCTGGACTTCTTTGAGTTGCTTGAAGACGTTTCACCTCTCATCCGAGAAGCTTCTTCAGTTCTAAGGGTCAAATGGTGGGGAGTCCCAGATTTAATCCCAGTGGGAGTTTCCCTCCAAAGAGGGACAAAGGACCCCCTGATGATCCTCTACCTAATCGCATGAGCCAAGGTGTGAAAGCGGGTGTGGGTAAACTACCGCCTTTCACTCCTCTTTCACGACAGATGGTTTGAAAGAGGAGTGAAAGAAGCCATTTACGTCCACTGTGAGTGACCATCTTTGAACAGAGGCGGTGGTTTACGACACCAACTGTCTGCCATCTATAATCCAGTTTTGAGTTTCCTCCCCAGACGCCTTAACGCCCACTCATATCCTGGGCCATCTGACCTCAGCAAATCACATGATAGGGTGGGGCTAGGCTTCACAATGAGCTCACCTGAAACCCTGGCTGATTGGGACCCACACCCGCTTTCACACCTTGGCTCATGTGATTAGGTAGAGGATCATCAGGGGGTCCTTTGTCCCTCTTTGGAGGGAAACTCCCACTGGGTTTAAATCTGGGACTCCCCACCATTTGACCCTGAAGAAGAACTGAAGAAGCTTCTCGGATGAGAGGTGAAACGTCTTCAAGCAACTCAAAGAAGTCCAGACGCTTTTCTTTCCAAGCTCCTTAGACTTTACTTTCTAAGATGCGTAGTGTATTTACTCAACACTGTGAGCTACTGTTTTGTTGCTTTGAGCATTTCATTGCATGTATTACATGTCTGAACTTAACCGTTAAATACAACAATAAATATTCAATAGTGTGTGATTTAATCTACAGCCCAAATTTAGCAAAAATTTAGCTTAGTTTGGAAAAAGAAATGCCATAAATTCCTCTTGTGAAATTACACTGTTGGTGTGAACGGCTGCATTAAGAAGAAGTGATTCCGAAAAAACATTTTTAATAGACCAAATATTCACACAAATTTTACATGTCTGGTGTCTAAAGGTCTTTATTATTTATGATCACACATGATCTGAAATGAAATCTATCACTCCCTCTCTGTAAATATAGATAGATGCTTCCAATTAACAGCACACATACAGTTCCACAAGTCTTTGGACAATAAGACTGTTTATAATTTTGCCTCTGAACACAACCACGGTAGATTTGATTTTAATCAAGCACCATGGTGTGAATGCAGTGCAGACTTTCAATTTAATTCAAATGATTTAACAAAAGTTAAATTAACTGTTAAGGAATTACAGCCATTTTTATACATATGCTCCCATTTCCAAGAGGCTGATTGTTAATGACTCTCACACCAGTATTAAAAACACTCCTTTATATTTAAAGTTAAGACGGTTGTTTGTCCAGTTGCTTTTGAGCTACTGGCTTTTCTTCTTCAAGGACTGTATGTCAATGTGTTTTACTTAAATTAAACTAGCGAAATGTGCAGGTTTTAATGCTCAAATGTCCAAGATTAAATTTACACTAAATCAAACTGTTGTGGCTTACTAATCCTGTGCACTAGTCAATGTTTTATCACTGGTGGCAAACACTAAATGTGCAGCACTGTGAATAAAATGGCACTAGTTATATCAAAATAGCAATAAGTGAGAACATGTTAACCACAGAAGCAGATTATGTTTTATCCAAAAGAACCACAATGTGTTTGCTGATGACTACTGTTTGTGAGTTTACACTGTTATCATCTATGAAAACCAAAAGGGTCTATAAACATATAGACTATATAATAGTTATATGTGTGCATAAAATACAGCCAATAGTACAAAAGTGCTTGCATCAGAGCAATCTTACCTGTTCCTTCAAATGATAAGATCTGCACTCATCTCTCCTTGAACAAAGACATGAACCTGAAACATCCTGTTCAAGCTTAAATACTCTCCTCCTCCTCCCTTCCCTCCCACCCTGCTGTGTTTCGTTTCAAGCATGAAGAGAAATGAAACTGAAACCAACAGCCATGCTCATGTATGCATGTATGTCATGTCCCTGTCCTTAATTTCGATGTACCCACACTCACATTTCCAGAAATGGTCAAAGCATTAATGAAGACTGAGAATTTATAAGACAACACAGTGTAAAGTAAGTGAAACTGTTCTCTGATTGGACACTGGAAATTGGGGAGAAAACAAAGAGGGCATGAGGCCTTAGGTTTCACATTCCTGGCTTTTGCTTCAGCTGATTTACATCAGCTGTTGGGTAATAATCCATGTGACATGATTAGACTCAAAACAATCCAGTACACAAGGAAAGGAAACAGAAAGTAATCACAGCTCTGTGTAGTTCTGGATACATGTGTACATACTTGTGCATGTAATAATTACATCATCCACCAGCTCATCTCTTTAACTAACCAGAATATTTGGCTCACACTGAAAAACTTACAGCACAGTAAGTTTTGATCTTACTAAACTCTGTCTGTTACATTACTTCCTGTCAACCTATGGTGATATAATAAGGCGTGGCAAAACAGAAACACACACAAGAAACTTCAGAGGCCTAAGATGTTCTTGCCAGTCACGTTTGGTTGCTCAACTCCTGTGGCGTTCAAAACCCTCTTGGACTATAGAGGGGTAGCTCACAGTCCAAAAAAGTCATCAGTTATCTCAGCCACACCGTTTTCATCCAGTGTCTGAAACAAGTTCTTTTAGCTCTCTTTTCCTCACTTGAGATCCCTCACAAACCAAAAACACAAACAGCAGGTGTGTCACTGAATATATAGGGGCGATATTACCTTAATGACATCATGCTGAGCAAAGAGCAATAAAAGGTGAAACAGAGCAGTCTGAAACACACAGGGATTACTCGTACATACACTGACCTCATTATCTGAAACTCTTGATATGTTTAACATGAAATATCAAACTAAGGACAATTAAAACAGCTCCAATTTAACATGAAATATATTGGAAATTAGAGGCTGGATAGCTTTTAATATAGGCAAAAATGCGGGGCTATTTTACTGACACAGAATAGTATATATATGTATAGTCTGTCAGTGAGAACATACCTTACCGTGATCAGTGTGCTTCGATCTTCTCAGTGCATCACAATAAACCACGAAGAGTAACAGGTCTTAACTAGTTTACCTCAGCAGAAGTAAAATAGTTATGAGAGTCCATGTGAGTTTTGTCCCAGTCTTGTGATATATGATAATTACCCAGCTACCTGAAACAGAGGTCTCCAACCGCCCGTGCAGTTAGACAAGTAGTGTCAAGCAGACAGTATATCTGTATGTCATCAGAGCTCTCTTTAATAAGAGCAGAAATGACATGTTTATAACATTATCTAATCAAAATGTAAAACTACAGGGTTTACAGTGTGTCATTTAGTACAGCGCAAGTGCTTTTGAGCCTTCGGAGAACAAGAACAAAACATCCACTAAGAAACGACTACTTTACACTAATGTACCTCGTCATTGCATTGCAACTTTTATATTCATATATTCAAAATAATTATTTTGTTACGAAATACTGTGGAAAAAGAAGCAACAACCTAGAACGAAATGACTAAGTGAAAATGCTGTCCATCTACCTGTTATTACGATAACAACCCTTTAGTTACAGTTGTGGGGCGTGTGTGTTAGCCTGCATTCAACATCTCTGTCCGGCAGGATATAAGCATGACAGATACTTATGATGGCTAGCAACGGCGCTATGCTGGCTAGCATTCGAAACTAACAGCAGAAATATTATGAAGTAATAACAATGACATTAGTCGGTCAATATAAAGAGTTATAGCGATTAATCGGAGCGGCACTTGTATTAGGGAATCTTAACACTGTTAAAAAAGTCCAATTTTGTAGAAAAATTTAAATCGAAACTCATTGTGCATGCTAACATCTTGGCCGACTAGCTAGCTACTGCTAAGCTGCATTCATGTTGCTCGATAAAGGTGGTAAAACACCGTTCTCTGCTTTAGAGGCGTTCGTGTGCGAAAGCTACTCACAAATAGTATATCACTCACAATCAAATTTGTCACTATTTTGTTTCTAAGTTTGACATATAAAACCAAACAGACATATAAACAGTTTTCAGAGACGTGTGAATGTATATTCTGAGGTAGCGAGGTAGCCTTAGTGCAGCTTTTGTGTTAGACAGTGACATTATCAGTAACTGCTGATCCAGTGTCCGAAACAAGTTGTTTAAGATCCCCTTTCCTCCCCCTTTCCCCCTTTAACACTCCCTTTTCAGTGTGAGATTGATGAATACACGCTTTATATTTTGTGTAATCCCCAGTATCCTATTCTATAAATCATATATTTGTAGTGGGTGTCTGTGAGGAACAAGTATGTCATAAAAAACAAAACAAAAACAGTTGTTTATGAGTTCAGAAACACATACAAACAACAACAAACATAAAAAAAAGTGTAAAGTTGAACTTAGGTTTCACCATTTCTTTGGTTGAATATTTTAAAAATGCCGATGACAACAGCCTGATAGACGTCAAACAACCTTTCTGATCAGCTTAGCATGTCTCACCTTGGCATGCAGGTGTGTCACCTGCTACTCAAGCCTCTTGGTAGTCAAAAGATCGTTGCACTTACTGTAGGAATGTCGTTTGGTGCCTCAACCAGTTCAACCACGTCTGACTCTGTGACTTCAATAAACGTGTTAAACTTTCACTCTTGTGCACTTGAGTCCTCTATTCCTGGAAGCATGTACAAGAAACTTTGAGTTTAAAAGTAAACTCTTGAGTTGATTAACTCTGAGATCAGCAACTCTGAGACCCCGTTTGCAGTGGATGGAGGAATTGTATGTTTGTGTCCGTGCTGACCATGATATTTAACTTACAAAACAGGAGAGAAAAAATAGGAGAGTCATTTTAATCGGCTTGTTATTTTGTTACAGGCAAAATACAAGTGTGGCATAAAATATAAAATGTTTTGTAATGTGAATTTCCATTAGATGCACTAATTTTGCATTTAGTTTTTAAATCTAATTATTGAGCTGATCCCCTGACAGGGCCAAGTGTAGGTCACAACAACTGAAGATAAACATCTGGAGAAACAGATCAGACACAGACAGTTGTGAGATTAGTTGCCCAGATAGCAACAGACTCTGGACAAATTCAGTTTCAGTTCAATTTATATAGCAGCAAACAGTAACAATAGTTCCCTCAAGGCAACTTTTACTGCAAGTTTAACACCGTACAATAATAGACAATAACAGACTCCAACAATCAAACAGCACCTCATGAGCAAGCCCTTGGCAGCGGTGGGTAGGAAAAACTCCCCTTTAACAGAAAAAAGCCTCTGGGACACTCAGGGAGGGGCAGCCATAATATAATAAGGATAAAAAAATAGGATAAAAGACAGAGTGGAAGAGAGCCAGAGATGAATAATAACTAATGATTTAATAATGATTAAACACAGACTGCTCTATAAACACACAGTGCTTCTTGATGTCCCCAGCAGGGGGAGCTTCAGTGTCACCAGATCCAGCCCTAAATATATGCTTTAGCAAAAAGGAAAGTTTTAAGCCTTTTTTTGAAGATCGAGAGAGGGTGCCTGTCTCCTGAACCAAAAGTGGGACCTGGTTCCACGGAAGAGGGATCTGACTTCCCTCATTTTTTAATTAAATAAAATCTGTTTTTGCCCTAATTTGTGACCATTTCGTTGTTTGAACAATTATTCGGTAAAATACTGAAATCATAAAGGGATGGCATCTTCTGCTCAGTCCTACAATGATCTCTGGCTCAATTTTACGCAACTCAAGAATGCTGAAGTATTTCCACAACCGAATGCCAATTTTTGGGGGGGAAAAAACAAATGGAAAAATATATGAATTGCTTATAATTGTATTATTATAAGATAAAGCAATAAATTAAAAGAAAACCTGCTCTAACTCTAACTAAGTTTGTGTACTGTTGGCTAATACAAAGTCTTAACAGTGGAAAACTTCTTTTACAATGGGGCACCAAGAAATCGCTAATGTTTTAAAATGTTAAATTGAAACAAATCAAACACTTTAAGTCTTCTACACTTCTGACAACACTCACTGCGTTTTTGGGAAATGGAAACCACATCAGTGTCACCCTGAAACGCAAGCAGGATGTGTCATCAGGGACACATATGTATGGCGCTGGACAACTGTTCTTTGCAAAATAGCAAAAGGACTGTGTACTGCAGGACAAAGCACAGTAGTTTTCCTCTGACTTTAAGTGGAGCAGAGGAAAGATTTTGCAAGTGTGAGTAAACGGAAATACAAAAAATTAAGTCATTAAATAGTTACATATTTACAAAGATTGCAATCTGTTACATTTGAAACAAGAAAAGTGGTGGAAACTATGGGGGGGGAAAGAGGCATTCCATAATCGTTACTTATGATTAGTTTAAGTAAATTCTTTCCCTACACACCCACATGAAAGAGCAAAGAGTTCACGTTCTGACAAAGAAAGAATTTTACAGATATAGATTTCTTTCTAAACTCCACCCTGCACTTAGTTATTAGAAAAAATGATTTGCAGTAGTGATTCAGACAACTACAAACAATTATGGAACAATCTTGCGTTCAGTTACAGCCAGCTTTTACAGCATGACCTTTCAAAGGCTGTCTGTTCAGAATCTCACAAAAAAAAAACATTTATTGGTTTATGAGCCAGAATGACTTCATAATGATTGCTTATTAAAGGTTTGCAGCTTGCTACTGAAGATTAAATAGCAAGCTAAAGAAGCAGATCATTTTGGGTCTGCTAATTCTTTCTTGACAGTACCCTCTTTTCTGTGAGGCTGAGCAATCCCACTGCTGTGAAAGCAAACATGATAATCAGTATGACACCATTAACCGTCACTGGCTTTATCTTCTCATACATTTTGTGTTTTACTCTGTGTCTTTATGGTCACTTCACAGCCCGTCATGGCAGATGACTGAGTCCGGTTCTGCAAGATGTATTTTCATGCTGAAATAGAATTCTTCCTTCCCACTCTCTCCAAGGGCTTTTTCATAAGGGATAGTCTGATTGTTGCTGTTTTCTGATGATCTTTACCTTATAATCTAAAGTGCCTTCAGATGACTGGTGATGTAAAATTGCATTGAACTCAATTATGATTTACACCACTTTATCATTGATGTCCCATACACTGCTAGCTTGTACATTCTTTCTAACAATATTGTACATGTAGTAACATTTAACAAACATGACTTAGGCAAGATTTTAGGGCTTTAATCTGGCACAGTGACCACTTTAACAGACAATAAGATGTACGATCTGAGCTACAGAGGATAGCATAACTCCTTGCGACACTTCAGAGCATTTGACCAGAAAAACACACAGCACAGGAAAACTTGCATACTTGTGCAGACCAGTGTGTGGCTGCAAAAGTATTATATGTAAAGTGGCATTGCACCCAAATGTAAAAACTGTTTCATATTGAATAAAGGCATAAATCTACTTAAGTAATGGAACAAATGTTTGAGCATTAGAATATACTTTAATTATGCAGAATATATGCACTATATTACTAGATCATAATTTTTGAATGTTTATATCACATGCTTTTAATTACTTGTGCATCAGGGGGTAGCTTTATTTGCAACAATATAGCTTTTTATCACATTTTATTCTTTAAAATCTGCAGAATAAGCAACTTAAGAGTTAATATAAATGGTATTGAGTTAAAAGTACATCATTTGAAAGTTTGGAAGCAGAAAACAAAATGGTATAGAATAAACAAATACATGTTACATTTTACTGGTCCTATTGTCACTCTCATTCAGTGACATTGGATATTTTAAGTTTCACAGTTCTCTAGCCTAGTGGAAAATTATTTCGCGGACTCTTTCAACATCATCACTGACATCGACCCTGACAACCCCCTCACTCCACCAGGGTTTCACTTAAACAGAGCTGATTTTGGTTTTGCACCAATCAGAATGCTGTTACCAGTTTTATGTTGCTAACTACAAAATTACGTCATGAATACATATCAACAAACCATTTAATGCTCTACTTTTTTTCTCTAATTCTATGATGAAATGACTTTCATTTAGTCTTTTAATCCCAAACAAATTTATATTTGACATCTTTCATTTTGTCTTTGTAAACAGCATCAAAGCATTCTGCTTCTGCCTCTGTTAGCTGATTCTTCCAATCTCCAGCAATTCCTGAAACACAACACACAGAGAAGAATTAAACCTAAATTGAAGGAACTGTTGTGTCTATTATTTTAGGTTGTAAATGTAAAATTCTGTTACAGTTTTTCTCAGTTCCTTACGCACTATTACCAGGCTAATAAGCTAAAAATCCAAACCCTATCTCAGATGATCATTTAGAAAGTTCTTGGTTCATTTCTAAAACCTAGGTAGCACGTCCAGGTGCAAACACAGAGTCAAAACTTTTTCTGCACCAATTAGAACCTTTAAAAGTCTGATAAAAGAGCGCTGGGTCGGTGATGCAAAGGAGGAACACAAGGACAAAAAAAATTACCAATAATCCAAGGTACTCCAACATTTTCCTGCCTGCATACTTTCATTTTAAAACCTACATCCACATTCACCTCCTCCCAGAGTCCTGTTTAGACATGCCAGTCGAAGCTATAGGGGGGTGGATAACAGATATAACTCATGCTATTTCACCATACACTACAGCTTCAAAACCAACATACTTCGGGGGGGTTTTGACGGGGGGAGAGGGGTTGGGTGCGGTAACCATTCTCAGTAGTATTACAAAAACACACCTTTCCTGAGGAATTCACACTTGCTCTGGTCCATGAATTCTTTAGGAACAGTCGAGTAGTTCGACATGCTGTTTTTCTTCATGTTCTTGAACAAGCATCGGTCTGCTATCTTCTCTGTTACTTCAGTATCCAGAGATTTCTCCATGAACTGAGCGATTCTGGTCACAGAGTCCTTCAGGTCCTGCACCGTGCAGACAAACACCGTTCAGCTCATGTTCCTACCACGAATCTCAGTGTTTGACTCTTTTTTTCGTGTTTAAATTATTTGGAAAGCATTTGCAGTTGTTCTCACCTTTAAAAGTTCTTCATAGGAGATGTACATGATGGACTCCTTATCTTTAGCATTGAGCCAACCCTTCACATGGTCAAACCAGGAACCAAATATAACTAAAAGAAAAAGAAAAGATTCCCTTTGAGTTATTATGAATACAATAGCAAACGTCTCTGCATTAATGGTTCAACTTCATCAATCCTTATTCCTCTTGTTACCAGTTGTAAAATACAACTGAATAAAAGGCTAAATGTCACCTGCTGTTCTAATACAGAGTAAAAAAAAAAAAGAACAACCTTCTCCATCTAGGAACTTCTGGAGGAACTCGCTCTGTGGGCCTGGTTTCACCAGGAACGAAGTTGACCCGAAATAGTGAAAAGCAGACGTAAACACATCTTTGGGGTTCCTCATGACATAGATGACCTGGAGTAATGACAAATCATTACTTCACTTTAAACATTCAACATTTAAGTTTGTAGCTTTATGACCAAATAAAACTACAATGTATGTATTACACAGACAAAGCACTTTGAGTTCATAACCTGTCCTTCACATGCAATCACAGACCTTCTCACTGGTGATTTGTTTTTGTATGGTTGCTTACTTTGCCATGCCAGACACTTGGACACAGGCACAGCAGAATACAAACCCTGTATTTCTTATAGGAACTACTAAGTAATAGCCTGAGGTCTCATAAGAAGCTGTCAGTGGTGAGTAATGAAAAATCCTCTGTTCTTGTTGTTGTGTCTTTTAAATTGTGTTGTAATGTTCTTTCAGTTACTTCATTTTCTTTCCACATCAGTTCTCTGTGCGGAGGAAACCTGACAAAGACTTTCACATTTTTCTCCGACAAGTTGTATACTCAGTGTTTTATCTTCTTTCAGGCTAATATTAGAGGCTGTTGGCTACATGTCTTTTACAAGTATTCTTATGTTGGCTGCCTGTGCTACATTCATGTTTTAAACCACTCAATTTAGATTATGCCTGGATGAATCACAGCATATCTATGCCAATTATTTATTATTAAGGAGGAGAAGCTGCTACTCTATAGCAGGAATTAAAGAGACCCATAAAACATCCCCTTTCACATTTAAATCAACAGCTTTAATGACCCACGAACCAAACTATGTGGCAGACCTACCTTTGGTTTAACTTCAAAGAAGGATGGCGGCATCATGCTGTAGTGGAAGTGAGTTGTAAACATGCGTGGAGACGGCCTCTTTTCAAGGTTGAGGGTGAGGGCTCGATTCTCCTCCAGCCATGGAACACGGTCCCAGTTGTGGAGAGTCTCAACGGAGGCCGGATCCCCTCCGCTGATGATGAGAGGGAGCATCTCCTGCATCCATGTCGTACCTACAAAAAAGAAACAATCTCATGTTTTGATTTAGCTTTTATTTGGGCCTCCCAATATTAGAGCTATTAAAGTGTCCTTGTACACCAACTTCCTAAAATACAGTGTCAATTTTGATTAAGCATGCCTCACTGCCACCTGGGTAACAACTTCAAGTTGTTATTTTGAAGCCCCTATTTCAATAAACAGAAAGAAACCATGGCTGTCACTGTCACGTCTACGCTGGCAGACGTGGAGTGGAGAGAGTGTGAGGACCTAAACGCAAGCATTGGAGAGAGAACAGAACTTGAACTGAAAGTGAGCCTTTGTTATGGCAGAGCTGAGCACAAACAAAAGCGACAATGACTAAACTAGTAAAGCCTGAAAAAGAAGTACAAAGAAACTAAAGACCTGAGCACCTGAGATGTGGAAAATGGAACATCGAAACCTGGAGCATGTAAAACAAAAGCAATAGGAAAATGTGAAGCAAAAAAAACCCAAACCCACAGAGTCTACAACAAGACACAATAAGTCTACTCAGGAGGTCAACCGCAAGACAGTTCAGGGGAGCCAACTGCGTGGGAAGTGGCGGCGGCGGAGACGAAGTAGGTCAGGAGGCCGACTGGGTGGGAAGTGGCGGCGACAGCAGAGCAGGTCTGGAGTCCACCTTCGCCATCAAAGTGGCCGGTGTTGACATGACTTGGTGGATGGACGTGGACGGGCAGGTGTTAGGAATAAAATGAGTGCAATGAGCACACATTGCGATGTGCTCATTAAAGAGTTGCCACTCTGTTTTGCGGGTCAAATCTTCACTCAGCGCTTCGACTGAATTGAATTATCTTGATTAACATGTAGAGTGCAGAGGGTTTTTGCAACACGCTTACACATCATACTGGGCTGAGGGTGTCCGAACAGAATTTCCCCAAACTTAAATAATAAATAGAATCAGTAGCATAATATTAATAATCAAGGCTAGTCAGGGAGGCGTCTTCTGTTATTCCAGGAAGAGGAGCAGATACTGGTCGTCGAGGACACAACGACCAGGACAGAGAGCCTGGGGATCGAACCGGCGACCTTCCGGTTACAGATACACTTCCCAACCCCCTGAGCCACGATCACCCCATGGATACTTGATATGCAGACTGGAGGAGCCAGGGATGAAACCACCAACCTTCTGATCATTAGGTGACCTGCTCTACTATAGCTGAGCTACAGCCACCCCCGGCTGCTGGTAGAAATGCTCTGCTGTCTGTGGCTTTATGACTAAAAATCAACCGGATGTGGTGACATGATTTATTGTGTTAAAAGGGCAAGTAGCATGTAAAGTCATATATCTATTGTCACAGCACCTTTAACAAAAACATAAAGAAAAGTGCCAGAAGACATTTTTGAGCCTTAGTACCACACAGCACATTCATATAGGGTATATAGGGTCAGTCTCTTCAGAAAAACCAGCATTGTTCCAAAAAGTGATTCTGTGATTTTTTTATGTTATTGCTCATCTTGATAAATAGAATGTACTGAAATTATTTTTACGAGGGGTTTGTATATAACATGAAGAAAGGATGCAGGTATAATGCACTAATACAGGTACAGCTGCTCTGTGCCACTGTACCTGTATTAGAATCAGTCCAGTCCTTTTTGTTCACTTAAAATCTCTTTAAAAACCTGTCATTTCATATTTGTCGCACTTCCACTGCTCTCTCGATATGATCAAAGTCACTATGCTAAGAAAGGCCTGCAGCTGCTAGCTTGTAACAGGACTGTTTAAAAACCAGTGTTGTGCCAAAAAAGTGACTTCCAGTATTTCCCAGAAAATGATTGTTATAAACGAATTTCTTCTAATCTGTAAAACATATGTCAAACACATCTTTCATGAATGAAATCCAGTCATTTTGAGCTAGAAGGAGCATTCCTATCACGAGGCAGATCCTTCATTTATCCAGCTTTCACTGACATCATTTATTTATTTATTTATTTTTAAGAGATCTTGCCAACAGGGCAGCAGAAATTACAAATACAACACTACAGTTCTATAGAGATATTTTAAGTGGACTAAAAGGACTGGACTAGTTATACAATAACACAGAGTCATAAATATACTATAAAACAGGTAATTTATGTATTTTATAACCCTCATACATTGCTTCTATAGACTGTAGTCAACTCAAAGACATTAGGCATAAATACACATGGAAGCATCGTCAATAACTTTGTGGCAGACGGTCACTGGTGATCCAGAGAAATGAGGTTCTCAGGTTTGGGGTGAATTGCATATATTTAGACGCCGGGCATTGACAGACCTGTTTCTGCCGGAGACTCAACGGACAGTCGGGGATGAGAGCTTTCCAACAAGGTTCCCACATTTAAAATAAACCCCACAATGAAATTTAATGCTAAATACATACCATTAACGTGGTCGCATAAAATGGAAACGGAGAGCAATCCTTGTTTTAAACGACATGTTAGACCAACGCCAGGACGATTATATAGTGTAATTGCTGCTTATAATAAGAAAACGACAGGTTGAAAAATCTTCTTCCAGCCTACTGAAACAAACCCCTCTTTAGCAAAAAACAAACCATTTGCCGTCGAACTGCGATCACTCACCAGACTTGGGGTACGTTACAATAAGGATGTCATCCGGACGAAACGCAAACTCCTCGTAGTACCTGAGGCTCTCGGGCGGATGGAGACTTGAAGGCACATAGACGCCTTTGTACAGCGTGTATAACTCTGTCTCAGTCATGCTTCAACAAGCAGAAGCAGCTCACTGAAAACAGCTCTGGGAGCTTCGAGCTGAAAAACTGCTGGACTTTGTCTCAACTTAACGCACTATCACTGTTTTTGTAGCTCGAGACTGTAGCGCAACTCCCGCTTCTCCTGTGGTCTCGCGCTGGCTTCTGTTTGCGTCACTTTCCAACAAGTGTGCGATTCTTTGTCAAAGCTCAAGCATTCATGACCAAGTAGTCATTGAACGATTCGTGTAAAATTCAAGGACTTAGTAATACACAACATATTTATTTATTTTTCATTGTTTGTTGGGATAATAAAGCTGATTTTAGAGCTGATAATAGAGCTTATAGTGTAATATTCACAATTATAAGTCAGAGAGCCGAAAATAAAACACTGCCACGCAAGCTAAGATCCAAAACTTTATTTCACAGCTGGCACTTTAAAACGAGGATTACAAACAAAGGCTGAAGGGAGGCCACCTATGTACCCGAGGGAGGGCAAAAACAGCACATTTCAAAGGGATCGATACACTCCAAACAACCGAATGTAAATGAATGGCACTGCAAACAGTGAAAACCATTCTTTAAAAACCAAAGCTAGGTTGGAGCTCCGATTACAGCTCCCAGCCTGAACTCATCTCTCCCCGTCTACGTTCCCTCCGACAATAAAACAACGATACTGATCTTACAGAAACACCAGACCTCCCTTGGGATCTGATCTGATCTGTGTTTCAGTGTTTTTTATGTGTAATGTCTTTACTTATATTTGTAAAAAGACTTTAGTGTACATGATTTGCAAAGGGCTTATATATAAAAATAAAAAATTACATGTTTTTTTTTAAATATGTTTGCGTTATTGTACCTAACCAATCCCGTCCTTTTTGGCCACTTAAAATATCTTTATAGATCTATTGTTATATTTCTGCTATCCTTTGGCCGGATTGGTCTTAAAAAATACATTTTTAATGTCAATCAGATGTTGTATGGGTTAAATAACGGATATATTAAAGTCACTCTGTCAAAAAACTGATTGTGGCTTCTACCTTGTGACAGGAATGTTGTTTGTGGTTCAAGATAACTTGATATCATTCATGAGGGATACATTTAATGTACGTTTCACATATACATAGGCTTAAAAGTTATTTATAGCAGTTTAAATTCAATCAATGACTTTTTGGCACTACAATGGCAACTAAAGTCTGCAAGGACTTATAGGTGGCATCTTATTCCCAGCCCTATACTAAGTAAGGAAGGGAACTAGCCTCCCCTCGTCACACTAGAACACCAATCCCCTTTCTATCTATCTTCGTCGCAGCTAGCACCCCTCATCTATGAATGCAAAACTACCATGTCTGTCAAATGCGTTTGTTAGGTTTTGTGAGGTCAAAACCTCACAAAACCTAACAAAACCAAAAGAAATTAGCAACTAGGGCTAAAGAGTCAAACTAACATACTGACAACCCCCAAGAATATGCATAACCCCCCATTTTCTGCTCTTCACTCCCATTACTATACTCTTGCAAATCAGATTCCCCCTAAGTAATACAGAACCAAACTGATTTAGGTATAATGGAATATGATTTCCCTGTAATAACCAATACAAACCCACCTAATTTACCATTGATGCATTCAGAACCTTCTTTAGCACTTTCCAAGCCTCTGACAGATACCAAAAGGGTTGGGATGGACAGGCATTGGGCCCTATGCACGCCTCCTTTCCTGGAAATAAGGGCAATTTCACCATATGTGTGGACTACAGTCACACTACCAAAACCCTTCTCCTGTTACTGGAACTAGCAGGCTGAGGGAGAAGAGTGGGAATAACTGGGAATATGTCTGTGAAGGTTCTCAGTCATCCAGGTCATCGTAGTCTAAGGAGCTTGGAAAGAAAAGCATCTGGACTTTTTTGAGTTGCTTGAAGACGTTTCACCTCTCATCTGAGAAGCTTCTTCAGTTCTAAGGGTCAAATGGTGGTTCAATGACCTCAGCAAATCACATGATAGGGTGGGGCCAGGTTTCACAATGAACTCACCCAAAACCTTGGCAGATTGTGACCCACACCCGCTTTCACACCTTGGCTCATGTGATTAGGTAGAGGATCATCAGGGGGTCCTTTGTCCCTCTTTTGGGGGAAACGCCCACTGGGTTTAAATCTGGGACTCTCCACCATTTGACCCTTAGAACCAGGGGCGGATCTAGAAGGGTGGCATGGGGTGGCAAGTGCCACCCTAAAATGATCCCTTGCCACCCCAAGTGCCACCCCAGTTTTGCATATAACAGTGTTGTTTATTAAAATAAGATAGCATTAACAGTTTGAGCGTAGTTACAGTCAACAGTGAATATAAATGCTAAAACTGAATATATTGGATAGTGTTCCCCCCCTGCACCATTAACAAATGGTTCAGCCCATAGCAGGACCGGCTTTTTTCTTGTTTTCAGTAACAAGCAATGCTTCTGATTGTGCCAGAGCACATTTTGAACAACACCATGGGAATTTCGGATTTTACACAGGTGGTTGGATGTTACACTCTGGAAATGGAAGGAAGGTGAGTGTTATTAACCCTCTGTGGTCCACGCTGCACCTGCAAATCACATGACTGATGTAAGCTGACATAGCAACAAGCTGCAGCCACCCTGAGTCTCTATTTCAGCCCACATTGAAAGTTCAGACTTTAAAGTTTTTAAATTTTAATTACAGGCCAGTAAATCCAGAGTTGTGATAATATATATAAGGCACGCTTTTTTCTAAATACTGTCATCACGTTTTTGTGTGTGTGTGTGTTTTAAGCGTTTTCTAAGGAAAGCACGAAAACAGTAAAGAAAGGAAAAAAAGCCACCTCTTTCCTATCAGTGGAAAAATGCACCATGTCGACCAATTAAAAAAAAAAGTCAACACGTGGGATTTGGTAGTTCAGGAAGAGGGAGAGTATGGGAGTGACAGTAACACAGGGAGACAGAGCGAGCAAGGGAGAGAGAGAGAGAGAAAGCGAGCTTAGATGTGGGAGATTTGTGACATTTAGTGTGGAGTGGATTCTTAGTGTGTTGTGTTGTCTTGTGTAGTTGTTCTGTTGTGTAGTCGTTTTGTTTTGTGTCTCAGTGAGGGCACTAATGAATGTCACAAAGGCACATTTGCAATGTAAACACTGTCACTAAGTAGAAAACCAGCGGAGTGATACACCACCTGTTGTCAGGCCTGCAGGTTTATCCCTGTGCTGTTCTTCTCTGTCTTTTGGTGGACAAACTTTTTTTTTTACTGGCACACATCATTTGTGGGGCATCTTATTGCAACACCTGATTGTTCTCTCATTTTAGTTTTAGTAATATTTTTAAATGGTTGTAGAAAATGAAAAAAAAAAAAACGGCAGGTGTATTGGCTGCATTTTTAGATAAATAGTTGTATATGTTTACAAAATGTACAATTATTTTATATTTGCATTTCAAGTTATAAAAATTTACTCAAGATGTCTGTGGGGGTTTTTACAGTAAAAAATACTACTGGGATTTTAAGTTCTTTGTGTGATTTCAGATCAGTAATAGTACTATTAATAGTAATAGTAGTACTAATGCAGTATGTCAGTGAAAAACAACTAAATTCAGTTGAGCTGAAAAGAATGATACCAAACAAGGCAAGGGGGAAAAAAAAATTAAACAATTTGAGGGTGAAATACAAACGTAAACTCAAAAGGAGTCAAAAATGGCCGGTTGTATTTCAGACCTCAGTGGGTTAATCCAACAAATCATGAAAAATTAGGTTTAAAATTTTGTTCTTGACAATGCAGATTTCTGACATTTTGTGTAATTTAAGCATGTAACAATGTGATTGTTTTGTAACAAAAAACAGTGTGAAACTTAAGTTAGACTTGTGTTTGTAAATGAACCGCCCCATGTTGTGTAGCTTTCTGGATTTTCTGGACTTACTGCGCTACATATTTATTTATTATACAGGCTATACAGTACATAACATCAAAACTCACATGTTTTATGTAACTAAAGTGTGTAATCATGTGGGCTACAGACAATAATTAAGTTATAGACTATATTTATATGAAAAACGTGTATACTTACTGCATTTGAATCATTTTAACCATATATAACCACCTACATGTGTGTTTGAAAAAAAAAAAAGGCTTTGATTTTGCCACCCCATTTGATTTCTTTGCCACCCTCATGCCACCCTAAGAAAATTTCTCTAGATCCGCCCCTGCTTAGAACTGAAGAAGCTTCTCGGATGAGAGGTGAAACGTCTTCAAGCAACTCAAAGAAGTCCAGACGCTTTTCTTTCCAAGCTCCTTAGACAACTGTGGGAATAGAAGCAAAATGCATGGGCTCCAATTTCAGGCACTGAACCGCTCTCTGCAAAGATTTAACTTCTTGCCTCAGTCCTTCCACTACACCAAGTAAAACTTCCAGCTGCTCATCCCTCTTTGACTTTTGTTCTACAACTACATTACTATCCTGAGCCAAGTGGCCATTTCGCAAACCTCTAATAAGTTCCAATTCTGCAGTCAAATTTATTGCAGCCGCTAATGTTGCTGGTTTAGAACTGCTAAGAGTAACATGCAAAATCCTACATCCCACATGTGTAATAAAATGATCCCTTGCCAGCAAGTCTTGTGTCACATATATGTATCATTATCAGTAGAAGTGTACTCTCTACATACCAGCCTATGTGAGGCAATGCAAAATTCCTGGACTGTTTCATTATGTAACTTCCTCCATGTAGAATAATTCACACAGTTCCAATCTTCACTATCACAAGGATCCAAACACCTCCTCATAGCATCTTTCAGGAGAGTATAATTAGTTTTAGATTAAGCGGACAAACCACTATAAACTTCATGAGCCTGTTCCAATTTTAACTTCTTCACATCTTCACATCTTCACAGTGAATATCTCATACGTTAATGCAACATCTGCATGCATGTCCATTTCATGTTTCAGAGAGTTAAAATGTGAAATTGACACGGTGGATGCGATGGACTTGGCGTGTCTATTTATATGTTTTGCTGTGATATATATCCTACAGGATTTTCTATAAAATGTTTTTGTTCACAGTAAAAAATATTTCAAATTGTTGCTTAACACTCGAAGAACATTCCTGAAGGATGACTACACACGCATTCCTATTGGTGGAAAACACTGAGCTGAACAGATCTGTTTCGTTTGTGTGTTTGCCTGTCTTAATACGTGTGCCTGTATTTACATTGATGTTGCTGTGCATAGTATAGACAGGATATAGTCTGTGGCCATTTTATTTGTTTATTTATTTACTTTACTGATAGGTACTTTGACTTTATTGGGTATTCAAATATTTACTAAAGGTATTCAGTAGTCATCAGAAGGTCCTCAGTTTTAGGTCAAAGTACCCTGTCCCCATATACCTCATTTCAGGGTTACTGGCAACTCTGTTCACCCTTGTCCTTTGCTCTTTTCAGCTTCATCTGTGCCTTCTTTATTAAATTTCCATCTCTTCAAGTGCTCTCTGAAATTCCATTAATTCCCTCTTTGCACAGATGAATACATATACAGTGTTAGGGATGTCGCTGATGAACTAAACAGAAGCATTTGTTTTACAGTAGCCACAGCATTCCTTACATTTCTCTTGCAGTGCACTGACAGAAAACCTTTCAGTAGAGCGTACAGCCCGATCCGATCCGGTGGGGGGATGCCAGATCAGGCGCCCCCCATCCGGCTCTCCTCTCTCCTGTCTTGTCTTACTTCTCTCTATTACCTTTTCTATCCCTTTGAAGAAGTGAGGCTCCTTAAATATTAAAGGGTAAGTATTAATTTTTATTTTGAACTGATAGAAGAAAATAAATTGTAGTTAACTAAATAGAAGAAAGTAGAAGAGAAATAACAATCTAATGTAAATCAGTGACACACTCTTGGGCCTGATCAACCTTGGCAGGGCCTTCCTGGATGAGGGTGTCTAGTGATAATGGCTGAAACACCCAATGAATCCAAGGTCCACTACTGATGATGTGAACCAAATTTAATATTCAAGTTCAAGTTCAAATTTTATTCGCCACATGCAGTGGCAGGTTGCCCTGCAGTGGAATGAACCCGCCCCCCGACCTTACACACACAACACAGACATCACATGATGTCATATCTCACACAGAACCTCCCCCACCCTAATTCAGATCTGGCGTTTGGAACTATCTTGGTTTTCATGTGAAGCATGACCCTGATGGTAAGTGTGTCATGGACAAAAGTAAAGCGCAGTTTGCTCGTTAACGTGTTGACGCTGTCCAGCCCCACGCACGGCGCGATCCGCGGTAACTTGTTAATGGAGATTTGCCACGTTATGGCGTTAATGTCATTTTAACGAGATTAACGCTGACAGCACTAGTGGGAACACAACGAATATGACTGCACATTTACGCCAACATCATCCTAGTGCAAAGACAAGTGGAAGCAGACAAAAACAACAAGCACGCCTGCTACAAACTTTACCCGAGTCATTTAGACAGCCGTTAGCACATGATTCTCCTTATGGGGACCTGATATGTTTAATATGCTGCTGAGAATATAGCCCAGAAGAAGCGTATAGTATAGCTTTTATTTTGGAAAGAGCCATTTCTCTGTAATAAACTCTCTTTTCCAAAGATGAGTGATTTCTCGATTAGATAGATTTATTTTTTTTATTTTGTTTCAGCAACATTAAATTTAAAAACTGTACTTTTGATTTAAAATATATATTTATAATTTTCATAAATGATAAATTAAAAAGGCACGAACATTTTTTTGTATCGATAAAATATCAAACCGTGTCACCAAAGTATCGAACCGAACCGTGAATTTTGTGTATCGTTGCACCCCCAATACACACACACACACACACACACACACACACACACACACACACACACACACACACACACACACACACACACACACACACACACACACACACATATATGTCCTCATTATCAGGCTGGTGCCTACATGACTGTGGAGACTGAGCTATCTATAGCTGGACAGACAAATATTGTATTCCCACACAGACTCTTCTCTTCCTGTGATAAGTCAGACCACCGTTGTGTCTTCCACACACTTCATGGTGGAGTTGCTCTGATGGATGATGATGCAAAGTGTGTGTACAGAGTGTACAGTAGGTGACTCGGCACAAATCATGTTGGGAGCTGATGTTGTTGGGAATGTTGGGAAGACTCTCTGTGGGCAGTCGCTGAGAAAGTCCTTAACCCAGAGGCAGATGGAGTGTGGGAAGCAAATTTTGTTGCCAGTCTTTTAGGAATAATTGTTTTAAATGGCGAGTTAAAGTCAATGAAAATAAGCCTGGCATAACTCTCCTTCAGTTCCAGATGGGTCAGGGTTGTGTAGAGTGCTGTGGCTGTGGGATCCCCTGTCAACTGGTTATCCCTTGTAATGGAAAATTTTAGCTCGGAATGTCAATTAACCTCAAGTCCTTTGTTTATGAAGTCGTGCTTTGCCTCATGTTCTACATGTCAACAGTATAACCTCCTTATAACTTTTGCCCTTAAAGAGACCAGGATGTAATGCAGAACATGTCATAACATAACCTGATTAACATGTATCTGCTGACTGTGAGGGGCAATGAACAGAGCAAGCTCCTGGCACACAGCCACCTACTGTTTCATAGATAATGCAAAAGTGGCTCATCGCATTGTGAGCATAGTGTGCTATGAGTGCATAGCACACTATGAGTGCACATAAGCTCTATTGCTATACCATAGCAATAGAGCTTATGTGAGATGTTTGTGTGATGCTATAAAAGAGGCGCATGACTATGCAACCATCGTGTTGGCTGTCTGTTTGCACTCCCACCCGCATGGTAACAAAAGTACTGATTGCAACTGACTGTGTCTGCAGACTTTGTTAACAGAAAATTCCACAACAGGCAAACCAGTGTGGGTAAAATGTGGGTGGAATTCTTTAAATGATGTGTGATGTTACAAGTTTCTCAACTATAACATAACTAGCAAAGCAGCAACGTGTAACTGGACTAATTCTTATATAGCGCTTTTCTACCGTATCCTGAGCAATCAAAGCATTTTACACAACTTGTACATTCACCCATTCGCACAAGCATGTTTTTCTACTGTTTCTAAGTGCTTCCACACACATTCATACTCCGATGGATGCATCAGAGAGCAACATGGGGTTAGTATCTTGCCTAGGGATACTTTGCATGCAGACTGGACCAGACTGGGATCAAACCACCAACCTTCCAGTTAGTAGGTGACCCGTTCTACCAAATTTATCCAATTCAGGGTATCAGTTGGGCTGGAGCATATCCCCACTGTGGCCATGTAGCCAATTACCAAAGGGATAACAGAGAGACAACCCTTCACACTGACATTCATACCTTTAGCCAATTTGGAGTTACCACTTGAACTAATGTCATGTCTTTGGATTACACAGTTGGAGTACACAGAAATGAGGGAATCTTGTAAATTTGATTTTGACTTGCTTTGAGATGATGGCTCAAAATGTTTAATTACAATGAGGGCTCTCGGATCTCTGGGACCAGGACTCGGTCTGCTCTGGCTGGCCGGCTGCCTGCATGGTCATCGCTGAAGGCCCACTGTGGCTGCTGGGTGACCCCTGTCTGGGGCTCTCCTCAGCTCTTTTCTAGGTGCCCCTGTGGTGGTCCCCCTTTGGGCTCTCGTGCTCTGGGGGGCCTCTGGATGTCTATGGCCTGGATCTCCTCCATGTCTGCTTCATGTCCGGGGGGGCAGGACTATGGCTCCCCACACGTACTATTAGACACTTACATGGAGAAACCTTTTGAATACAAACATGCTCACAAACACAGCTGTGCCCACGGTTACTCACAGACACACACTGTCTGGGTTGGCTGCTGCCTCTAAACATATCGTGCATTATTAGTACTGCGTGCTGCTCAGTAACATGCAGTATTTATTATTTAGTGTTACTTATGCATATGTTGGTTGTTGCTATGATTACAGCGTCTTTTCTCTCTCTATCCCTCTTCTCCTCTATTTTTCTTTTCCCTCTCCTTCTGTAAACTCACTTCCCAGCTTCTCTTTCCTTCTTTCTCTTCCCTGTCTCTTGGTTCTGGTTGGTTCTGGTTCTGCTTGGTTCTCATTTAAAAATAAAAAAAAAAGTATATATAAACATGTGAAGGAGAAATTTCCAATTATGATTGAAGAAAAATAAACAACTTTCTCTTAAGTTGAGTTTGATCTTTCTTTTTACAAGTTATTGATATGCAGCCATAGACAATATAAAAAATAGACAGTCTGAAAAAGTGAAGGCACTGCATAAGTGGCTTTTAATCTGCATATTTTATTTTTAAAAAAGGAGTTTTCTGCTTTTGTTTTTTTTCTCCACTTTTGCTGCAGTGATATAATCCTAACTGTTTATAGACACGTTAGCCAGTAAGAAACCTACAAACATTAGCACAATTTGTCATCAAAAAGGTGTACAACTTTGACATTGCGTGACAAAACCTTTGTTTTTCTTGTCCATATATAAATGCAAAAAAAAAGAATGTCTGAAAATCTAAACACTGACATGTGAATGAAGGGCCAAGACATATACAATTAGAAAAAAAACTTTGTTTTCCAAAGTATTCAGGACTTGTTCATGGTAAGAAATCCAGACCATCCAGTAACATAATGTTTTAGATGGTCTTATTTCAGATGTTCTCTTGACTGAAGTTTTCAGAGCCTTCTCTTTGACATGTACAATAAGAACAACTGAATCCACATCCTACATCTTCACTTAGTCGATATGTTTATATGTGCTTTATTGTCATAAGTAGCAGATGATCATATGTCAAGAAGCCTCACTTCACTAACCCTCCAAACATTGCTGGAATTTAGATTTCTGTCTTCATTTACCTTTACAGTTGTTGCAGTGGTCTACATGTTAATTTTTTGTTTGTTGTTGTGTTTTTAAAAATATATTTGAATCAGAGTATGGTATATCAACTATCAACATGTCAGCAAGCTAACTTACTTACTTCTGGATGTCTGAATGTTAAATGTTATTGCAAAACTTCGGAGAACAGCCACGCTTGTTACTCCCAGTAGTGCCTCAGGGCTCGTCTGCTTCTTTTGAAGTGAAGAAATACTTGGACCCAGAAATGTCTAATGATGCCAGACTAAAAAAGAGAGTTGAACTTAAATAACACTGAAAAATGTTCCATGTGTGTTATTGCATCAGCTTTCTTGTTCTTGTGGTGATGGTCTTGTAGTTGGCGAGAGCATGGAGAGAAAAGGTCTTGTCTTCTACCAATGGAAATGATAACACTAATGTAACCTTGACCACACACAAAAAAGGACTATGATGCCACTGTGATGTAAATTAAAAAGCTGCAAAACATCTAAAACCTGATAGAAGATTGAAGATTGTCTTTAAATTGTCCATATCCTTTAGCTTGAAAGTTCCAAAAGCTCTCAGAATCATCTTTAAGTGCTGATGGTGTGTCACAAGTCTCTCAGCAAATGTAGCGTCAGCACTCATTCTGTATAATCTTAGCCATCCAGTCTGATCTGGACATGAGTAACCTCAGTCTGGCCCCTGATGACTGGATCAGCTCCCTCCCGCTGAAAGAGGGAAAGATATGAAAACAAAGTTGCTCGTGCCAAATTCTTAAAATATGAGATATGATAGATTTCTTACTTTTGGTAGTCCAGTCCAAGAAGGCTGATTCCATTAACAGCCAAGATCCTGTCTCCTGGTAACAGCTTCTCACACCGGGCAGCTGGAGAGTCTGGGACCACTGCACGAATGAAGATGCCCTTCGCCTTCAAAGACGTGTCCTGAAACATGAGGTGTCGAGTTCTCGATTAAACCAAAGATTTCACAGTTTCTGACTGTGAGGGTTTTCAAAATGGTCCTTATTTTTACCTGCATTATATTTTTTATATATAAATGGCATGAAGTAATACAAGTATAGTTATTATGTATTATACATATATTTTTAGTGTTACACATCTGCTGTTAACAACTCAAGTACAGTTGTCACACAGTGGAACTTTGTATTTATCTTTTATATTGGTTTTATTTTGATTTTAGCGTTCATTTGCGAGTGTAGTTTTTATTGCATGATTTTATTCTAATGTTCATATTGCATGTTTTTTAGTGTTTTATTTGACATTGTTTTAATCCACTGTGGATTGGCTGGGCATGGGACAATTAGCTGATAGGGACGGACTCTGGTGCAAAATGCGAGGTGGGCTGGGATGTGACGGGCCCAGTGAAGGGACGAGAGGGGGACAGGAGGCTCCTCCTCGTCATTCTGGGACGAGGCTGGCGTGGAGCCCGCTCTGGAGAAGGAATTTCTGGCCTGCTGGTGGACCCATAATGAGCATTCATCTGGGGTTGTGGGACAATTACACCAGGGAATTTTAGTGCAAGTAGAAAATGGTCTTTTTATGGGTTTTAGAATTGTTTTATCTAGTCTCCGTGGGAATTTTAGCATATGGAGAACATTTTATTGTATACTTTTTTTTTTTTTGCCTGTCCCATTTGGTTCTTTAGCCATCAGAATTGTTGTCTGAAGACCAACAAGGATACCCAATGGATTTACTTTGCTAAATGGATCATCACGGCCTTGCCGTATTGGTCCATTTGATCAACCTTTGTTGTTATTATTTATTTTATTTTCAGTTGTTACAGACGGGACAGACATGACTGAGGGATAGGAAAGGGAGAAAGAAAGATGAAGGAAAAGAAAAACAGAAGGGAAGAGTGACAGTGAGAAGGGGCACTTAAAAAGAGAAAGAAGAAAAAAAAATCTCCTGGATCACCTGTTGAGAGAAAAAGAAGAGAAAACAAGCAAAAAAAAACCCAAAACAGAGCAACATACTAAACACAACACCATCACGTTAATCTAGCTAAGTGTAAACAGCAGTAAATACTAAATATTGAATGTTGTTGTGTAGCAAGCAGGACCGACAGCGCACAATCTGCTTGGAAATAGCAGCCAATAGAGGTGTAGTTTATGTCTATGAACAGTGAACACCTGTGTGCACACCTGTGTGGATCAGCGCGCTTGTATTCAAAAGGTTTCCCCATGTAATGGTCTGCTAGAGGATGTAGAGAGCCATAGCCCCATCCCCCAGGGCATGAAGCAGGCATGGAGGAGATCCAGGCCCGAGACATCCAGAGGCCCCAGAGTGCGAGAGCCCAAGGAGGACCACCGCAGGGGCATCCGTGCCACCCTCCTGGGAAGAGCTGAGGAGAGCCCCAGATGAGGGGTCACCCAGTGGCCACGGAGCAGAAGCCAGAGGGGGCTGCAGTGGCGTGCCCACCGGCTCTGCTGGCAGCCAGCTGTGCCAGAGTGAACTGAGCCGCAGGCCCAGAGGCCGGAGGCCCGAGGGCCCCCTTTGCCCCGGAAGAGGCCTGACCGAGCAATAGGCACCAGGCCCCGCCAAGTAGTCACCGGGAGTGAGCTGGTACATACCTGAGCGCCCAGCCCCGGACACCAAGAACCACCAACGCACCGACCCCTGAGGGCATCAGTTACTGGCAGGGAGTGTGGTGAGGGGAGATAGGCCTTTGGTGTATACTTTTTTCTTAGTATTTGGGTTGTTTTATTTCTACTGCCTCGGGAAATAAACTGTTGCTGATCAGACCTGCTTCATCTTTGTGCCCTTGGTATCTGACTCGCTTGCTCCCCCTTGTATTTAAGGAATCGTTCGTATGACATTCTGGCGCATCAGCTTTAGTGTCTGCGTTACACAGTACTGTACTCTGCTTCAAAGAAGCCAAGCTTTAAGTGTTTTTGAGTAATAGCTGTCCAGACTTTCAGAAGCTCTTTCAAAGTTTTTCAGAGGATATCGGGCACATTTTCATACCTAGCAAAGAGTCATTTTAAATTGTATTTTTAGGCACTTCATTATTAGGTTGGTTGGTGGCTCAATGCTTACTCAAAACTTATTTCTTTTTCTTTTCATTGTAACAGCTGTAAAAGTTTACAGCTATGTTAGCAGAGATAAGATAAGATAAACCTTTATTAGTCCCACATCTCGGAAATTAGTTGTGTCACAGCAGAAAGTGGACTGTGCAAAGTAACAGTAGCAAAAAAGAAAAATAATGGAATAGAATAAGATAAGAGGATAACATTTTTTTATTTAAATGGTAAAACACAGTTTTTAAATTATTATAATGTTGCAAATATTTAAACAAGTTTACTAATAAAAAGAAAAACAAAACATAAAGCTGATTATTAACTCAGACAAAATGATAATCAGTAGCATGTTTGCTAGCTATTTGTCCTTATCCAGCAACAACTGCTAAATTCAATCCTTTTTAATCACAAGATTTTTTTCCTGTGTGGGAAAATACAAATATTTAAGCAGTGAAAATTGAATTCTATTATGTCTTTCTGAACCTTTTATTATTATTATTATTATTTTAAATCAAAATGTTTCTCTTTCCTCTTCCAAAAACATAAAAATGTTATTTATCTCTTTTTATTAAAATGAGCGCTTTGATGGAGTATCGGGCCACAACATACATCGTCTTTATTGCACGATGGCATAACCATCAATAACCTCACATCTGTTCATTACCAGCATTTTGTACAAGCTTGACCAGACACAGCTTACTCCATACTCCTCACCACACTAACTCTATGTGCTAAAAGAGAAATCACTTCCTTCCTTGTTGCTAAAACCGATTCTGACGTACGATTGCAGTAACTCAGAGGGTATAGCAGCTGTGGTACAATTGTAATCTTTTTCATTTTCATTTCGACTTTTTTCTTGAAATAGATCTTCAACTTTACTCTTGGAATTTCATCGTCATAAAATTTTAGCTGTGCCATAGACTCTGCTAGCCCTGTGACAAACTGTCTACAGGTTAAATTCTCGTTGACTTACCCTTGTGTCTATTAGAGCAAGACCAATCCCTCTTTCACCTCGCTCCAGCTCCAGGCTAAAAACCTCTTCATCTGCTTCTTCTTCATCTCCCTGCTCCTCCTCTTCTTCTTTTAGTTCTACGAGTGTTTTCATATTGCTGCAATCGGACTTTAAGCGGTCTACTTTGAGAGCAGCTAAGCACTGATACACTAATCCACCTGGAGAGTAAAACAAATGATATGTTCAAAAAAAGACGCAGAGAAGAAACTAGGAATGGAAATGTCTTTCTATACCTTCATCATGTGCATCTACACCAGAGAGCCAGGGAAGTGTCTCATCATCAGACTTCATCCATTTGTCTTGGTCTTCCTTCACCTGATCAGTTCGACCTAGTATGAGGGGACTGTTAGGTGGGGTGAGGAGGCAGGAGGGGTCCAGGACTGACCTCCTCGACTCGCTGGTCTCAGTCTCTCTTGTCTGCAGCTCTAGATTTCTTAGCTTTTGGGACAAAATATTGGCACCTGAGGAGTTGAACTCATCCAGGTAGCTGGTGAAGAGAGGAAAGGGTGATGGTGTTGATGGCGATGGCGGTGATGGCGGTGATGGCGGTGATGACGGTGATGATGGTGATGGCGGTGAAGGTGGTAAGGGAGCAAAGGTACTTGAAGGGGACTGGTGATTTTGGTCACTAGGCTCCCATAAGTTCAAATCAGCTTGTAATGTATTCAAAGTTTCTAGACTGCTGTTTTGAAGATTAGCCACATTAGTCAGGTTAGCCTCCATTTGAATCTCATCACCCTGGTGGACAAATAACATTAGAACAGCATGAATAGATACACCAATGAGCAGAAAAATAGCCACCATAGTATAGTTCATTGTAACATGATGTAAACGGTAAAAAGGGTGTCACCAGATTTATTTTTTATTGCATTATTGTCTGATGAAGAACTTGTGACTGTGAAATGTGCAACAAATATGCTTGCAGTGTTCGAGCTGTTGATTTTTCACTTTTAATGGTCACTTTCAGGCCTAACAGCTGCCCTTGCTCTGGTACAGATATGTGATTAGCTTTCTAGTCTAAGGAGCTTGGAAAGAAAAAACATCTGGACTTCTTTAAGTTGCTTGAAGACATTTCTGTCATGTTTCGGTTGTGTACAGGCAGGAGAAGGACCCAAACGCAAAACTCACGACAACAAAATTAAACTCAAAAAGCTGCTTTATTGCAGAATGGCATGGAAAACTAAACTAAACTGGGACATGGATAAACTGACACACAAGGAAACACAGCCATGAGGGAGACTACGACACTGACAAAGAGAAACACAGGGCTTAAATACACAGAGGGATAACGAGGGAATGAGACACAGAAGGAGAGCACAGCTGGGAGTAATCAGGCTGGACGAGACAAGGGAAGCAAAACTAGAATCACTCACATGAGACATGGACCTTCAAAGTAAAACAGGAAACACACTGACTGAACTCTAGACATGCAAACTTAACAGCAACTGAGAAGACAGAACATAGGGACCTGAAACATGGGACAGAAAGGCACAGTAGACACAACATGGACATAACAACGCCACAGGGAAAGAGTAAAACAAAACACAGAACCTCTTAGAAAATAAAATAGGAAACATAATGAAACGCAGACATGACTACATGAACTTGACAACATAACAGACATGAAACACATGAAGGGCAAGGGAGACTTAACAGGGGTTGGAAGACACAAGGGGAATCTAATAACAAAGAACTAGAAGAACTCATGAGCTTAATCATATAAACATCCAAATAAACTAAACTCAAAACACTGGGTCATAAGACCCAGGATCGTGACAATTTCACCTCTCATCCGAGAAGCTTCTTCAGTTCTAAGGTCGAATGGTGGAGAGTCCTAGATTTAAACCTAGTGGGAGTATCCCCTGTAGAGGGTCAATGAACCCCTTAATGATCCTCTACCTAATCACACGAGCCAAGGTGTGAAAACGGGTGTAGGTCACAATCAGCCAAGGTTTCGGGTGAGCTCATTGTGAAACCTGGCCCCACCCTATCATGTGATTTCCTGAGGTCAGATGGCCCAGGATGTGAGTGGGCGTTAAGGCGTCTGGGATCTCAAAACTGGATTATAGATGGCAGACAGTTGGTGTCGTAAGCCACCGCCTCTGTTCAAAGATGGTCGCTCACAGTGGACATAGATGGCTTCTTTCACTCCTCTTTCAAACCATCTGTCCTCTCTGTCCAAAATGTGAACATTGGCATCCTCGAAAGAGTGACCTTTGTCCTTTAGATGCAGATGGACCGCCGAGTCTTATCCTGTCGAGGTGGCTCTTCTATGTTGTGTCATGTGTTTATGTTTGGTCTCTCCAATGTAGAGGTCTGAGCATTCCTGAGTATTCCTCGCACATACACTACATTGTTAATTTTGTGTTTAGGAGTTCTGTCTTTGGGATGAACTAGTTTTTGTCTGAGAGTGTTGCTGGGTCTGAAGTATACTGGGATGTCATGCTTGGAGAAGACTCTCCTGAGTTTTTCTGATAAACCTGCTACATAGGGGATGACAATGTTGTTGCGTTTGTCTTTCTGATCCTCCCTAGTTGTTGTCTGGTCATCTTTTCGGTGCCTCTTTGCTGACTTGATGAAAGCCCAATTAGGATAACCACATGTTTTAAAACTCAGGAGAGTTTTTTCTTTCCAAGCTCCTTAGACTACGATGACCTGGATGACTGACAACCTTCACAGATGATTAGCTTTCTAGTTTTTCATAAAATCATCGACAGATGTTTTAACGTTTAAACGGGCCCAGGCTAGCTGGGACTTCCAGTCTCTATGCTAACTGACTGTTACTCTCAGTGACTTAGTGTATAGCTATTAAATACTGGAATTTGAATATTAAAGGCAAGCTGAAAGCTGAACAAGAAGTTTTTCTTGAAAAAGGACTGAGTGGTACTAGACTTTTTTTGTTGTTTTTCAGTTGAAAGCGACATTTTTTTTTAAATAACATTCTTCATTTGAAACTGATAATGTGGCTACCTGTTGAACATCACTTCTATGTGCAATCTTTGTTTAGCTCTTTGAATTTGTACTTGCTAAATACCCCATTATATATTCTAGTTACTGGAAAGAAACACTAATATTATTAATTAGCAGTTATTACTCCTAATTAGCAAGTGTCATCAGACTAACACTACAGACTAAGAAGGTAAACACAGTAAAAATCAACATGGTTGGTTTTACACTGTTTGCTTAGTGGTGCTAGCGCTTAAGCTAAAGCTAATGCTGCTATAGCCTCACAAGGCCGCTAGCATGGCGAGAAAGTTTTCTGATATATATGTTTTTTCAGCAAAGGTTTCCAATCTGACTTTATGTGCAAACTTTATACTTTTATGCTTTATATAAAATATGATTTCTTTTTGTAATTTTCTTACCTTGTGGTCTTCAGCACTTGAGAGATTTAAGGTGGAAATAAACTCTTTGAGCTTGTCCAGTTCTCTCCTCAGGGCTGAATCTGTTACGGCTCTTCTCAGTTGAAGCTGGTAGCCCACGTCTGGCAGCACCAGTGGATGGTGGGTGTCAAAGCTCTCAAGAATGTCAGCTAAGCAAGAAGACAGAGTGTATTAAAATGAAAAAAATGAAAGGTAAGATTATTGTGTTCACAGTACACTCACTTCTCACCTGTTTGGCGTGCTGCAGCTTGTTCCTGCACTGAAGGAGTCCAGGTGTGTCTACAAGGCGATGCTGGGCTATATAGACTCAAAAGATGGTTCAGCTGGGCTGGACTCAGGGCAGGATAGTCTAAGCGAAGAGAAACCCAAGTTTTCTGTGTACACACACACACACACACACACACACACACAGTGCATTACAATGATTCTTCTACTACATTTTCATCTGTTAAGTTAAATAAAAACTTTCTTTTAAAAAAAGCGCTATATAAGAAGCTGTGCAAGTCAGTTGTCTTTTTTTAATAGAGTTACAGCTGCTTAACGGAAAGGTTTGTATGCTGTTGTGAAAAGCAGCCATTTAAAGGTGAGTACCTAAAAACTGGGACCAACGACCTTAAGCCAGTGTCCCTCAAACCTGACTGGGGTGACCCTGATGTCTCGGTCAGCTTGAGCTTATGAACTACCCACATTCATCCACAGGTTTAAACAGAACTGGGCAATTTATCAACTGCACACAGACTGTTGAATCAGGGTTTAGTATACTCCCCAAGGACACTTCAATATGTAGACGGGAATGACCTTCCAAATATCAGACCACCCACTCTACCTCCTGAGCAGCAGTTGAGCTGTCTATCCATCGAGAAAGGCTTTGGTCTGAAATGCTTTCAGTTGGGGAACGTGATTTTCACAACAAACAAATCTTCAGCAACTGTGGGATGCTATCACATCGCTATGGACCAAAATTTCTAAGAAATGTTTCCAGCACTTTGTTGAATTAGTTCATGTTTAAATATGACGTTAAGCAAACACAGGGCAAGCAAGTAGATGCCTTTAGGCTAAGTGCAGTACGTCAATTAAATACTGGAACGAGAAACATCATCAAACCATCCATCCATCCCTTCTCTTCCACTTATCTGGGCCGGCCAACAGCCTAAGCAGAGGAGCCCAGACCTCCCTCCCTCTAGCCACCTCCTGTAGCTCATTTCCAGGGAAACACAGAGGCATTCCCAGGCCAGCTTAGAGATATCATAATTCCATGGTGCCCTGGGTCTGCTCAGGGCCTCCTGCCAGTAGGAGATTTCCAGAACACCTCACCAAGGAGGCACCCAAGAAGCATGCTAACCCAAACCACCTCAACTGGTTAATTTTGATGTGGAGGAGTAACACCTCTACTCTAAGCCCCTTCTGGATGCGTGTGCTCCTCACCCTATCTCTAAGGGAGATGCCAGCCACCCTTCAGAGATAGCTCATTTCTGACGCTTGCATCTCATTCTTTGGGTCACTACCCCGAGCTTGTGACCAAAGGTGAGAGTAGGGACGTAGAATGACCAGTAAATCAAGAACTTGACTTGTACACTCAGCTCTCTTTTCACCTCGATGGACCAGTACAGCACTGCAGCCGCAGCACTCCAATCCTTCTGTTAATCTCCCTCTCCCCTCAGTCATGAACAAGAGCCCGAGATACTTAAACTCCTCCACTTGGGGCAGCAACGTGTCCCTGACCGAGAGTGGGCACTCCACCCTTTTCCAGAGGACCATGGCTTTAGACCTGGATGTGCTGATTTTCATTCCTACTGTTTCACACACGGCTGCAAGCCACTCCAGTGCGAGCTGGAGGCCGCCACCTGTTGGCCACCAGCCAACAGAACCACATCATCTGCGAAAAGCAGAGGCGAGGTTCTGAGACCACCAAAGGCTATAATGTTCGATCGCACGACCGGCAAGGGAATACGCTTGAGAATGGTATATCTTTTTATTCTTCAGAGGCGGACGCATCTTTCACCCTCTCCCTCCCTTATCGGCCCTGCTGCTGCTTCTATGTCTTTGTCTAGTCTCGTCTAACTCTAACCCTCAAAGAGTTTCTCAGTCTTGTTCTCTAAAACCTAAAGAATTATGGATTTGATCAACTGGTCCCGTAACGGAATTGGGAGAGCCCGATTGTCCTGCGGAGACGTTTGCTGCTGGATACTCGATGGTCGGTTGCGTTGAGTGTCTGGCGACACTCTCGATGGAGGACATTGAACGACATCTACCAATTCGGAACCACGATAACAGAGTTCTGGCTGATTGGACCTGGCTTATCGAAGAACAAGAAGCGGCTACAGCTGTCCAAAATCCCATAAGGCTCGCCGACATGATAGACAATGGGCAGGGCTGTGAGTAAGACTGTGTTATTGAACGCAATATGGATAACATCTTGGAGAAGAAGAACGGGAATTGAGAGAATGATGGACATTAGACCAACTGTAAAAATTAGATGCAGTTGTTCGCACTAAACCCAAACATTCACCATCTTCACTCATGCGGCTATCTGGCGCCAGCTGAAGGCCTGCCAAGGTCGAAGCTGACTGGAACAACAAAAATTCTCCATGATAACAGGATTGTTGTCAGAACTCTTTGTCCCTCCTTCAAGGCCACCTGGGTCCACTGGAGACTGTTGACCTTCGCTTAACCGGCGTAGTGACACTTTCTCTCAGCTGAACACGGGATACACACACACACACAGGAAACATGTACACTGATACCGATATGCACTATCACCCTTGCTCCCTCGAATCCAACACCTCCTCCCATGCTTACCTCCCAGCCGATGTGGACAGCGGATCAGCTGGAGGCGCAATCGAAGATTGCAGCGGTCCCAGATCCAGCTGTACACACTGGAATCTTCTCCCATGTTGCTTGTCTGTGTTTTATTGTGTTATGGTGTGTTGATATCTGTGCATTCCTGGATTATCCTTTTGTGTTACACATTTCGATGTTTTTTTTCCCCTTGCTACCTAGCCTGACCTGTTTCCCCAATGTGATGTTTGTGTATTGTATGTACGGTCGGCAAGGTCTGTCATCTCGGTTGTGGGCAACTGCAACTGACAAATAAAGGCTATCTCATCTTTCATCATCTCATCTCTCAAATTCTGTCCATAAAAATTATGAACAGAAGAAAAATTAGTATTCTCATTTTCCTTCCAATTTCTTAGTAAGAGTTTCCCCTGCAGCTGGCCACGAGACACACGAGATTTAGAGGGAGGATTAGGATTCTACATTTTCAGCTTCTGAATCGATTAATTTATTACAAGATCTGAAATGAGAGTCAACATCAGGTACTGTATACTGTAATGCAAACTATTTGAAGAAATAACACAATAACATTTTCAAGGTAGACTGTCATGCTGTCTACATCATAACTCCCCTTTCCCGTTCTGAGAAACTCTTTGCCATTTGTGTGTCTGGAGATTATTAACAGCTGAATAATTATAACTCTGCAGGATGCGGGTTTGTGTGTGTGTGTGTTTTACCTGCAGTAAATTCTTTCTAGGCGTTGCCAGCAGATTGACAGCCGATGAGAGTGTGTGTGTGTGCTCCAAGGCTAATTCTCCCAGTCCGGCTGCATGGGCCCAGTCAAGGAGCAGGTCAAGATTGGCTCGTATTCGCACACCTCTGGACCACTGATAGAACCCTGGCTCAGATCCTGTGTGCACAACAGTATTAAACACGTTTTATGTACTAATGTATAATGTACAGTAAGTTTAGATATTAGTCTCCCAACTATATATGCACAGCTCAGAATTGGGGCATCCTCCTAATGAGCTGAAGATGGTGTCCTGGGGGATCTCCTCCCAGATCTGGACTTGGGCATCACTGAGCCCCTGGACAGTGTGAGATGCAACATGGTGGAGGTCATTTTGTAGTTCTTGCAGTGCTCCTGCTGTTCCTCCTTCCACAAAGGAGCAGGTATCGGTCCTGCTGATAGTTTAAGGACCTTTGACGTCCCTGTCAACCTCTCCCAATTTTCGGGGGTAGGGTTATTTAGAAGGTTTAATGAGTTTGTTATATAATTTTTTTAAAATGTTTTTTTTAACTCTTGTATTAATTACTTACACACATGGTTATATTTTAGCCAATATGATAACTGAAAATGTAGAAATCTCAACTTTATGTTGGTAAAAACCTGCTGTAACCTATTGATTTATGATTTATGATTTATGTTTAGATCTTTCATTTGTTTGTTGAATTATAAGAAACAGACGACTGCTATGTCTTTATTGCATATTGTTAATTTCCCACATTAGAAGCACTTAGGTTTAAGTAGGCACCTTCATACTTCAGAAGAAATACAAAGGAGACAAGTGAACAAGTTCTGCAGCCACTGCTAAATCTCTCGATGGCCACTAGAGGGCATGGCAGTTACAGCTAAATGTAACTTCTGTTTTACCCAGTACACAAACTTTCAGGCCTTAAGAACTTAATTATGAGCCAAAGCCAAGAGATATACGGGAAAAGATGCCAAACACGCTGTAGGTTTAAGCCATACATGATGCATCACAATCTCTGTGCCAGTATAGAAGAAATGATGAAGTGCAAAGAAATTCATGACAAATGTGACTCAGTGTAAATGTTATTACAAAGTTAGGGCAGAACATTCACACAGTTTTCCCATTTAATAGTAACAATCTGATCTTCTTGTGACAGATGAGGATAATTCACTAGTAGACGAAAGACTGAGAAGTAGTCGTGGCATAAACTGTGAAGATCTGAAAAAGTGAAATGATTCTGCTGACCTATAAAATTATCCACCTCACTTTTTACTACTTGTCAGCTGAGACTATCAGGAAAGACGATGCTCGAACCAGCAAAAATGTGTTGAAAGAGCTTGAAGGCAACTATGCCAAACTACTAAAAGATTTTGAGATTTGGATAAAAAGTGAAAGCTACTGAGATTTCTGTAAGGTCATTTAATGCATGTCAAGAAAAAAATGTTCCAGACTTTAACACTCTACATGTATAAAGGCTAATTTACACTATGGAGCCCTGCTTTTAAAAGCTGCCATATGTTTAACACAGTCTGTGAGGCTGGATTTAAGAAATAAGCCTTAATAGTTTTAGAAATTGTTTAGCGCCATCTTGTGCCAGTACACAACATAACGTCACCGGGTTGGTTGGTTGCAGCTCACAGACATTTTTAAGTTTATGTTAACTAACTAGTGACAGACCCAATAACCCAGTGAAAATCAAGGAGAAAAGGCAGTCTAAGGGGGGTTACTTTTGTGCTGCCTCTGTCTACAACAATGAGTTTTATTCTAAGCAACCAAAGATATAGTGTCCACTTTCAGTCTCTGTCTCTTAAGCAGTAAGTGGATTTCCTTGTTTAGCTACCTGTACTGAAATGGGAAAATCCACCTGCTAGCTATAACGTTTGGGGGCCAAGCACTTTATAAATGAGGACTGTGTGGAGGAGAGCCTGCTTGAGTTACCAGACTGAAAAGCTGGTGTCCGAAACCAAGCAATCAGCTGGCAAAGCAGAGGTCCGCAAGTTCCGATATTTTATGCAGTAAATTTGTCTTTCTTTTCCAAGCACAGCCAAACAGTTTACAACATAACAGGTTACGACATGTGCATCACACCACAAACCAAACTGTGCTTCTTACCGAAGCACAATCGGGGATCTTGACATCCATCAGCATGGACGTTATGTTAATCCTAAACTGGTGTGACGTGCTTGTAGTAAACAGTTTTTTCTTAAAACATAGTTTTTGGTCCGCGTCGGTTGGAATAATTGGTTCCCTGAAAGCAGAGACTTTGCAGAGTAAATAAATAAAAACATAACGACATACTCAGTGTTAGGCTTGGGGTTGTCACCAGTGATGACTTACTGGAGATTTATGCTTGAATGGGAATTCTACGCCATAGCTATGTTGTAATTAGATAGTGCTCTACTGTTTTTGCATTTTGTGTTATCCTCACGACTAAGGTGTGTTCATTTTGACCTTGTTTTTAATATCTCTGCAAAGTAATTTGTGACCTGTTTTTGTCTAAAAAAAAGTACGTAAAAAGTAAGTAAACTTTACTTACTTACATAATTATTAACCACAAACCCCTGTGAAACACTGCAGGCAGCTTACGGCGTAATTGGACGTGCACTTCTCTATAAATTTAACAACAAGTTGCGTTAAGGCAACCCGCAGCGACTGTGATTGGCCTGTTCAGTATCATCGATTCAACCAATGCTACTGTTTCACTGCAGATTTTGAATTTATCAGTACAAGGGTAACAATCATTGTCAATATAAGGAATAATAATCGTAGCATCAGCACAAGGAGTCACAAATGTCAGCAAGTTCCTGAAGCGAGATTGATGAAACTACGGGAACGGATGTGAGGGAATGTACAATGATGTGGAAAAACTTGACGGACAAATATGTTTGCCCCTAAAAAAATCTGACCACAACACATAGCGGGGACCCAGGAGGGAAAAAATTCCCAGCATTCCCACAAGCACCCACACAAATGCTGGCAACAGTGTTGCTAACTTACAGTAGATAGGTTACATTGTAGCTTCTACAAAGATTCAGCACAGAAGTCTAAATCAGGCTTTAAACCTCAGAGGGTTAAAGGTCGTAACTGGCTAACCAGACGTTACAAATTTGACCAGTAATTCTATACATGCAGTTTTTTTTATGTTCTAGTGGCATTTGAAATTCAAGCGTAATTTAGAAAATGCTTCAAAATATTTGACATTAGTTATCCTGATAATAGACTGAATAAGAATGTACCAGTTTCCAGGTTATCCAAGTGTGACATATCTAAATATCTAAGGGGTTTGTGCTTCTTTTATTTAGTGGTATTTATGTGCTAATATTAATTATTAGGTATCTTTGTCTGTGGGTTAGACTGATGCAGCCTATGAATGCACTTTTCTAACTCGTCACTGAGCATTTCTTTCTCTTATCCAAATATGGTCATCTTGCCTAAAAAAAAACTCTCAAAGGTTAATGCAGCAAACAGTGGCTACATCCATCTTTAATATAGTCTATGATACAGACACTGGAACACCCCAAGCAACCAGCGTACCTCTCTCCATGAGTGAGTTGAAGAGTGATGCATTGATGAAGTAGAAGAGGTAGCTGATGAGCTGAGAGGAAATCTCCGGGTGAACCTGGCAGTCTGAGACTAGTGTCAGGCACTCGGTCAAAACCTCCACCACCTGCTGGATCTCCCCAGGGACCTGCAGTCCTCCGCTACCCAGGACCTGAGCGCTTTCACTGGCTGTACTCAGGTCAGGATTTTCCCTGAACGGATTGCAATCCAAAAGTCCTGGCAGGATTGGGTAAAGGACCTTGTGAGACAGAAAACAAATGTGCAGCTTAGAGTCACTCAGTTTTGATGTGGAGCTGGCAATTGTTGATAATTCCTGTGCGTCAATTTGAGGTTGGAAAAGTTAACTTTGTGTGGTGTATGTTCTGATTAGCAGGATAAAATAAAACACGTAACCCCCTAACCTAGAATTCAGACCACCCACAATTTCCTGGCATGTCTGTCTCACACTATAACATAGCTGATAGAAGACTGGGTAGACCCAACCAGTGCTCGCAGACATAAAAAAGACAGAGTTTTTAACATTTCCTTCCTTTCAGTGAAAGGCCCTTGGTGTTCTTCAGGGCGAGCCCGGACAACGGCAGCTTTGTTCAGGCTAATTGTACACAGACATCTCCCTTCCTCTCCGATCTCACTCTTAGACCCACCAAGCATCCGAGGCCAACTCCAGCCATAGATCACATTCCTAAAAAGCTGAATATGGCTCGTGTGGGCTTGGCATTGCACTGCAAAAAGAACTGCTGAGTGAAGAGTTTTGAAGCAATCCACCCTGAGGAGATCAGTTTACCTTCACTATAACGCTCTGCAGCTAGGAAAGGCCGAACATGAACAGGAGAACGTAACAACCACGGATCCCACTGCACATAAGACGCTGGAAATGGCTGAACAATAAAGCAAATAATCTTGCAAATGTTGCTGGTTGGAAAATATCTCTCAGTGGAATCAGGGCAGAGAGGATTTATTCACTCAGCAGCACTGGATTCTGGGATTACCACATGCATCCATGGCATGTATTAGCCTGGGGTAAAAAAACATAAAACTGCATTCATTGTGACGAACACGTAAACACGCAGTCTGCCCACAAGCCTGTTAAAGTGCGCCTTTATTCATCACGACATGTCTTCAGCTGCAATAGCTGCTCACCAGTGGCGCCTTTTGTTTTCCATCCCGCAGCAATAACCCTCACATCAGATGGAAAGCCATGAAATACTCCTAAATAAACAGAGATTTAAGAAACTTTTAGCATGTCTGCTGAGATTTAAAGCTGAATTTGCCGTGATCTAGGAGGAGTTATAATGTTATCGAACAAGAGGTTTTTCCTGGGTCACCTTGTGGAGCAACCTGTCAGGATTTAATATAACTTTATACTTCCTCAGATAAGCTACACTACATAAAACGCTACTGTAGACTAACAGTGGTCACACCACAGGCCTCATGGCTCTGAGCTTTCTAAGTTGTGGAGTTCATGATGGATGACAAAACATGCCTGGATTAACAGGACAAGAACAGAAAAAAGCAAAAAACAAAGAAGACTATGTGAGAAGAAAGCGAGTTCAATCTGCCCAAACAGCAGAGAAATAACTTTATCCTCTTCTCGTTTGTCTAGTAATCAAGATTATGCAGCACAAATAATACCTCACATTAACCCATCCTTGGCTCATGAACGATTCATAGAATAGATTACAATAAAATAAAGTTTTAAAAGCTACATTCAGTTAAAATAAGATCTACGTGGTTTAATTCAAATCAATTCTATTTTATTTATACAGCACCAAATCACAACAACAGTTGTCTCAAGGTGTTTTATATTGTAAGGTAGACCCTACAATAATACATACAGAGAAAAACCCAACAATCATATGACTCCCTATGAGCAAGCACTTTGGTGACGGTGGGAAGGAAAAACTCCCTTTTAACAGGAAGAAACCTCCAGCAGAACCAGGATCAGGGAGGGGCGGGGCCATCTGCTGCGACCGGTTGGGGTGAGAGAAGGAAGACAGGATAAAGACATGCAGTGGAATAGAGACAGAGATTAACTTTACTTGACTTTACCAGTCAATCTATCTTCCTTCAGCAATTTTAAGTTTACCGCAAGTGACGCTGTACAAGATGGATAAAAAAACAACAGCAACAGTATTTTGGTGGAGAAGGTGGCAGTTTGTTGTAATACCCTGTTAACATCTAAATATCTGGTCAAAACTGGGACAACTGGTGCTTTCCTGTGTCCACTGAAGTTCTTCATGATCTGCTGTACCATTATATAACACAGCCGAACGAACTATTAGTTGCTCTAATTTGTAAATTGTTTTGTAGAGATAACTAACTGACAATGAAAAGGAAATTATAAATATTACCAGTTGATTAGTTAATTTGGATATACTCCAATAAAGTATTTCATAAGCAAAACGGTGCAGGAGAGAAGTTAAGGTGAACCAGCTGAACATTAAATTTTCTAGAAGGTAAAATTATGTTAGAAATTACTATCTGTAGGCAGGTATTTAGACCATATCCTCCAACACTTTTCCTCTTTAAAGAACCAGGGTCATATTACTGAGTTCCTTCCTTCACAGGAAAATTGTTTAAGAAAAATAAATTGCAGCTGCCAGAATTTATGTGAGACCTGTTTTTCTATCTTTAACATGTCAGCATGTCAGGCTGGCTAATGTCATTTGCTAATGATGTCTTGGATGTGGCCTAATACTTGAAAAGACAGAACTCTTTAAATCTGCATTGTTCGTTTGAAGCATCACGGTAACTGGAAGAGGAGACTTCCATATCAACTATCAGCCTAAAGATGTAACTGTATGACTCCAAAATAGGACAGTCTCCCGATTAATTTTTTTTGGATGCTATTTTCACCCACACCCACACACTTAACTGGAAATTTGTCTGAAACTTTCCTGGGCAGAGCTCCATGGGTGTGGCGCTTTAGTGAAAGTGCACAACTGGATACTGTGGCTACAATAAAATATGTTTTTTCTCTTTTCCCAAGGAACACTGTGTGAATAAAGCACAACATAAATCAATACAAACATACAGAGTAAGAACTGTAAATGATTTACCTTTAGTGTCAGGAACTTGGCAAAATGTGCTTACTAGTTTTCCTTCTGTGAGATAAGTATGAATATCAGCACCACTCTTTAGTCTAGGAACTAAAATTGGACCTAGAACAAGGAGACAACTAGCCTAGCTTAGCATAAATAATGGAAAGGAGCTTAACTAACTCTTAAACTTCTAGAAAATATAGACAACCATATACCAATACAGACATTTCACTTGTATATTTGAATTAATAATTCTTTTTTTATTTTGCCTTTGGGAAACCTGGCCCTTTTATTGCTCAAGGTGGAATCATAGTTTACTAACAAGGTGCTAACTTACTGGAATACAGTGTGTTTTCACTGGCAAGAAACATCCAAACTAAGAAGGAAGAAAGAAAGAGTAAAAAATGAAGAGAAAAGCTACAAAGCTTGAAAACCCAAAAAAAAAGAAGCTAAAAGGGTGCAAAAAAGCAGGTCTTCATTACTTCATTAGTACAACTGTCACATCATACAGACATTTGAAACTTTGTTAGCATGAGAATATGTGCACAAAGTCCTTTCTCTACAAATAAAAAGTTGAAAGAAATGGTTCCTTGCTAACACACACACACACACACACACACACACACGCACACACACACACACACACACACACACACACACACACACACAAAGGCCCTTGGTGTCCCGCCTCTCTCCCATGTCACAATGCACTCACTGTGGTCTGGCAGCATTGCTGCTCTGTCTGCTAGAAAGCTACTGGAATGCTAACTAAGCTCTTTATTCTCAGCCATTTGCAAAGGGTGGACCAGATGATCCACAAGTTGTCTATGCAGGTCAGATTGTTTCCTTCCAGTTAAACCAAGGACATATGTAATCAGCAATTTGTAAACCGCACCACTGAGTCACTTCCTTGATAGTAGTCTGTTACCTTAGTGAAGTAGTACACACACTGCTGAAAGGCGAGCATGATGACCTCCTCTAGGACAGCTATCGTCTCTTCGCTGGCTGAACGGACGCAGGACATCAGAAGCTCTAACAATACTGAAAGGTATACATTCAGAAATGCATAAATGTCATGTCATCATATGGTTGGAAATGTGGACTGTGCTTCATAATGTTGCACTGTTTGGTTACACTACTGCCCAGTATAAGATAAATAAGGAATATTATGAATTTTAAATTATGCCAACAGAGCTCAAGAATAAAAATCCGGAGTTGGAAACAAGCAGAATAGCTCCTTTTTAATTATTATTATGGCTACATGCTCTCTACAGCACCTAAACAACTAACCCAAGTTCTTTACTTCCTTGCTCTCATCATCTTCCCTCTCTGGTTCCTCCTTTTGTTCCTCCTCTTCTCGGGCTCTCCACTCCAGAATAAGAGGCAGCTGGTGCTGAATGAACTGCAGCAGCTCCAGGCTGTTTGACATCCACACCACTAGGGGGTGCAGTCCAGGGATCAGCTCTTGGAGGCAGAGAAGAGTGGGGTCTTCTGGGTTTGAACCTTCGCACCTGAGACTGCAACACAGGAGGAAAGCTGTGCAGTGTTCTCTGTGAACTGTAATATAATTAGTGTCGGGGAAATAAAGAAAGCTCTGCTTACACTTCAGGCTGAACTGCAGCCAGCTCCTTGGTCTGCTCCTGCACGACAAGATTAAAAGTTTTGGAGTGCCTTAAAATAGCAATAGGTAAAATTGTAAGCCAGAGCCATCTGGGGGATATAACACAGTATTTCTCTATTCTTCAGATAGTAACTTAATTTAGTAATTCAGTCCTTGGTTGCTACAGTGAACAGCAGTTTGAGTTCCTAAGAAATGATTATTCCCTGAAGAAAGTTCGGCTTTGGGAAATTAACTTTTGGAACAGAATTTTAAGCCTGATAACGTTAACTAGTAATGACTTCATGAACTTCTTCACAAATAAAATTTTTATCATTAGAGAAAAAATTACCAGTAATCATCCCACAGATGTAATATTATCTACAGCTACTCTTAGTACCATTGATGTTAAGTTAGACTCTTTTTCTCCAATTGATCTTTCTGAGTTAACGTCAATAATTACTTCCTCCAAACCATCAACGTGTCTTTTAGACCCCATTCCTACAAAACTGCTCAAAGAAGTCCTGCCATTAATTAATTCTTCAATCTTAAATATGATCAACCTATCTCTAATAATTGGCTATGTACCACAGGCCTTCAAGCTGGCTGTAGTTAAACCTTTACTCAAAAAGCATCTCTAGACCCAGCAGTCTTAGCTAATTATAGGCCAATCTCCAACCTTCCTTTCATATCAAAAATCCTTGAAAGAGTAGTTGTCAAACAGCTAACAGATCATCTGCAGAGGAATGGTTTATTTGAAGAGTTTCAGTCAGGTTTCAGAGCTCATCACAGCACAGAAACAGCTTTAGTGAAGGTTACAAATGATCTTCTTATGGCCTCTGACAGTGGACTCATCTCTGTGCTTGTCCTGCTAGACCTCAGTGCAGCGTTCGATACTGTTGACCATAATATCCTATTAGAGCGATTAGAACATGCTGTAGGTATTACAGGTACTGCACTGCAGTGGTTTGTATCATATCTATCTAATAGACTCCAATTTGTGCATGTAAATGGAGAGTCCTCTTCACACACTGAGGTTAATTATGGAGTTCCACAGGGTTCAGTGCTAGGACCAATTCTGTTTACATTATACATGCTTCCCTTAGGCAGCATCATTAGAAGACATAGCATACATTTTCACTGCTATGCAGATGACACCCAGCTCTATCTGTCCATGAAGCCAGATAACACACACCAATTAGTTAAACTGCAGGAATGTCTTAAAGACATAAAGACCTGGATGGCCGCTAACTTTCTGCTTCTTAATTCAGATAAAACTGAGGTTATTGTACTCGGCCCTGAAAATCTTAGAAATATGGTATCTAACCAGATTCATACTCTGGATGGCATTACCTTGGCCTCCAGTAACGCTGTGAGGAACCTTGGAGTCATTTTTGACCAAGACATGTCCTTCAACGCACATATTAAACAAATATGTAAGACTGCTTTCTTCCATTTGCGCAACATCTCTAAAATTAGAAATATCCTGTCTCAGAGTGACGCTGAAAAACTAGTTCATGCATTTATTACTTCCAGGCTGGACTACTGTAATTCATTATTATCAGGATGTCCAAAAAATTCACTGAAAAGCCTTCAGCTAATCCAAAATGCTGCAGCAAGAGTACTGACAGGGACTAGAACGAGAGAGCAGATTTCTCCTGTTTTGGCTTCCCTTCATTGGCTTCCTGTTAAATCCAGAATTGAATTCAAAATCCTGCTCCTCACATACAAGGTCTTAAATAATCAGGCCCCATCTTATCTTAATGACCTTGTAGTACCATATCACCCTATTAGAGCACTTCGCTCTCGCTCTGCAGGCCTACTTGTTGTTCCTAGAGTATTTAAAAGTAGAATGGGAGGCAGAGCCTTCAGTTTTCAGGCCCCTCTTCTGTGGAACCAGCTTCCAGTTTGGATTCGGGAGACAGAAACTATCTCTACTTTTAAGATTAGGCTTAAAACTTTCCTTTTTGCTAAAGCATATAGTTAGGGCTGGACCAGGTGACCCTGAATCCTCCCTTAGTTATGCTGCAATAGACGTAGGCTGCCGGGGGATTCCCATGATGCATTGAGTTTTTCCTTTCCAGTCACCTTTCTCACTCACTATGTATTAACAGACCTCTCTGCATTGAATCATATCTGTTATTAACCTCTGTCTCTCTTCCACAGCATGTCTTTATCCTGTCTTCCTTCTCTCACCCCAACCGGTCACAGCAGATGGCCCCGCCCCTCCCTGAGCCTGGTTCTGCAGGAGGTTTCTTCCTGTTAAAAGGGAGTTTTTCCTTCCCACTGTCGCCAAAGTGCTTGCTCATAGGGGGTCATATGATTGTTGGGTTTTTCTCTGTATCTATGAAGTGCCTTGAGGCGACTTTTGTTGTGATTTGGCGCTATATAAATAAAATTGAATTGAATTGAATTGAATTGAATTGAATTGAATTGAATTGAATTGAATTGAATTTTCTCCCTGCAGACACTTTCTCTTTGGTCTCGGTGTGCTCGTGCTGGATGCACTCAGCAACACTTGAAAGTGACCTCTCCTTTGGTTAGCAGTGAAGCAGATGATTGAAAAAGACTGTGTAAGCACATCATGGCGACCAGCTATGCATCTCTTTAAATATTAACCTGTGCACATCCTTTTTTAAACATGAAATCTGTGATTTCCTGACACTGAACACATCTGGAGCAACTTTTTTTGCTTGTTGTTGTTATGCTCCACTTTAAAATGTGGCAGAGCTCCTTATATGTCTTTTACTACAACTCACCCACATGGCACTCTGAACTCCACTTGCAATACGCAGCAGGAGCCTGCGTAGGTCTGACGTTTGAAGACAAACTGATGAATACTGAACACACATGCACAACAGGAATGCAACAGTCAATGGTGGTCTACCACTGATGCTGCTACTGCTCCCCATAGCAACAATCTCCTTCACAATAATGTCCTCATCTTCAGCTGCATAGCTAAGAGTCAGACTGTGGCCTTCAGGTGATTTTAGAAATGGAGGCCCTCCGCTCAAGGGCTGTTTGCAGTTTGGGCTCTGGTAGGCGATGCAGGTGCTACATAGGATCTTTTCGCTTGTAGTTGCAGAGGTGGTGTGACCTAGAGTCCAGGAGGCAGCAGACAGGCTGGGTTCAAGAGCATCACTGATCACTTCCTTTATTTTCCAGAAAGAAACAAGAAACATGAAACATGAAGCAGGATTTGCACATAAGAAAAATTCCAAATTGATTAAAAGTAAAAGGTTTTGGTTCTTGTGAAGGTAATCTGCCGTTACCTTGTGCATTGAAGCTGGAGGGTCTTTGAAAAGAAACAAGTAGTGCTGTCCCAACCCAATAATGTCACCAGAGCAAAGCGGTTCCTCATTTCTCAGCCCTTTTCCATTCTTAGTGACCACGGCATCCTGACACGGGCAGAGAACGGTGGGTGCAACGGCGCTGTGGCGAAGGAAGTAGCAGTGTCTCGGAAGAATATCAGTGGCAAAGAGAAGGATATCAGCCTTTGACCCTTCCTTGTGACCGCTTTGTTGACCAACAACAATATTTGGGCTGGCAAGGAGGTAGATGACAAAGTCCTGAGTGAAGAAATAAATGACAAGTTACCAAACAATCACCAAGAGTTCACTATATACTCATCTTCTCTCAAATGTATTCCACTCTGTACAGTGCCGTTGTTGTACCTGAGTAAAAACAGTGGTAAAAAACTGCATTTAGTAACAGAAAGGTGAGTCCACACAGGCAATGCCAACATGGAAATCTGTGCTGACACAAAATCAGTGACATTCAGTGACTTCAGTAGGGTTCAACTTTTCTGAACTTTGAGGCGAGCAACTGAAGTGACTGTCACTGAGCTCAAACCATATTCTTAATTACCATATGACAGGATTGTAAATATATTTGAGGGTTATCTAGGCATATGTGGTTATGTGCTAGCCCTGCGACAGACTGGCGACCTGTCCAGGGTGTGCCCTGTCTCCTGCCCAAGACAGTTATCCAGGCAATCGAAGTCTGGAATGTCCGCTATCAACCAACCATCAGCAATAAAGCAAATTGCTACTGGTGTGAATGCCATAGACATTCCAGACAGAACTCTGAGGTCTAAGTCATCGTAGGTGGAACACTACTATTAATGCTAACGCTACACCTATATTTTAGAGAAGGTAAAAACTGATAGTTTGATATTTTTTTTATTTTTGTCTGATTAATTTCTTTGTACCTTGATTGCAGAGACTTGGGAGCACAATTTAAAGGTACAGTAGGTAATCTTTTGACATTATTTAGTAGAAAAAAAAGACAGTTGTACTTATAAATATACATTGATTAGTGTAAACTAAAAAACTGATGCATTCTCACAAACTCGGAATGAATTCATTAAAAATACATGGCAGCGAGCGCTCCTGTGGGAATTTGGAGGGATAAGAAAAGATTTTACACACTGCACCTTTAATAAAAAAGAAAAAATACATATTCTGATTGCCCAAGTTTAAGAAAGCATATCAATCACTGAAGAACCAGCAGCAGTCTAGTTGCGGTTGAAGAATAGCGTCAAAAATTAAAGTTGAACAGATGTTGCAGATGTTACTCTGTCATCAGCTCAAGGTGCTTCTTAAATAGCGCCTGAATGTCCTTGTTAGACTTTCTAGTAATAGGTTTGCATTCAAGAATCATTTTCTTCTGTCTATTTGCCAATTATATAGACAGTGGAAAAAAACAACAATTAAAAAAAAATCTTGAGAAAATTATGAGCAGAAGAAAGAAAAGCACACACTTCAAACCTCACACATTTGTGTCCACTGAGCTAACTGCCATTATGTTCATGTGGTAGCATTACTGAGTTAATGATGCTGATCTGACACATGCTGCAAACTTCACAAACCAAAGGGTAACGTGAAGTCGGCTACATCGATCTTATATACACAGTTTGTGGTTAATCAGCAACATATCTGCGACATGTTAACAGACTGCATCTATTTGACTTTGTTTGGTCTGTAAAGAAGTAAAAAATGTTATAAAAAAGGCTCAAATCTGAGTAATGAGTGCTTTTGTAATGCTTGAGTTGATTTTATGGATAGTGCTGTGATCTGGAGACACAACGACACACTTTAGCCCTTTTGTTAATCACTAACAAAAAGAAAGATTGGATTTAGTGCATTACGTCAGTCCACCGTCAGCTATGTAACAGTCTCCCTCAAACAAAGCTTAGCAGTCTGATCATGTGGAGGTACTGGAATTAAAATCTAGATCCAAGCCTGATTAGACAAACAATGTTTTATTAGCCCCAGTGAGTGGCAAGCATAGTGTGTAGAGATTATTATGTTTGACATTCCCCTTGTGATGCTTGTGTTTTCCAACTGGACAGATTAAAGCTGAATTAATGCACAAATAAACTCTTTAAACCTTTATAATAGTATATCTTGGGGGTACATGATTATATTCTTATGAAGGGTATTTTGGGAAAGAGCTGTGACGCAGAGCTAAAGCACTGCAGTGTGTGAGAATCTGTGTATGTGTGTGTGTGCCTGCATGTGTGCGGCTGTTGGCCACCGTTAAAAAACCACTGGTAATCAGTCAGGAAGCAGTGCCAGGCTTGTCTTCTTCTGTTTCCTGAACAGTGTTTTTATACTGACAGTTTTTCTACGTGCTGTTCACTGACCTTCACAATAATGATTCTTTCCGCTGCCTCTCACTTTCACTTAAGAAAACAATGGATTTTACAACACATGTAACACTATACTTTAAAATGTAATGGTTTGCATATGGAAATATTTTTTAAAGAAGCTGAAAACAACGTACATGCAGCTAAAACTGTAGAGCAGTCTAAATTTACCGTTAGCTGAGTCGTGCCCAAAAATTATACCTCATCGTTTTAGCTAACCACACCTAACAGAGGCAGAGCTACTGACTGACTATAGCGGTTTTTAAGTGTAGAATCTAGACATTAGAGACACAGACATTAGAGCCTCTCAATGCGTGTTTTGTTTGCATTTCCACCGGCGTGGAATTACCAAAAATAGAGAGGGCATAGCCTAACATATGAAACAGGAAAAGATCCATTTATTTCGCAAAGTAACTGTACTCTGATAACCACCTTTTTAAACAGTAACTGTAATGGAATACAGTTACTCATATTTTGTATTTTAAATACGTAATGCCGGTACATGTATTCCATTACCCCCAACACTGGAAACAGAATCATTGTTATAGTGAAAATGTAACTATGAGTACAAGATAAAATGTTAAGATCCATTCTGGCCAACTGCAAAAAAGTATAGTTTCCTAATCCTAATCCTAGAAAGTGTTACCATTCAAAACATCTTAAGATGTTAACATTACAGGGTTTGAGAAGCTTGCCAAACATTTACCTAACAGTTCTTTACTTGCTTGTCTCACTGTGTGTTAACAGACCTCTCTCAACTGAATTATAGTTGTTATTAATCTCTGTCTCTCTTCCACAACATGTCTTTATCCTGTCTTCCTTCTCTCACCCCAATCAGTCACGGCAGATGGTCCCGCCCCTCCCTGAGCCTGGTTCTGCTGGAGGTTTCTTCCTGTTAAAAGGGAGTTTTTCCTTCCCACTGTCGCCAAAGTGCTTGCTCATAGGGGGTCATATGATTGTTGGGTTTTTCTCTGTATGTATTATTGTAGGGTCTACCTTACAATATAAAGCAAAATGAATTGTCTGGTTTAAGCTCCAAGAGGGACACAAGAAAAATGCTTTGCTTGAGGCTTCAGAATGAGACCTCACTAACCAATGGGTGACCTCACAGTGGCCTTGTCCATCTTATACATACAGGCTATATTTAGGAAGTGTGAGGTGAGCCCATTTGGGGGGGTCAATGTAGTGATCATGCTGGTCCAGGACCAGGATAAATGAGGAGTGTTACATTTTATCCATGCATATGGATAAAAATACTGCAGATTGGTCAAGTCCCAAACAGAGGCAGATGATCAGCAGTGGCAATGCCTAAGAAGACAATTTAAGGGAAATAACCAAATGAGTTTGCCAATAGTATTGTCTGCCATTATTTTTTGTTTTTGTTTCTTCTGTGGGAGTTAACAGTTGGTAGTGTTACCCAAACTCAGCATCCAGGACAAACTTCCACACAGTAAGTAAAAACACATGTGTAGTTATTATGAACAGGACCATTTTTTTAAATGTTGCACATACACACTTTTTAGGTCTGTATGTAGTGTATTGTTATGCTGCTGGTTCTGTAAACATAATATGATAGCTATTGCAACTTTTTAGAACAAATAAATGAGGGAGCTCTGGCAGTAGCAGTAGAGGACATCAAAGTTAATTGGTAATAATAACTTGAAATATAGTTTGGGATTCACCTTTCATGAGCATAATTCACAATTTTTCCCCTGGGAAAAATTTCAAAGTATTAATTACTTAACTAGAAAGATAAACTTTATGTAATAGCTGAATTGTCATGACACTTTAATGCCAATTCAGCTTGTGTGCATCAGTAATGCTAATGCAATGACACTGTAAAATACACTGCTAGTTTACATCTTTTTAGTGCGATCATATAAATAATGACCTCTGTGGTAAGTAAAGCTTGGTTGTTGCTGAAGGTTCTGAAGGTGAGGTAAATAAAACAGTAGCTAAAGTACACAGTGTAACCAAAAGTTTTTCAGTTTGATTATCACTTTCTGCATGTTTCCTGTCTTGTCCTATTGGCCGAAGAGGCAAATTGCCAGAAAAAATAAAACTGAAATCAGATAAACCATTCCCTAAACTTACACTATTGTCTTTTTAGTTTTTTTTAATCATATAAAAACACCACTCACCCGCTACTAAACTCTTTAAATGGACGATTTCAACACTCGAACATGTATAAAAAGCCAAAGCACTGACAGGCATTACTGTTTCCTACTGCTGCTGACATATGATTGGAAAACTGCTTTTCAGGGTCAGATGCAGAGCGTGTGTTTGGATATGATACCTGCGCGGGGTTGTAGCCCTGCAGCAGTAGCAGGTATGGACAGTCGTGAGGAGGGTGAATAGAGTACTGTGTGGTGTTATCGTCGCTGCTCTCTGTCTCCTCCCTCTCCGACTCCTCTACTTCCTGCTCGCCTCTCGGCCTTGACGGACAGAGGTTCTCTGTTTTGGCCCCCTCAGAGGGAGCTGCAAGGCTGTGAATGTGATTCTGTTCTGGATGCTCAAAGCTTTGCACTGACGTTTGATTCGGGCACTCGCTTTCATCCTTGACACGTTTTTCGTGATCTGTGTCGTGTTTGGTCTCTAAGAGGTCCATCTCACTTTTGCTCCTCCACAGTTTCTGGCTCCGGCTCATGGTTTTCTCTATGAGGGTGGAGGTCACTCTGGAGCGGCTCTTCTGCAGCTTACGAGCCTGAGCATTGATACCTGAGAGGGAGATGAATAAACAAATAAGAGAGCTGGGAATAGCGTTGTAACTACATCCAAACTGAGCTGCAGTAAAAATATACAGAGCTCAGGGCTAATGGAATGTGGTGATAGAGCAACACCCTTTTTTTTTCTTCCTGAAGCAAGGTGAGGTGCGTGTGAGCCTCAGTCATTTGTCCATGGTGTGTTTATGCCAGGATGAACACAGAGAAGCACCATACAGGAAACAGACCTCAGTGGAAAGAAAGACAGAGCTCATGGAAAAAAAGAAGAAAAAACGTCACCCCCGCAGCAGGCATCTACAGGCTGACACCGATAGAAGGCCATCACAAGCTGTGCCATTCATAAAAGCAAAACACATAACAGGACACAGTCTTACACTACGAACACAGCTGTGTCAACCACAGCTGGGGCCCCTAGTAGAAATGATTGTAGAAAATAGTCCAGCCAGTGCTGTTACAGTACCACGGAGTGTTTGTGTCAGGTATCTGTGGAAAGTTCTGGTGTTTTTCTTCTGTCACATCATGCCTTGTAAGGCCAATTAGATATTGTAGCAGTGTAAATCTTTTACAGCATTTTGCAGCAAGCAGTGAAGTACAAAAGATAGGGTGTGTCACTGGAAGAAATCTAATTAAACAAGTGTGTCTGCGACATCAATTACATTTAAAGTTTTAAAGAACATTTTAATGGAACTGAGAGCAAATGTGATCCCCAAATTTGCAGCAGAAATTGAAAAGAAAGGAAAAAAAGAAATAGTAGACCTATTAAAATATAGCTTGGCCTATGTGGCTTGGCCTACTTTCACTGGAACAACAACGTGCCAACAAACCACATTTTTACTGTGAGAACTTTAAAACTGGGCTTAACACTGACAATGCTTCATTTACTGGTGAAGACTCCTATTCCAGGGCATGCACCCTGGTTCAGGATGTGGTATAGTGTGCAGCGATAACTCCTTATTGCCCTGTGGCTATAGCGTACCAGCAGTGATGGTATCCTTCTCTTTGGATGTCTTCTCCTCTACTGAACTTCTCTTCTGGATTTCGAATCGTCTTGCCAAACCATCTCTGGGTTTCCACAGCGACTGCAGGAGGAGGGGTTTTTCATGGTCGCCCAGTACTCGGAAACCTTCTGTTTTCCACGGATGATTACTAATGGAACCAATGGTGTCACAGAGAACGTAGGACTCCGCTTCCTCCTTTCTCAGGCCATACCTAGATCACAGTTAGCCATGTTATCATCCTTTCAAACCCAGAGACAGAGCACTAAAACAGTAGGCAGCAAAGTTTCTCCTGAGACTGTCTCACCCTTCTGCCAACAATAATGGACAATATCATTAATTCTCTTGAGACTTTAACCGAAGCATTACATTCAGAAGCACTCAAGGTTTACGTTCGCTTGTTAGCAGCCAACTATGCTTGTTTCTTCACAGTGGGTTTATTAAATGTTTCTTGTGTAAAACACCCTTCTGCTGTGTCTAGAAACAAATTTCTTAAAAGAAGTGACAGCAAATTGCAAAACTTTATACTGAGCTCAAAAATGCCTAAATGCTCTGAACAAGTGAGAGAGACTGTTCTTGACTGCAATATTAGCTCATCACTAAAAGCAACTGCTTTCACATAAGTGTTTATATACATTACATGCAGTACTATGTAAAAGTGCAACTAATTTCTTTATACTTTACTAGGATAATGGAAAGGAAGTGCAGCAATTTACTGATTATATTGTTTTTCTATTCAGGTTTGCTAATAGCATTGGTAAAATGTTTGGTATTATTCACGTGTTGAGAAAGAAATTAAAGCATCTGTTTTCATAATTTCATCAGTTTTGACAAGATTAATCACCCCCTAAGACCCGTTGCCATTGATTTTCAGTTTAATTCTTGCATAATTTGGCATGTCTAAGTCTTTTCTTTCCCCTTTCCTTCCTTAAGAATCACTTTTTGAGCTCTCCACTGAAACATTTTCTGTTGAGGCTTCAATGAAGGGGGTGAGATGCATCTGTCTGACCCTGTTTCAGGTTTTTCCAGTTTCTTAAGAACATGACTTTTAGATAATGTTCATCTGGCACATTTGCTTTCATCCATCACTAAACATTACTCAACATTTTTTAAGGACACACTGCATAATGCTGAGATATGTCAATTTTCAGGCATATATATTTCTGGGAATCTACCATGTTGGTACAAAAATAAAATTTTATGCCCCTTAGATTTTGTTATCCTCTGCACTTTTGTAGGTTCAGTTAAAAAAAATGGGAACAAATTGTGTGCTTGTGACAAGCTTTTAGTAACAAACTTTACTGTTCTTTGCTAAGTTGTCTATTATGTGTAGACACAACACTGATTCATCCCTTGAATTAGATGAGTTTTTGTGCTTGAATGATTCATTTATCAGTGTTAAGTGGTAAACAAGTAAGTAAAATAAAAAACCCGAAACATTCCTCTGAAAATGGTCAGGTACAAGGACGGGACTGAATCAGCAGCTAACGTCAAGAGAAAAACTAAAAGACTTTTAGAAAATCTGGAGCTCTATTGCTAATAAAAACACTTACAAATTAAAAGAAAGTCTGCGTCTTACAGTACTGTACTAACTTTACAATTTATCAATATAATTTTGACTGATAAACCTTCATGGACAAACAAACACAAGGTCAAATAAGTCAAACTGACTAACTGTTTGCTAAGCCATTACTCTACTGCTAATGTTAGCAAGCACTGCCTGTTAACTGAATCTTCAAGCCTTTAATCCTGCTTCACTTTTTCGTCTTTTTATGTAGAGGGCATCCAACCTAACTAATTTAACATATCATTGACAAACTATTATGTGTGCATAGATTTCTTAGCAACTAGTTGCACATTTGTCCATACAACAGAATTAATATTTAACTTTAGAGTTGTTTTGTGCTTGCTTGTTGAATGTTAATCCAATATTCACTTTCCTTTCGGCTTTAATTCGATTTCCATTTGCTCCTGAGGGAAATATCTGTATTTAAAGATGCTAAAACCCAACTTTATTTGCCAGCTAGTTGCTAACTATGTCTGTCTTTGTTGCTGTGCATGTAGTGGGTTTTTAAGAGCTGGAAATGGGTTTGCTGGGAGTGAACCAAGTAAAAAATGCTTCAGGCTGTTAGAAACTCAACAATTAGCTCCAAGAGGCTAAAATGTTTGGTATAATTGATGGAAGCTGTAGAAACTAGGGGTGATTCTTAGTGGTTTCTTCACTGTTGGCACCATTTTTAACTTTACATATTGTAATGGGTCAATGGTTAACATTAAAGGAATTAATGCAGCTTTGACACATTTGTCTTCCAGATGTAACAAACCCTCCTTTTATTCTGTTTCTTTGAAGTAGTCAAAGCAGTATCTTATGAATATTACAATAAACCTGTTTTCATCACACAAAAAAAGAATTATTTGAGACTGTTTGAACCGTTACTAAATGCATAATGTAGTAATGGCATATTTAAATGTCACTGCTGCAGAGAATTATTTTCACTAAGAGAAAAGAGTCATGATTTACTCCTTCCTCTACAAAGTGAATACCGCTTGCATTAATCATCCCATTATGTTTTTTGGCTGAAATATAAGCAAACGCTGACAGACACTGATTCTCTAGAGGCTGCCTCGGAGCTGGGCCACACTGGCTGTCTTTAACACAAGCCTGTGGTTTTCTCTGGTCCTTTTCAGCAATACTAACTCAGTGGCCCTGTGTGCACTATACTGCAGTTATAACAAACAGAGCAACGGGTCATATCAACTTTGTTCATCTGAAATATACAATACTAAACACAGAAACGTAAATGCGATAACCTTTCATCAGGCACTATAGCCAGTCTATAAAACTATTGATATACAAACTCCGCTCCAGCAGAAGAAGCATATGGATATACATAACTCAGCCAGGCTCATGAGCAAACACACAAAGCAGGCACATATGGCAGGCAGACGCACGTTCCCAGATAACACATGGTCTCACCGTTCAAGGGCCTCTTTGACAAGCTCTTTTGCACTGGAGTGCGTGGTGGCGAGGACGCTTTTATAGTGAGCTCCTTCCAGGATTTCATTTCCAAAGATCTTCAGGATTCCTGGGGCAGTTATCTGATTGGACAGCTCAGATGGGTCTTCTGCAATTAAAGCATCTGCAGAGATCACTGCAGAAAGGGACGGGAGGTTTAATGCTTTACTCAGTTGTGGTTTGGTATTATCGATGAAAGGCCAAACTTTTACATGTGATTACAAAAATTAGTTTTTATTAAAGGAGCTCCATGTTTTATTCTTAACTCTGCTAGAGTAGCTTTGTATGATTCACATTTAGTAAATACTATATTTACTTTTTTTTAACCTCATTCTTGAAGTCAGGTTAAGTCAGGTTTCCTCTGAGTTGCTGCCCATTAAAAAACAAAAGGTTTGAACACAAGGTTGGTGGGGCTTCTGTGCTCAGGGCCAGTTTCGGTATATATACTCTATCTTCACATCATATAGAGCCAAGAGTAGAAGAAAAACTGTCAGAAATTGAGTGGATAGAACAGCCTGAAGCCTGAAAAAGTATAACAGGTCCCCCTTGACGGAGCATTAGTAAAAAAGCATGCAGTAAAACAAGTTTGATGCTAACTGATGCAGTTTAGGCTGGTTCCTCAGTTTCTCTTTAGCTGATTGTCATTCAAAACCATTTTAACCAATTTAAGAATACATATTTGCATTTGAATGCACTTTGTTTTTGTGACTTTCCAAAAATTGAAGGACAATGTAATGAAAAAATATAGTGAAAATTAATGTACAGTAAGTGCAGTGGTTCCCATATAGCACTTTTTTACTCTACGTGAACACTCAAAGCACTATATAATCACACTAGCATTTATTTCTACATCCAAGTGCTTTCTATCTCACATTCTCACTCCAGTGAACATAATGGGAGCAACTCAGGTTCGCTCAGGTTCAGCATCTTGCCCAAGGACACTTTGGCTGGCTAGGAATCAAATTTCCTGCCTTCCGATAGTAGATGACCTGCTCTACATCCTGAGCCACAGCCACTTACTGTACATCAATGACCCGCTGATGAATATTCTTTATAACACAAACTGCACAACTGATGCAGCCAGTTTAACTTAGTGGTATTGTTTGATTTCATCAAAACAATTATTATTAAAATGAAAACAGCAGAGGCAGAGCTACTCTAACTTTTATTTTCTAAACTGGCTCAGCCTGCATGCAAGATTTTGGTATTAATCTAAAGCGCTTGCAAACTAGTGCCAAAATAGCTCTGATGATATCATTTGCACATCATCACTTATCCCAGAGCCACAAGTCATCTGTGCTAAAAACACTAGCTGTAGCATTAGCACCCTTCCAATGACAACAAATCCTGAGTGTAAACATGCAGGGAGAAAGTAAAGTCACTGTGACGTACTGCTTCCCTTCCTGGTGTGGACAGACAATGATGACTTGAGTCCTGCAGTCAGTGCCATGGAGCCTGAGGTGGAGGTGGGGGTGCGGAGAAAGACACCTGAGAGGCGGTGGGTGTTCCGACGAATGCGGCTTTTGCAGGGCTGTCTTATGGCCACGCCCTCAGCAGATCTGCTAGCAGATGAACTTCCAGTGGATGAAGCTGAACTGCTAAATAAAAAAGTAAAAAAAGAGTGTTTGAGAAAATTTTTTGAACACTTACCAGCTGGAGGACTGATACAGCCATCACATCGGTTCAAGACCAAGGAAGACATGTTTGTGTCTTCAATCAATCAGACAATCATCAGCCACAAAAAAGGGGAACCAAAACAAAGATATTAGAAAAAGCAAATCGAATCAAATTGAAGATCCATAAAGTATCATGTCCATTCTTGAAAGCAGCACATATGCTAGGCACATACCGTTCTGACCGTAATGCAGTGCTGTCTGGTTTCCTTCACCATGCTTCTCTAAGCTCTCTTGGGACATGAATGAAATAATCAAGTGTTGCTTTACTTCTGACTGAGCCTCTAAGCTACTTATCATTATGGTTCAAAGGTTCTCTGCAGTTACGCCACCACTTGGAAATAAACGATTTTACATGTCTGATTAATAATCTTAGCACTCCTAGTTAAAGTCTTACATGGCACATAAGCAGTTGCATTAGAGGATAATGAAAGCTCCTTCAAGTTCTCTCAGCTCAAAATGTGGGTTCATTTGTAGAAGAAATACGCAGTGGCATTTTTTTCAGTTTGGTGTTCAGCTTCTGAATCAGGCCAATAGTCTTAAAAAGGAAGAAGAGCACCACTAGCTGAGTTCATCATAGTGTGGTGTGTGTAGTAGTGTGTAACAATACTGCAAGGCTCTAGTTGTACCAAACTTAAGTTCATGTGTCCATGTTGAATTAAAAACCACTTGCCTGAGCTTTTTCAACTTTGAACTGAACTTCAGTGTGACAGTATCATTGTCCATGTATGTGTTAGTGCAGCTTCACTGCTGGCATCTTTATGGTTGTGTTTCTTCAAGGGATAAGTCCCTGTAGAGCAAGGTGAATTTTGCTGAATATCTTTCATTTAAAACCTTGTTTTATTTTATGATGAAATACTTTTGTAATGGTTCTCGTTGTGTATGATACCTATAGTTTGAGTTTCCTGGTCTTAGCTGACAGGTTTGGTACCCAGTGTGGTCTTCTGCTGGTGTAACCCATCTGTTTCAAGATTACATATGTTGTGCACTTGATTAGTGGTTATTATTTCAGTTTGTGGTCTTCTTAGCTCAAAGCAGTCTGACCATTCTCCTCTGAGCTCTGGCATTTTCATTTTCATTTCCACGCCACATCTAAAGTCACTTAAATCATCATTCTTCCCTATTCTCATGATCAGTTTGAAATTCAGTAGGTCACCTTAATTATGGCTAAATGGCTAAATGGAGTTCCTGCAGTGTGACCGTCTGATTAGATATCTGTGTCAATGAGTGGTTGAACAGATGTATGTAAGAAAGTGGACAATGAGCGTAGAATTGATGACTCTGCCTCAAGGTATTGGAGAAGTAAATCTTACAGTAACAGTTTATAGTGCAGCCTGTCAACTGTAATTAAATAATATTTCAATATATTTTATTTGAAATAACAATAGAATTATATTTACATACAAATACTTAAGAAGGTAACAAGTCATATTCTACAGGAAACAAAGAAATAATTATGCGGTAAGTAAATTTAACTTATGTGGTTACATAAGTGTGTATCCGTCATTTTAAGTTCTACATAAGTAATTTTAAGTACTGTGTGATTTCCCTGTACTTTTTAGAGTGTGAGCTGTATTTTAGAGTGGGATAACCTCGCCTAACTTACAGGTATTTTACAGAAAAGGAAACAGAAATGATCCTGTAAGTAATTTAAAGTATGGCCTAACTGAGGTTTGTGCAATTACCTGATGGTTTTGTGGGAAAACAAGTATTCATTAGTTAAAATTACTTACATACTACTTAAATTTACTTAGAGTGTAAATATTTCTTTGCTTCCTAACAAAATCTGACTTGTTGCCCACTTATTCAAGTGCACCTAAGTATTTGTATCTAAATATAATTAATAGTAATTTCAAATAATATACATCAAAATTCCACTTAATTACAGGATGATTGTGCTTTTAGTAGATGGCTATATTATAAAGCATTACCACTCTTACAACTCTAGGTCTATTCGCCATGGATGACTGCAAAACACTACGAAAAAAGTAAGAAGTGGAAAACTGAACTGTGAAATGCTACAGGAGAAGTAGACTGACAAATGCATGTGTGTATGATTTTAAAAATCTATGTAAAAACACGACTGAGCCAAAAATGACCCCATTCAGTCACTTGAAGTTTAAAATTTCCGATCAGCTCCTGTTCACAGTGACTGGGACTAATATTACATGAAATACAAAACATTCAAATCGGAAGAAAGAGACAGAAGTAAACTTGCACTTGGGGATACAAATGTTTTGTCAGGTGAACAATCAACATGGATCATCTGTTTTTGTTACAATTAAAGTCAAGTTCACAGTTCAAATACACAGACAGTCTGTCAGTGTGAACGTGGACCTCATGCTTTGTTATATCCAGTGGCTTAGGGGATCGCAAGTTCCAGGACACATCAGGATTGAATACATAACAGCATACAACAACAGTCAGACAGCATGCCTAACAATACAATCAAATGAGAGGAAGCATGAAGACAGAAGTAAAGGTGCACCGAGGCAGACAAAAGTTTGTCAGGTGAACAACTTGTTAATTAAAGTGCATATGAACACAATTTGGCACGAATACGCATTTGTTAGCACGTGTTTCATACTCACTGCTGAGAGCCATCACTGGCCTTCCTCCCCAGCCTGACAAACCGTCTCTTTGGGAGAGCTGCAGGTAAGTTCGGGGGTCTTGGTGGTAGAGAGCGCAGCTCCTCAGAGGAATCTTTAATCCGACTCATTCCTGTCTGATCCACCTGGTGCTACGTTAAAGTGGTTTTATTCTAAATTACCAGAGAGGGTTATTCTCGTGCTCGACTGGAGAACAGCCGGTGATGCCTTGCATCATTCCTGACATGTTCTATTCAGGAACCGAGGCGCAAATTCATCCAGCTGCTGCTTCATTTTCCGGAATAAGCGCTGCAGATGTTTCCAACCCTCATCCAGCTGTTGACGGACTGCTCAGTCTAACAACAGCGACGAAGCTTCTCCAGTTACAACTTCATCTCTTAACTGTCTCTGGGACGCTGACACGTGATTGAAATATATCTTACTGATGTCATTCCAGGGAGCGGACACATCTGATGAACACTGCTGACATTATGACGTATCCTGTCCGCTTCCAAAGGAAGCAGCCTGTTTCAAATTCATAACGAACCCGCTCTCCAGATGTGTTTCGACAGCGCAACTGCCTGAAAGTGCCAAGGGTGCACACACCCGCCCACCCGCACTGAAACTTTCAAAATAAAACCTTACTGAAGAACTCGTCTGACCTTTTAAATCCCAGCTTTCACAGCATTGCACCGCTTTTCTTGCTGTGGAAGATGTGCTAAGTTCACGTCTGTGCTTGAAGCAGACAGAGGAACTCGAGCAGTGAGTGAATCCAAGATTTCTGTGTCCATCACTCCATCTTCTGGCTGAAAGCAGATCACAGTAGGATTTTTTTTTTAAATTATTATTAATGTAGGCTTCACTATCGAACCTTGTGGCAGATTTCTGCCCCATTGAAACCCATTATAAACGCTATTTTTCATACCACCATTATTTTAACAACGGTTAATGTGATTTTCTCAGTTATGGTGCCATTTTGGAGTCCGGGCCTTAAAATTGTAATTTTTTCATTTGTCCACCAGGTGACGCCATTTTTTCATATTTCAAGCAATGAACGAACTTCAGCCAAAATTACAGATTTTGAGCGTGTCGTTCTGCAACAAAAAGTGAAAAAAATTGGTGTTTGTGTGTCACTATCAGTGTTGAATAATGATGTTGGATAATAGTAATTGTGCGTTTTAAAAAAATATAAAGGCCTTTATGTCTAAAAAAGGAAAAAAAGACACACAAACACACTTTTTCTTTCAAAAGTATTTTATCTCAGACGGCCACACTGCAATATAAACAAATTAAATAAAAGCAAGGACCAAAACCAAATTAGAGTTTATTTTCCCTTCAAATACAATTTTTTAAAACTGCTGCGGTTAAATCACCTATGACCCGGAAGTAGTCACTGATGTAAAGCCATTTTGTGCTATGTAAACAAACCCTGGAACAGATGCATGGAAGAGGGACGCGTTTTTTTTTGTTTTTTTTTTTTATCTCCAACGGTCACAAATCGGGTAGTGACACAACTATCTGCAAATTGTGAGCGAAGAGGAGATCCAAGGGAACAGTCACAGTAGAATTTCGAAAACCTTACGGACAATAACGAGGCTGGCCACCGTTCGACCTGTGCGCGCCGAGAACGGAGGCGAAGTCTCGGAATAAACACCCCGCTTCAGTCGGGAGTACGAAAAGTGCTGATGTTTTCGTGAAAAGTGAAAAGTAAGTATTGTTACATTACCATTTAGTTTGAAGGTTACAACAGAAAATTATATTTTTAAATGTTACGATAGCCGTGATGTCCTTCCGATCTTTTTTGTTTACTATGCACCTTTGTGGTATTTGTTTACTTATGTTTTTCTCCAAAATCCTCTAGTTTTATTGTCTACGACAGCAGATCACTTCTAAACGTTGGTGATAAGGTTGCGCATGTATTCTTGGACACTTTGAAACCCGACCCAGCCTGACCGGCTGCCCGTCTATTGTTGTCCCCACGGCGCGGGCGCCCAGCGCGGGCCAGGCCGCTACTCAACGCGGCCGCATAACAGAGAAGCGCCATCCGGGGGAAAGCGCAAGGAACCTTTTTGATACATTTCACTGCGTGTTGTACTTGTGTAACTATGCATGTGACAAAAAAAAGAATCTTGAATCTTACTATTCACATGTGCTATGTCGTGCCAAATTAGACGGCACACGCTGGTTTGGGATGCGCGAAGAAGTGTCTTTGTTTAGCAAGAAGCAAAAAGAGTGAAAAATTAGTATCGTTACATTCAGTTTGAGGGCTACGACAAAAAATATATATTTGTTTTCACGTGGTATCGGACGTGTCGTGCTGGGGACACTGACACAAAGACCCAAACCCCATCTCCTGGCAGCGGGCAAAGGTGCTGCTGGTGACGGCCGCTGGAGCTGTTCGGGACGCCCCCCGGACACACAACTTTCTCCGATTCCAAGTAACATAAATGTTCATGTTCATCCTTCTAAAATAAATGTTTTTCTGGTTCAAAGTGATCTTGTATTGTTATTTAGACATTTTTTTTATTTTATTTTAGAACAAAACAAGGTAATAAGCATTTGGTGTAAGCAAAAAATGATAAACCTGATATGGCACATATGACATTTAGTGTGCTTCTGCAAAAAAATAGTATTTGATCAAAATGAATGTTGGTGCCAATGTTTGGACAATCTAAAGGCCTAATTATAATAACAATCAAATATTAATTCAAATCTATTTTATGAAAAATATTTACGTTTTTAGTTTTATTCTGTTAAAAAAACCAGTGCGCTCATGTACCCAAACTGGTATTTAAAGAGTTAAAACAATGAAAATATAATTAAAACTTGATATGGATATTTTAAGAAGAAGTAGTTTTAAAAGACTGACTAATTTAAAGTGGAAAAAAATATTGATATATAACATTTTTAGAGCAGTTTTTGGTACGGGATGATTTTTGCTCCCGAGGGCAACGAAAGGATGGATTTTTTAAAATGTGCTCCTGCACAAAAAATAATAATGGATCAAAATGAATGTTGGTGCCAATCTTTGGACCATCTAAAGGCCTAATTATAATAACAATGAAATATTCAAATGTATTTTATGGAAAATATTAATTATTATTTTTTTTTTCTGTTAAAAAACAGGGCGCTCATGTACCCAAACTGGGATTTAAAGGGTTAAAACAATGAAAATATAATTAAAACTTGATATGGATATTTTAAGAAGAAGTAGTTTTAAAAGACTGACTAATTTAAAGTGGAAAAAAATATTGATATATAACATTTTAGAGCACTTTTTGGTACGGGATGATTTTTGCTCCCGAGGGCAACGAAAGGATGGGATTTTGAGGTTCACCAAAGGGTTAAATCTACTAGATTCTAGCTTTGCAATGATTTACCTTTCAAATTAGGCCTTATTTATCTAATACAGGTCCCTGGTTGTTATTGAGGACCCCTCAATACCAACTAGTTTTGGACTGACTCAGTCAGTCATCATCAGAGGTCCATGTGTGACAAGAAATGTTATAATGCTTTTATTCAATGTTCTCAGTAAAAATATGCTAACGTATAAAACCAATGTGTAAAATTAGCTGATTGCCCTGAATGCTGTCATTTAGGTTGCTGGGTAGAAGACATTTCTTGCTATCACTGGCAAACTCACATCAGAGTGTATCACATGTGTTTTGTAGTTTCATGTGATTCCAATTTCGTATCAAAATATAAACAAATAAGAGGTGACTCAAGACTTTTGCACAATATTGTAACTGAGATTTAGTTATTCAGCCCATTACCCATAATGAGAAAAGAAAGTAGCTACACAACAAATAAGATCCACTCCATACAAAATTTCACTAGTGGATGTAAGAGCTAATACAAAATTACACTAGAATGATAAGATGCAAGCTTAAAGTTGCTTTTTATGTTTTTCCATTCGTCCGTCAGAAAGTCCACCAGCAGCTGTTTTGTTTGAAGAGTTCCAAGAGCAACACCACGTGATCGTCGATTAGAGACATGACCACTAGATGGTGCACTGTGCGTTACAAATAACCGAGTGTAACACCCTGAACAGAAGCTCTGCTTGTACACTGACATTGTTTATAAGGGATTCAAGAACTTGAAAACCTTACATGAAATTATTATATATAATTTCATGTGTATATATATATATATATATATATATATATATATATTCTAAACCCTGTATAGTAGTTATTTAATTCACGTTTGCTTATTTTGTTCAATTCACAAAGGCCACTTTTCTCTAACTCATTAATTCACTTTAAACAAAAAAACATCAAACACCCGCTGGTGAGCTGAAGAGCACTCCCTCATGGTTTGCGTGGAAAGATAAATGGGCGGAGCTGTTCTGTATAGCCCCTCTTGAATAACATGACACTTCTGATACATGAATCTTGTAACAGCTCCTGTAGTGTAAACACTACGCAGGGCTTACCCCGCATGTCACTGCAAGTTCACACCGTGCAGGTTCTCTCTCGTGTGGACTCGTTTACTTGCACTTCACTGGATAGGCTATCCATCTTATCGTGAGCAGGAAAGAGTCCGCCTGTAGGCCAAGGTCAGGCCTTCTCAGTACATAGGAAGAGAACAGAAGGGCTTAAGATCTAGTAATCAGATCCCCGGCTGGAGAAGGAGGAGTGACACCTGCAAGCAGGAGACTTAAGAAAGCTTTACAGCCCATACCTCACAAACTTACCTAACAGTAGTTAAGTCAGTGCTGCTGTTTGCAGAAAATTAAAAATGCCTTTACTACACACAAATCTGCCTTTCTTTCACTATCTCCAAAACAGAAAACAACACATCTGCTGTGCTATGAGCCAAAATAAAGCAGAGCTCTGTGCTTATGTTGACTCTGACGTCTATAATTTGACCAGAACTGACCTGCTGGAAATACACTGCATGACTCTGGTATTTTAATCAGTTTTGACAAAAACATTAGCTTACACAGCTTAATCAGAGGTGCCACTAGCAGAATTCATATATCACTGAGTGGAAAAAAACTAAACTGAAGTTGGCTGTGTTGGTTCGTGGAACATCTGTTGTGGTGTGCACATTTAAACACGGGATCCAAAGGGCTGAGACAATTAAGGATAATTTGGTGGACAAAAAGGGTGGATGGATTGACATCTAGTTGTTTTTCTATAAAAGTTGCAAAAATTTTAAATTAAAGATTTTAATTTATTACAGTGTGGAGTTACATATACTCCTGGGTGTGTTCAACAGATTGACAGGTGACAGGAATTGATGTATGCTGGTGGTTTTAACAGAGAACTTCACAGCTCAGTATCTCAGCATGACCAAACACTACAAATTTTAAACAAGAGACTCGTGTGACTTTTTCCATCATAGTGGTACATTTTCATGCTGCAGTATTTTGTTTTGTTGTTTTTACCTTTCTTTACTTTTTTTTTTTACAGTGTAAGAAAAAACTCTTGTTGTAAAGACAGTTGGTAGTAATGAACACTGTTTAAAAAAAACAAACAACTTTCAGCCATAAGTAGCTTTTTTAAAGCCACGCTGAAATGACGTTGAGTGGGTTGCCATGACAACACCAGAAGCTGGTATGTGAAATCGTCATTTTGATTTCTACTTATTTTCTTTTTGTTTATTTTATATTTGTGTACACTTATAGTGAAACACCACAAGATAATTTACAAGTTTATTGATGCATTTCTTTAAATAAAATGTTTCTGATAAAATTGTTGACGAACAGTCCCCGCCTCCGTGAGTCACAGGAACCGGAAGTTGTGAGCGGGAGAGACAGAACGATAACACTGCAGACAACAGTAGAATTATGCGCATTAACTTTGCTAAGTACTTACGTACTCTGTTAAAGGCTACACGTTTCTGAGATGGATGTCATATGTAAAATTGAAATGATTTTATTTGTCTCTGTTTTTCACGATGCTTCAGCATTGTGAGAGGAAAATAAACTGAATTGCGGACGTTAGTATGAAGCGTGTTGTTTTTGACCAGAGTAGATACACTAGCAGTGTTTGATTCTGAGGTTAATTCTTAAGGCACAGAGGTGCATCTATTTTTATGTGGCGAACCAAATGTTGGCGTGGAGTGGATATTCTGGAGCAAAATCTAGGCTCTGATTGTTCACACACAGCAACACTGAGCAGCAGAGGAAATATTCAGGCATGCTCAGTAGCTGTACTTCTGTAAGGAGCCTGCTTTTTTGGCACTTATTTGGGACGTATTTGTTAAAGCTTTGATTCCTGTAAATAAGATAATAACTGCAATATTCTTTAAAAGTATTTTGACTTTCACTTTCCTTTCTTTGACTTGGCTCAGAATGCAGAAATCCGCAAATGAGCAGAGTGTAACTGCACAGAAGGGACGTTCAATTCATTTTTGTGTAGCTAACGCTGAATCACACCAGCAGTTGCTTCAAGCCGCTACGTACTTTAGGGTAAAGAGTATACTTGAGAAAATTCCAGCAATCAGTTGGCCCCTTATGAGCAAGCACTTTGTTAGGGTAAGAAGGAAAAACTCCCTTTTTACAGGAATAAACGTCAGGCAGAACCAGGCTCGGGGATGGGCATTCATCTGCTATGACTGTTCGGGGAGTGAGGGGAAAGAGAAAAGAAGAAAGCAAGAGCAAAGAGAGAGAAGGCAGAAATGTAACATTCTGTACTGATACAGAAACCACATGGCAGTGGTATTGAAACCACATCAGAGTACCACAGGAGCACCCACAGCAGTGTGAGCCTATAGTTGCATAACTAAGGGATGATTCAGGGATACCCAATTCAGCCAAAGCTGTATCAGACTGTTAGGTACAAGTATGCACTGTGCACATAATTTAACTGATGCTGAACCACTCTTGATATACAGTACATGCATTAATGCAATCAGACGGACAAACTGATAAATAATGTGGTACGCTTCAGATCATGAACCATTTCTCTGGCCTTTTTTGTGTGTGTGTAATCAGTGCTTTGCAGCTTGTTCTAAATCCTCAGGAAGTATCTGTGGAGTTGGACAATGAAGCAATCACGCTTCAAACGAGTTTTATAAGAGAACATTTGAAGACATTATGTCTCAGGTGGTTTATACAGAGCTTGACATGTTTGCCAATAGCTGCATGCTCCATCACAGGGCCATACATAGGTAAAGCTGAAACACTTTTCGAGATTGTCTACCTTTCAGTTCATTTAATTTCAGTTGTTTTATAGGAGGAACAACAACAGGAAGAACATCCTTTTAACAAGAAGGCCTTCAACAGAACCAGGCTTAGGAAAGTACAGCCATGTGCCATATCCGGTTGGAGATCAGAAGAAATGTGAGAATGACAGAATACTAGGACTCACTGATTTGACTTGGCCCATACATGCGCTTAAGGTCACAATACCTCAAACAGAGTTTATCTGTAGGACAGGAAAATGTATCTTATAATAACCTTTTAAGCATGTTGAACCAGTCCAAGAGGAAGTATAAGAGGTTTACGAGGTGGAAGGAAGATTTAAGGACTTTTATTTAAATACCTTTCCAGTCATACAGGTTTGAAGATATATTTGTTAGGTTTGGTCCTACTGTATGTTCTCTTTAAGTGTATGTGTCCTTATGTAACCAAGCATCACCGTCACAGAGCTGTGCCCTCCAGCACACATCCGTTTTCTGAAATACACCATTACTTGAGGCTGCTTTTAAAAACAAGTGTTTATTTACCATTCATCAATTTCACATACAGTGCACTAAAAGGACTTAAATATTTTTTTAAACATCTCGGAGAGCTTGTTTTGTGTGGATTTAGGTTGTCTTCACTCTCTTCATCTAATAGCCTGATGTTGACATCAGAGCTCTGTGTGGGCCATACCATCTGTTGCAGGATAAGATTTTTATGACTCTTGCTGCATGTTTTCTAGTGGTTGTCATGCTGCAGAATGAATGCGGGACCAGTCTGGAGCACTTCACAATATGATCTCAGTGAAGATAATGTGAGCAACCCAAGCCCTCTTATCCTGGCCACAAAAAAATCTAAGTCAAAACCTTTTTTTTTTTTTAAACCATAACTACAAACTGTTATCGCGTGTAAACCCTAATGATCTGACTCGGAAGCTAAGCATTATTCAATACTGTCGAATCATGTTGACCGTGCACGGTAAAAGTGAGACAGGGAGCAGCAAAAGGGGTGGAGCTCCGCAATATGTCCAACCTTTTACTGTCACTAAAACCTCCAGCGAACTACTTCTTGAGCTGACTCTGGATGACTTCTCTCGTGGCAGTGCGGAAGTACCAGAGCAGTAACTGCGCGAGTCGGTCCACGCCGTGAAGAGAGAGGGGAGCGCGATACAGACACCCGAACCAACTCTGCTACACTCGTATGTATGGCATGTGACGGTTAGAGGGCGTCCAGTTACGAGAAGGAACAGGAAAGCAGGTCGTTTGGCTACAAAGAGCTCGACCTGTAGAAGGTGCACGCAGAGCTCTCCGGTGGTTCCCCGCCTCCCGCTGTGACCGAGATGGAGCGGTTGTGCGGACCAAAGCTTCCCTTCTGGGTGAGTACCCTTCCCCTTCTGCGCTCGGTGGTTTGTCATGAACAGCGGGGTATACTGCAGAATACTCCACTACCCCGGTGTATAGTTCGTTCACTACCAGGTGGTTTTGAACAGTGTTATGTCACCGGCTGCTCTTGTTTTCTTTCCGTCGCAGCTGTCTATAAATAAGCTTTTTCCCACCTAATAGCATTTACCGGGTTAATAAGCTCACAGTTAATGACACGGCGAACTGCGTGTTTTCGGTTTAGAGAAGTCGGTCACTAGTGCAAAAGAACACCTCATTGGATAAGTACCTGTCAACTTCTGTTTAATGGCTCTTGCGGCACTCCTTAGACATGTCGGGGTCTTTAAACTTCTCTAACAGTCCATAAACAGTAGCAAGATGATCGAATGGGCAAGAGCTACTAAATAGCTTGCTACATTAGCCTCACTTGGAATAAAGGAGGGATAAACTCACAGTTAAGCATCAGCACTAATCATTTTCCCACTGGGAATATTTTGGTGACTCTGTTTTTTCCCCTTCTGCTGTTGATGATGCGACACTGAGGAATTGAGGAAATGGTTGATTTCCACCGTCTACACTGACAGTACACTGTTTATAATGTCTTTATACCCAATAATTCTCAGCATCATCAGCTTAACTTCAGATTCTCCTCTGCTACACTTGATGTAACCTAACTCTGATCATGGAACCACAGCTGCTGCGCACCAGTCACGCACTGATCCATCACAGTACAGCAAACTAACCTGTTTATCCTGTACAAAAGAGTATTTCTGCGCACAGTTTGTTCCAGTGTTGTGCCAAAAAAAATAAAAAATAGAAACACTGGCTCACTTTAACCTCTGACTATGGCACACAGTGTTTTTGCATCTTTCATATCTGTTTTTTATGCCACATCCCTTGGTGATCAACACATGAACAGGATTGCCTTTCATGTGTTACGGTTCAGGCTTAAATCGGTTTAATGTTTGAAGGCCTGCAGTGACATGACAAAATAACTCCCCTCAAATTAAACCAAAAGTATTGAGTCTTGTTTTGAAAATCTGATTATTAGTATTTGTACTTTGTTACTTCCCACCTCTGTGAGAATGCAAACACCGCCTACAGAGTGTCATCATTTAGCTTTGACTACTATGACTGTCTCTGTTTGGGGAAGTCTGTTTTAAAGAAGTGACATTGCGGCAAATGAGTATTTCCCAGGGTGGGTGACGGTAAGAGAGTTGAAAGTGTATATGCTGCTCTCATGGAGGTTACAATGGTCACTTCACTGCAGAATGCAGATTCCAAAATGACCACATTGCAAGGTAACCGACAGCCACGCTCAGTCACTGACACTAGATTTGCCTGGATGCTTTTTGTCCACATGTACTTCATAGTTATGGCCTGCCTGGCTTCCTGTGGTTGAAAGACCATTTACAATGTGCTGTTTTAATTTGAATATTTTGCAGCCATATTGTAAAGCATTAAATGAATAGCTTCTTAAGGCTTTAATTTCATGGTTTAGCCACAAATTGTGTATTGATGACCAACAGTTGCGCATATAAACATCGATCTGACCCATTCAGATAAAAATGATTCTTTTTGTTTGTTCGTTTGTTTGCTTTTGGAGGGGTTGTCTGGCTGTTTAGTATGGATGTGTGCCAGCAACTGCTAAACAGCACAAAACGAAGAAGCTTGTTAACCAGCAGGTGCTGGACTGGTGAATCAAGTCAGGTGTAGTTACACTAGATGCGATATACACACAGAGGAAGCTAGAGAAAGCCAAAGATGACCACAGACCAAAGATAATGAAAACTAATTTTAAAAAGAATAAAATCCAGAATTTTTAAATCTCACACAATGAGCTCCAAGTGAATATCAAATATCAAATTTTGGCTTGAAACGGCCATTCTCAGCGTTTAGCACCTGATTGCTTCGTGATATTACTCAGCTATAATATCACGAAGCATGGATACTGCAAAATATTCAAAGTTAAGCGACCTTACAAAAAGAAAAGTTAGCCTTTATTTGTGTTAAAGCTTTAAATCTGAGTTTGGTGTGGTTCACTGAGACTGAACTAGTTAGTGATTGTACAGTATTAGTCAATAAGTGTCTTCAGTTGTAAAATATTTTCTCTTTTTTTAATCAGTTGTTGATAGGAAGCTCTTATTTAGCACCTGAATGTACAAAGACACAGATTATTTGGCTTTATTTAAATTTTTCTGTGGGATCTTTTGAAGTTTAGGAAGGTTTTATCACAAAAGAAACCAGAATCTGAACCAAACTGTGCTGCTGACCTGCATCTGGTTGGATCTCACATTAAGTGCCGGCTTGCTCTTGAGGCGTATTTGCCTATCCTATTTGCTGCTGTCCGCTTTAAACAGACCGATGGCAGTTGTAATCCCCTTGCACAGTGCAAGTCAGGTTAACTACTAAAGCCCCCATTCACATATAAAGCGATTCGCTTGTAGATGTGCTCCTGTAGGCAGCCTTATAATTTGTCACCATGTGGGATCCTTCCATTCCACCGATGGTCATTTCAATCATTCACTTTAAAGTTGGTAACAGTTCACCAGTTATTACTAAAGGTTATTTTGCCTGTCGTCACTCCAAGTCATCGAACGTCATTGTCGTCCATGGTCACTAGTTGTCCCTTTAATTTCCTGAGTGTATGCCCCTTAGCACATGGGAGAGGGCTTTATTTGTTCCCTCACTGTTTGCAAAAGGTGTAGTGTGCACCTTTCCCCTTTAAATGATTGCTCAAACATGGCTGTAGTAAAATCAGCGTTTGCACTGCTCATTTCCTTGTCGGGTGATTTATGAATTAGCCTTTGTGTGAATGAGCGTGTACACAGCATTTATAAAAGGGGTTTTTGAAGTACTATGCAGGGGAATCTTTTGCTCTGAAACCTCACACTGACAAGATTTGGATGGTAAAACAGCTGGCTTTGATGTTTGGTTCTGACCTGTTTACTTCTATCATAAAGCATATAAGAGTTTATAGACAAGCCGCCCCCGTATTTAACATTTGTGTCAGTGTGACACTGGGTAGGCTGTCTGTAATGCTGTTACCTCTGTGGTAAATCAGCGTGAAGCCACATTAGGGAAAATGTGCCCTGTGTTCTGTGGTGAGTTTTAATTTTGTGACTCTGGTTTCTGAATATTTATAAAGACAAAAAAAGGTTGTGTTTAATAAAAGGGCTACAATCCCACTTTTTGATAATGCCATATGGGTTTCTAAATGAGTCATTTAGTGTATAATATTAAATAATCATCAAAATAGAAAGTTTTAACAGTTTCAAAGTGTAAAGAAAAATGCAGCTATTTCCCCATTTTAAAAAAGGCCCAGAAAATGATTGTTGACTGAAACAATTAAATAGTTATTGGAGCGGTTGCAGACTGTGAAATACCAATGATTTGATATCAACCAGGAAAGCCGATGTCAACCAATACAGATATCGGCTAATACCAATGTTGAGCCAATGTTTGAAATACTGTCATGTGACATAGGTGGTTCCAGTCTTATTGGTTTGGCTTTGCAGTGACCGAGCAGTACAAAAAGGCTCAAAAGACATGCAAATCGTTTTGCACATGCCAGCCCTGCGCACCATCTGCCAGAACTGTCTCCATAAAATCATCTGACAGCTGCTTTTTGGGGCTTCCCCACATAATCTTCCTTTATGGATCAAGTTCTCATTAGATTGCAAATTTTAGTTCTTCTGAGCTTTTTAAAGACTTCCCTGTTGGTTTCAAAGTTGATGTTAAAAGTTCAGTCTCAGCACTGGACTCAGCAGTTTGCTACCACCTGCAAATCTTCATTATCAACTTGCTGTGAAGAGTGTCATACGAAATAAAAAATGAAAATCACGTCTTTTTTTATAAAGGGAGAAATGTTTTATATAGATGTATTTTACATGAAAATTCTAAACACTTTGATGAATATAATGTGTTACATACTGTTTTGATAACCTCCCTTGTACCCTTGTACAAAGTCTGTGTCTATCATTGTGAGAATACAGCTGCTAACTGTCGAGTTCTGTCTAGTTGTGCGCTGCCTCTTCATGCGCGACCCTGGCCTAAACACTTAAACCAAATGGAGTATTTCTGGAAGCAGGAGCCCCTCTGACACAGACTGTCTCCTTATTTGTACTAGAATAGAGAAAGGAGGACTGCAGAATGTTCCTGAACTTTTCCCAACAGTGTTTGAAGTTTGAATGTGGAAAATGCTTTTTGGGTACACATAAAAAAGAAATATAGATAATAACTGTATGTTTCTGTTTAAAGTAAAATAGATGCATTCCAGTATTTACTATATTGGCTGCTAATAAGAAAAAAGCTTTTGAACTGATTACTTGAAAGATAATTGGAATTGAACACATTGATTAGAAAATGTCCATTAAGCCATTTAAGCTATTTATTAAAAGCCAGCGTTGGGAGTGACCATGAGGGGCAGGATTGTAAATGAGGACATCAGAGGGACGGCTCAGGATGAGCAGACTGGGGACAAACTTTGAAAGCGAGGTTGAGATGAAGGAGCTGCTAGACTGGAAAAGAGGAAGAGGACAGAAAGATTCATGGATATAGCAAAGGAGGACACGAGGAGGGTTAGTGTGATGGAGGAGGATGCTAAGGGTAGGGTTAGATGGTGGCAGATGATCTGCTAAAGGATACGGTAGCACGGTGGTGGATGGTGGATGGTGAATTTCCAGAGAAGCAGCTGAATTAATTTCAGCGACCACCACAACAATGACCTACCAGACGGCCCAAGTAAAGGGTACAGTGTGTGTGTGTGTGTGTGTGTGAGAAACTCTGCAGTTTCCCCGAGTTCAAAGTATATTTAAATAAATGAAAATGCCAGAACATGTTCAGCAGTGGCAACAATAACTGATTAAGTGTGAAGAACTTTTCTGCCTCACAGCACTTTATTAAAACCTCTGTCAGTTTTATTAAAGTATGCATCAAAGCTGAGGTTGGGCAGGTTTAAATGTGCATGTAAAGGTTATTACACTAATGTCACCCTGATGTGTATTCGGCCAGAATGAAGAAATGCTCACTTATTGTAACCCATACTCATACAGGAGGGCGTAGCACAGTCAGACAGAATGCATGGTATGCAGCGCACACATTATCAGACTGATCCAAAGCCTATTTATCAGCAGCCTTATATACCAACAATTCAAACTGTCGGCAGCAGCTTGGATTACAGTTGAGTGCCGTGGGGAAGATCAGCCGTGCAGGAGGAGCTGAGCGTCGTCTTCTCAAAGACTTTAAAGTGTAGTGTAAGCTGTTGTGTAAGGCTGGAATAGTTTGTCTCATGTGCTGCTCTTAGGCAGAGGTTGGATACTACGTGGCTGAAGCTGAATTGAAATCGAAAAAGAGGAAGTTCTTGTATTGGAAAAGCATTTGGTGGGAAAGTTGGTATTAAACTGTAGACGTCGAATGCGTAGCGGTTTTTGAGCTTTTAAACCCTTGTCACACGCTGCAGGGAAGTGAGAGTACTGATGAGGTGATGAGTCTGCAGATGTGCTTAGTGCATTCAGCGTGTCTTGACAAGACAAACTTACTGTGCACATTTGTTCTTCATTCATTTTTACATTATTTATTCTTCATTATCCATAAAAGTAAAGTATTGGCCTTTATGCTTTCTATCCTCCATCTCATTTGGCAGCCTTTTATAGCTATATCGCAGCTGAGAACTGACCATCTTAACAGTAGTAACCAACAGTTTAAAATGACATCCTATTAATATTTAATCACCCTATAACTGCAATCTTTAGATCAGCCTGCAATCCCTTCAGGTCTGCTGTGCAGATCTGTCTGCCACCAGTTGCACAGACAAAAGAAAGACTTCTGTTTTACCTCATAGCTTGTTGTTGACGTTGGTGTGACTGCTCCAGGTTAGGAAGCCTCAGGACGAAAGAGTTTAAGTATCTCAGCCACAGTGGACTGGGAGATTGACAGATTGTGGTGAGGGTGAAAGTGAAAGTGAATCTGTTGGTTTATTGTATGAGATCGCCCACTCTTTAAAGGGTGGGTGGCCTCTCCTTTAAAGATAGCGTGAAGCACTCGGTCATTCAGGAGAGGCTGAGAGTGGAGCTCTGGGCATCTGTTTAGACTGCTGTCCCAGTGACATGGACCCAGATAAGCGGTAGAGGTTGGATGGTTGGATGGACGTAGCCCTGTGGTAACACATGAGGGCCTTCTAGCTATATTGCCAAAGTCTATGTGACAGCACATTTGTGCCTTTTTACTTTTGGATTAGTCTGAGGAAATATGTTATCCTTAGTCGATTTGCTCCAAACTAATCATCCCTCCTCAAGTAGTTGCTGTACAATAGAAATTGATCTAAACTTTGTGACCGTGGTGCCCAATGGAGTGGAAGTTGCTTGTTGCTATTTGAAGTCTGATTTTTTTTTTTAAATTCCTTAAAAACAAATTCTGCTTTTTTGTTGTAGGAAAAAAAAAAGTAGTTACATGTGTATTATGAGTTCCGGTATTTTAATGTCAGTTTATATCTGTCCACTCTGGCATGGAGAAGTAATGATGCCCTAGGAAAAATTCCCCCGATGCAGTGTCTACTTCCTGAACCGAGAGACTGCTAAGTCAGCAAAAGCTGGTAATCGAGACAGTTGTGACATGTTTTGATTAACAGCTCTGAATGAGTAAGGGAGGTTACAGGCTCATGATACCATGTTTTAATAAATGTGGTTCTCTGCGTGAACCCATAACGTTGTGGGTTTAAAGTGTAACAGCATTCTTTCTGCAGTTCAGACTTTTTCATGTTTTCAGTTTTCTCTCAGCCGGCTGGTCCGATTTACCTTTCCTCTACGGTTTGCTGTATCTTCTTTAAGGCCTTTTGCCCCCCAAGTTATGCAACAGATCTGTAAAGTATCATCTTTTATCTGCTCCAAATATGAAAATCTATACTGTAGTCTGCATTTAAGTTATTTCAGCAATGCCCACTATACAGACCAAAGATCCATGGGTAAAATGCTAATGTTTTCCATGCGTCGGTGTAAGCAAACACAGCCAGCAGCAGTTCCTGTCCCCCTGCAGTCTTTACTGTTGTCAGCCTCCCATTCATACCGCTGGACAGCTTTTCAGTGTAACATAGAACAGATGGAGAGCCTGTTGATTTTCTCAAACCTCTAGATACACTAGAAAGCATAAGCCTGACTAAACTGTGTTGGTTGATGGTAATTCAAGTACAAGTACAAGTTAATACAATTCCCCTGCACAACAGTTGCAGTGTCTCAGTACCGAGTAATTCCCTTGCTATGGCTTTCAGTACTCTGGTGTATTGTATTAAACCACATGTAATTAAAGTATGAACCTAGAGCCACAACATTATATTTACAGTCATTAGCAACAAAATGAGGTTAGTAAAACAGGCCTAATGCATTTTGTCTCCCCAAGGCAAAGTGTACCAAGCTGTGTTCATACACATCTGAAGTGCAGTTTCATAACCACAGGAAAACATGCAAAGTGCTTGATCAGAATTACCACCACATCAAAATGGGCCTAATGCATTTAAAACTCACCGGTTACCATTTGGTAACTCATTTTTTTCATACTCATACAGTATGAAAACTAAACTGAAATAAGCCAGGCTGTCTATTTCCTTAAGTCCAGTCTTTGTGCTAAGCTATGCAAACGACAGTTTTACAGGTACAGATGTCCGAGATTTCCATAAGGAGATGAGCATGCACCACTTTGCTGATAAAAAGCAGTCTAAGGATTAAAATTCATTGTAAAATTGAAGGCTGGATCTTAAACGCATGTGGTTGTGTAAGAAAGTTAGATTGTGCCAAAACAAATCATATGATTGCATTGCTTTGGGCATGTCGCTACAGGTACTTAGAAGACGAGTGTGCCAGATGCTTAATCCTTTTTTTGCCGTAGATAATTGTATTCTGTGTATCACTGTAAGTTATCTGATCAGGCTTGTTGATAATTTTATGCTTCTGAAAATCAAATGAACACTAAACCATAAACCAAAACACTGCATGTATATAGTAAATGTTGAATAAGCTTGAGATTCACCATTTTCATAAATGTGTTCAAATGATGTCATTGGTTAAAAAAATACACATGGGGAAAATGGAAAAACATCTGGGAATGTGGCGTTAGGAAGTAGGCATATTCAGTTATTTGCTACTAGCATAACATGTACTGTAAGCAACAGGATTAAAAAGGATGAATTAAAAAAATTGGACACCACCTGTGGCTCTGCTCCATTACTTCTTAAGCTGTTCAGCATTCCACTCTTAGAACAGTGTTTTATTGAATAAACTGCCTTAACAGCTCAGTGATAGCACTTTATAATCACCATCGTCATTATTAAATGGTGAACTGTTAGCTCATTTAGCTTTAGTTAATAGTTTTGACTGTTAACAGTTTCAGTGGATGATTTAAAAGAACAAATACTTTACCTAAATAATATTTATAGATGTTCTTATGTTTTTAAGTATGCAAAAGGCAGGTGGGATGCTAGTGGAAAAATCACAAGACTCCAAACCTAGAGATGGTGGTCTGTGTCCTGCTTTTTCTTTCCTTTTTCCATATTCATTTTGCTATTTGCTTGCGTTTATCTTCAGTTGATGTGTTGATCAAAGGTCCTACAAACCTTTGATATTAAATCTCTGGACACCTGAATGAGCGAAAGGTGCGTTAATTAAAAGAAAACAAAAAACTGTTAGATCGTAAATGGTTACAGAAAATTAAATAGTAACGGAATTCTATTTTTTAAGTATGTATTTCGCTTTAGTAAAGTAATGGCAGTTAACTCACTTTTGGTGAGAAGTTACCTTGAAGTTAGTTTTATCTATTGTAAGTTTAAGATCCTGTAATATTAGACATCATGAGAATGAGCTTAAGTTTGCTAATCAACAATAAAAGCTTTATTACAAAATTAGAGTTTGTGTTAATGATCACAAAGTCAGAATGTAGTATGTAACGTGTGTATGATATATAAATCGGGGATTAAAGTAGTTTGGTAAGAGCCAGAACTATCCATAGGTTGTGTTCATGATTCCACAGCGCTCATGTTCAGTTAAGCTGATGATGTCGATTCACTGACTGAACACACAGTAGCTTTATACTGTCTTGGGATGGGAAATTCGACATGATGGCTTGTGTAACATCTGCTTGTATTTTGTTAAGTTCTAATGATTAAATCCACAAAGAGCAGCAGCGCCGATCAGCTGATCACAACCTGTGCAGAAAAGCTGCTTCTCACAATAGAAATCATTATCGTTGTGACCCCATGCTGCACCACCACTCATTTTTGACACCTTCAGATTGGTGGTAGTGGTGCACAGTCACCAGTCACCCTCCTACAGTGTAGTCAGAAGCAAATAGAGCGGATTTTCTCTGGGCAAACTAAGTGGATTAGATGTACAATTATGCATAAAATTGTTATTCCTTGTATTGATACTATTCGATTATGACATGAGGTTTAATTAGTTTGGCAAAAATAAGCTTTTCAGTTTAACTTGAGTGAAGAAGTTGAATCGGTAGTTTCAACTTTTAGCTGAATGTTTTTAATGCAAGTCTCTGATTCTGCTAGAAGAGGCACACGTATGTGCTTTTCCCACTTCTGTTATCAGTTTACAGCTAACAGTTTAATTTACTGGCAATCTATAATTTACCAACAGTGGCTATTTTCAGTGTCACTTCAAGTGATGTTCATTTGAAATCTTTTCATTTTTCATTTTAGTCTCAAATCAGTTGCAATATAAACCATTTATAAATCACCTCAAGTTTTGACAGTAAAATTTATCAAATTGATTTTGACATGGCGACAGTCAAGTATTTTTTTTAGCAAAGGCATTAATCATTTAGTGATGTGAAATCTATCGAAAAGCTTCACTTCAGTGATTTTGTGACTCGGATATTTAAGTCACAGTCCTGAGATTTTCAGTTTTGAGGTTGCTGACATGTGCTTGTCTCATTAAATCACTGAAAGGTTGGGGGGCAGATGGGGGTATGCAATAGAATGACTGTGTCACTATACTGAATCATCTTAAAAGCACACGTTGCAGCAAGTCTAAACAAATTAGACAGCGAGTCTCAGCGAGGAAAGAGCAGCTCTGACTCACTTGTTGTATTAAAAGTCAAACTGCCAGCATGTACAGTAGAGATTTTGTACTACTGTAAGCTGCATTGCTCGTTGTATTTGAAAGTGGTAGTACTTGAAGCTCAGGTGATAAAGTGATCTTTTATATTGCTCCATAATTTCAAATATAAAGCTTTTCACTATCTGATATTCTGCAAATGATTTATTTGGATTCACAGCGTGTTTTGATTTTACAACATCAAAAGTTCAAGAAAAAAAGACGAGAGGGGGCTAAAATTTTTGTTAAAAGACCTTTTAATTAAAATGTTTATCATTGCGGTTTAGTATTTTTACTTTGTTTATTTGTTCATGTTAATATGGCATGAATACTGTCTTATTCAGTCTGTTCTATACTAGTGTTAGAAAGGAAGCCAGCGTGAAGTGCCTTAAACCTGCATTCTTTTTAATGGCCACCAGGATCTTGTTACTTGTTACAGTGTCTTCTGATGTTGTTGATCAGTTTATGGCAGCGGCCAAACTTGTGGCCCACGTCACCCCTACTTGAGCTCATACGTTGATCTGAAGAAATAAAATGCAATTTGGCCTTTGAAGTTACTTTTCTTTTTTTTTTTTAGGAAGGATTTGTTCGTTGTTGAGTGCAATGTTAAAATACGTTCTTTAAAAAGCAACAAAATATTTAATATGGAGGCAACAAACGTGGGGAGCACAGACACGTGGATGGATTGGCTGTGTTAGTTCAGTTAGAGAGTTCTTTGTAGAGAAAACAGTTTTCACTATCAGTCAGAAACTAATGTGTACACTTAAGTCTGCATTTTTACTTTGGTAAATACGAACAAATTTATAGCAGAAGTGCTGCCACGTGTGTGGCCAGAAAGAGACGACCAATTTGTTTATTTGGTAGTTCAATGAAAGGCTTCAGTTAGTTAAGAGTGAGGGGAAAAATTGTTTGCATTTGCAGTTTTGTCTTCTTAGACAATATTTGAAATTTAAAAAACAAACAAAACACAAAATTTTCTGAAATATTTGTGTGTTTTCTTTGTTTATTGTTTTTGTACTACTTGAACAGCAAAGTGCCCTGAAATGAGATGACAGTGCCAGCAGTGGCCCACAGCTCATTTAAGCCAGAGACCCCTGGTTTATGGTCTCATCCACTTGTTTTGGGTCAAACTGTTCACTAAATCAGATTTAGTAATTCTAAGAATAAGGAAATAGAATTAAGCAGGATATTCTCATCAGCTAATGAGTTCTGATTAACGAGCGTGATTGACATGCAGAGTGACGCAATTTTCTTCTTTGTGGTTTTAGTCAAAGATAACACGTTTCCTGATGAGTCGAGAGAGCAGCTTCTGTATAGATCAGATTGATTTGATTACCATGAAGCCGATGTACCAGGATGGTTAAGTCAAATGCCGCTATTGAATCTTTCCTGGCTCTTATCGCTCAGTGTGATCGGTATTACCACATGATGAGACTCATAAGGGAGAAAAATATCTGGCTTGCGGTTTAACACTCCGGTCTGCTTCTGCTTCTACTAATATTTTATCTCAGTCTTGTGAAAAGAAATCCTCCTGCTCTCTGAACCTTTACATCTCTCCTCTTGTTAAAGTCTCAGCATTCAGGTCTTTAGTGCGAAGACAACGACCTTGAAAGTCTGTGAAACAGAATGAAGTCTAGTAGTCTGCCTTTAGTAGCAGCTGCAGTGTGTTGAAAGTAGCTTGTCTCTTCCCTTTCATTAATCTCTTGATAGAAGCCTCTGGTGTTTCTTAAGGCTTCTAAAACACATTTTGTTAACTTGTTTTTCCTGAATCAATATCAGTTCACACACAGAGTTGTAATATTTTAAGCTTTTACAGTTACAAAAAACAGTACCTAAACAGTTGGGCCATAACTTTGATAGGCAGCAGCAGACAGTTTGTTTACTTTCAGGAACAGCATTCTTTTGTAGTGAGATTTTAGTTTTAATAGAACAACAAGGTTTAAAAGAAATGTTAATATGAGCTCTATGGTGTATTCAATTCATTTGTGATGATGACGTTAATTAATGGTCAGTCATTAAACTTGGTATTTACTCAGTGCTTTTTCCACTGTGTACTGTGTGCACCCTGCAGCGGTGATATCTGCTTTTCATTTACCATTTGCCTTTCAGTGCAGTGCTCCATGCTGAGTGAGACCAGCAGTGTTTTACATACTATAATCTGAACACAAATAATATGTTGTCCTGCTGCTCAGGTTGACCTGAAGAAAGGAGAAATGGAGAGGAGGACCTATTAGTTGCTGTGTCATGCGCACATTTGCAATGCAAAGCATGCAGAAGTCACTACTTCATTTAGGTGAAAAGTAACATCTGCTTGCAGTAGTCCTCCATGTGTCAGGTAAACCTGAATGGATCATTTAAAAAAAGTTGTTTGTTCCAGAGAACCAGAGAAGAAGATTGGTGCTGTTCTCATGCCTGTGTGATAAATGTATTAGTCCAGACAGGAGATGGTTAGCTTAAATGGAAACGGGCGCTAACACAGTTGTATCCAGAGGTGACAACAGCCCCCTGTTGACACTTCTCACTAATTAGCATGCCACACTTTAGCTTCTCTGTGTTATTTTCATAAAAAGGGAAGTTAAAAATGACAACTTGTGTGTTATACAGGGTTAAGAGCTTGGACTGGTGTAACCAGTCCAAACTATTGAAGCTGATATAATGCCATTAGCACCCAGTGTTCTTTGTTAATAATAATAATAATGATGGATTGCATTTATATAGCGCTTTTCGGGACCCCTCAAAGCGCTTTACAATACCACTATTCATTCACTCTCACATTCACACACTGGTGGAGGCAGCTACAGTTGTAGCCACAGCTGCCCTGGGGCAGACTGACAGAAGCGAGGCTGCCATATTGCGCCATCGGCCCCTCTGGCCATCACCAGTAGGCGGTAGGTGAAGTGTCTTGTCCAAGGACACAACGACCGAGACTGTCCGAGCTTTACTAGCAGGGTTCAGGTTGTGCATACTGAGCATTTAACAGCATGTTCCCTCTACCTGTTTGTCCTTGTAGGAGCAGCAAGGTGTCCTTTTATCTAAATGCTTCATTGAGCAGTTTAAAACCAAAACAATTCCAAACAGATTCCTTTTTGTAGTATTAACATTTTGATAAATCTTCAGCAAATCTGGAACTTTGGATTCTTTGGACCCAGACCGACAGACTAGTTGGGGATTCCTTGGCAACGTCAACTCACTAGGGAAGAAAGTGTATTTCCCCCTGCAGTTTGCAAGTGGTTACTACAGGTTGCTGTCTGTCGCTGGGTGATATCAGTGACAACTACCTACCTACTGAGCTATCCCTGCTCAGTAGGTAGAGTGGCGGCCCCATGATCAGAAGGTCGGGGGTTCGACTCCACTGAACGGCTACCCTGAGGTACCCCTGAGCAAGGTACCGTCCCCGGGCGCTGCATTGGTGGCCGCCCACTGCTTCACTGCTTGAATGGGTTAAATGCAGAGGAACTATTTCCCTATGGGGACTAACACGCACACTTTACTTTACAGAGTTGCTCCACAGAAATTCTCCTTGTGATTGTTAGCACATTACCTCACATATAGCTTGCATAGAAGATGATTGTTTGCAAACATTTGCTAACTAACCACAGAGCGGTTGTGAAACTAAGAAAAAAATGTGATGCTGACCTGAAATGGAGTACGTTTACCTTCAAAGTAAAAGCTGCACCTTTTGAAACATGTTTTTTCAGTAGAAAGGACTGTGTGCAGCAACCAGTGCATTTAGAGGGCCTTCTTACAACCAATTTCATCTAGTAAGAGCTAGGAAGCTGCAACCATTTGCCAGTTGGTTGGAATTGGATTTTTCCTAAAAGACTGGCAGTTACAGCGGGTCACTGACCTGTCTGTAGGCCTGCATGATTTAGCATAGTTTGTATTCAGGTTTATATTGATTAACCACTGAGTGAAATACTTTTTATTTTTAAGATTATTCTTTTGGCCTTTTATGGATAGAGACAGTGTAGCTAGGCAGGAAAGTGGGGACTGCTGCTGTCCCATCACACAGCATATGGTAAATGGCCTGTATTTGTATAGCGCTTTACTTAGTCCCTATGGACCCCAAAGCGCTTTACACTACATTCAGTCATCCACCTATTCACACACATTCACACACTGGTGATGGCAAGCTACACTGTAGCCACAGCTGCCCCGGGGCGCACTGACAGAGGCGAGGCTGCCAGACACTGGCGCCACCGGGCCCTCTGACCGCCACCAGAAGGCAAAGGGTGAAGCATCTTGCCCAAGGACACAACGACCCAGACTGTCAGAGCCGGGGCTCGAACCGGCAACCTTCCGATTGCAAGACAAACTGCCAACTCTTGAGCCACGATGGTAGCATATGGTCACCTGCTCACTCACTGAGCTACACCGGCACGCTGATTAAAATAATTTTGCTGAAGTTTTGCTGTAGCTTCTTCCTAAAGTTGATGTTAAACATAATAGATTATTATCTCTATGACAATGTACTGAAGTAAATGTGTCTCTGATGGTAAAATACAGCTTATTGGTTTGGCTTGTGGACTTTAACATCCTGTGAGTCAGAAAATTCATTTCTGTTTAGACTGTGAAATGGAGAAACCCTGCTGATAAACAGTACATTCACGGTCTGAGAATTCTTTTAGTTTCCTGTCATTATTGGAGCTAAAGTGCATACATTTTTTGTGGTAAAACCTGCAAACACACACTGGGAGAAGTTCATGAATTTAGGTTTAAAAATAACAAGTTCATAAGGCTCACGTTCACGGTCTGGGAAATCATTAAGAAGATTAACAGAACCACTGGTTTCACTGCTCGCTCTTGAGCAATGTTAAGACTATCTGAAGTGGAGAGGGACATCCTGACACAGCCACACACACATGCTCAAGCACACACTTAGCCATGCAGATGGGCGTGGCAAGGTATGAAGAGTGGTTAGATGCTGGCAGCTGTGTTTATCTTGGTTCGATCTATGGGTGGACCTTCAGCCGTGTGGGAGCAACATAACTGCATTGTCAGAGTTGCGTATCTGCGAATGTTTACTTAGCGTTCTCCTCCGGATGTCCTCAGGGCTAATCAGATATTGTTCTTCAGCTGCAAGTAAATGAGTCATCTGTCTTTGACACGTCACGCTAAAGGTTTTAATATTTACACATTATCTGAAATGGTGCCCACTTTGCACATGTTTCACTGCTCCACTGCTACTAATGCAGGTGGACTGCACTCTGCTTTCCCGTCAGTGCAGTGTGTGGACCAGTGTTGGCTCATCTAAAATAGACTCGGACTGATTTATCAATTGGCAGATATTATTGGCCGATAGGCTTTAATCTTAAAGTAAAAAATGTGGGATGAAAAGTCAAAATGACATGGTGAACATTATCCACCGTAATAATGCACATTTACCTTACAAAATAAAGTCCTGTTGGCGTTAGATAAATAAAACTGAATTGAATGCAGTTTGCCCATATACCCATTATGATCGTGAATATTATGGTAATTTGGAGTTTTTAAATATCCAGTTCAAAGAAATTATTAAAAGCCCCAAATTATCCTGACGTTTATCCTCATACTGATTGAATTTGAGTTTGATTATTAAGGAAAGTGATCAACACAATGCCAGATTACTTTCACTGGATATATCATGTGTAGTTTAAATTCAAACATCAGATATAAAACAAACAAAGAAACAAAACTTTCTTCCGTTAGGTAGCTAACCAACTGGTCACCTTTGAAGTTATAGATTTAATATTATTGCAGCCCAGCACATCATGTTTTCCTGCCCCCCAATTTGTAGCAGTGAGCAGATGTTCACAAGATGTTTACTAAGAGTTTTAACTTAAGGAAACTAGTTGGTGTGATTCAATTCTGTGGGTTGTGGAGGTGGGATTCCAGCTTGTGCAGTTTAGACAAGGTGTTAGCTTTGTGGGTCTTTCAGTGAGATGTAGGTATGTAAACTAAACCGCTGTTTTCTTGTGTCCACAGGTATCCAATCGGACATTTAATTCCAGTTGGCCTGACCTCCCAGAGTGTTTTCAGCTCTCTGTTCTCTCATGGGTGCAGTGCATCTATCTGTGGGCTGTCAGCCCAATCTACATCTTCTGTCTCAAGAAGAACAAGAAAGGATACATCATGATGTCACTTTTGAACAGGTTCAAGACGGTGAGAGAGCATTTCATACACTCATCACTTTAGTTTATTATAGTTCAGTGTATGGTAATGTCACATAGTACACATTATTGTGTTTAAAACTAGTTGGGAGGTACTGCAATATGTGAGATGTTGCAAGATAATTCGTATATTCATGTCTATAAAATAAAAACCCGAGGGTCCAATACTGAACCATGTTAGATTCAACATTTATCTTTCATATATTCACGTTTAGTGTCTATAAATTGTACATTGTGTTAATTTATTTAAATAATTACTGAATAATATGTAATCTGTTTCTCATATATGGTATAACCGCAGTATAAAGAGGAGCATTTCATGTTCTATGAACGCAGTTTTTAAAGCCTCTTTTATGTGTTTGATTTCTAGTAACGTACTGCAAACTAAGGTTGCACTAGAGTATATCAATTTTAGTAACCGAGTACTTTGTTTCTCTGTTTTAGATGGTTAAATGATTTTCAGGTTATCATACATGTTATCATATATCATCACATTAACTCGACCAGCAGAGAGTGTCTAGAACTTGAAGTATAAATAAACATATTACAAACTAACTAACGAACTAAACCAAGCACAAGACTGGCCAGAAATCTCCTCATATTTTGATGGCTTTGATTTCTGTGTCTTATTTCTTTGTTTTTATATAATTCAATGTTTGTTTCCTTCCCTTTGTCTCTCGGTTTGCTCTCAGGCATTTGGCTTTTTGCTGTGGATTGTGTGCTGGACAGATCTTTTCTACACATTGCACGAGGGCAATCAGCCGCCCATCTACTATGTAACCCCACTCGTGCTTGGCATGACCATGGTGAGGATCATGTTATATATATATATATATATTTAAGTCACAGTGTGAAAGCAACATTGATAGATTATAGTTTGTTTGTTTGTTTGTTTTTAAGAATTATACAAATGTTTTTTTGCATATTCAAATACAGGCTGATGTAGACCACATATACAAGAGATTCATATCTGAGTGATAAAAGATAAGAGTCACAGAGACCGGCTTGCCAAAATGACAGCAGCTGTTCGTGTGATGGATAAAGTGAAATAGCAACATGGGCAGTTAGCTTGCCTTCAGTGCTCCAGAGGTGTTTTTACATGACTGTAACAGAAAATCGAAGCTGACATTACACATCCATAACCAGCTGTGGCCAGTTAATGTGTGATCCGAATCTTTGTTCATGTTCACATGCACACACTCAAATACTGCGTGTGGGTGAAAGGCTGAAATCCTTTCTCTTAGCTTCTTCTAAGCAAGTGTAACTCAGCTATGAAGCACAACAAAATAAGTCAGTTTTGTGTAAACAGAAACGTCCACAGAGATGTGGAGGAGCCTGTATAGACAAACAATGTGACTCGGAGCTTAAGGAGCAGGAAGCCTCAAACTTTTTTTTAATCATCTTAAGTGCAGTTATGGTCTAGAATAATAAAACAAAAGAGGAAAACGTAGCAATCACTGTGTAATTCTGTGTCCATTTCCTGCTTATGTCTGTCCGTGGGCCAAAGCTAAATTATTTGGTCTTTGTCAGGAAATCCAAAGGATCAGTATTTCAGCTATTTATTGTTTGATTTCCTGAAGTAACAAGAAGTGGGAAACATTCCTGTATCACTGTACTTCAAAGACACGGGTCACAAACGCACAAATGTTTCTCCGATTGATACATTTAAGACATAATGCCACAGTAAAGACTTCCCTGTTTTTTGTTGTTGTTGTTGTTGTTTTTTAAAAACAACAACAACAAAAAGAAAACCAAATTAAACTATGCAAGAGAAAAGGGTTTCTCACACTCATATATGCTACTTTGATTTGAAATCCCTGTAGGTGATGTTGCATCATTCCACACTCATAAATGTACAGGGTTTGGCAGCAGAACTTTAGAGTTTCTGATGGTTCAGCTTTTTTCAACTTGCAGTCATGGACACTATAGACACAATAGAAGAGGGGTGTCCAACTCCAGGCCTTGAGGGCCGGTGTACTGCAGGTTTTAGATCTTACCCTGAGTCAACACACTTGAATCAAATGATTAAACTAATCATTTACCAGGCCTCTGGAGAACTTCAAGACATGTTGAGGAGGTCATTTAACCATTTAAATCAGCTGTGTTAGATCAAGGACACATCTTAAACCTGCAGGACACGGCCCTCGAGGCCTGGAGTTCCCCCACCCCTGCTTTAGAAGATAAAACAATACAAGAGCTGATATTATAGGTTCAGAGTAATTAGTTTGATGTGCCGTTTCACCAGAAGAGAATAGAGATGGACGTAAAAATGCCATTAAAACAGTCAGCTTCAAATGGAAATTCTCTGAACTGATACAATTCACCCAAAAAAATACACAAAATATTGATAAAAGATATGCACAGTGCCCGTGAGACCATGAAATGAATCCTAGACTCCACACTGAAGCCTCTTTGCCATCATGTCAGGCGCGCTAGATAACATGCTAGAATTTCACTCACTAACTGCAGCAGTAACTTTGTTGTTGGCCTTTTCTATTTGTCAGATAATGGCAATAAAATGCTCCAAAAACCATCAACACCACGGACACCTCTAAAACCTCTCTAAGAGCCTTACCAGCTACAGCTGCCTAACTTGGCAGACTTGCAGATAAAACAACTCCTAACTGTGTAAGCCTTGACAAATGAATGGGTGACTTATACAAAAAAAAGACAGTGATGCCAAAATAGTTGTTAAGTAAGGGAAATTAGCAGGTGGCCAAAACATGCTTTGTAGTGTTGTAATGTTTTACAGTTGGGTGTTTTAACACAGGAGTCCATGGGACTGAGCCAGGCTCTGGAGGCGATTTTAAGAAATGCAGTTTTTGGTGCAATTTTTAGCTCATTTGGAGCTAATCAGTATCCCAGTAGTGCTTTCATTTGAGCCACAGATCAAGACAGACTGGAGGAGCGGGCATTGAGTTGGTTTTCAATACCTGATTAGTTTACTAACTCATGTGCTTGATTAAAAGATACATTTTGTTGTTCATGAAATGTCAAAAATATATATTGTTCAGGCAATATACATTTTCCCATGTGGTTTAATGTTGTTAATGTCCAGTAAATGAATGATCTGTTAGACTGTTGATGTTACCTCTTTAAATCCCAAACTGTTAAAAACAAAATGCATCCATCAGTGTGATAAGTGCTCAGATGCAGTTATCTAAGATTGGACCAAATAAACCAATATGCAGAAGTGAAGGTACTCTGGTACATTTCTACACATGTGCAGAAATGTCCTTGTCACACTGGATACAGCTGGCAGTCTTGTGATAAACAGTTTACACCATCGTGAAGTTGTTGCAATTTCAAATGTCGCATGTCTTATTCCAAATCAAAACAGTTTTTTTTCCAGGACGTAAAAACAAATCTGAAACAGTTTCTTTAAGGCAGTAAAAGGAGAAAAGTCATATGCACTCTTTTTTTTTTCCCTTTCTCCAAACAAATCCATTAACCAGGCCAGTGCTACAGACCTGAGGCCAGATACTGTGTAAATAGTGATACTGTATTTTTTTCCAGGTTCCTCTTAGACAGGAAAATTGTATTTCGTCTCCCCCTCCACAGCAGTGGAATGTTCCATCACTTCAGTTGTTATTGTTGGCATAAATTTACTGTTTAGAGAAAGTTTTCTGGTGGAAAAGGTGATGAAATCCTTTATAACCACTAAAAGTCGTCTAAAAGACAGACATGCACACTGCAATGGTTGCCCAAAGTAAAATTAGACAGGAAGCACTGAAATGAAAAACGTCACGCAACAGCAGGAAATGAAAAGGAAAAAAAGTGGACTGAAAAGATGAGAGAATCTTTTCAATCAAAGACATTGAGGTTTTCGGTCTGCACTTTAAAAAGGAAAAAATCCTGAATGGTGAAGATAATGTAGCTGTGAGGTTTAAAGAGCTGGCCTTGTTGATTTGAAGTGAAAGAATTTAATAAAGGCAGAAAAATCCTTACAAAAGAAATCGACTGCTGCAGAACATTTTAATAATGACTTTGCTCATCCTCTGAAACTTTAGCACGTTTTTTGGTATAGATGTTCATGAGTCTTTATGACCTTTGTGCCTTTTTTATCCTGTGATAAATATTTGCCAATATTTGCTTGACAGACTAAATTTAGACAGGAAAAAGGAAAAGATTACTTGCTAAACACAGGTGAGTCACATCAGCTAAAAAAAGAAAAGGCTGTGTGTATGGAAAGCATTGCAGTCCTAACATGCTTTTTACATCTGGAAATGTGCAATGGTCTACTAGGATCCAAAATTTCATTATCAAAGGGTGAATGAGAAGATGTATGGATGCAGATGCACTTTCCAATTCATTGTCTGTGTAGCCACTGCACTAAAAGGACACCGGCTGTGCATAACTCCTGTAGGCGGACTAGAAAGTAGGATAACAAGAATGAGTAAGTGTACCGAATGTCCTGAATGAGGACATCCTCAAAGGAGCATGCAGCTTATTGGATTCTATCAGAGTTCATTTGCTCATTAATAGCTTAAATACTTATTTACGTTACACTGGGACTTGGTGCAGCCTCTGGGTTCATCATCTGTCTGAAATCAGCTGTTTTAGTTTTTCTCCCTGTAAGCCAACTCTCTTCTGATTGGCTGCCCGTTAAAACCGAAGATTTGAACAGTAGGTAGGTGGAGCTCTGATGTTATTATTTTAAATTTTGAGCATGTTTGATATAAGGATCCACCTCTGAAAAAGTCTGTAATATAGCAGAGGATGAAAAGCAAGTTACGCTTTCACTCTTAATTTAAAGACAGTACTTAAATTGGTAATTAGCACCAGTTTGATCTCACTGTCTTTTTTAAAAGTCTGTCTTTACCTCTCCATCACCAGAAATAATGTAGCAGAAGCTGACTGAAAAGCCAGATAGGAAAACAGTGAAGCGCTCCTCCTGAAGTAAACTGCCCTGAGTGCTGCGGTTCCACGAGGAGCATATCTAACCCAAAGTTGAAACACTGACCCAGTTTGTGTGTGGTTTACCTCACATGCTCTCAGTTATTCTGTCATGGCTAATCTAATACCGTCTCTCCCTCTGCCCCTCACCCCTTCCCAATCCTTTTTCTTCTCTCTGTGTGTCACCCCCACCCCTCCCTTCCCTCTCAGCTGTTGGCCACATTTCTGATCCAGTTTGAGAGGTTACGCGGGGTCCAGTCCTCAGGGGTCCTCTTCATCTTTTGGTTGCTGTGTTTGCTGTGTGCCACCGTGCCTTTCCGCTCCAAGATCCTACAGGCTTCCAGCCAGGTGAGAACATGTCGTTGCCCTCAAATACCTTTTACTTGTCTGCCATCATCTTCTCTGCCTGGTGCCCTTTTTTCACACGTCTGAATCTCCTTCCCCCAGTCTTGTTGTCTTAGGAGTTGTTTTGGAGTTTACAGTGGGTGGATGCTCTGGCAGGGGTTAGATCAGGGCACCACTAAGCAAAAAGGGAATAGTAGGCCTGTTGTTCCCAGTGTACTTATCTTACCTTCAGTGTGCACCGCTCACCAGCAGAGCTGCAGCTCACAGCAAACAAACCCTGCAGGGAGTATGGAGCTGCGGTGGAGAAAACATATGCAAGCATTCACACAGAGATCATCATGAAGAAAAAATGGAAGTGAATGTTAAATATGCAGACCGATGCAACAAAGTGATTGGAACGCATGGGGACTGCTGCAGAACAGTTGTTTGTAAGTGCTGCTGACCCAGTAGTTCTGCGAATTCTGGTTTTAACAATTGCAAGGGTCTAATCTGCAGGACTTGCATGACTCCCAGATAAGCTTCCCGTCCATTAGAAGGGAAATTGATTAGTGACCCATTAAACTGTTGTACTACAAAGGCTGAAAACTGCTGTTTTTACACAATAAAGATTCATGTCAAAGTTAATTGCAAATCACAAGAGGAAGCAAAGTTGTGCACATGATGAGGAATGGTGCAGTTTATTGAATAACGCAAGATTTTAGACCTGAGTGTATTTAGTGTTATTTAAAGCAGCAAAAATCAATATTTGTTCATAATCATGGCGTTATGAATAAGGAACAAAACTGCTCCTAATAAAAACTAGACTGTGCATTGGATTGCAGCATTTTTAATCTTTGTCTTTACTGGTTTGGTCCATTCTTACTATTTATAATCAGGTACCATACACTTGGTACTGCCTAGTGAGAATAGTGGACGATTTAGCTGCTGTACAGGCAGATGTTTCTGTTTGTGGCTGGTGTCGTTTAATACTCAAAAAGATGACCACCCTCAGTGTTGGATATGAAAGGCTTTGATGTCTGATATATGTATGCACTTTATTTTAAATGGTTGACTCAAGTAATTCTTTTTTTCACGAGTCAATATTATTGTGGAGAACAGAGAATGGAATGACTGTCATGTGGAGAATGTTAATCTTGTATAAAATCTTTAAGTGATATACTTGTTTTCTGTTATAAAAAGGTCAAAAGCTGTGTTAAGGTGCACGTAATGATGGGATTATAGTCAATAATCAGAGTAAGGCTTACCCCAATTAGCGTGTTTACATGGGTTCATATTCACATTTTTATGTGTGGAGGATAATCAGATTTATGGCTAAATGTGTCCCCCCGTGACCCTCAACAAGGTTCTGTCTCATCTCTGTTTCTTGGTGCCAGCGTTGATCTCTCCTGATAGCTGCAACGTAGCGTGCTTTCTGAATGGTAAATACAAATTCACTGCACCAGACAACATTCATGCATTTGAGATCTTCAGATTCACATCTGTTGTGTCAGTTCATGGCAGACCATCTCTCTCCCCAACCAGTGGCAGATGGCCCCGCCCCTCCCTGAGCCTGGTTAGATGGAGGTTTCTTCCTGTTAAAAGGGAGTTTTTCCTTCCCACTGTCGCCAAAGTGCTTGCTCATAGGGGGTCATATGATTGTTGGGTTTTTCTCATGTATTATTGTAGGGTCTACCTTACAATATAAAGCGCCTTGAGGCAACTGTTGTTATGATTTGGTGCTGTATAAATAAAATTGAATTGAATAGTGGGGGAAAAAAGGGGGTGCCTGATTTTTGCAGACTTTTGGCTTTTGTGATACTTTTTCCTCTGTGTGGATGTTTAGTGAATGGAAATGCCATTCTATTACCTTGTAGGGTTGTTTAGCCTTTGAACCAAATCCTAACCTCAGCACGCTGCTGTGCTCACTGTGACAATGCTTATTTTAGCTGCCAGTAGTATTGTACTATTGTACACACATACAGATCCAACGGTTCTACCTCCATTCATATGTCAAAAGGTGTTTACATACGAATATCCTGCGGTCAGCTTCCATCCATTCATGTGAATGTTCCTAACACCCACACACTTACAACTCATGCTTACCTTTCTCCTGGATGATCATAGCAATGCATGGGTGGGGCTGCCTGCTGCCTGACTGCCAGGGGTGAATTTTACATTCATCACCAAAGCAGACATAAAATATAGGACTTGAATAAGAATTTAAGGAAGGTGTTCTTTTTTTAAATTTCCATTTACTTTGTCATAAAGCTGTAAAATTGCTGTAAGCAGTAACTCATATTCCATCCATCATGTGTCACAAAGAACCTTTTGCACACAATGACAACACCCAGACACACCTGTGAATTCTGATATAGCTGCAGGTCTGAAAGGTGCAGTCGAGGAATAACATTGTTCGTCTGTTAGAGGAGGTTATGACAGAGGGCCGCCCCTCCCTGAAGCCTGGTTGCTCTGGAGGTTTCTTCTTGTTAAAAGGGAACTGGACTTTCCAGTGTTGCCAAAGCCTTTCTCACAGGGGGTCGTGTGATTCACACGACCCCCTGTCGACCCAATATTACCTCAACATTCACACGGTGTGAATGTTGAGGTAATAATGTTAATATTCACAGGGGGTCGTGTGAATGTTGAGGTTTCTATATAATATTGTTGGGTCTTTAGCTTAGGATTTAAACGCTCCTTGAGGTGACTGCTGTTGTGGACTGGTACTTCAAGGACATGTTGTGTTTTCCAAAAAGCCATCTCATCCCAAAAACTGATAAAAGCTGATGTCTTGTTTTCAAAAAGAATAGGATACACACTTGTTCTAATTATTATCTGATATTGTGAGCCTTAGGTTTCAGCTTTTATTTTTCATATATATTGGTTTAAGTACAGACCTCATTTTAAAGGAACAATGAAAACAATGCACGAGAAGTTTCCTGTACATGATTCCAATTCAGGATGTGTCTGCGTGTGTGTTCTTGTTATACTTTACAGGGCGAAGTCACAGATAAGCTGCGGTTCACCACTTTCTACTTCTACTTCAGCATGGTGGTCTGTGAGTTCATTCTCTGCTGCTTCAACGAGAAACCTCCTCTCTTCTCCAATGTTGTCACTGACCCTGTGAGTCATCGGTCACAGTCCGCTCATAAATAATTTTTGTGTTTTCCTGCTCACACCATAAAGTCAGTGTTCTGAGTAGCTGAAAGTCTGAGCACGCTCCGGGGCAGCTCTGTGCTTGTTAAAGCAGGTCACACAGTCACACACTGAATTCAGGTGTTACTGGCTTCTCAGTATGTCCTCTTTATCCTCATTTAACCTCCCTGGTCTCATATTATGCACACTTATCCTCTTTTCCCCTCTCCCAGAATCCTTGCCCTGAAGCTACAGCAGGTTTTCTCTCAAGGATCACTTTTTGGTGGTTCACAAGGTAAGCTAACATTGCTGTCTGCCACCAAACCAACCTCCATAGACCAACAGTTTGTGGTATACACTAAAAGTTTTGGGGCTTTAAAGACTCTGAGGTGTTCGTTTCACCATCTTTAGACCCTGCTATTCATTTTTCAAGCAGTTTTTGTAGTTCTGTGAATATAGTAGGACGTGCTAGTCTGTTAAATCTTCAGTTTGGGGCTTTTTCTCAAGGTGGATTAGCCCTCTTAAAACAAGAAAAATGTTTTAGGATAATTTAAGTCAATCTAATTTATTTGGACTTATCTCACTTAGATTAGCCTGAGAGTCATTTGGCTTCATACTGTTGTTGTTTAGATTAGCGCTAGTTTCTCCTTTCCTTTCTCCTTTTTTATTGCAGTGATCATAAACGCAGTGAAACTGAACAAGCAGTGTCGACTTACCTCGACCACAGTTGGTGGTAAAATGTAAAACGTTTGCAGTCATAAAAAACAAACCATTAGTGCAGCTTGAATGAAGAAGCTTAGAAATCGCTGTTACTTTTGCTGTTAGCTTGTTCCATGCTATGTTAGCTAATCCACAATTAATAATATATGTCATTATGTTAGTGGCTGTTTACACAGTATTCACTGTGTTCAAACATGCAGAATGATAAAAGTGTGATTTTTCTTCACATCTCTCATAGTGACTGCAATTGCCATGGTAATAAATAAATGTAAGGTCATCATAAACCATGCTAACATTCCTTCATTCATATTAGTGCTTCAACCCTTCAGTCCTCTTTTTAATGCACACATACTGTGGCTATATTATTTAGTATTGCTTGACCTCAACTTTATCTAAATGTAGGAGTTATTTACTCCTTCATTGTACAGTTTATTGGTTACAGTTTATTAGTTGTTTAATACCTTTTGAAGAAAAAAAAAAAAGAAATGCTGCTGGCACCGTTACTCCGTGCTACAAATATTATTTCCTGATAATTTTTCACGAATCACTGTTTAGCCAAACCTGTCACTAAAGAGTTTGTTTACTTACTATATCACATGATGTCAAAACACGAGGGTAGTTTGCACTGTGATTATAATTACGTAGTTCATAACGTAGCTTTTGCTTATTTAATACTGCAATATCATATTATTATTATTATCTGTTATTTTTGCATAGACATGCAGAGAGACTGTATATGTATCTCTGTGGGGAAAAAAACATGAGGCCAGTTTCTGGTGAAATTCAATCCAGTTATACATAATGATCATTAGCTAATTCAGTAAACTCAATTAAGTATTTTTGAGGACAACATGTATTCGTAAGATGGCTCTGGGATAAAGAATTTTAGTGTTACATGTTGGCAATGAATCAAAGAAAACTAAACAGAAAAAAAGAGGCAAACATGCACTTTAACCATTTAGATAATGTCTCATTTGTTTCAGTCACACTTGTAGCAATAAATTGCTTTAATGTAACCGATTGAATTAAGTTGCTGTTTCTCTTTCTCAGTATGGCTGTAAAGGGCTACAAAATGCCCCTGGAGGCCAAAGACCTGTGGTCCCTGAACAAGCGCGATAGCTCCAAAGTCATGGTGCCCAGGCTCCTTAATGAGTGGGAGAAGGAGGAGGCCAAGGCAAAGTTAAGGTATGTTAAACTTAAAAGCTTTGAGCTACACTTCATTTCTTTGTGTTTTGCTTAAAATAAGACAGGCTTTGATGTCTTTTAAGGTGGTCTTACACGATAGTTCTCCAGGCTTCAGACTAAACCTGGAGAACTATCTTCAGTCACTCTTAAGGAAGATAAGCTGTGAGAAAAGGCTGCAGACTTATAACTAGGCTGAAAATCAGTGTCCATGGGTCTGATAGAGTGATGAATCCATATTTTAAATTCTTGCACTGTCATGGTTTGGGGCTGCTGGTGTTGGGGGTCATGAAAAAAAAAGGTGGTCATACCAAATATTGAGTCTCAAGCTCATCAGAATTGTACAAACCCCTTTTCACTGGGATTCAACCGGCCTGATGAGCTGAGGAAGTGTTGTTCTAAATGGGGAATAGTTAAAAGGCCTTGATCTGATGATTGGAGAGGGCTGATGCTAGCAAGCAAGCAAGGACACAGACAATGTGTTGTCTTTGGCTGCTAACTCGCCAGTGAGAGCACGTTCTGAGCCAGCTGAAGATGGGGTAAGGGATACTGAACAGTGTCCGCCTTAAGTTCTCTTTGTGGCTCAATGACATTTACAAAACTTTTAAATCTAACATAGTCCAATGATACAGATGTATGCAGCGGCTAATATTGCACCTTTTTGTGTTTTTAAAGCCTTTTTACTTTGTCTTCCTGCAACACGCTGACTTTTCTGTTGTGTGCCTTTCTCTTGTTGTGTATGTATTCCTCTAGACCGTTTACATTTCTCCTGTTTGTCATTTATTCCTGCTGTCTGAGCACTGAGCAGTCAGTGAAAACCTAAGAGTTCACATTTATAAACTAATTTGAATTTCTATAAATGCTTTCTTTGATCCACATAATGTGAATTTAAAAAAAGCCATAGCTGATTGTAGCCCCTGGCTCAGGCTTTCAAAGGAAGGGCAGATTTATTAGTTCTTTGTTAGACTAGAAAAGGGAAGGGATGTTGTCGTAGAGGGCAGAGCTCTTTGTGTATGGTTGTGCGCGTGCAGGCGTAGGTTCATTCCTTTTTGCACAAGTGAAACTACTAGCACGTTTCTTTTGTAACCCTAGCAGGAGGGTATCAGTATCTGAAGCTACCACACACCGTTTCTACTTTAAAGAGTTGTGGGAAACTCCACGCACACAGACTGCAGCAACAACTCACACAGAGAGCGTCTGCAGGCATCAGAGAGGATATACGAAATGCACTGCAACATTATAAAGGAAAGCAGCTCGTTTGTAGTAATCCTGCTCTGATGTTTCCTGTACGTTTGTGGAATATCTCGGGCTTTTACTGTCAGAGCTTGTGAGGATTAAGTCCACATCCCGCTGCTCTGCAAAGTGAATGACTTTTCTCATATTAAGGATGCTGCATTCTATTCTTTTGAGTTTGTTCAGCTTCATGCAGGAGAAATTACTTTCCTTGGCTGCCGGCTGGGAACAGCATTCCAGCTACACGTTGTACCGCTTTAGCAAACACGCTTGACAACTTTGCTGAACTCCGACCTCTGTCAGGCTGCTTCCTCTTTCTGTGCAGTTTTCCTGTCTGTGCATTCTTCTTGTAAAATGAGAGGGAACAGTTTGGTTAGGGCCTTTTCAGTAGTGACCTGGAAACCTGTTTCATGTTAACAGTTGTTTGCTGAACTGTAGTCTCCCTTTACTTCACTGCTGTAATCAGACTCCTTTGCTTTAAGCTTGTATTACACTTTGTGTAGTAAGCTGAACAAAGGTTGTCTGAGCTTCTTTTGAGCAAATAATGCCGTTATTTACCATTTAAGCAAATGCAGCCACCAACAGCCCCAACAACTCTTAATGCTGTAGTTTTTGTTGTTGTTTTCTCCCTTTCCGATGTTTGCATCGCTGCTCGCCACTGGAAGGATCCAGGTTTGCAGAGGGAATCTGAAGTATGATTTGTTTATGTGGTATACTTTAGAGCTAAAACAGTTTAGCTACTGAACACTGGCAGTTGCGCTCATAGTGTGATTCATCAGCTATGGTAAATTATAGTCAGTACGTGACAGTGATTTACTGCTTTTCTGGGATTTTTTTTTATTACATTTCCAGGGATTTAGTATCAACAGTTCATTGTACTTTACATTTAAGTTGAATCATTTAATGGGTTACAATGTCTTTGCAATTTAGGACTGAGTAGTCAGTCGTTTCCTCCAATGTTTGCCATAAACTGGCAAACATTTTTCTCATTTATAAACATCATCAAAACTGCAGCTAAACTAGCTTCAAATTGAAGAAATTTTCCTAGCAACCTGGGATGACGTCTAAAGGTCAATAATATTACCTCCTGTATCTTTTGTTGAACACTTTCCTAAATGCATTTGGTATTTTCATCAAAGGAAAGTGACTGGCTAAGAAAGCATTTGAAAAGTTTGTACAATATCAAACGGATATAATAGCAGTCACTTTGACCAAGAGAACAATTGACTTTAATAATAATAATGGATTGCATTTATACAGTGCTTTTCAGGGCCCTCAAAGCGCTTTACAATGCCACTATTCATTCAATTTCACATTCATACACTGGTGGAGGCAGCTACAGTTGTAGCCACAGCTGCTCTGGGGCAGACTGACAGAAGCGAGGCTGCCATATCGCGCCATCGGCCCCTCTGGCCATCACCAGTAGGTGAAGTGTCTTGCCCAAGGACACAACGACCGAGACTGTCCGAGCCGGGACTCGAACCGGCAACCTTCCGGTTACAAGACGAACTGCTAACTCTATGAGCCACGATCGCCCCACTATTATGATCTGAGGTTTATGTTAGCATAGGTGGTAACCCTAACCACACCATAACCCTGTATTTGGGAGGCAAAAGGCAGAATTTTCATTTTTTTGGAACAAATGTGAATAGTTTTTTGATGTGTCAAAATTTATGCATTCTTATGGAGTTAGTTAGATTTAGGGTTGGGGTTGGACCTCAGACGGTAAAGCTATTTAAATCCAATGGTAGTCAGGAGCTCTGGCAGTTTAATTTACTTTTTCGAAACTCATATCATTAACAAATTTCCCACCTGTGGGACTAATAAAGGTCATCTTATCAAATTATTACTAGTAATTTTTTTGAAATATTTTAAAAATCTGGAGACAAATATTTTGCGAGCACAGCACACAAATGGAAAATCTTCTAACATAAGAACTGTAATGCCAAAAATGTATGAGATTTCATGTGAAGCGTAGCATCTTCTAGTTTCTGAACTGTGCCTGTGCCTAGCATGTGGCTTTAACGAAAGCCAGCCCTAACCCTGAAAGCCTGCTGAAAAGGTTAGCAAATGTTAAATATTTGGCAGAGGGAGTCAGACACATAACATGCTGCTTTATCAGTATGAGAGTGCCACTTTCTGCTGCTGTAGTTAAACAGTCAGGATATGTGTCATTAAAGAAACTTAAGTTAGACTTTTCCTTCCAAACTTTTTGATCCAAATTGTTGTGCCAATTATCTGTTCACAACTGATGTTATTCAGAAAAAAGCACCTCTGTATCTTGAGTAACATGTTATCTTGGCCTCACATGATTCAATCACTATGCTTGGGTCCTGGTGAAGGACCAGTACAAAAGCCTCTTTCTGCCTAGTTCAGGGGTTTCATCCTGTTACTGGGGAGTCTTCCTCCCGCGTGCTTGCTTCTAGGAGCCATCTGATTGTTGGGGTTTTTTGTATTATCATAGGATCTTCACCTTACAATATAAATCGTGAGGTGATGATTTGGTGCTATATAAATAAAATGTAATTGTATTAAATCTCTTGCTCTTTTTCTTTCATTCCCATCCTAAATACCCAAATCTTCCCCCCTACAGTGAAGAGAGTGTGGCTAGCCAGGCTACGTACGCTAAGCCCCCGCCGTCAACCACCAACCACATCTCAGGAGGAGGAGAAGGCGAAAGCAGCCCAGAGGAAGTAGAGGTGCTGCTGTCCAGTAAGAAAGTCGCGCACCAGCCATCCTTCCTTCGCGCCCTCGTCAAGGCCTTTGGACCCTACTTTCTGATTGGCTCAGGCTACAAGCTCCTGCAGGATATCATCACCTTTGTCAACCCACAGCTCCTGAAGTAAAGACAAAGATTCTACTCTAATATTGCGTGCTCTCTTTACTACAGCACACAAACAACTATTGTTCCAGTGTTGTGGAATACCATTTCCAGGACAGATTTTTGCATGCCGCGTTTGTGTTTTTGCATTTCGGTCTTCTTTATGCAGAGCATGTTAGCTGTCTATATTTAAAGGCGTACACTGTCCTTGTTCAGGATGCAAACTCCTCATGTAAATATGTTTCATCTTTATGCCTTTAGTAGCCCAGGGTGCAAATTCAATGATAGGAGCCTTTCTCAGAAATCCTTATCACTGTGTAGATAAGCTATCAGAGATGGCTTCCCAGATAGTTTTCCTGCGTGTGTCTTTTGTGGGACTGATGTGTTTGAACATTCCCTCCTGACACTGATATATCATTCTTACTTGCGGCACAGTGGGGGGAAATTTTAATTTCAAATTTTCTGTCCTTTTATTTGACAGTTATCTTTTGATAAGACAGCTTTTTCATTTATTTTTGTAGTATACCCATGTAAAATCCCAACTTAATGTTAAAGTTCCTCTATGGAAAAATGGATCTCAGGATTTAATACGATGCCTTATATGTAAAATAGAAAAACTAATTTTGAGCCATTTTTGGAAGTGAATACAGTCTGAGAAAGAGAGGGAAGAAAATAGTGACGGGAAAAACTTTACAGTCCTTCCAAACATTCATTAGAATGTCGGTGGTAACACCATCCAGTGATTCCTATTTATATTTTATATGTACAGCATGTTTCCTTTCACAGAGATGCTGTTGTTGCTTGTTCCAAATTTTGTCATGTTACAGTCTTTTTCAACATTTAATAAATTCATTGCTCTACTAAAAATTCTACACACAGTTCCCATGATGTCAAAGTGGGCAAAAACTTTGCTTGGAATTCTTTTAAATTTACTAAAAACGGAAAAAGTGCATAAAACATGCACATAAGAATTAAAAGCCTTTGCTCACTAATTGAAGCACTTTTGGTAGCCTCAGTGTAGTGTATGATGCTACAAGCTCAGCACACCTTTCATTCTTGTTTGAAGAACATCTCAAGCTGAATCGGGTTGGATGGAGCGCATCAGTGCCCAGCTATTCACTGACTGGGGCACTCATTCACAGAGTGGTCTCAAAGCCATTCCTTTGTTATCTTGGCTGTGTACTTAGAGTCATTGTTCGTTTGGGTGAAAATCCTTTGTTCCAGTCTGAGGTCAGGAGTGCTCTGGAGCAGGTTATCATCGAGGATGTCTCAGTACATGTCTGCATTCATCTTTCCCTCGACCCTGACAGGTCACCCAGGTCAGCAGCTTTCACTGAATGATTGGTATCGGCCAGGTGATGAGCGTTGCCTGGTTTCCTCCAGACATTACCTAAAGAGACCAAAGAGTTTTGCTTCTCATGGTCTGACAGTCCTTTAAGTGTCTTTTGTCAGACTCCTGAGGAGTGGCTTCCGACTGGCCAATCTAACATACAGGCCTAATAATAAGAGTGCTGAAAAACTGGTTGTCCTTCTGAAAGGTTCTACTCTCTCCAAAGCTGAAGCTCTGTCAGAGCTCACCGGCCTCTGGGTCACTTCCCTGACCAAACTGCCCAGTTGCTAAGATTGGTTGAGCAGCCAGCTCCGTTACCAGTCCTGGTGGTGGCTCCAAACGTCTTCTTCTTTATAGTTGATGGAGGCCACTGTGCCCATTGGGACCTTCAGTGCTGCAGAAGGCTTTGTACCCTCCCCCAGATCTTACTCGATACAATCCTGTCTCAGAGGTCTACAGACAATTCATTAGACTTAAATGACTTGGTCTGTGCTCTGATATGCACTGTCAGCTATGGGATCTCATATAGACAGTATGCCTTTTCTAGGTCAAATCAACTGGATTTACCACAGGTGGACTCAAATCAAGTTGTGGAAACATGACAGGAGATCAGTGGAAACAGCAAAACTGTGAATACTTGTGTTCATGTTACATACACATGGTTTTGTTCTTTCTTTTTAACACATTTGCAAGAATTTTAGGAACCTTCATCATGGGGTATTGTGTACAGAATTTTGTGGTAAAGAAATGAATTTAGTTCATTTTGGAAGAAGGCTGTAACGGGACAAACTGTGGAGCAAGTAAAGAGTGCTCTTCAGATGCACTGTATTTATAATCGAACTTGTAAAAGTGGTTTCTAAGAGTATAACCACAGTAATAACAAAACCCTTAACCAGAAGAAGCAGTTGCCACACACTTAAACATTAAAGACAACTATTTTGTCCCTCATGTTCAGCTTTGACATGCCATTGAGCCCTTTACTGGTTTATATACTATGCTATACTATGAAAAATCTACTGTTACAACAGTATGTACCTGTCATTCTAGCTCTGGCCTTTAAGCTGCCTTTACATACTGTAATCACCCATGGAAAGAGCAGATAATCTGCAGATTAAGCGTATCTATCTCAGGTTAAACAGGTTCTTTGTCCCTATAGCACGAAATAGCAGTCCTTCTGGAATGTGAAATTAGGCAAGTTAGGGAGTGTCAGGAATAAGTGAGTTTCTGATATATAGTATGCAAAGCTATAAAGGTGACATGCTAAGCTAAATAACGTGTGTCCTGAGTCGCTAACTCAAAAAGATACAAATTCAACAGCGTGAGAGTATTTTAGCTACACAGCATGCCAAACCCACTCTGACCAATCAAGCTCACTGATTAAACTGGGGTTGGCACAAATAAGTCTGTAGCTTTAAAAATGTTGCAAGAGTAATGAAGTAAAATGCATGAAAAGTTAAAACAGACTAGAGTTTTGGTTTAGATTTCGGGGAACGTGACTCGCCTTGAGGGCAAAAGCATGAGCACAGTTTGAACAAAGGAGCTTCAGGTGATTGTCGGAGGACATTCCAAGTCTCGTGAGCCTCGTGACTTCTGTGTCCTCATAACGGTGTCAGAGGACGGCTGATTAAAGAACATGTTTGACTTGGTCTGATTTCAACAGGCGAGCACAGAAGAAATGAGAGGCCTGGGAAACAGTGGTGTGTTGACACACTCACACCATGAGTCAACAAAGCCGCTAAGGTCTCTGCCAATAGTAATACTTTTGTGAATGCCAGACCTTTTTTTTTTTTTTTAATCTTTTTTTTCAGGTGTTGAAGGTCAGCAGTTCTTCCCAGTGTTTTAAGGCCATAGTTAAAGAATAGATGTCTGTAGAGTCCAACCTGTAGGATACCTGGATCATAGTGCGCTAAATGACACTAACATTTTGCAGTGTGTGTCTGCATGTATGGAGGATGGAGGGCTTACACAGGTGTTTACACTTTTGGTTATTTCAGCTTCATGTGCTTTAATCAAAGACTGTTATTCCTCTTCTTTACCTTTCCAGGATGCTGATCTTGTTCATTAAAGCAAAAGATGTTCCTAATTGGTGGGGGTACACGCTGGCCTGCCTTATGTTCTTCACGGCCCTGCTGCAAACCCTCATACTCCACCATCAATTTCAGTACTGTTTTGTCACTGGCATGAATGTGCGCACTGCTGTCATCGGAGCTATCTACAGGAAGGTATGCAGGAAACAGTCACATTAGATTTTTTTTGTTCTGCAAACAAATTACATTCATATTTAAATTTAGAAGGGAGATATCAATTGCTTCATAGAAAATATTCTTGTGGTGTTAAGGGTTTTGTTCCCTGATCTTCTGTTTTGCTTGTTTGTTTGTTTTACAGGCACTAGTGATAACTAATGCAGCCAAGCGTTCATCTACTGTGGGAGAGATAGTCAACCTGATGTCTGTGGATGCGCAGAGGTTCATGGACCTGACCACCTTCCTTAACATGCTGTGGTCTGCCCCTCTTCAGATTATGCTGGCACTATATTTCCTCTGGCAGGTACATGCACAGATTGTATTTGTGTTACACTGAGGCTACGTCCACACGTACCCGGGTATTTTTGAAAACGCAGATTTTTCTATGCGTTTTCACCTTTCGTCCACACGTAAACGGCGTTTTTGGTCACTGAAAATGGAGATTTTTAAAAACTCCGGCCAGGGTGGATATTTTTGAAAACTCAGTTTTTGCATTTGTGTACGAGAAAAACGCAGAAAACGCAGAAAACGCAGCGTCAAAGGTGTGCGCCTTTTTTGACGTCACACTGTGCGCCATGTTATTGTTTCGGTGAAATGAATTTCTACAATACTGTTACTGTTACTGGTACTCTCTGCAGTGTTTAAATGCTTACATATACACACACAGTTACTGTCCCTCCACACATACGACTCGGTTCTGCTTCTATGCCCCATCCTTGTTTACTATTTCCCACCGAGGCTTCTAGACTTCTGATTGGCCAACATTTCTACTCGGTTAGGAATATATCGCCACCTGTTGCTTTGGCATGTTCCTAGCAGCGTTTTCCTTCATTTCTGACTTTACGTGTGGACGGGATTATTTTTTAAAACGAAAACGGAAAATCTCAGTTTTCAAAAATACCCGTGTACGTGTGGACGTAGCCTGAGTCTTCTCCTTATGCCAAGGGGACTTTATTTAATGCACTCATGAGAATAACAGCTAAAATTTACTGTAATCTGGAAGCTGTCTGACCATTGTCGGTCACTGAGATCATCTTCGTTATCTTCCAAGCTATGACTTCCATTCAGCAGCCTGTCAGAAAAATTTGTGGTTTGTTTGGTAAGAGAGCCTCCTCAACCACCACAAAGGTGAGGACAGGTAGGAAGTGAAGGGCTCAGGAGGAGCTGACCAGGCAGAAGAGCCGCTGCGGCAGACTTTGGTGTTGGCAACAGCATGCCAATACCATGATGCAACAAAACCTGGGAAGAAGAAAGAACCCAGTTGGTTTAGGAAGGAATCTGAACAGGGGTGGAGGAAACCTGCACAGCTAGAGACCGACTGTGACAGCAAGGGGTGTGGGCTCAGTGGGAGAAGGGAATGGACTGGAAGGTCTCGTGGTCAGAGCTGTGGGAAGCTGAGCCACACTGGATCAAGTTCTTTATCCAGTCAGTCTACAGTTTCCTCACCAGACCGTGGGAGGTCGTGGTTATCCTGGACCTGCCACGTTTTTATTTACACTCAGGAGAGTTCTTCTTTATTTTGTATCATAAATTTAATCATTTGCTGACTCTTGTTTATTTTACAGATCCTCGGTCCATCTGTGCTTGCTGGGGTGGCTGTTATGATCATGCTGATCCCTTTTAATGCATTTATCGCTATGAAGACTCGAGCCTATCAGGTATTTCAGTGTAAAACAAACAGAATGAGACATTTACACAATTGATTTGCTTAAAAATAAGTCCCCTTTGTGTTTTAAGTATCAAAATTCACAAGTAAAAACAGCTGGTCTCACCATCATCGTCAGGTGGAGCAGATGCAGCACAAAGATGCTCGTATCAAGCTGATGAACGAGATCCTGAACGGCATCAAAGTCCTCAAGCTGTACGCGTGGGAGAACTCCTTCAAAGAAAAGGTCCTGGCCATTCGGCAAAAGGAGCTTATCGTGCTACGCAAGACGGCCTACCTCGGAGCACTGTCCACCATGGCCTGGACCAGTGCGCCTTTCCTGGTAGGCTTCCCCCAAAAAACTCAAGAAACTCATGAAGAAAAGTTGACTGCACAGTAAATCTAAACAGGATGAAAACTTGTTCAAATTTGACAGTTTATTATTATGAGGGGTCTTTCTGTGTGGAGTTTGCATGTTCTCCCCGTGTTTGCGTGGGTTCCCTCCGGGTACTCCGGCTTCCTCCCACCGTCCAAAGACATGCAGCTTGTGGGGATAGGTTAATTGGATAATCCAAATTGCCACTAGGTGTGAATGTGAGTGCGAATGGTTGTCTGTCCCTGTGTGTTGGCCCTGCGACAGACTGGCAACCTGTCCAGGGTGGACCCCGCCTCTCGCCCTATGACAGCTGGGATAGGCTCCAGCGACCCTGAAAAGGATAAGCGGAAGCGAATGGATGGATGGATGGATGGATGGATTATTATGACACCACTATAGGTTTCAGCACTACTTTTTGTCTGTTATGGTTTGTTAGTAAAAGCCTTGACAAAGAGCTTTGTCAGTTTCTAGGTCAGTTTTTAAAGTCATATTTTAGTAACTTTACTGGCTGGAAGCTGCTTTACATTAACGTGACTTTCATTTCCAACTTGTATAAGAATGTCACATGTTGGCATTATTATTAAGAAGCTCCTCGTTAGGGGGTTTTAGGCCTTGATATGAAAATATTTGGATTAAGATTATTTGCAGATACGATCACACTAACCCCATTTGTTTATTTAGCATTTACAGTTTAATTTACATACACATAATTTACTCTAATGATTTATGATGAGTCTAAACATCTCCCATCAAAGTTTGTTAAGCAGTCTGAAAATCTCTGGATAAACCTACAGTGACTAAGTATTCTGGTGCACTTGGGGCCACCACAGAAAGTTTGTGTCCCAATTGCAAAAGGCTAACATATTAAGAAAAGTGTGATTTTGAGACAATATTGGAAGAACCAGAGTGCTTCTAGTGCTTCGACTTTCACCACTCAGCAGCCGTCTTTCTGCAGCGGACTAACAAAACCACAGGAAACTGAACTGAAGCACGTGTATATATACACATGGCCTTACCCTGAGGTCAAGTTTCTGTGCAAAGAAAAATGGAGAAAAGTCTTCATATGGTGTGTGAGCAGCGTTTCTTTTCACATGTCCTCATGCCTGCAATTGTTGTCTTCTTCAGGTCACATGTGAGATTTTGTGAACGCATGTTTTATTAGTTGGGTAAATGAGCACTTCAGCAACCAAAACAAGTGTATATCTGTGTCGATGATAACGCCTTAATGGTGCTGTTGATATTTAGATCCTTGCTGAGTCACTGACTGTCTGGCATCACGGCTCTGCCTCCTCTCTGCACTAAACCGATGAACCTTGATGTCTGAGTGGTCTGCTTTTCCCATGTGTTTCCAGGTTGCCTTGACAACATTTGCCGTGTATGTAACTGTGGATGAAAAAAACATCCTGGATGCGGAGACGGCCTTCGTGTCGATCTCGCTTTTTAACATCCTTAGGTTTCCCCTCAACATGCTTCCCCAAGTCATCAGCAGCCTGGTACAGGTGGGAACCTTTTTCACCTCCTGCAACGTGTTTGTGTTTCGGGTTTTCTTTAGCAGAATTCATTGCATGCATCTGTTTATTCTACATCTCAGGCGAGCGTCTCATTGAAGCGAGTCCAAAATTTCCTGAGTCATGATGAGCTGGATCCAGATTCCGTAAACAGGAACAACACAGTCACAGGTGAAATTAAACACTTGGATTAACTTGTCAAAACTTTTCTTTGTCTAGTCATTTAGATTATTCCTTCATGTAAACACCATGGGCTATTGAAATGCAACGCTTGAGTGCAAGTTCACTGTTTTCTTTTTCACCTAGTGACTCCTGCCTGGCCAGTTCTTGGATGACTTGGATTTTTTTTTTTTCACTTGTGTCATTTTGTTGCTCAACAGAGTTTGCAGTCACGGTTGTCAATGGGAAATTCACGTGGGGCAAAGACGACGCTCCTGTTCTACACAAGTATGCTACGAAAGCCACACATCGTATTTTTATATTCACCGTATTTGTTTTAGTAAAATATTTGATTGTGTGCTTGCAGTATTAACGTGATGGTGCCCCAGGGCTCCCTGCTGGCTGTGGTGGGCCATGTTGGCTGTGGGAAGTCTTCCCTGATCTCAGCATTACTGGGTGACATGGAAAAAGTGGAGGGAGAGGTTTCTGTTCGGGTAGGAATTCCCCTAGTGTTTTTTGAATAACATACCGGGAAGCAGCAGGTGGTTTTGACCCAGTTATTGCAGTTTTCCTTCCTGTAAAGTTTCGCCATTTGATATTTTCGTGTGAACACTGGATCAGTTGGCCAGATGTAAAATGAAACGGCTCGTGTTTAATGATGGAACCATCAAATAGTTCTTACTTACTAAAAAACTTTGATAAACTCAGTAAACTCGTTTTTAGATATTTGTCCTCTGAAAAGATGCGTTTATTTACTACTGCCAAGTGACAAATAAACAAAACAAAACAGACAAAACAAGCATTTTCAATTTCCCGAATATCGCTGGCATAATGAACATTAATATCTGAACTTCTACAAATGTTTTTCATTTTATTGAATGTTGATATTTGCATAAACCTCCAGTTTATGTCTGAAATGTTGCATGTAAACATCAACACAGATACTCAAGAATGAAAAAAACGACTGTAGCCATTGTGCCTAAAATTAATGACACTCTTTGATCTTTGTGGTTCAGTAACAGTAATGGTGGGAAAATGGACGGTCACCGTGACGACACTATGCAGCTGCTTTAAAACCAGACGTCACGCACGAGGAGTGGCTCTGACAAGTTGCTCTGTTTTAGATAAAGGACACAGAATATACTGCAGCCCATAAAGTCTTCAGGAACCTTTTTACCAAGATTACAAAGCAAATGAGCTGAGGGCCGCTCCCTAAAGGTTTCTCCATAAGGTTGCCCCATGCTTTTCTTTGAAAATGATGCAGGTTTATGGGACTTGGCTTCAATTTTCTCAATTTTTAAACATTTTTGTTAATTAAAAACAGTCTACATAATACATTTAAGACCATTATTAACATAAACATGTATTTAATATATGGGTACATTCATTCTTTAAAATATTGCAGACAGCGTTCATAAGAGTTTGAAGAGTTTGACATTTTGGGAAAAAAATGAGGAGAGCTAGCAGTCTCTTAACTTAGCTTAGCTTAGGGTCAATTCTGGAAGTAATAAGTAATAAAATATAAAATCCAGTTAGACAAAAAGGAAGTTATAACTTAGTACTGTAAAGCTTAGTCTTGAGTAGAATATATGTGTATATTATTTTGCTTAACATTACATTTTAAAAGGGCACATCAGTCCTATTGCAGTGGGAATCATTTCTAGAAAATGTGGCATGGTTTATTCTGACAATAAAAGGTTTCCTATTTGAGGAAGTGAGAAGAACCTGGTTGTTTGTCTCTATCCTCAGGGGTCAGTGGCTTATGTACCTCAGCAGGCCTGGATACAGAACACCACCCTGCGGGACAACATCCTGTTCGGGAACCCGTACAATGAGCAGAAATACAATTCTGTCCTGGAAGCGTGCGCCTTAACCCCAGACTTGCAGGTGCTGCCTGGAGGAGACATGACTGAGATAGGAGAGAAGGTACAGAAGCACAGGGAGCGAGTTTAGTCTCCTTGATTTTAATTTTTAATCTCTTTCTGCATCTGTTTTATTTCCAATTTTCTCTCAGCACTTGTTGATGACTTTCATCAAAGATCTCTCCTGAATTTATTGGATACTCGATGCTAATGTAATCAGGCTTCCGATTCGAGGACCTCTGATATAAATTCAGCCTCGGCCTTTTTATTTGGTTTTTGTCCTGCAGGGCATCAATCTGTCTGGTGGTCAGAGACAGAGGGTGAGCCTGGCTCGAGCTCTGTACAGTGATGCTGATGTCTATCTGTTGGATGATCCGCTGTCCGCGGTGGACGCCCACGTGTCCAAACACATCTTTGACAACCTGATCGGCCCAGAAGGGGCTCTGAAGGGCAAGGTGAGGAGACTCTAAACCCAACTTCTGTCCTGGTTAGTTTATGATGTAAAGGTTCTCTGTAAACAACACAACCAGTAAATATGACATGAATCTTTGTTCTATTATGTTGTAAATGAACTGGTACTTTCGACTCAGTTTTACTGCTGAAGTCTACTACTACTAAGTGTCATTCACCCAGTCACACACAGCGTTTTATCTAATATTTGCATACACTCACACTCCGTTCAGTAACTTACACGCCGATACTTCCAACACATGGCCTGGAGGAGCTGGGCATCGATCCACCGGCCTTCTGTTGGTGGACATCAGGTGGTTGTCTGGCTCTGTGCCGCAATGCGACCGTTAGAGTCTGAACAGTTTCATGTACTTGTATTTATGTAGTACTTTCCTACTCTTCCTGACCACCCAAGTGCTTTAGACTACCATTATAAGCTTAATACCTGCAAACTTCTGCAGTTCAGTGTGAAATGGACAGACTCGCAGAGCTGTAATTTTATCAGAAGAGGAAGTTGTGTCTTATCTTTCTACTGGACAGGAAGTTTTATGAGGTTTGATCACTTTCCAATCTGCTGATTTTTCATATTTATGACACCAGTTTGTAAAAAGAGTAACTTTGTGTGGCAGCATTCTGCTGGAAGTAGTCATATTCAGAAGTTACTGAACCTGACTAACAGCTGGCCTTCAGGTTTTCTTTATTTATATACTGTACAATGCAGTATCTAATATAGTATGTACAGTTGTATCTTTTTCTCCCTCATTAGTAAGATGCTACTCACTGTTCTCTGCCGGTTCATTAGTTTTTTGGGTTGTTTTTTTTTTCCTTCTCTCTTTTGTTACTTTAAAGAGAACTATGAACCAAAAGTGCATTCAGCTAAATTGTAATGGCTGTAGCTTTTAAAAGTAGAAACAAGAACCTAAAAAGTACACAGCGGTTCAATATTTTTTTTTAAAAAAATGAGGGAAAGGGTGTGGAGACCTCTGCCTCTTGGTGAAATTAAATGCAGGTGTTTCCTGTCAGGTGTGAGTGTGCGTCCTGTATTTATTTAAGAAACAGGGATGTATGAAAAGAAGAGTTGAAAGGAAATTATGAGTGCATGCACACATATCTCTGAGCTTCCCAGAAGATGAGTTGTTGTGATAATCTTCTGAGATTCAGTCATCACACATGGCTTTGTCACCTCAGTGCTTTCTAGGATTAAATTGCTAGAAGTTGAGAGAAGTTTATTTTTGGCCTCACCTGCTTCCCATCACCCAGATTCAGCAAATTCAGGATGGTTTTTTTTTCTCCCAAGAACCAAATCTCAAGAAAACCTGAGTCATGCAGCAAAACATACATAACATAACAAAACATACATAACTTGCAAGTCATTCTTCATCAGAATGGTCAAATACAAAAGAAATCTAATGTTTTGGAACAGCCAAGTCAAAGTCCTGACTTTGTAATAATAGAAATACCATGAAAGTGAATATTTGGAATCCAGCTTGCTGGAATTGAAGCTCGTCTAAAACTCCTCTAACCTAATGTGCAGGACAGATCGGCGGTTCCTGCAAATGTGGTTTTCGAGGTATTGTTGCACAAGGCTGTACGCAGAAAATAAGCGCTTTTCCCCTTCCAGATGGACAATATTAATTTTAATTTAATTTTAGTTTTATTTAGAAAGAGGGACAATACATATTAATGAACATAACAAATGTAAATATGCCAGATTATAGCCTTGGGCTAAATCATATATTGGATGATCTTCCTCAATAATTAAATCACTAAGTCTAATATTTTCGTTTTCGTCAGTTTAATTGGTCTTGTTCTACTTTTAGAACTTCACATCATGTTTCAGTTCATATTTAAACAGAAATATAAAAATGCTCTCAAACCCATCCTGCAAATGGTAATTGTCATACTGGTTTATTGCATGACAGAAGTAAAAGTTTCTTGTGTTTGACTCCAGACACGCGTCCTGGTGACACATGGCATCAGCTTCCTGCCTCAGGTGGATAATATAATGGTGATGGTGGATGGCCGGGTGTCAGAGATGGGCTCCTATCAGGATCTCCTCAAGCAGAACGGAGCATTCGCCGAGTTCCTCAGAAATTATGCCCTGGAGGATATTATGGAGGAGGATGAGGCCAGCGGTACAGCATTTCCTCCCCTTACATATCGCCTCATGTTGGTGCAGAACGGATTGATGGTTCAATACTATCTCATGCTGGTTTTCTGCTCTCACAGATGAGATCATTGAAGATGACGAATTGTTCCCCGATGACGCCCTTAGCAACCACACAGACATGGTGGACAGTGAACCAATGATCAATGAAGCAAAAAGAAGTTTTATAAGGTAAATTGAAAAAAACTGGATATTTAAACTTGGATGAGATAAAACGGTTGTTGCATAAACTCCAAACTTTGTCTTTTTTTATCAGGAATTTCTCAAGAATTATATGAGCTTTTTAAAACATTAAATTAAACTGTTAAATTGAAAAATATGGAGTCATTTTGCACAAAATAGCAGTTGAATAAATGCATTATCGCCACCAGATATCCTGACCCTGTTCAGTAGCGTGAGCTCATTGCCCTGTGCCCCTTTTTACAGGCAGATGAGCATTATGTCCTCAGACGGAGAGAACCCCAGGTCCCGTTCAGTAAGGAGACATGGCTGCAGCCAGCGAAAACATTCAGAGTCGCAAGACAAGAAGAAACCGCGCGAGATGGAGAAACTCATCCAGGCAGAAACGGCAGAAACCGGCCAGGTCGGTGCATCACCATCTTTTTAACCTGCAAATATATAATTGCTCATTTTAAAGTTCTCCACCTATGAGCGCGCAGCAAATCAGCTTTTATATCTTCCGACCCACGACTGCTCAGCGTTCACTGCAACATAGCAACCTGGTATTCACCACATCGACCCCTGAATTATCTTTTGTTTTGATCCCAGGTGAAAGGAAAGGTGTACCTGGAGTACGTCAAGGCAGTCGGACCACTGCTGTCAGTGGTCATCTGCTTCCTGTACGGCTGTCAGAGCGCTGCCTCCATCGGAACAAACATCTGGCTCAGCGAGTGGACCAATGACGCCGTGACGAATAGCACCGCGGAAAATGTTCAGATGAGGGTGGGGGTGTACGCGGCACTGGGGTTTGCACAAGGTAAGACACGCTGATGCTGAATGTTCATTTAAATGCATGTATTGTATGCGGAAATGCAAACAGCGGCCATGTCGGATTGTTGAACCTGAATGCCTACTTTATACTTCCACTTCCACCCTCACAGCTTTTTCTTTGTGTTTTACTGAAATAATCGGAACAGATTTGCTTTGCAGCCAGTTGAAATGCTTCTCTTTTGAACAGTAAACTCTGGAGAGATGCTGTGAGCCAAAGGAGAGTTAATCTGATTACAGCATCGTTAATTGGAATACACTGAGCATTGTTCTTGTATACAAGAGACATCCTTTTTTTTCTTTAACTGCAGCTCCTTTCATGGTGAACTGCTCCCCTGACTACCTCACATTCAGGACAGAAGCTGTCCATGTCTATTTATAACAGCTGCTTTCTTCTTCTACAGTGAAACTTTCCTCTCCCTAATCAATTTTTCTTCTGCTCCTGTGGTTTAACCTAATCCCAGGTATCCTGATCATGATTGCTTCCTTCACATTAGCCATGGGGAACATCGGTGCAGCCAAGAAGCTGCACTTTAACCTGCTCACCAACAAATTCCACACGCCCCAGTCTTTCTTTGACACCACCCCTATAGGACGCATCATCAACCGCTTCTCCAAGGACATCTACGTGATAGATGAGGCTCTGCCGTCCACTGTGCTCATGTTCCTGGGCACCTTCTTCGTTTCTCTCTCCACTATATTAGTTATTGTTTCCAGCACACCCATTTTTGCTGTTGTCATAGTACCCCTGGCTGTCATATACGTCTTTGTCCAGGTACTTGGGTGGGGTCGGGTTGCAGTGTGGCTCGCGTGCCAAATGTGTCCTCTCAGTTCTTCTTTTCCTTGAAAATGTGGGGTCTTCCTCTTCCTCAAGTGGCATGCTGCTTGCATGTTTGCCACAGCAAAATTTGTAACCTTCAGGTTTGGCTTGTTTCCTCCGTAGCCTGCAATGTTGTCCATGATGAGCACCTCCTGCTGTCATTTTTTCCTTTTCAGTTGTAAATTCACTTTGCTCTTTCTCCACAGCCAAAACACTTCCTGTCCTGCCTGCAGCTTGCTGCGATGCACATGCACACACACACCTCACAGATCACGCTCCTAAACACATTCACACCATCACTGTATCGTGAACAAAATCAAAGTCACGTCAGTCAGTTTTTAGTGATCTATACCCCCCTCTAGTGGTGAAGCACTGTTAACACAACTAAATAAACTAAATATTTTTATCGAAGGCCAGTGTGACCTCACCTTCTTAGGTGAAATGATAGCAGTATCTCACGTTTCTCTGTTGAAGTTAATTAAATTTTTAATTATTTAGTCTTTTAAAATTTCCACATCTGGTAGTTTTCCATTAGATATTAAAAGTAAGCACCATGTGCACAAAAGGGAAGCATAAATGAGAGAATATGATGATAAAATGCCACTTATGAGGTGTATAAGTGGCACCGTTGAGGACTGACTCTGGGAAACCTGCACTGACACTGAAAGTCGCTGTCTCACAGGTTGCTCATCCATTTAACGCAGGCGTTATTGTGTTGTCACACCTGACCCCCTCCCCTCCTGTCTCGCAGGTGCGCTGCTGTTGATTAACTGCCTGCTGTGCCGGGCCTACAGTATGCTGCAGGCAGCCAAGCTCACACACCGCAACTTACTTCAGGGGGTCCTGCGAGCTCCGCAGGGCTTCTTCGAGAGCACCCCTACTGGGCGGTTACTAAACCGCTTCAGCAAAGATGTGGATGCTATAGACTCCCAGATCCCAGACAATATTGACATATGGATGCGCACTTTCTGGTACACACTGAATGTGCTGCTCATATGCTGTGCCCTCACCCCAATGTTCCTCATAGTCATAGCCCCGTTAATGGTGTTCTATTGGTGGGTTCAGGTAAATAGGAAAAGAGTCTGCTAACTCATTAATATAACATGCATGTCTGCGAGTGCTGTTGAGTGTGTGTGTGTGTGTGTGTGTGTGTGTGTGTGTGTGTGTGTGTGTGTGGTAGTAAACAGCTGCATGTGTTTGAGGCAGTGATCGTTGCTCGTCTAGATTTAGTTGCTGTGTGGTTTGGTCTAGTCCAGTAGTCATAAACTGTTGTGGCCTTAGTCGCTCAGTGGCCAGTCTGTAGTTTAAGACTGTGTGAGCCGTAGTTATTTCAGTTGTTTTATGGGTTTAAAATGCAGCAAAATGTCAGTTAAACTGTTTTTTGCTGTAATCGACAAATGTGAATTGAATTGCAGTTAGTGCTGGGCAGTATGACCTGAAATATCTATCACACAAGTATTTGCACAGTAGATCATGTTGTTGTTCTTGTTATAGTTACTGCATGAACACATCTGACCAATCACGTCACTGCATTTGGCACTCATATCTCAAAGCGCACACTGGTACTGAATATAGACGTGGTAAAATAATAGTACTTTGTGAGAGACACATCTGTACGCCGCTCCAAGTCAGTCAGCTCTGTGAAATGATTTCTGTGTCGTCAGATGCTGTCCCAACAATGGTAAAATAGCCCCACTGACATGCTGAGATATGTATGAAAGCTTCAACTCTGGAATCTCCCCGCCGCTGCCTTCTCACGAGAATCGGATAAAACCAGAATCTCAAGTTTCTTCCTTTTCTTCTTCACAAACATCAGGACCAGCTTGTTTCACGTCCACGTTATTTTTTTCAGTGAACTCGTTCGGTTCGGTGTGTATATGTTACAAGTTCATATCTGAAAAATTCAGAATTTCGTGTCACTTTTTGCAACACACTCATCGTGTAATGGGCTTAATTCCTAAAATTCCTGTCGGTTCTGATTCAAGAATTGATATGATGCCACTTTTCGTCATTTTAGCAAGTCAAATAACAAAAAGTTTTCATGTCAGTGCTCCTGCATACGAGCTTGTGAGTGAAGCTTTGAAACGCATCACATTTATAAGTTATTCTTCTAAACTTTGTAGCCCAAAAAAACACCTGTTAGCCTTGAGAAACGTCTCTGTGTATCAGATATAAAGGTATACAGCCCAGCGCTGGTTACAGTCGATCCACGGAGGCAGGGCTTCTCTTAGGGCAGAAATAATATTACTAACTGCAAATCAGATGTTGATAAAGAGCCGTGCATGTTTTTCCTGCTTTTAACATCGTTCAGTGTGTCAGAAAGAAACGTATCTGTTCCTCTGCGAGGTTTCATAAAGCAGTAAAGAACAGTTTTTAAGGAATTTTATTTTTCATTTCGCAAAACATATTTGGGCCTTTGCGCTTTAAATTAACTGTCATTGTTGGCCTCATACAGATATATCTGTATCATCATATATGTTGTCTCATATACACCACAAAAAAATACAATTGGGGTAATTTTGGCTAAAATGCTGTCAGGTTATTTCAATAGATCTGTTGGCCCCAGCCTTGAAGGATCCAGTGTAATTTGGTTCTAGTTTGGGAGCTCGTATTACTTATTAAAAAGCTCATGCATAAACTACATTTCTTTATTTACATCCTGTTTTTTAAACAATCACATGCACAAAAGATGAGTAACTTCACCGAGGACAGGCCAAACGTGAGAGCAGCCCTTTCTAATCTGTTTAGTGGTGTTGGTGTCAGCAGCAGTGGTTAGTGTTGGTGGTATCTCTCTATAGAGTGTTCAGCACTGCTGTGTTAATATACGTTTTAATAAATGCTACGAGATATAATCAACACTAACATTCACAAAATAAATTTCTGCTGATTACGTCGTCAGTTTTAAAGCCTCATAGAAAAGGTGGTTGTCTCAGTGCTCAAGCAACACTTCGTTGCCTATATGCAGTTAAAGGGCAAACTAACAATTTTAACACATGGTGTCCTTTTTACTTTTCTGGTATCAGGGTTATCTCGGCTTTTTATTGCATATCACAGGTTTATCTAACTCATCGGATGAAATTGTGCAGTGTCAGCCCTTTGGCTTTCAGTTAAGTGTGCAGGCATTTAGTTGAAGGCTCAAACAGCTGTTCAATAACTAGGTGACTAGAATATGAATGAGTATGAATCTCTTTTTGTCAGGTGCCAACTCACTACAGGTTTTTCTTATAGGATTTTGAAAGGCTTTAGGACAGGGGTGAGCAACTCCAGGCCTCAAGGATCCTGCAGGTTTTAGATCTCACCCTGGGTCAAAACACCTGAATCAAATGATTAGTTCATTACTAGGCCTCTGGAGAAGTTCAGGACATGTTGAGGAGGTAATTTAGCCATTTAAATCAGCTGTGTTGGATCAAGGACACATCTTAAACCTGCAGGACACCAGCCCTCGAGGCCTGGAATTGCCCACCCCTGATTCAGGATAATACAGTTAGCCTGGAGGTGACTGAGAAGTGACACAATTTTCACAATTTAAGCTCTCTGATGCCACAGAAGATGTAGTAGATGAAGAAAGTTGTCTGTTAAACTTCAATGCTTGGCTGAATCTGAGTGAAAAGCCCAGCAATGTGAGACTGTGTTTACGTAACAGCCTGTCGGCAGAAAATATAACTGCATATTATCCACAGAAGATTGGAAATTAACACTAATATTTACAGAGTAATCTGACCCAACAGAAGCATGTAGATGGAGAATAACATGCGATTCTGCCAGTGCAACAAAAACGTGAGACATTTCAAGGACAATGATTCAATTCAATTCAATCCAATTCAATTTTATTCATACACAAATCGCAGCAACAGTCGTGTCAAGGTGCTTTATATTGTACGGTTAGATCCTACAATAATACATTCAGAGAAAAACCCAACAATCATATGACCCCCTATGAGCAAGCACTTTGGCGACAGTGGGAAGGAAAAACTCCCTTTTAACAGGAAGAAACCTCCAGAAACCTCAGGGAGGGGCGGGGCCATCTGCCGCAACCGGTTGGGGAGAGATTCCCCTGGCTCCAACTCAACCTGTGATTTAAACCAGTGCCCAATTCTTTTTAATGTTGAGACTGATCGCTGGTTTGCACCTTGTGGTGAACCCTCTATATTTACTCTTGTGGCATCTCGATTTACCATAGGTGTGGATAATGATTTACAGACATCCTAAAGAGTGTTATCCACGTTTTTTTTTTAACCATGGAACGAATCCTGTGATCATTCATCCATTATTTTTGTCTTCTGCAGATGTTTGCAGATGTCTTTTTTTTTTTTTTTTTTTATCTTAGTAAGTACACATTAACTCTTTTAGAATGAACTAAAATGTTTATTAAGCCATTAATCTTCCTACAGTCCATTGTAGTCAAAGGGAAGCCTGATTAACCTAAAGTGGGCTCATTTAGCCACATGTTGTGCCATGACCACATCAGGCATATACGTCTCATATTCTAACGTTTTCCTGTGTAACTAATAAAAATATCTATAACATAGGTTACTTATCAAGTAGGGGTGGGCGATATAAACGATATATGATAGAAACTAGTGATGGGTCAGTCGCGAACGAAATGGCTCTTAGAGCCGGTTCTTTGACGTGAACGACGCGAGCCGGCTCCTTATCCAAGCCGTGGGTTTTTTTTTTTTCTTTCTCTCACCCTCTCTCTCGCACTTTTTTTCCGCTTCACTCAGCATGCCCCCCTGGGAAGAGGGGGGGAGGGGCGGTAGTTACACTCAGTAGCACAGGAACAGAGCAGGAGAGAGAGAGAGAAAGAGAGCCAGGGACAACAACGTCACATTAGAAAGGTATAGTAATCATCCACAACTATTTTCAGTTGTGGATGATAAAGGATTCAGAAAGTTTATTCATGCAGGTCCATATGACAGAGAATATGCATCTTCTTTTTGTTTTCATATTATAATTTATATTTAATTGTGTTGTGGTTTGCTGTGTTTTGTGTTGTTTCACTTTAAATTTGTAAAAGGAAAAAGCTGAAAATTTAAATAGTTAAAAGTTGAAATCTGAATAGTTGATTTTTGTATTATATGATTTATTTATTACATTTTATGTGGAGTGAATAAATAAAAGTATATTTACGGTGGCCCCTACAGACAAAGCACATACAAAGACGTACGAACTCCGAAGCACGTACAAACCCTGAAGCACGTACAAACTCCAAAACACGTAAAAACTCCAAAACACGTAAAAACACGTACAAACTCCAAAACACGTAAAAACACGTACAAACTCCGAAGCACGTACAAACTCCAAAACACGTAAAAACTCAGAAGCACATAAAAACTCAAAACGCGTACAAAAGACAACAGAAGTGCTCCAGGATGCTAGGGGCAGTGTTGAGCTTTTGTTACCTAGTGGCTACACAAGCCAGCAAGTACCAACGACCGGATTTGGTGTGTGGTAATAACAGGTAAATGAACTTTTTTTTTTTTAAATTATTTGACTATATATGAATGCTTGTGTGTAAATACACAAACAATACACATATGCTTTCATGCTTTCAATTGTGTAATTTAAGTGATCTAGGTAGCTCTGTTTTGGAAGTTCAGTTCATGCTAGAAATGTGTTTTGGAGTTTGTATGTGCTTTTTGGAGTTTGTACGTGTTTTGTCTCTAGGGGCCACCGCATATATTTTTATATAAACATATATAAATAAAACCACTTTTTTTTTACATTAGTAATTCCTTTTGTGCATAATTTTATATTATTGTTAATAATAAATTAATTAAAGCAACAAAACAACCTGAAGAGCCGGTTCGGAGCCGAAAGAGCCGGCTCTTTTTACTGAGCCGGACCGTAAGAGCCGGTTCTCTAAAAAGAGCCGGAAATCCCATCACTAATAGAAACGATATAAATTTGGTCAACGCTAGAGATTTTGACTATACCGCTCTATCGCGATAGCGCATGTTGATGATGTCATCAAGCTGCGCCTGTTTTGGTCGAAAGCATCGCAGCGGCTAAAACCATTATCATCTGCAAATTATGCCGACAGTCATAGCAAAGAGATGAAGCACTTTTGAAATATGGGGAAAGCCAAAACCTGCGCTTCCTCCACTTCCGTAACATTGATTCATTAATGTTGAATTCTCTCGCAGCTGTTCTATTCCCATGTTGTTGCAGTATATTAATAACTAACCTTGTATTGTGGATGAATGATCTCAGTTGTTCTCCTGACTGAAGTTTGGCCCGTGTATAGCATCCTGCTATGCAATTGCATTTGTCCCTGACCACCAGAATCCCTCACGTTAACTTTTATCGAGTGGAAAAAAAGTTGGTGTTCATCCTCCAGCTTCACTGTGCTGTTATGCTAACATAGCTGTGTCGCTAGCAATCACGTAGCACAACATTATATACCAGGTAGTCCAACTTCAGTAACCCTGCAAACGCCACTGCTGTTTAGTTTTCTGTCTTCATTTATGTTGGAAGTGGTAGCAGAGCTGTACGTTTTAATTAGTTTCAAAAATCTCTCAGAACATGGTATGTCATGTTTAGGTGGAAACTAGCGAGCTAACTTCCTGCTAACTTCTAACTCCGTTAAATTTAATAACTTCTGTTTTCATGGATGCCTGGATGTTAAACTTAATTGTTACACCTGGTAAAGCAGCAACGCTGATCACTTTATTAAAGATGAAAGAATTTAGACCGTTTTTAACTCTGTGTTCTTTGACTTTGGGACCTGAAATGGACGGAGTTTTGGACCCAGATTACTCCGCGAAGCTCCTCACTACGGCAGCCGTAATGCTCTGACAATCCATCAAGCAGTGCTTACCGAAGTTGTACTAAAACATTTTTTAACAGATTTCTGCACGCCCAAATCGGTTCGAGATCAGTAAGCACAACCAGAATTCATACATAAGGCACACTCTCGATTTTTGAGAAAATTAAAGGATTTTAAGTGTGCCTTATAGTGTGGAAAATACGTTATACAGAAGAAATGAATATATCGCGATATATATCGTTCCCGCATATGCTTCAAATTATATCGCGATATGAATTTTAGGCCATATCGCCCAGCCCTATTATCAAGTCATATTTCACATCATGAACATATAAAACTGTCTATACGATTTTTTTTTTTTTTTTTAATAAATAAAATTGCATCTTTCATTTCAAATGTGGCATAAAGGGCAAAAATGATAAAAATTGCGTCACTGCCCAAAGATTTCCTTGCACAACTATCAGTTTGTCTTTAAGGGAATATTCTGTGTCCTCACTACGTGATACTAACTGCACACTCACACAACTAATATCAGCTTAACAGTAACACTAAATGTTGTTCCTGCAGCTTTGTCATGGCATCCACTTTGCATCGCTTGTCTCTCTGCCGTATTCGTCTTTAATCTCACTGTGCTGAGAAACTGCCAAATACTCAGAAAAGCAGAACTATCGCTTCAAGCTTCTAACACTTTCAGAAATATTACGGCTGTTTGTATATAAATTTGATTTGGATGCAGATATATGTGTAATGAAAAACAAAACACCTGCAGATAAAAATCACCTGTTCTGTCAGCTTTGTGGATTTTATCAGTCAATCTTGTTATTTGTATTAGTTTAATATTATTATCAATGCTTAAAAGCTCAGGGTCAAATATCTGCAGTTGTTTTGTTAACATAGGCTTTCTTCATTACTCTGTGTGGGTGTGCGTGTGTATGCGTGTGAGCCTGTATTTGCATCATATTTAAACATATCTAAGCACATGGAAAGCCTTGTTGTGTTTTAACATTGTCTGTTTTTCTCCTCCTCAATGCTTGTAGAGATTTTACGTTGCCACGTCTCGGCAGCTAAAGCGTCTGGAGTCGGTCAGCCGCTCTCCCATATACTCCCATTTCTCTGAGACCATCACTGGCTGTAGTGTAATCCGAGCATATGGCAGGCACTCTGCCTTTGTTCTGATGAGTGATATCAAACTGGATGAGAACCAAAAGAGTTACTACCCTGGTATAGTGTCAAACAGGCAAGTATCCTGCTCCAGCAGAGAAGCAGCTGTGTTCCAGTCTTGAGTTCTTGTGTCGCTCTGTGCACAGCCACTGCATGTAAAAATTCTGCGTCTCTGTTTGACTGATTCTTTCTGCTTTGAATTTTGTTTCAAATTGTCACAATTATGGCTGCACATAATCTGTTACTTATGGAGCCCCTAAAGTTCTATAAGGTGGGTTTTTTAAAAATCTCATTGTCTCGTGTGCACAAATGGCGAATATCTAGTGTTTATAACTATAGGAAGGTAAGGAGTACTCATGCTCAAAGACATCTTCTCTTCTATTCAGCCTTAAATTTGAGTGACAAGATGAGAAAATCAATCCTGCTCGTGTCTATAGGTTTATTATGGTTAACTACAATGACTGTTTAAACTCAAATTGCACAGTGAAATTTTGTTAGCTTCTAACAAAGCTTAGCAAATCGTTTGCACCTGTGTGCAGCTTTTATGATAAGCTAAGCTAACTGGGTGTAGCATAGGTAATATTCAACTCAATTCAATTTTATTTATATAGCGCCAAATCAACAACAATCGCCTCAAGGTGCTTTATATTGTAAGGTAGACCCTACAATAATAGATACAGAGAAAAACCCAACTATCATTTGACCCCCTGTGAGCAAGCACTTTGGCGACAGTGGGAAGTAAAAACTCCCTTTTAACAGGAAGAAACCTCCAGCAGAACCAGACTCAGGGAGGGGCGGGGCCATCTGTTGGGGTGAGAGAAGGAAGACGGGATAAAATACATGCTGTGGAAGAGAACCAGAGATTAATAACAAGTATTATTCAATGCAGAGAGGTCTATTAACACATAGTGAGAAAGGTCAAGGTCAATATCAAAGTTCTCACCTGATCCTTTTTTTAAAAAAAAGCAGATTTTCTAACATCTGTCCGTCTTATTGGAAAGATGGCGTTAATGTGAAACACTGTCTGAGTGCAAAGAGTGAAAAGCACAAAAGGAATTCACACACTGTCTATACACACATAAGAAAATATACTGTACTTACTATAGTGTTGCTCCACAATAAAGAATATTTCTAAAACTTGTGGCTCTATCAGTGGCACTGCCCCTTGTATCCCAGTAATGAGTATAAGTCATTATTGTCGTAACATGAGGTGCTGAATTATCCCGTGTTTTAGTTTCTCAGGTGTTCTTAAGGTCAACTGTATCTGCTGTTTTACAGGTGGCTCGGAGTGCGAATTGAGTTCATTGGAAACTGCATTGTGTTGTTTGCTGGCCTGTTTGCGGTGACAGGAAAGGACAGTCTTAGTCCCGGCCTCGTGGGTCTGTCGGTGTCCTATGCTCTACAGGTACTACTACAGCTATTACAAGAATATGATCTAGATATCTCATTTAACCAGTAATAATGTCACTTTATAGCATTTTTTATATTTATAATGCTTTCTCAGTAAAGCTGCAGTCACTGGTATTTTTACCATGGATCAAATCAGTATTTTATCCTCTTTTAGCCTATTGTTTGCTTGAAATATAGAAATAGAAATATAGATTTAATTGAATGAAGTTATATGTGAATAAGTCTTCATATTGTAAGTTCAGCTCTTTAGTATCTAGTTGAGCTGCTTCACGTTCATGTGAAGGGCCTACTTGTTTTCTGCTCAATTTAAAACTTTTTCCTTTTCATTTTGTCTCAATGTCTTTTATGTAAGTCATTTTTTATTTACAAGGCTCTGGAAGTTGTTTTGCTTTGCCTTACTTTGCTGTAGTGGACACACAGTATCCCTTATTGTAAATTTCTGGAATGTTTCATAAGGCATTGTTTCAATAGGTGACCATGTCTTTGAACTGGATGGTGCGGATGACTTCAGAGCTGGAGAACAACATAGTAGCAGTGGAGAGAGTGAAGGAGTACTCTGAGACCAAGACAGAGGTATGTCATGAATATTTCCCTTTAAGCACCTTTCTAATACTCTGTGAAGATGGGACTGTTCATGTGTTTGCTTTTAAAGTGGTGTTGGCTTTGTGCTACGGTTAAAATGTAGGAATTTAGCCACGTTAAAAAAAAAAACCTGCCTTGTTGCTCAACTCTGCAACACAAGACCTATAAACTGTAACTAGTTCCAGAAATGTTAGCTTACCTGCTGCCAACAAGGGCCCCTCTGTTGCAGAGAAACAGGGCACTTATACTGTACAGAGTGTACTTTTTCAGTAGCCATCACAGAAAGTGCCCCTTCTGTGCATTAGTTGGTGTAGCTGGTATTGAAAGCCTCTGTTTGAAGCATCCGGTGCATCCCAGAGGTGAAATAAATATTTGGCAGCTCCGAGCGGCTGTGCAAAGAAGTACAGCTCTCTGACTTCTTAGCCTGATAAACAAATCCGTTCTGGTCCAAGCCAAATAGGCTAATGAGTTGCTCAGAAAGTTTTCCTACCATGAAGAGCTGTGTTTGTGTTTACAGGCCCCCTGGGAGGTGGAGGACAAGAAGCCCCCACCTGAATGGCCCATGCAGGGGAATGTGGAGTTCAACGACTACAGCGTTCGGTACCGAGAGGGACTGGACCTCGTTCTGAAGGACATCACGCTAAAAGTCAAGGGAGGAGAGAAGGTGTGGGGAGGATATGCCGAGATGATTTATTTATCAGTGCAGAATAATGGCTCAGTGGGGTGTTCAACACAACTCCGTGTGTTTCTGCGCAGATCGGTATCGTAGGTCGTACGGGGGCCGGCAAGTCTTCGATGACGCTCTGCCTCTTCAGATTGCTGGAAGCTGCGGGAGGCGAGATCACCATCGACAACGTGAAGATATCAGAGATAGGCCTGCACGACCTGCGGTCTAAACTCACCATCATTCCACAGGTACGACTGTCAAATTCTGCCTCAATGAAGCACCTGTATGTTTGAAAAGGATTATATGTCAGTATTTGTGCTAATAATCTTAATTTTTCAATGAAATATGTACAGTTTAGATCTCATACATCAACAGGAAAAAAACTAAACTAAATGATTCAGAGTAGTAATTACAGTATAAAAAGCATCCATTTACTTCTAACACTTATTAGGGTCTGGTATAACTCAAGGACCAAATCTTTTAAGCCAATGCGGACATAGCGCAGTTAATATTATTCAGTGTGATGTGATATCTGCTACTGCTGTCTCAAGCTCTATATTCCACTATCTCTAGTCGGGAAACATCTGAAATCACCAGTCAAACAGCCCCCTGTGAGCAGCCACTTGGCAACAGTGGGAAGGAAAAGCTCCCTTTTAACAGGAAGAACCAGGCCATCTGCCCCTCCCTGAGCCTGTTATTGTAAAAATGTTATTGTAAAAATTGTTCAAAGATTATGTGAAAACAGCTTGAGTCACATAAACGGGGTTATTTAGATTGTTGTTATGTTGACTGAGGCTCTGGAGACTGCTAATTCTTAATTTAGTTGCTGATCTGTCTGTCTGCTGTAAACTAAAGCTAGTGCTTTGCACCTTACCAGTGATACCCACCCTGCCACTCTGTAGCATCGAATAACATCAGAGTGAGAGCCTAGCTGAATGTCCATCTGTCGGTTTTCCTTTCCAGCCAGGGTTGTGGTAGCTTATTCCTGCTCACCTGTGTTTCTGTGTTTGCCTCAGGAGCCTGTGCTGTTCTCTGGGACACTGAGGATGAACCTGGACCCTTTTGAGAAGTACAGCGATGAAGAGGTGTGGAAAGCCCTGGAACATTCTCACCTCCACAAGTTTGTCAGTAACCAGGCAGCAAAACTGGACCTCGAATGTTCAGAGGGAGGAGAGAACCTCAGGTACGTTCAAAGACAAAGAAGCACGGTGAACAAGGCTTGTCTGTAAATGCTGTTTTATTTATTGGATTTTGGTGTCTCCAGTGTGGGCCAGAGGCAGCTAGTGTGTTTAGCTCGAGCCCTCTTGAGGAAGACCAGGATCCTCATCCTGGATGAAGCTACTGCTGCTATCGACCTGGAGACAGATGACCTCATCCAATCCACCATCAGGACTCAGTTTGAAGACTGCACCGTCTTCACCATTGCACACAGACTCAACACAATAATGGATTACACAAGGTTAGTACCTTACTGATTACTTTGAAGGGAAAATGCACCACCTGCTTTTCCTTTTTTCTGTCATATATTTATATGTACTGTTACAATGGTGAACGCTCATAGACGATGGATATCCTTAGTATGGTCATCTCAGGAACAAAACTGTGGTTGTAGCCGACCTGCTGTTCAACTCTTCTTTTTTGCAAGGGAGAGCCATTCTTATCATCCTTGGCTTAAAGGGAGGATGCCCTCAAAGAGAATGTGGCTAAAAGATCTATTATTCATTATTTTGAATCATGCAAAGCTACTCTAGTCAGGTCCCAGGGGCAGAAATGGGCCACTTTAAAACTATTTTAGAAATAGCTGCTCATTATTTTGAAGTAAGTGAGATTTTTAGAACTGTAACACACAATACTGATGCTTTTCTACCAAAAGCAAAGTAGGAGTAAATTTGATAATGTGATGTGTGTGTAAAAGAAAATAAGAATGTACTGATTTAAAACCTGTATAGGTCTTGTGAATGAATCATACTCTCTTCCTCTCTTCTTACAGAGTGCTGGTGTTGGACAAGGGACGGATAGCTGAGTTTGATACTCCTACAAACCTTATATCTAAGAGAGGAATCTTCTACGGCATGGCTAAAGATGCAGGACTGGCACAGTAGAACTGCCTTTTTGTCCCAATGTTGTAAACCAGAGTCTGGAATTCAGCTCAGTTCACTTCAGTCTGAGTCTGTTTGAAACCTGGCAGTGGAACTGAAGAATACTTTCTGTGTGCACTTGTTATCATTTTCAGGAACCTTATTGCTCTCTTTGAATGAAGCCTGAGCTCCTCTGCAGACTTGGGTCATTTAGCACTTGCAAGTAGTTGCAGCGTCTGTCAAAAACACATCAGGACATAAACAAATGTTTCAGTAGGAAGTTTCTGGCTCTGATTGTCCTGCAAGTAAAAAAAGCCATAAGTGCAAATGTCATTTGAGCCAAGTCTGCTCTCTAGTGCCTTCTGCCAGTGGGATAAAGAAAGCCAGTGAATGTATCGTTTTCTAATCGGCTCTCTGCTGCAAAACAAACAACACGACAACAAAAAAAGGAGGACCTTTTTAATTTCATATTTTCTACAAAGAAGAATAATGTGCCACTGTACCTTTCACATGAGAAAAACCCTACATTTTTGTGATGAACCCACTTATTTTTGTACTGCACTATTATTTAAGCTACTTTTAAAGAATTGTCTTATCTAGGGAAGTGTGCTCAGTTACTTATGTGATTCTTCTGTGAACCAAATCTATAAAAACTTGAATTATGTACCACCAAAATATGAAATATGAAAATGCCTTTATATATAAAAAAAGGAAGAACGAAATTGTTGTGCTGTCTTTAAATGGTGCTGGGGTATAAAACCTTCTGATTTTTGTTTCTGCTTATTGAAGTCATGGTTCCAGATGGGATTGTCATTTGCATGCCAAAGGGTCAAATATGATATGACTTTAACATTTTACAATCAAGATATTTGCTTTTTATGTTAAAGAGGCTCTTTGGGGTTTATTTTGTTTTAGCCATATGTCTGATTTTAAAAAAAATGCTGCCTTTCAAATGAAAACCTTTACGTTTTTCCACTTGGGTGTGGAACCTTTATCCTAGATGGGTTGCTGTGACCTCGTGGATGCTAAGAGATTAATGTGCTCTGTTGTTAGTTTGGGCACATAACAGGTTTGTTGTAAACTGGTTATTCTAGCCCAGGTGTGTCAAACATAAGACCCAGAGGACTATATTAACTATATTTTCTTAAGAGCCACCACAACCCTATCTGCAGTTTTACCCATATATTTCTTACAAGTCCAAAGAGCCTTTCTGAACTTCTTTCATTTTCTACAGCAACTTCTCTGTGATGCAGAAAAACCTGAATTATAGAGGGCCTTAATTTGTGCAGCTAAAGTTCTGGGAAGGGAAGCTTCACTGGTTGCGGCGAAAGTTGTTGTTTGGCGCTATGGAAATGAATGAATTGGTCCAACCCACTTAAGGTCAAAGTGGGCTGCATGTGGCTGAGATGAGTTTGACATCCCTCCACTAACCCAATACTGAAACTGAACGGCTTGTTGGAAGATTGACTTGTTTTTTGTTTATCTGAAGAATGTATTTAGAATTACTCATATTTTAAGTCCAGCCAATCCTGCTTACCAAGTCTAAAATGTCACACATTCATATCAAGTCGTCTTCTTGTTGGTTGCAAGTCGTCACATACTCACACACTGAAGAACATTTCATAACAGAAACACAACAGAAAAACCTGAAGAAAATAAAACATAATGCGTATCTGAAAGGTTACCATCATCTTTTGGGACATTTGTGATAAAGATTTAATAAATCATCAGTAATGAAAACGCCATTGCAAGAAAATGTATCATATCAGCTTCTGCAGGAGTCTTTGTTTAGTGTCTGATTCTAGTTAATCTCAAAACATCCACCAGATTCAGGGTGACCGTCGAGGGCTGGTGTCCACCTGAATCAAATGATTAGTTCATTACCAGGCCTCTGGAGAACTTCAAGACATGTTGAAGAGGTAATTTAGCCATTTAAATGAGCTGTGTTGGATCAAGGACACATCTAAAACCTCGAGGCCTGGGATTGCCCACCCCTGGTCTAGGGTTAGGGGTTGGGTTAAAGCCCACCCCTTTAAACAACCAAACAGAAAAGCCTTTAAAAAAAACAAAATATTAATAGGTTTTAAAAAAGGATGGTTTAATTCTTGGGTTTTTCTACCAGATGAGAGTTCTTCGAGGACCTTATTTGTAGAATTTAGGAGTAGTATGTAAGTGGGAACTTTTTGTGTGCACATACATGCAAATGTACCAATTATATACTACTCACATGGGTTGAAGTGTGCAACTAATTTTTCTTCCACATTTTTGTGGGGATATTTATTGGCAAAGATAATAAAAGACACCCAGAAAGTTCTTTTAAAGTTACCAGCACCAGGGTCAATCCGTTTGGAACTCGGGAATACAGGTGTGGTAGAATGAATTATATGAAGTGAAACTTGTTAGAGTTAACCTTTAACCAAAGGTTGCATTTACCTGATAAAAAGGGATGCAGACGGGACTTTCAGAATATCTTACACAGCGGCCTAAAAATCCAAATGGGGTCTCAGTGGTCACAGGGATTACTGCTTTGGAAGGCAAATCAGTTCTATAATTGGTTATGTGACTCTGGAGGAGCCTTAGTTTAAAAAATGTATGCTGATGATGTCCAGAGGGTTGTTCCATTCAAGTTGTGGCTAATGAATCATTCCCATGTAGCCTTGTAGTCAGTACAGATTTCTTAAATTAGATCTTTTACATATTTGTAATTTTTTTTCAGGTAAAACAAAACAAGACTGTTTCAGTTGTGCTTTGTGTGAATGTCATTTATACAGTGATGCAGCAAAGTTTGTTTTTTTTTTACAATTAAGAAGAGACACTGTTGCAAATCACCAGTTTTTGGGGGGTAATCTACCTAACGTTAGTGCCAGTCATTATGTAATTATTCCAACCATCCACTAGAGTGTGCTCACACTCAGTCAGCAAGCCAGGAAAGTGACTGTTGCCCCAACTTCTTCACTTAAAACTGAAGGAACTTGTGTGTCTTCCTTGATGTATCCTAACAGGCAAAAATATGGTAATTTTACTACAGTGCTGGTAGAAACTAGTACAAAAATACAATAGATTAAAATCTAATAAGACAAGAGAGTTAATGTAAGAGCTTTCCTAAGTGTGGATCGAGAGGGATTTGTTGCTTTTTCTATTGTTTTATACATTGATTCTGTGGATATGTTATTGGAAATTGGGTTGGCTGTTCTCAGAACTGATTGGGGATTAAGAGAAAGTAGGAAGAGAGACCATGACAGGGCAAAGAAGAGAAGTTCACCTTAGATTCCTTACAGCAAGATGTCTCTTGCCCCACACACAGAAACACTGCAGTTAACATTTCTGTGTTTTTCCCTGGTACACACCTTTCTTTGTCTCCAACATGCTAAAACTGATAAATGTTGATAGGGCGGCATGAATGAAAGCTGTGCTGCCAGCTTCCTTAAAAGGGTCCCTGCCTATTGGCACAGATGTACAGAATCGGACCCAGAGGTGAGAGGAAGATTAAAAACAACTTTAGCACAACAGTGACACAGCAAGAAGGTTTGAGTGTTATTTTTTGATGCCTTGTCAGAATGTTGCTCAGTATTGCTCAATATCGGAGTACCAGACAGAGCAAGATGTTCTTTTGATATGTCTAGGCCACCCACAGATGTCAGGAAATTCATAGAAGAGGCCTAGATTTTTGAGAAATGCATAACTGGTTTTAAATTGAAAAATGAATAGGCTGGCATTAGTCATATTTTACTGTAATATAAAGCTAGAGTCAGTTTCCTGGTAGCTTCTTTTGGCATATACACTATAGGTGTGTAGGTGGGGGTGGCTGCATATATAAGACTCAGTCCATTTACCATTTGTAAATGAGGGGCCACAACATTAAAACCACTGAAGGGGACAAGCACTGATAATCTTGTTGCAATACAAAGTTTTGAAAGAAAACCTTGGGTCCTAGTGTTTGTGTCGGTGCTTACACCCTACCTAAACATTTTTGGTCAAATTCCACTCTGTTGCTACTCGGGGTCAATGCAGACCACCACTGCAAAAATATACCCAGAAACTGTTTGAGGTTTTCCAACGTATCAGCCTAGCAGGACAGAGTAGACATTACTCTCTGACTCAACTCATCTTGTGACATGGACGGAGCCACAGCCTGTAGCCCTGGTTCAACTTTACCTAATATTGCCGCAGCACCATGTGTAGACTCCTTTGATGTAGCATTACTGCTATTGATATTTCACATTCTGTTGACAAGTTTAGTTAAGTGCTTTTTCTAATTACTGTGCAGAGATTGCCGCTCTCTTATTTCCCTAAAGGTCGCCACAGCAGATGGATGATGATATGAGATAATGTGTAGTGTTTGATTTGGCACAGATTTCTTAAAAAAAAAAAAGTATATATATATATATATATATATATATATATATATATATATATATATACTTTTTTTTAATGCCAGATGCCCTACTTCTGCTGATATCTCTTTAACCAAACATGCAGATGTTTGCTAAAGATGCTGAAGTCAAAGTTGTTTCTTTGGATTTTGTTTTACTTCACCAACCTGTTGCTAAATTCTTCAAAATACTTTTTAAAATTTTTGTACAAACCAAAGGTCTAATGTCAGCCAGCTGATCTTCATTACTGGGGTAATCTCAAAAACTATGATGATGTTTTGTCTCTTCTACTTTGACAGGTGTTGACTTTAATAGTCTAAATAAAAAAACTGATATCAAAGCTTGTAATCCTCACATAACCTCTCACCCGAGGGCATGCCATTTCATGATTTTGTAATTTTCCTGACACCTGGGGAATTTTTGTGATTCTACAAAATAAGCTTATTATTTGTAGCCCCAAGATGTGTCTGCCCTTACTGAGTTTGACAACAGCTAACAGTTTACAATCCTCCCTCATTATGAAACCTCTCATTTGTAACTCTTTCTGTCCTGGGGAGAGCGACAGGTATTTTCACCTGTGTACATGCACACATTTTGCTCCTAGTGAATATCCAATAACAAGAAGTACAGTAAGCTGCCCCAACCACAAACACATATCCAGTAAAACAATAATATAAGGTGACATAGTGAATCATGGAGAATATGGGAATATGTTTTTTATGATTAGCACTGAAATGGACCTAAAATAATCCTTCTACAGGATCCGGAGCATGGCAAGATCCAGATAAACAAGGCTTTATTTATTAGCTTGTCATACACACACGCACACAGGTTTACACAAAAATCACCACGTCTGCATGAAGAACAAACAATCTCCTGCACACACATACTTAAACACAGCATGAGTCCACCGTTATTGCACTGGAAGGCAGTCTAATAGCTACCCTGTCCTCAGCTGAACTGTGGAGGAAACGGTTTACACAGGAAAGGACTGAAGAAATGATAATAACAACTTCATTCATTAAACATGGTGCCAACTCTCACGCCCACTGCAGAGCACACCTTCAAAGTATTTTTTTTCCCCGTTTTTGAGTTGCACTGTCCTCATCTCACCTCTGCTGGTTTGCCAGTCGGACTTGTTAAGGAACGGAAAGCTGGACTCATGTTTTCTATTTTAAGTCTTGGATATGAACCCAAACCCAAATGAGTACTTACGTTTTGGGTGATAACCTGTTTCAGTGCTCCAATTAAGCTTTGTTCTTGTCAAATAATGTCCTCAAGCCAAGATTCAGAGACCGTTTTTTTTTTTTCTTTTCTGGAATTTGAGAACAAGTCTGTACATTTGCATAAATTCAAAGTAATCCTGTGTACAAAGACATGCTTTGTAGGATATATGCAGACGGCTGAAGAATGTGGACTGTATAAATGGAAAACTGTGCTACGTGGAAAATAGAGATTGTTGTGCAACACCAGTCACGTATCACAGATTGCATGCATTTACAGAGACAAGAAAAAGTCCACAGAGTGTGCAATGTATCAAGCAGGTAGAAGCATGAACTTGTACATGGCTAAAATGGCTTTATTGAGCTCAGGCTGCAAGTTATCATGTTTTACACAGTGCAGAAAGTCTATTAAAGTGAGGAACAGTATAATCAGCTACGTCAGTGTGTTTCATGGAATCCCAATGAATGCAATCACATTGAAATGGATTCTGTTTATAATTGCTGTTATCGACATCATCATTATGTCTAACCTGAAGGAAATGTACTGCATTTATCAGTGCTGATCACAAAGTACTGCAGGTCACAATTTCCCTTTATTTGGCCCATTATAGATTTTTTACAAACAGTTGTCTTTAATATTAAGTAATGAAAAAATTAAGCATATTAGAATAAAATTATAACTATGACATGGTTTTGTTTTCTTTAAAAATGCAGTATTTTCCAAGAGCATATTGTATTTGTTAAAATATGAGTTTCAACATCTGTAAAAAAAAAGAAAAATCCTCTAAATGATTTCACCCAGATAAATTTAGCTGTTGCAAATATGCTTAAATGATGAACAGTTAAAATATGAATCGTTTAAATTTTCATTATTTCAGCTGTTGTCGTTTTATTTTGTGCAAAAGTGACTCATTTTTCTTATATATATATATATATATATATATATATATATATATATATATATATATATATATATGTGTGTGTGTGTGTGTGTGTGTGTGTGTGTGTGTGTGTGTGTGTGTATGTGATATAAGTAATATTCTATATTCGTAGTATGTAAAGGCAAAGTACATCACTTCTTGTTCCCTTTAAAAACCGAACACGCAGCTTTAATTCAAACAGTCTGAATGTGTGTTAACATGTGTTTTTTGTTGTTTTGCAGTCGTTAAATAATAAGAACTACATTTTTTGTAAGCTGAAAAATCCCTTTGAGACTTTTTTTTATTCCGTGCGTCATAGCGCACGGTGCGCCCTGGCGCCGGCGGGGACCGCAAAGGGTTAAACGGGGTTACCAGCAATCCTTTTCGCAGGCAGGTGCCCCGCCAGCTTTTCGCTTTTTTTTTAAGCTTCTTTCAACATCTAAGGAGAAACTCATAACTGTCATTTTGCGAGTTACTTGGCGCGTCTTGTTAGCAGCGATGGCGGCGGGTTGGTGGTATAAATAGAGAAGTGAATTTATCAACTGACACACATCGCACGGACTCTGGAGACTGATGCGCTTTGACTCGTTTGCACACCTGCCTTTATTTCGAGAAGAACTGATTTACAGCCGGATCACAGAAACACACATTACTTTGTTCGTTTGGTTGTTTTAACTTTCAGCACTTGTTGAATTGCGCGCCGCTCTGAAGATGTGGTGGATGCTGTTTCCGCGCTGGATCTGGTTCCTGACGTGTGTGTCAGTGTGGATGGAGCTCCAGGTCGGAGTTTTGACCCACATTGACTATACGCACGGGGGGATCTGCCCCAATGATATGAACCCCAACCTGTGGGTAGACGCCATGAGCACCTGCACACGAGAGTGTGAATCTGACCAGGTAATGTCATGGCAGTAACTTGGAATGAAGGCTTATCGTGGTTTTTTTTTTTTTTTTTTTTGTTAATAGTGCATGTGGGATTTTCAAATAGAGTGAACAAAAAAGAAAGAAAGAAAAGTCAGGATAACTATATTATTGTGATGGTATTGTGCCACATTGTTTGATGTCCTTGGTTTTGTTTTTTTATCAAATTGACTAAACTCAAATTACAAGTGCACGAAAATGATGACAGACTGTAATTATGACTGTAGAAAAAGAACAATTACACATTTATTTACTTTATTAGAATATGTGCCTTACTGGTGCAATATTTCTATTTTATTTCTATTTAATTTGTAAATATCATATCATGCATGACTCTTTCTAGTTGTAGTTATTTTTCAGCTGCTTCTGTTTTAGGTATGTAAGTTGCTTTTGACTTTTTTAACTGTTTATATCTCACATGGAAAGTTTAGTTTTGTTCCATCTTGGATTCAAAGCACTTTTTTTCTCCCCCTTCTCCTCTTGCAGGAGTGCGAGTCCTATGAGAAGTGTTGTCAAAATGTGTGTGGGAATCGAAGCTGTGTGGCAGCCCGTTATGTGGATGGAAAGAAGGGCCCCGTGGGAATGCCAAAGGAAGCAACCTGCGCCAGTTTCATGTGCACTCAGCAGGGCTCTGAGTGCGACATCTGGGACGGTCAGCCGGTGTGCAAATGCCGGGACCGCTGTGAGAAGGAGCCACATTTTACCTGCGCCTCTGACGGCATGACCTACTACAACAAGTGCTACATGGATGCAGAGGCATGCTCCAAGGGCATCACCCTGACTGTTGTCACATGCCGCTTCCATCTGATGTGGCCCAACACAAGCCCTTCTCTCCCCCAGGTGACCACTCTCCGGCCAACCACTGTGACCCTTCAGGCGACTATCCCACCCACCACCGAGCCTCAGCCACCTGTACTGATCAGCAGCCCCACTCCACAGACTGTGAATGTCGGGGAAACGGCAAGCTTCCTGTGTGACATCATCGGTCGCCCCCGGCCTGAGATCACATGGGAGAAGCAGATGCCTGATGGGGTAGAGAGGGTTCTCATGAGGCCCAATCATGTTAGGGGTAACATGGTGGTCACAAACATCGGTCAGCTTGTCATCTATAATGCCCAGCTGCGTGATTCAGGGGTCTACACCTGCACGGCTCAGAACCCATCCGGTTTAGTGCAAGCCAAACACCCATTCACTGTGCTGCCCACAGAGTTACACAGAACTCCTGAACCCAAGAACCAGACCCGCTGCCTGCCTGACGAATGTCTGAAACCCCTTGACAGCGCAGAGGATTGTGGGAGTGAGCTGCAGAAAGTCAGCTGGTACTACGAGTCCAAATCCAACAACTGCTTCTCCTTTACGCACTGCCACAACAGCAGCCAGCAGCCCAGGAAGGTGTTCCAGACATACGAGGAGTGCATGCAGTGCTGTGGTCCAGAACTGTCGGGCCCCTGTGGGCTCCCCACCCTGCAAGGCCCCTGCAAGGCATACGAGCCGCGGTGGGCGTACAGCACCACCCTACAGCAATGTCAGTCCTTCATTTACGGAGGTTGTGAAGGAAATGACAACAACTTTGAATCTAAAGAAAGCTGCGAGGAGATGTGCCCCTTCCCCAAAAACCAAAACTGCAAGGCCTGCAAGCCGAGAGGCAAGATGGTGACGAGCTTCTGCCGCAGCGACTTCGTCATCCTGGGTCGCATGTCTGAGCTGACAGAGGAGAAAGACTCAGGCCACGCCCTCGTGACTGTGGAGGAGATCTTCAAAGATGAGAAGATGGGTCTCCGCTTCTTTGGCAAGGAGCCCCTTGAGGTCACTTTTATCAACATGGACTGGAACTGCCCATGCCCCAACATCACAGCTGCTGCTGCAGAGGGCCAGGTCATCATCATGGGCAATGTCAGCGATGGCATGGCCATCCTTCAGCCTGAGAGTTACATGGGAGCATCTAGCCCTCGTCGGGTACGGAAACTGAAAGAAGTCATCTCTAAGAACACATGTGACATTCTCAAAGCGATCACCAACAGCCCTCAGTAGAGCTAATATCTGTACATAATGTTAAGCTGTTATATTCTGAACATTGCCCACAGTACTGTCGAGATCTTTTGAGCATTCTAGCTACATTTGGAGTTCTTAATGTTTCACTACGATGTTGTTTATGTTTTGTGTTGTCAGTTTGCAGGGAAGCATTTCTTTGTCCAGCCATTGGAGTTATTAACCCAAATGCCATGTAAGTGAACACAGGAGAGTTACCTTACTCTGCCCTCCCTCATATCCTCTCTGACCTATGCAGAAATATAGCTTGTAGACGTTTGGCATCAAAGCATGAAACAATTTGAACTCTCCATTTTAAATACTTGTTATGTGACCAGGAACTTTTAAGATCCTAACATTTACTCGGTGTGGCACACCAGGACATGTGCCATACTGCAAATGCAGTATGACTGCATAGATTTCATCCAAAAGAATGAGTTGTAAAATATTCTATTTACCACATTTTCTCCAAAGCAGCTGCTCATTTAATATCGTCCTTCTCTTATTTCTTGGGTATTTATTACCATGGAAGCTTGTCTTTGATTTTGTACCTCACATCCTCTCTGAAATCAAGTGGACTTTTGTATTTTGTGTAATGTATAAAGAAAATAAACATTTGGGATCTTCTCTTTCCTCCTCATTTCTTGTCTTGTAACACCATATTATGAGGGATTATAGGGCATAGTCATAGCGATCTTACTTTATAAGGCTAACAGGAGTGCAGAACCAGATTACCTTTTCAGCTCAGTTTTGGTGCCTTTGTACCTGTTGTGATGACAGACAGCAGCTGCTCTGTGTACTGTACCTGTGTAGCTCCGCTGACAGGTTGTGATAAAAGAGACTTGGGAATAGCATATCCACAGTCCACCCTGCCCCCCTCCCCATCCCTGCAAACCTCCAAACAGAACCCATCCATTCCAAACACCCATGTGGCATTGTAAAAACTTCACCCTATTTTGTTTTGCCTCCATGGTCCAGCCTAATTGGGTAAGGATCCCAGGCCGTAAACCTCAGATCCACTCCCATACAAGAGTTATGTGTTTCATGCCGTGCCAGCCGGCATCTCTGGGTTACTAGGAAAAGGCCTTGGTGGGCTTCGACGAGGGTGTTCTACTTCCCAGATGAGATTCTGTTTCTCCCATCCAGAGCAGTGATGGAGGCAGAGATCAGCCCATGTATGGTGTTCCTTTACTGGCAAAACCACCTGGGAGGTCAGACCTGCACTTCAGCAGCTGTTGAGTCTCTAGACTCTGAAAAATATTAGATCTGCAGCACCTTGGATCACATCAGAAAGTGATATAAACAACACAAACACAAAGTTTGCCAACCTTTTATTGCTCTCTGATACGCTGTTAATTCATTTTAGAATCTCTCAATCCCTCATCCCATCCACTATGGACGGGATGACATTACAGACAACTCCTTAGGACACTGAGGTCTGTGGGTTTGACTGCTTCATTCACATAGCTGATCTAAAGATAGTTTAATCTTTGGTATGTTTTTGCAGATTCTCCAGATTTTGACAACTAAAAGAAAACTAACTGTATGGATCAAAATGCTATTTTGGAAAGATGGCCGTTTAGAAATACAAGTTAATTATATATACCTGATAACTGATTAAAGGACTTAATTATGGAGATTGGGGCCTCTATATGCAAGTATAGCTGTACAAAAAGGGTGTAACAGGGGAGTGCAGGGTGGCACCTCCACATCAATTCAAAACAAGATACTTTTAAGTTTTGAAACATGGACTCTCATAAGCTACATAGTGGTTTTGCTTACTCCCTATAATTCCCTAACTTCTGCACATTGCAAAGAAGGGCTTCAAGGCACAAGACAAAACAGCCATGTTTCTTAATGTATATTTAAGAAGTCAAGCAAAGCTAGCAAAAGCTGTTTTTAACTGTATTGCTCGATCGCTTGGTGCACAAGTTTGAAATTTTCAGTCCACACAAGGTGAAAAGCAGGATTTGGTTAAATTTCCCTTAGCAAGTCTCACCTTGACCACATTCTTTTAGTAGCCATCAATGAGGTTCTGGGATAATCCTAGTTGGATATTTGACCATTCTTCTTGACAGAATTGGTAGAGTTAATTTAAATTGGTTGGTTTTCTTTGTTCAGACTTGGCTTTTACGCCTAGTCCATACATTTTCAGTGGGGTTGAGGTTGGGGCTTTGGGAAGACCATTGCAGAAGCTAAATGTTGTTATCTATTCCAAACCAGTTTTGTTTGTTTGGGATCATTTTCTGTTGAAACACCCAAACTGAATCAAACTTTCAACCAACTAGCTGTTGATTTGACATGAAGTTGAAGGACATGGAAGTAGCCCCACTTTTTCATTATTCTAACAATATTCAGTACAACTGGCAGCAAAACAGCCCCAGAGCATGATGCTACCACTACCATGTTTGACAGTTGGTCTAATTTTCTTAGGTTTGAAAGCCTCAGGTTTACTCATCCTCCAAATATACGTCTTCTCATTGTGACCAAATTGCTCACTGTTTGTTTCATGTAACCATTAAAGTTTTCTCAAGACGTTTGGCTCATCCATATGAGCAGCTGCACATTTTAGTCACTCTTGAAGGTGTTGATTTTTGGCAGGATTGAGCCATGGTGGTTCCTTGGTTGTTCCTGAACATCCTAACCAATTTGTTCTCATCTGAGGGCAGCAGTTAAGGTTTTTGTCCAGAACTTGGTTAAGTGCTGAATAACTCTCAGAATCTGCAGTTATTAAGAAATGGCTCCATTAAGCTTCTGGAATAGCCTTCCCAAAGCTCCTGCTTCAACCCCACTGAAATTTTTTTGAGTGTGCTAACTGTAAACCAAGTAATTAAAATGAGCTCTACAAATTCTACCAAGATGAATGGTCAAGTATCCAGCCCGAATTATGTCAGTCATTCCACCCAAGAAAAAGACCAGTTCAAAGAAGTCACTGAAAGGTCTAAATTACCATGATATTCAAATCTTTTGTTGGATTATTCTGTATGTGTGTGGTTGTCACCAGGGTATAGTGGCACTTGCTTGTCTGCATAGTTTTACATCAATGACCAATTCTACATGGACAAAAAGATAAAGAATGAAAAGCTGCATTAAAGAAGAGGGTTTATCATTAAAAGAAAAGTACTCATATAAATTCAAATGATTGCATAGTGAAAGAATGAGTTAAAATGCTGACGTTGATTTCACAGCTATCAGCCAGAACCACTTTTCACCCAGTAATGCAAATTCTTTTAATATTTAAGGCAGTTTTTAACGCTCCAGAACTTTACATAGAAAGGTCAGGGTTTGAATCATGAACCTTCGCAGAGCTTGGATACAATGCACAAACCAGGCAACTACATCATAGTGTCTCCAAAATGGGAATGCTTGTGCGTTTTTCACAGTCAGTAGTGGAGGGTCCTGTAAGTGAAGCATATCAGGGTTATGTGCATGAAGATTTGAACCACAATAGCTTCATGCTGACAGGTCAAAACTGTTTCAGAGGACCAAGTATAACAGTCAGGGTTCTTCATAATGCTTTCCTCATGAGTGCATACCCACACTACTGTCCCTTTAATTTAGTTTGGATTGGGGCCAAGCAGGTAAAACCAACAGTTCATCTGAGGAAACTAGCTCAACAAGCAAACAAAAAATTCCTTAAAAGAACCGCAAAAGCCATCAATTATTTTTCTTCTCTTCTCATTTTCCAACCTATGTGCATTAAAAAAACACCTTTAACTACTTCAATGCATCGTCTGAGGTCTACAAAAGCACAATTTATTATCAATTAAAATTCAGCATATTTGAAACATGTGTGATCCTTAGTTTTCAGGCACTCGCAGACTTTTATGCTGTTCTAAAATGAGCTCGGCAAACTGAAAGGGTACAAGAGTTATGCTTTGATATGCTGTGCAGAATTTTCACTTACGTATTTTTTTCTCCCCCCTTTGCTTTCTCTCTGGCTTTGCTAATTTGATGGGGTCACTGCGTTCACAAGCTCGGTTCACACAAGGCCGGAATAGTCGGTGTGGTCTGCGTGAGTCTCAGATGTAGACTTGCATCAGGGAGAAAGGACAGCACAGGGAGCGGAGACTAGGACAGCAGGGCCGGTTACACTCTCTGTGTGTACATCTATGCGGTGCCTTCACGTTGTCTATCCAGAGCAGATTTGGACAGTAGCACCTGTGGAACAGATCAGCTAGCCGGGTGGTTTAAGACCTTTGATTCATGACCTGCATCTGTTATGGTTATATCATTTCGAATGTCTATTGAGAAGATACAGTGGCCACTCACACGCATTGACTGGAGATGAACGGGCTCTCCGTGGCAGTATATCATCCTGGAGCAGGAGCAGCTGAAAGGTCTGAAGCTGGTAGGTGGTAGCTGGTCTAAAGCTGAAGCGACTGTTAAATGCTGTCACTACCCTGAATCACAAACATAGGTGGCCTTGAGCGAAGTGTTTCACCACAGGCCCTTCTTTGTCAAATGTGACAGACTCTCTGATGATGATGTCTGAAAAGGCAATCACCGAGTCAAGGCCAGGAACAGATTACCTCACATCACGGCATTTGTCAAGTCTTCTGCTTATATTCTTTTTTTTAAATCTCGATCTAAAAATGCTATTTAGCTTTGTTCTGTTTTCTCTCTATCATTGTAAGGTTTTTACCCTACAATATAAAGTGCCTTGAGGCAACTGTTGAGCTGTGACAGACATGTCTTTTTTTTTTCCCCAGGTCACGTAGGGACGACCTAGTTGACAGAAGTGTGGGGATCTCAGTGTGTTGGCCCGGTTATGTGGTTCTGTATTTGACGAGGTTGCATGCACCACAGCATCCTCTGGTGTTGACTGCAGCTTGTTTTCATACAGATTTTTCCTTTGCTACCAACACAAAGTCCAATCTAAACTAAATATATTAAATGTATGGAAATATGATAACACATTTTCTCCACACATTCTGTACTTTGATGTTGTTTAATCTAAACGCTCAAGTTGTTACATCAGGATTCTGCTGTAGTCACTTAAATGTTTAACAGCAGATACCATTTCCCTGTAATCTGAAATTTTTGTGCACAATAAATTGAAAACTACATTCCCTTGTTAAGGGTCAATAAGGAAAATGTGACTCCATTCAAGCGCAATGGTGGCATAGAAAGCAATGTGATTTGCTCCCTCTTCCAGTCTGCATGTTTACTGTAATCATCTTTAGACAAGATACTGAACTCCCGACATGTGAGTGCGTGCCTAACTGTTAGACTTGGGAACAGAATAAAAGTGCTGGATGACTGAGTGAATGAGGCTTGTAGCAAAAGGTTCTGGTCCTTTGCTTTAATTACCGCCACAAAGGAGGTTATGTTTTTGGTAGCAGCTGCGTGTGTGTGTGTGTGTGTGTGTGTGTGTGTGTGTGTGTGTGTGTGTGTGTGTCACCTCTACAGGGTGCAGAGTGGGGTCATGTTAACATTCCATTAAATTTATCTTATCCACCAAAGTTTTCAAGGTTGACTTAAAAAAGCCTCATAACACAGAAATAGAGTCCTACAAGTGTGGTGTGTATTGTCAACATATAGAATGTAGTGTATAAAGATCTTAAATATCGTGTTACATTTTACCTCTGACCTCGCCTTCAAGGTCAAAAAAGTTCAAACTTTCATAAAATATCTTTACTGCCTGAGTTTGTGTTTAGGAAATAATACTGGTATATGGGGATTCTAAATATCACATTGCACAGTCAAATATCATGTCATATTTGAACTCTGACCTCACTTTTATATTACATGTCTGCCTTTCTTTCAAGTTGACCCCAAAATGCATTATATCTTTAAAAAAAATACTTTCAAGAGAAAGAGAATGAGATGCCTATTTAGTTTGAAATATACTGTGGTATAATATTAAAAGTTATATAAATAAGTTCAAGTTCTTCATGTCAAGATTTTTCCACAGCATGTCTTTATCCCGGCTTACTTCTCTCACCCCAGCCGGTCGTGGCAGTTGGCCCCGCCCCTCCCTGAGCCTGGTTCTGCCGGAGGTTTCTTCCTGTTAAAAAGGAGTTTTTCCTTCCCACTGTCGCCAAAGTGCTTGCCCATAGGGGGTCATCTGATTGTTGGGGTTTTCTCTGTATGTATTATCGTACAGTCTACAGATACTGCTATTTAGCATTTTTTAAATTATTGCTAATATATATTTTGTAACATATCTATATTATGGCTAAAGCACTTCTGGATGGATGCAAACTGCATTTCATTGCCTTGTACCTGTGACATGTGCAATGACAATAAAGTTGAATTCTATTCTATTCTATTCTACAATAAAATATAAAGTACCTTGAGGCAACTGTTGCTGTGATTTAGTGCTGTATTTAAAAAAATTGATTTGAATTGAATGCCACCCTTATTTGATTTTTAGTGCACTAAAAACTTATTAAATTATGTTTAAAAAGAACAATGAAAACAAAATTAATATACAGAAAATAAATTCTGCCCAGAGAGTTGAGTTAGCACTATCAGAGTGCTTCTTGTTTACTATAAAATGCAAGTCCAGGCCTTCTCACATGCAGCTTGGTGTCTTCTTACTCATGAAATGAGTTAGCCAGTTCGCAAGAATGAGCATTTTTCACATCTGAATACTAAATGATGATTTTCATTGATTGTGATCACAATTAGAAACGAGTAAATAGGAGGGACAGCTCAGGTCCAGCGGTTAGGAGACAATGTTAAAGTGGTAAGGCTGACATGGTTTGGACAGGCACAAAGTAGGGACGAATGGATACACTGGACAAAGAATGCTGAATATGGAGCTTCCAGGCAGTAGGGAAACAGGAAGAGCACAGTGAAGATTGATGGATGCAGTGAAGGAGGACATGCAGAAGGCTGCTGTGACAGAGGAGGATGCTAAGGATAGAGTGATATGAAGGCAGATGCTTCTCTGTGGTGACTCCTAAAGCAGCTAAAAGAAAAAGGGGTTGAGTGAGAAAACTTAGAGATCACTGATTTTGAATTTTACCTGTACCAGACTGCTCAGCTTTATGACACCAACCTAAAATTTATAGTGTTCATTTTCTCAGAAAAACCCTATCTGAGCTATTTCTATACTCTGATATGAAGAAACTTTCATTTACAGATCTGTCCCTTTGCTTTGAAGAACAATATTTTGTTTCAGCTGCATGCTGCTTTTGAGTTCAACAACTTTCTGCCTGCTTCATGTGTCTTTGTAGCTCAGCTTATGACTATAATTGAAATCACAAATTCTATTCGTCTTAGTTGGTGTTGAGGCATTTCTTTTGCACTGTAAATAAGTTCGCAGTTGCCAGCCTCTCTTAAAATTGCCTGCTTCCCTGTGTTTTGCCTTTTGGGGAGATCGAGCTTGGAGGTGCTTGAAGTTACAACCAGGGAAAAAGTATTTTTAGAACCAACAATGACGTGCAGGCTGGATTAAAATCTGAGTTTGACATGTGATTTAACAGTGGTGGATGACATAATCAGATCCTTTACTTAAATTAAAGTAAAAATAAAATACAGTGCTACATTTTTAACACTGAAAAAAAAAAAAGTCTTAAATATCAGAAAACCTTACTCAAAAAAAAAACCAAACTCATTTATTAACTTAAAATTTAAATGTAGTTCAAAATATTTATTTTTTATGAGAGTAAAGTATGTGAACACTGGGATACGCTGATCTGTGAAGCCTGAACCATAAAATAATTGCCAAAAAATTCAAATCTTTGAAAATGTGTTTATTAAACCCTTTGACAATTCAAAATAATATTTAATAATATATAATATATAATAATATATAATAATATATATAATAATATATATATATATATATATATATAATATATATATATATATATATATATATATATATATATATATATATATATATATATATATATATATAATATAATAATAATAATAATAATAATAATAATAATAATAATAATAATGATAACAACAACAATAATAATAATAATAATCCTATTTGGTAAATGCAAGTTATTGCTTACATTTTTTTTGTGGAATTTATTTAAGTTTGTTCAGGGGGGGAAAATCCCACTGATGATGTAGAAATCTAGTTCACAAAATCTACATGTATCAAATATGATACAGTTGTGTAGCAAGATGAATAATGAAGTGACAAACAGCTCTGTCCTATCGAGTCATAGACTCCCCCGAAGTAGTGTAGCATCTGGTGGTATTTGGTAAGATGTAGATTGTAAGGTGGGACTTTTGATTTTTTGGTTTTTTGGGAGGGTTTTTGTTTTCATTTCCAAACATAAACCCATAATCATAAGTTATAGGTTAAACTGATGTTAAACTGATTTTCTACAGCTCATGTTCTACTTGGGACTTGTTTATCCTTCAATTGTAAAAGAAAAGTTTATTTCTCCTAAAAGTTGTGGAGTAGAAGTAGAAAATGGTAAAAAAAAAAAAGAAAAGAAAAAAGAGAGAAAAAAGGAAATTTAAATAAAGTACCTGGATAACTTTTTATGAATATAAATTTGCTTGCACATTCATAAAAGTGACTTTCCACTTAAGTCGAAAAAGTTGCCTTAATTATTAATAATGCTTATCTTAATGTGTTTTCAATTAAGGCTATAAAGAAAAACAAATGCGCATACCATGCAAATAAAAATCAATGAAAGAAGTTGTCCTGTGTCTGTTTCTAGCTGTCATGCAACCAAAAGGTGCAGCAACCTTTCAATTCCACTAGAGGGAAGCACAAGCTCATGTAATCTGTTACCTCTAACATCTATACTGAAGCATAGTGACACAACACTGTGAGCATACATCAGTTCACTTTCTCTCAGTTTGCACATTTTTCCTATAATTACATTTAAACAATTTCAGAGGTCAGTGGTTTGTTGTTGGAGTCTTATTATCCACAATGCAGGAACACGTTCAGGAAAAGTAGTTTGTCTTCTAGAAGAAAAATGTTGTTATCTAAAGCCCAGATTATTGACCATATAATGAAGACATTAAAGGGAGCTATTCAAATGGACTATCGGCTTCTGTCTTCCATCCAACTGCTAGATTACACTTTTAACTACCCCATTCTGTAAACCAGTTACCGAGCCTAAGGTCACATCTGTTCTACTGCTGCTGTCCTTATGTAACAAAGGTTGGTAGCGTATACAAAACAAACACACGTATACACATTCGAGGTCATCACATCGATTTACCATCAGCTGTCTACCCCTGTGCTGACCTTAAATCAAGTTATCAGCCTAAAATATAAGGATATAGCCACATGGGGGGTTGTTTGTCTTCAACATAAAAGACAAGTCCCCGCAATGTAACTATACCAAAAATGCATGCCCCCACAATTTTAGTAAGACAAGCACACACACACACACACACACACACACTGCACACTCAGCATGTTTTGATGCTTGAAGCAAAACAGTGAGTGGCTGGTGGAAAATGAGGGGAGAAAGTGCATCCCCCTTTCATTTATTTTCATGTCATGCTGTGACAACATCAGCAAATGACACTTTCAGAACCAGTTTACTCTCCTTGATTGATGGCTCCTGAATATTTAATGGGTTTCATTTGTTTTGGGGATTTTTTTTCTCATGCATAATGAGATCTTTGATACTGATTTAATGGCACGAAACTCCCTAGATTAGTAAACATCATTAAAGATTACGTAACAGCAATGCGTATTTCATATTAAACATTTACATATCAGCGACAGATGGGATGAACAAAGAAAAAGCAAAATGGCAAGTGGATGAAGCTATGGTACCGTAGCATTTGTTGGATACAGTAAAGGAACGCTTTATCAGTGGAAATTTCCGTGCCAAGCTCGGCATTAGTTACAAGCTAATGTGGCTATGTTTTTAAAAAGTGCACAAGAACATATGCGCTAAAATATAGCCAATGCATTCTGGTTTTTATTTAACATTAGCTAATGGTGTCAAATCAATGACTGTAGAAAAGGGTCAGTCATGGTGTCAAATACAGAAAATGAGCATTAGTTTGCTGGCTACGTTTCTGAACCTTGGAGATGAACTTTTTTGCCTTTGCTACTATATGTTGCTTAAAAAAATGGACATGACCAGATTTGGCCAAGTGGAAGCAAATGCTAGTGCTACCTGCATTGCTGGTTCCTACAGAATTACCTGTGATATTAAATCAGATGCTACGTTTGAAGAGCATGCTTAAAACTCCTTAAATTACCTTTTAGAGCAACCAGATGACCCAGCCACCCACTTTTAATCTCTTTATCCAAGGTGCAAGGTTTCCATAGCAGTAGAAGTGCCTTTAGGTCCAGCAGAGGTGCATTAATTGATGAACTACTTCATATATGTAGCTCATTAAGTATTAAACCTCTAGTGATGTGCAGGGAATGTACAGTATATAGAACAGCCACAGTTTAAGAGCTAACAAACAAGCCTAGATGCTTCACCCTTGCTTCTACTTTTCATGCTAATTAAACAAGTTTCCATCTACAGACGTATCAATATCATTGTTCTGTAATCTCAAACAGAAAAACTGACAGCTTGTGTTTAGAGGGAGAACTTTATCCTGAAACAATTATATTTATGTTGTCTCACTGACTCATCTCAATGTTTAAATATGATATAAAGCTTCAATTAAACCAGAGAAATCTAATAAAAAAGGGGAAATCTAAAAGGAAGTGTGGGGAAACTGAAGTTTACACATTGATTAACAGAGATTAGAGATTACGTGGATTTTTTTTTTCTTCAAACAATCAAATGTCATAGTAAAGCTGTTCCAATTGTACTTGTCTACATGTGGCTAGAAAGTGTGTATATATCTGTCGGGGGAGTGTTGCTGCATATGCATGTACTCGCCCACTCCTTCATGGTGTTTTATTTTTGGAACAGCACACACAGGCTGGTCAGGAACAGAGCAGCAGTCAAGTGGAATGGGCTGACAGGCTTGTCTCTCTCGGTCTCTCCTTCACTTGCCTCCATCCCTCCTCTCCAGACACTGAGCAAGCTCGCCTGAGTGTGTCTGGTCTAATCACTCACGCTGGCTCCCAGAGCCACCATGACCTGAATCCATCCCTTCTCCTTTCTTATGCAATCCCTTCATCAGCGAGAGAGAGAGAGAGGGTGCTGTTCTAAATCTCCACTGCCCCGCTTCTGTTGCACGTATTATGCAGTCTGCTTTAGAAGTTTAATCAGGGTGCTGGCAGACCACAAAGACACAGAGTGTGTGTGAGAGAGAAAGAGATCAATACAGGATCTATCAGGGACGTTATATACTAAGCCCACTGTTACTGGCCGACCTGCAGCGATGGAAACATCAGAGCCATATGGACACAGCCTGATTTAGTTTCACATGAGAGCTGTAGCAGATGCCGTTTGCAACCAAACTAACAGAAGAAATCTATTTTTAGCTTAGCAGAGTTGATTTACCTCGATCTAAATCTTTGTGACATAATTGTGATGTAATTTGCTGTTGCTGATTGCATAAAGAAAAGGTTTTATGAGGACAGAAAGATTTTATTTACTGCTTTGCTACTTTTTCCTACTCATATAAAACTACTGGTCTTGTTTTTACATCTCTCTTTTTAAATATTCTGTTTCTAGAGCTAATCAAAATGTATGATCGGCTGTGCATCGCATTAAAAATATTGGATCAGCGTACACAGTATGCTCCATTTGAAGAGACAAACTGTAGGTAGGACCTGAAATAGAAAACGCTGCCCAGGTTTCCCAAGCTAAACATTAGAATAGAGTTATTATTTAGAAAAAGGTCATTCTAAAAGATTAGTATTTCTACTTTAGGGGCCAAAATCAGTAATTTAATTAACCGATTCATTAAATCGACATATAAAGTGTCTCATTTGCCAACAAATCAACAGATTAATCACTGAATTAAAAACAAAAAGTCCTTCTAACTTCCATACCTCTACTTAAAGCTTCAACTGGTTATTTTATTGTAATAGATTTTGTCAGGGGGCAAAGGGTAGTTGTATGGTAAATAATCGGCTCTTATTTTTTTAAATAACCTATTTTGTTATTATGTTTAACTTTTTTTGAGTGTACCAATATATTCACATGAATTCAATACTTTACTATAGTAAAAGAGCTGCAGTGTTAAGTATACAACCTTATGTTTTAACAATCACCCTGAATGATAACACTGACAAAATCACCACAGGAGTCTCAGTCATGGTGGTGCGTTAGCTCAACTTCATGCTGGAACACTTGGACAAAATCCACAACAATTAACATCCAATCAATAAAAGACGATTGAAATAATATTCACAACACAACTACATTAAGGATTTCAGAGTAAACATTAGTCATAAGTCTTTGCAGTTGCTACTGCACAAGTGTGAAAATATTAACTTACACAGATATGCACAGCTATTCTTTTCAGTACAGTTTAAAAAAAACAAAAAAAACAAGCACAAATAAGTCAAATTCAATCATGGATTTAAATTTAATTAAAGGCGATTCACGTTTGTTGAATGCTAAATGTGTCTTTCTGATAAATGACTGATTCTTAATGTAGAGTTTTGATTAATGTAGAGTTTTCAGAGTTTTGTTGTTCTTTATAAAAAGGTTGTTTGTTGCTGCTGCAAATTCAAACAAATCAAGTTTATCTGTTACAAAACCAAAACAAGGAGCTTAAAGATACTAAAACTCTGACGGAAACTGTTTTTCCCCTCCCACACGTTTACCTGATCCATAGATTTAAATCTTTACTGCTCGCTTACATACAGCTACAGTCAGTGTTGGTCAAGTTACTTGAAAATGGTAATTAGTTACTAATTACTGATTAGTTCTCCAAGAAAGTAATCCTGTTACTTTACTGATTACTTATTTTGAAAAGCAACTAGTTACTTTATTACTTAGTTACTTTTAAAAAAAAACATTAGACAACCCTAATATGTAATAAAGCAATCGACCTTTCAGCCCAATAGTATTTTTTTCTGCATAATCCATCATATAAAACTGAATCAAATGAAAAAGTCTCTTTTTAAAACTTGCTTCATTAGTTTTAATCTTTTAACTTTATGCATCAAGCAAAAATGTAATTGTATGCAACATTCTTTGACTTGAAGAAATTTGTTTAACATTTAAACCTATTTTCTGCATATTCCAGCATATAAAATGAAATGTTTTTTTGTGTTTACACGCACTCTTTCAAATAGCGGCACTAAGTCCTGTCACTCTTAAGTCTATTTTCACCTGTTTAGCAGGAGTGGGGCGGGTGGAGGTTTGCCCGGTGCTGCAGCGGTCATGTCAGTGGGAGGATCCGGGGGTTTCTCTGTGAATTTCACACTCCTGTGGCAGCGTGCTCGTTGCTTGCTCAGATCTTAAGTTTAATTTTTCGCTGTAGAAAGAAGTTTTCTTCCCACGCAGAGTGTACAGCAAACACTAACGTTTTTGTCACTTTTCACAGAATGAAACTCAAAGTAATGTCAGCACTTACAAGCCTTAAACGCTGCATGGTCGTACTCTCTCGCGCACTCCGTATTATCCGTTGTTGATCTACACACGTCTGTTACCACGGACATCTTTGTACGTCTGTCATGAGACACAAACAAAATAACGGTTAAGTAACGCAGTAACGCAGTAACGCAGTAACGCAGTGTGCTTATGGGAGAGTAACAGTAATCTAATTACTTTTTGCAATAGTGATCCCTTACTTTATTTGTTACTTGAAAAAAGTAATTGGATTACAGTACCGCCCATCGCTGGCTACAGTACAGTACAGCAGTGCAACTGCTTCTGGTTCAGACACTTTTACACAAACATATATAATATATAGAAAAACACAGGGATTCAGTACAAATGTATATAGATGGAGAATCAGAGGGAAGCAAAGTTTTTGTTCAATTTATGTTAATTGCCTGGCAAATTGCCAGAACAGACAAAAATCTCTCCGTCTTTATCAGTGCAGCAGTTCTAATTGGAAAATGAAGTATGAGACATTTCTGTTTTGTCAAAACACAATTAGGAGAGCGTCTCCAGCCTCCAGACTGTAAAATCTCTCGGCTGTGTGTTGGCGGAGAACTTCATTAATTCCTACATGGTGTTGATCTCAGCTGAGTCCTCTTCCCCTCTTGGCTCCATTGTTTGCAGGCTCTGAATAATTTGCTCGTGTTAAAGCGGAGCAAAGCTCTTAAACCCAGATTTCCCTTGCTCATCCAATTGGTTCCCTTGTTCCCTCGTTCATCTACCCTCTCTTTCAGTATTGCTGTTTCTCTGTCTTTTCAGACCCACCTCCCTTCTCCCTGATCTGGGAAAGAGTTATCCAATTAGACTGCTGAAAAAACCCCATCCATCTTAAAAAGTTTTCCTCTGACTAAAATATGTGTTTGGTGACATTTGTCTCTCTACCTGTCTGTTAATCTTTCATCAGTACTGTTTGAAAACTATCTTGTGAAATTTCATGAGATGAAACTTCAGACTCTCAGCTTCTGAGTGGGAGTTTTAGGGTTAGTCGTGACTCAGGTGGCAAAGCATGTTGCCTACTAATTAGATGATTGGCCCTTCCATGATCATTTTTTTTATTTTAGTCACTAACAAACTTTAAATTTGATAATGAAGTAGAATCACTCTGTCGTGCATGTCCTCCCTTTTTGCAGTCTGCATGCTGAAGTTTTGTTGTTTACTTTGAAGTGGACGCGTAGACAGCAATAAAGTTGTTAGAAAGAACCGTGCATCACCAAAGCAAGAAAGTAGGAGAGTACTGTGAGTAAAGACTGAAACAAACCGTGAAACCACATGCCTATTAGTTAAAGACTTGTGATTGTCCATGACCATACTTTGGATGTAATCATGATGAGGGTAGCTCAAGTACAACAACTGACCACTGAACAAACTGGCAGCAGGGATTCAGCATGCCAAGCTTCTCTGGTCATTCCTGGGAAAAATACTCTGGCACTCGACCTTTTTTTTTCTTTTGTTTTGATGGGACGGGGTTGGACAGATGAAGAACTGTGGTCAGAAAATTCAGTGTCAGAAAGGTGTTGGCCACAGATCAAAAACACCACCTTAATAATTGCTTAGCACGAGATATGTTCCAAAACTAAAAACAAGAAGCTCTCAGTTGCTACTTTAAATTCTCAGTGCACGTGCTGCTGTAGCCCTTTAGAATGCGACTGCATGTGTGTGTGTGTGTGTGTGTGTGTGTGTGTGTGTGTGTGTGCCAGTGTGTATTTTAGAGGGGTTCTGTTTTGTCTTCATGCTGCTGGCGCCAGCCTGCAGGCTTGGCACAGGAGACGGCATTCACCTCACATGACCAAACTCTACTCTAAGCTTCCAAAGGACAAGTGAAAGGTAGCGAGGGATGAAATACAAGGAGAAAGGGAGAGAGAAAGAGGAGAGGAAGTGGTAGGGAGGCGGGGTGTCGAGGCCATTAAAAGGCTGCTGAAGACCGTGAAAAAAGGTTTGGAGGACAAGGGCAGGAAGGAGAGGGAAGAAGTGTGATAAGACAGGAAGTCAGGGGCACTGGATGGGTATCGGTGGCAGTATGTGTTTTGAGGTGGGGGGTAAAGTGAGGTCACAGGGGTAGATCAGATTAGGACTCAGACAGACAACAGGGAAAGGGGAGGTGGGAGAGGAGGTGTCCCCAAAGTACATAGCTGTGAGCAGTCTCCTACAGTTGGACACGGCCCAGGAAAACTGTGCCTGGGTACATCGTGTTCACTCTCCCCTTTCTCTCCCTCTCTCAAACACATGCACTCAGCACACACAGGCCTGCGCACCAACACTCCCACGCTCAAATTTGTTCAGAATTGCTGAGACATATTGACACAAATAACAGCCTAAACACAGAAAACAATCTGTTAAACCACACACACACAAGGGAGACACAGTAAATGTGTACCTCGTGTACTGTGTGATCAGTAACCAAAGAGTAATTCCAAACTGACTAAGTAATTCTGCAGCTAATCTTCTAACTGGCCGTAAACATGAGATTACGATTGGAAATTACTGCAACAGATCTGAGGGAAATATTTCTACAGTACTTTTTGTTAAAGGAGCAATGCGTGATCAAAATGTTAATAAAAGGAACAGAACAGCACGGCAATTGCCTCTTTCATTTTATTCCTGGCTGTGTTAGCTCACACAGTCAGTCAGTTTTCAGAAGTCATTTTAAGTTACAGTTTTATTCACTTAGCTTTGATACATCTGTGTATCCTGATGTTTTCTCGTGCTGATTGTTTACACTTGCAACACCAACCCTGCATTCTTAGAAAATCATTGCCGTCCTTGTCTACATTTCTGATAAAATTCCAACATAGAATCGTACGCTGAGCATCACATCCATGCAGTTTGCATGCTAACGTGCTGTATAAAATACCAACATGTTAACTGCATCGATTTCTGCAAACAACATGAGCTTTATTAATTCATTTTGTCCTGCAGTAGGTAAAAGAACAAAACTGAATGTGCTGCAGTTTTATCTCAACTTGCAAACAAGTTTGCAAATTTCCTCAGTGGTTATTTTAAATAAAATGAAAACTAGAAAATGCAAACAACACAATGGAAAATACTCAGCTTATGTCCTTAACTTTAAATTGCATCCATTATTTTATTTACAACATGCATACAGGCCAGCTGTGGCCTTCCTGTGTGGAGTTTGGATGTTCTGCTTGTGTATCTTCTCTTCGGGTACCCCGGCTTCCTCCCAAAGGCATTCATGCTAAGTTAAGTCTAAAATCATGAAGAACTGGTACATTTAAGTCAGTGGTACACATTTAAGGTGTGTTGATTTTTAGCTCATTGTGCAGACACATTTCTTTTCATGCATCTTATCACATACTCACACAAATGCAAAATACAAGCATGCGACAGAATAACTTTTTCCCCTTTGACTTTGCAGTCATCGACATTACTGCCGAACAGCAACTGAAAGACTTTGTGTGATATGTGACATTATGAGAGCTTTGAGGTGGCCCCTGCATTATTATCTTTAATATTGTTGTTTATACTACTGAAGGGAAGTCAAGGCAGGGAGGGGGGGACCATAGCTCACTTTTGCTTTGGGCCCCAAATCAGGTTCATCTAGCCCTGCTGTGTATTTATTGGCTTCCTTTGAGCAGTCGTGAAGAGAAACAAAGAAAAAGTATTTAGTTGTTCTTATGTGAGGAAGAGAAGTGCAGAGGTGCAGAGGTGAGGAGATGCACTACTCTGCTTAATTTGGCTATCAGATGCTACAACAGCTCTCCTCCTCTCCATTGGCTGGAGTCTTTCCCCTGAATCCTCAGGAGCAGCCTGATGAAACTTAAATGAGTCTTTAGAAAACATACACTATGCTCCATTAGAGATTTGTGGTTACACAGCACATCCACTTGACAGGGAAGGCCTCTGCACAAACAGTCATGTGTAAATTCACCAAGGAGTGGCATTGTGGATCCACAGACAGATTCACTGCACGGCGGCTGCTCTACATGAATATAGAGGGACACGGTGTTAAAGCAAGAAGGGATGACTCAGTGCCTTTTTGTATTTATTATCTTGCATTCTCAAGGTTTAAGGTTCGTCTCCAGAGAAGCAGCCAGTACGATTTTTTCCCCTCATTCTTTTCTCTCAATCTAACCTCGAGTAAACTCTTCAAAGGTCTTCTGATGCATTCTGGTGCATCTGTTTCAGCTCCTTTACAGGTGATGCTTCAGGTGTTGGAATCATGCAGGCTTTGCTGTATTACGTTCTTGTAGTCTCTGCATGTTAAAAATGTCCATCTGATCACTATTATATTTAATGAGGTCACCCAAATTCCAAAAAACAAATTTTTCCTTTAAAGCTACAGCGTGTGAAACCTCACCACTAGATGTCAGTAGAGTGCAGATTGCGCTGAACTCGATTCTATACAAATGTTAAATGGTCATGAGAGAGCTATTTGTAATCTTTAAATTAAAAGTGACTTATTAGGTGTACATATGTGACTGGTTGCTTGCCACATATATAAAGTGCGACTGTATTCAAGGTGACAACATGACAGCTTCCAAAACCAGTGCCTGTGCCTTTGTAATTTTAATGGATTAATTGGAAGTTTATGAAAATGTATCAGTTTGTTGTAAGATGTAATTACAGGATTGGTCTATATGTATGAGTACAGTATTCTCTTGTTCTTTTAAATAATCTTAAAAAATTACTTTACCTGTAACTTGCTAAAATCGCCTCTTCCCTTTACTCAGAATTACCCCATTAGTAATTTATAGACGCAGTCTGTTAACTCACAGTAACATTTTATTTTGAGTCTATTACAATTTTATCAAAGTTAGGGTAGATGGTACGGTTAATTTCTTTCAACCATATTTTTTCCATAACTTTAGCTACATATATTTTTTATTTTATTTATTTATTTTATTTTTACAGTGATGATGATTCCTAATTGTTTAACCTTGTTTTACCTTTCCTAAACTTCTACACTGTGGCACAAAATGTTGGTGCTACTTTTCCTGGTTAAGGTGGAGTGTTTCCTCCTCTGACAGAGGGCAGGGATGAGATACGCGCGGTCTCTCTTCTGTAGGATCCAAAAGTGGTCCAGTTAGATCTGGTCTTAGCCATTACTTGGTCCAGTTCATTCTGTGGTACTGCTGCCACCTGTAATAAGACGAATCCTTAAAGAGTGATTGCTACCTTCAGATTGTCTCAGCCAGGCACCTTTACTATGGCAGCTATCTGTTACAAAGCCTGTGTAATTGCCTGAGAATTCACAATTAAAGAGTGGGCACCATGCATGCTGTGACCTGCATGCTTTACTCAGTCCTCAGTGCTTCCCTAAGCCAGATGTAGTATTTCCAGTAGAGAGAGAATAATAGAAAGAGGAAATTATACAGGAACAAGTTGAAGTGATTCGTCTACCTTCAATGCTCATCACGACTGTACTCCCTAGGTGATCCTGTAGAGACACAAGTCTATGTTGAGATATGCTGTGGAGTAATATTGGAATATGGCAAATATGACATGAATAGTCAAAAGTTGTGGCTTTAAGTTGCAGTGACCTGGCTGCAAATTGCCTGGTGCTTTCTATATTGGTTCTAAACAAGAAAAGTCATGGAGCTTGGGCGTGTAGTTCAACTCCACCCATTTAGAGATCTGGATACTGAATGCTGAAATGACTGTTACAAAAGTCAGAACACCCCCCAGCCTTAACACGTTTGGAAAAGCAGGCTTTAGTCCAGCGGTCCCCAACCCCCGGGCCTCGGACCGGTACCGGTCCGTGAGTCGTTTGGTACCAGGCCACGAGAGTTGAGGCTCAGGTGTGAAATGTATAGTTTTCAGGGTTTTTATCGGTTTTCAGCGTTATTTTGTTATCGTTTTTATCGTTTACTCGGTTTTCCTTGGTCTTTTCAGGTGTGTTATGAATAAATCTTTTTTTTTTTCGGTACCGGTACTAGTTTTATTTTGTTGTATTTATCCGCGACACCTTAAAGGTCGGTCCATGAAAATATTGTCGGGCATAAACCGGTCTGTGGCGCAAAAAAGGTTGGGGACCGCTGCTTTAGTCTATAGTTTAGTTTACTATTGCTCTTAGCACCACAGACTGAGCATAGCATTGGTTCAAGCAGACTATCAAGTCAAGCACAGTGACAATCGAAGCAGATCAGCTGATCTTAATGGCAGCCCACATCAGCTGGTGGTTCAGCTGATGTCTTTACATACATCCAATAGCCAACTCTTACACATGCACACTGTATTGGCTGTTTTAGTCTGCCTACAGTTGTGTATCTGCAAACAACTTCACAACCCACCAACAGCCCAGCTCCTCTGACTTCATATCCTGACTAATGGAAGAGTGATAGTGTTGAATACAAACTACTGCAGATAGAAATAAAAATCTGAAACATTACAATACTTTATCATTTACAATAAAATGTAATATTATTAAGCATGTAAGGCAACTCAGAAATATAATTCATGAAGCCACGCAATTCTATTATGCATGTGTGAGTTTAAATGTATTCATGCTGAACATGATAACACAAACACACACACACACGTTCAGTTGATAATGATGACTCACTCATCCCCCTCTCCCTCCCCTGCTATATTTGGAGGGGGGGGGAGTGAATAAACTGACAGCTGGGAACAGTTCATGCTGTGAACGACATGTAAAGTGTGTGACGTCAATGCATTAAATTCGCAATAAAATATATAACTTTTCCTTTTGTTTTTGTTTTTTTTTTGACGCATAAAGCATCTGGTGCCAAGAATGGAGGCAGGGGGATGTAATGCAGCTCATTGTGTAATTTTAAACACCTTCTCCAGCTAATTATACTGTGGTTAACTCACGCTCTCCACAGCTACAACAATAAAGGCCTCGGCATTTAGTTTCCCCTCCCGCTGCGTTCCGGCGCTTACTCTAATAATTTCTCTGATCCTATGTGGTAATTAGACGGCTATTTTTCAGAATCAGCATGCTAGCACCTCTTTAATGTGACCAGAATTCATGGAGGTCGCCACCCCTGATCTCTCACCCAGCATGATGATTGCACGAGGACTTAAAAGAACTACAGGAGGGAGTGCATTCTGTGTGTGTGCATATTTTTGTTCACAGACCTTTTTATCAGTTTTTTATCCAGCTGAGCTTTACCATACTAGCACATTAACATCTGCACTGGCTTGTGAGTTCTGTTGGAGTTTGTTGCTGCACTTTTACTCTAACAAGTAAGAAAAAGTCAAAGCTGAGAGTTCAAAATAAACTGCACTGGTTGTACTATATGCAGATTTAAGCAGTGGAACTTGACTACCTATACTCAATAATTCCATAATTTGTTGGTAACAGAGAAGCTTGTCTGAGACGAATTCCTGTAGCAACATCAAAGTTAAATGACATCCCAGTCTAAATGGCAACTGTAATGCACCAGTATCATATACTGTAACACTATGATTGCACCAGTAATAGAAATAGTAAAGCATTGATCAAAATGTCCAAATGTCAAAGACATTTTGTTAATGTAATGCACAAAGAAACCTCCAAAAAACAAAAACAGGCACATTTGCATCAGCTGAAGAAGTTTCCTAACGGCACATCCACTAGAAAAATTAAGAGAGTATTTCAGGACTTGATCAGCAGCAGTGCAGATGTTACAGTGCTTTTCAGACACAGAAACGCTGGCTATAAATTGGCTACATTTCACTGATTCGGCCACTGGAAAAAAGTAACACTTTCTTCACTCCACTACGGGCTAAAAATATAAGTTTATTCATTAAAACATCAGGAATGTACAATCCAGAAGCACAAGATATGAGTTAATGACATTGTGACAATGGATCTGAATTCTACTGCTGCAGTGAGCTCATATTTATACTTGGCCTGTGACACTGTACACCTGCATAAGCCTGAGGGATAAGAGAGAGGTGACAATGATGAGTTTGTATGACACGCTTTTTTCTTAATTCTAAATCAAAGTCAACATAGGAGGAAGAGGTGAATACTGAAAAAGCAGAAGGCAAACAGAATATACAGCATCCCCATCCATTTGTAAGGAGTGCCTTTTTGACTTTATATCCTTTACATTCAAACCACCCTACGCTTTCTCTCTCCTCTACCTCTGCCTCAGTCCCCCGCGTGCTCATCTGCTCCACTGCCCGTCAGCGTCACTTGTTACCGTGGGAAGAACAATGCTGACATCACAATCATTATGCAATTCTATCAGCATCGGAGCGACGAGAGCTTCTTTTTTTAGCAGCAGCTAAGAAACGAGGGGTTATTCAAGCCCGCACATCTGCCCTGTGCGTGCCCCTGGGTGTGAGTGTGTGTGTGCGACTGCAGTTTGTGATTGTGAGAGTGATAAAGGGAGAGAAGAGAAAGACTGCAGTAATTCAAGGGCAGCTTGCTGCTCAAGTGAAGGGATGATGTGTCTCCTACTAACACACACACACATATACCAGAGAGCCCCAAAACAAACAGCACCTCTGACAAGCCAAGGTTAGCTGTGGCGCACTGAAACATACGTTCCTCATAAGGGAATTGTATTCTCCCTCTGCTATAATGCCGCAGGCTCTCAGACGCTGTGAGTGCAGCAGTGTGGCTCTGGAATGCTCATACACTCAAGGCATGGAAAAACTAATGCCTGTCCTCAAACACAGGGCTGGTTTGAATGCGCAGATCCAGACGAGAAGCTCCCCATGTGATGGAGAAACTGTTGGAAACTTGTCTCTGCCTGCCATGTAGCCCCTGGAGTGCTGATACAGAGAACACTCTATCTCTCCTGCTTCTCTGCTTCACACTGACAGAATAGAAAACAGAGGAAGAGAGCTGGAGCTGAATCTCAATGTAAGCCCTGAGCTGGCTCCTTCCTGTGAGGAAAGGTAGACAGAAGGAAAAAAAACTTTCAGCATGTCCATCCTCATTGTCTTCTCTCATTTTTTTCCTCCCATTTCTGCTTTTTTGGCCACATCGGATTCATAGATCATGGAATTGCAGCTGATCGATGACTATTCTACTCACATCACTACATGATCTCTACTCAAAGCTGGATGCTTATTGATGCCCATAAAACAGAAACTTGTATTTCTTGCTACAGTCAACCAGTCAAACCTCGTCGCTAAAGTGCTAGAAAGTCTTGAAACATCTGAAATCCAGATGTCTCCATCAGTCAGGCAGCGAATGCTGAACAGCCTTCAAAGTGACGGAGAAGTCGTAGACACAAAGTGGCATTGGTGCCAGGTTGAAGCAGTTGTGAAATGGACCTCTCGCTCCAAACTTGTAACATGCGGGTGCTTGGAAGGTCAGAGGTGAGCCCCAGTAAAAAAAATCCAAAAGGTTATTAAAGTTATTAAAGAAAAAAAAACACCCAGGGAAATTTGTTATAAAGGCGAAATAATGTAAACACTGCAATCTATGGGGACTAACTCACTTTTAGAAACAGTCTCAAGTGGCTGTGGGAGGAACTGCAGTTTTTTTTTTTTTTGGTTCATTTTTCAGCCTCAGAGGTTGATGTTTCATGAAAGTGACAGAAAAAAGCAAGTGCAAACCAGCGAGAGAAAGCAAAGCAAAGAAATGCCTCAAATTGTGAATCACCACGTCTGCTGGCCTTGGCATTTTGTAAAAGAGGACCACTATCTCTCTGCATCCTGTATGGCCATAGCAGTGTGTTAGCGTTGGCAGCTTCTCGCTATGACCATGACCTGGTGCATATCTCTGCCACTGACATCTGCCAGGAAATCATTATTTGAAGCTTTCGGATGGGAATATTCTGACTCAAATAGAGAAGGTAATCATTTATAAGAGGATTTCTTTTCATTTTTAGGGACTTGAATATATATAAAATCCATAAATTTATAAGCAAAGTCTTCTTATAAATACTAATAAATCGCTTAAAATCTCCTTGTACCTCACTGGTGTACACTGTGACTTTACCTGTGTTAGTTGGACTGTGTGTGAGTGATGCAAAAACTCTCTTATGAGAGAGAAACTTTGTTTTGTCTCTATTTGGGACCACCAGTTTAATTCAGTGTTCCTTTAAAGCCCTGTATGCTCTGATAGGGGGCTGATACGTCCACACCTTGAGGGACACATAAAGCCCATACACAACCATGCTTATTCACCCAACCCTGGTTAGATACACTCTGCCATATTTAGGAAAGCCATCAGTCCAACTTGCCCTTGGGGTGAAACGACTTCCAGAGGAGACTGCTCTGTTTTGTAGCCTCTGTTAATGAAAGCTATAATTATCACAACAAAATCGATACTCTTAATTCCTTTTAGGGAATGGGTGGGGAGGAACGGGTGGGGGGGGGGGGGGGGGGTCTCTGGCTGCAGTCCGAAAACAAGATTTATGGAAAGACTGTGTTCATAGCTGATTGGCTCTAATTGTCCCCCAGCTAAGCAGGAATCGCATTCTGCTAAATGAGCCAGCAATCAAATTCAAATTCATTGATTGTCTGGAAAGCTCACAGAATGTTCAGCAGAGATAGTTTGTCTTTGTTTTGTTTTTAAGAGGAGTGGTGGGTGGGGGGTAAAATTTAAAAGGAACCTCCCCCCCCCCCCCCAACATTAGAACAGCTGTGAGGCTGAAGATTATGGAAGAGCAATTAACATCTCCCTGGTCAGAGCTTCTAACACACACCGTAAACTTCAGCTGTTGGTGGACTGCACTGGTGTCTGGAATTGTGCCTGTTGGTCAAAATCACGACAAGCAAAAAGTGACCAACATCATTGTTGTACCTCGCTAACTGAAGACAGTTTCAGACCCGCCTTTAGCTCTAACAAAAACCCGAGGAGTCGTGATTCATGACCTTTTTAAAATATAGTAAGGAAGGTTGGTTAGAAGTTTTTGCCAGGACAGAAATGAGGAAACGTTGTTTGAATCATTGGACCTTAATCTGTTCATTAATAAGTCATGGGTATTAATTAGCAACATTTTATCAGCAAGTGAGAACCCCTGGGCATTTATGGAATATTAAACACAACACTTATAGAGCTTTTTCCACAACTTATCAGCACAAAAGTTAATCTTGTTAATGGATTTAAACTCTGTACCTAAATGAACTGAAAAGTATTTGTAAATGATTTTTTTCATATTCATATATATATATATATATATATATATATATATATATATATATATATATATAAGGCAGTGTCCATTCTAATAAATGATATTTCGAGAATAAAATAGTTTCTAAAAGAAATACCTTCTTTTTCTTACTACATTTCCACTGCAGCTCACCAGCAGCTCTAAAGAAAACTCTGGAAGATGACTCTTTGACTCAAAATAAGATTTTATTGAGATTTTATGCTCCGTGGATTTTATCCTCCATCACTTACACTGGAAGCACAATGAGAGCAGATCTCTTAAAGGCCATTATCAACAGAAGAAATTATTATTACAAGCAACAGTTAGGTTTTTATGTTTTTAAGAAGAGTTTAGGGACCAGCTTGCAATTGGATCACACAGTCTGTACATCAGAAATCATATACCCAAAGATATATCATCTGGGAAACATGGATGTAGCCACCAAAATGTCAACTACTGGTTTGTGAATCTTTTTAAGCTTCAAGATTAACTATGTTGTTGTTTTGTTTTTGTTGTTTTATGACATAAATGACCTTGGATGGATAAAAAGGATGTCAACTAATGCTAGCATCTCTAGTTAGCAAGCTGCAAAAGCACCAATTGTAAGGGTGAAATTGAAGCTGAAGCCTACTTCAGTTTTTCTTGGATAATCTGTTTTACATAGCAAGCCATAATATTTGTCACATGAGCCATTAAAAGGATCCAAAAGAATCCAGCACACACAAAATGAAGAAGACCAGTTTAATGACTCCCAAGAAGACGACGAAGCCAGGCTTTGATTGGGACACCTGCCAATCAATGTGGCCTTGTACCTAAATCAAATATCCAGAGTGATGAACTATAAAAACTATTCACCCCACTCAGACTTGTTATAAATAGGCTGTAACTGTTTTGTTACCAGGCTTTAAATGTTTTTAAATGCTGCTTTTAAAATGTTAACATGGGAGACTGCGGAGCCTGACTTCCTGTAGTATCGCCTCTAATTGGCACCTAAAGGAACTCCAGTTTCTGCTACTTCCATGTTGGCCTCATTATTCGTCACAGCACCGAAACTGCCCTACTAAAAGTTTTCACTGACCTCCTTCTAATCGTTGACTCTGGGCGCTCTGCGGTCTTGGTTCTATTAGATTTGACGTCACCTTTGACACGGTTGACCATGATATTTTTTTGGCAAGGTTAGAGCAAGTAGCAGGCCTTAAAGAAAATGTTCTCTCATGGTTTAAATCATATTTTTCTGACAGGTCGTTCTCTGTCATGATGGGAAAATATTCCTCTTCTTCTGCCCTTTTTCGCTGTGGAGTGCCCCAGGGCTCGGTACTGAGTCCTGTGTTGTTTTCTCTGTACATGTTGCCCTTGGGCTCCATTTTTGAAAAACATAATGTCTCTTTTCACTGCTATGCTGATGATATTCAAATCTACCTCCACTTGACTGGGGATGTTTCATCTTCACTACATCCTCTGTTTGATTGTCTGAGGGATGTCAAAGACTGGTTATCACGTAACTCTCATACTTTAAATGAAAAGAAGACAGAAATTATTGTTTTTGATAGAAATATGCCTCTGGGACAACTGACTGGCACACTCGGGCCTGTTGCTAATCACCTCACTGATGCTGCTAGGAATCTTGGAGTTTTCATGGATAGTTCCTTCAAACTAGATAAACAGGTTTCTACTGTGGTAAAAACCAGCTTTCACCAACTACGCCTAATTTCCAAGGCTAAACCTTATATACCACGCAAAGATCTGGGGAAACTCATTCATGCTTTCATCACTTCAAGACTAGATTATTGTAATTCTCTCTACTTGGGCCTCCAATCTTCTCTTCTTCAGCGATTGCAGTTGATCCAAAATGCCGCAGCACGTCTCTTAACTGGCACTAGAAAGTATGATTCTATTACCCCTGTTCTGGCCAACTTACATTGGCTTCCTATTAAATATCAAATTGATTTTAAAATTGTATTGTTTACTTATAAAATCCTAAATAATATGGCACCTGGCTACCTAGCTGATCTCCTCTGTCTGTATAGCCCTAAGAGAGCACTAAGATCATCGGGCCAACTGCTCTTAGTGCAACCTAGGTCTCGGCTGAAGACCAGAGGAGACCGTGCCTTTGCCGTTGCAGCACCCAGGTTATGGAATATTCTTCCTCTTCATATTCGCGCATCAGATTCTATTCAATCTTTTAAATCACATCTAAAAACGTACTTGTTTAACCTGGCATTCAAGGCTAATTAGGGTAATTTACATCTGGCTTTGCATTTAGATTATGTAATTATTTTATATTTTATATCTGTAATTTATATTTTATTTTGTGATTTTTATCTGTATCATGGTTTTACTGGAAAGCACTTTGGTGTACTTCGGTCTTTAAAATGTGCTATATAAATAATTTTGATATTCAGCTCCGGGGCTTACACCTTAGTAGTATGAGTTAAAAAGACCCTACAACAACGGGAGATTGAGGAAATGACTCTTTTACATACGTCCAGTGCAGCTCAATGGTCAGGGGATATCGCACACTCATGTTTAAACCTGACCGTTCACCTTGTAAGACTAAAGGACTCTATCTTTCACACTGTTATGGCAAAATGTATCTAAATCCAGACGGACATATAAGCACCTGCCAAAGTACTCAAAACCACGAAGACGCACACATATGCACACACCCAAGCTCACAGAACTGCAAAGTTATCCTTCAGACCTGTGATCCTATTACTTCCAAAAGGAAGCCACACATTTCAGGTACAACTTCAGGTATTCACTTACCACATTTACATTCACACTGGGTGTGGTGTTTGTGGTATGGGTGTGTTATGGGCTTTGACTGCCACAACACTACCTCAACGCCCAAACGACAAACAATTTTTTTTCCTTTTTATTTGGTTCAAACACCCAGACGTGACTGATAAGACAAACAGTAAAAAAGGCAGCAGGGTGTGCAACACACTTTAACAGTGCCTGCAATTTGAGGATGATAACACATGTTATTTAATGTCATAAAACCAGTTATTATGCAAGTAAATAGCTATGTGTGGGAATATTATATGTGAAATGTAAATAAAGAAACTCAAAGGTGGGGAATGGATTTTGTAACCATAATGAGAAATCAGTCTGAAAGCATTAGAGAGTTTGTTTTGTTGACTGTGGACCCCCCTCGCTCTGTCAGCCATGTTTGTTTTGTCAGTATGGTTTGATGCCATTAGGCTACAAAGAGGCAGGGTCCACCCTGGATAGGTTGCCAGTTTTTTGCAGGTATTAAAATATCTCAGGGATTAATTGTGTAGTAAAATCTGCAGTAGATGATTACTTTGTGGGCTGTTATGAGGACGTTTCATAGACAGTCACAGTAAAGGAGCTAAATCAAGCAGAAGAGGGGCAAAGACAGGAAAACATCCAAGAAGAGGTGCTATGAGAAAAGTGCGCTCTGACCCAATGTTTTGAGTTTTATTCTGTGTTTTTGAGTTTCTTATGTTAGGTTTGTGAATTTAAGTTCACGTGTTATTCTTATTTAGACTTAAGTTGAGTTTAGCCATTATTTATAATCTGTCTCCTTGGTTGTTGTGTTTGGTTTCTTGTCTAGTCTGTCGTGTGTTTTAGTTCTGTCAAGTGTCAAGCTTGTGTTTTCATGTCTGTCTCCATGTATCCTGGTTTATTTTGAAAGAGTCTGGTGTTCTTTGTCATTATGTTTAATTTCACTTTCCCTTGTGGCGTCATTATGTTCATTCTAGTCAGGTGTTTCCCCATGTGTTTCCACTCCCCTGATCACCTCCTGTGTGTATTTAAGTCCGCTGTCTTCCTTTGTTCATTGTCAGGTCATCTGTTTACCTCCAGGTTTCGGCATCGCATTCATAGCCTTCAAAGGAATCATAGTGTCGTAGTTGTTTTGTAGAATCACAGTTTAGTTATAGTTACATTATTTTAATTTTTTCAGTTTGCTTACAGTTTAGTTGTAGTTCCTGTTTCGCCTTTGCGTTTGTTTTTCACTCCTGCCATCAGCTCTAATAAAGGCTCACCTTTTGTTTAAAGTTGAGTTCTGTGTCCTGCTTTTGGGTTGGTTTACAAAGCCCTCCAGCGTGACAGGTGCTTTCTGCAGACTGAAGCTGGTATAAGCAATGAACTTTGCAACCATGTGCCTGCATTTTGTTGTTGTGTACTGTCAAATACATGTGTAATGTAGGATTTTCTTGTTCATGTTTGTGCGGCTGGTAGGCCTTTAGATTAGTCCCTGTAGTTTAAAACACAGATGTCATAACATACTGCAAAAGTTTTATTCAGAACTGGGGTGCCCTGCTTAATTTCAGATGTGTAATTAATTTTCATCTTGGGTAATGAACTAGCAGTCCAAGATTGGCTACAATGATAATCGTAAGCTCTCTACAACTTACTGTATATTCCAAGTGGAGATCGTGGACTACTGTAACATTTTAATCCGAGTGTGATCTTTGTAAAAACAAGCACTCTTTGATGAAGGCGGTTCCTCTGCAGGATTGCATAATAGCTGTTTCTTGGTTGCCAGTTAGAGCATTCGAACTCAGTGTTGAACCAATTCCAAACACTTTTCATATATATTAAAAATTTAGACTAAAAAAAGATAGGAAAATAGGGCCAGGCACACACACACACACACACGCACACACACACACACGTCTGGTGTTGCTATCCTTGTGGGGACATCTCATTGACATAATGCTTTTCCTAACCCTTACCCTAAACCTAACCATAACTCTAATGTAACCTTGACACTAAAACCACATTTTGAGTGTGAAAAATGCTTTCAACCCCGTGGGAACCTGGATTTTGGTCCCCACGAGGGCTGTTGGTCCCCACCAGTATAGTAAATTTCACGTTTTGGTTCCCACTAAGATAGGAAGAACCAGAACACACACACACGCATTTCCTTTATGAGACAAAAGCTAATTTTAAAACTAAAATCCAGGTACTTTTTTAACATTTTCTTCGCTGGTTTTGCTGTTATGTTTCTCAAATTGATGAGAAATACAAGAGATTTCTTAGAAGTCAGTTTTGGCATAAGATTTGACTTATATGAAATCCCAGCTAAAAGGCCAGTGCCAGACTTGTTGTGTGTCACAACCATCTAGGTGTCCTCTGCCAGTGAGAGCCAACACTGTATGATCTTTACAGATGCTGTGTTTGATAAATCCAACTAAACAGCAGAACAGAGAAAGGAGGGATTCTGAATGTCATATTGGATTTCAAAGGAGGGTTTCTTGTGATAAACTGTACAAAAGCTAAGTTACTGTTCTGGGAAATTCATTCTTATTTCAATTCCACATGAGAGATTTGAGAATTTTACTAATACACAGAACGTAATTAGAGCGGGACTAGATCTGCGTTTTTATGGGGTCATTGAGCATTAGAAATCTCGCTGCATAAATGCTGAATAGTCATAAATGTGCTTATGCCGCCATTCACTCCTAAAGAAAGTGTATAGGTATAGTGCTGTATATGGGTGAGAGTGAGCTTGAGGAGATGCACATGTTTAGAAGGGTTTTCACACATTCACATGTCCCTGTCTGGCTGATGTGCAGAGTAAGTGGGCTCCTGTTCCTGTCATCAACGCCCACTCTAGAGAGACATTTTTAGCTCCTGGGTATGTGACGTGTGTTAACAGCGTCACACTCCTGCATGCCACGCACATGCAGCGTGGGTGTACGCATTTGAAGCCGGCAGCTCAGCAGGTGTATGCCTTTAAGCGCATGTTGCAAAAGTGTTGTCAATAAAAAAACCACAGCATATAGTTCAAGGGATTCATTTCCATAAACACAAAAAGCTGTAAGTGTTGTAGCTGCTGTGTGGAAAGAGGCTAGAGTGCTCTGATTCTGTTTTGATTCTTTAGATTAGTCCCTGCACTGGGAAACACAGATGTCATAATACACAAAGAAAGTCTTTGTAGTGGAGTGAAATTGAGTGTTGAATGCATTAAATATATTTTGATATTTTTTTTTTTTTAAACAGCCAAGATTTGTGCTCTACTCTACAGCCTATCCTGCAAGTTGTGGGGCCACAGGAGGCCCATGTAAGTCTTGCAGCTGGGTCTGGGCTGCCCCCCATTGGGCTAAGGTCTCTAGTTATTCTCTACCAGATTCCAGATCTGAGCCTGTCCCTGGAAGGGTAAACGGGTCCCTTGACATGTATTCATGATTGAGCTTTCGGCATTCATTTATATTCGGTTCCCTGGACAGTTACTAGGTGATGTGATTCAGGCATAAATAACTGTTGAAGGCCCAGGACAGACTGGAGAGACAGTCTCTTCATTGGCTTGGGCCTTTGTTTCCCTCCAGAGGAGAAGGAAGTGGTTGGCGAGATGAATGGATGGATGGATGGTTGGATGGATGGATGGATGGATGGGTTTGCCCGTGCCCGACCTTTTTGATTTCATTGTTTTTATTTTACATTCTTTCTGTATTTCCGCTTCAGTGTGCTAATGAGAGAGCTGCCACACAAGTCTAATAACTGAAGCTTTTAATCTTTCTTTATTTAATGGGAAAGTAAATACACAAAGTTAATAACTATAGAAATAATAATGATTTTCTTAAAAAACAGTTCATTACATTTATTTTACCTTTCAGTCCTGTGGATTAACACATGAATTTGACAGTGAAATATCCAAAATGCACCTTTCCCTAGTGAAACAAATAAAACAATTGATAGCTGAATTAAATTTAACTGCTTAAGTTTTAGAGTCCTTGTAATCTACTCAACATTTTTTACATTTTATGAAATGTGAAATCAAAAGATAATGAAATTCCCTGCCACTGCAAGTAAAAAAACATGCCTTTGCTATATAACACTGACAATAACCAAATTTGCTTTCCCCGCTTTGCTTTGTGCAGATGTAAAAGTCGTTTATAAGGCTGTTAGTGAAGCTAATGCTTCTAAGAAAGAAGATAATAGAGGAACAGGAACAGGCAGAAAATCTAGTTTTTAATCAGGAATGCATTCCTTCTCAAACTTCTTAAAAGTATAATTTTTGCAACAGTGCAGCTTTTACAGTCATATGAATAGCTAGCTGTATAGCTGACCGTTTACCCTCATCATGTGACAGGTTAGTGGCGTCACTGGTGCTGTTTCTAGGGTGCAGAGTTACTGGCAAGTGGAGAGAAGTGACGTTAGAGAAGCAGTGGACCTGGTTGGATCTATTATTAGGTGAGTGCTCAAACTGAATGTGTGTGTGTGGAGGAAAGCGTTCTCACTGCAGGCACACATGATGCCCTGTGCAGTGAGAACTCTAGTCTTTTAAAAGCCAAGCTGAGATGTGCTTATTTCAAGCAAAACTCTTCCAACTGACTTCATACATTTTCTTGAAACTTGCATAAAAAAATCTGTAACATCTACAACAAGCAATACAACTCTGAGGTGCTGGATTTGCAGGAAACGAGAAGAATGAGCCTTTGGGTGAATGAAGTTGCTGTAAACATTATTCCAGAGGGTGAATGGCTGCATTTGTAGAACTCTGAACACCTTTTGGTGGATAAATTATTAAAAAATATGATACAGACTTAAGTTAGCAGATGAAGTTTACTCTTGGGTTCTGAGTTAAGCAACAAACCTACTTGTATTGTGGTCTCTGTCTGCCAACAACCCTTTGAAAGCCTTTCTGGTAGAAAGTCTTCTCCCTTAAGGGTGGGAATCATAAAGAATAGGGCCTGAGTTAACAACAGCTGAGAGTGATGGAAAGGCAAGAGCATGGTGGTGAGAGTAAAGACTCTAAATATAGGGAATATGGATGGTAAAAGGAAAGTAGATACTGTGTATGCACGAGACCAGTTAGAAGTGAGCTAAGGCTAGTAGGACTGGAGGTGGACTCAAGCTATTCTACCATGAAAGGAATGGTATTCTTAAATAGAAGAGCAGGTGAATAGTGTGGTGGAGGTGAAGAGAGTGTCAGACAGAATCATAAGTCTGAAGATGGAAAACAAAAAGCCGTATTAAAAGCTGTCAGTGTGTATTCCCCACAGGTTGGATGTCAGTTAGGGAGAAAGAGGAATTCTGGAGTTAAAATTGGATGAAGTTGTAGAGTGAGACCAAGGGTGAGAGATTGGTGATCAGAGCCGACTTCAATAGGCCTGTAGGTGCAGGGACAGAGGTGATGAGGAGGTGTTGGGTAGGTCTAGTGTTAAGGGTAAAAGTCCAGAAGGTCAGATGGTGGTGGAATTTGAACGTGTGTTCAGAGATGCTCTTCTGGATACCTTTTTGTATTGGTTTTTATTTGAGTACTGAGTCACTTATTGATTCTCTTATCAATTCTCATTGTGTCGTCATTGGCTGTTTTGAGACTCAGCATCACTACACAGCATAACAAAGGTATGAACACAAAGCCGACAGCACATGGCAAAGATAAACGGCTCCATTTTGGTAGTAGGCAGCTGTAGAGAAGAATTCACTATTATGACCTATTTCATGTCAGATGAAAATAGCTTAAATATCTTTTTAATAAATATGAATGACAATTACGAAGTTATGGAATGAATACATAGATGCTGGTCATTGCGCAGCGTACTTTTTAGCTGCTTCAGAAAAGCAAGGAGAGTTGCAGGATGCCTTTACTAAACACATGAAGCTCATTAGTGGATCCTGTAAAGAGCGGAGGCTATTCTAGTCCTCTCTTCTCACATTCACACACAACAAACACTAATCAACAAGCAAACATGCACACCTGTGTACCAATTAATCTCTAGGCACTGAAAGGAAATTTCAGAAAACTCTGTGATTTTACACATGCATGGATGCACCGTCTCACTTGCTGCTTTCCTCACTTCAGACTCTGTTCGGAGGTCACATGGACCTCAATGTGAGGGTCCTCTCGAGAGAAGCCAGTGTGTGGTTTATGTCTATCAGAATGGAGGAAGTAGAGGAGCCAAAACTTCAAATACACACCAAGCAACCTTGCCTGAGCAGTCAGCTCAGTCTTTCCTTCTGCTACAAAAATTCTACAGAAATTCTGATTTTCTCAAGAGACTATGTTTGGGATATGACAGCACCGGAAGATGGCAATGCACCAAAACAGAAATACCCAGCAAGCCCTGCTGAAAGTTTTATATAGAAAGCAGTGAACACCAATTCTAGAACAACAGTGCAGAATTTGACCTGCACTCTGTATCATCGTCTGATCATTTCTTTGTTTGGTTTGGAGACTATAAAAACAAAAATAATTTCATTAGTTTGAGGTGTAGAAATCAATAAACTTCAATAACACTCAAACTACATGTGCAGCTGGAAATGAAAAAGCTGAAGTGATTCTTGAATATAATATGGTGGAGTTGGTCTTGCCATTTTCACTGTTTCAAGTGAAGTGCTGTTAAGTGACGCTATTTCAAACATGTTGAATATGGAGTCAGGCCAGGTAAAATATTTTCATATTTTGATTAAAAAACTCTTGGATCCAGACAAAGCTGAAAACTCTGGTGGACCTGGTGACCCTGAACACTCCCTTAGCTACTAGGTTTCCCATGATGCCCTGAGCATGACGTTTTTTCACTTTCTGTTTGTTTATATAGCACTCTGCATTTAATCATTAGTTAATTATTAATCTCCAGCTCTTTTCCACAGTATGTCCAGTTTCCATCCCCTCAGCCCGAACCGGTCATGGCAGATTCTTCCTGCTAAAAGGGAGTTTTTCTTTCCCACCGTCACCAAATATGTGATGGTTGTCTAATCTGGGGGGTTTTCTTACCTTACAAAATAAAAGCACCTTGAGGCAGCTGTTGAATTGTGAACATGACAAAAATAGATTTGTCTGGCATCCAAACTGTGGGATGCAACAAAACAAGCCTGATCCACGGAGCCCCACACCACCCATAATCCACTACCAAGACAGGACAGAACACCCCCAGGAGTTTGGGTCTGTGCCTCAGTGGGACAGAGTTGTTTGAGTAGCACAATATAGAGAAGAATGTAAGAGTTGATTTATGTTGTTTCTGGCAAAATATTTTTTCTACAGAACTCCTTCAAAGTAGGCAAGAGGTGGTTTGTGTGGATGGTGGGCATACTAAGTGCCCGTCTCTCACACTGAGACATCCAGACATCTGGATTTTGTTGCCTTCTTTTAAGCAGATCATAATCTTCCTTTAATCATAAGTATTGCAAACCTAAACATAACATTAAACTAGACATTGAACTGCTAGAGATGTGAGAGTGAGTATTTTGGCTGAAAATATATGCATATACTTGTCAAAGGTGCCAGTTCACATTTGATTACTTTAATGGAAAAATGGATGCAAATGCATTTTCTTTGAAACATAATTGCTGTAATTTAGTTGTACAGAAATGCTGTTTGTGTGGGGGAAACTGAATTACCTGGAAACCATCCTGAGGAACTCACAGACCAAATCTAACATTAGATAGGATGGAGGATAGAGAAGATAACTGGCTGTGAAAAACACAGGCAGACATGAATATTCTTCTGTGAATGTAAAAATAATAAAACACTGCATATTTTTTTTTATTTCGTAACATTTAACTAAATTGTTGAGATATAATGAACCCTCTGTGCAATTGTTATGAAGGGAAGTAAATTAGCTATAGCCAACCTCAAGTGGTCACTCCAGGAACTGCAGATTTTGCTACTTGGCTACTTTCAATGCATTATGTGAGCCTTACAACTCATGAAGAGAAAGCAGCTTGCAGCACATGTTTATGATTCCATTTTATTTTTGTTCAAATCATCCAATTACTTCGCTTAAAGTTCATTTGTGTGGGTTGATAATAGTGAGCGGAAGCTAAATGTTATGTTTTGTAGAAACTTTCAGCTGCTGCTGTCAGTCACTAGAGCCCCACAGTGGGTGTTATTATGAGTCAGTGGTCGTCTGGGAGCACATGGCTGCTTGTCGATGGACTCTGAGATTGCGTTTGGTGTGGGTTGTGTTATTGTAACCTGTCCTTTTTGAAATAGGATACTTGTCACACTGAGTTTACTGTAGAGATGATATTGTAGTGTTTATTCATGGATATGACTCAGATGCAAAATCACCTTCTGGTTCCTGCATATGCAGTAATGGGCAAAAATGCATTTGTGTGCGTTGCTTAGATCTCGTTATTCAGCTTACAGTTGCGTGCCTCTCATCTGTCAGCGGCACACACATAAAAGGAAACCCAGATAAGTGGACATGTGTGTGTGTGGCTTGTGTCAACCTTGGGCTTCCCAGCACCTGCTGGGTTTCATATTTGGCGAGGATTCTAATCAGCTGCGTGGTCTCCGAACTGGGAAAAACAACCATGAGAATAGAACATCTATTTACAACCTGAGCCCCGCCATCCAATTAATCATCAGGCAGCCAACAGGCCTACTAAAATAAAATAAAAAAGAGCAACTACAGCTGCCACAGCAAATACAGAGAGGCAGAGGAGGAAAAGGGGAGAAATTAATGTCTTGCAGTTGATGTAAGAATGAAGAGGAAGAGAAGAGGAGGAGGAAAACAAGCAGATGAACATGATATGCATTGCTGAGACATTGGTGATCTTTACCCAGAGACAAATTCATCAACAAGAGGTCAATACGAGTGCCTACTTATTTTTGGACACTGGCAGAAGTACACGGGGACATGTGTGATGTCCTCCACCTCCAGCATACTCAGGCACTTTCCCAACTCTGCAGCGAGAGACACACACAGCCGCACTCACAGAGCCCCTGAGGCTGCCATCGACTTTGCCCTCAGGGTGCAAACTAATTTGTGCACAATCTAACATGGTAACTCCCTGCAAACTCCTCTGGACAACTGTCTAAATACTCACCCTGCTGCAGGGCACAACTGAGATATAATGAGATACTGTTTGTTTCTGAGTGTGTGTGTCTGTGTGTGCATCTGCAAGCACGACCGCGTACACGCACGTGTGTTAGCCTGTTTTCCTGGGAGCTCTGAACCCTTTGAATCAGTGAGCGTTACATGTCGCACAGTGTTCTAGGAGTTTAGAAGAAAATGATCAAAATTTTATGTCTTTTTCTTTCTCACGGTTTGTGCCATCACTCATTATAATGTATGTGCAAAGACAGACACATTTGAAAGCTGTAGCACTAATACCTTACCTCTCTGAAATCAAATGGAATACAAATAAGAGCAGTAATTATTAACTCAACTATGCCATTTCTGGAGACATTACTCACTGACATAAAGTTAAAGCTCGCTGCAATAGGCTGACTAAAAAAGCTGAAGGTAAGATAGAGTTCTCAAGTTTGTGCAAATGAGCAATTGACTGAGACAGAAAGAACCCTCTATTCACTGACAGACAGTAACACTGACAGATATAAGGAGAAATTGATTTAAATATGCTGAAAATGTGTTTAACTCCATTTCAAGAGAGATAAAAGGTTATGTTGTCAAAAGTTGGTCTTTTGACAGCAATCAGAAACCAAACACCAAACAGTCGAGTAACAATAACTAATTAGTGGATGCAAAGGCGTGTTTAAACACGCAGACAGTGAAAAGAGGTGATGAAGAGGAAGCACTCAGTGCATCATGGCCTAGGCTTATCTAAGGGAGGGTTCAGGGTCCAGCCCTAACTTTAAGCTTTAAGCCTAATCTTAAAAGTAGAGATAGTATCAGTCAACTGAATCTAAACTGGGAGAGCTTTTAAGCCCCTCCCATTTTACTGACTCCCTCCCACTTTACTTTGAAATACTCTACTCCATATTTTTCCCATAGCTGCTTATTAATTTAAGTAAGCATTGCTTAAGAAAGTATTAAAGGTCTTTCAAAGTTCTTGCAGTTTTCTTTTCTTTATTCTATTTCTGCAAAAAATTTGTTAGATGGTTAATGTTTCCCAAAACCCCCCACAAAAGACATTCTCTTCTCAAGCTCAATGTTTCCAGTTTTTCTGTAAAAGAAATGCACAATTCTCATTTGTTCAGCTTATCAAATATACATATCTCTCAAGCTTTGTATGTTTTGGGCAGTTAAAGAGAAGCCAAATGCAGATCTGAAGGTTTTTAAAAAACAAATTAGAACAGTAAAAGGAGGAGAAGAGAGAAACTAGAGCAACAAGAAACGACAGATATGACCTGCGGGTGTCTCTCAGTGTGTCTGACTGTCATGTCTCCGTTTGTTTACTGCTGCCACCCTGGGCTTTTTGTGCCAGCAAGTGACTTCCTCCTGTTTGCTTAGCAAGAAATTGTCTGCATAATCCATATTAATGCATCCCTGTAAAGATCCATGGTAATCATCCCAGTAGCGCAGGTATCAGTTTCTATATGATTTTTTTCAGTGGGCGAGGCGTCCCAGGATAAACAAAGAGGTAGACAAACCCTCTGTGAAGGCATAGACCCAAATATAGATACTGTATATTTTACTTATTTTAAAAAAAGATAAAAGATAAACAACTGTTAGATAGGCCTAGTATCATATATACTTACTTCTTGGAAGCAAATCTTCTGTATTAAACAACTTGTTCAGGGCTAGTCTGTCATGGGATGGTGAGGTGTGAATGGAAACACTGACCCAATCTACCTGAGCCAGTGAGCCCAGTGTCTGTTGACCTCCTCGTCTCTGGTTTCTCTCCTGTTCACCTGAAACCAGCTGTCAGTCAGTGTAGAATGAGAACGTACACATGCGTGATCCCCATATGTTCCACTGTCAAGGAGGCCGCTCTCATTCATTTCAAATGGACTGGAACCACTATCTCCGTCACATCCTCCTTCCTCCAAAACAAGGGATCAGCTTACTTTTTGATTTTCTGTCCTGTGTTATTCTTCAGGGCAACTTCATTTCACTGCTGCAGATTAGACAAGCAGACACTGAAATACTAGCTATATTTACATCTCAGGCAATCTTAGAGGGAGAATCTTATAATAAGAGACCAGGGAGAGAGTTAATGCATTGTTCCAGGTCACTTGGACTGGATGCCAAACTACTGATGGACACTGTGGTTATTACTGCAAGTAGTGGACCTTTGATTTTTTGCAGCAGAGTAGCCTTTCTGACAACAAGTCCAGCATGCAGTCCGTCCATATCATTCACTGCTTATACATTGAGGTCATGCTCAGAAAGACTTATGGTAAGTGAGCAGTGAGAGGTTTATTGACATTTTGACAGGACATACTGACTCAATCAACACAAAGTCATTTTAGGTGGTAGTGCTCTTACTGGGAGGATTGTGCCCACAGAAAATGTTCTGTTTTCATTTTTGTAGTTGTTTTTTTGGCAGGTGGTTGGGATAGATGGTGGGCATACATACTGCACAACAATAAATGTGCAGGCATACCTGTTAAGGAAAAGATTGGGATTTTGTTACTATTTTGCTTAATTCAGTCATTCCCTGAACTTTTCGGGTAAAAATGTTGCACAAACATTGATGTGGCGCAGCATGATCAGTGTATAAGTGTTTTGAAAGGAAAAAACTGATCATTTTACAGAAGCATTTATTAAAAACATATGAAACATGCCAAATGTACCACACATTAAATTTAACATTACAGTTATGTTTTCTTCAAAATGTGTTATACAGGTAGTTGTATATGAATGCAGGAAGACTCACGGCTGCTCTCTAATCTGTTGATTCTTGCTTTTGTCCTCAACACAGGTTTTCAGCAGTCCAGTATCGTATGTCCTGATTCATGTCCATGTACACAAAATTAATATTTTCCACTTTTAAAGACAAAGAAGTCCACATTATTGGGTTCAGAGTGAAGCTAATCATTTTGTATGCAATAGATAGAGATTTTCACACATCATTTGTATTTTCATTATTAATTTAAAATACATTACTTGGTTAGGGTAAGGTATTAAAACTACTAGTTTAGGCTTACAAAAAGATCACAATTTGGATTAAAATAAAATGGCTGGGTTTTTTTTTTAGTTGCCATAGTGATGCATCCCCTTGACAACATATATGTTTCTTACACAAAGTATACTTCCTACTAAAATATAATCCTTACATTTTAGTATTTGAAATCCATCCATTCTCTTCCACTTTTCCTTTTCAGAGTCATGGTGGTAGGCTGGAGCCTATCCCAGCTGTCATAGGGCAAGAGGCAGGGTAACCCAGGACAGGTCACCAGTCTGTCACAGGGCTAACACATAGAGACAGACAACCATTTGCACCTATGGGCAATTTAGAGTTACCAGTTAACCTAACCACTAGGGATGGGTACCGGTATCCGGTGCCATGATGGCACCGTTTCTGTCATAAACGGTAGTAACCAGACCGAAAAGCAGCGCACATTTCGGTGCTTTATTTCGGTGCTTTTTTTTTTCGGTGCTTTTTTTTTCCTGAGCTGTGATACACTTTAGATTCTAGCCAATCATTTTACGTTTCCGAGGATAGTAGGCGGGTCCAGGTACATATGTTCTTTTAGAGCAGAGCTACAGATTAAAAATGCCCAAGGCAAAGCGGTCAAAAGTCTGGCTGTACTTCACAGCAAAATATGCAAACTCAGCAGCCTGCAACAAGTGCTTTAAGCTGATACTGTGATACTGTCAAAGGAGGTAACACCTCAAATCCAATGAAACACCTGGCGACGCATAGCGTTTTTTTTAAAAGCCGAGAAATGCACCGTATTTGATAGCTTGCTGCGAGACCTCACACTGTGCACATCTACTGCGGGTGGGTTGCCTGTTATCGGACCCGGAGTTAGCAACATCCCCCAAAAACCCGAAGAGTAGAGTCCTGGCCCCTAGCCCTGCCAGTGTAGCAGAAATGATGACGGACGATGATGGCAGCAGCAGCCGTTCTTCTCTGCGTGAGTAGCTTAATGTTGTTCGTGTGTAATTTACGTTGAGTAGGCTAACCACGTTATTACATTAATGCATGTAAGGTGAACTAGCAAACATCATCATAGCTACATGCGGCTGTCTTCTTGTTTGATGGCAGATACTCCCTTCACCCTGGCCAAAAAGGCTAAAATGACCAAAGAAAAAGTGGAAAACAGTTAAACATGAGATGTTGTTTTTGGACAAAGTTTGTGTTTTTTCCATTGTTTAAGCACTGCTTCCAGCCAAGAATGATACGATATATACCCCATAGCTGCAGAAAAGGCTAACATTGTTATCTTTTTACAAAAAAACAGCTGAACATGAGAGGTTTTTGGACCAATTTTGTGTTCTCCATTCTTTAAGCACCGGTTTGAGCACCGTTTAAGCACCGGCACCATTTCAAAAGTACCGGTTTGGCACCGGTATCGGATAAAACCTAAACGATACCCATCCCTACTAACCACACTAACTGCATGTCTTTGGACTGTGGGAAGAAGCCAGAGTACCCAGAGAGACCCCACGCAGATAAGAGAACCTTATGTATATTTCACAGAGTTGAAAACATCCCAGTTTCTTCTAGGTGGTGGAGGTGCAGTGGTTAATCCTGCTGCCCCGTGCTCATATGGGCTTCAGAGTTCCTGCTACCTTACAGTCCAAAGATGTGATGCTTCAGACTGCTTATTAAGTCAGCTGGAAAAATTGGATACAAGGTGGATAAATTGCTTAAAATTCTTAGAATAAATAAACATGAATGGCAGTCTGCTTTAGTACTTTTCCTCTTCTTTGACACCATTTTCAATTCAGGGGTTGTTGTGTGAGGTAATGAACAAAAGCAGAATATTTCCATCTCTTCCTTAGAGGGTCTGTGTTAAAAATATTTCACAGAGTAGTCATACACTTGTTCCATGAAAAGCTGGAACAAGCTGGTACAAAAGACATATCCTGCTGACAAAGGAATAAAATAATTTTACTATCCAGGAAAAGTTGTACAAAGGCTCCAGAGATGTAACAAACAGAGATGTACTCCCCGTGAATGAAATCCACCGGGTGGTGCAGGTACAACTGAGTTAATCATGTAAACATATCTTTGCTAATATCTCTGCCATATATAAAAAGACATCCACACAGCCAATGCACCAACTAGAAGCAGCTGCTGTAAGAGGCCACAGCAAACAGGAAATACTGTTTCCATGAAAGGGAGTACATGATCTGCAACAATGCTTAAATGTGTGGTGGTCAATGTAACATCCACATAGATGGCAGGACTTAGTGTTTCCCAGCATCACACTACTTCCGTCAGCTTGCCTTCTTTCCACGGTGCATCCTGGTACCAGGTAAGCAATGCACACACACCCTGCTGTCCCCGGTAATAAAATAAAGCATGATTCATCAGACCAGGAAACCTTCTTCCATCGATCCATGGTGCAGTTCTGATCCTCACGTGCCCAGGAGTGGACAGGGATCACCATGGGCACCCTGCATTCTGGCACCTTTCTGTCAGAACCAGCATGAACATTTTCAGACAGTGGGGCTGTCTGTAGAATTAGAGCACATGGTTTATTCTCCCTATGTTTACCAGTGAGCCTTCCTTGGCCTTCCTCCAGCCTGTTTCTTCCTTGGACCACATTTGGTAGATACTGACTAATGCAGACCGGGAACACCGCATAAGAGCTGCAGTCGTCTAGCCATAGCACTCTTTTGTAAAAACTTGCTCAAATCCTCACACTTGCTCATTTTTCCTGCTTCTAACACATCAACTTTGAGTACAAACTGTTCACTCGCTCCCTAATACTGTATATACACCCCACCAACAAGTTCCATCATGAAGAGAAAATCAGTTTTAGTCACTCGGTCAAAATGTTATGTCTCATTGGTGTATGTCTAATAAAAAGCAAGCAAAAGTCATTTTAGGCAGCATAAAAATATGAAATTCAATTACAAAATCACCAACATGTTATGTGCGATTGTGCACATAGTGGAAATCAAAATAATTTTGTTTTTAAATTTGCTCTGCTGGCAGAAAAAGCAAAGTTCAGGTCCTGCTTTGAGAGCTCAACATTTCTCATCACACTGCAGCTGCAGAGCTGATTAACATGCTACAATGAAATGCTAGCAGAGTGAACATGCCTATCAATAGTGGGTTAGCAGTGAGTAACCCTTGTGTGAGTAGTTTACTCCAGGCTGAGCTCAGCAGAAGGATTGAATTAGGAGCGGCGAGAGGCTACGATGGGCTAATTGGGAGCGACAGGGCCTGGCCGGTGTCTTAGGGCCCAGCTGACTGCAGTAGCACAGGTCAGCTGCACAACAAATCGCTACAGTTCAACTCACTCACAGTAGGGTGCACTTGAGTCCAGCAAGAGTGGCTGGTTATAGTTAGTATCCTACTGTTTGCCGTATTTTCCTCCAACTACTTCTTCACACTTATACAAATGCCATTCAGGCATGGATGCTTTTAAAGATGAAGTGTAGGATTTCTGTATATAAATGAGCATCATGTTATATTCCAGGTCTTTTCAAACAGGTGCTTATTTGATGCCAACACCGTGTAATGTCACTATACTTAACACTATACCAGAGCTTTTACAGATATTGCCTGCCATGACATTTGTGCTCTAGTGCAACAATAGCATTGAGTTTTACATGCACTAGCAATGATTTATTCATGTAAAAGACTGCACCTGCAGCAAAAGACCAGGGAGGAGCCTGAGCTTGCAAAACCTAAGAACTGTCCAAGTAAAGGTTCTGATACTCCAGGTCTCGAGGGCCGGTGTCCTGAAGGTTTTAGATCTCACCCTGGGTCAACACACCTGAATCAAATGATTAGTTCATTACCAGGCCTCTGGAGAACTGCAAAACATGTTGAGGAGGTAATTTAGCCATTTAAATCAGCTGTGTTGGATCACGGACACATCTGAAAACTGCAGGACACCAGCCCTCGAGGCCTGGAGTTGGGGACCCCTGCTCCAGACGAAGAAGAAGAGAAAGAAAAACAGTGTCCTACAACAAGGACAAAGCAGCTTCTAGTCTCTGGAGTCACATGTCAAAATCTGTCCTTTTCTTCCAAAGAGAGCTTGAAGACTTTTACTTCGGAGGGCTACTCGATTATAATAACAGACACTTAAAAACACACTTATTTTAACATTTAATTTAGATCAATATCCTTGTATGTTAAACTAAGTTAGCTCTAGCTCCGTCTGTCTCATATACTATGAGAGTCTGACCAAGTTTCTTGTTGCCCACGATATAATTTAGCTGCCTCTCAGGAGACTCTCATTCCTGACAGATGTCTCAAAAGGACCCCGACTTCTCTGGTCCTCTGCTTGTCAATATTTATATTACAATATCCAACCAGTCAGTTCATCTGCTTTCATCTGCTACCCCTCACATGACAAAACTCTTTTCATCTCCTCCTTTTGTCCTTTCAGAGCTTGCTCTGTGACACTTTGACTCTTTACTCTTTCATGAGAAGCAGCAAAAGCTTCTTTAGTTCTTTTTTTTACTCCCACAACAGCTTTCAGCACTTGCACTGGAAATTGTGGCATTGCAAGTAAGCCAACACTTTTCATTCATTCAATACTTTTCAACTTTTTTCAGTGGTTCAGTTGACTGATCTTACTTGTGTCCGATTATCTGCCACAAGCCATGAAATGTGGGGGGAAAAACACTCCACAGATGATCAGCATTACAGTGAAAATTGAGCAGACTCCTCTGCATCTGTTAGTGGTGTTAAGAATAATTACATAATAGTTTGCTCAAATTTCTTGTTCCTTTTCTTGCATGTGGCCGCTACCTGGGAGCCCTTCGCTCCACTGACTCCATGTTGGGGCAGAATGCTAATGTGCTGCTGTTCAGCGTGAGAAAGCAGAAGCTGGAGTTGAATGTAACCATTAATTGTGAATCACAATGGTGTCCATATAGAAAGGGCATGGCTGTGCATAAAGAACACAGTGGACAATGAGCCAAACATCTCTCACAATCACAGCCTGTCGGGGGGAAGCAATCACTACTATAATGTGCAACATGACAGATTAGACAGCAAGTACACATTAACAAAATTACATTGTTTTAAAGAAGAAGGAGAGGAAGAAGGGTGAGGACTGGAGATACATTTGACCCGAGGAGAGGAAAGGAAGGGAGGAAGTGGAGTTCAGTGCGTAAATCATCCACGTTGAATGGCTGCCAGGTAGGGAGGCGGCTTCTCACACGATGAAAAGACACGAAGGCAGAAGCAGACACAAACATAAGGAGCCCGAAATCCTCAAGCAAAAAAGGGAAGGTGATGCAAACAGTTCACTTTCTTACCTTAAATGGGATTGAAACACTGACACCAACCCTTTATGTGATCCGGGAGAGCTCTCCTCAGCGAGGAGCAGCCCTCAGAGGATCAGCGTTTGGAGTCAGCATGGAAACAAATCATTCCCTGGCTAACGGGTAGAGGTTCAATTAGATGCACTGCCTCGAACGGACTAGAATTCAATTATGTAAAGAACGAGTTACGGTTGAAGGATGGAAATAAACAAGGTGCTCTGATGTTTTATTCATCCCACACCCCAAAATACCTCCTGCATTAAACAGCAGCCAGCTATAGCTTCACAGTCTCGAGTCTTATTTTTTGCCTGAAAGTCAAATTACAGGGGCAGCAGTTTTCATATTTGCTAAGACTGATGCGATTTTAATTATTTTACTGCAAGAAACTAATAAAGTTGCACAGTGAATTTTGTGACTGCAACATTCTGATAAGTGAGCATGCTTCAGGAAGATTACTCCAGAGAGTAATTCAATACAGTGACGGCTGAAGGGACTCTAAAATATTCATCAACGTTAATGAGCAGGGTATACATTCAAAACCTGCCATTTTTATTTTAACCAAACTTATAAACAGAAGATAGTGAATTAAAGAATAGGTTATAACAGTGTCTATTATCATATTACAATCTATAATATTACATAGTCAGCATTACCCATGACTCTTTCACAGTCACAGCTGTCACAGCGCAGGGTGGAAGTCAGACTGTATAGAAAGGACAACACGTTCTCACTCCCAAAGCGCCAACATCTTACGCTTCTGGGCACCCAACACATCCCTACATTATGAGATAGGAAAAATGAGGAAACATGAGAATCGTTTGGAATGAATCTACACATGTCCATTCGTTTGACTTTAATCGCTTTGGAAAACACTACTAACATCATTAAAGTGCTGGTTAAGGTTAGAGATAAGGTTAGGGTTAGGGCTGGAATACATGGCTGGAACGTGTATTACCACGGGGGCGTCATTCTACTGGATTTCATCCATAACCCGACGCGTAGCATAAGAACGCGGACGGTCACCTTTCGCGTTCCTCAGGAACGTCGCGGGAATTGACCAGTTGTCATTATATTACGCCTCGGGAGTGAGAACAGGCTGCAAAGCATGGATGCAGCCACTGTTGTGTCACTCGTTACCTTTTAAAAATATTACGACCTGAAGTGACCACACTGGGACAAGCTAGCTCTTTGTAAATACCTGTTACTAGATGTGACCATATCTTTAACCACTGATAACTTTACACCATAATACCATACGATTAATCTGCAATGTCAGGTGCAGGGGTTGAGTAGTTAGCACTGCTGCCTCATGGTGAACCCTGGCTCAGTTCTCTCTGTGTGGAGTTTGCATGTTCCCCCTAAAGAGGGTCTCTCTAGATGCTCCAGCTTCCTTCCTAGTCCAAAGACATGACTAGTGATGATTCTAAATTGGCCATTTTTTTAATTGTTTCGCATAAAGGGCTGTATAAAAGTATGGTTAAATGTGACTTTTAGTCCAAAGCAGCCCTATGTAAGTGCAAGTACATAAAGTTAAGATGGGAGTCTACGGGGATTCGTTCACTTGGGAACTAGCCTTGTGGCAATGCAAGGAACTGAAGATTTTAACACTCTTAGCCGGAGGTTCCAACTTGGGAAGAAATGGCAAACGTAGTCAAGAAGAAAATGTGTAAATGTTAAATGAAACACTGCTCTCGCAGCTGTACCGTCTACAGCATTATGAAATCCTATTAATATTTGAGCTGTCTGCTGCACCACCACCATGCAAGCTCACAGTGGTACTAATTAGAAATCTTTACTTTGCCAAATGGAAATTTAGTATTCTACCCATTTTATGACTAACTGTCGACTATAATTACAGATATTCCTACTAAGCTTCACAATCATAATATAAAAAATAATTTCTGTAGACGTCCTCCTTGACACTTTTTGAAGGGCTTGGGTTTAGTAAAATGTTACTGATCTTAATATAGCAGCTGGCTTGGAGTGTTATTGTCGGCCAGAGGGACAGTAATCCAACTCGTCTTTCCCTGAGCTCTGTGCACACTGACCCCCACAGCCTGTGGCATCAGTTTAGCATGCAGGGCAGCAGCTCTCCAAACGCCCACCGCCAATGAATCATGCACACTCACTCACACACACACACACACACACACACAAGTGTACACATACATAACATTTAATCTCATCCGCATAGCTGACAGCTCGTTAATTTTACACTCCATAAAGGCGTGAAGAGCATTGCATCAATATCTAACACAATCACGTTGCTGAGACCAGTAGATTAAAACACACAGAGAGAAGTAAAAACAATAATTAATCAGCATAAGCGACGTGTGTTGCGTGTTATAAATTCTCATGTTTGTAAGCATGTACATTATAAGCACCTACAGCCTGGTTACAGAAAATAAAGGGAGCACACTTTTAATCCTTTCCTCTTTGAAATGTAATGCACCCGAGGTGATTCCCAGAACAACCGCAGCAAAACACATAAAGCAATTGTCAAATACTTCCCACATATACACTCAGCAGGTTGATCAGATCACAGAATACAAAAAGAAAAATTAAGTGACACCTCTGCTATGAGGAAACAGGGAGACAATCTTGAGAAAGCAGACGTATGCTGTCACTGTGATGATATCTTTTCTCACATCCTTTTCAAAAGCTACTGTGGGATTTTCCATGTATGACACAGCAACGTTATTCTCCACTACTCATGCAAAGTCTTATAACAAAAACAAAACGGTAGTTGGCTTTGCAAACACTTGGTGGTGTCGTCATTGTGCTGATGGGTGATAAAAATAAATTCAAAGATTTTAGATTCGTTTTCTGTGATGATCTTCTGTGATTTTCAGTTTTAATGCTGACTGTGACAGTGCTGTTTTTCACAAAACCCTAAAGTCTCCCATAACAATACCATTGGTAGCACATTAAGTTGTAATGACCTGAATTCTTGCAGCTCCTACAAGGTCCCCCTGCTCACATGTCCAGGCCCATCTTAAGTTTGCATCTAAATTATTCAGAGAAGGCTTGGGTGAAAGTGCTGTGGTCAGATATTTTCTCTCTAAAATAAAATTACATCTCATCTTTATGCTAATCACAGCTAACCGTGTTTTGGTCCCAGGTATGCACATATCACATCTAACAGGTGTTCCAAATAGTTCCAGCTCACCTTTTCCCAGCATCTCCTCTGTAAACCTTCCCTTTCACTCTTGCTGCTTCCTTCTGTCACCAATCACCCCTGATCTCTCCACCCTTTTTCTCCTCTCTTGTGCACTGTCCGTTGCTTTGGATGGCTGACCCCAGGTATTTAAACCTTCACTATCTCAACTCTTTGCATCTTCATCCTTCCACCTGTATCGCTCGAATTGATGCATGTGTATTCTGTCTTGCTTCAACCAAGATTCATTCCTCTTCTCTCCATTGCATACCTCCACCTCTCCAGGCTCTCCAAATTGCAATGTAATCTGCAAAAATCAGCAGTGGACAGAGCCTGACCTCATCTGTCAACCTGCCCAACACCAATACAAACAACAGATCCCTGATCTAATCCTACCTCCACCTTTTAAACCACCTTTCCTACTGCACACCTCAAGACTATCTTGCTGTCTTCATACATGTCCTGCACCACCCTCACATACTTCCCTGCTACTCCTGACCTTTTCATACATTACCCCAGTTGTCTAAGGAGGTTGGAAAGAAAGCGTCCCAACTTCTTTAAGCTGCTTGAAGATGTTTCACCTCTCATCCGAGAAGCTTCTTCAGTTCTAAGGTCGAATGGTGGAGAGTCCCACATGTAAGCCCTATGGGAGTGTCACCCCAAGAGGGACAATGGACCCCCTGATGATCCTCTACCTAATCACATAAGGCAAGATGTGAAAATGGGTGTAGGTCACAATCAGCTAAGGTTTCGGGTGAACTCATTGTGAAACCTAACCCCACCCTATCATGTGATTTTCGTTACCACTGTCATTTCTCTTTAACCTGGCTTCAACAGTTCTTTCCCATATCTTCATAATTTAATGCATACTTTATTGATCCCTCACTTCCTCCTCACTAACCGTCTACACTTCCTGATTCACTAACCTTTCTCCACCTGTCTTCCTCTCTCTCTACATTTATCAGCTCCTCAAAGTACTTCTTTCAACATCTCAGCACATTCCCATCTGTGTACTTAATCACCCTTACCTGCTGCCTGTGCTTTCCTTTTCTCCTTCTTTAGTGTCTGATGACTGATGACAGCTGCATTTCTTCCACCTGACATAAGCACACACAGAACAGAACACTGCTATTTCTAATACGAACTAACTTTTAAAATAAAGTAAACTGTTTTATTCATGTTTTCATCAGTTTTACCATACACATGCTGTTTGAAGGGCATATAAAAATCTTGACAAATAAAAACCCTCCTGGCTTTTTTAAGGTAAATGGACTAGTTTTCACAGCACTTTCCTGCTCTACTGGAGCACTTTCAAACTGCTTTATACAACATTCAGCTTCATTCACACCTGAACTTTTTTTTCTACATTCAAGTGCTTTCTATCTACCATTCACACAGCAACAAATGCATCCCAGAGCAAGTTCAGGTTCAGTATCGTCCCCAAGGACACTTGAGCACACAGACCGGTGGAGCCAGGAATTGAACCATCAAACTCACAGTTAGTGGAAGAACTGCTCTATCTGCTGAGCCACTATTGTTATATATACATGAAGAAATTTTATCCGTATAGCAAGACTGTGAAACATTTTTGTTTTCAAACCTACAGTTTTTATTTTGAGTATTTCTGGAGGAACTGGAGTGTGAGATTTAAACCTCAAGGTATGAACCGTGTGGCCTGATTGAAAACCTGCAGTTGACAGAATCATGACAAAATTGACCTTCTCTTCTCTCGCTGCTCTCGGTATCTCAAAGGCGTCTCAGCAGCCATCGCTGCTAATGATTCATTGGCTCACAAGGTGAGAACAACATTCACTCACACAAACACACACACACACACACACACACACACACAAGCTTAAATCCAGGCCCAAGCTGAGCGAGACACTTCAGAAGGTCAGTCTATGGAAAGATGGAAGATGACACCTCCTGACACGGACCCCCGCCCCCTTGTCACCACCCTCTATCCCCGTTCACTAAAGGAGTTTGGCAAAGAGTAGGAGGCCGAGGCAAAGACACACACATCTCTGTATGAGTCCCGATCAGTGGCCATGTCGCATCTCAACATCTTATCATGTCTCAGATTGATGTAAGGCTGAAATCCCATCCACTCCGTTACATTGTCGGGCAGATGCCAGCATCAGCTGATGGCCATGCCAGCAGAGTGAAACTATTAATTTGCTATACTGTGAACTAATAAAAAGAGTAAATATCTCTGGCCGTGCAAAAAAAAAGAAGCCAGCAGCACAAGTGGAGGAGAGGAAATAACATCAATTTGATGCAAACACTTCATATGCAACGTGATCTCACCAAGCTGCTGATGAAAAGCCCAACACTGAGAGAGCGGCCGGAGTGCTCAGAGCAGGCGCACTGAGGGAGTAATAGAGTCATACTGTGTTGCATCTCAAACGCCTCTCAGTCGGTGTCTGTCCTTTACCAGCCGACGACTCCAGGCTAGCAAGGGAGCATGTGCATTAGTGCAGACTCAGACCCTCATCCCCATCATTCGAGTTACATAATCCTGAAACTGCTCCTCGTCTAACATGGGCACCTGCCTCTACCCCACCTCCCACTTTTAACCCCTCTAGTAACCTCCACAGGACCTCCCCTTGTTCTTTGCACCTTGCATTCCTTTTTCTTCCTCTCTCCTCTGTCGTGTCCCTGTACTCCCCTCTGATCTCCTGTTCTCCTCCTCCTCTTCTCCCTCCATCAAATGGTAATGCATATCTGCTCGCCCACTGCCTTTGGCTAGGGCGGCACTTTGAACCCCAGGATGAAAGAGCTGATCCTGTAATGAGAATCTTAATACCAAAAAAGTGTTTGGCTCTAACACGCACGCACGCACACGGACATACACTCGCCAGCTTTGAACAAGTGAATTTTACAGTGCTACTCGGCTACATTTCTAATGCGAGCTATTTTAAAATTCTGCTGCCGCATGGAAGTGGAGTTAAAGTGTTATGCCGTCAAAGTATCACTCTAGCGTGTGGCGGATGGGCAGCATGCAAATGTTAAGAGCACAGGAGTAGATGTAAACAAGTGACATGGGTCTTACGAGTACTTGCACAGACTCCACGCTCATTAGCCGTGACAAAATGCACTCTTATCACTATTAAATTGGCCTCAAGCAAACCTGTACATGTAGGGCAGAAAGGGACAAACACACAGGGACTGTGCTTTTTGTGTCAGTTTCAGTAAGCTGAATATATTTTACTAGTAAGAGTTTACCTCACTTCAGTTTATCTCACAATAAGAATTGTCTCAAGGTGCTTTACACTGCACAGTAGATGCCCAGTCTTCACATGATGCAAGGGCAAAGTGGCAAGGAAGAACTTCCCTTTAAGAGGAAGAGACCTCTGTCAGAACCAGGTTCAGGGAATTGCAACTATCTGTGACCCTACAGTGATGTTGGTATCTGGCAACGTGCAGCTTCAGAGTAGAGCAGCTAGCATGCACTGGAGATTTATGATGGTGAAGACAGTAAGAGCTGAGGAAAGTTTAATATAAATACAGTGTAAATGAAACTAGGTTAACGTGGCAACTATGCTGTTTCATAATATGGACCTCCCCGCCTTTGGATGAAACAGTGTTGTCATATGGAGAGATGTAATTGAATCACAAGGTGACACGATGCCGTGTAACACACTAAAACTTAATTTTTGTCCCTACAGGAAGAATCCTTCATTAATTAACCCCTAGGGCCCCCAGAGCTAATTTACACACCTCAGGGTAACAATGTGTATCTTTTTGAGGGACAAAAAGTACATAGTAAGAGGTACATGCAGCAATCAGGCATAGCATTATGAACACTGACAGGAGAAGTGAAGAACACTTTCTTCATCATAGCCCTGTTTAGTGTGTGGGAGCATATGAAACATTTAGAAGCAGGGAAAATGGGCCAGTGTATGGATTCGAATGAGTCTGACATTGGGCCAAATTGTGACGGCCAGACACCTGGGAAAGAGCATCTCCAAAACTGCAGCTCTTGTGGAGCATTAATGGTTTGTAGTGGTCAGTATCTATAAAAGTGGTTTAAGGAAGGGACAGTGGTGAACCAGCGACAGGGTCATGAGACAGCCAAGACTCACTGGTGCGGAGCCAAGGCTGAACTATCCAAGGCCTATTCAACAGACAAGCTACTGTAGCTCAAACTCCAAATTCCCCAGATCTCAAACCAATCCAGCATCTGGTAAAATCTGATCCATGGAGGCACCAAGTGAGGAGGGACCAACACAATATTACACAGGTCGTCTTATAGATCTTAGGGTCTCCTTGTTCAGTAAGCTTAGACAATTCAATCTGCCCCAGACAAACAGAGTGGGAGGTTCAGCTAGCTCCCATGCTCCATGCTTTTCATGAAGTTGAGCAAAACAATTAGTCAATTAAAACTAGACTGAAGCTAAAACAATTAAGATGCCTAAACTGTGACTAAAACTAATTGACTGTCACGGTCCTGGGTCGGTGACCCAGTGTTTTGGGTTTTATATTATTATTGATCTTTGTTTTTATTTGGGGTTCAACTGCTAGTGTGATGGTTTTGTATTTCTAGTTCTTAGGTTTTGTCATGTGGCTTCTCTGTGTTCTGTGTTTCCTGTTTTACTTTGAAGGTCCATGTGTGGTATTCTTTGCTTCCTCCCTGTCTCATCGTGTGTATTATTTTCAGCTGTGTCCCCCTTCTGTCTGCCATTTCCTTGTTACCTTGCGTGTATATGTAGTGTGTGTGTATCATCCCCAGTGTGTCTCCAGCTATATTTCCAGGTTCTAGGTCGTTAGTTTTAAGTTCCAGGTTCATGTTTAGCTGTTTCTGACAGGTTGTTTTTGTAGTGTTACTTTTCAGCCACCAATAAAGGCTCTTTTTCAGTTTGAAACATAGTCTCCTGCATCATTGTCTGCACCTGGGTCCACCCTAGTCAAAAGTTTCATTTAGTCTTATGGACCTGAAGATGAGGATGTGAGATCAAGCTTTGGTCAGTAAAACAATCAGATGTTCAAGACTGCTTTGTAAGGTGCAAACAAATAAGCAGCCTTTGTCAAGAGTTCAGTGGTAGTACCTCAAAGGATACCACTACAGTGATAAGCTATTGCACCTCAATAAAGTACTTTTCCCCCCAAACCCAACACCCAACACTGCAGGTATATACATGGGGATTATTTGTGACATTTACTGTCAGGTAACGTAAGAGGATTATTTCTATAGACTTCTTTTTTAAAAAAAACCTTCTGCACTTACTTTACTTTTCAAACCCTGAAGCTAAGAGCAACTCTGAGCACACAGAAAAAAAATGAAGCAGTAATGTGACCAAATCAGAGGATAATGAAAAGCACTTGCATGAAACTGAAAGACACCAGCTGAGTGTAAATGACCCCCAAAAATCTGTCTCAGTGTTTCATTTCACGTGTCCTTCACACCAACATTTCTTCAGTGCACTCCTACAGTGCTTTTCATACAGTAATACTCCAATATAATGACGTCTCTTGTGGATTCTAGCAGCAAACATTGTTTTGTTGTTGCTTTTTTTTAAACCTAAACCACATCTCACAGGAATGAAGTGTTGCCCTTAAATCCGTGCCATCCTTTGCATGTGTCACATAACCACGTTTGAGGACTCACAGGAATGCAAGCGTGCAAAATGTTGAGTAAACAAAATCTGTACTGTAAGAGTCAGGGAGTTCACCTCATTGTAGTGCAAACAATGAAAAAAATGGAGAAGACATTCTTTGGACCTGAGTTTCTGCTCATTTCTATTGTTACCGTAAACATAAGATAGAATCCTAAAGCAGAATATATTGAAACTCCCTTTTGAGTAAGAAAGCTCATACAGAGCAAAACCATCAGCACTAGCAACATGATGACATACTGAATGTGACAGTAATGCTTAATATATAAATTTATACTGCAAAGTTAAAAGCTCATTGGCTGGATTTTTGTATATCCACAGGCCACAAGTCTAAGAAGAAATCAAATGAGTCGATATTTCAGAGAGGCTCGGAGCTGGGGTAGTGGAATGAAAGCCATATCGACCCGCAGAGTAATGATCTGAGGCTGATGTTACTCCAGCCGACAGATTTCCCAGCAGCACTTGGTCTCGCGGAGTCCTAAAATCAGCACAGATGTGAATCTTTCCATTCCACCTTGACCTTTTACTGAATATCGTGTAGCGCATCAGAACACCATTTACTCTCTCAGCTAGTGAAATATTTAAACCGTGGGAGACGGCTCCTTAATGTGCAGCGCCGATCCCTCGGCCCCTCTTCTGAGAGAAATATGACAGAGGCTGGAGCTGACTGCGCTCCATCTATTTTGATGTGGGCCATAAATGAAACATGGCGGTGGGGTGATGTAGACTCAGAATGGACAAACAAAGAACATTTCAGTAAAGTTTTCACATTTATGATTTACAATCAGAACTCAAACAACCTTACCTGCTCTGCTCCTACAGCAAACATTGATTTAGAGGAAGGCCCCTTTGGCATTTGTTCTCACCTTATCTGTTTTTCTAATCACTCCTCTTGACAGGAGCTACAGCATTTTAATCATTCTGTAAGAGCAACAGGACATGCAAAGGCAAGAGAACAGAGACACATTTAACCTGCCTCCGTCTGGTGGAGAAAGGAATCCTCCAGCAGTGAGTCATCTTGGAGTGGTTCCCTCTATACATGCTCGGCTTACATAAACAACAACATGGCAACCAGCCCATAGCACTCAGAGTCATTCATCGCTTTCATTTGACACACAAGGGATGTAATGCGACTGGCTGTAAGCTAACTTACTAAACCCAGCATGCTTCAGTTATCATAATGACACTTTTCATTAAAGTTTTAGATTAAAATAGAAAGCAATTCTTAATCAAAAATGACAGCAGCAGATACACACCTATAAATTATTGGCAAACTTTAAAAAAAGGGGGTGTCACTGATTTTCAGCAACAGACAATAATGTGCTCTTGATTTTTTTACAGCAAAAATTTCTGGCACAACTTCACCTACTTCCAAGGTGCATGGAGAGGACGAAAGAATTCACAATGCAGGAACTCCAGCAACACTTAAGGGAAGATGAACAACTTTAATAATTGACCAACGCGTTTCGGCTTGTGGCCTTCATCAGGGTCATCAGGACTCTTGTTTTTTTAGCCACTGACTATGTTCTTCTTGCTTAAAATGAAGCTAGAATTTTTAGCAGTTGTAGCTAGCCAGCTAACTTAGCTTAGCTACATCAGTTAGCTAGTTAAAATCAAAGTTAACTCTTTGATCCAACTATGGAAACATAAAATGTGTGGACATTTAATTTTTAATAACATTTTAATAAGTAGGACATGAGGAATTATAATGTTAGCCTAAACTCAGTTAGACTAACATTAGCATTTTTATTAGCATACATTAGTGTTATTAGCGTTTTCGTGGTCGTTTTCTATTGCAATCTGATAAGGAAAAGTTAGGAAATAGTTAATGATATATTGTTTGGTCTTGGAAATAAGTGAAATTATTTATTACATTTCAACCAAGTTTGCGTGTATCTTATTAATTTATAAAGCAAATAAGACGCTACCCTAATTAATAAAATGTCAGTATCAATATTATTCTTGTTAGTTCCTGATTCAGAATACTCAAGCATAAATACAAAGCTTGGTGGGCAGTTACTGTGCATGCTACAAGTTGGAAAACTGGTCAATTAGCAGAAAAGGAAATAATAATCCATATTAATTTCAGTGACGCTTTCATTAATAGTTGGCCTTTTGTATGTCAACCATTCCTTTCCCAGATTCTGTATCAGTATTGCAATTTGGGAGTAAAATTTGCACTAGTCTCAGAGTGGCCAAAACAAATGCAGCGTTATCTCTATGGTGCAGAAGCAGGAGCAGTTACACACAAACATTCACTCACAGAGGCACAGATTAGAGAGGAGACTGCGCCTCGGCTTCCTATTATTAGAGCAGAGGTTTATGGTCGGAGAGAGCTGCAGGGAATCTCTGAGATTAAATTACACAGACGGAGAACATCAAATACAGAAGAAACTTCCCAGGCTCTGGAGAGAATGATGAGGTTTGGGTGAGCTGGGAATTTTTTAAAAAAGGAGATACGAGAGCAGCGTGAAAAAGAGGGATGTATTACACCAAACCTATCTCCATTACTTCCTCTACGCTTGGTTGTCCTCAGACACACTGCCAAGCAAGGCTTTACAGGATTACTGTGGAAGCAGAACTCATACAAACACTCCAGAGTTAGTACTGCATAGTACAGGTCAGCACCTTAATGCAACCTAGCAATGCTTTGTACACCATAATGAAAACTGTAATGAATACATAAATTATATTAGCTTCATGTCATCCTTAAGCTGTAAAACCTGCTGCTAAAGGCTAAAATGCTTTTTACAGATGGGTTAAGCTGCACAATGGGGCTTCTTCAATATAACCATTCATTAAAGTTACACCCAGTGATATGACTCACTTTTAATTAGAGAATATTGACCACTGCTGCTTTAATCACGCATAGATACTTACCAACAGTAAGAACACCTACAAAAGTGTGTCACAGCTCTGTGGATACGTGGGAAATATGCCGATATGTTAATATGTCTTTATTCTTAATATTATCTATATTATTATTATTAGATATATATTTGTTTTTATGGACTTTTATAATACTAATATTTATAATAATAAAACTTTTACACTACTAATATCTTATTATAATACATAAACCGTTTGTCTGTGTATTTGTTTCTTTGTTCACAACTCCTTCTACACAATCTGAAGCAACATATCTTGGCACACGGGTTCATCTTAGGCGTCTGAAGGTTCTTATCAGATATTGTGATGTTATCATGTTGCCTAGCAACTACTTAGCAAAAGGTTAAAATAACTTAGTTTTAATATTTATCCATCTGTGATGCCCTATAAAATTATTGTATCATTGTTACATAATGGCAGTAATGTCTTATTTCTATTTACAAATCTTCAGTTATGCATGATATGTCATGACGCTATCAGGTTGCCTGGCAACCACCTAGCAACACTACAGTGACCTGGTTTGTTTTTTTTTTGTCACTGTCATTAAAGCACACTGTCATTTTAGTGACAATAACATTTTATTTATATTCACAAAAGCTGAATTATTCATGATATTATAGCATCATCATGTTACCTGCCAACTACCCAGCAATGAGTTAAGTTTATCCACATGTGTGTGTATATGTATTTATGCACCCACAACACACACGTGCAAAAACACACATGACTTGTGAGATCAAAGATGACATATTTTTTAGGGTTAGGCTTCGAATCATCCCAGAATCTGATTCAAGCCACTCCTTTGTCTGCACAGCTGGCTTTGAAACATGCCCTAACATGTCTCTGGACATGTAAGGACACTAAAATTTGTAAATATCTGAAATTTTGTTCTTGTAAATGGCAACACTTTAAACAATTACATGCTAAGTTTTGGGAAATTATACCACAAATTGTGGGTTGAATTATAAATTTAATTCAGTCACTTTATAGCTTATAGTATTTAAATGAAAATTACCTGTCACAATTGAAATCTAATGGTTCTTTTGTTTAACCATAATTCTAAAACCCAAATATCGATCAATAGTTTACAAGAACCTGAAACAAAATTACTATATTCAGTGAACTAGAATTGGCAAGTTGTGTTCAAAGTCAATTTTCATTAAAGTATTAATGAATACTCAAAACTGTTGTTAATTAACTTTGAGGGGAAACGGAGGCATTTCAGTTGTAACAAAAACCTACTGTATCCTTTGAGCTTTACTTTGATCTAAGTGGGAAAAAGATCAGATTACTGAGTAAGACCTCACACCACAACCAATCCCCTTTTTCAGATGAATGAAAACAGGGGAGATAAAAGTAACTCTGGTACTCTTGTTTCCATTATCTTCAGTATATACCACTTTGGAATCTCCTGACTCTGCCATTTTCCAACTGATTATCTGTGTATGAGCCTCAACCCGAGGGACCCAGCGGTGTTTCTGTCAACCTCCCACAGTCTAATAAACAAGATTAAACTTGTGAAGGAAAGAGATTTTCAGTGTTTGTTTTTTGTTTTTGACGAATTGCCCAGGCCTAATTCAACAGCTCGTGCCCCCCTTTCTGCTACAGCAAGGTGAAGGAAAAGTGTTGTCATGGCTACATGACTTGCCATTAATGCAGTCGGAAAAACATCTTTGTATGTCCCTCCTTTGTCTCGGTCTATTTTTTCACAGGCAGACCTGCCTGCTCCTCCAGCTTTCCTTCATACCTTTAACTTGGGAGGGCAGCATACTCGGCATAACTCTAGAAAGTGACCCACCCAGGTTCTTCAAAAGGGTATTCATTCCTCTCAGGGTGCTACGTCAGAGCAGGTTGTGATGCTAGCGCAAGCGGAAAGAATATTTCCATGCCGTATTTGCATGCATGCAGTCCCTGCTGTGAAGTCAGACATGGTTGGCTGGTGGGAGGATGAGGAGGGAGGAGGGGTACTAAGAGTGGTGAGGATTCTCCTGCGATGACGCAGAAACCCTGCACGGTCTATTTTTAAACCTATTGAAGTGTGCAACACCCTTGCATTACTGTAACTCTCAACTGCGCCTTCAAACCAAAACAAATAGAGACAGAGAGGCAGAGCATAGCAATACCATCAGCCCCTTCTTTTACTTTCCTCTCAGGCTTATAGAGCCACAGTGAAATATGGATTATGACTTCATATAGTTGAGATGTGGTACTTTTAGGCTGAATGATTGTCTGGCTTGGAATAAGAATAGGGTCGAATGGATGATCCCCACTAAAATGAGTTGGCAGCACTTGAAAGCAGCGACTGGCTGAGGTTGTGTCCTGGCCAAACGCACCGCAGCCTGTATTCATTAAAGTCTCAGCTCCGGGTTTATCAGTGAATAACACAAGCTGGATGGAGCTTTTTTTTATATCCTCTTTATCTTCTCTCTGGTCTTTGTTTTCTTTCGGTGGACTGAAATGCTGAGCTTCCTTGAATTGCAGATGTGCTTCCCACTCGCGTGGCGGTATCTCTGGCCCTCAAGCCTCTGAAATGTCACCGCTAGACTGTACATGCCAAATTCAATAACCAGGAACAGGTGCTATCCCCTCTGATCATGGGCTTAGTATAGAACTGTGAGCTGAGATCAAGGTTAAAACCTAGCAGCACCTATTGATGATCTGTGACGAGATGGAAAAAGTGTAATACTCTTCATAATTCATCTCTGGCCTGCTCAAAAACCCTCATCTGGTATCAGCTACGATCCAAAACACGCTGAATTCCCCTCCCCACTCCCCTCTTTGTTCCTTGTGCTGACATACTTGGATCCATCTGTCCTTGCTGGGAGCCTTTGATAAACACCACCGTGTTAAAATACAGTTCAAATGTATCATCTCCACTTCAGGATGACTCACTCTGACTTGTCCTTTGCATAAACATTTTCGAGCACAGCCATTTCGACCTTCAAGCTGAGAGTTATAGTATGTTTATTTGAGCAGTACGAAAAACTGATAACTACTCTTGCTCTAGCAAATTTAAAAGAGAAATATGTTTTATTTGTACAAAAAGCCTAAAAAATAAGGATGAAAAGTTCCCCAGCAAAATAATTGTGGAAATAAATCCTGGATTTGAATTTTAAAAGCAGCTAATTCTCTTATTGTGAACATGGATCAGAATATTTAAAAGAGTAATAAACTTGCTGGCTTCACTGCAAAGAGGTAGATGAAAAGATCAACAGACTAGCACTCAGATATCTTTCTGTCAAATCTGAAACAAAAGTCAGGAGCCAGTTGGCTTACATACTTAAAATATAACCTGGAAACAGCAGCCGCCTCGCAAACAAACACGCAAAAAAAAAAAAAAAATCTCTAGTTAACCAGTTAACAAGTCTAATTTGATTAAATCATCATTATTAAAAACTGATGTGTGTAAATATTGTTTTTCTTGGTAATTTAGCTAAGCTAAATTAGGTCATTTTCACTTCCCACAAAAAGGCCTGATTACTGCCAGACTTGTTGGATCAAGAAATAACTTAAATAGAACCTGAATAAGTGAAGATTGAGAATAAAAAGCTACACATCACACACACAATCTAAAGAAACTTTAGCACAGCTGAGAAACATCACTGACATCTGACAGGGTCCATTTGAGCCACTATGGAGACTTTCAACTAGACCTTCCCCGGATTCACTGACCTGGCAAAATTACTCCATGAGTGCAACAGCTCATCCAGGAGGTCACAAAAGAACCCAGAACAACCTTTAAAAACCTGCAGGCCTCACCTCCCTCAGTTAAGATCAGTGTTCACGATACAATGATTAGAGAGAGCCTGGGCAAAAACTGCATCCATGGGAAAGTTGAGGTGAAAACCACCGTTGACAAAAAAGAACACAAAGGCTCACATTTGCAAAAAAAAAAAAAAAAGGTTTTGAAGACTCCAAAGGCTTCTGGGAAAATATTTCATCGACTGACCAGACAAAAGTCAAACTTTTTAAAAGGTGGAAGTTCTGTTACTTCTGCTGTAAAACTGACACAGCGTTTATATACAGAAAATCAACAAAGAAGTTCTGCAAAGAAGAGAAGGTTTCTCCTACTTCCTTACCTTCTGGAGATCTTTGGTTGTGGCTGACTTTCATGCATTTTCATCTTGGGCTACCAGGGTACTTGTAGCTGTCCTGTATAAGTACTATTCTGCTTTCTGGCAACTCCAGACCGTCATTCAAGATCATCTTCCCTCTCTTTTTGCAACCATTTGACGACTCTTACCCAGTCTGAATAACATCCAAATGTCCTTGTTGTAGATCCCGGTGATCCTGATGGATCAGTGAGTCAACATCTCTCTCCCTTATGGCATATAGCTTTTTTGCAGTTTCTCTTAGCATTGCACAGACTTATAACCAGCAAACTGCACAAATCTCTGCTTTTACAGAAGTGCATTTGATCACCTGACTCTGATTTTCCCTCTGAATTTGTATAGAAGCAGCAAGGTTTTTCCACAGGACTGCATAGTCCTGCAAAAGATGTAGTATTTTACTACTCAGAGCGTTCAAACAATTTACTGAGAGCTGTTTCTGCTGAATAATCTAACTTAGCTAGTTTTCAGGGTTAGTGCTAATAAAAAAACCAATGATTGATAATGCATTATTATCAATTACATGTTCACACATGCAATGCCTGAATATACACCAATAGTGAAATAAGTTTAAACAATCAGCCAAACATTTATATTTTTACTACTTGTTTCAATTTGAGAGAATGTTAACATCTCAGTCTGGAACTCATTTTCCCAAAATCAAGTCACTATAATTCAAGAGCTTCTTTTAACCTTTGAATGCTACCAGATTCCCTCAGCTTGCTATGCTAAGCTAAATAAAAGCTGCAATGCAATAGTAACTATAAAGACAGGAGCAAGAAAGTCAACAATCATAAAATAAAGAACAAAAAGTGTCCCACTTCATTCAGTTGCATGGAAAAGTATGAATCTGTAAATCTTTAAATCTGGATGTGAACAGGTAATTTTGTCAAAGTAAGCTAACCCCCTGCTACTTAGTATGAATTCATAAGGAGTTCCTATCTTTCTACGTATTTAAATCTTGGCACAAAAGCAAATACATTTAGAAATGTCAGTCTTTTTTATTAAATTTCAACTCAAGGTTATTTCAGCCCTTATTGCTCCTTATTGTAACATCAAACACAGGCAAAGAAACACCCTTCAAAACAAACACTAGTCCTACGGCACACTACACGGCTGGGCATGCCAGAGATACAGTATGATAAGGCCCTTTGAGTAATAAATGCAGTTCATGTCAGGAATGTATCTGGAGCGGGGCACACTGTGGAACAGACAAGATGGAGTCACAGCAAGGCAACACCCCTCACCACGGGGGTCTCCCAGCTGGTGTGACACCAGACCATCTGTGGACCTGTTTATCCCAGAAAGCTGAGGTGGTCATGTGGAACCGAATGTGCGTGTGTGTGTGTGTGTGTGTGTGTGTGTGTGTGTGTGTGTGTGTGTGTGTGTTCTGAATATTGTTTTCCACTTAGATTGCAAGGCTTCATCAACTTCATTGCCTATATTGTAATGCAACGGTTTAAGCTGAGGACTAAAATAGTTTCTCTGGTACATGCTGACCCAGTAAACTAGAGCAGTGCACAGTGTGCAAAATGAACTTGCTCCACAGCTAGTTAAATGTTCCTGTATTTACTGAGCATACAACACTCACTTTAATGCATCCAGAATTTCAGGAGCGTGTTATCGGACAAAAAAAGGGAAGAGCTGGGTGTTTCTGCAAAAAAAGAAGAAAAAAAAAAAGCACTGACATTACTCACAGCCGAGAATGTTTCCAGTACAACTGTGTCTCACAAGGGTGGAATCGAAACTTGCAAAAATCGCTTTTCCCTCTAATCCTCCACGAGCTACTCCCACTGAGCCCTGCAGGAATTAATTTGCAATGCTGGGGATTCTGAGCAATTTATTTGCCACAGCAATCTTAACTGAGATTTGGATTTCATTATAGCAAACAAGAATTCAGAAACAGATGTATACCACTAAGGCCCTTTCCAGTGTTTCAGCTCTGTGCAAGGCTGCATAAGACATTACTGAGGGTTGCCATGATGCCATGTACATGATCATCCAGAAATGTAGCAGTGGAAAGCACATTTACTGAATACTGAGTACAAATTTGAAATACTTGCACTTGAGATAGGTATTTATAGTTAATGCACAAGGGAATGATACGCTTAAACACACTGAACACATTACAAACACTGACAGGCACAGTGATAAACATTGTTGTTCTCACTAAAACACAAAGATCTTTTGTAATATAACATTCATATAGACATTACTATTAAAATTACTATTACAACCTAAATATTGTTGCACAACGCTCATGGCAAAAGCACTCCCAGATGGCAGCAGCCTCCCCCAGCAGGATAATTCCTCCACCACACCACAAAAAACACTCCAGGAATGGAGAGTCCAGGGTGTTGACGTGGCCACCAAGCTACCTAAATTCAACATAGGATGACCCGATGGACCCGATTACAACACACAGGAACCAAAGAAGGCCAAATTCCTTGTGCCAGACACTACAGGACACCCTTAGACGTGACCCACATATATGCACAAAGGTGACCCACACAATTTTAGGCAGCAAGTTTTAATGTTATGGCTGATTCTTGTATAGTAAGCTTATTAAACCACAGACAGTGCCTCCAAACTATTTTAATCTTTAAGACTTAAAAAAAAAAAACAGCATCAACTACATGTCTATTGGTCATTTCAATTTCAAAAGACATAAAGAAGAAAATATGTCACCCCCAAAATGTTTTGAGTAGTCAAACATGTCTAAAAATATGAGAAGAATAAGACTGACTTATATATAAAAAAAAAGGTGAGACAAAGAGTGTGTTTGGGTTGGACACTAGGATGCATTTCTTACCTGCTAAACTAGTCTAAGATTTTGGGAACTATGCACTATGGAACTGGTTTGTCAGGAACAAATGGACGTCATTTTATTTAATCCATCTACAGCCTCCTGAAACCTGAGTGCTTGTTTGGCATGCATTTTTTTATTTCTTCTAGCTGTTGTTGGGACTGATAGTCTAAAATTAAATGTCACCGAAGAGCTGTTTGTCAAACTTTCCCAAAGTCCTTCTTTAGATTAATTTTTTTTATATTTGCACACAATAACACTTTTATTATATTAAACAAAATTACCAGGATCTATATAATTATCCCCTTGAAAAAGTCATCTTCTCATTAAGACATGGCACAAAACTGCTGTGCAAAGATGTGCTTTAAGTTTGCACTGCTCAAAGCTTATAAAGTGAAGTTAAACCTGAGGGTTATCTTCCAGTGTACATGTACTATAAAAATGTCAGCAAGTGTTTGAGCTGTCACTCGAGAAAGCATCCCGCCAAAAACAAAAGAAATCCGTTTAGACTTGAGAAATAGAATTGTTGATGCTCACAAAGCTGGAGATAGACATACAAAGTTATCAGAGCGTTTCCAAGTGTCAAGAACTGGAGTGAGAAGCATCGTCAAGAAATTCAAAGACGAGTACAGAACAAGCCCGGCAGAGATAGAAAGCAAAGCATTTCAAAGACTTCAAGCCAGACTGAACTATGCTAAGGACAAACCTGTGGAAAGACTACGCATACTGGAAACACTGGGTATGGATCGTTGCTTTGTCTTTCAACACGACAACGACCCAAAACGTTTGCTGCTCCTGGTGAGGAATTACCTCCAGAAGACCAAAGTGAAGGTTACTGACATGACTTTAATCCTACTGAAAATCTGTGAGCTGAACTGAAGATGAAAGTCCCTGCCAGAAGAAATTTGAGAGATTTCCCAGCACGCCTTTCAAAGTAAAATAACGTAAGCGTCGAAAATGATACTAGGATGTTTGGAACAGCTGTGTTAAATATTCCTTGCTCTGCTTGACAGCACTTGGGGAATACTCTTTTTAACATGAATATTTTATAGGGAGGCTAATAATGCTGTCGTCATCTGAATTTTAAAGCATAACACAAAAAATCGCAATTTTAATACAGGGTAAAACACTTTATTAAGCATAGTGAAGTATAAGGTGCAGAAAAGTCAAAATTTAATATCTCCATATGCAGACGCAGGGTCTCAGCAGGGCGGGTAAATGACTAAACCTGAAACGAAGCTGAGGATAAACTCAGAATTCTCCTCTCCTGGCCTCGTGTCATTATAATTAGCTTTCCAATCTTTGTTGTAACTGAATTTTCTTTTCATTGTGATGCTTTCCATGATTTTTGCATTCTTTACAACCACTGGATAAAAAGCAGACTGTCGAGCAATGTTGACTTTTGAACATCAGATCCGATCAAAATGTGGGACATTGCCTTAATATGTGGGAAAAGCGAGCAAGGTATTAAAAGTTCTGAAATCCCGCTCTCTTGGGAACTAAAAGATCAAGCAATCACACTCAACTAAATGTTAAAACCCATCTCAGCTAGCTAAAACAGGAACATGATATCAGTCGTTGCCTTTGTCTGTGCAATCAAGTCACTAACCAGAGCAACACTTGCTTTCCTTTATTATAGTGACACCAACCCAAACATTCCTCAAAATGAAAGACAAGCTGGGTGACATTTTTATTTGCGTGACGTTTCATTCTGCTGTGACACATGACACACACACACAGGAAAAAAAAACAACAAAAAAAAACAAAACAACCCCAACACACTCCACAGCCATGACAATAACAGATCATAAACCAATCCAAAGTTTACTGCCAGTTTTAACCTCGTTACCCTTTGATAGGGCAGCACCACCATAGCCACTCACACACGCTAAATATTAAAGACAAGTCGGCATATAAGAGGTAATAAATAAGTCCATATCCCACAGATCATGTTCAACTGTAGTTTATTTTATTAAAAAGACCAGGGTGCAAATATGAAATTAAAAAAAATAAAGACAAGCATATAATTTTTAAGCATTTAATACAAACTTAACAATATAAACTATTTCAGTCCCTCTTGACATGTAAGACACTGACTCAAAATACTTTGTTATACCTTAATGTTTTTGTTTTTTTATCAAGTATTGCACAATGTAGGTACAAAATTAATATTCATACGATTACATTTTGTCCATAGTATAGCAAAATCTTTTAACCTCTTAACAGAAAATACAATTCATCTTCCAGAAAAAAGCAAATATTCCTACACTTTACTTCCACCACTAAGGAATACTCTGTACACAATCTTCAGAATATTTGATGTATAGTTTTTGTTTTTTTTAAAGATGGATTTCTTTAACAATTATCTTTTAAAAAAGAAAAATAAGGAAAAGCTGCTGCAGCCATCACAGATCACTGGAGTAGTAAAAAGATATAAATGCAACACCATGTCATAGAAACAATATATACTCTGATATCTTACAAACTCTGTACTAAATTAAATTATACAATTAGAAAAAGACCAAGTAACCCCACTTAGAAGTGCCAATTCATAAAAATCAGCCTTGTCTTACTACCTGTAAAATACTGTAAGAGGCCAGAACTTGAAGCTTGTATTTTTTTTTTTATATTTTTTTTTTTTTACTTTATTTTAAAGTTATTTTCCTCAACATAGTAAAAAACTTTGTGCTTGGTTGGCAAAAAGAAATCAAGAAAAACAATGATGCATGTTGAATTGAAGTAACCAAGCTTGGATGTGTTTGTACAACAAGCTTTTAGTAGAAACTAACTCAAGGGGGCGTGGTCAAAACACCCTTGGGCACATGCGCTTTATTGACTAGACACTACATCCTTAAAGTCCAGTTTCTAAGTGTGCGTTTTGTTTTTCCTTCTTTTTGAGCCACCGTCATTCATAAATAGCATCTTCTGATGATGAGCTTAGTTAGCCATGACTGGCTGGAATTGCTGGTTAGAATACTGCATGTTGCTCAGACTGAAGTTGAGGCCATCCATAAGAGACTTGTCGTTGAGGCTTCCGTAGGCTGCAAACATGTCAAAGGCATTGTTGTACTGCAGTGGGCCAAGCCCCAGGGAGCCCTCCCCAGGGAACACTGCTCCAGGGCTGGACTGTCCCTGGAGACTGGGGAACACAAACTCCTTGGCGTTGGGAGAGAGAGCAGAGGCTTTCTGCTGCTGCTGACTCAGGCCGAGCCCGTACAGCGAGTGCATGGAGGTGGAGATGGCTTTCTGCTTCAATAGGGTGTTGACATTCAGACCAAGGTTGTTGGTAGGGGAGGTGCGGGCCACCTTGCTGCTACTGCCGCTGTTGCCGTTACTGCGTCCGCTGCTCTTCATCTTAGTGGAGCCAAATTTGGTGGCGGCGAAGGTGGCAGTGGTGAAGGTTAAGGGCTGGGTGGAGCGTGGCATAAAAGATGGGCTTACCGCAGCAGACTGCCCAAAAGGAGGGGAGGGGGAGCTGGACTCTGAAGAAGCCCCGACAGGGTCGCTGATTGGCATGAAGACCTGGGCCTCAGGATTAAAGCTGTTCTTGATCTCCTTGTCCAACTCTGAGCCATTTTCATTGTTATCATCCACATACAGCACCTTAACCGGTCCCTTTTCCCCGATCTGGTAGGAAACCTCAAACGGGTCAATCCACACGCTAAGGTCCTGAGGAAGATTATTCCGGACGTCTTCGATATCCAGCCCGCTCTCTTTGGCTGCCTGCTCCACCACGGGGTCCACCTTCTCCCCTACATGGATGCACCTGAACCCTGACCCTTTGTATGGCTTATCCGGATACCAGTGGCCTTCATATTTTTTCTTCAGCTGCCTCTCAAGCTCTTCGCCAAAGATATTCACTCGTCGTCGAGGGAGTTTGTTGTATAAATAGGAAATAATAAAGTTGAGGGCTACTTGAATTTCAAGCTGCATAGCTGCTTTCAGTGGCAAGAGGGCTTCTTTTACTGTCACAGGTTTGCTTTTTCCTCCCACAAAGCGTTGCAAAAAACCTCCAAGGCAGCAGTGATGAGTGTAATGAAAAAGCTCAGCACTCGTTGCCGAAACAAATATACGTCCTGCAGCAGAGTCGAAGTCAGGACCCTGAAATGGAAAGAAAAGGGGATGCGTTATAGATGTGCAGCTGTTCACAGCATAACACAAGCAAAGCAAAACAGTCATCAGTTTGGGCCCATTTAAAAACAAAACAAAAAACAACATTTTAATCACTATCCACTTCCTCCCCCTCTCTCTGCACAGCAGTGCTGGCATCGCAGCTGTACAACAGCTATAAATACATACAGGCCACTGACTCAGATGGTGTCAGCAGTGCATGCTCCCCAGCGGTCTAGTGTGACAGATAAGTGCACCCATGGTTGACCTCTGCAAAGGGCGGTGGATGTAATGGCAGGTGTCAATAGTGAGACGGATTTTCGATTGTTTCGTATTCGCACTGGACATGTTTAGACAAACTCCAGCCTTCTTTAGTTGGATAAGCGTCATTTTAAATAACCCAGCCGGGCTATTCCAGCACTTTCACCCCCGCTGAGCTACAGTAGGTAGAGGAGCACGTACACACTCGCGAGGAGAATTGCTGTTACATAATCATCATTCAAAGTCTAACCACGGCCATAAAACCCTCTGTTACAGCAGAGCAGGAGCGTACGTGACCCTGTCAGCGCTGTATATACAAACTGTCCGCTTTCTCACCCCGTCGCTCTGTCGCTGTCGTCCACCTAGCATTAGCTGGCCAACTTAATGATGGGTGTGAACTGAAATGTGGCAAGCTAGCTATCAAGAAGGCAGATAGTGTTAATGTTTAGCTCGCCCAGCTGCTTATCAGCATTACCTCGCGGTGACATCGCGTGTGCCAACCGCAAGATATGCGCACAATGAAAGTCGATCGTAAGAGGCAGTCAATGTCACTGTTAACGGCAACATAAGACGAAAATTGGCGTTTTAGCCGGACTCTGGTCGACACCAAGCTGTGTAGCATTTTAATTAGCTAGGAAGCTACAGCTCGAATACTCGACAAAAATACTTTCGTTTAATAACATCACTGACTGCGACACTTAGAAAACTAACAAGAGATATAGGAGGAGTGATGCACGGCTGTATCAGAGTCCGAGAAATTGACGTTACGTTAATATTTACCTTACATGGAATCAGCAGGTCCTTCTTGCACGAACCAGAGTCCGCTCCAGGAAACGCTAGAATCTACACAGCTTCTAGTGTCACTTTCTAAAGAAGATAGAAAATATTGTAGCGCTCCAGGCGATTTTGTTTCTTCCGTGGGGTTACAGTTGAATTCCGATTTGCAGGCTTCCAAGCTTACTCCCCACAGCCTGGGAGTTTTTACAACTCTGCCCTTTAAAACTTGGGCTTGTTTGTTTTTATAGTAGTCCTCCGCCACGGACATGGAATGGGGTGGTGATGCGGCTCACAGGGGTCAACACCCAGTAACGCGCTTCTATTGGCCGAGCGCTTCGTCGTCATGAACAACCACACCAACTAAAGCTGTGACTGGATGATTTTGTGTTCAGTCAAACACAGGGTTCTATTTACGGTAGTGGTTTGCCTTTCATCTGTTATGGACTACTTTATCGGAGAAAGGGTATTAACTAAAAACCATTTGAAACCCGTGCGGAGAAATATGATTTTTTTTAAAACAAAAACTATTAAAAATATAATACCTGCATGGCTGAAAGGTAAAGAACTGACACTGACTGTCTGTTTTATGTGACATATGCTCTTGAGGGTTCTACGTCTCAGTGATTGTGCTCAGTTGTGCATAAAACATACTGCTGGTTATATTTATTATGATTAGAATTTCGAATAGTCAGTATAGTTATTGCTGAGAGCGAGGAACAAGGCTGAAATGAGACCACACTTGGCACCACTTCTGCCACTACAGGGTTAAAGGAAGCTAGGATAACCACTGTGGCGGAGGGACACACCTGTCACTGGCTTTGTTCCCTGCTCCTCACCAATGACATTTTGATGTTCCTTGAGTGTAAACCTTGCTGAACAGCATTCTCTTACTATTAAACAACACAATTCAAACAAAACAGATTTTGTAATTGTAAAATAAAAATAATAAAATAATAATGCTATATCATTTTTCAATCTGTGTCCCTGCCATTGAATTCTCTTCATTATAATGCATGTGGAGTGTGAAATTCATTAGTTACACATTGAATCCTGGCTGCTCTCCTGCCTACGTGCAGGCTACTTGTTTTTAGCAGCTGTGCAGTGCGGGGCTTACACTCTCTGCTGTCAGACCCAAGGTGTTTGACGCCACACTCTGCTCTTACCTAACATGGGCTCCCGCACTCCCATGTTTGCACAATAAATACAATGCCACATGAATTATACAGCTGTGAGGGAGGTAGAGGGGCAGGAGAGTAAGAGAGGAGGAGGGAGAGAGGACAGACTGTTCTTTAGAAAGGGGGGAAATGACTGAGAAACAAAAGTATCTCTTCCTGACTCAAATATCCCACTCAGTGCTGTATGCCATGTCTGTTAAATCTGAAAGCTGATTTATAGCTGCCAGCTGCTTACAGGCTCTCTAGAAGGAACAGCAGGGAAGTCAATATAATTTCAGAGGCGTATACGATTGATCTGAATCAATCATAATTCATTTAGATAGTCTGTTGTTTGAGTATGTACCATGCCAAATCATATAGCAGTAATAAAAAATAGACACATTCCTGTTCTCGTTCCCTGTTCAGATATATATAAAATTCATTTCTAATAAAGTGTGTGTTTGTATTGCTTATTACTTAATTTCGTGACTTGTTTCTAAAAATAATCTCTTAAAAATCACGTATAAGTTAACCCATGTGTCCACTCAGAGGTTAATTGTGGCTTATCAACAGGACGGTTGATGTTTAGCCCAGCATCACATCCCAGCACCGTAAACAGCGCTAGAAAATGCAGTCAGATCATAGCCAGAGGGCTGCAGGGTGCTGCGGGCACAATGGAGAGTTCTTCCAGCCTCCAGATTGAGACTCAGCAGGGGTGAGAGATGAGCCCCCACCCACCAACGAGGAGCATGTGTGATGGATGACCCGACCAGAAACTAAACACACCGTGGGGGCCTTGGAGACACATCAAGGCCACCAGAGCAGGGCAGGCTTTGGATTTTTTTTTTTTTTTAGCCTCCCCTTTTCAAAGCACAGAAAATGTGCGACTATGACCAAATGTTCAGGCATGTTTCAATTTGCACTCAACTGCATCACTCTTCAGCAAGAAATACGTGTCTCCAGCGCCGTACCAAAAGAATGAGCGGGCCTGCCTATCCTCCCACTGTGTATACTCGATACACAAGTGTTAGTTTTGGCGGTGGACAGGTGGAAAAATAGCCCCACACCGTGCTTAACAATGACTTATTTGTTATTCTCCACTAGAGTATGGATCTGGAGCGCAGGGAAAGTTTCCTCCTCTTGTTGCAAGTCTGCCTGGCTGGAACCCGGAGGTAAACACAGTTAATGAAGTAAGATGTTTTAGCGTGATTCGTGCAGATTTTTTTTTTTTAAGTGAAGTTGGTCCACATCAAAGTTTTTCAGCACTTCTCTTCACAAAGCCGTGAAATCCTTTCTTCCTCTCTGGCTTTGCGGCTGCACACGAGATAAATTCCCAGATGCACTCAATGGATTTTAATTTGTTATGCGTAACCTTATGTGATTGATATCTGAGATAGAATGAAATCCAACACTGGGCAGAAGAATATCTGCCAGTATTTGCTTCCTTAGTGCAACAATATGAATAAAAAAATGCTCCAAAGACCACGTTTTATGGGAAGAAAGTGGCTTTTGGCACATGAAATTAATAGAACTGGCACAAAAGCAATGCTCATGTGAACCTGGGGTATAATGAAATGTTTCACAGGCTGCATTCATTTCTTTTGGTTATTGGACTAACACTGAGATGGCTTGGATAGATGTATTAGATCCTGTTCTTACCAGCAGACTTCAAAGCTCAAACACTCTTCTGAACAACGATTTACTCTTTCATGCCTCACACGAGGGCTTCCTTTCTATCTTGTTTTCTGAATTTTTACCTGTAGGGAGGAAAAAAACTGACTTTTTTATAACCCCTTTCAGTCTCAAGTTATAGTAACTCTTTGAGCTGTATTTCTTTTTCAGCTGGTTGTGTTTTTAGCAGAAAATAAAAAGGTATCTTTTGAAATGAATAGGCTGCGCTAACAACTACCGACTTTTACATTTCCATTACTTCTTCATTAAAGGCTGTGCCTCAGATTAATATCTTTTTAATTCAGCCTTTTTTTGCCCTTTTGGTAACAGCAGCATAAATATTGGAACAGCAACCAAAGCATGTTTTTTATTAAAGCAGCCATAATCAATATTTTTATGTTAACAAGGGATTAGTGTGTGTGTGTGTGTGTGTCTGTGTGTGTGTGTGTGTGTGTGTGTGTACCCTTAAGTCTTACTCTCACTGTCCCTCTTTAGTGTGATTTCTGGCAGAAAGGTATCTGAATTGAAAAAACTTTGTTAGACCGTACCTTGTGATACCCATTCCATAGCAAATACTTAACAGAGCAAGCTGGTGACTAGCTACTGAACATTTAGCAACACAGAAGTTATATCTCACTGGAGCTCATTGCAACCAACAGCTAAAGTATTTGAATACTGGATTTAGTGCCAAATAAGAGAACCTATAAGGTGCAAGCACAGCATATGTACACTTTGTTCCTGCAATGCTACTGTTTGCATTAAAGCGCCATGGAGTTGGAATTAGTGCCATCATGCAGTCAAATTGTATCCATATGATGAACTAAACTATCCTCTCATTGATTTTCTTAACCTGCCATAGAATCAGGCCAGATAAACCCTGGTCCATCACAGCAAACCAAACTAATGACTGGTAAATGGTGAATGGATCAGTATGTATACTGGTATGTATTTCCACTTACATATTCAACTCAGAACTCTAAGTGCTTTTTACTGCAAGTCTCGTTCACCCAGTAACAGACACATTCATATAAGTGCCCTTTTCTATACCTGAGCATACACACTTACACTTCAGGTTTCAGTATCTTACCCAAGGATACTTTGACATGCAGACTGGAGTAGTCGGGAATCGATTTACATCCCTCGGAGCTATTTGTTCTTCATTAAATGCTGTGCCTCAGATTAATTCATTTACATGTCGTTTTAATTTAGCATGGCACTTTCAACATGAAAGTTGCAGTTCATCCACTGGCCACTTGAGGCTGGCTTCAAAAATGAGTCAATCCACGCCCACAATAAAAAGATTATATCTTAAATAGAATTATCTGACAAATTTTTATGTCCTCGTGTACACTTGAACCTTTCAAGAAATCTGCATTTCAGTTCAATTCTTCCACTGTGTTAGTGTGGAGCTTGCTAACCAAACTTGCAAATATTAAGTGATAACTTAAGAGCACTCCACCCTTGTCAGTTTTGGCTCTACAAAACAAATATGGCAGCAGGCAAACGGCCAGCATTCGGGCTTCACAATGTGGAGGGCATCGGGTGATGTCAAAGTGTCCATCCTTTATATACAGTCTTGGCATTAAACCCATTTTTACAAAGCTTGTTTACCTATGTTAGAGCGCAGTTCCACCTTATCTAATGATTCACTCAGCTGTTAGAGATGGCTCTACTTTCAAACATTAGCTCACTGGTTGATTTCTAGGAGATGACTGTTACAACCTTTTTAATGTGCTCAGCATTATGGCTCATTTAAGTGTGGAAAGATAAGCAATACCAGTGTGGAATTGTGGACCTATTTAGGTGTCTGTAAATATGATTTTGTTGCATATTTAGATGCTAAATAGATGCGATCCTCCGTGGAACTGAAGTTATACTGCCACGTTACTGAAATGCAGTCTTACCCACAGAAGAGGAGGTGATGCTCAATTAGTATTCATTGCAGCTCTGTAGTGATGGCAATCTAAGATTACGCTGCACACTGGAATTTATAGCTTCATGCACACACACACAAGCATCTGCTTTATTCTTCTTCCTAAATTCAAAGGAATGACAGTCTTTAAGCACTCCACTGCGATGAAGAAAGCAGGCAGAGCTGATTTTTACACGTGTGTTTACGCAGGTTAAGCATCTAAAAGTTTAGAAAATGAGTCCTTGCGGCAGTACGTGACAGCCTTCTTGAGGCTGGAGTGCGTGGGGATCGGGTATTACGTGCCGCTTCCTCTTGAGTTGCTTACAAATGTAAGCGGGGGGAGGCCAGAGAGTTCTTTTTCACACCAGTGCCAGGAATGTCATCAATATATGCACTGGTAATATTTGTCCCTCCTCCCTCCCCAGATGTACTCTCATGCCTACATGCATGGATAAACACAGACATTTCTGAGTCTGAGCCTCTAAGCTTACCGTGCATCTGCAAAGTGGGAGGATGGGAGGTTAAGGGGGGGTTAAGGCCATGTTTACGTGGAATAATGAGCATATTCATGCCACATAGCACCCAGCGGTTTCACATTTGAGCCGGGTTGCAGTGTTTTGACCCCTGGAAAGATTCATATCAAGCCATCTGGAGGACAAGGAAGGTTACACAATAGGGGATCAGCTGCACTCCTCCTATTTAAATACCATTCTGCTCTGCTATTTGGTTTCATGTCGGGGGATTATGTTTAGCATGCCGGGTGCTGTGTCATGAATCAGGCAGCAGAACAGAACAGAGTTGCATTAAGCTTAATAACACGGGCATGGCGCGGAGACAAGATCACTTTTTGCTGCCGGCCTGGCGCACGCGGCACGCTACATGGCAAAGCTGTGCCCTTGCAGTCAGATCGACTTTTTGAGAAATTCAATTACGCTCTGAAATGAACAGCCAAGGCTTGTGGATAGAATGGGTTTTAGACTGAGAGCCATCCATTGCAACAGGAATGTGCCACATACCCATGAATACTGAATGGAGTGTGCTACTGTAGGCAGGCTGTCCCTGTCATTTTGATTTGTATTTTAGCCCTCCTCCACCTCAACTCACCCGCCACTGCTCTTCTTCCATTTGGACTATAACCTTCTCCCCCACACCTGCTGCGCACTCCTTAAAACAGATTTCTGTCTTTTCCCCCTCATCTACGTGGGTGAGATCCTTCCCTGGGCAGGCACTGCTACGGATGATGTCAGGTTATGTGAACACCGTGCATCATCATCGTCATCGGAGGATATGAACAAAAACATTTGCATCTACGAGCCTCGAAGATATCCTCAAAACACAGGCTGTTAACGCCGGCAAATATGCACAGCTCCTCTATTGAGAAGCCTTCAATTCTGTTTGCCAGAAATGATGTCAGTGTAGTCATGGCAACTATTCTTACACATTACCCCATGCTCTTCCACAGTTAGAGTAGCACTCAAGTGCTATTTTTCTGACAAATGTCAGATCTCATCTCTTAAATGGCAATGGGGATTTTTTTTTTCACCACTTTGAAAAGCAGAGGAGGAAGGATGGGCCACGGAGACAAATGTGATTGCTTCGTTCTGCCTTCATAAGCAGCTGATGCGGATGAGATGGAATAATGAGCCTGAAGTCATGATCTTTCATGTGCAGAGAGGCCAAAGAGTGCTTCTGTCTATATAAGTGTTGTAAATGTCCATAACAGGATAATTATCATTTAAGAAGATAATTTTGCTAACGATAAACACGCACGCCATTGGAGTGTGGGTTTTTTTTAACCTTCTCGGCAGCACAAGCAGCAGTCTGTGCTCTCTGACTTGGAGAGCTGACACAGTGCTGTTGGGGTAACAAGAGAAGGTGGAGCCATATTTCGCTGATGGATGTCCTTTCATAGAAATGGAGAAAGGTGATAGGCTGGGCGAAAAAGAGCGTGAGAACACAAAAAAGAGCCGCGGTGCAGAAAAAGGAGTGTTTCAGAGGCCCGATCTGTACTGAACGCAACTGCATCAGCAGCTCAATGTTGTAATCTCCAGGGAAAGGGGGAGGAGAGTAATTGTGACATTGCTCTTTGGCTCGAAATTGCTACTCTGTGCGATTCAGCCCAGTAGTCAGAAAGCGCAGGGGTGAATAGTCAAAGCGGTCAATTCAATTCGTTTAGATGATTAATGTAAAAGCAACACCTCTCTGTATTACACCTTAATGATAAAGACCCAGTCCTTTAGCAGCATTTGGTCTAATTAGACTAAATGTTCATAACTTTATTCCGATGCTTGCGTAAACAATGCTTGTTACATGGTTGACGAGTCAATTCACTTATATTACTTTCAAACATATCTCTATATCGGGCTGGTATTTACCCACCCATGCAGATGGTTTTGCGTGCCTGGGTTCTGAGATAGAGTTTTTGTTTACTTTCAACTGAAGAAATAGATCTTCAAAATGGTCCCGGGAAAAAAATGTTGGCAGGGTATTATTTGTCATAGCTTTGAGCATTGAAAAATGACATTCGCCTCTGCTGTACTGCAGTGGTGGCAGAGACAGATTTCTCAACATCCGAGCACATAACACTCACACCATCTGCACACTGGAAGTTTAAGTAATGGTGTAACACTTGGGAAATGTGCTTTCTTAAATATCCGACCAGTGCTGAGGAGTAAGGATGGACCATTCTCATGACTGCAGATTACATACAAGTACAGAGCTGGGAGGCAATTAGCATAGGTTAGAGACAAATTCAAATAAAAAGTCCAAAAAACCTAGACCTGTCAGGGTCCTGGGTCTCTCGACCCAGTGTTTTGAGTTCCTTGTGTCGTTATAATTTTGTATTGTGATTCATGTTTAAGATTTTCTTTGTTCATTGTGGTTTATTCCATAGTGTCTAGTGTTCTAGTTTAGGTTTCCTGTATTCTGTTTAGTTCCCTGAATAGGTTCTCCTCGTGCCTCCTGTGTCTCCCTCTGTGTGTCTGTGTTTATATTGTGGTGTTAGTTCTGGTGCCGTGTTCCCACTCCTTGTGTTCTGTTTTCTCATCCCATCATGTGCTCCTCCATATTCTCTTTCTTCCTCCAGGCTGTCTCTGTATACTTCCTGTTTTACTTTGAAGGTCTGTGTCTTATGTTAGTGTATTCTGCTTTGCGCCCTTGTCTCGTCAGCTCCGATTTCTCCGGGCTGTGTTTCCCGTTCATCTGTGATGTCTGCCCGAGCCTCACTGTTTCTTCCTGTGTTCCTTTGCATGTCATCCCGTGAGTTTTTCATGTGTGTAGGTTTTCCCAGTTTAGTTATTTCTTAGTGCCTGTCCTCGCCATCTCCACTTAAATAAATTCACTTCTCATATCAACTTCTGCCTGCACTTGGGTCCTTACTTCACATCCACACGTCTGCCATCGCAGAAAAAACTATCACTTGTGTTTTTAGTGGGAGTACAGATGCTATTTTACTTTTTAGCATGGCTAACTAACAGTTCATATATTTAGATGACATGTTTAAATTAACTCATTTGTATTTAAATCGTTCCCATCAACAGAAAAAAGTTAGCTATAAATCAAACTAGTAAGTACATTATTAAAGAGAAAGGGATGTTTATGCTCATCATAAACCTGAAAGCACAATTTTTTTAGGTCTTCATTTTAGGTGAGCACAAAGAAAAAAGAAGTCTTTAGATAACTTTTTTTCAAGCTAGAAGAATTTTTTTTACATTCTCATAAATTCTCTTACATCTATCCATCCAGTCATATGTTTTCTCCTGCTCATTTAATTCAGAATCTTCGAGGGAATGGAACGTACTCCAGCTGTCACAGGACGAACAGACAACCATTCATGCTCTCATTTATAGCCTAACATGCACATGTTTGGACATGCATGTCCGCACTGCAAAGGAGGAACAGACATTACATTTCCAAAAGTATTTAATCACCATTCCAAATGATTGAATTCAGGTGTTACGATCACTTTCATGGCCACAGGTGGATAAAATCAAGCATTCATTTTTGAAAGAATGGGTCACTCTCAGGAGATTGGTTAATTCCAGTGTGGTACTGTGATGGGATGACATCTGTGCAACAAGTCAATTTTCTCATTACTAATTATTCACCTTTACTAAATATTTCACAGTCCACTGTTAGTGGTATTATAACAAAGAAGAAGAATCGGGAACGACACCCACTCAGCCACAATGTGGCCTTCAAAATTAGCTCAAGAACAGTGCGTGGAGAGCTCCATGGAATTGGTTCCCAGCCTTACATCACAAAGAACAATGTAAAGAGTCGGATGCAGTAATGTAAAACGCAGTGGCACTGGAATCTTGAAGTGTTCTCTGGAATGACGAATCACGTTTCTCTTTCTGGCAATCCGATGGGAAGGTCTGGGTTTGGTGGTTGGCAGGAGAACGGTATTTGTCTGACTACATTGTGCTAAGTGTAAAGTTTGGTGGAGGAGGGATTATGGCCCCTAAGTTCCAGTGAAAAGAACTCTTAATGCTTCAGCATGCCGAGGCATTTTCTGGACACTTTCATGGTCCCAACTTTGTGGAACTAGTTTGGAGATGGCCCCTTCCTGTTTGAACATGACTGCACACCGCTACAAAAAGCAAGGCCCGGAAAGACATAGATGAGTGATTTTGGTGTGGAAGAACTTGACTGACCTGCAGAGTCCTGACCCCAACCTGATAGAACACTTTTGGGATGAATTAGACCGAGGACTGCAGGCAGGGTGTGTGGGTCACAGCATGTAAGTCGAAATATTCCGAAATGTTACCTTAGTGGGTCAGTTCACCTTCTCCCATATCTCTTACCATCTGTTCCCAACGTCACAAGCCTCTTTGTTGCACCACATTCTACAATAAAAAAGGCTACCTAAGGCCAGTCCAGTACAATACAACCAAGCTGTGTCAATCCCACAAAGCTGCTGGTGTTAGGAAATACTCACATGGTAGTGGGACTGAGGGACTCAGTATCCGCATCAACAGCTTAGCTTACACTGTGAGGAAAGGGAAATTCCTGTGTCCTGGTTAGTATAGTAAATACTACTGTATTAGAAAAGCCACACAGTTGAACTTTCCTTCACAGTAGTTATTCATATATCATTAGTGGCATGACTCAACATGTAGCCTCAGCTAAAGAGAAATAGCTACTGGACATTTCGTTCACCGTGAATATATCCCAGTGACGTTGGCTTTTTACTAGTATCACCATCACTGTTTTTTTTTTTTTTTTTTTTTTTTGTGTATAGAAACTTCAAAACAACTTTTACTAAAACATTTGTCCACACATCCGTGTTCACTGTGGTAACAGCCACCACCTTGTATTCACGAGCTCTCTTGAGGTCTGTAATTAGTGACAACCCCAAACCTAATCCTAATGGTAACTAGAGGCAATCACAACATCTAAATGTTGCTTAAATTATTCTCCCAACTGACACACATCAACAACTATTCTTTTTCCCCCCCCAAAAAAGTCCTGTTGTCCTCACCAATGATGACTTAGGGTAGGGGAACTCAAGGGCTGGTATCCTGCTGGTAATCAGCTGTGTCCTTGATCCATCACAGCTTATTTAAATGGCTCAACTATGTCCTCAACATGTCTTGAAGTTCTCCAGAGGCCTGATAATGAACTAATCATTTGATTCAGGTGTGCTGACCCAGGGTGATATCTAAAACCTGCAGGACACTGGTCCCTGAGGCCTGGAGTTCCCCAAATAAAAAGCTCCTTTGGTAAATGTCAATTAAGATTAAAAATCCTAGCAGTCAACCAGAAGAATGTTGAGTAATTCTATAGTTGTATAACAAGCAGTGCCTGTCAAAGAAATGTATTCACAGCCCAGCTTGAAAAACAAGTGTTAACTGCATGCATTTAATAAGAGTTTGGTGTATGCCTCAGCTTACAGAGGTGTTAATAAATAAGCTTGTGCATATACACGTCGATGCAGCTAACCTTCTGCCTCTGAGCTGAGTCCCATCCGACTTTTACTTAGCACAGTGTTTACCGTCTGCTATGGCCCACGCTGTGGGTGGAGAAATACCCACAGCCTTGAAATGGGAGCCTGGAAGGGGATTGGGAAAAATGTCACGGGAAAGTGGCAAATGATTTCATGTCCCTGTGAAAATCCATTAATCACATATTTGCCCCGATCGAAGCGAGAGGTCAAAGAACCCAAACATGGCCCTCTGTGCTGCCTCCCCCACCTCTGACCAGGTCTTCCTCTGTTTATTCCTGTTTCTTAACTCTGTTGTGTAAGCATTTTCTATTCGACACTTAACTCAGTAATGTTTGCCCTTTCTCCCGGTGACAGTTTGTTCATCTTATCTGTGCCTTTTTTTTTCCATAAAATGTTCCGTATTTTCCCCCCTCTGCTTTCAGTCACAGCGTGAGTGGCTGTAGTCTGGAGCAATGCCAGTACAAACAGCTTGGGCAAACCTACTTTCAGAGCGGGGTCCGTATGAGTATTCTTTCCCCGGTATAGTCCACATGAGTGTGTGCGTGTCTGTGTGACATGGTCAAATCCAGGACATAGTGCCATGAGTCCATGAGGTCACAGGCATACAAGCTCCCTTCTGTTGGCTTGGCTTGATGTTGTGTGTGTCAGGAAACAATGCGCACATCCTGGCATAATCAGCTGTAATATTGATAATTGCTCCAAGGCCTGTCATTACTTACTAAAGCAGCAGTACCAGCAACACACAATGACCATTATCTATAGGAAAAGCACTTCCGCAGATGCAATTACAGGCACAATCAATATGGTTAGCAATAAGGGCAGGAATCTTATATTTACATTTTAAACCTGCTTGTTTATGTTGAGAATCTACCGCTGAGCAAGCAGGGCTGTTTAAGTTAATACATCTAAATGTAACATTAAAAAGTGAGGGTAGCAAAGATTTAAAGGACTGCATTAATGATCTACCTCAAGCAACAAATAAATGTCATTATAGATCACTTGCTTTGTTATCTGGTTTAATCTTTGTTTGCAAATCTGATAACAACATGTCCCAACATGTTTACAAAATTAAAAATGAAAGAGAAGAATGGGATTATTTTAAAGCTGCATTAGCTGTTGTTGGCCAAGCGGGGTAGTACAAGCTATAACCACTGTTAATGTAATCACCGAATAATAATGCAGGCCCAAGGAACTTTCCACTTATTTTCACATTTCAGACCTGGACACTGTATCCATCATTATTAATAATAAAAATATATGTTTGATGCTCTAATCAGAGCTTTTTCTTTTAGTCTACCGTATTTTTCGGTATAGGCTCCTGACTAGCCGTAATGCTCCAACAATCCATCAAGCAGTTTTGAGCGCCATGTACCACATAAAATCGGTTCGAGGTCAGTAAGCACAACCAGAATTCATACATAAGGCACACTGGATTATAAGGCGCACTGTCGATTTTTGAGAAAATTAAAAGATTTTAAGTGCGCAGTAGTTCCAGTTATTATTTTAGAGCTGTGTTTGCTCACTTTACTGACTGATTTTGTCTTCTTCTTGAGATTAGCAAACACGGTTGGACTGCAAAATATCTCGATTGCATCTAAACGGTGAGCTTTACAGTGCCCAGATACCGGCAGCTTCACCTTTCCCTGGTGAACATTCCACCTCTCAGTCAACCTGCTCTCTCTGCTGTAGAAAAAATAAAAGAAATACAAGAACGTAACCCAGGAGATTACTAATCACACACAGCAATCTGCGGTTCGTCTCCATATCTAAAGCCTGCATCTGTGCTCCTGAACGAGCCAGATTGCTGTTGTTAATGGCGGAAAATAAAGAAATAAAAATACAGGCATGTCACTCAAGCTGCATAACAAAAACCACCTCCAACAACAGTGAGTCATCACGGCAAACTCCCTGACTAAAACTCCAGACTAAAGGCGTGATAGAGGAGGGGTAGAGAAAGAGGAAGGGAGGCAGATTGTCACATCTTTCATGCCTTGGACTTAAGAGTGAGATTTTGAATACTGTTAGTAATAATATACTCAAAGCTACTTTCTTTTGCTTTGAAGTTTGAGGGGTGAATTCTTAAACAAGCTCTGACGTAAGTTTCTCCGACACACCAACCCAAAGGCAAAAAGCAGCCCACGAGCCGAGAGAGGGAGCTTTATTCCCTTCAGAGAAACCAAAACAAAAGCGATGCTACATCTTGTTTCATGCAGCCATATTTTCAACATCCATTTAGGGGAAACTGGCCTGACGAACACAAGACATCACTGTGAAGCTGCAGACTTTCTCAGCAGGACAGTGGGCAGCTTATGCAAGCGGAGCTCCACTTTCAACAGCAGCTGTTATCGAATGCTAATTCACAATCCCATCTTGTGTTTGTGTATCCATGTATTCATTATTGGCACAGGACAGGCTGAGCACAGGATCATAATTGTATACAGCCACTGGTGCCGTGAACGGTTTCAGGCAGAGTTGTCCTCTTCAGTAGAGTGGCGCTGAGTTGCCACAATGCGGTATTGTTCTGCTACGTGCTGATATGAGCTTTCCTGTTATCCATTTTCACCTGAGCAATAACAAAATATGGAGGGGTCACATAGAGAAATCAATAATGTGTTTCTAGAGGGAATCAAAGTCTGTGATGGGAGAGGTTAGGATTTCACCGGGCCAGACTCGGGTGAAACTCCAGCCCAGGCCTGATCTCTGTGGGAAAGAGGCAGAGGCAGCACTGAATACTCCCTATTCATGGACGATGCCCTTGCTCTCTGTCTTTCTGTCTCTGAATCCCTGTAACATGTTAACTGTGTGATGTCCAGGCCTGATCCAAGAGGTAGCTTGGGGTGGGGTGAGGAATGAGACAGAAGAGGTATATGGACATTTATGAATATATTTAAGGATTATAAAAATATGGATTTGTAATCATTTGAGAATATAGGCTGCATATAAGAGATGGTCCATTGGATGGATGGATGTTGTATATAGAAAGATGCCTTTGTTGTTAGGGGTTGCTCTATCTTACTGTTGCATTGAGAGAAAACATGAAGTACAATTCATCAAACCAAAACATGTTTCATTATCAGTCAGACTGAAATTTTAACGTTATCATTTATTTATTTATTTATTTATGTATTTATAGTGCTCCTATATTTTTAATTATCAAGGCTGTCACGCATTCTTAAACAGCCGCTTTAGTCAGCTAAAACCTTTTTGATGTCTAATTTTTTTAAAAGTACAAAAACTCCTAACATTGCGATGGTTAAATTATATGAAACTAATTCAATGCAAGTGAGCAAAAATATATTTGGATTTTTTTTTTTTTCATCTTGTCCTTAAGTTCTTGTGCTCACCCATTAGATTGATTAGAGACCTTAGAAAGTCCTTCCATAAGCATGTTTTGGATTCAGCCATTTTTTATTATCATTAATATTATTTTTCCATCTTGAATAAACACCTTTTATCTTTAGTCTTTCAGACTTTGTCAATTCAGAATTTATTGAGTGCCATAACCTCTCCTTATATAATGTCTCTGCAAAAGGTCGTGGCTGCATGGCTACATGAATCGGAGCATTCATGTGGTAATCTTGGTTCTGTCCAGTTAGCCTTTTTAACAGTTTTCCACAACAAAAACAAAAAAACATCCCAGCTAATGTCATAGATAGTAAGAGATTCGCACTAGCATTAGCTTGTCTACTTTTGAAACACTAAATGGTTACAGCCAAAATTACAACTGTAATTATAAGCATGTCTGGACACTGACATGATGTTTGTAGTTTTACCTCTGGCCACCGCCTGTATAAGCTTTGAAATTATAGTCTGCAAACTAGTGACTTCACAGTGGCTGCGTCCGTCTTTCATATACAGTCAATGCTTAAAAAACAGTCTCATCCAGTCACAGTCGTAAAACAACCAACAGTGAATGTGGGTTTTTTAGATAACAGTCTTAAACAGAGCACTAATACGACATTCATAGATAAAAAAAAAGTCTTATATATCTAAGCAGTAAAAGTACACTGTACACCAGTTGTGCTACAAATAGCGCCTGCTAATGTTATGTAGTATTAGCTAAGCCTTGTGTATGTATCTTATGTCTATAATGTAGCTAAAAGAGAAAATTTGCTGTATGAATTTTACTGTCAGATGTTTTTATCCATTAATTTGGACCAAGACGCTTCACCTGTCCATATCTGTCACTCCCAAAACTAGCTTTAAGTGACACAGGCCTGCAAGCTAATACTACAGCTGTGTCTGGCAAACTGTACACAGTCTTTTATTACTGGCATGTAAATATTTTAACAGTTTTATCACAAGATTAAGCAAGAAGTAAACTCGTAAATGCATCGTCTCATGGGATTTTTGTGTGCTTGTGTTTCTGTTGTGTTTCCTCTGCATTCTTAAGGGTCCAGAATGCATTCTGAGATGTAAGATTCGAGCCATTATTACCAATAAAAGTTGCTCACCCAGTGCATACAGCTAAAATGGTTTCCCTGTTTTTTTATTTTGCCTTACTTCCACGTTATGCGGCCCACTGCCCATGTGGATTAGTGACTCGCTTCCTGGTCTTGCCCACTCAACACACAGAATTTAAATAGAAATGACATCATGAAAATAAAAATACCTTTCCAAGCAGTGAACCCGATTTTTGAATGCTTTCATGCTTAATAATATTTATAATACAAGGAGTGAAAACTGAAGGCTGCCCTTCGAGTCGACCTGAACAGCTTTAACGTGTAATCATTACAGCAATTGCACTGCCACTCAGCACCCAGCCCTCATAATAAATCTTTTGTGGTCCCGTTCCTTTCTCTCATAGTCATGCCGAATAATGATGGTATCTTTACAGCAGCTAAATGTGGGAAACAAAGTGGAAATATAATCCTGTAATTACGACTTGTGGCCAAAGTGGATGGAGCTCAGCAAAACCCATATTCACACATCTTTGGGCCAGTTCACTTAGCTAACAGTCGCCTATTCACACACATGGCACACAGAGTTACGCTAGTGTTTCTGGTCACTTGATCTGTACCGGTATTGCTCTCCACCAACTCCTCAGGGAAAAAATTTGCTACTTTAATTTCTAAACGCTCCACTGTTTTCATAAGTTTGTTGTTAACTTTGTTTTCAGTTTGTTCTGTGCATCTTTACAAACCTTTTCATGCTGATGCAAAAAATAATGCAGTAAAAAGTACTATTCTCACTCCGATCCTTAACAAGTACACCATGCACACGGGACAAAAACTTACAGAACAGTAAGCAAAACATGCTGCATGCATATCAGAGAATGCATTGCACTCCTGCATGAGTCTGTGTGTGTATGCAGATTTCTGTACGAGACAGCGTGTCCCTACCGTGCTCCTCTTTAGTTTCCACCCTGTGCTCAGTTTCACTCTATTTCAGAGTTGGCTAATTAATCATGCATTATTGAGAGACAGAACCAGTGAGTGTAATAGCCTTCACTGCAGTCCCAGCATAACGCAAAGTCGGGTCTTAACGACCACGTGTGTGTGTGGGAGCCGCTCAAGGTCGGGCAGAGAGAAACTTTGGATTTCTTTGATTTTCCTGCCCATTTTCAATTATTTAAGGATGAGTTCACACAAACGTGGGTACATCAGCCAGCACCTGTCCCCTAAGAGTCTGCTTTGTCTGTTCTACTCTCTGCTGTTCTGCTTTTTTGTGTTCTCCCACATTTGCTGGTGACTGGCTGTCTGTGTTTGCAGTGACTCAAGACAGAGCACTCTAATCCCTCTTCATCATCTTCCAGGTGGGGATTCCTGGTTAGATGCAGTTAGCCAGTTAGTTTATTGATCCACGGCACTTGGACGTGGCATGGGTCACCTGCACGTTCCTCTTCATATGCTTCATCTCTCTTTTCCTCTGTCAGCAGGCACCACGGTGGACGGATGAACCGACAGACTGCCCTCCCCATCTCCTCCTCCTCCTACCTCGGTACATAACGTGGGTCGGCACACACGTGCACACTGAGCTCTGCCGCTACGTACCTTCCTCTCTCATTCGCCTCACACACACACAAACGGACGTGCTCTTTCTTTTCCACACACACGCAAGCACGCACAATTTCTTGGCAGGATGAAGACCTTGCTTCAAGGGTTTAATCAGAGTCGAAGGGACTCTCGTCTGCAGGCAGCTTTTCTGAGAAATAACATATAAACCGAACGGCAGTGAGGTGCAGCAGCCCACTTTGCAATCAGGCATTTCAAATACTAATCAAACATGAGGCAGAAAATTTGAATTTAACTGAAGTGATGTTGAGGAGCCATCTGCCCATTGATTAGCAGGACACCGCAGATATCAGTCTCCTCCAGGATGGCAGACGAGATCTGCATATTAGAAATATTATTGATTCGGCTGTTTTTATCATAAATTAGTGTGATTTCTGTGTCTAAGAAGGACACGGGTGACATTTAACACTGACTGACTGCTGCTGACATCTCCCCCATGTCCCTTGATAGTCAATTTAAAAATTGAATTTTATTATCTCAATTATTGTTGCGACGTTACATTAAAACATCCCCTAACCCTGAGTTTTTCACCAATCTGAATAGCCACAAACGCTTCCAGGCTGGTTTATCGTCTCAGAAATAATTCTTAGGAAGTGCTCTCCAACCAAGTTGGAAAAGAAATAGTGAGAATAGAATAGAATAGAATAGAATAGAATAGAATAGAATAGAATAATCCTTTAATTGTCCCACAAGGGGAAATTTGGTTGTAACAGCAGCCAGAAAGACACATATACAAACAAACAGGACACAGGACACAGAACAGAAACATACACAATTTTTCTTACATATTTACATATGGACAATGGTTACTACAAATAGAGTACTGTATAGTACTGAATAGTTACACCATTTAGTCACAACAATAAAACCACAGGTAAGTTAAACAAATAACACTGATAATGTCATTAGACTGCAATGTTCTGCTGACATGTACCACCCTCCTAAGCCGTGCATGGGTCCCTCATGGAAGCACAGAAGCAGGGAAGACTGGAAAAACTGCTCAGGAAACTGCTTGCCACAGCCACATGACCCAGAGGACACCCCCAAAGTGAACCTTTGGACCTGAAAAATACAGAAGGCATCAACAATTCCAGTTAAATTGCTTTCTACTTTCTACTCTGTAGCCATTTAAAGTACTTCCTATTACAAGCCATGTCTATCTGTTCATAAACATGCCTTCAAGTGTTTTCTTATTATCAAACACACACTCACACAGGAGCTCTCTGGCATTTCGTATTTTGCCCATGGGCACTTTAGCATGTGATCTGAAGGAACTGAGGTTAGAATCGCCGCCTTCTGATTAATGAATAATCCGCTCTAACTCTCGAGCCACAGCCGCAAAGGATCAAAAGACCCAAAACTAATTTATCAAACAGTGGCCTATACTGGCCACATGTACTTAGACCTCCATGGTTTAAACTTCAAGACAACCAACTGCAACTATCAGGATCACTCAGGTTACCTCTCTGGGAAATGCCCATGCTGGACACACTCAAAGAGCTTCTGGGGTACTATATATAGATTAGTATATATATATATATATATATATATATATATATATGTATGTATATATGTATATATATGTGTGTGTGTGCCATGTATAATGCTGTGATGTTGAAAACATTTTAAACATGGGAGTCTAAAAAGACGCTTTTGTTGCCAAGCACAAATGGTGATTAGAGGAACTGTTTTTGGCACTTGGACATTGGCTTCATTTTCAGCCCATGAGATTGCCGTTTGGTTTAATTACAGTCAGTGTGAGTTCTCAACAAAGTCTGACAGGAAAGGAAAAACCATAGGCGTGTTTTTTAAAGGCACTTTGGAAATGGACACGTGTTCTACATGTGCTGCTGTGTGTTGGGCTTCCAAAATCCAGCTGATGTCACCCTTAATACTGCGCCTGACAGCCTCTTATCACATTTACTGCAACTTATCGCAAGTGATAGAGCATTGCTTGCAAAGCAGACGGCACTTGAAACCGTTGGAAGGGAGTGGAATTTTCCTTTAACTACCAGCCTCGCTCTTTGATCGTGACTGGTGTAAATTTCAAGCTCCCTTGTTGAACCGTGTTAAATGCCCTCCCTTGTCTCACATGCAACTCGTCATACTTTTAAATTTAACTGCACTTTGACCCCTTGTGGCACATGATCCTTTGTTGCTATATGTAAGCTCTATCCTGCAGTTCTACTCCCCAGCTGTTTTCTTCCACTTGTGTGCATTTATACAGCGCTAAATCTGCGAAATGCTGTGAAAGCCTCACCTGACCTCGCCACACTCTGAAGGCGTACAGCCCTGCTCAGCCCTGGATAATCTGGAGCCAAAAGGGAACAAAGTCAAGCCCACAGAGAGAGAGCGAGATAGAGAGGGGATAAGAGAGAAGCAGCTGATCTATATGTCAGGCTCCAGTTACATGAGAGGTGATCTCTCTTAATGCCTCACTGCTCCCCATCACAAGGAAGTGGTCACACAGATCGCTGACAGAGCGAGTGACCCGGAAAACGTGACTCGCTAATAAACACACTGCAGTGTTTGGCACAGTGATAACGTGAGAGTGGAACATAATACACTGCTTTTTTTCTTCTTTTTTTCAGTGACTAATCTGTAACCTCTGAGATCATCTACTGAAGGGATGTCATGGAAAAACCAACAGCTCGCTAATAAGCTGAGAAATATCTTGTCTGCCCATCTGTCAATCATCCAGGCGTCTGGGGGGAGGGGCACACATGCACATGTAAGATTGTTGTGAGGACATTTTTTTAAATTATTGTTTATTCTGAAGTTTAACCACCATAATTAAGTGTCAAATGCTTAGGTAAACCTAATTTTAACTCTAATCCTAAAAGCAGTCTTAAAAAAAGAGGTGACCAGGCCAAAAAGTGGACAAACTTTCTTAAATTTGATGGTCTAAAAACTCAAAGTAGTTCAGCTAGACATTATTCGATATTTATTTATTGGATATATGTATTGTCATTGATTTTGTGTCTTTGGTTTCCTGTCACAAATGTCTCAGACTCGTGTTACTTGGGAAAGAGGTCCTCGAAAAAGCTGCATCCCACACATTCCCTGAGAGAGCTGAGTTTGAGAGACATCCTTACAGATGTCCTGTTTTCATAAAAGTAACTTTTTATATGATTAATTAAGGCTGCAAAACCATTGCTTACCCTCCACTAGGACTGCCACATTTCAAAGCATCACGGAGGTGTTTTTCTGTCTTTTAATAGCGCAGAGATGGAGAGGGGGAATCCTGGTGGTCAGCAGAAGACTATTCCTGCAAGGCGCCTCTTAGATTACAGCACAAGACCCCCTCAAGTGACTGCTGACATCCAAACATCAGGTGATATCACCTTAAACCACCCTGCTTGAGCTTCTTACGAGACTGTAAAAGATCGTTTATGGGGACTTGAGCAATAAAGCTGTTCAAGTTGGAACCTTGACTGGTAATCAGCTGTGTACAGCTGGAGGCAACACTTCAGACATTAATGAGAATATGATTGATCACATGGGGAGTAATTGAAATTGATTTCTCATTGGAAAGTTAGGACTTAATCCTTGAGGTCTCCAGGAGTTATGAGGGTTATGAGATAGTGGTGAGATTCTGCATTATCATGCACGCCGTAGGCATGCCAACAGAGGTCAGCAGAGCAGACTGTGATCAATACTAGCAGAGACAGACCTGGCGGAGAGTGCTGAGGTATTTGTCGACATCTTTGACGTGTACCTCCAGGATACAGTTGAGTTGATGGATAACGTGCCAGGTATGGACAGAGCAGTGGCTGTAACCAGAAGTTAAAAGTTGTTGTGTAATTTGATGTTGCATGCCAGGATTTGAAGATTTCAGCAATAAACACTCAGAGGCAGATATGTGCACACACCCACAACATCTGGCTCATCTGGCTCAGGCGCTGACAGGAAGTGGATTAGAGGAATGGTTGGTTTGATGAGGACAAGCCAACAGAGAATATCTATAATCTGCACAACTACAAATCCAATAGAGATCATGGCAGCAGCCACAAGTTACACTAACATCTGATTGAGGCAACCAGCTGTTATGGGGACCCAGCGTATTCTGGCTAAAGACACAGCATAATGAGCGCATAGGAAAAACAGGACTCAAATGCAGCAAGTATCTCTTCGCACCAATTAGCTCTTGATTCATGACATCAAACAAAGGTGCATTGTGACCATATGTTACCTGTGTGCAAACTGCAATAGCAGGGGACAACGTTAAATGCCCTCCTGGATTGTTTGAGCATCCATTTGCATTTTAGAGTTGCTGTGTTCTCTTGGCACATGATAGGTCCATGACTAAAATAAACCATCTGAAAGCTCTGAGGCTTACAGCCCTTCTGTCGCTCACATATTAGGTGGGCAGAGGCAATTTTTTAAAGATAATTCAAATCCTATTTGTCTAAAGCCTTAAACCTGAATGAAGAGAAATTCTCAACTAACAAAGAGATTGTAAGAGAATGCATCGCTTGCAGTTCAAGGACTATTTATAATAATTAAGGTCTTATTTCTGTCGGTGTCTATTTATCTAAAATTTACACAGGGTTGAGAAATGAGCAGTCAGTCAAACAGCTCCCAAATTATTTGAAGGTAAAACTGAGAGAAACTGCAGTCAAAATGTCAGATACACATGAGCACAAAGTCTAATCATAACTGAGGTCAAAGTTAAGCAAAAGAAAGTTTGGTAATCATTTCCCATTAAAGTAAACACTTCTTAAGTCTAGGAGCTCCTAACACCAGTTTTTGGATTTCAAAAAGTTCTTTCAAGTCTTTCAGAACAAAAGATGAAGATTCCAACTGACACACATCACGAACTACACACTTTTCTTTCCCCAAAGAAGTTCTTTGTGTTTTTCTCCAAGAACATTGGGTTAGGGTCACTCAGAGTTTCCCAATATTTATTACTTTGACTTCACATGGTCAAACTGAAGGGAAAAAACAACCTGCACACCTATTTTATATCACGTCCAAAGTAAGACAACTGAAAACAAACAAAAGTTGAAAACCAGCACAAAATTTAGTGACTCAGTCACTAAATTCAGTAGACTGCTGAGGCTGGTGTGTCAGAACGTGAAATAGTAAACTCACCAAATGAAAAGTATAACTCTGTGAGTTCGTGATTTGTCCAATAGAGTATTAAGTGTTAAGACACAAGGGGTGTGAGTGTTTAAGAAGTGTTTAAGAACTCAGTAGGCATAAATGTCACTCTATCACAGTAGCCTCTTTTACGATGTGTTGAAGGTGAGAATGTTAACCTACAATTCTGCTTCAATGTTCTGTAAAAAAGGTATAAAGGCGAAACGGAGAGGTTTTATTGTTGCAGCAGATATAATGGTAACTGTGGGACGATGTGAGCTTATTGCACATGGGAACAGTTTGCCTTTTGTTCACTTTGTTTAACTTTGTAAAAGTGTAAAACTGAATCCGAACAATTTAATAAACTTACCCATGTGGTCTTTGTACTAAAACTAACTTCATAGTAACATAGTAACTCTATATTTTAACCTATATTTGAATATTTTTGATGTGTTTCAGTTAGAAGTATTATTTTTTTTGTTCCCTGATTGCCAAGATTTGGGAGAACAACTTAATAAAATAAAACAATTACTTATTCTGATTGGTTAAGGTTTACACATTTACACACTAAGCTTGTAGCAAAACAGCAACACAGAATTCCAAATTTGGGGGTTGCAAACGTCTCATCCAACATAAATACACACTAAACACGTGGCCTTTTTGCAAAAAATGTGTCCTTAAAAAAACACACTGTGACCAAAAAGCCGTTTGCATCAAGCAATAATAACCTGGTCTTAAAGTTTCTAAACAAGAAAAAGGAAGAAACAAAGATTTTAGGTTGATCCAGTTCTCAACAGAAGACAGCAGCAGGGAGAATTTCAGAGTTTGGTCCAGGAGTTGAAGCTGTATTACGACTGCTTTCGTACATATTTCATATTTCATCTGAGGAGGCAGAGAAATCATTTCAGAGAGTTGGGAAGAGTCTAGTTACGTGTCTGAGGTAAAATAGTATTATTTTATGATTTCCATGTCATTACAACAAGTGCATTTGTTACCAAATTTTCAGATTTGCTTTTGTATGTGAAAATTGTAATTAAAAAAAAAAGAAAAATCTAGCTTTATGTGAAAAAATAAATTCCTGCAAATCTAATTTATTGTCCTGCATGTCTAAATAATCACTGCTGAAGATCCCGGAGGTTTAGGAAAAGTCAGAAATGTGAAAAACGTGGAAATGTCATCTGCTGAATGATACAAGGACAATCCCACTGAACTGGAATACAAAGTGCACAGAGGTATGGACTTTGGAAAGTTCATGTGTATGTAAAAACTCAGTAGCATGAATATGTTGTTAAATAAATGAAGAAGCAGTGGTGTGGCTGAAAGGCATCATGAAGAGGGGTGTTCTGAACACAGTTCAGACAAACCAGCTATAAAAAGGATTAAGGCTTAATGTTGCAGGCTTTGAAGAAGTCATAGTATTGACAAAAAAACAACAAATGTAATAGAAAAACCTTTTGCAAGCCTGCTCTTTGTTTTTCAGTTAAGATTTCCAAGAGCAATGGTGAAATTTCAAGCTCAAGATCCCAGTCGTAATACACTGAAATCATCCTGTGTGAAGATCCAGACAGGACTGACCGCAGGCAATCTTCATCCAACATGCACAGAATCAGATCCCACAAAGCCGTGTCCTTGTTTTTCTTGCGCTCGCATATTTTTTGCAAAAATCATTTCCTGCTTCTGTCGCTTCCTCTCGTAAATCACAGCGACACTTCTTTTTGCCATTTCCCTAAAGCATGTTCCTCAAAAAGGCTTCCCTCCCTGCTTCTCATTCATGCCTCAGGTTTAATGTTGTCTGCTCTGTGGTGTTTTTTTTAGCCTCAAACCACTGCTCAACTTTCCATCCTCCAACTCAAAATGAATACACTACGGGATGGTGCATTCAACAGTGTATCAGGATAAAAGTTTCATTTTTTTTTTTACTTTTAAATAGAGTGAAATAGATGTTCATGGCAGATGCTGAAGCTTAAATGTGATTGATATTTCCTCAAGCACACAAAAATCAAGCTTGTCTCAAGTGAATAAGGTCTGCTGGAGCTGGAATAGACCTAACATGTATAGCAGGGCTCCAAAGAATAGGAAACACTTTGAAGGCATGCATTTTCAAATAATATGGTGCACAGTCATGCTAAGTTTCATTTTAATGCAATGTACTGCTGTCCCAATTAAAAAGCTCCTTCAATCAAACAGCATGAGGCCCCAGGCATGTGGCTCATTAGCTCTTGGGCTAAAGTTAGCAGTTCTGATTGTTCTTTTCAGTGATTTCGAGTTTAAAGTTACTTATAAGCAAGTACGTTTTTAATTGTTGTTATCTGTGTTACTTTGTAAAAGCTACACTTTTGTATTTTGTTCTTATTAGGCACTGAGAGCTGAACAGTGTATTTTTGGACAATTAAAACTTTAAGAGACACCATCAGAATCTGAGTCGATGGCAATTTGTATAGCATAACGACTGTATATTTAGGGCATTGAAATTTCATGCCTGCAGTGGTGAATGTTCTCTGGTTTTCTGCTTCTATATTAGCTTTGCTGTATCCTGTAGTATCTTCTTTACTAATCCCAAAAGGTTGATTCTGTTCATCTGGACGCAGCGTTTTCAGTGGGGGAAACGTTTCATCACTCATCCACGTGACTTCTTCAGTGTCAGCTGACTGCAGGTTTCCCCAAACTTATAAACAGTACACTTGCACAATGACTGAAAACATCCCACTGAGTGAACAATGGGCTGGGAGGTCCATTGATCAGTGACCACTGATCAATCTTCTTGATTCTGATTCAGTGACCACTGATCAATACCTATGAGTATCACAGAGTTCCCCAACTCACAGAGAGTTGGGGAACGGCTGCAATCACAGCATTGTGAGATGGTGAAGATTCACCATCAGTGGTTGTTGATCAATGGTCATGACAATTTGCATATTGATTAATTGGAAGCTAAAAACAGTTCACCCAATGACATATAAAGGAGGACTCAACACTAGCCAAAGAACAGCATGGCCAGGATCAGTGTTGTTGAAATGGATACATACATACATTTTATATATTTTATACCATTATAGCATTGCAGTCAACTTAAAAATACTATAAATTTAAGAGGCTATTCCCCGTTTCTCTAGTGATTGATTATAGAAATTTGAAATACGTCTTATCCTGTCTTTTGTCCCCTAACCTCCACCAGGTGATCCCTGAGCCTGGTTCGACCAGAGGTATCTTCCTGTTAAAGGGGATTTTTTTCCTTCCCACTATTGCCGAGTACTTACACATAGGTGCCCGTGTGATTGTTGTTGTTTTCTTTGTATTATTGTAGAATCTTTGCTTTACAGTATAAAGCAATTTGAGGTTACTGATGTTGTGATTTGGTGCTATATTAACAAAACTGAATTTGCATTGGATTGAATTGAATTAAAATACATTTCACATGGGAGTTAGTTAGATTGGACAACATGTAAGCCTTAAGATGAAAAGAGAGTGTGATGAATGTGGTTCCGTCTGATATCAGGCTATTAAAACCTCAGGAGGAACATTTGAGTAACTAGAACAGGAGTTCTCAGAGTTTTTAAGACTAAGTGCCAATTAAGGGAGCCAGCATGGGGACAACGCAGACATGAAACACTTAGATTTAGTGTTTGTAATATTTCTGCTCCGAGACTGTGCTTATGCCTAAGACCTGATTTAGACTGGGGAGCGTCTTCGTAGAGCCTACAACATAATCTACACAAGTGACTGACATCGTTATGCTTGTGCTGGTGCATCATCTGTTAATTACCTTGTATTTGCGTCCTAATGTTTTATAGACAGTGGCAGACAATTTTCTCTTTGTACATTCTCTCACATCAATTCTGATAGTTTCTCCAGCAAGTCCAGATGCTTTTCTTTCCAAGATTTTATACATTATATTTTCCCCTATTTATTTGGGTACTTGGTTTTGTTAGCCCCAAGCATGGCTACCAAATGTTGGGTTCTAGCGGTTAAATTCTGTTGCGGACACGTAGTGCACATGGACAGCTGGCTACACAGATGTGAAGTCACTCCTGTTATGGTTCTTTAAAATTCACCTGAAGGTCAAATACATAGTTGGTGCATTGCAGTGTTGTGTCCCCATGAACAAATATGCACGATTACAAAAGGCAGGGGCGCAGATGTCCTCTCAGAGCTTTACACTCTCATGATGGAATCTATGTTACTTGGACGCAAGCTGACCTTACAATGCTTGGATGCAGAAACTATAACACACTCTTTGGTTTCTCAAAGATACCATTCACAAACATGTGTGTCACCAACAACGCACAATGGATGTTAACACTGTCTTACTTAATGGATATTCAGTTAGAAACCAATCGCCTGATTAGACTCCATCAATGTAAAACTTTATGATAACCCACCAGTACTATAACCGATCAGGGCTATCATGTTTTTTTTTAAAAACCCAGATGTTTTATAAGGGTTATTGCTGCTAGAAGGAAAATATGGTTGAATAGTTAAGAGGTTATACAGTTATCGCCTTAGTCCTTTTCTGAGTCTCTAGCCCCCGTGAGTCAAGAGGATTGTGGAGCTGTTGTGGTTGTTAATAAAGTATTTGGTGTATATGCGAATGCATCAAAGATGGTAAAAGTTGGTTCTCATGACTCAGTTTTCATAAATAATTTTCAAGTTCAAGTTTTATCCATCATTGGTGGAAATGTCTTGAGACAGAGAGAGGCAGGCAGAGAGGATGAAGTATCCAACTGTAGTTAAGGTGAACTGAGGTTTGTTTATGATTTTCTATTGCTTTTCACTCGCTGAATGTATTCTTTTGTTATCGTCTGATCATGCTGTCTAACAAAAATGGATAGTAATACTGTCAAGGTTCACATTCCAAGTTGTTGGGGGAAAAAAATCTCAATGCAATAATCGCCAGCAGGACTCTTTGTAGTTTTCCCGACAGTTTTACTAATTAAGTTAGATTAGTCTCTGAATACAAGAAATAAATATCTGCTGGCTCATGGTTTGATAAGCAAAACAACACTGGGCTCCCTGGAGGCTGTGAGTGAAGCTCTGTCTGGCCCATGAGGCTCACAGCCAACAGTCTGATTCAGGCTGACAGCCTTCTGTGGAATTGGTCTGAGGAAAAGAAAAACAGCACAGCAGCAAGGTGAATCACAAACGTGACAAGGCCGTGTAAGGATACGATCAAACGACAACACTCCCTTTACCCCGGCATGTCTGCGAAGGCCGCGCTGTAATTGGATGAGCAGCCTGCATTTGAAGAAATCCTCCTTCCTGATAGAAATGTTGAGGGACCCTTCAAAAAGGTGTTGCCTAATTTAAATTGCATGCTGGCAAAAAGCCTTAAAACAAAGGGCTTATTTAGTGCTTTAGAAATTTTTGAGGCAGTTCTCTTTTGACTTGTCAAAACTAATGAAACAAGTGACTCCAAAGGCTTGTTTTCATTCATATATGTAAATAGCTTGATCTACAGAGGAGGGGAAAAGCCTGAATAAGGAGTGCAGTTTGTTTTCAGCATCATTATTGCCTGTCAAATGAGGGCTTGTTCTAATACTTTAGATGTACAAAGAAGTCAGTTTAAAACCAAAGTTTTTAAACCAGTAATCAAATCCTCTCTCCAGAGGAAGAATGTGATTTATCTGGGTTTTAAAAAGTGAAGCGTCGTGCGGGCGTTAGTAAAACAAGTAACCAGTACAGCGTTGATGCCGTGCCTGCCAGCTGTCAGCTTTTTACTAACAAGACAGCCAGCAGCTGATTCTAACGAAAGCTGAGTGCTTCAAAAAGCAACAGGTGAAGCGGACGACATCTGAAATAAAATCAGCCACAACGGCTGACAGAACCGAGCATTCAGAAGGATTGCTGCTCCTGAAACTGCTACAGCATCGTCAGCAAAGTCAAAACTGAAATGATCTAATGCAAACGATCTGCAGCACTATCATCACACAGCGGGCTACAAGGGAGGCAACTGCTCATGCCAATTTTATGACCTGAAGTGTCCTTTATTTTGTGAAACTACTTTTTTTTTTTTTTTGGTTTTTTGCTGTTCCTTCAGTGCAACTGGAAGATTTCAGTTTTGGAACTCGGGCAACTTGCACATTTGAATTTTTCCCTGATGTCACCGTAAAGCTGTTTTCACACATGAAGTTCAGACGATTTCAGGGGAATCGTTTTGGGATTTTTGCTACAGCTGTCTGACCCACATGTAGCACTCAGCAGGAAATAGTCCACTTCAGATGCATTCACTATACTTGAAATAGGGTGAGGGAGCTCCCTGATAGAGTAGCTACCAGAATGTTATCTGCCATAGAATCCACTTTTAGTTTTAGAATAACATTTCCTTATCTCCATCATTGTTTATGGTTTATATTAATTCTAAGTCACCCTATTAGTATTCCTGATTTGTTAAACTCTGTCTTGTATCAGGTTGTTTATGACTCTTTGTTTAATCTGTCTTCACTTTTAGTTATTGTTATTTTGTATTCTGATATTTTGATTCTTCTGTTAGTGCAGGGGTCTCAAACTCCAGTCCTCGAGGGCCGGTGTCCTGCAACTTTTCCATGTGTCCCTGTTGCAACACGCCTGAATACAATGAGTAGGTCATTAGCAAGACTCTACAGAAGCACGCTGAGGTGGCAATTCAGCCATTTGATTCATGTTACAGCAGCTCATGAGTGAATGAACATGGAACAATAAAAGTACTTTTAAAAGTACATTTTTGAAGACACTTAAATTTACTTAAGTATGGTTAGGGGTTGCCACTTCAGCATGCAGTCAAGTTCTATGCTCTTGCTAATGACCTACTAATTTTATTCTGGTGTGTTGCAACATGGAAGAGTTTCAGGACTCCGGCCCTCGAGGACTGGAGTTTGACACCCCTGTGTTAGCGTCAGAGATGTTTGGTATGTCGTAGTTTAGTCCCTCTCTGTCTATTTGGTGTATCTCCATGTTTCTTTTTAGTAAGCATTTGTCTCTCATGTCTTGTGTTCAGTTTTACTTCCCTCATCTCATTAGCGTCTCCTGTTCCTCATTTGCTCAGCTGTATTTCGTTCCCCTGATTGGCTTCTAGTGCGAGTATTTAAATCCTGTTTTTCCCCAGAGTTGTCTTTAGAGTATCTCCTCCTGTTGTCATGTCTCATATTTGTGGGTCCCTGCTTTATATTGTGCACAGTTACTGACTTTGCTGGTCGTTCTCTTTCAGCCATAAAAAAGGTTGTTTTTATTTTATTTATTCTTTAAACCTGACTTGTAAGGGCTAATGTCTGCAGTGCGTTTGATTGAACTGTAACGTACGCCGCAGTTCAAAGACCTCTCTATGTAGCCTCAGAGCAACTGCGGTCTGAGAAGATGTTACTTTGATGTGACCTTCATCTACAGCATGTGCTCTGTTAATGTATCCCACAGCTTCTCTTGTGATCTGTGCATGTTGCAGTCAGGGGTAGTTACTGTAAGAAAGCACAACGTGGTGCCACGGACACCTGGGTCATAATCTAACAAAAAAAATTACACTTGAAGACATACCAGTATTTCATTGATTGATTAATCACTGGAGTGCTTTGACCTAATTTCTGTTGTCGTGTCAGCATGCACCTTTGGACAATATCAACAGTGATGTTGTGACATGTGATACCGATTTCCATTCCTATGTGATACCAAGTAAAGTTCAGGCTCTTATCAATGATACTGATCTGATACAATGTATTTAAAAACTTAATGTGTCTGAAAAATCAAAAGTAATATAGTTTTACATCTCTATAATGAATATAAGATATCAGGCTACTTGTGAGTTATTACTTGTGACTTAACTGTGAGTAGTTTACTCACAGTCTAAGACTGCACATGGAATACATTACACATTAATGCAGTGAAGCATTATTGTACTAAAGGCAGTAATCAAATTACATTTCCAGTTGTTACTGGTTCTTCAGTTACATGATGAGAGGAAAGCAAAAGTATCAAACGTGCCATTTTCTTCCTGTGCAGCAATGCTACAATCAGCCTGCTTCAATTAGTGTGCAGGGAGGAGCAAAACAGTGCAGGGCTCTACAACTTTTGAACTTTCGGAGGTTTTTATTTATATTGCAGAAAAGGACAAGAGCATGGTAGTAAGGTGTAAACTGCATGCAAAAGAGAAATAACTGCATTACACGTCCGATGCAATATCAGCTCTTTGCATACATCAACACAGAGAGCATGCTAACACACAAGCAAAGAACCCGGAGTGAGTGTATGCTAACGCCAGCTGCAGCCTAAGGTTTGTATGGTAACTGGTAATTTCAGCAAATGTTTTTGAGACTGTTCAATTGTAGTACTTCCATTAGTTCGTGTCTATGTACTACACTACATATTTATGGTCTGCGTTTGTGTCTGTGTGTGTTTCAAAAGTTAGATTCAGCTGAAATTAAATAAACCAAATTATGCACATACTGACATTTGGAATGACTGACTAGAAATACCATAATAGGGCAGCATTTGCAATGTGTTGTTTAGTGTTTGTGGTCAGAGGCACAGCACTAATTGTAAATACTATTGTATGTGTTCTGCTAGAATATATGAGTAATTTTTTCTTTTTCTTTTTGTAAGTATTTGTATTGTCAGTGTGACTGATTCACACGTTGGTGTCTTTGGGTTTTTTGTTTTGTTTTATTTGTTTAGACTAACATGTAGGAGTGACCAGCCACTCAGCACTCCCAACCACAGAGCCTTGCGGCCAATGTGACTAAAATCAATAAGCTTTTGCTTACATTAGCACATAACTAAGCTTAGCCTCTGGCAAAAGTAAATGAAACAATGGTTGAAAAATGACTGTGACAAAGCAGTAATGAGGAAAAGGACAATTTAGCATAGCCAACTGCAGTTCATTCTTCAGACAAGTCCAGTTTGCCCAGTTTAGGATTACTGACTGAGCATCATAGATATTCTTCTGACTTTTGACCTTGGGCTGCACATCTCAGATTCTATTTATGCCAAGTCATAAACCGCATGGAAGCAGAAACCCAAAATGCTAACCAGTGAGTGGGCTCTGTGCGTTTGCACTAGAAGAAAACACAAACGCCTATATGTTACTGTTTGTCAACTTCTTTGAAACGCTCCTACTTAAAAGCTGCAGGAACAAGCACAATATGGAAAACTGAAGTTGACTCAAGCGTGGTAAATATCTCTCAACCAATTCACAATACACCATCCAGCCACAATTCCCCTGCCTCTCAAACACTCGTGCAGATATCCTGTTTGTGTAAAGACGGCGCATCTCATCAGTGTGGCATTATACCCACAAAAGTCCACATTAGCACATGAATAGGCATTAAAACAGTGAATTAGAGCTCCCGTGATGCTTTCAACGTGTCCTTCCTTCTATCTCTTCAATCCACAAACTCAAGGCCCTCCTCAGACTCCTCTCTCTCTCTCTCTCTCTCTCTCTCTCTCTCTCTCTTTCTCTGTGAGATGAAAGGATGAAAGCGATGAGGATGAGGGGGTGGACTATTCCTGTCAGAAGAGGGCAAGCCTCAGTGAGTAGACTGTGCGTCACAGGTGTTTGTGTTTTTTCTGGTGCTTCTCTCTGGCTGCGCAAGAACGACATTTGTTTTGCTCTTTTTTTCAGAAATGCTGAGCGCATTTATTGGCTTGTTCTCACAGCACTCCAAGGAATCAAGAGGGGAGTGGGAAAAACAAGGTGAAGGAGAGCTACACAGAGAAATAAAACATAAGGGAGTTGGGGAGGCGAGGGACCGTGGTAAATGAGAACATAAATCATCCGAATGAGACACATGAGTCAGTAGGCAGAATTATGCTCTGAATCTTACCATCAGCAGCTTACTGCAGTCACTGGTTGGGCAGTTGCTACTGTACTTGAGTAGTTTGGGGGGTGGGGGTGGGAACCATCCATGTCTGGATTTCCTACAGCAATTACAGGCCAGGCTGAGTCAGAGAGAAGGTTTAAGGACGATTCTGGTTTCATATCACATGGGCTTTAGCTTTGTAGATGTGTTCATCATCCCTGTCATAATTGCAATATGCTTATAAGGAAGGCATCATGGGGTGAGACGCAGCCATTTGCTGCAAGGCTGAAAAGCAGCAGCCTGGCTTCAAGTCCAAGTCTTTGCTGCATGTCTTCCCCGAGTCCCTCTCCTGGTCCAACTGTGGACCCTCCAATGATGCAAAAGGCAAAAAAATAATATATATATTAAAAAAACAAAGGTGCCAATTGCAGCAAGGGTTTGATTTGCAGGCCCTTCTCTCCCCCCTGTTTGTCCCCCAACCTTACTGTCTGACTGTCCTATAAAATAAGGGCAAATATGTCCAGAAAATACTGTATCCACACACATATGTATACATAAAAAATTGAAAGTAGAAGTAGCAGCTCGTGAGTCAGCAACTTCTATCCACTTCTGCTCAGACCTGATTTTTGGCCCTTTCGAGATAAATTATTAATACTTGAGCAGTCTATGCTATCAGACATCTCTGTAAAATGCTTTCCAAATGCAGCCACAGTTATAGAAGTGCAAACATATTTATCTTAGATTGCAGACGTAAAGCAGGAGACAAACAGGAACAGCGATATTATCTCTATTTGTAGAAGTGGATCAGTGAATTCACCAAACAATAGGACAGTGCACTGAGGAGGAATATTTTCAACAAAGTTCTTTTTGTGGTTATGATTTTTGAGACTACACCATAAGCAAAAAAAAAGTACTGGGCCACTTACAGATTACACCTACAGGAGCTGCTCGGCCATGGAAACCCACGAAGCTCCCAGCACACAGTTTCTGTGCTGCTCTGCTTGGAAGCCTGCAGTTAGTGAGTCAGCAGAGCATCGCCAACCTATATGCACTATACACCATACTCTGTAACTTTCCACTTTGCAAGAATACCATTTACAGCTGATAGTGAAATACCTGGGAGGGAAGACATTGCACAAACTGACTTGTTGCAGCGGTGGTACCCTACTACAGCACCACACTCAGATTTAGCTCTTTAGAATGATCCATTCTGTCATACATGTTTATGAAGGCAGACTGCATGGGCTTGATTTTATGCACCTGTTGTAGTGGGACTGAAAACATCTGAATGCACTAACAGTGCGGCTCAACACAGTTCTCATTTGGTCAGTGTCTTCCTCAATCATTGCTACAGAACCAATAAACTACCTTTAACTTAATAATCACCTGAAGTTTGTAGAATTCAGCTAAAGGAGAATGGTGACCTGCATTCGTGTGCACTCGCTTTTCCTATATATTGTTAGACTGTTTTAAACATGGCAGGTTTAGAAGCTTAAGCTTTACTTCCAAATAAAGTGACTCATATATCAAGCGAAGTGGTGCTTGCTGTAATCCATCTGAAACTTAAAACAGCAGCAGTGATATGTCCTCGTGCACTTTTTAACCGGTATTTATGTCAGCTTGACCTCTTGTAACCGTGCGAACAGTGTTTGTTGTCACTGAGAAGTGAAGCTGCCGTAGCATTGCATTGTTTGTGGTGAATGCTTGAGCGTACAAATCGCATGACTTTGAACCCAGACTTCTTGATTCACATTGGTCTGTTAGCAAAGAACCAAGACAAAGGTTTATTTCAATAGATGCATTCAACAAACACATCTGGGTGTCTAAAGAAAAATAGACTTGATTTAATATGTTAAGGCTTTTATATAAATATGTAAAAAAAAACGGCTTTCTTCAGGAAAAACTTTGTCTGGAAGCCTTCATGGTTAAAGTTTTCCACCAAACCTCAACTGATGTCAGAAAACAATCGGAAGGTAACAACAAGAGTTCATCTCTCCGGATGCTGAACGTATTTCCTTTAATTAGACAGCAGAATAAGGTAGCCTGTGTCTGTGTGCACAGGATATATCTTTGTGGAAGGGTTACTTGGTCAGCCATATCTGACTCTCAGCGACTGTCCCCCTCAGAGGCGAGTCCCCCTCCCTGGCAGCCAGTGCAATCCTCAGCTGGTGGGTAGAGAGGGATACCATGCTCACCCCAGCATCATAACTTTGTGACCTGGAACTTTTTGATTGACCTTGTGGGGATTTGGGATTAAAGCAGGGATATAATGTGTTGTGTGTGTGTGTGTGTGTGTGTGTGTGTGTGTGTGTGTGTGTGTGTGTGTGGGAGGTGGTATTAAGGTAATCCTGCTGGAATCTGTATATAAACCGTACAAACTACACGATGATGGCCGAGCACAGACGGATAGACTGACATCATGGTGGCTGTGTGCAAATGTTAAGTCACGAGTTATGTAAGAGATATATGCACACACAGTATACACCATCCCACTATCACTATCTCCCACTTACCTTCCCCCCTCTCTCTCACACTCCTACACGTGCAGAGTATGCAGGACCCGAGGCTCTCGGAGAGGTTAATATATTTTGACCGATTGCCATTCCAACCTACACAAAAACCTCAAATAGACTCGGGACATGTAGCATGTGTACGTTCTAAAAATAACATCAGAATGAATGTTATAAGCTTAGGAGAGATGCGATCATATGGCTGCCTCTGCTTAAGAACACTGCAGAAATATTCCAGCAATTCTTAAACTGAATTATTGAAATTTCACCCTTACTTTCTATTTCTTGACTCATTTCTTGGTCATCAAATAATCTTCTAGCATGCTGACAACACTCCATGACTCAGGGCTTTCAGTTTATTAATGCAGAAATTTAATAGGCATAATAAATGTAATCATCTAAATGTATCTAATCTATCTAATAAGAAATGTAAATCAACATCAGATGATAGGTCAGTGGTTTTAAGATTGAATTTTGGGATTCTGCACATTGACGCGCTCTGTTTATGATCTGTTTAAAATCACAACAGACTGACACGGAGGGAGAAACATCAGTGGTTAGACTTCTCTCTTATTGATTGGTATCTTCCAAAAACAAGAATGTCATCACTTATTAAAAGACCTGAAAAGCCTTATTTATACTTGATTATTAAATTAGCTTCAATAAACTGAAATAATAATAAGTAAATAAACTTGTAATGATTATTTGAAACTTGTTTTGACTAACACAGCTGACAAGGAATGAGTGTAGATGGCATGACTGACACACTAACAAAAGCAGCATTTGTTAACCCTTTGAGGTCTAAGTCATCATCACCCTAACTGCAGGCTTTCAGAATATTATGTTTTTATTCTTTTTAAAAATGTTCTCTCCAGTTTTGGCATTAAAGGCACACAAAACATGCACCAAATGCACCAAAAACTGTTTACATTGTTTTGCAAAATTGTGTTCCTTGCTTGTCTTTGAGTTACGGTCAGGATTGCATCATCGCTGATGATGGCTCAGACCTCAAAGGGCTAAGACCAGATACCACAGCACAACCTCAGGGGTCTAGCAGAGCGCAGGGCTGTTTTGCCTGTAAAAGTTGGACTAACACAATATCAGGCAGGTGATCGTAATTTTACGCCTGATCAGTGCATAACGGATTTCTTCTCGAACGTTACATTGTAACTAAGCTAAAGTAAAGGCCCATTATTCATCCGTCTTCAGTTTGGCTTATATGCCACCATAATTTCAAGAAGATTTAGTGTGTATTTTTCGCATTTTTCTCAAGTTTTGTTTTTGCAAGTGTTAAGGTGAATCCATGCTTTTGTATGATTCATGCTTCTTTCAGTAACTCAGACTAACGAGGCAGATAAGGCATGAGGGCAACCAAACAGATGGCTGGACCTGCCACCGTCCCCTAACTAATGGTGCATAAGAGTTTCAGCTTTGTGTATGAGACTATTATTTCACATTATCCAGAAAGAAAGGAAAAAATGGATTATTCTTCCTTTTTTAATCAAACTGTAGATTTAATAAGTGCACAAAACAGCTTTTTTTACTTCCTTGGCAGGAACATGATTCCAACAGTGGCCACTAATCTTGGCTCCTGTGCCACAATCACTTCGTCATCCCATGTTTTCCTCTCTCTCTCTCTCTCTCTCTCTGGAGTGTTTTTGTGGGGGGTTACATGCTACTTAGCATGGCAACCTAGTGACGCTCTGAGCCTCTTACACAAGTCCATTAGCAAGCTCATGTGTGCATACAAACGCAGGCATACAAACGCACACAGGGATTAGCTGTCGTCACAGAGAGCAGAACCCGTCACGGCTGCTGGAATGGGAACAGGGTTTCCTCCTATGAAGAGGCTTAAATTAGGAAAGGAAATAATAAGTGAAGTCAGGTGGGGGCTGAAAGGTTAAAGATACAAGAAAAGCCCTGACGACAGGGCAGCTTTACACTTGCGCACACATAAGAGCTGTGCATCATAAACAAGTATCTGAGCTGACCCCGGTTGGGTAAAATTAGAACCAGACACTCAGATGGCCACGCTCTTAAATTGTATCGCTGCTGTTGCAATCGGTGGCTTTAGTGATCTGGCCGTGTTAATAAACTCTGCAAAGAATAGCTCCTGTCTGAGCCGATGGGAGATTGATTGCAGCTTTTGTCCAGCAGCTCTTTACAGTGTTTGATATCTGCTTGTGTATGCAGCAGCAGTTCTTCTTTCTCCGCTGTCTGTCTTTGACCAAGGTGAAACACGGCTTGATGGGGTTTGCTCTCTCTCTGTGTCGGACTGTGACAGACGTGGACGGGCTCTCTTTGCTACACCGATCAGCATGGATGCAGCTCTTGGGGGTGGGGGTGAAACTGTAGCAACAGGATGGAATTTCAACCTCAAACTTGGCATCAGGTGATTAAAATAAAAATCTGTGCTGCGCTCTCCACATCGCCATCTCTGGTGATTTACAGCGTTAAATATGCTACAGTCATCCTGTCTCTGACTGAGAAGCTGCTCGAGAAAAACCTCACGTCGTCTTCTTCTCCCAGAAAAAAAGTGACTCTTTTCTACTCGCTCCATTTGTTCCCTCACACTTAAATAGCCTTCATCGTTCTCTTCTAACACTTCCTGATTGTTCTCATGGGAATATTTAAAGCCATTACGATGGGACTCTTTAACCTCTCAGCACTGGTTCCTTTGTAATGTTGCCGATCTCGGTGTTAAATCTTTTTAATGTTGCACTAAGTCTATGCTCACGTACAAAAAAGATCTATAAACGAAGCTGAGGTGAAACACTTTAGTGTTTGTGCTCTAACAGAGCATTAAAATCTTTATATTGTGTCATGTGACTCTAAGTTGGGTATTAGGGGGGTATTAGCTGGTGTTTACTACATTCAGGAAATTGCATAAACAACAGAAACGGAAGGTAAATAGTTCAGCATGTAGCCATAACACAGTGATTTAGGGTTTATACACTTATGCAAACGTTTTGCAATATTAAAGGTTAGCAGCATGGTGAGAATTAAGCCACAATGACAGCAAAATATTCTTTTCCACAGTTTCTCAAAGAGCAAACGACAGATGATTAATAATGAAAATATCCCTGCTGTAATTTTTAGATATTGCAAGCCAGTACAAACAAGGCAAAGTAAGAAAATGCATCAGAGCGACTGCATGCTCTAGGCTTCCTGTGGCAATTAATTTGAGGTGTTTTAATTCTAAATCTGGCTTTTCCTGAAAATACAGGAGCAAGACATATTCATGAGGTCCTGCATCTCATAGGAATAAAAACAAAAAAATGTAATTAGGCCTCAGTCAAAATGAGCCACTCCTGATAGATCAGCTTATTTCAAAGTATGGCAAAATCAGGCGTTGCACATCTGCAAGCTGCTTTGCAACACACATTTGCTTCTGACTTCATCGCTTTCATATCTGTTGCCCGCTCTGTGCTGATGTCTGGTTGCTCCCCCTGCCTCTGGCTTTTCATGCGTGCACATGAAAGGTCCCAGAAGATAGAAAGTACGTGGAGGGGATTCATTAATTCAATCTCTGGATTCATTATGGCAGCATCCTGCCTTATCTGCCCTGCCCTGCTTGACTCATCTTAAAAAATAGAACTGGTACTTCTGGGAGTTCTGGGTTACACCATTGCATGACTGCAGAAATCACAAAAATTGTTTTGGGTGGATTCAATCATCTCCAGTTGCCTCTGGTGGCCACATGTAGCCAGAATGTAGAGCAGCCAAGCATGCTCAGTGTTTCCCCAGATGTTGGTCAGGAGAGGTATATCTACAGTATATATACTATCTATGTACCTACACAGTCAGAAATAGGGGTACGGAAGGGGTACATTACTGTGCCCCAAGGTACAAAAATGACATTAATACAGTCTAAGGACAAATATTGGACCTCGGGGTAACTATCTGTACCTTTTTTAGCGTCTGAAAGGTACATACATGTTCCTTAATTGTGAAAAGTACTTATTTGTACCCATTCTTTCAAAAGATAAAGTACAGGTTGGTTAAGCTCTTTTTGATTAGAGGTTTTTTTTTAATTCTTTTTGACAGTAATTTATTTGCAACTGTATTGATTTAAGCATATATTTTAGTGTTTTTATTTTATTTTTTATTATTTTCATTGCTGTTGTTGTTTTTGTATTCCCTGAACCCCCCTTATTTTTAAGCTGCTTTAAGAACAATGAATTTATTTGAAAGAAAAAAAAGTAAAAATGCATTTAAACATTTTTTTAAGAGAGTGGGTTTTTTTTAAGTATAACTATTTGGATGAATTGCAAAAAAGCACCCTTATTGAACTCGGAGTGCGAGTTGAGCCCATCCTCACAACATCAAACAAAAAGTAGAAGAAGAAACTCAATGAATAGCTGGTGGATTCTAGAGCTTTCTGTAAATGCAGCAGGTGCCATTTTGTTTTATCAACGGACGGAGATGGATTATGAACTTGCAAGTCCTGGTGTGCTCTGTTCACTTTCAACCGAGGAGCTCTTAACAAAAATACAAGAGTGGGGCTTAGATGTCACCGAAGCTGAAGCTCAGCGTTTCAGAGGTAAGTTTTATTTAAAGAAAAATGTAGCGTAATTACTAATTATTGGTTTAGCCTAGCTTAACGTATATTAGCAATTTAGCTAGTTTCGGCACTCTCTTAGCTCAAATTATGTCTTTTTACAAACGTTTTTACAAACGTTTCATGTGTAACGTTGAGGTCACAGTTCTGAAAAATGAAAAATGTGTACACATAGTATTTGTATAAGTTTGAACTTATATATGTGGTTCGGCCACAGTCTATGGGTTCAGTAACCCCTGCGCAGCGGAACGGCGCGAAATTTGATTCCCTGGTAGCTGAATGCAGTTTACTGTTAGTGTATTAATGGTTTAATAAAATCACGTTTTTACATCCATTCCAAGGTCATCAACACACATGGGCGGCTGAATATAACGTTTAAAGGAAATATCTTGACGCCGCACTTGTTTAAAATATAACAAGGGTGTCGCAGCTGGGGTTTGATAGTCGCGTTTTAAGCAATGTGGGAACTTTTTCAGCATGTAATCTGAGCTTGTAATACGGTCCTGCGGGTGTTATCGCTATAAGTAATCGGTCTGAAAGAACAGACGGCAGAAACTGTCGGAAATCTGGAGAAAGGAGTCACCTTAGTAGTGAATATTAACAAATTACAGCATTCTAGTCTTTTTTTTCTTCCAAACTTGAAAGGGCACAAAAGCATGCTCAGACTCTGCTCTCCTGTGTCCAGTAGTCCCAAACAAACATCTAAATTTAAAAATGAAAACTTTGCATATCGAGAGGATTCACTCTAAAAATTTGGTTTATTTTATTTAATTTACTGATTTTTTTAATGAATATTTCTTTGAACTGAAAGAAGTTGTACAAAAGGTTTTAATGTGTGTGATATACGGTTTTTACCCATGTAAAAATGTGGTGATAAATATCCTTACATGGAATTTAGAGTTTGTACTACCATTTATCTTGCAGACAATGAGGTTGATGGTGACACAGTTGACTGCGGTCTTACTGACACTATGGTTGCATACCTTTTCCAAGGATCCTTCAAAAAGCAGGTTAAATTCAACCAATTTGTGTCAAGGATGAAGGAATCTTCAGTGACGCTGACTCTACAGACTGTCTCTCCAGAAGACTGGCAACCATCTACTTCGTCAACTTCAATAAGGTATTTTCTTATTTATAATGAAGTTAGTATGTCTGAAGCATACATGTTGGCCGTTATGCACTTTTAGGATTTAGTTAATATGATCATTGTTTCTACCATATGTATTGTTACTGTAGTGTTTTATACTTCATGCAATAAAAACAAACACTTAACTGTTTTCACAGCAATGAAAATACTTTGAGACTGCCAGCCTCTTTTGAAATTCCAAGATTTCCCAAAAATCTGCAACTAAAACTGGACAACAAAGAACCGTGCCATAAAAATCCAAGGGACAGACACACAATAATCAGAGTTCTATATGAAGCTGTGGCACAGTATACTATGTAAGTTAATCAGGGTAATGTTAGCTTGTTGCTTTAGAAAAAGCTGAATCTGTCATATTGAAAATAAACGCTACATTACTAAGAAACAATAACTGACACTTGATAAAGTTTGTTTGTCAGCAGTTGCTCTAACACTTATGTTTCTTCTGATATTACAGGTATCCCACAAATTCTGAATATGTGCAAGCTGTGAAGACGCTGGTAATGAAGTATCCTTTCCTCAAGGATCGTGAGGGAAATGGTTATGTAAGTTAAATTTAAAATTTGCATAAGGTTCCTTCAAGATTACAAAGTAAAAGTGAAGCTTTTTTCGATCTTGTTTTGTTAGTAAGACAATCTGTAGCCTCTCAGTAGGTTTGTATGAAGTATGTTTACTGATTCTTTGTTGGGTGTATTTTGTGTAGATTGTTTTTACAGTAACTTATGTTTCTGTTCAACAAGCACACATGGCATATGTCTTTGAGACGTAAATTCAAATCAGAGCGGGCACCACTAGTCGACAGTGAGGCAGTGAGGCGTTGTAAGGAGAAGTTTGGTTCTACGAGGAGAGGGCAGCCTAATAAATGTCAACGAACAAGTCAGAGAAATGTTTGTCAGGTTGGTGTGAGGGACATCTTGAGCTATAAAATGTTCTTGCCTCTGTTATTACATCTAAAACTAAGGATTAGGGATGCAACTGTACCCCTTTTTTCAAACCGAAACAATACCAATACTTGGATTAGAGCACTTGCTAATACAAAGTACCAGTGCTAATACTTCTACCTCACAAAAAATTATTAATTGGAAGGCGCTAAAAGAGGGTGAACTAGATTAAAAAAAAACAAAAAAAACATTTTAAATATGACTCCAAAACTAAAATTTCAAGTTAACAATTAAGATTTTATGTGAAATTATTTCAGAGTTTCCATATTTTAAATATTGGTTCATGGTATCGGTTAACTTTAACCGATACGAGTTCTTTGTGATGCACAGATCGTGTCAGCTCTAATTGTATATTTAGTCTTATGTTGGGTTTCTAATCTGTTTTGACTTTCTCTTCTCACTCTTGCTTTCTTTCAAGGGACCATGCGTCCAAGGAGAGGATTTATTATCCATAGACGCCCACTTAAAGGTCTTACAGTGCCAATATCAGAAGATGCAACCAGATACCATGGTGGTTCATAACCGTATGCAGCAAACGTTTGCTTGGCGGCAAAAAGAAATTGCAGATGGTATGCCTGTGGAGGATGTGTTGAAGAAGTACCCCTTCTTAGGGATGCCTACTGGTGTAAGTCAGAAAGCTGAATTGAACTTGGAAATAGCTGTCACATTTAACATGTTTATAGTAGTAAATTTTATTTGCCCTTGACCTTGCTTTCTTCATCTGTCCCTCTTTCCTTTTTTTGTATGTTCATGTAACTTCTTACAGTATTGTTGTTAAATTCTATAAAAAAATAATTATGCAGCACCATACATAATTAATATCAACTTTAGATTATTTCATTTTCATACACTGTTATTTTGTACTGAAAATGAATTTTTTACTTGTAGCTGTGCAACGAACTCGGGTGGATCCAACCAACAATGGGTAATGTAAGCCAGCGATTTCGTGAAGGGCTCTCATGTGTTGCAGCAAAGGTGATTGACCTTACACGAGGGAAAACCCCACTCTACCACCTCTACCTTGATGCAAGAGAGGAGGCTCTCACTGATGACCTACCAGGTATTTGCTTTTGTTTTTAACTTCAAGGCTTCCATTTTATATAATTTTTATAGGTAACTGGAAATGCCAGATAAAATGCATGGGTGATCTTGTGTTGTTTTTTTTTTGTTTGTTTGTTTTTTTTTTGGCAGATCTTGACACAAGGGCTGCACTTTTATTCCTGCCATACGTCTTCAAGGAGAAACTGGATCTCTTTGTCATACTTGGAGAGGTGTGTGTATTAAAATATTTAGTCTATATAAAAGGAAAACAAATGTATCTTTTGTTAAGAGACTAAGATATTGCTTTCCTCTACCTTCTCTTTTGACTTCAAAGGTTCATCCTAAAACCCCCTATCCAACTGTTCAGCTACTTCATGAAGACTGGAAACCAGTGTTCTCCAGAAGCGCTCCAAACATTGTGAAGTTGGATGGCAGTGAAGTGTGCAGAAGCTCGTGTATTTTTTAAGGAATCATCTCTTCTTTCTGCTTGTATTTTGTCTTCAACCTTGCTTATCCAAAACATCTGAAGAACACCCTGATTTTTCTCCAAAAGTACATTGTGAAAATAGATGAGGGTGAGGACCGGCCTCTGCCAATCACAGTCACCAGACAAATAAATCTTCTGTATTGATCACCATGCCTCAGCCACATCAGTGCTCCAAATGTGGCAGAAGAACCTTTAGTTTGACAAAGCTTATTCAGCACATAGGACTTATTCATTCCCATGATGCCAATTTTGATATAACTTGTGGACTCAGTGACTGCTGTTCTTCCTTCAAAAAATATGAATCTTTCAGACGACATGTGTATAGGAAACACAGAGAACAGGTGTTGTGTCCCCATAAAGACTTAGATGAAAATGAGCAGGAGGTAGTCAGTCCACACCCAAATGAATTTGCAAATGACATAACTGAAAATATTGAAACCCCTCCATCCTGGGATGAATTTATGATAAATTTCAGAGACAATCTTTTCAAGTTCATTCTTAAGTGCAGAGAGAAAAATTCTTTACCAGTCTCTGTTCAGGAAGAAATTGTGGAAGACATAAATTTTCTGATGTGTTTTTTCAAGGAGAACTACGATGCTTTTATAGCATATCATTTAGAGAAAATGGGTCTTGACGTGTCTTTGTGTCCAGAGCTTAAAAATGTCCTGCATTCAAATGAATTTTTTGAGAAGGCTTCAACAGCTATTCGATATCCTTATTTGGTCAAAGAACATTGCAAATCAAAGCTCAACATGATAGAGCCTGTTCATTGCAAATTAAGAGACTCTGTGGGTCATACAGTTGGCTCGTATTCATATGTGCCTGTTGATAAGGTGCTAAAAAATTATCTTTCTCATGAAGACATACAAGATCACATTTTTTCAAGTGGCAATTTGGAAACTGATGAATTTCTAACAGATTACTCTGATGGAGAAATCTTCAGACATCATCAATTCTTCAAGGATAACCCAAATGCACTGCGACTCCATTTTTATGAGGATGAATTTGAAGTACTTAATCCCCTAGGATCTAAACGATCCAAACACAAACTTAGTGCATTTTATTACACTGTAGGCAATTTGGACAAAAGGTACACTTCTCAGCAGAGACACATTCATCTAGCGTTATTGGTACGCTATTCTTTCGTTAAGCGGTGTGGTTGGCATGTTATCCTTAAACCTTTGCTTGATGATTTGGAAAAACTTTCCACTGATGGCTTTACTTTTACCATTGATAAAACTGAACACACTATTCATGCTGCTCTTGCAACTTTATCTTGTGATAATTTATCAGCTCACATGATTGGTGGTTTTTCTATGTCATTTAACACTGGCAGAATTTGTCGGTATTGCATGGCTTCTTATGAAGATATGAAACAATCCTTTGAGGAAGAAAGCTTTGTTTTAAGAACATCAGAGGTTCACCAGTATCATCTTGCACGAATCCAAGAATTTCCAGATGATAAAACAATATATGGTGTAAATAGTTCATGTCCTTTTGACAGACTGAGTTATTTCAGTGTTACACAAGCTTTACCACCTGATGTAATGCATGATCTGTTGGAAGGTGTAGTTCCTCTAGTTATGAAACTAGTGATTTGTAAAGCCCACACTGAGAAGCATATTACAATTAGAGAGATCAATGAAGAATTGCAAAAAATGCCCATTGGTCAGAATGACAAAACAAACAAACCAGTACAGTTATCAGAGAGACTTCAGAGTGTTGGTATTGTTGGATCAGCATCTCAAAAGTGGTGCCTGTTCAGATTGCTGCCATTTCTGATGGCAGACCGTGTGCCACCTAATTGTAAATATTGGCATGTTTTTCTTCTATGTCGTGAAATAACAGAGATTGTAATGGCTAAAAAAGTGCGAAAAGAGAATATTTTATTGTTGAAGTTGCTTGTCCATGAGTTTCTCACAAAACTGAAAAGTGTATTTGGGGATGTAATTACACCAAAGTGTCATTATTTAATCCACTATGCAAGACTGATTGAAATGTTCGGCCCTCTACGTTTGTTATGGTGTATGAGATTTGAAAGTAAGCACCAGTATTTCAAAACGTTGTCCCGCAATTGTAGAAATTTTATGAACATTGCTACAACTTTGAGCAACAGACATCAGTTCAGACAGTGCTGGGAGTTTTCTAACAAAAGTTTACTTGGTGAATTTGAAAATGTTTTTGGAAAAAGTGTGACTACACCATTTTTGTCATTACCACTGGAACTGCAACAAGCACTGACAGTCTATTGTGGCTTTTCTGAAGTTGATAGTGCTAAGAAAGCTTTCCAGCGTGTGTCAGAAGTAATTGTGAACAGTGTCAAATACTGTGTAAGAGATGTGTTTGTCATTGATGTACTGCATTCAGAGAAGATTCCTCTGTTCTGGCAAATTAAGTACATATTTAATATTGACACAATGTGGGTCTTTTGTGGAAAAATTCTCATTCCTCTGTTATATGACAACCATTTTCATTCATACAGTGTTAGAGTTGATAGTGAATGGACGTTGCTAAAACCTGGACAGGAAATTGATGTTGCAGCTTATGACACATACTCTGTTGATAACAGTTTGTATGTAACAGTTAAGCAATGTATTTAAGAAGGTAATAAATGTGACAAGTATTTTTGACTTTGTATCTTCAATTTTTCAAATCTTGAGAGGAAAAATATAGGAAATCTGTGTGTAGATACTGAACCTTTAGAAAGACATTTTTGTACTCCTTTTAAGGGTTCTTTTTTGTACTTTATACTAAGGGTACAACTTTGCCCTTTAAAGTACAGGTTTGACGTGTAAAAGGTACAAATTACAAGGGTACAAATCAGTACCCACAGTTTGGGGTACAGAACGGTACCTTAGAGGGTACCACCCCAGTGACAAGCCATTGTACCCCTATAGGTACATTTCTGTACTTTAATTTCTGAGTGTGTATGATTTGGACACAGGACCTGGGCACTTTGCAGTGATTGGTCAGTATTCCGGAGTCAAATGTGAGGCCACTTATCCTGATCCCAAACAAATCTATAAAAGAATGACCGACAGAAAAAAGAATTAAGCTCTCACAATGATCTAGTCAAACACTAGACCTCAACCTGATTGAAATGTTTTGGTGAGACTCTAAGAGAGTTGTACATAAACAAACCTGCAAACTTCAGTGAACTGAACTAATGTTGTAGAGAAGGACGGGTCAAAATATCTCCACAGTGATATGAGAAACTGATAAACTCATACAGAAAACAGTTACTTCAACGTATTCTTGCTAACAATAGTTCTATAAACTACTCAGTCTGCACACCTCTTTCAATATCTATATATCTACCACTAGTAACCTGAGTTATCCTCAGTTAGCTGAAGGTTTTTTCTTTGTTTTTTTCCAGTAAAATTCCATTGATTTCCATCACTGTTGTCTCCTTGCAGGGCTGACCTTGACCTGTGGTAAAGGAATAGGTCCTAGAAGTCTATGTATCTTTGCTGATGTGGCAGATTATCTAAATTTCATCAATATATGAAAATCAGGATCACAACAAGTAATATGAGAGGTGCTAGAATTACTTTGAAAACTTTTAAAGAATCCTCCAATTTCGAGCTGATTGCTAGAAGTTATCAGTTAAGCACTGCTGGCATTGAACATGAGAGTTTACAGATCAATAGAGTCGATGGTGTGAGTAAAAACACAAGCACTCAGGTTGACATTGAAGGAGAGCCTGGATACTGTTTTGCCCTGTTCTCTCTAACCTGCTATACAAACAGCATGGTGTCGGGGGGCGGCCGGGATGCTGCAGCACTCTGTCGAGTCCTGGAGGAAAGCACAAGTCCATCTCATCTCTTAATTACTGTTGTCCCTGAGAACCAGCCGGCTAATAACTGCCCCACTGCTGCAGCAGGCGGAGGACTCCACTGAGCACGAGCAGATGGAGGAAGAGAGAGAAAGTCTCTGCTTCACAGCGAGCCAGAAGAGAGAGGGCTCAACTAGGCCTTTCTTGACCATCTGGACTAGCATGCAAAACACAGTTCATGCGCACAAGCAGGCACGCACTTTATTTTTGTAATAACACAGGCCATGCTACACCCTGTTCCCAGTCACAGCTGATTTGTAAGAACATTTGTCATCATCATCACCTCTGAACACCTCCATTAGAGACGCCCTTGTCAGAGAGCCAGCGGCAGCAGTACCAGGTACAGAAAGTACTTAACAAAACAATACAGACTTAACAAAACAAGCCCTGCTATTGCTGGTCCGTGCTATACGTGGATAGCCAGATACAGTAGCAGCCACACTGTAAATAGCAGTGCATTACTGTAAATACACACAGCTTTAACCTGGTCAGCGTGCAGAACTCCTTTTGCTGCTTCCTTTTCTAGGAACATATGTGCTGATAAGGATCAGTGGCAGATATGGGGCAGTATTAGCACGGACACTGATGCGGCTAATCTCCCTAACTTTCTAAGATGTTCTTCTCGTCAGCGTGGACAAGAGCGCGCACACTGGCACGGAAGCCGACCTCAATCCTCCCCTTTCTCTAGGCCGGTGGATCCAAGGGCACAGGTTTTATTTCAGTGCACTCTTGATGACGCTCTGGCCAGCACACCACTGCCACCACAGTGCGGGTGTGCAGTAGTCTTTTTCTCCTGTGTGACTGGGAAGACTGAGACAGAAGAAACACATTTATATATGAGGAGACTCTGCAGTGGAGTATGGAAGCCCGTTTCCGCCACTAAATAAAAACAAAAAAGCTAGTATCCATAACTCGAAATTTCGAGTTATTTTCTCAAAATTTCGACTTATTAACTCGAAATTTCGAGAAAAGTAACTAGAAATTTCGAGTTAGCTCTGCCAATCAAAAATATACGTGAATGAGGTCGCTTTCTTGTTACCCGGAAGCATATGGCGCAGAGGAACGCGCACTCAAAATCGGATCCCAACAAATTGGCGCTTTAGCGAGTACGTTTGCTGATAGTAACACCATGTGATTCAGCTAATAACACAGGGATTTCATCATTTGTGAAGCCAGGCTGAAAACACTCAGCAATCTGTGCATTCACGACTGGATGTAATACCGGTAGCTTAGCTGTAGCATTTGTAGCTGAGGGCTTCAGCTTCCGGGTAACGAGGAAATGACGTCATTCACGTAGATTACTGATTGGCAGCGCTAACTCGAAATTTCGAGTTACTTTTCTCAAAATTTTGAGTTACTAAATCGAAATTTCGAGTTAATATGTCGAAATTTCGAGAAAATAACTCGAAATTTTGAGTTATGGATCCTTTTTTTTTTTTTTTAGTGGCAGAAACGGGCTTCCATAGTGGAGAGAAATACTGTCCAGGCTGCAAGACTTTCTGGAGGCTTTCATCTCATCTCAAAGCACACACCATCCAGAATATTAACACTGTGGATTTCATCCAAACCCTAAAAAGAAAAATCTGTCAGATCACCGCAGGGGGATAAATGTAAAACCAGGAACATTTCAGGATACATTAATTAGAGATAATTAACACCTTCCTTAAAATTGAAGGGGATGATAAAGATGCTCACCCCTCAACGCTTCAGTGTGAGGGGATAAACACAAGGGGAACCTACAAAGTATTAGACAGATGGTTTTAATCATGCAGCTCATTGGTGTATGCCGCAGTTGCCTTGTCATCTTGAGGTGAAAGAGGTTGAATACGTTTTCAAAGTAATCTATGTTCTTCTGTGCTTTTGTGAGAAGTTCAAATGTATTCTGATACTACAGGAAGGTAGGGAAATCGAACGACTAACTGCAATATCCAGATGACAAAACTCAAAAACTAAAAGCCTCAAAAACATCTTTTCTTCCTCCTGCCAAGTTTTTCCTTGACAAGAAAAGAAAGTCAGTGTTGCTGCCTTGCCAGCTCAGGTTCATCTCTGCTTGTTATGCGCAACCTTGATCAAACTATGAAAATAATTTATAAGATTGGCAATTCGAAGAGGCGAGAGCGCAGGCTTTTATTTTCTCCTTCCCTGCCAATCACGGCTTCTGAAGGAATTCGGCTGGTGTCGACTTGGGTCATCTGTCAACCTGCTGAGATTCCTGAAGCCCGTTCACCGCAGGTAAAGTCACCGTGGAAACGCCAAACACTCATTTACACGGATGGGGTAATGTTTTTACTTGGGGTTTCTTTTTTTTTTCTTCTCCATCAACAGATGCTGACCGTTAAAGAATAGCATGCTGCCTGCACTGTAAGAAGACTAGTATCTCTCGGGTATAGTGAACTGAACAGGTGCTGCAGACGGTGACAGGAACTCGATTTCTGCTCACCTCTCTCTCTCTTACACACACACACACACACACACACACACACACAGAGAGAAAACAGTGGCCCGCACAAACAACAGCAGCCCAGAGGTAATGCAGGTAAGTCCCATTATCCTTTGCACGCTCGCACTCGCTGCCTCTCCTCCTGTATCCCCGGCTCCACACTGTCCTTCAGTGTTTCCATCTCACTCATGAATGTTTGATGGTGCTGCCAGCTGCTGTCTAGTCTGAGGGCGGCACGTGCTCTCGCTCACAAACACAGGCTCTGTATTGTTTATGGCCTCAGTGGCTCCTGGAAAACAACGGCCGCATGCATGTGTAAAATAGGCACTTTTATGATAACCGTGGAATCACACGAGAGCGCTTTTTTAAATACACAGGAAAGTCATTGTTTTGTGTCCAAACGCGGGTAATGGCATGAGGCTCATTCATTGGTGAAATCTTATACAAATGAAGTGTGGGCAACTTTCCCTCCCACACAAATCACTCATTTGTCTCCTTCTTTCTCCATCCTCTTGTTTTTTCTGATTTTCAGAGTGCAGCATCCTCGGTCATATTCCTGAGCGCCTGTTTGCCAGGAAAGATCAGTTGAGGAGGTGGTGGTGGTGGCAGGTGGAAGGGTAGGGCTGTTGGCACACACTAAAACATTTGCACTGTGCATCAGGATGCTCGATAGCACAAAAGGACCAAAAGATTTCTCTCATTCGCCCCACCTTGCGCGAAACACTCAGCGAGAGCTTCCACCTTTTCTGACACCCCGAGGATTCTCTGAAAGAGCCATATGTCTCCTCTGCGTTGTCACAGCAACAATATCGTGCATTTCTCCCTTATCATGCAAATGAAGTGGAGATCCATTTGTTTAGAATGGATTATAATCCACTCTTATTATTACTTTTAAATCCCTATCAGATTTGCCAGTAAAGCATTTAGATATTTCATCTTCTGGTTATGAGCAGCAGCTAGTTTTCTAGCTGTTTTATATTTATGTTGACACATGTGTAGTCAGACAATGAAACAACCTATATAACCAGGCTTTGCTGTATGTATTTTACACTTTTAAAATAATAATTAAGCTGCTTTAGCCGGCTCGCTATTCAAATTGAAAGCCACTTTGCAACCCACATAAACCCCAGCCGTTCCTTTCATCCTGTGTCCGACAGTGTCGTATCTGGTGTCACTGTTGGCCGGTCTGTGCCTCTTGCTTTCCATGTCTGTGTGTGGAAGGGCCGGCAGGTCCCAGAACACAGCCATACTACCGCATATAGATTAATGCAGGTGTAAATAATCTTCTCTTGACTATAGTTGTCCTAACTGAAATCTAATGAGCAGAAAACTGTTTCTAGTAGTCTGCAAACTTACCATTTTAAATTGTTTTCTATTTTTCTTCCAAATCTTGTTCAGAGCTTTGCTGATTAACCTCGATTCTTTTCTGACACCAAAGCAAACTGAAAGTTTTTAGTAGCGAGTATTTCTGAGTCGTAGGGTGTGCATTTGCTGGCTTTTGGTACATACAGTGCACCCTGATATTATTCAAGCACTTCACTTATTCCACAGTTTGTCATGTTACAACCTTATTCTAAAGTTGATCAAATTAATTTTTCACGTCAGAATTCTGCAGCACTCCTCCAATCAGGCTTCTATGCTAGAGTGGCCACACAGAAGTCCCTCCTCAGTGGCTCACCTGTAAAGAATTTCGTTTCTCATGATCTGAGAGTCTTTCGGGTGTTTTCTGGCCAAAATTTAACTCTTTGGTTTGAATACCAAGCGGCATGTCTGGAGGAAACCAGGCAACGCTCATTATCTGGCTGATACTGTTCGTACTGTAAAGCACGGTGGTGGCGGCATCATGCTGTGGGATGTTTCTCAGCAGCAGGAACTGGGAGACTAGTCAGGGACGAGCAATGTACAATTGATGAATGCAGCAATGTACAGAGTCTTGACGATAACCTGCTCCAGAGCACTCTTAAAAAAACACAGCAAAGACAACAAAGAAATCGCTTTCAGACCACACTGTGAATGTCTTTGAGTGACCCAGCCAGAACACAGACTGTGACCATCCAACCTGATAGAGCTTGAGAAGTTCTGCAAAAAACAATGGAAGAAGCCTAAAAATAGGTGTGCCAAGCTTATAGCATTATCTTTAAAGACTTGATGCTGTAATTGCTGCTGAAGGTGCTTCAACAAAAGTAATGCGCAAAAAATTCAGCATGATGAAATGTGGAACAAATGATCTTGCTGTGATGGATGAATATATAATTGTTTTATCTGCATGTATCTGACAACTTGAACCAGCCAAGAAGAAGGCCAAGGACAAAACGCTGTAAAATTCCTCCCTACAGACAGTCTTATTGTTCACATTTAGAAATGTTTCTGTCTGCTGTAAAAGTAGTTGTTATCCACCCCTACAGCTGCTTTCACTATTCAGAAATAATTATATATAGCTCTCTAAATCAAAGAGGAACCAGTCCTATCGTTATCCCTATGCTAAACATTTTTGGATGTGAAAAGCCTAAAGAAATAAAATTTGAGGAAGAACTTTTTCACCTTTTGTATTAAGTATTTAAAGTGTTTTGGACACTGACACTGGCTCCTTGACATTTTTCAGGGGAGGAAACTGCTTTTCTCATTTACTAAAGCAAAACACATATAGTTGCCAATCTGGGGAGCTGAAAGGAAAAATAACAGTGACTGTTTTGGCCCCCTACTGCCAGTGAAACAGGCAATAACTCATTAGTGTTATTTTAAATCTTTGCATTGCTTGAAAGCGGTATGTTGGGGGTATAAATAGCTATGCAGTACCCTAAATAAAACTCTGCTCTCTAGTCCAATGAAATCTCTTTTCTCTTAACCCAGTCTCTCATGTCTAGTGTTCGTCTCCTCAACAAACCTCCACTCAGCCAACTGTCCAGACAACAGGAAGACAGAACTGGGTCATGGCAAACCTGAGGCTTGAAGCTCTGGTTATGTTACCTCCAGAGTCGGGACCTCAAGGCCTTGAACGGGATCCAAACGTCAAAGTCTGGCTCCATCAGCTGAGCTGGTCAGCAGAGCTGCTTCCTTAGAGCAGTTAACAGAAATTATGATTTTTGGACCAACTCTCTGGTCAATAACAAACTTTTCCAACTCTAGACAAGTGATTGCGTAGTGGCTCGTTCTGCTGATGTGAGCTCAGTGTGTTTTATTTGGGTCACGGTTGTGCAAACCTTTGGTCTGGGCTGCAGGTGTTCTAATGGTGATAGATTCACAGAGACGAAATTTACTTAATTTTTTCCAAAAGCAAGTGTTAGAGGTTCTTTGTTAAAACCTAGTACGTGCAGTACAGTTATCAAACTACTTTGAAATCTGACACTGTGTAAGATCACTTTACAGGATTCTTGAGCACAAGAATACACAAATGGTTTTCAGCTGCCTATAGATCTTTGTGAAGATACCAGAATAGATCAAATGCAAAGTTTGGTCACCTAAGGACCTTCGCAATAAAACGCTAATATATTATCAATACGTGATAAGACATTGCAAGGTTTTATGATAAATATGCAAGAGTGTAGCCATCTTTTACCCTTCTAGCAGACCCACAGCAACATTCGCAGTTATGAGCAGCTATGTTTTCCATCAAGAAAACCAAAATATGTCTGATATCTGCTCTTTTTTAATTTGTTTTGGTCTCATTTATAACTTATGAGAAAAATATCAGCTATTTAATGTCGACATTTACTGACTGCCTTTACCTGTATCCCATTTGTTCCTCAGTGAGTAGTGTACAGTGTGTTTACCACACATAGGTAGCATGACCAGGTGACCAGTGGAGTTGTCAGCTAATGCTAGCAAGCTGCATATGCAAACTCAGTGCAAGCAAACACAGACTTACATATAATAAAACCAGCTACAAGTTACAGTTCATATGAAAAACACTTTCAAGAGGTCCAGTTTAGTGTCTAGTACGAGAAGAAGAGAAGCTCAGCAGACAAGAATTGGCAACACTGACCTGTGTTAGCACACCAGTACAGCTAGCAGTACTAGCTAGTGTTAGCAGCTACACCCCATTACATGAATAGCATCCAAATAATGAGCTATGGAAAACACTTTGTTCAGTTCTTATTAAACAGGAATTATGAGAGCTCTCTAGTTTTAAAAATTTAGCTTAAAATTTAGCTTGTTTTTTGATAAAGCTTATGGTAGGGCTGGATCAGGTGACCCTGAACCTTCTGCAAAAGGCCTAGGTTGCTGAGGCCTTCTCATTACCCACCGAGTATTTCATCTTCACTCATCTTTTTTTTCCCAACCCTATATGTTTATACACCACTCTGCGTTTAATCATTAGTTATTATTTATCTCTGGAGTTTTTCCTTCCACTGTCGCCAAGTGCTTGCTCATAGTTGGTTATCTGATTGTTGGGGTTTTCTCTATTATTGAAAGGTCTTTACTGCACAATATAAATTGAAATTGAGTGCAAAGGTGGGTTGTTGGGTTTTTTTTGTTTGTTTGTTTGTGTGTGTGTTTTGAGTAGGCTATAAATTAATTATTTTTACAGTTGAAGGTGAGCATTTTTACATTGGAGTATATGGAAATACACTCACTTCTGAAGCATGGCTCAAGTGGCCATTAGAGAAACTGCTTCTTTTTTTTTCCTTTTTCCAGCCCACAGCTTGCCCTTGACTTATTACAGACAAATAAATAATTACATGGTTTGTCGCCAAGAATGGAGTTTTAGCTATTCGACATGAAGAGAAGACTGAAGGATCAAATCATCCCTGTTTTAGGTTTTAGTGTTGTTAAGATTGACAACTAAGGCTGAACATCCCAGCAGTGCATGCTGGGATGTGTTTGATTCCCATAAACAAACATCAGCAATCATGTCACTGAGTGATGTTGAGTATGCTACAGCATATAATAAACTATATCTTCTTCAAATGCTGTGGGGAAATTGTATTTCACAATATGTAAGCTTATAGACAGGAGCCCAAATGTTCCTTAAAATTAGGTGATTGCCCATAATATTGCTCAATCAGTTAACTGATGCATCGCTGTGACTAAGCGGGCAAACATATAACTGAACAGTGTGAAATTGTGGTCTATTATTGCACTCCACATGCATAATCTTGTGTCATCAAAACTCCACTCTCCATGGTTATTTGCAGTATTTTAAGAGAGAGGTTTGCAGTCAAATCAGAGGTTGCTCACATCGATTAACCCAACAATCTAGATATGTGCTTATGCCCAGCTCCCCGTGGCCATCCTTAAAACAGTGTTTAAAAATTGTTGACTTTAAATTGGAGCTTCTACACTGTAATACCATTTTCCTTGTTGCACAGCAAACATTCACAAAAGTTAAGACACTGTATACTTGACATTTACAAGGCCAGAAAGTGGACAAACCAAAGGTTATTGTATATAGTACAATCTTTTTGAATAACTCTCTCTGCAGACATTTTCCCCCAACAAGGTTGCATGTTGTTTTCTAAATAAAGTGCTATGCATTTGACCTTGAGGCAAGGTCAAATGGACTGAAAATGACAACAGGAGAAAGTGTTAGTGTTACAGGAATCCTGATCTCACATAGCACAGATGGATCATTTGAAGATTGGTGACTTTCTTCCCCTAGAAAATTATCCATTAATATCTGTCAGGCATGCAAAACAATTTACAGATCCAACAACTATGTGATCAAATTTCCAACAAACAACCCAACAACCCAACTAAGGGCACAGGAAGGAGGACGGAGGGTAAATAGCTCAGAAAAGACGGCCAGGTACACACACACAGAGTATGTGACTAGGAGTCGTGTGTCCTTACGCTCTGCAGGCCAGAGGTAAGGACAGACTGTTTTCTTCTCTTTTACCCCAACTTCCAAAACAGCAGTGCTCCCTGCAGGCCTCAGTCGTACTTCACTGTGAAGGCAGAGACCATGAAACCCACGCACCGTTCTCAGAGAGGCCTTGAAGGCATCGAATACCAACCAAAGTAGGAAGTAACCATAACTACTTCAAAGCCAAGCGTTATGGACCCTGCGCTGCCTCCGCTGAGTGTATCTGTGACAGCACACAGTGCCATAGGATGGGTCAGAGAGCAGTTCACCATGGCGACCGCCTCCAGGGTTCAAAAGAGCGGATACATTAGTGACTCTGCGTCTGCTGAGTCAGCCTGAGGACTAGCAGCGCTCGGTACATCTATACCCGCAGCTTTCTTGCATGTGATATGACACTACTGTATGTAAAAAAACAAAAAAGAGGAGGGGGGGTGACAGAAGGATGATTGTATTTGCCCTTTGTGTGAGTGTTATGTAACTTATACGCAAAAATTCTCCTCTGAGGATTAGACTGAATAGAATGATATTCACGGTTTAATGTGGCTGAAAATTAAATCGACGAGAGTGGGAGAGACTCATTTTTGCTAATCAAAGGGACTTGAGAAGATGTAATATTGTGTGCTCCATGTCGATGTGGCGTATCATTAGATTACATTTGGTCACGCTGTGAGTGACGAATCACTGGGAGCACCACAATGGCACGCTGTGCAGCTGACAGGTCGAGTGCAGCTCTCAAGTGTTTGAGTGCGTGAACCACTGTGTGGATGAAAGTTAGAGCACAGCAAGGACGGTGTGTGTGTGCACAGACGAGCTGTGTTTGACTCCACTGAGCCCAAAGGGTTTCGGAGGGTGGAGTGACTCATATCTCACCCTTGGGCTCTGACTCTCAAAATGCATTTATTCCGCTTTTCCCTTCTAACCTTTTTTTTCTCCAGTGTTCGTTTTTATATCTCATCAGCAGACTTCACTGCGATCTGAACTCGGGAGCGATTTAAAATCATCTTTCCACATCATGTTGAGTGAAAGAAGAGGGAGGGGGAGTGGGGATGACGAAAAGCGAGAGAGACAGGCAGACAGACGAGCAACGGCGAGGGCAGAGAATGGAGCAATTGCTAAAGGCTCATTCATCCTGACAGTGTTCATGGCACCAGTCAGAGCGTCCCAAAAGACAGAAGGAGGATGAACCAGACCTCTGACACACAGACAGCCTGTCCTCGCTGACCGGCTTCACCTCATCTGAACAGGTGGTCGCATTGGGAGACTTATCCGGGTTCTGAGGAGAGGGTTGATACGACAGCCACATAGTTTTACAATTTGCATTCGAGCAGCCTGTGCATTTTCATAACCTTTTCATGTCATTTGCCTACATTTTGTTTTTCTGATGACTTTCCGTCTGAATTCAATGTAAGCTCTATTTGAACACTTCATTTTCATCTCAACCTTGTCCACGTGTTCAGGAGCTACTTGTGATTTTTTTAGTCAGTTTGAGTGGCTACATATGACACAAAATGTCAGTGTCTCTCTATGAAGACTTTCCATTAGCACGTTTCCATGTAGTACACTATGAGCACTATGTACTTATGTAGTAAGTACATCTCATTGTCATTAGTCTTGCCATTAAATATAATAGCCACTGCTATTTTGTGAACTTTTTCCAATTGTCTTGCCTCTGAACAAAATTTAAGACATGATAGAAATCCTTCTACAGGGAAGAGAAAATTCAATTCAATTCATTTTTATTTCTACAGCGCCAAACCACAACAACAGTCGCCTCAAGGCGCTTTATATTGTAAGGTAGACCCTACAATAATACATACAGGAAGAAACCTCTGGCAGAACCAGGCTCAGGGAGGGGCGGGGCCATCTACCGTGACCGGTTGAGGTGAGAGAAGGAAGATAGGATAAAGACATGCTGACATTAGTATACAAACATAAAACGATGCTGCAGCACGCGTACAGTAACGTGTGTTACATTACAGCTGCTGCTGTTAGCTAGCTAGCATTGGCAGAGATGTAGTTCTTTTTATTTTAACTGAACACAAAAATAATAACTAATACATTAATATCAAATAATAATACCGTCAGCCGAGACAGGACTCACATATTCTTATATCATGCCTGATCCTTCTGACTTCACTGCGGCACAAGTCACTTTAACACCCAACTTACACAATGTGCATTCACAAATTTCGAACTGTAAATTTCCAGATTGTTTTATTTTATTTAACTTACTTAATGTATATAATTCACTCACTTATTGCACATAATGTCCTCTTTGTATATATTTACTTACTTACTGTATATAATGTTTTCTCTCTCTTTTTTGCACAGCCGAGGAACGTATTAGATCACATTTCACTGTGTGTTATACTTGTATAACTATTCACGTGACAAATAAAAGATCTTGAATCTTGAAAAATAAATATGACTGAATATTACACAAGCACGTGAACAAAAAAACACAAGGCTGACAAAGCCGGCCTGACACGAGGTACAGAAAATATCTACTGCACAGTCTATAGTCTGAGCCCAGCATCACAGATTTGGGTTCTTTGATCAAACCAACTCTAGGTTTCCTTCACTTCACGTGGTTGATGGTACCTTGTCAAAAATTAGCAATCATCACTTAGCCTTGATTTGTAGAGGGGTTCCTAATCAAACTATACAACTTTTTTTCTCTGTTAAAAGAAATCAAATGATCAATCGCTTATCAAACTGGCAATTAATCAATGTCAGTCAACTCATGCCTTAACTAATTGGTTTCAAGGGGAAGTAATGAAGCTGAGTTGTTTATTTGAGGTCAACAACTCCTTGAATATACTCAATACGCAAGTAGGTGAATCGAGCCTTGATCTACTATATGTTCTATTAATTGTACAGGTGAGGTGTTAAGAAATCTCCATAATTATCATTAAAAAACTGAGATTACAAGGCTTTGGGGGATACTTGCCTCATTTTTTTTAAATAAAAAATATGACAGCTGGTATTAATCCTGATTTAATTGTCTTCCTTTCATGGGATTACTGATATCCTGTTTCAAATCAAAATTTCACTTCTCCTTTTTCCCATCTTTCTTGTCATGTTATGAGAGCAGAGCACTCACCAGTGCCGCACTTTTTTCAACCTTTGCATCTAAAGCCTTATTATTTTTAAAAGCTACTTAAGTGTTACATTTATGCATTTATCAGTCACATCAAATGTTTACATCTGCAATAGTCATACTCATGCATTTAGGCAAAAAGTGAACTTTCCATGTATCATTTACCTATCTACCTATCTTGTTAATAGATGAGATTGATAAATCTCAACACTACCTGCTAGATGTTGTCATATAAGGACCATGAAGGAAGGTGTACGTGGACAATAGCTTATACAGATGGTGCAATCTGAAAGAGATACAAGAGTGCAAGATGGAGGCAAGGGAGATGTAATGTATCTGGGCAGCATCAGATGGTAGCATGTAGGATGAAAACCAAGACGAGGAAGTGAGTGAAGGCAGAGCCAAGGATTAAATGGTGGAAGTCGTAGAGGGAAGAGTTTTGCACAGAGTTCAGGAAGGAGTTGAGACAGGCTCTGGGGAATAGGGAAGTGTTACCAGATGACTGGGAAAGTACAGCTGCAGTGCTGAGAGAAACTGCCAAGAAGGTGTTTAGTGTATCTTCTGGAAGGATGAAAGACGACAAGGACACTTGAATGAATGAGAATGATTGTGGAAGTACAGGAAAGGACTCAAATAAAGAGGTTAGCAAAGAAAAAGTGGGATAGCCAGAAAGAAAGTAGACACAAGTACCGAGAGCCCAGGCATATAACTAAGAAAGAGGTGGGAAAGCCAAAGGAAATTACTTACAGTGAGTTATATATGAGGCAGGTCACTAAGAAAGCAGAAAGGGACGAATCAATTGGCTAACCAGAGAGATCGAGCTTGAAAGGATGTGCAGCAGGTTAGGGTGAAAATAGATAGAGATGGAAATGTACTAGCAAGTGAAGGGAGTGTGCCGAGGAACAGGTGAAGCTATGAAGAGTGGAATGGTGGTTGGTCCTGATGACATACCTGTGGAGGTATGGAGCTGTATAGGACAGAGAGCAGTGGACCTTTTAACAAAATTCTTTAACGTGATCTTACATGATCTGGTCATGCCTGCCTGAGAAGAAGTGTACTGGTATCAGGTTTTCAAGAACAAGGCTGATGTGCAGAGCTGTGGTATCTACAGAGAGATAAAGCTAATGAACTATAGCATGAAGATATGGGAAAGAGTTGTTGAAGCTAAGCTAGGACAGAGGAGGACGCTCAGTATAGGGTGAGCTCGAGGCATCCACTGTTGACCTTTTTAATGCTCTTCTTCTTGTCTATAATCAAAGCAGTCATTTTCAAATCTCTCTTGCATTCATTCTCACTAAAAATCTTTCTTTTCACTAAATACACAGCATACATGTACAACAAATAAACTCTAAATAAAGCCTATGCTAGCCAACTACTTATGAGGCATAATTTGCTGCTCAGTCCTCCATAAATAGTTAAAATAGTTTCAGTGTTTTATAAATCAGTTGCATGTGATTCATAAAAGTTTGTCATGAATTTGACTTCTTTCATTCACCAAGAAGACTCTTCTGCTGGACATTTCAAGTATTTATTTTGTGGAAAAGAACTGCACGGCACAAGGACCGAATTGACAACTTATTAGCATTTATAACTCAAAGACTTAATGCTCAACAGCTGTTAGGCCTGAATACAATACAAAGAATGCAACAGAAATATGCCTTTATGGGTTATTCATTCATTTATTTTAATTAAATTCCACATTTTATCAATCCTACCGTGTTTTCCTGTTTTTCATAATTTTAGATCCCATTTTTGGGCTGTTGAAGGAATATACTGACACTTTTTTGCCAGAAGTTTTCAATAGAAGATTTCTTTCACTCTATTTGTGCATTGCAAAGCTAGTGAGTTGCCACCTGTGCAACGAGTCCAAACGTGAAATTTCCTCGCTACTAAATATTCTACCGTCAACTGTAGGTGGTATTATAACTACAAACTTCGTGTACCCTTCAGATTATTATTGCCTTTCTGATGGGCAAGTCTGGGTTTGGTGGTTGTCAAGAGTACGGTACTTGTCTGACTGACTACGTTGTGCCAAGTTTGGTGGAGGGGAGATTACGGTGTGGGGGGCTTTTAGAAGTTGGGCTCGGCCCCTTAGTTTCAGTGAAAGGAACTCTTAATGCTTCAGCATACCAACACGGTGGAGCCTGCGAGCCAGGACTTCTTGTCCAACATCAGTGTCTGACTTCACAAATGTGCTTCTGGAAGAATGATAAAAAATTCCCATAAACACTCCCAAACATTGTGGAAAGCCTTCCCAGAAAAGTCTACATCATATTAAGCCCTATGGATTAAGAATGGGATGTCGCTCAAGTTCGCATGCATGTGAAGGCAGACAATGTAGTGTATATGACAGCCAAAGTTCAAAGTCTGAGCAAAATAAATGCTGCAAGTTAGCATATCTGGAGGAGAGATTTGATAAGTGAAACACTAAGTGCATGAGAGGTTCTCTCTCTTTGTCTTTGCCTCGGGCTCGTGGATGGTAAAAGAGAAACGAGAGTACATGAGTGTCTGTGGATTTGCATGAACTGAATGTGTGTGCAGACCTTGTGAAGCGTGTTTTCAAATTTATTTATGTAGTTCTAAAAACCAATGGAGGCACAACAAAAGACATGTGAGGCTTGGGTTTAATTATTCCTGATATCTTCATCCACACTGTCATCTCACTTATAAGGAGCCTAATGTCACTCACACAAAGGGAAAAAGCCCCATGCGATCATCATGGGAAGGGAGACCTGTCATCATATAAGGAAAAACACAAAGAAAGACGTGAACTAACAAAGTGGAGCGTGAAAAGAGCGATAAGAAATGTGGAGAGGATGGAAATAGATGGTGGGGCACTCCAGCTGTGTGTTTATCCTGCACCCGGGAAGGCTGTGTCAAGCCAACTGAGATGACATAGCACATGAGGGCCATGACATGCAGCACAGGCGACAGACTGTGTTAAAAGCACACACTAGCAAGGTGGGTACTTGTGTGTGTTTGTGAGTCACTCACGATTCATGCTGAATAGATGCACAACAGCAAATCTGTCTCGAGGAGAGGGGAATTTTTGGAAAGCAGCAATTTCTACTTTGCACATTTGCCTTCTTGTGGCAAAACAGTGGCATTCAGCAAACTCAGCGCCCACCTCATTACACCCCTCTGACCTTCTTTGAAATATTGCCTGTGAGACCACAAGCACACACAAAGACGCGGTTTAAAACCTCATTTTACGGCATTTTCTTGGCTGGATTTCACCTCAGAGCAATTCTGTGTTACTGTAAACAGACATGTGCGGCGGTATCAGTAGGTCAGTTGACCTGGAGCATCCAGGGCAGCAGTTACCACAAGAGGATCCAGAGGTCATGGTAGTGATGAGACCTGGATAACCCACCATCTGGCTATTTTACATAACTGTGGAATAGACTCTAAAATGGTACAGTTTGGTTATGCAAAATGTCAGAAGAGAATTTCTCTCCCGTTTGCAGGCTGATATTAATGTTTTTGACCTTTTCAGGAAACGCATGATTGAAGGGAATATTAAAATTATTAATTTTATCATGTGGGCAGCTTGGTCTTAAAGGTTGCATTCTGGAGACTACAGTGAAACTATACAACTTACATGGCTTAAAAAAAGGAAGAAAAGAAGATTTTTTCCTAAGTGAAACAGAAAGATTAACTATAAAATAGATTTGTTAATATCAGTACACTCACAGGTTACAGCTTTCATTAGTTATTGTAAGCAAGTGTTAGATATTGCTGTGTAACTGGCATTATTGATCCAGTTCACTGAACAATATAAAGTTTCCATGAAGGGGCAAGCTTTAGAGCAGAGGTTTCAAAACCTACAGAGCTCCACAGGCCACTATGTAGTTGGCTCTGGAAATATTAAATATGTACATGCGAGTACAGAGAATGGTTTTAGTCTGTTTAGCTGAATTACACGCTCACTGAAACTAAACATTGTTTAGGTTTGCTAGCCAAAGTTAGCATAAAATGTTAGCAGTGAATCCTTACAGACACATTAGACATTACTAGCATTAGCTGGTAACGTCCATGCTGAACCCATACACAGTATGGGAGAGATGCAGCTAATGAGTCTGTTTAGCTAAATTCCATGCTCACTAAAACTGCACAAGTTGTAATTTTTTTATTTAGCTTACTCATTTATATTGCATTAAGACCTAAAGGTATCCATTGTTTAGGTTTGCTAGCCAACGTTAGCATCAAATGTTAGCAGTGAATGCTTATAGACACAGTAGACATTGCTAGCATTAGCTGGTAACGTCCATGCTGAACCCATACACAGTATAAAAAATGGATGTGGCTTATGAGTCTGAAAAGCGAAGCCAGCAGAGAAGCGCCCTAAACCTGTATTATTTTTAATGACCACCAGGGGACAGTGTTGTAAAAAAGACTATAGAAGAAGTCCTATAGATGTTTATGAAAAAATGGCTTTTTAACTTGACATTTTAAAACAGTCCCTCATTTAAGGTCATATTACATAAATTATTAAATGTATTTTGTAAATTTTGGTTACACTGCATTTTACAAAGGAGGATTATCTTTTATATTAGGCATAGCTAGAGTTGTAGTTGACATGTTGTTAGCCAGTGAGCAAGCAGTTTCACACTCAGACTCACCCTTTTCTCATCACATCCAGTTTCAAAATAACTAAATGGCAATAGTAAAAATGCACAGAACCGGACTTCAAATATCAGGGTAACTACATCCGTCTGTTTATGCCTCTATTTACCCCTCCATCCAAACATGTTAAGTTGCACAAAAACAAGTTGTTGACTCAAAAGTTTAACCTCAACAGTGATGATGTCACAGTGACTAGGACCATCTTTTATTTTCAGTCTGTTTTTTCTTTGTTTGTTTCTTGTCAATAGTGGTCCTGTATTGCTAAAGGTTAAGTATTACTCTGTTTTATTTAAAAAAACAAAATAATGGTGTGAAAAGCAAAGAGTCAGCAAACCTTTCTACTCTCAGCAAGAATAAATATCCTTTTAAAATCTCTGGGTTTTACTAGACTGTTGTTTAGGCTGTACTAAGGTTAAGGCCACAAATATGAACCTTGTTTGGAACATACTTTTAATCCTTGGTTAAGTGAATTTTTAAAAATTCTACAATATGGTGTGTTTTTATTGTTTCTAAGATCCTATTTATATATTTTGATGGGCAGGTTACTTGAAAAGAACATAATGCTAAAATCTTTACATGCGATTTAAATGCTGTTGTGTAGAAACCTTAATTTAGTGCAAATATACTCTTTTCCTTGAGCGCTATCGGTCCTCTCAGATAACTATTTAGCTGGGTTGATTTTCTCCCAAAATGTCAAACATCTAACTTAAGGTTACATCTTCCGTGCAACAGCTGTCATATTCTCTGTCTGAAGGTCATGACAGGGAGTACAAAATCAAGGTTGAGGGAGGGAAAAAAGGAAATCCGCTGTATATGCATCACTTAACCTCCTACTCCGCTATCATGACTGTGATCCATGACAGCCAGGCATTCTCCAAAGAGCTTGGGAAGAGATTAAAGCCTCTCTGTCTGTCTCTCATGCTGCTAAGCACCAGTTCCCCCTCATTCAAAGGGCTGAAACCAAGGCTTTGAATAGAACAGTCACGGACCAATCGCAGGCAGGGGAGGGGTGCCTCTGTCCTTCTAATAAAGTCACTGAGAAAACATTCACAATCTGTAGGTCGAGCACTCCACCTAGTGTTTGTGAAGAAACACAATCAGACTCTCTGAGGTGATACAAATGGGTAAAAGCAAACTCCAAATGTGCCCGCACAATGAGCACATTCAGAGAAACACAAGGTGATTAAAGGAAATCCAAAAGGGCTAAGGGAAGTTTTACAAAAACAGGGCTTATTCCGGAACCTGCCACTAAATCAGGCACCTCCATAAACAGCTGAGTATTTTGGCACAACATCGAACATACCGAGGAAATGTCTAAGCTGGACATCAGTCAGCTTATTTAACTATTTATTTCGATAAATTAACACCCTAAATAAGTAAGTTTGATGCCAAGTAAATTTACTCCCTGGATTGTAGAAAGTGACATAACAGCCTCCATATGGTAAAAATGTTTAAAGGGCTTCAAACTGACTGAGAGGCAGCGCTGTCTTTGTCTCTGCTATGTCTTTAAGTTATTAGCCTTAATTAAACCTGACTGCACTAGAAGCACCAACACTGACTAAAGATATTCCATTCTGTTTGTTACTTCCTTCAAACTGGAGAATGTTAAATGCTCAAATGTTATTAGATGCAAGTGGCTCAAATCCTGAGAATAAAAGAGGCATTTTGTCAGAGGTATCTTCCTCCCCACTGTCGCCAAGTGCTGTCTCAGGTATGTCCTGAGGAGTCAGCTGAATGGTTAGAAGAAGATCCGGGCTATCAATACCTACACCCTGCCCGTGATCAGGTACCCTGCTGGGATAATAAGCTGGCCAAAGGAAGCTAAATATCAAGATCAGAATGCTTCTGACCATGCATGGAGGGTTTCACCCCAAGTCCAGCACCCTGAGGCTGTATGCTAAGTGGAAAGTAGGAGGCCGGGGACTAGTGAGTGTCAGTACCACAGTCTCGATTGAGGCAACAAACATCCATGAATACATCAGGAAGATGGCCAGAACCGACCGCATGCTCAGTGAATACCAAAGGCAGCAGAAACCCAAGAAAGAGGAGGAACCATCATGGAAGGACAGGCCCCTGCACGGTATGTACCACCAGCAGATAGAGGAAGTGGCTGACATCCAGAAGTCCTACCAGTGGCTGGACTGTTAGACAGCACAGGAACAAGCTCTGAGCACAAGATCCATAGAGTCTGGGGTCTATCACACCAGGCAAGACCCCAGGTGCAGGCTGTGTAAAGATGCCCTGAGACAATCCAGCACATAACAGGGTGCAAGATGCTAGCAGACAGGGCATACATGGAACACCATAACCAAGTGGCCGGCATAGTATACAGGAATATCTGTGCCGAGTATGGACTGGAAGTCCCAAGGTCAAAATGGGAGAAATGATGGAGAATGGCCGAGCTAAGATCCTGTGGGACTTCCAGATACGGACGGACAAAATGGTGATGCTAACCAACCAGACAAGCAGAGGAAGATGGCCATAGTGATAGATGTAGCAATAACAAATGACAGCAACATTAGGAAGAAGGAACACGAGAAGCTGGAGAAGTACCAAGGGCTCAGAGAAGAGGTTGAGAAGATGTGGATGCTGAAGGTAACAGTGGTCCCGGTGGTAATCGGAGCACTAGGTGCAGTGACTCCCAAGCTAGGCGAGTGGCTCCAGCAGATCCCAGGAACAACATCGGAGAGCTCTGTCGAGAAGAGCGCAGTCATAGGAACAACTAAGATACCGCGCAGGACCATCAAGACCCGAGCCTGAAGGACAGACCACCCTCAGGGGTGAGAGGGGAATTTTTAAAATAAATATATATGGGTTTATTAATCATCAGTGATGTCATGAATACATCAGACTGGACTGACTAAACCATGCTGCCATAAAGAACACTTCAGAAAATCATCCCTACCGTTCTCTGTGAAACCGTGAAACTACTCTAGTGTAATCTCAGTCTTTTGGTTAGTTTTAAACATTGTGTATACACTTTTTGCTCTCATACCTGTTGCATTTTAACTTTGTTTATATTAGACTGGACTATTTTCATCCCTTATCCTGGTGGTGTGACATAATGATTTCCCATGTGGCACCAATAAAGTCTCCATTTATCAGTTTGTCTAATAAAATTAGTGTTAATAATTACCAGATTTCTTTGTTTGTTTTAAACCAGCAAGGAGTCATTGCCGATCAGTGAGCCCATCCCAGGATGTCAAATACTGCCATTTAGTTTAGGTTAAGGTTACAAAGCAACTGGCATCCTTCAGCTCATGCCTCCTGTCACAGACATTGTTAGGTCTCCTTCCTAATGGCTCAGATTTGGATCTAAACCGAAATCTTTCCCTAAATATAAACAGTTTTAGTGCCTAAATGAAATGGGACAAATGGCAGCCTGCAGGTTCAGTCTTGTGATTTTTCGCTACCATCTGGCCAACAGTGGATACAAAATGAAAGCACCTTAAGATGGTCATTGCTGTAAACAGTTATGTCCCTTTTCATTACTACCTATTCGACTTGACACAACTCGACTAAAAGAGCTACAAATAACATCGAAACTGAATAATAATCCAAATATTGCAAACATTAGTTCTAATGTTTAGCAGCAATACAAATAATATTACACAGATTACAAAACACGCAACATTTCATTAATAGTTTACTGTTGGTAACAAAAGTTCAATTAGTGATTTACAGTTTAATGATGGTGTAACTCTAAAGTGTTACTGGATGGATGGCTCTTCACGTAGCCTCCTTTTACAATCATTACACTTGTGATGTTATAACCTAGTCTGGCCATGATGGAAACCACAGCACAGCCGCACCGTACCATCATGGTTCATCTTGAATAGAAGTGTGCTTTTCATCCCAAATCTAGATTTCTGTTCGTTTCACTTTACAAGCAGAGCCACCATGTGTATAATAACCAATAATAATAATCATAATAATATACCCAGCAGACCAAACTTGCCCACAAAAGTTGCTTTAATTGATTGTTAAAAATAAGTAAGGCTATAGATGCTGCAGACGTACAAGATATTTGTACTGCAAACATGGAGGAGGAGGAGCCCCTGCTGAGTTAATGAAAGCAGTCGCAGAGGGGAGGGATGACACAGCTGTGTGGAGGAGCTCTGCTGAAGGCTCTACAACAAAGTTTCCTCTGTCGTGCTGTGATGGGATGGAGCCGCCCAATCAGTGCCTCCCAGACTTCAGTTTGACTTCATTTCCCCACGCTGGAGGTGGAAACTGATGCATCTGCTGACAGGCAGCAGGGCTTCTGCTTTCAAACACCCCACGCTCACTCCGCTTCAGAGGTGCATAGCTGAGTAAAGTCATACAATAAACAAAAAACCCAAGCCACATTCATGTTTCATACATATATATATATATATATATAATCATATATATTCATATTCCATGTACAAAGATACAATCTGAATTGCAAAGGCTCAATCATTGTAAATAAATACTGAAATGGCTAAATTGCAATATAATTACTCTTCTCTCCTGGAGAGAAGACGCACAAACACACACACACACACCCTCGCAAAACGAGAACAGGCCTCCGCTATAGTGGTTCAATACAAAGAACAAAACAAAAGTGCAGCATGCTGACACGCAGGCCAGAGACCGTCTCCAGTGGACATCTGACACACTGCACTCAGTGGGGACAGACATGAAAAAGAAAAGTTCATATGGAACATGGCAAACGGGGCTTTGCTGCCAGGCTGCGATATTGCTAATTGACACATATGTTCCAGTTTTGACCTCCTATTAAAAAAAAGAATTTTTGGGGGGTGGTTGGGGGGACACGGGGTGATAATCCTCAGTGTGGCTTTTTTATCCTCTCAGTTTTAGGTCCAGCAGCACATTCTCTTTTCCCATACCCTAAAAATATTCCCACATATTAAAGTCTAAAAATAGATCTCATCTATACATTAGGAATTCTGTTAGAAAAACTCACACAGTATCTACATGGAGGCAGACTCACATGCTGCAGAAAGGTGCCATCATTTAAACCAGACACAACTATTGTTTTAGCATGTGGAAAACTTTATATTCTTTAACCTTTGGTAACAATCAGAGCATTGTTTTGAGAAAAAAATTAATACTCTGTTACACTCAAAGCCTTTAAATCAGTCCTCACGCATATCAAAGAGCCAAAGGACTCGACCTCATCCTGGATTCAGTACACGTCTGTGGTGTGTAAACCTAAAGAAAGTTCTTTCTTTAGGTTTATACAGACACAGCAGCTTCTGCTTGTTATGTCATCAAATGTTCTGTGAGTGAGTTAAAATGGTAGCTGCTACTGCAACTCCATTAGAGCTGCAGTTTGTGCCTCTCATTCATTAACACTGGGTTGAGTCACAGAGCTAAGCATCGGATTTTCAGGAAACACAACAACCCCAACCATGCAGAGTCTAAAGACACGTCCTGGGAGGGGAAAAAAAAAAATCTCAAAATCAAAATATGTCCCAAGATTCATACAGATGAAGCAGCACTACATGAAGTGCCAGGAAACGTTTTCAAGAGGACCATGAATACCTGTGCAAAACGAGACATTTTATAGTTGTTATAGAGCAACATTTGCTGCTGCAAATGCTGCAAACTGCTGCTGCACAAGAGGATGGAGCGCCATGTTGCATCTATAAATTGTGCAGGTGTAACTACAGACACTACAGTAAGACTAATCAAATGCTAGAATTTCACCAAAACCAAAGCAGAAACAGCCTGTACCTCACAGCATGATATTATTTGTCTGATAAAATTGGAAGGACAAACAGCACAAACATGATGCAGAAGTTCATTTCAGTGACACGAAATTTGAGAATGTAAAACTCAGCAGCCTGATTGGTCACATTCCTCATTCAGCAGAGTCCAAAATTAATTTGCATATTTAAAAAAACAAACAAACAAAAAAACACTGATTGTATGTGTTTGTGTTGAACGGACTAATTAGCTGTACAGGCTTCGAAGTTATTCTCATGGGTGAAGTTGGGAATAATAACATGGAAGTCTGTGGCACCTCTAGTGGCCATTAGAAGAACTACAATCTTTGGTGCTTCCACATGGGCTCTTTTTTCCAGGGCTCTGTTCTGCAGCGTGGTGCAGATCTGTGGCCTGAATGTAGCGGCAACACACGAGGCACAAACTGGGCTACCATTACTGCAAATTGATTATTAGGATAGATAAACAAAACAGACACAAACCAGCTTGATATGTGGTGTATTGCATTTGACCTAAAGACTTTCAAAAGCAAAGTTATCAAATGAAGGCTTTCCATTTTACACTATTAAATCACTTATGTGGCCACTTTCTGTTGTGTTTTCATTGACCGATTTTACATATGCCGAGTCCAGGATGGGCACACAGTAACTGGACTGAATGAAGGGAACCTGGAAATGTCAAATACAACAAATCAAAAGTAATTCTTCTGTCCTCAACAACCACTTTACATTAAATAATATTAAAAGAGGCATTATAACAGATTACATTTCAAATCCATGAAATTAAAAAGAAAGAAAACAATAATAAAACAACATGCATCAAGGTTAACGTTGAGGAGGAGCTCAGAGCAGTTTTTGCTTGTTTTACTCTTTCTGTCCAGGACTGAGGAAGAAAAGAAAGTGCTGATTAAACTCGTAGAGGAGCCTCGCCCACCTCGACGACTCCGTGGTTTGAGAGAAAAGGCAAATCAGGCCTCGAGAGCTCAGTCCTGAGTCACCTGCCAAACGATAAGGTGGCTGCGCTCGGCTTTAGGCTGAAGTTTGATGGGGGCGTCCTCCGCCTCTTCCATCTCTCCGTCCTCATCGCCTGCAGACACACAAGTCGTCATGTTCTCCTCTACAACCACTGCGCCGTTACCGCCTGGTCTGTAAGCACGTCATGCAATAAACTCACCCATTCTGAAGTCGATGTAGCCTTCGCCTCCGCTCATCACCAGCATACACTTAGTTCCTTCCTGAGTTGTGGCATCTGCCGCCTTGTCGCCAGCTGCTTCTGCACACGATGCAGATGGAGCTGCGTGACCTGAAAGCACAGAGGGACAAACTGTAACCACCGCCAGGCTCCAGATCGCATCTGCTCAGCCACTTTTTTCTAGTTTTCACATTTAGCCCTTGTTAATTACCAGAATTACACCCAGTCAGATTTCAGCTCACTAGTTAGTCAGCTGTTTGAGAATGACAGGAACTATAACGAAGCATTGCCTTCCCTTTTTTACTAGTCAAAAAAGGACCGAGTTGTTGTGCTAAAGCACTGGATTTTATGCCTACTCAGTTTTAATGCAGAGTTAAGAAACAAACACGAGCAAGGACCGAAAGCCGAGGTTGGCATCACTTGTTTTGTCATCATTTAATTAGTGCTGTCAGCGTTAATCTCATTAAAATGACGTTAACGCCATAACTGCACTAACCCGGCAAATCTCCGTTAGCGAGTTAGCGTGGATCGCCCCGTGCGTGGGGCTTCACGGAGCGAACGCGTTAATGAATTAACCGCGCTAACGCGTTGTTGACAGACTGGCTGCGGTCCCGTAATGTGAACTTGAAGGGAGGCCCCTCAAAGAAAGAGCCGCAGGTGTCATCACTGGCAGTCGCGACGCAGTAAGGGCCCTTCTGCCTTATGTTTGGGAGGGATCTAGAGTTCTTTCACTTTTCCTCATTGAATCTTTACAATCTCATACCACAATACTTTCATTTGTTAGATTTTAACGATTAAACTCCCTATATTTTGCTTTTTTCTATATTCTGTAACTATTTTATTGTATCTTTTTCCATCAGGTTTCTGGTCCCTCCTGGTTGTTAGCAGGCCAGATGAGATATATAATCTCCTTGGTCAGTTCTGGGTGTATCCTACTCTGTGAAGTGGAGATTTACTTATTAATTTTCCAGTTTTGGGGGATTAGTTGACCGGCTGCTCTTTCCTCTAACCAAGAACAGCTTTGGAGAAAATGTAACTCTGCAGTAAATAAAGACTGCAGTAATATCACATGTCTATTTAACAACGATTTGACACCATTAATCACATTGTTTAACTAAACTAAACCCTCAGGTTGTGAGAGGTTTAGAGCAGAGGATTTGGGCTTCTGCAGTTTGTTTAGTCGATTTCTGCTTGCTCACCTGGAACAGCTGTGAAGAACTTGACAGCATCACGGTGACCATGGAAAGAGAGCTGAGCGTGAGCCATGGAGCAGTACGGAACAAACGTCCCTGCTGTGACTTTGTCGCCACTGTCGTCACCATAAACATGGACTGCACTTCCTGGTTGGTTACCTGCTGCCTTGGTAACCTTGCTGGCTGCTAATGATAGAGCAGGAGTGAATCAACTATTAAGCAACATAATGTCATTACTACACTGCAACAGCTCATTCAGAGATCACACATAAAGGCAGCAACACATACAGAACAAATAAGCATAACCAAAGTCTCAACTAACAGGTTAGAAAAGAACTAAACAGATCCAGCTCAGACTTACCCTCTGTCAGAGGGATGGAGATGATAACGCCATTGCCAGTTCCGATCCACAGACGGTTACACGACACCATCAGAGCCGTGATTCTGACAAATGAGAAGCCCAGTTTGCCCGTGCCTGGAACACAGACAAAACTTTTATCTCTGCATTTTCAAAACATGCTGCTGTTGTCAAGACAGACGATTGTAGAACTGACCCAACATTTTGCTGACATAGGGCTCAATGTCGACATCCTGGAGGTGCTGGTAGGTGTGAGCGTGGAACAGCCTGAGGGTGGAGTCGAGTCTGATGGACACCCAGATACCGTCGCCGTCCCAGGCCAGCAGACGTACCTGACTGTCCTTACGAGGGTGGGCATCAAATGATTTCTGCAGTGTACAAAGACATTAGCAGTTTAGACATGAAGCAAAGGGAAGATTTCAGAATTGCTAATCATTACCACGAGGTTACTGTACCTCTATCTTCATGGCTTTAGGTTGCACCACATAGATCTTGTTCCTGAAGCCACACCACACCTTATCATGCACTACTGTCATGCAGCGGATGGAGTGGTGAGGCCTCCCCAAGTCTAACAGATGGTAGTTTGTCAGGTCCCACTGTCCATCTTACAAAATAAAGTCAAGTTAGACACCTGGATACTGTGTACACACGTTAAAGAAGGAAGTGGCAACAGCTCAACTCTCTCACCTACACCTCTGTGGAAAATGGCTAACGTGCCATCAGAGAGGCCGACTAGCACACGCCCTTTCACGTGTCTGTGGGAGGAAATGTGTGAGAATTACATGTTTAAACAGGCAAATAGGAGGGAAATAAACTCCAGCTGCCACCTGTCTGAATGCACTTACACTATGCCGAGCACAGAGTCCTTCAGCTTTATAGAGTGAAGACACTTCTTCCACTGAGCCACGGAGGAGTGCACGTACACACTGGAATCACAGCAGGTGCATCGGTTTAGACAGAGGGTTTTTTTTCTGTTTTTAAATTCAGTCACATACAAAAGTGTGCTGAGTGAAAGAAAAATGAAAAAAATCTCACTATCCATTCTGTGCGCCCAGCCACATAGTGGGAAGAACACTGCTCATTTTCTGAGCCTCTTCTCTCATCAGGTCCTGCTCCTCTGCGCTGGGGTTCAAGCTCACGCCATCCTTCAGCAGATCGCTCTCCCTGCTCGTCAGAGAACACAGTAAATACAGTGTTTACATCAGACGTCTGCACTGGGACGGTTTAATCTTATGTGTTTGGACCCGAGTACCCAAGAAGGACTGATTGTGTGTGTTTGTTGTACTTCAAAAGAGCAAAAAGTCAGTTATCGTCGTTATGCTTGATCACCAAAAGGACAAAGTTTTCTAAATGAGTCCTGCTTGTCATCTGTCACTGTGAGTCTTAAACTTAAAAAGTGAGTGGATTAGTCACACCGCTTCAATCAAAAGGAGACAAATAAAAATCTTGGACTGATTTTACCAACTTTCTTTTCAAGGAATAATGAATTAAATGCTTCACTGCGATGCACTGGGGATTAAGATACAGGACTGAGCAAAAGTCTCAAATCGTCCCACATTTCTTTCCCTTTTGCTCTCAACAAGCAGCCAGATTTCAAAGGGTCCGGAGCAATAGTTCTCCAAGTTTTCTGAAGATCTTCTTTGCACATTAGCTGATTAACAAAGGAATAAAGTGCGTGCCAGATATGCAGCCATGAAACATGCAGATCAGACAGTATATAATTCAGTATAGATCACGTTTCAAGGTAAAAGGCACACAGTCGATGAGTGATACAGAAACAGAGCCTGACCTAAAGCTCTGATGCACTGCAGTAATCGTTCACTAATGTTTACATGCAGCTCACGATACAGTAAATGGTTTACAGCCAGCTATTGTTGCTGCTCTGTGGTTTGTTTATGGCTCTGAAACAAAGTGAAGCTTTTATTAGCAAGACTGGATCACAACACCAATTTGCCTCTTGATGTTACCTCTGAGAGTAGTTGGCTGGCGTCTCTACTTTGTGCTGAGCTCCCAGTGGATCTGTGAAGACGTGCTCAGTGTAGATTTCCCGCAGGCTTTCTCGTTGGTCAGCAGATTCTGCACTGGTCTCTGTCGCCTCTGTGGCTTCTTCCGCTGGTCTGGATTCTGGGGAAAAGATGATCTCTTAGTGAACCAATCATGTAGAAGCACAGTAGTTTTATTTTTGCAAATGTATCAGAAGAAGACTCCTTTGCAGTGATCCCGATAGCTCTTACCGGCTTCTCCATCTTTTCCTGCTGTCTGAGGAACAGCTGTTACTCCCTCAGCTTCACAGCCCACCACTGTGATGCCTCCCAGCACGCTATCGCCACCTGTTGAGCTGGTACTGGTTGCTGAAGAGTTGCCATCTCCCACCGGTCCCACCTCAGAGTTTGGAGGCACTTCTTCTCCAGCTGGGTAGTCTGTCTCTCTCGCACCTGAAGAAAATTAATAGAGAAATCGTGCTGTTCTTTATAACTGATGTGCGTTTTCTGCAGGCCAGTGAATGCCAAGTGAGTTATCTCCACAAAAAAAGACAATAAAAGAAAAAATGTCTCCAACTGTGGGATACAGATACACTGATTAACTGACCTGGCACGCTTGCAATGCACAGGATGTGAGAGTTACAAACAAAGAAGCTCTCCAGGATGTTCCCAGGCTGGTTGGCATCAATGACGACAGCTTTAGTAGTAGACTTGGTGGTGGTGCAAATCCACACGAGTGACGACAACTCCTCCTGGTGCCGCTGCTCTTTCTGCTGCTCCTGGATCCACAAAAACAGAAGCGGGAAATAAATTACTTAGTAACAAACCTTTAGTTTCCAAAAGACAACAGGAAGACCCATCGGAATTCAAATAAAGATTAATTTGAACAAAGTTACTTTAATAGAATCAAAGAATAAAAAAATACAAATTTGGAAATCAGCATTTTAGGTCAAAGATCACATCAAAGTGTGTGTGTATGTACCCTGAGTTCTTGATCCAGCTTATCCAGACTGCTCTGAGATCCAATCTTCTTTTTCGGGCTTTCTGGTCCTGACACGTCACTATAAAACACACTGGCCCCGACTATTGAACCTCCATCTCTGGTTTTACCTCCAGAAAGATTCACACAGGTAGCACACCACAGCTGAAGCACAGACACACAGATACAGCAGTCAGACATATGAATAATAAGCTAATAATTTACACCACACTACTGAAACAAAAGTCTCAAAATGTTCATATTTCCTGTTGTGAACCAAATCTTTACAACCTTCATAGAAGCATCTTTCTCATCTAGCGGTCTGAGGAAGACAGGAACAGGTAGACTCTTCATCTTGCTCTCTGCCTGACCACCGTTAGCCTGAAAAGCCAAACACACAAACAGTCACTGCATTTAAAGCTTTGTTCTAGTGTGAGCTTCCCTTTGGTACAATTAATATTCTCCTTTCCTTACTTTGTACTTCTTAGGGAGGCTCCAGCCGTACGCCTGCAGTCTGCCATCCTCCTTCTGGACGTGGGCTTTGACCTGCTGGTATTGAGCCCTCTTCTGTTCTCGCCTGGATACCACACTATCAGCTGGCGCTCTGCGGGACAAAATAGCCGCTATTAACTCGACTCCATGTTGCATTTCCCCATCTCTCTTCTGCGCTAAACTTTGCTCCTCTTCCCCTGCTACATACGGTCAGAGCCACTGAATGAAGTTCAGACAGCGGACAAGAAAAGTTAAGAGAAATAATTGAACTCAAAATTTTTCATTCATCATTTTTCTTTTTTCCTCTTCAACTGAAGATTTGCTTTCTTTCATGTCAGTAGCCACTATACTACAGCCTCAGCTCCTCTACAGTTTATGGCTGACTAAAGAAAGGTGACTACAGATCAGGGCATCCGCTTCTCAGTCAGACTGAAGTGCAGGTAGGCTGCTATGATTTTGAGCGAGGTACAGGAAACTGCTGAAACACTGATGACTTACTCCTTGATTTAATTACTGATTTGTTGTCCATTGTGTCTTCCTGCACATTCTCAACTTGTCTCACTTCTCCTCAACTCACACGTGTTTCTGTAGTTTGTGGCTGCACTGACCAGAGCTCAAATCTTGACAGCCTAAATGTTTAATTTATCAAATGTGTGTTGAAGGGCAGCAAGGTGACGCGGTGGTTAGCAGTGCTGCTTCACAGCAAGAAGGTTCTGGGTTCAGCACCACGTGGCCGGAGCCTTTCTTGGATTTTGCATGTTCTCCCCATGTTCGTGTGGGTTCTTTCCGGGTACTCGGGTTTCCTCCCACAGTCCATAGACATGCAGTTAGTGGGGTTAGGTTAACTGGTGATTCTAAATTAACCATAGGTGTGAATGTGAGTGTGAATGATCGTCTGTCTTTATGTGTTAGCCCTGCGACAGACTGGCGACCTGTCCAGGGTCTACCCTGCCTCTCGCCCTATGACAGCTGGGATAGGCAACCCTGAAGTGGAAGACCATGGATGAATGGAACATTTGCAAAGCTAAAACAAGCTGAATACTTTTGGACACTTGGATCAAAGAATTTATCACTGAAGAAAATATTTGGAAAAATTAAAAATGAATATGAGTGGGATGTTTGTGATCTTTGGTCAGTGCTCCAAAAGTAATCTCAGCAAACACGACTAACAATGTGTGTGTTTTCTGACTTACTCCTCATTGAGGAAGTCAAAGGCTTTGCTCTTGTCACTGGGCAGCTGCTGCAGGGTGCTGCTCTTCTTCTTGACGGACGGCTGAATCTGAGAGGTGGGTGCATTGTACTTGACGTTTACTGGGGCCTCCGCTGCCGGCTTCTTGGCTCCTCCGCCCGACGAGCTGAACAAACGGCTGAAACTGGAGGTGTAAGGGCAGGGAAGTGGAAAGGGAAAAGGGGGGGGGGGGAAGGAGGGAAAGAAAAAAAGCACACAGACAAACATATAGAGGGGCGGACATAAAAGCAGTAGCTCCAGCAACACAGGTAGGGTTTAAGAATAAAAAAGGTTCCTCTCCCAATGCCAACACGCCATGCTAGCTTTCATTCAGACCAGGGAATTAATTCGTCTTCTAAACAGAAAAGCATCAGAGCACCTGTAAATTCAGAATGCTGGAGAGCAGGGAGTGCGGGGTTAATACTGAGCACCGACTAGGATGTTAGTCAACACAGAGCAAACAGGCCTGACCAAAAACAACTTCACATTCCCACAGCTCCTCTACAGTAAGCAAACAAGCTTTTTAGCTATCTACATACAGTGATACATTTTTACCATTTTTCCTAATTAACATGGGAAAATATCTGTCAATTAAAGTGGACCAATTATGCTTTTCCTTAGTGTATATATGATATATATAATTAATGAATGTGCAAGCAAATCCTCTGAGGCCGAAGTTGAGGCCTCACACTGCTCTAAATTCTTCCTTTCAGACTGTTTTTTTTTTCTACTTTTGGACTTTTGTCAGAGAGACTGGAAAACCCTAATATGGTCATCTCTGGAAAACTGCCCACCGTGAGCACACCAGCTCCAACTGCTATTTATATCTTTTGTCTGTAAGGGACAGCCAATCAGGAGAAAGCTGGCTTAAATGGATGGAGAAGGGAGCTAAAAGCGCTCGTTACACACAGTGGCACAGTACCAGATAAACAAGAATCGCTTTAAACTGTGAATCATGCAAAGCTACTTTAATTTTTTATTTATTTTAAATGTGGTGTTAGATTCTATTAAATCTATTATATCTTTAACTGTTTCAACCAAAACACTCCACCCATATTTCTGAGTTCCCTCCCCACTCTACACCAACCCTCCCAACACACCTCCTGCACACAGACGTCACAACATCAGGCAGAATAGAGGGACACACAGGAAAAAGGCAGAGATGCACATTTGTCAGATACGGTTTTATAAGTGCAGTTATTCCAGTCCCAAAGAACTGCTTCAAATAGTGCCCAGCCTCAAACCAAACTCAATCCTTATGGACTCTAACAAAGGAGAACAACAGCTGCCTCGGAAGCTTCTGAGGTTGATTTTTACAACCCGTTTTAAAACGTAATCAAGAATCTACGACTGGTCTGAGAACTGAAATCAGAGGCACTGCTCTCTGGATTCCTCTCCTCTGTTAGGGGTTTGTTATAATATGAGAGCTTCAAAGGTCAGTTATGTTTATCATGTCAGATTTACCTACATCCTGGAGAAACCATTCAAACATGGAATACAGAAGAAGAGCAATAAATATCAACAATCATGGTAGTTGTGATTTAAGTCCTCAAGTTAAAAAAAAACATAAAAACACTTGAGCTTACAACTGCCAGAGGCTGGACTTCTTTTTCTCTGGAAGAGTTGGGTTCTCCTTTGAAGCCCTGAAAGAAAAAAACAAACAAAAAATTCTAACAATTTCTAACAAACTTCCTGTCTTAGCATATATTTTACTGTGTGCAGAAGAACATTTATATATGGACTCAGATGATCATGTTACCGGATCATCTCCGTCCATCTGACGGCCTCCTGCAGCTCCATGAGTCTCTCCTTGTACTGGTTCCTCTCCATCAGCACTCTGGCCATCTCCACCCTGGTGAAGCGCTTCCTCTGTGCTGTAGGCACATCACTCTGCAGGCAGGAGACCAATCTTTACTTAAAGATAACAGATACTTATAGAGAGTCAAATACCTCGACATTCTACGCTGCTCAGACTTGTATACGAATGCAACAAGCAGAAATAACAAGCGCCAGGGACTCACATCATCCTCATTGTCATTCTTGACCTTCTGTTTGGCTTCGTCCAGCTCTGCTCGAACTCTGCGACAGAGTAACAAAGTACACACTCAGTCTGTCACAACTGTAAAAATGCAGACCCTCGACTGGTGGGCAATTCATTTATACATTGTGTTTTGAAGCCGACTCACTTTTTAAGTTCTTCCTCTAATTCTTTGTTTTTTTCCTCCAGTTTGGTCTTAGCATGTGTGACAGCATTCAGCTCTCCTTGCAGTACCTCCTTCTCACACGACAGCTCATCCACACGAGATATCAGGTCATTCTTCACCACATTCAAAGCATTTCTGAAAAGTAATGCATATGCAGAAAAACACACAATCTGCTGTAATATCAATTTTAAACACAAGGGGGCACCATTACTCTGTTCCTCAATATTGGTTATTTCTATATTCATTAATCCATAAACTGACAAATTTTAACTCTGTGGTAAAAGTCTATCAAGTAGAGTCAAAAAATGCCCAGCTGGTTATTTTAAAGGTGGAAACATGACTCCACTCATCAGCCATTTTTAAAATGAAGTAAAGTGGAATTTATGGTCCCGCATACGTGTCCATCCGTATACTCTTTTCGGTTGGAGAGAGTGCAGGAGAGCGATCCTGACTGCCGCTGGAAGGCAGATGATGAATCATGTATGCATCTGTCAAATGTTAACTGGTGCCAAAGTAGAGCAGGGAGTAATAGCACAGTTCATCGGGAATGGGAGAAACACGTACCTCAAAGATCCAAAAATAAAGCATGAAAAGCAGAGACAGTGGCTGCAGAGGACGATTTTCATTGTTTTTAACACTTTCAGCTGTTGCTCTGCTGCTGTTTCCCTTCAGTGCTTTGCATGTTACAACTCCGCTCTTTTTTGCAGGTGGCTCACGGACCAACAATAACACGAGCAAGAAAGGCCCACAGACCAGCTGTAACCAAACCATAACTCACTGCAGACAGACAGGCGGACAGCGAACACACTCTCTCTACATGACCATAAATTCATCTGCAGCCACATTGTGCGTGCACCAGGAGACACGGTGACATATTGGACCACAGATTTATTAACAGCTTGTGACAACATAGGACCCTGTTATGCCTTTAGAAATAAATAAATAAATATCTGGCTTTAACTAGCGAGGCACAGTGTCAGTTTATGACATGTCTGTACTCACTGGTGTCTGAAGCTGTGAGTACAAAAGGTCCAAACTGTGGGCTGTAACTGAGTCCTCCCACTGTATTATAACTGCACTGTTGTAGGCTCATTAGTGATTCTAAATTAACCGCAGGTTTGAATGTGAGTGTGAGTGATTGTCTGTCTGCAGACAACCACAGCGGCTCACCTGTCCAGGCGCCTCCCGCCCTGTGGCAGCTGGCAGCACTCTGGGATACACTTATTTTTGCTGCTCTTAATAGTCTGCATTGGTCACCATTGAAATAATATACTTGTGTACTAAACTGGCACAGCTTGAACAGCTCGCCTCCAAAACTTTTCAGTGATTACTCACTTGGTCTCTAGCAGCTGGGTGTTCTCATGGATAAGGTGTTCAACTTCTCGCCCCATACCTGAAAATGATCAGAGAGCGATATTAAATCAAAAGATCAATCAAAATCTTACTGACACCTATTTTTTTATTCTATATTGTTTAGTATTTTTAAGTTCTTACACATGTATGTCTGTACTACACACTAACTGTCTCAGTCTTACCTAAAAAGTTGTAGTCTGAGAGTCATGCAAAGGGGAATAAGAAAGCGCTTTATGAGACTCTGTAAGTAGGTTAAGTGCTCTCGTTTTAACACGTCTAATTTATAATATCACGGCTCTTCACAGCACAGCAGAGGCACTATAATTTACTCTGCCTATCCAGGAAAGAAACGTCACAGAGGGGACACATTATACACACAAATGAGGAAATCGATGAGCTAGTTAATAGAGTGGGAAATTCACTGACACACACCAGAAAACTCATCTGTATAGATGATAATGCCCGACAGCCAAAGAAAAGACAATTCAGAGAATACGAGAGGAGGGTAAAATTGGTCGTAAAATTAAAGACTGAGGCTACATCGTTACTCCTGACAGAGTGAGACTTCTTACCCAGCAGGTCAGCTCCTTCATCCACATCTCCTATGAGGTCATTTCCTGCAGACGACAGCTCCTCAAACAGAGAGTCGGTGTTGCGGTCGAATGCTAGATTCTCTACGCCACCTTTAGTTGGTGTGCTGAAAGGACAGGTGGGACACAGAGGAAAGGGAGAAAAGGATTATTATCATGAAGAAGAATGCGTGATTTTGCAATACTTTAACACTTTTATCAGCAATAAAGAGGACTGATAAGGTGAGGCTCATTAGCGAGGTTATAATGAATATGATGGACATGAGTGTAATTGTATATATATATTTTAATAGTTATGTAAAAGCTCACAGATAAACTGATGAATATTATTCATTGATAAACATAATTATTGCTTATGCTCTTAGGTTACTGCCGTACCTTGTTCCTCTGCAGCCAGCGAGGTCCATGTCCAGCTCAGGGGTGGACTCTATGATAGCCTGCACCTCAGACTTCTCCAGGCTATCTGCTCCATCTATAACCAGCACAGATTTAATACTGGTACAGTCTTAACTGAGAACAATTACAAGGGAGTGCAGTCATGTTACCGCAACAGAGAAGCTGTGATAAGAGAAGTACTGACCATCCTCTTTAAGAGGTGTAGTATCAGACTCAGGACCCTTCTGCTGTCCTTCCTGCACCGCTGCTATGTTCTTATTGCTCTCTGGCTTTCCACTGCTCCAGTCCAGGTTTTTGTTGTGGCCATCTGAAGTTTCCTGGTCCTTTAAGGGGGTGTCCACAGACTCCATGGCAACATCAGAAGCAGACCCTCTCCCAAGACTAGACATGGGACTCATGCCAGTGGAACCACCATCAAAAGGAGACAGTGGTGTGGTGGACTGAGAATTATTGCTGTAGTTAGATGTGGGGGTGTTTGATTTAGAGGCACCCCCCAGCGAGGGAGTGGTGGATTTGGACCCTCCATCTTGTAAAGTCACAGGTGTTCCGTTTTTAGAGACGCTTCCCTGGTTGGTTTGCGTGTTGGACCTGGAACTCCCACAGTTCAGTTGGGACAGTTCATCCTTAAGGTGAAGGAGGAAAACTATGAGCTTCAGGAAGTCTTTAAAACTTTAAAATTCACTCCTTATCAATTGTAAAAAGTAGGTTATGTGCACCTCACTGCATTCATAACAAAGCCAAGCAAAGTTCACATAAAAATGACTGTCATTCAATAGTAGTTCCACTGGGACATCATCAGTAAGGAGAATCTACATTTCCTCCATTCAAACAGAACATTATGTGTTAACCATGTTAAAATGGGAACATTTTACCATGCAGCTAAACACACGGATACACAAAAAAACCCAACCCAGAATGCAACATGCTAAACAAACCCTTTATTCAATTAAAGCTAAAATATTACAATACCATAGATGAACAAGGCATCAAACGAGTGTCTAAAAAACAAGAAGAGTAAGATCATGGAGTGGCCTAGCCAGTTTCCAGACCTCAATCCTGCCATAAAAATCTGTGGACGGAGCTGAAGCTTTGAGTCACCAAGCAGCAGATTTAAAGAGTTTCTGTAAAGACGAGTGGGCCAAACTCGTTACGGAGATGTGCGAAAACCTGGTGACCAACTAGAAATGTCTTACTGTTCAAAGTGCGCGCCAAACAGGATTTCTCCACCAAGTACTGTCATGTTTTGCTTTGGGATTAAATACTTATTTCACTTAATGACATGCAAATCTTTTTATGACTTGTGTAATTTGATTTTGGGGTTTGTTTGTTTTTTATTTGTGGTTCATGTTCTCTCTCTTTCTCACTCTCCATTAAAATGAAATTAACATAAAAACAGACTGTTCATTACTTTAAGTGAACATACTTACAAATTCAGCAGGATAGCAAATAATTATTTCCCCCACTGTACATATACTTCACTAGGCTTGTACTGTAAATACGCCAAACTACTTTTTTCCTCTGTATTATGACTGTGCTCCAAGTGTTGTTGAAACTACTCCATCCTGCAGTTTTTATCATCTTGTTTGATGTCATCTTTACTAAAAACCAAAAATGTATCTCAATGACAGAAAACGCATTTTTATTTTGGCACAAGCTGCTCGAGCTTTCCAGTCAATGGGCATGGGCAGGATTATTCCGATTATTCCGATATCAGAAACGTTTTGACTGATTTTCAGTTACTTATCTGACCTCACCTCCGACAGTCTTCAGTTTACACTGTATATTCCGCTACAAGGCATTTTTTGCTGCTGTAATTACTAAAAGTCTATAAAGGACATCAATCAAGTTTAGTGGATGTCGCATGTAGTTATCTGCTAATTAACTGGTTCACTTGATAACCAGCTTCTTGATCAGTTTTCTAGGATCCTCAATGCCAGGAGTGGTGCACTGTTACAGGTCTGGTGCAGAGTCCATTCTGCCTCAAAGAATCATTCCACATTTAAGGTTTAAGAACTACAAGTTTCCCTCAATCTGGGATGCAGGCCCCAAACAGCTCAACTTCACAAATCTTTTAAAATGTCATTAAACCTGAATTATTGTTTCTAGTTCATTTAATAAAAGAGGCACTTCCCCTTCTGATACTGCTAAAACACTCTATTGCTAGGCAAGCATCGTGCATTATCACTGGGACTTAAAGTATTTTTAGTTTTTAGCATGAGCAAATATTAAAACACACACACACACACACACACACACACACACACACACACACACACAGTGCAAAACCTGCAAACCACCTAAGACACAGAGCACAGAACTACATTAGCCTGGTGGATGCACAGGCTATAGTTTCTACCTGGTCCTGATCAACATCCACATTGGGAACATTCTGTGGTGAACTTTCACCTTCCACTGTGACTGGAGAAAACAGTTCTTCAAGCTGAGAAATATTAGAAATGAATTATTCACTAAACACACCATGTAGTTTTACTGCTATATAGTGGCCACGCTAATGTGAAACCACTCTAAGGAAGATGAAAATCTCAAAAGCCAACAACAGGAAAAGTGTGGGAAAGGCCTGAACTTATGAAACATAGCAGTGAGTCCTGTTCAAGGCTTCCTTTGGCAGTAAAGGTCACCGCTTTGCCGAAATCTCTCTGTAAAAGTCAATCAAATCAAAACTTTCAAGTATTACGTTCGTACTCTAAAGTTCACGAGCACTTAGCAGAGGCATTTCGATTTTCTAAGCCTCAATTGTTTTGATCCTCTAATGCCGGAGACCTCTATCCCATAAATAGGACAGTGCTGATGCAAAAGAATCAATCAGGACAATAACGCCATCATCCAGATCCCTCTGTCATCTTGACAAACACAAAAGGGATAAAGAGGCGTTCGCAGACAGTATTAGAGAATTAAATTATATCCATGCTACAGTTTCCTCTAACATAATCCCTCTTCCCTCTCCGAGTCCACCTATTCTCCTCCCTCTGCACCGGTGGGAGTATTTCCTTTCAGGTTACTTGTCTGCACAATGGCGTCACTCCATTGTTGCTATAGTTACACTGTACAGCCAATTGGGGGAGAACAGTGCTCAACTGTTGACTGTGGCTCTTTCCTAAGCTTCCAAAAAAACATCTGCACACAAACAAGCTGCTGAACGTGGCGGGGGAATGGGATCATTAACTCTAAATCTTCTGAAAATGTCAACTAAGAGGACAAAACACAAAGGCGCTGCTGTGCAGCTGGACTAAGAGTGAAGTGTAAAACTGTGTCATTGTGTAAAAGCTAAGTTGGAAAAAGGATACACTGGGATATACCAGCATTGCAAAACTTTGGTAACTGAATGTTATTTCACTTTCACACTCTTAAAATGTCCTCTTGACCCAGTACTAGTGTAATAACTACAAATGAATACTTATTAGATGCTCATAAATATTCATGATGGAGCTTTGCTGGAAGCATGGTTACCAACAGCAACAATGTGAAGACACACTGTCCTTTCTACCCTCCCCTGAGGTTAAAGGCAGGCCCCCGAATGGTACCACTTTCCCTGTTTCCTGGGCTCCACGCCACCCCATTTCTCGCACGCGCTGTTAAAAATTCTGGGCACACTGAACAACCCTTTCTCTCTGGATGGAAATGTAGTCTTTCTTTGGTGTTTCTGCTGGCACTGGATGCTTTCGATTTAGCTTCACAAACTCTTAAGCGAACACGAGATGATGTCATGGATCTGATCCGTGGGAAGCTTGCTAACTTTACACTTTGGAATTGTTGATATGAAGAGAAGTCTTTCTTTGGAATGAATTAACAGTGCAAACCGTGACCTGCCTACGTCGTACCTTGAGGCTGGTGTTAGACCGTGGATGGCTAAGGTTGTTGAATCTCCATGGTTCAGATGGGGTGTCCACGGGTTCTCTGTGGAGGTCAGGGGTCATGCCATCAGCTGCAGGAAGTTGGAACAGGCCCATGGAGACTGGACGCTCCTTCCTGGAGACGGAGAGACGCAGAACGAGGGATAACTCAAACGTGATGAGAACAACTTTGGAAGGAGTGAACGATTTTCTAAGGGACTGGTCTGTTATAATGTTTTACAATTAGCCATTCCAACGTTAAAAATCCCAACTGAAAATGTGAAAATCATCCAAACACTTTCATTAAAACACTGAAACAAGATGTAAATGAATAATTTCCTTCAATACATAAAAGGTATAAAAGATGTTCAGAATAAAAACAAATTAAAGGAATGAGACATATTTTTCAAATACCAGCAGTTTGTTTTTATTTGTTCAAATACTAAATATTTAAACATAAAGCCTTTCATAGTAGAAAATGAAAACTCTTTATTTCTTACTGGAAATTAACTGCTGCAGCATACCTACAGTGCCATCAGAGCCCATCAAGGTGCTGTCCTCAGAGACTTATGTGAGCTGGTCTCTGAGGTCAATCTTTAGCTACGTCCACATTAATCATTTTAATTTTCAAAGGCATAACCTTTGCACAAAAACAATAGTGCCGCATTATCAGAACAATAAAACTCCGGGTCTACGTTTTAGTCTGGCTGCTCAGCATGTGAGGCTTTAAAAACAAAGCCACAAAGACTGACGTTAGCTGCCACATGGGTACTGTGGGTCACTCCCACAGACTGTATAAAAAAATATCTTCCGAGTTTAAAAAGTAAAGTGTTTTAAGCCTGCATTCTTTCTACTGACCACAACAGCAACACCTGTAGTTACAAATATACTTCCAAGCTCTACAGAAAGGCCATTGGTCATTCCCACAGCAAAGAATTATCCATGCACACGTATGTCTTGGCAATCACAAGTTGTAAGCTAATAATTATTTAGTAGTTGGTCTTAAACTACAGCATTAATTAATTAAAATTAAAATTCTGACCTGATTATAGTGCTCATAAAGAAAAAGGTTAAGGTATCACTAAAGTTAACAACTTATCCCAAGAATATTATTCCCTTGGCAAGTGACTGACAAGGTCTGTATGATAGATACAGGATTTTATGCTTTGTGCAAATCCACCTTGAATTGGCTTAGTAAGTTCGTCATGACTGAATTTGATAAGCTCCATGAATATCTATACCAAATTTTACAATGTTTAATCCATTAGTTGCTGAGATATTGTAGTCACACTGCTAGCAGAGCTAAAGATTACATTTATTTTGCAGCAGAGGTCTTAATTAAAAAGGAACCACAGAAAAATGCAGGACGTGTACATTAATGAGTGTAGTTTATGTGATACTATACAAACCATGGGCTCTTACTGAACTGAATCCTTTTTGTTCTGTTTTGTTAAACAGTTACTGTTATACTCCCCCAAAAAATCTTCCATTTAATTTGATCTTGCTAAATTAAATGGACATTTTCCAGTGCAGTGAAAGCAGATCATCATGATGTAATCAGTTAGACAAAACAACACAAAGTGTGTGACAAAACTGAATGGGGATTTCACAGAGAGGTGTCGTAGCAAAGACTCCCTTGGCACTGAAGTGGTGGGAGGAGAAAAATAACTTGTTGCCTCATAAACTCAATTAGCTCCCAACTACTAGGCTCAGGCAAGTCACACAAAACCAACTTTACCAGCCTCTACCAGAGAAAAGGTGCATTTTGTGATCTGTGTTATTAATGTACAGCTTAGGAAGAAATCATCTTCAGCTTCAATAAATAAACTCTGGCAGCTCAGCTGCCTGGAAGTGATGCACACAAACTTTGACAAAAACTGTAACACAGCATTCTCCACTGCCTCGAGCTAATACACACAAGCAGCTTTTCACACTACAGTGACCAAAAAAAAAAAAAACTGTTGTAGAGTGAAGAGAACAATGGCTGCCATGGGGAATAAAGCAGCCGGCAAGCAGCGATTAAAAGCAGCCCTAAAAAAAAAACAAAAAACAATAGACACAGCAGTCACACGCAGGCCCACTGATGGTGAGCAGCACTTGTTTTTTGAAACATAACAGGGGGAAAAATATATTTTACATGTTAAGCTTACCAGCACCAGTTTTACTTTCAAAAGATGGTTATTATCAACTGGTACACCCACCAAAACCACCAATTTCAAAGGTGAAATTGGGAAAGATGATTTAGTCAAGATATGACTCATGCCACTCACATCCCTCTCTCTCTTTTGACCTACTTTTAGAGTGCAGTCTGATAGTGTCAGACAAACGCACCCACATGGCAGCAACACTGCAAGGTTTCAAAGACTCTGTAGCTGCAATTACTGATTTCACATAACTACGCAACTCACATAACACAAACAAACATATTTTGTACCTGCTGGGTCTGGGTAAGGAGGGTAAGGAAGGCAGGGCAGGTAAGCCTCCAGTAGAAACAGAGTAGTGAACCAGCAGCAGCACTGATAGAGAGACTAGCACAGCAGAATTGATGACCACCGCTCCCCCTACAAAGCCAAAAACAAACAGCAGCATACACCCGGGGCTCATGGCCCCCCCAAATCATGGCCCCTCGCCTCGCCGGAGACAGGTAACCGCACTCTGCTGTTTTCGGTTTTACTACTGCGGGTACATCTACGGTAGAAGTCAAAGATGTTGTATCCTCCTAGGTTAAAGTCCCCAATGAGTGCAGAGCTGTGGGCTCTGCAGCTCAGTGCTGAGGCACCAAGAGACAGTGGGAGCAGGTCAGAAGCGCAGCAATGTGTCAGCAACAATCACAACAACAGTAATCCTGGTGGCTTCAGCACCAGTCAGAGATTAGAGCAGCGCGGCAGATGATCCGGAGCAGAGAGAGACTGGTAGCTTCAGCTCTCGTTTCACTGTACTCCACTGGAAGGTGATTGTTTTTCTTGCTCCTTTCCTCTTCCTATCCTCTGCCGAGATGCCACACGGCAGCCACTGTGCAGTCTAGAACACTCTGACGCTTTCCCTCTCTCCGTGCGATAGCACCCACTACCACCCCTCCCTCTCCGTCTCTCTCTCCATCTCCCTCTCCCTTTTGGATGCTGAGGCAGCTCGTTCCATATGCCTCATCTCAGGCGGCAGCTTACTGGCTGCAAAATGAGGAGACTGATCAAAACGAGCGTGCGTGTGTGTGAGAGTGCGTGCATCTGCATGCGAGAGTGTGAGTGAGAAACTGCATTCACTGAATGCATCAGGTATCTAATGTTAAATTTTGTCAACAGTAAAAAATGCTGGACGAAAAAAACAACAACAAGGGGGGGTCAGTTTAGCTCAGTGGGTGTTCAGGTGACTACAGGCTGTGTGGCCACAAAGCAGCAGCCTAGGTTTGAGGCCAAAGTTCAAGTCCAAGTTATAATAAAATTAGATTACTACATTTAGATTATATATGTAAGCTCAGTATAGCAATCTGTATGCATCTGTGCCTGGAACGTGTTGTATGTTCAATTATTTGAGCACAGCCATGTTAGGTTGAGCTAAACGCTAATGTCACAAGGCTAACATGCTTCATGCTGATGTTGTAGGCATCTTATTCTGCTCATTTTCAGCTCAATAGTTTAAGTCCTGGACTCCGCTAGAGTAGCTTTGTGTGATTAGCTCTTCATAATAATCCTTATTGTATATATGCCCCTTCACTTTAAGCCAACTGCTTTCTGATTGGCTGCCCTTTGTAAAGAGAAAGTTTGAACAGGAGGTGGGTGGGGCTTCTGGACAGAGCTGTGTGCACGAGCTGCCCATATTAACCCTTTATCTCTTGAAAAGCTACTAGCTGTAACCTTTGAGGCTCTTTTCTGAAATGAGCAGCCTCTGCCTATGCAGCTACCCTTGAAAAACTATATTCAAATGGTCATCGAAACAAGTTTTTATTGATATACACTGAGGTGTCAAAACCATCATTAAGGGTACAAGTTAGGTTGTCATTTGACAACTTCCCCTGTACTCTTAATGATGAGCACAGTAATATCTGTTGTGTTATAAATAACATCATACAAAGTCAAGAAAAGAGGGGAAAAAAACTGAAACCACAGCTTTGGATCATTTGTGCTTAGACTGACCTCAGAAAATAATAATAAAAAAAAGCATACTGCATTTCTACTGTAAGCTTATAAACCACACTGAATAAAAAGTTGTGTTGCAGCTATTTGACCTTAAACCAGTCTACTGCGGTAATAAAAGCTTTTGACTTCACAGAGTACCCCAGTCATATGTTACCATCATTTGAGTCCTATGCCTGTCTTTATAATGCCTCCATGCAGTTTATGGATGTCTACCAAGCTTGTTAGCCTCGGCGGATAATTTAGCACTCCACCTCCCACAATGGCGGGTCGAAAGTAGTGTTTCAACTTTTATGGCTACACTTTTCAAATTTTGACGCAGATGTTTGTAGATCAAAATGCAAAGCTGGTTATGGAGACACGTCTAATCTGAGGAAATATCTGGACAACCAAATACTTGTCAAAGTTGAATGTACCACGTCTGACTGAATGTCAAATTCACAGAAGGACTAAAGGCTATATTTTAAGGCTAAATTTTGCACTTATTTGAGGATGATGATGATGAAGCTTTTAGAGAGGCAGCGATAGCTTCCAATCCTGTAACGGGATAAGTTATCACAGAAATTGGACTGTTTACCCTGCTTGTAAATGTTTTGACTTAACAGTTAACAGCATGGACTCACCATGTTTACAGCATGCTTTAAGTGCAATGAAGACTCCGCTGGGTAAAAAAAAAAAATCATCTTAAATGTGCAAATTGTTAAGCTGGACCTTACTAACATGAAGCTGTAAAGTTACAGCAGCACAAACTGTGCACTCCCACTGTTTGAGATGATGATGCAGAAAATATAAATGTTGTTGTACTTGGTTCCAAGTCTCTTTTACATCACTGGAATAACAGCGCGCACACACACACAATACTTGTCCAATAAATAAAATACATTTTACATTTCCACGTCTTTAGTGGGCTGTGCGACTGTAACCTTCACTGTTTTTAATGAATCCAGTTTAAAGTGTCAGAACTCTCATGTACGCCTTTCACCTGAGAAATAAACAGCAGCGCCGAGAACACACTCAGCGTTAAAATAGTAAGCTGCTATTTCACTGCTCATGTTCACTGCTAAACACCAATATTAACTAATCTCATTAACTTCTTGTCTCTTTTGCAACAGTGCTGCTGTGTCGTAATACTGTTATTTTTTAAAATAGATTTTATAGAAAATTTTTAAAAATCACAATTTCATCAGCATCACCTTGTTATAACATGTGTGGCTCGAGTAGGCAACACTCCTAATGATCATTTTGCAGAGTAATAGGAGGCATGGATTCGCCCATTTGTGGGTGAGCACGTGCAGAGCCCAAAGCAGAAAGCCCGGGTTAACAGAGAAAGTTGGTAATCATCACCGTGACACCAATTATCTCCTACTGCGATTTTGGGTTTTTTAAGCCTGCAAAGACAAACAAAGCCTGACTGTTTGAACTTCCTTTTTATTGCATCCCTGTGGTGAGGAAGGTAAAAAGTTTTCAATAAATAAAAAGTCTCAAATGTGAAATATGGACTCTCAGGTACCTGTGCTGGTTCAGATATTGAAGGTACCCAACTGTCTCCAACTATAATATGAAACAAGAAAAGAAAAGAGAGGAAAAAAAAGAGAAAAACAGTGCGGTTGTCTAACCGTGTCCTGACTGATGTTCCTGTATCTGAGGGCTCTGCTGTCATCGCTGCATGTTGGTGTTTAGTCCGCTCCAGATGCTCCATGTAGCTGTGGATCATCTAAAAGATATACAAGCGAGACGATCGTTAGGACATGAAGTGATCTCACTGATACAAACTGCACTAATGAATATGAAGTGCTTTGGGTCCACAGCTGTGACAGTCAGCCTTACAAAGAACCATGTTGATGCAGTGTGTAGGTGACAGCCTTCATTAGGCTTTCATCTCCCCTGTTCAACATTATTCAGATTAGCAGTTGGCTGCTGAGGCCTCAGAGGCTTATTTGGACATTGAGGCAACAGTTAGTGATAAATAATGAACAACAGACAGGGACAGACTGAAGGCTCAGCAAAAACCTAATTTACTTTCAGATTCTTCATGTTTAAAATCATTCTTTTTCTTCTTTTCCTCAACAATTTGTTGTTACATTTGTTTTTCCATTTAAGACTCAAACCGATTCTTGATGGTCTCCTGAAAAAAGAAAAGGCTCGACTTTTGATGTGCAGTTACTTATGATCCATTACTTATCACGGTGTTTGAAAACACTCCATTGTGTGGTCACAGGTAAGTCCTCCCCACATATGAATGCACATGAATAACCTTATAAACTTGAATATGCAGGTAAAGAACAGCAAATGTTAAATGTACACACAGACATACACATTAGTTCAGTGAAAAATTCTGAACCTGTTACTTTGATTGATGTTTTTTGGAATAATGAGACATATTTAATATCATTACACTGCAAAATAATCTGATCTTAAAAATGACTAACATACAGAAAACAGCTATCAACCAATCAAATCTTAAAGATATGTAAACCATATGGAGTTTCTTGGCTGCTTATCCCAGCACGTTTTCACTTATTCTTTATTTATAAGCTGTGCAAGTTATAAAAATAATAATATTACAGATTTTTTTCCCCACAGCTTACTGTAAAAGCATCCATACAAACATCTCCTCACACTCTTACCTCAGTGTGTCTCTGATGAAGGGCATTGTACTCTTTTTTGAGCTCTGCTTCTCTCTCCTCCAATCTGCTAACTGGATAAGAAACAAAGTTCATATAACGAAAACAGGAACAGGACTAGAACCAATTTTACTGAAAATACTGAAAGACTAGACTCTATGAGAGTGGAAAATCCAATATTTTTACATGTTATGTCACTGAGCATGATACAGTTATCTGCTGCAGTAATATCTCAGAGCCAGAAGAGGGCTGCCATGCACCAACAAAATCCTCCCGAGTGCCACCAAAGAACTGGGGGCAGATGTACCCACAGCTCTGAATACCCAACGTCAAGTCCAAAAGGCATCCTTTTTGCTTTTCCACTACTAAAAATAATAATGAAATTAATAAAAAAATAAATCATCATCACTCTGAATGTGTATCTCCTGCATGTTGAGTAGCTCAGTTGGATAAAAGACAAATGCTGCTGATTCCAGCTGTTTGTAGTTTTATTTCATTTTTTTTGGAGTCTTTCTTCTGAGTTTACTACAGGACTGATCTAACAGCAAATGACACTGTAATCCTTAGAGTTGAGCTTTCAGGCACAGTCACAGTTTAGAAGCTGGAATAAGTTTTCAATGTAACTTATAGAAATTAATAAATTTTACGTATAAGCCTAAATTTAATATTTGATATATCTACTTAAGTGTGTATCAGTGTGCTAACAAAGTAAATGTAGAACTTGACTTTTTTTAATTATAAAAATAGATTACCTTTATTAAGAAGGCCGAGTTGTGCTTCAGATGTCGCTAGATCTAAAACCTCATTCATAGACAATATAGTGCAACTACTGTCAGTGTCATGGAGATGAACCTGTTAGCATCATGACTGTTTACACCTTCATATTAAACACAGAATGCCCTGATTTTAACAGAAAGAGGTCTGCAGTAGCTGTATCCATGTCTGACAAAAGCTAAAGGAACTTCAAGGAATACGAATGGAAATGATGCATCTTTATAATTAGTAAAAAATAAATAAACACATAAACATTGCTCTGAGTTCTATCCAGCCAGTTGAGGACAACTTACTGATTCCAGTGTTTGTGGCTCTCAGGTGGCCCTGCTCATTCAGGGCCAAACAGTCGGGCAGTAGTTTAGTGTGTTATTCAGATTCCAGCCATGCAAGTGCACTCCGTCAAAAGTGGCCCTAAAGGTTTGCAGAAGCCTGAGCACTAGCAGCACCCTCTGCCTTAAACATGCACAAAGTTTCAAGTCCGAATCCGCAGATGTTTAGCAAAGCTTGATTCGAGAATTCTTGGGAATCAACATGCATGTTAGCAATGACGAGCACCAGAGCAGCTGCATATTGTGGTGAAAACTGTGATTTAGTTTGGGTTTTTTGAGGGGGATCATAGAGGAAGTAGATGTGAAAGAGTGCAGCAGAAATAACTGCGGTGTTATTTACAGGTGTGTTCACAAAACAGTGTGATTGTTAAGGAAAGCCCCACATGCAAACAATTAATCCTCTCACAAATAAAACAAGGCTTCATCTGGTTCTGATCGTGACTTGTGTTAAAATCTGGCTCACTTGTGTGTCAGAATTTGCACATAGTCTACATGAATTCACAGTTTTCTACATAAAAACAAAAACAAAAAAAACATTGTCAAATTTTTAAATCAGTTTTCCAATTCAGATGTCATTTAGTCAAACGTCGTCATGCCTATTAAGGCCTGTTATGTGCCAGGAAATAATATAAACATGAAAACTCCTGTTAGCAAATGTCTTGTTGTCAAAACACATTATCCAATTAGAGCTTGGAGCTAAATTTGGTTTACACAGGCGTGTTTCCACTGACAGGAACACAGTGCAGTGATGCAGTTCTCTCTGCTGCCAATTCTGACCATGAACATAAATTACAGACTAAATGAAACTGGCACAATGACATAACCAGAAAAAAGAGGAAGCGTCAGATCGAAAGAATTAAAAAGAGATTTGCTGAGAATTCGCAAATTTCCCCTGAGCATGGAAGAAGAGGAATGTGCTGCGATACTGTGGTGGACCAAACAGACAGTGACACACTATGTCACCAGTGGAGTAATGCCCACATCATGAAGGTTTTTTTTTTTTTTTCATGCCTTTGAAAGGCTCCCACACTGTGAGGGATGGTAACGTTCTTAAGTACTACTTCAGAAATGAACTTATTATATTACATCTAAATATATATATATTTTTTAGATTAAAGCCCAGTAAAACTTTCCTGGGCTTTAAACGTACTCTATTTGAGCTCATTTAGTAAGTTAAGCACTTCATAGTATGTCACTAATAGCCTTCATTCAGGTGGTCTTTTTGCCCTGTGGCACATCAGGAAAATAAACATTCACAAAAGCTTCAAACTGTTGATGCTGTTCACAGGGTGTATGTGTGCGTGTGCGTGTGTGTGTCTCGTTACAGATAAAACGCTAATTCAACTTACTCTGATCTGCATAGTTTCTAGTTTTTAGCTCTAGCTGCCGTGTGTGAGATTCCAACGTCACCAGTCGACACTGGAGATCCTTCTTCTCGCCATCCTGGGAGTCTTCCAAGGCGATGTACCTCTGCAGATTGACACAGTGAAAGCAGATATTTATTACCACTGCACTGACATTAACAAGAGTACTGGAAGCTACTGGAAGCTACTGTAAGCACGAAAACATCCACTGATGATTTGTTTATGACAGCATCAGGAGGAAAAAATGTCACACATGCATGTGAGCGGTCAGCTTCCTTAGCCAGTCAAGCAATCATTGGCATCTGTTACACAAGAATGCCTGAAAGAGAAGAATGAAATAGAGCTGTGTGGACTAAATGTTGCATCTGTGTGTACTTGATAACAATCTGGGCGATACTAATACTATTAATACAAATAGGAAACAAAGCACAGCGTCTGTCTTCTGTTGATTATCAAAGTTATCCAACATCTCAGCACAACAGGTGCAAAGCAACAGCTTCCTCATAGCTTGTGCTTGAGTGCTTTTCTGTGTACTATTTGATATCCGTATCAGGATTGGTTTTGCAGCCTTCACAGCAGCAGCTGTCAGCAACCTCAGTCCTCTAAAACAGTCCTGGACATGCAATCATGTTAAATCATTACTATGATAAACCCACCTCGGAGGTGGGTTTCGATTTTCAACCCCTTTCTTCAAACTGTCTCCAGCCAAAAACCCATCAGTCAACATAAAATCTAACACATAAGATGAAACTCTAAAGAGATCTGGTAAAGTGGGTTTCTAAAGGATCCAATAACAAAAAAAGAAGTAAATGAAATTCTTTAAAAAAGCAAATAAGACGAAATATGACTCCAAAGACCACAAGAATGCTCAAAACAGGTTTATGAACTTGGAGTGAACTCCAGTACGACATAAACAAAACTACCTTATACTGTTTAACTACAAGCACGAACCTTGTGGCACCAGGACGAAAGTCAGGAAATCACCATAGGTGCTGACACTGACTGTTTACCAAGGTGGTGGAGTAACCAAGCCAGTAGAGCCACATTACTAGTGTGACCATAAAATCTTCAGTTATTTCAGTCTAGCACTCATCATTTTGCTCTTGTGGTGTAACACACTGTGGAGCAGTATGTTACAATAAAGCAAGACTCTTATTACATTATAAAATAGAAATCAGTAATGCTGATTCATGTAGCACTATCAGTCTGCTACAGCGGTTATAATGAAGAACAGAACAGCAAACCTCAGTATTCACATGATAGGGTGGGGCTAGGTTTCACAATGAGTTCACCCAAAGCCTTGGCTGATTGTGACCCACACCCATTTTCACACCTTGGCTTGTGTGATTAGGTAGAGGATCAATAGGGGGTCCATGACCCTCTTGCAGACTCTCCACCAGTTGCTCTTAGAACTGAGGAAGCTTGTCAGATGAGAGGCGAAACGTCTTCAAGGAAACTTAAAGAAGTCCAGATACTTTTCTTTCCAGCTCCTTAGACTACAATGACCTGGATGACTGAGAACCTTCACAGACAGAAAAGCAAAGCGTTTTGGCCTAAGTGCATTTCTGCACACACAGTGGATGACAAAGAGAGAGACAAGAAAGTTTACTTCCTACTTTACTGTTTATACCAGCAACAAAACAGAGTTAACATTGTTCATACACAACAAATAAGGAACTAGTCGACTCTCTTTTATTAACGGACTTAACTGAAACGGTACCAGCTGAACATAAAAATGTTTGAAGTTAGAAAATCTGTCTGGTTCTGTATTCTTTTTTCAAGCTGGCAACAGTAGACTAATAAGACACATTATAAGGTAAATTAGGGGTTGCACATCTTGAATTAGCCAAACGGGCTACTAAGTATAGGCACTTATCCAGTGCATCGGATCAGCATGTGTTTAGGCTTTGCTGCTAATGCGGCTAAAAAAGGTTGTTTCTTACATGAATATTTTCTATGTCTACAGCAGAGATCAAATGTTTCAGTAGATCACTGAACAAATAATTAAAATAATAAAATGCTGCATTACTCAGATCTTTGGGAAAGTAAGAAGGTGGGGAACTGTTAAGGTTTACAGTTACAAGAGAACTTAAAAACTTAAAGGGATGGGGAATCTTATAGCTACAGGTCAGAATAATTGCAACAATAAAATACAGTAGGTCCCATCAGACAGCATCAAATATGACAAACAGCATCACTGTTAGAACCGTTTTGATAACTAAAGGTTAAAGGCTACAGCCAAACTTCTAGTAAAAGGGAATACACAGGGTACTGCTGGCCTCTTTGTCTCATTTGTACTGATACTTCAGCTGAATCAGGTGTCTGATGCTGTAAACATGCAGTCTTGTGATGCAGATGTGAATTAGACACCCTGCAGTAGAGCCCCGGGCTGGTGGTGAGTATCATCTGCAGAGAAATGAGGGTCACCTGAGAAGCCTGTTACAAGCAGCCTCTTATTTAAACATGTCCCATTAAGACCTGAGGTGTATAAAAAAAAGGTGTTTCATCAAGAAAACTTCGTGATTTTTTAAAAATAACACGGTCAGATGTCTCCATCTGTGGTGCCGCAGTCTGCACATGTACATAACAAAGACACGAGGTAAACAGGTGAAGCAGCAGGGGTCTGTGTTTTAAAAACCTTCTCCAGTTCCCCCCTAAGACTTTCAACAATTAACTTTAAAAGACACCATTTACCACCATAAAGGACTAACTGACTCTACAGCTGACATATGTTGACCCCCACCCACCCAACACACACACACTGCAGCAACAGATTTATCTACATAACTCCCCAACTCTTTCTCACCACGCTGCTCCTCATATGACCTGGGAAGGAGGCTTGCACATATGACAGCGCTCCAGAGAATAAGTGTTCCAGCGTTTGACCATGCACTCTTCCCCCTACGCTACATGGATAATGAGCTCTTTGTCCCTGGGTGCCAACACACACTCTCCTACTAACAAACACATGTGCTTCCAGAACAAGTGTGTGCCTACCCCCACACAGGGCTTCACTGTATTGGCACTCAATTGACAGAGACTGAAATCAGCTCCTTTTTAGAGCTTTTGGCTACAGATTCCTGCTGGGATGTTTAGGACAGCTGGGGGCGTTTGAGGTCCTGGACACCAGATGCAGTAAAGGGTTAGATGATCTCCTGCAATAGTCTAATAGATTTCCAAAAGTCATGGTAAAATAATTTGTCTTGTAGATAACACTGTTTTGACAACATACTGTGGGATCCTACTCATCTTTCTTAGAACTGCAATGAGTCGATTTATTAGTCAAACAAAACACCAACTACTTTCATAATTAATCTTCACACAAAATTTCAACCAAAACCACTAAAACTTTATTCTCAGATGCCAGAAATGCATCACAGTGAATTATTACTAATATTACAATAATCACTGGTAGCACTCAGTGTATGAGAGGCTGTATTTACTGCAGACTCACCAGCGCTTTGAGCTAATACTAGCATGCCATCCCTATTGTCAGACTGCTGTTGTGCTCTTTTGGTAGTTTGGTTAATGACGAATGAACACACAAACAAACACACCCTGACCTGATAACAGACTTTTGCAGTGCTTACGACTCATTCTGAGAGAACGATAAATATGCGTGCACCAAATTTCAGGTGATCACCTGACATAATCATAGACTGAATGGCACAAAACTGTGTGGCAATTACACAGCAGATGTTGTGTTATTTCTCTAGATGGGGGAAGACTTGGACTTTTTAGCAGCACTGGAAAGGATCAGATTTCCAGCATCAGATTTCCATCATGATGGAGCTAGAGGAAAACATGGAATATATAACTCAAGTCTGAAAGGATTCATCTACTTGAGACAATTTAAAATTGTGCACAATCAATTCAACAGTGATTGACACATTTCTATCCCAGACACATGTCTAAGATTTGGTTATAGGCCTATTTGTTTGGCAGATATTCAGGTTTCACTTTGGGTATTGGGATATTTGATATTTTTCAATGCTGAAATAGGTACCATGTCACATTTCTAATGTTACAGCAGTAATCAACATGCTTTTGTTCACCTCACTTTTGCTAATTTTCATCCATAGTGGAAGCTGATTTGCTTGTCGTGCAAACAGAGAGTATTAAAGACTGATGTAGCTACAGCAACATCACCAGTTGGTTTTATGAACTCCTGTTTTAAAGCCCAGGTTCCTCTTGCCTATGTAACCTCCTAATGTACTTAGCATCAGCTCATATGTCCATGACCAGTATTCACTCTCATTGACAGTTGCTTCAGTCGCTCGCCTGAAAAAAACTCTCCTGAAAAAAACTACGAAAAGTTTATCTTGGGTTCACTTTTCCGGCAGTTTAACTAATATGGCCAGAAACATCTGTCACAATTCAGGCTTTTCTTCTTTAAGACACAGTCAAACGGACCCATTCAACAGTATGCTGAACCCAGTATTGGTGGCTCCTGGTACATGTTAGTGATTCACGGTGATCAATCAGTTGGCATTACTCGTCAGTAGTGTGCGGCCTCTCCCACATCAGCAGCAGACAACCATGGACGGACAAAAGAACTGAGGGAAGTGCCGTTTTTCCCAAAGAATTTCCTGCCTTGCCTTTTCCTCCTTTCGCTGAGGCAAGCCAATGAGAGGAATTCCTCTGAGCTTGAAGGACAGAAAAGCAGGACTTGGCCTATACGGCGTTGATTTCGTGAGATTAATCTGATTCTTTTTTCAGAGAGTGACTTTTTTTAAATGAGCAGCTTAATAAATGAATCTGTGCCACACTGCTCATTAGCCTTAGAGAAGGCAGTTGCTTTGGTGTGGGCTATGTGCATCTACACGTGGGTGTAAATGTGAAAATCACAGCTATCTGCACTGGAACCATCTACAGAGAGAGCAGGTGTATCCCTACAAAAAAATAATGCATTGATGAGTTTTTTTCTGAGTGACGGCACCTATCATTCAGCAGAAGAATACATTTTGTTGTATGTGCAGTATCAACAATTTTCAAACATTCAAGTCACGACCATGTTGCTGTGTGCAGACTGACATGGGCTGCTTGTGATCCTGTTCGCTCAAACTTTGTGAAATCTGTCTCCTTCTATAACAGAGCATGAGATAAGGGGGATAAGGGAGACTTTCTTCAATGGCAATCACAAAAACATCACTTGCTATTTAAACAGCTGATGCAGTAGGATCAGTCATCCTGCATAGCTTAAGGATCAGCTGGTAATATGTTTGCTATGATGGTTCTCCGTCATCTGAGCACGTCAGTATTTATGTTTATGACAATATGAGAATAACACAAGTTGCTTTGACACAGTCTAATTGACATTTTTGACAGCGATTTTGTAAAGGTGTGCTATTTGTTGTGAAATAACAAGAGAGCAGGCCTCACCTGGTCCTCAAACTGCATGATAATTGTCCCATTGATTTGGAACCTGTTAAACTAGGCGACTGTGTATAAAAACATCTGTCATTCACACACATATTGGTTTGTCTGTGTGTCTGTGTCCAAACATTACAGAGGGCACTGTATAGCAGAGGTGAGAAATTTCACACAGCTGGATGAAAAAAAACCCTCAGCATACTGATGGAAAATGTCATCGGCAGGTCTCAAAGCTGAGGGAACATGTTACAACATGACATCAATTATAAATGCACTTCTCTGTGACCTGTTGCGCTTGTCATTCAACATTTAACCGTCAAGGCAAATGTCAACAACTGGGATTAAAAAACAGCACCTATTCACACATGGAACAATGGTTTACTAATGCAATCTAAAATAATGTAACAAATTTTTATTTATTTGTTTTTATTTTCTGTTAATCTAGTATTAAATTTATGATTTTATTTCTAAGTACATCTTAAGTCCAAGTGATCATCAGCTAAATAGAACAAAGCCTGCATTCAAGGCCTTGTTGCCTCTGCAAGCCCTAATACAAGATACATAACGAATATAACAGTGAGGATCACTTGTTTTTGCTGTTATTTATATAAATGTTAGCTTTTGCAAACTGTATCCAAGTGATTTGGACAATGACTAAACAGAGCTTAACCAGATATAATTGAGTAAATCCAGCAGCAGTCATTCACAGAACCTCATTTAACACAGAAGCTCAAGGCTGCATCACGGAACGTAAGTTTGGATAACATCATAGAAAGCTCACGGCTCTCCAACGGGAGATTGAGAGACCAGTGTTGGACTGTTAGAACAGCTTTGAAATTCATATGAGTTGTTCGCACTAAAGTAAAAGCACCATCACTTCATGCGGATACCCTCTCGGTGCCAGCTGCGGTTGCAAGGCTGGAGCCGAACAAAAAAAACACCCTGATAACGACTGTGTTTAGACTGTTTGTTTGTTTGTTTTTCATGTGCTATGTGCAGAGGTGTTTTTTTCTGTTCTCAAACTGATCTCCCTGTTGGAGCTCAGTCTGGGGGGAGTTATTTTTTTTTCTCCTTATCTTTCCTCATGTGGTGCATTTTCCATTGTTATACCTCTCTGACCTGTCTTCCCCATGTGATGTTTGTGTAATGTATGTATGGTCAGAAGGGTAAGTCGGCGCTGGCAAAGGTCGGCAGCCTTAACCCAATTTCCTTCGGGGTCAACCTTCAGGATCAATAAAGTTTTATTGAATTGAATTGAATTTCTATACAGTAAAATATATATGAGTATAATACTTATTATGTGCTAATAGCTATGTGTTACCATAGCAAAGTACAGGTACCCGAATCACAGAATGAAACTGAAATTTTACTGCAAAGATTTTTCCATGTAAGAGTTCATTGATTTAATGATTCTCGCCACCGGATTTCTGTGTTATTTTAAGGGACCTCTGTGTGCGTCTTAATTAGATTGTTTTTAACATTTTGCACACTTGGAATTTAACAATACAGTATTAGAAACCTCTTGATATATCTGGTTTAAACACAAAAAATGTGGTAAATGGCAAATGGATGAGTTCTTATATAGCACTTCTCTACTCTGAGCACTCAAACCAATTTACACAACTTGCCTGATTTACATAAACACTTATCTATGCAAGTGCTTTTTAGGTAACAGTCACACACATTCATACGCAGACAGATGCTTGCAAGGATATCTGGCTTGCAGACTGAAGCAGACGGGGATTGAACTGATGTATTAGATGATAACATTTTCAGAATGTTACCTATTTATGTGAAGGCCCTCGCACACTTATAATACAGAATATAATCCACCCACTGTTATCATCTTCAATGCCCTGTACCAACATAGAGCAGAGCAGCTATCTGAACGCTACCCCAACAGAGGTCGATTATCTTGTTAATAATTGATTTATTTATTTTATTTAGGACAGTGCATGTTAATGAACATAAATGTAAAAAAAATTACATGAATGTAAACATACCAGATTATAGCCAAGGGCTAATTTCCATCTGTTGTCCTTAAGCATAAAAAATAGACATAATAATTCATAAAAATTCATCATTCATTCATAATAAAAACTCCATCACCACGTACGACTCTGGATACTGTAGCTCCTCTGAAAACTAAGGTCTCTAATCAGAAGTACCTGACTCCGTGGTATAATTCTCAAACACGTACCCTAAAGCAGATAACTCGTAAGCTGGAGAGGAAATGGCGTGTCACAAATTTAGAGGATCATCATTTAGCCTGGAGAAATAGTTTGCTGCTTTATAAGAAAGCCCTCCGCAAAGCCAGAACATCTTACTATTCGTCACTGATTGAAGAAAATAAGAACAACCCCAGGTTTCTCTTCAGCACTGTAGCCAGGCTGACAAAAAGTCAGAGCTCTTTTGAGCCAACCATCCCTTTAACGTTAACTAGTAATGACTTCATGAACTTCTTCACAAATAAAATTTTTATCATTAGAGAAAAAAATTGCCAATAATCATCCCACAGATGTAATATTATCTACAGCTACTCTTAGACTCTTTTTCTCCAATTGATCTTTCTGAGTTAACTTCAATAATTACGTCCTCCAAACCATCAACGTGTCTTTTAGACCCCATTCCTACAAAACTGCTCAAAGAAGTCCTGCCATTAATTAATTCTTCGATCTTAAATATGATCAACCTATCTCTAATAATCGGCTATGTACCACAGGCCTTCAAGCTGGCTGTAGTTAAACCTTTACTCAAAAAGCCATCTCTAGACCCAGCAGTCTTAGCTAATTATAGGCCAATCTCCAACCTTCCTTTCATATCAAAAATCCTTGAAAGAGTAGTTGTCAAACAGCTAACAGATCATCTGCAGAGGAATGGTTTATTTGAAGAGTTTCAGTCAGGTTTCAGAGCTCATCACAGCACAGAAACAGCTTTAGTGAAGGTTACAAATGATCTTCTTATGGCCTCTGACAGTGGACTCATCTCTGTGCTTGTCCTGCTAGACCTTAGTGCAGCGTTCGATACTGTTGACCATAATATCCTATTAGAGCGATTAGAACATGCTGTAGGTATTACAGGTACTGTGCTGCAGTGGTTTTTATCATATCTATCTAATAGACTCCAATTTGTGCATGTAAATGGAGAGTCCTCTTCACACACTGAGGTTAATTATGGAGTTCCACAGGGTTCAGTGTTAGGACCAATTCTGTTTACATTATACAAGCTTCCCTTAGGCAGTATCATTAGAAGACATAGCATACATTTTCCCTGCTATGCAGATGACACCCAGCTCTATCTATCTATGAAGCCAGATGACACACACCAATTAGTTAAACTGCAGGAATGTCTTAAAGACATAAAGACCTGGATGGCCGCTAACTTTCTGCTTCTTAATTCAGATCAAACTGAGGTTATTGTACTCGGCCCTGAAAATCTTAGAAATATGGTATCTAACCAGATTCTTACTCTGGGTGGCATTACCTTGGCCTCCAGTAATGCTGTGAGGAACCCTGGAGTCATTTTTGACCAGGACATGTCCTTAAATGCACATATTAAACAAATATGTAAGACTGCTTTCTTCCATTTGCGCAACATCTCTAAAGTTAGAAATATCCTGTCTCAGAGTGACGCTAAAAAACTAGTTCATGCATTCATTACTTCCAGGCTGGACGACTGTAATTCATTATTTTCAGGAAGTCCTAAAAACTCGCTGAAAGTCTTCAGCTGATCCAAAATGCTGCAGCAAGAGTCCTGACAGGGACTAGAACGAGAGAGCAGATTTCTCCTGTTTTGGCTTCCCTTCATTAGCTTCCTGTTAAATCCAGAATTGAATTCAAAATCCTGCTCCTGACATACAAGGTCTTAAATAATCAGGCCCCATCTTATCTTATTGACCTTGTAGTACCATATCACCCTATTAGAGCACTTCGCTCTCGCACTGCAGGCCTACTTGTTGTTCCTAGAGTATTTAAAAGTAGAATGGGAGGCAGAGCCTTCAGTTTTCAGGCCCCTCTTCTGTGGAACCAGCTTCCAGTTTGGATTCGGGAGACAGACACTATCTCTACTTTTAAGATTAGGCTTAAAACTTTCCTTTTTCCTAAAGCATATAGTTAGGGCTGGACCAGGTGACCCCGAATCCTCCCTTAGTTATGCTGCAATAGACGTAGGCTGCCGGGGATTCCCATGATGCATTGAGTTTTTCCTTTCCAGTCACCTTTCTCACTCAATATGTGTTAATAGACCTCTCTGCATTGAATCATATCTGTTATTAGTCTCTGTCTCTCTTCCACAGCATGTCTTTATCCTGTCTTCCTTCTCTCACCCCAACCGGTCGCAGCAGATGGCCCCGCTCCTCCCTGTGCCTGGTTCTGCCGGAGGTTTCTTCCTGTTAAAAGGGAGTTTTTCCTTCCCACTGTCGCCAAAGTGCTTGCTCATAGGGGGTCATATGATTGTTGGGTTTTTCTCTGTATCTATTATTGTGCGATCTACTGTACAATATAAAGCGCCTTGAGGCGACTTTTGTTGTGATTTGGCGCTATATAAATAAATTTGAATTGAACTTAAGATTACATTGGATTGTATATGGCCCACAAACTAAAAACAACTTTAACAGTCCTGATTCAGCTCTTTGAAGGAAAGTGAACTTTCAGAATGTGTACTTATGGCTAACAATAGACACTGAAAGTGAAAGACAAAGGGGAGCACACATGTACACAGAAACACAGATAAGAGTGCCTGTAGACAGCCAATCAAACTCATGAGCATGCCTGCAGCTGCAAAGAAACAGCCCCAAATTTACCCAGCTCACAAAAGAAAGAATAAGGAGTGCAAGCCACAATGCACCAGGGCCACACTGAAGCGGTTACAGCATACTACATAGCTGCAGGTTTTACACCAACTCTCTTAAATAAGACGACGTGATGAGGAAACTGAGTAAAAGACAATACAACACTGATCATCTTTTCACTTGCTTCAGTTTTACCCCAAACTTCAATCTGAGGTAATTGTAGACGTTCAGGTACACGCCCATGCAACATGCCCCAAAGTTCCCAGCAATAAATAAGAAAAGCAACCACTAACACTAAGTGCTGCACAGTGGTGATGCTTGTAACAAATCTAGCCAGAGTTTCAAACAATGAGGTCAGGTTTATCATGTGAACTAAAAGCTCAGTCCTCAGACAGTTTAAATCCTATGTGTCAGACAGTTTTTCTACTATTGGATCTTTACAATATCAGAGAGGAGCCATCTTTAAAAAGGCCATCTCAGGGATGCAGCACTGGTCCACAGTCCACCTGTTGTTGAAACTTTGTGTTTCTGAAGAGCAGCCAATCATAACTCTTTAAGGCAGGGCAGACCTCAGAGAGTGGATGAACTGAAGAGCTGCAGCAAAGCTAACTATGAATTACTTAAAAACCAAATTGTGTGAAACTCATGCAAAGCTACTCTAGCAGTCAAATGCGGGAAAAATGTATAAGTACAAATCTGCATAAGCCTGGGTTTCAGACCCAGTGTGCAAGACTGTGGCACCTAAACAAGTGTTTCCAACACAAACCGCCCTGTAGTCATGAAGAGCATGGCAACGGGGGTGTCATTTGGGCGGAATCAAATGCAGGGTCAGTGAGACAGCCATGAGTCATGAAGCTGAATCTGATCACTGAGATTCAAACTTGTTTTTGGTTGAGGCAAGAGCAGCCAGCTGGCAAATATATCACTGACTGGTTTGCATATATCTGACACTGCCAGGTTATGCGAAGTACAACAAACTACACAGTGGTGCATAAACCCACCATATAATGCAACTACTGGTCCAAGGAGACCCTAATGTTGCAACAAAACTTGAGCACTGTAGTGTCTCAGAGCTGACCATATGGGATGGCTTGGGTACAGGGCGATCTTTATAAGAAAATGAAATGCAAGTGTACCGAATAATTATATACTTTATAAAAAGTACAAAAGGATAAGTAATGCGCTTATGTGTACTTGAAAAGCATTGCAACAGTAAAGTGGCCAGATTTTCCAACTGACTTTGGCACAAATCCTTTCATCGAGCGCATAATACACGCCTTTAATCTTTAATCCCGCTTGTAAATTAGTTTGGCGCTGTTGCTGCTTGTTTTGTTTTTTTAATCAGACCCACCTCTTCTGTGTGTTTTCTCAGTGCCTTCTCTCGCTCATACTGGGTAACGAGCTGCTCGTTGTCCTCCTTCAGCAGCTCCAGCTCCACTTCGTGCTCCTGGTTGACAGCGAACACCGAGTCCAAGTTCTCCAGCACGGCGACGACCAGCGGCATCAGCTCCTTTACCACATCCTCGTCGTATTTTTCTATGAGCCGTTCAAACTCCCTGTATATTGAACTGGCCAGACCTGAGACCCGCTCAGACATCATGGTCGAGTTGCCCGAGTCGTCCTGATACAGGACTACGTCGTCCAGCTCCATTTTCCCGATTCCACTTGCACTTCTTTCCCAGCTAACGTTAATGAGCTAGCCGCAAGCTTCGGCTGACCAGAGGCTACCCACCTTCTACTTTCGCGGCAACAACAAAACTGTGCTCCTAAAACATCGCTCGAATGTTGTTTCTCATGCAGCGAAGGCGCTGTACTTCATTAACAAAGTCCTATCCCTTAGTCGTGTGGACGGCAGACTTTAAAACCTTGCTAGCCTAGAAGCTAGCAGTACTGAAAAGTCTTTACTTGGCTCCTGATTAGTTTCCCTATCCAACAGATGGGCTTCTGCTGCTGCGTTCACGCGCTGTTGGAAAGATGGGAACAAGCGAAGTTCAACGAATCAAAAAAGTAGTAAGCGCAACATAACAGAACAAATTATTTAGCAGTTATGGAAAAACAAAACACTAAAAGATGACAGTATAGCCCAATAGCCCATGCTAGCAAATATAGCTTGTGCTTACAGAGCTAAAAAAATAATAACAATGGGATTGTAACTATTGCTCATATATAGTTACTTTTAAGTGACGTTTGAGGGGCGGAGAAAAAATCGTATCAAAAACTGGTTTAAAGAAAAACACTTGTAGCTTCGCCTTCTTGCATATGCATAAAATACAGAATTTACCCGTAATTTTCCCGTTAAAGGATATCGATAATTATTTAAATTATTTAATTGACCGAGTTAGTACACACTTCCAACTTCTAATTCTAGCACTGCAGCACAAACAAAGCAGTTATGTAGGCGTACCATTTGATTCCCTTCATAAGTCAAACCTGGGATGATGTCGTTTGGGCAGCGTTAGCAACGCATTGAATAACCGCTCTGTCATTTCCCGAGTCAGTTTGGAAATATGAGCTCACAGGGATCACTTGAAGATGTCATGTTGGTGACGCTGACGTCACATCCCAAAGTGGGCTGCGGGGACAGAGTGTGAAAAACTGAACGTAAGACACTTTTTAAAAAAATGAAAAGATGGTTCGATAAAAGAATGTGCCCGTCTCACCATCTCCTTCATCCACACGGTATTTTACTTTCATGTTCAAAATTTACATCCCTTTAGATTTCCAGTACTATCAAGAGAATATGCAGTTGTTTCTAATGCGGTCAGTTGTGCAGTCAGACTTTCAGCCTCTCCTGCATCACATCATCTTTTCATCCAAGCACATATAGTGACCATTACTGCAGTTTTCACAATAATAAGGCATCCAACAAAATGAGCAGAAACTTCACCCTCATTCTATCAGCTCTCCATACTGTGATCTCCTTTTGATGTAATACTTGTTAAATTATTAAGTGGATTTGGTCATGGCTTTTACCTAGAGGTGGGATTTAAGATTATTTACAGCTGTTTATACCTGTGAAGATGTTCTTTAACCTGATGTTGGGTCTGTTCCCCAAATGGTCAAGGCAGATGAGGTTTCTGCTGGAGGTTTCTTCCTGTTAAAAGGGAGTTTTCTCCTCCCACTGTCACCGAGTGCTTACTTATAGGGAGTCTTCTGATCTTTGCCGTTTCCTCTGTATTCCTGTGGGTTCTTTACTTCACATTATAAAGCACCATGAGGCGACTGTTGTTGCTATATGGCACTAGTTAAGCAAAAATCAACTGAACTGAATGTGTTTACAGGACAAATTTATCCAATTTGGAACAGAAAAAAAAGTGTTTTTAGGGATAATATGTTGTTAATTTCTTTTTGATTTATGGTAAACACTTCCATAAAAGCAACCTTTTATACCAAACATCAAAGTTGAACACATTTTATGTTTCTTTCAGTCTTTATGTAATATATAGCCTTAAGTATAGCATTAATGCAGAGGTTCTAAAAAGAATCTCTGCACTAAAATATATATATATTTTAGTTAAAACTCTTTATTGCTTACATTGATCTCGTTGCCTCTTTCAAATGAGCTGTCTGCATTACATAACAATAGTCACTACTTTTTTTTCTTGAAATTGTTTGTGTTTAAAGTTAAAAATAGGGTAAGAACTAATGCCTCCTGGCCTGTTCATAATTACATCCCCCCAACTGACTCCTGTGGCTTCAGTCCGTGGATTAATCCCATTGTTAAGCTTTATAAAACTTGCTGGCTCTAAGATCAACAGGCTCCTCTCACTGAGAAACCCATTGTTTATTCAGAAGAGGGGAAAAATGAAAGAATAAAAAAGGTGTGCTTCACAAAAGAGTTTAATTGCATCCAGGAGTCCAATGCTTTCTATTGAGGATTTGAGATTGTTATGCAGGCATATTATAATATAATATATATATATCACCTGAAATGAGCAATATCCATGGCAAGTAAACAGGTTCCCACCTTTTGTGTAAGTACAATCTTTCTACTTCTTACACCAACACATTTATGTCAAACACCATGCACTATTCAAACTGCACTGAAGAAAAAAAAAAAAAAAATCTCACTGTAAACAAGCTGTGCTCATCACCGTGTCTCTCAGCTTGGTTTCTGTAATGCATAGGCACTGTTCACCCTGATGTCTCAAGACATTAAACACAGGACAAGCTAACCACAGCTACTACACAATGAAGGTGTGAATCCGGTACAAGTTTCTGTGGCGAAAGCTACCCCTATATCACTCTGACTCAGTCTGCTCTCACTCTCTGAAGAGAAAGAAGATAAGAAAGGAGGGGGCAGCCTCTTCCAACCACACACCGCTCACACATACATAAAAATCAACAACACCGGCATCACGGTAAAAACTGCAGCACTGTCAAATATTTTACACAACGCACATTCAAAGATCATGGCATTCAGTTGCTCAAGGAGTAACTCAAAGTCAAAATACATAAAATTATTTGATATAAATCATTAAAAGTGCAATTAAACAAATTAAACTTGTGCTCCAGAGAGTTTTTCTTTACAAATAAGGTTCCCTCCATGGCGATCATAACAGGCAGCTCTCTACGCTTTCATGTATTCTCTGATCAAATACTTGTATATTTGAAATCTTTGAAATTTCATAAGGCTTGGAGCCAAAATATGAGGAAATGGTGTGATTACAGGCCACGCGAACTACCTGAAGCAGTCCTTTATCAGGCATCGACACAGAAAACAAATGATCGGCAGGTGGTTTAAACATTGCGGAGGCTGGGAGTGAAGACACAAGGAAACAGTCTCTATGGTACATTTCAGACAGCGTTGTGCTGGCTGTCGCTTAAAGATGAAGGGCACAGGGAAAAGGGCTTGTCCTTGGTCAGAGTGCCGAGTGCTCGGAGCACAATGTCGGGCATGTGATCCGTAAGCATCCTGGGGCTGATCAAAATACTCCGGAATGCCATTTCATTTGACCAGTCTGCACGGTAGCGGACCTGGGAAAAGCAGGATCTAAGGGAAATAGAGGACAGAGTGACCAAATAATTTATGTGTTTATCTCTCATAACACTATACGCATCTAAAATTATTAGTTAGGCTTAGGGGTTATAATGAACATGAACACATGACAGCCTAAACACAGTTTACAGACTATAGATAAATAATGGAAGTAGCTTGCTTTAAAAGAATGGGGGTATTTTTTCTAATGTCCAGCAGGGGGAGACTCCTCTGGTTGTAAAATGATCTGCATAGGAAAACTGCCCTCGGCTCCTTTGATCCATGCCATCAGTAAATATTTTTCTGATGAGTTTATGTCTTCAGTTTCCAGTTTCAAGTCTTACTAAATGCACCACGATGTTGACTTTGGACATAACTTCTCCCATTAGCGTCCCAAAGAATTCGAATGGTCTATGCACAATCGTACTCCATCAGTATGCAGTAACCCTTGGTCCTTCCCCCACACATCTAGTTTGAAACACTAGCATAGTGATCAAAAATACACAACTGGTCCTCATATGCTAAGCTAGCAAAATTGCCATTGGGTTCCCTAATTGCTTTACTGTTGATGGGGATATGAAGTACTTTTGAACCGCAAACCAGTCAGTGATCAACCAAGAATGTGTCAAGAACTTTTGCCTTTCTTGAAAAAGAATTACAAGATACACAAAGTCATCAACACTTGGAAAGTCTGCTGTGAATCTGCTCATTGAAAAAAAACAAAAAAACATTTGCAGACCCACCTCCGTGTCGGCCCATCTTCTGTGATATGCAGAATGCGTCCCGGCAGGAAGAGAGGCAAGTGTGCAGGTGTGTGGGCGGGTGATTCATCCGATCCCAGGCTCTGATAGGAGGATGAGTGGCGAACGATTAGAGACTCCTCTCCCAGGAGGGGCTGGCTAAGCTCTTGCTCCCTCCTGTTATCCATCTCAGTGGGGCAGTCATCCGGGTCTCCGCCAAACAACTCATACCAACATCCCTGCAGCAGGATGCGGTACTGCAATGCAAACATGAAAAAGGGTCCAAAATTCACAAGTGCAACTTCATTTCCAGATAGTCTAAAGGCGTAGGGCTATATGAAGGGTTCTTACTTTGGGTTTATTGCAGTTTGAAACTATTTTCAGTAGCTTTCTCTTCAGATCCTCCATGTTTGGAATGCTCAGTCTTAGCGGAAAACAAAACAAACAGAGACAGTTGATTGATTATAAGGTTGTCTGTGCAACATTCATAAAAACTCAAAAGATCACGTTTGTCTGCAAACATTCACTAAAACAACTTGAGAAACTGGAGATTTTGTGTCGTACTCTGGTCCATCCATGCTTTTTTCCCCCTAGTGACAGGTGGTTGCCTGGGGGTCACTGACCAGTCAGTAGGCCTGTGTGATTGGGGCTTTAGCAATCATTTTCCCAGCAAATGTCATCGAACTCCAGCGAACTTTCCCTGGTGGCTCATAAACCCTTTTTATTGCTCGATGAACTGGTTTGAAAGAGGACAACAGTGAAAGATCCATGTTGGGTGGTAGCAAAATGTCTAAATTCACAAGCTGACATTTCCCTTGAGTAGCTTACAATCATAGGTGTATAATTAAAAGTGACACGCTTTTGAGAGTGACTTGTTGGTTTGTTTGTTTGTTTGTTTTTTGCCTGTGCTGTCCGGCAGTGTAGTAATCAGAATTGTTGTCTGAAGGCCAAACAAATTTATTTCCCCAAGTGGACCATTATGGCTTTTGCTATACTGGTCCACTATTTTATTAGACTTTTATAAGGATTTTTTTTATTTTTTATTTGGAGTTAATATATTTTACAAATAGGGAATATTTTTTCCCCCTCACATTTTTTTCCTAGATCAAATGAGTGTGGATTGAATTTTTTTAACAAACAAACAAACACAAAAAAAACTCTACCATCAATATTATTTATGAGAAGTCTGGAATTTATTTTACTGTCTGTTTGATCTTTGTACTGGTAACCCAGAAGTGGAAAAAGTTTATGATTAGAATATGTTTTAAGAAAAAAGGAAGTTACAGCCTAAAAAAAACCTTCCGGTTATATTCTTCACATGAAACTTAATTCCTAAAGAAATTATTATTATTATCATCATCAGCATCATCATTTTCTAAGGTACTCTTACCATAATACAAAAAAAATTGTTGGTAGAGTACAGGGAAGAAAATACTGATGAATCACAGACTGACGTGCGCGCTGTTTGTGAAATAAATGTAGTAATGTACCCACTTATCTGTTATAGCAGATATACTGCTAGCAATATGAACAGACAGAGCGATGGTTAGCCAGCAGCTGTAATGCTGCTGTGACGTCGTTATTTCACAAAATTAGCTCATAGAATAACTTGAAAATAAACAGCTGCATTAATTAGCCAAATTAGCTGATGTTACTTACTTAAGATAGGAATTTGCTACTTTACACTGTTAGCAGCTAGTCTATGTTAGCAGGTGAGCTAGCATTAGTTAACAATGACATATTGCTAGTGACTGAACTAACTCTTCCTCGTTGTCTTACTTATAGGACGAAAACAAACATCACTTTGTCTTTTTTGTCCTGACTTGAAGTTGGTTTGAGACTAAGTGGACAGAGAGAACAGACTTCTTAGATTCTAAATATTTCAAGTACATAAAATAAAAACACTCACGGCTGTTATATTACCTGATCACATTTTTGATTCCTTAATATTTAGATCACTTTAATGGCATCGTGTATACAAACACATGATAATATATTATTAGAAATCAACTTAAGAGGAAATACTACAGAGTCTGAAAATGTTCAGTTTTTTAAAACATGTCACCATCTGTTCACACAAGTTTACATCCTTAGATATAGAAATTTGAGTTAAAATATTGACAAAGGCTTAGAAAGTAAAGGAGTGTGTCAGTTACACTTGTATTCTCCTATGTGAGTAATAACAAGGTAGAGCCAAATATAGAATCTCCATCATGCAGTAGTCTATAATAGTTTCACCACAGAACATTCATGCAGGCTTTTTGAAGACAGCACTGCTGTGTGCTAACACACAAATATACACGACCTTTAATGATCCACTGTGAACAGTGAAGATCAGTGTCACAAGCATCTATTCAGCATCACATACTGACTATGAGCTCTGAATTTAGTTAATCAATACATTCTGATTACTAAGAAGTAAATAATGTAACGAGCTTTCCGTGTTACCTGGGAACCAGATCCTTTCCCAGGACCACTGAGACCACAAAGTCCTTGGAGTAATCAGCTAAAGCTTTACTGCACACAGAGAGGAAGTAGAACAAAAAACACATTAAGAAAACTGTCCCATACCTGACAGTTTACAAGCGTAATCAACTATTTAAATATGACATTACATACATCACATTAGCTGTGTGGCAAAGCAGTTTTTCTAATTACTAATTACTCTTCCACCAGATCTGTCCACAGACAGCTGCCTGTAGCTGCCAATTAAAATCGGTCCTGACCTCAGACTTTGTCAGCCTTACCTTAGGAGGCCCCCTGGTGGAGAGAATGCATAGCACTGCAGGGTGGGGAAGGAATTGCGCAAGAGGATAGCCAGCACTGAGGCTGCACCAGCACCCAAACTGTGACCGGTGATCACCAATTTATACTCCTATGAAAAACAGGAACACAAACACGTCATCTGTGTGGCTTCAAACAGAAGAAGGGAGATAACTGCCCGTGTGCACACACACAGAAAGCAGAGCTGTTATTTTTCCATATAGGAGGCAAAACAGCAGGCCAGTTTTATATTTTCAAATTATCTCACAAATAAAATCTTGTGAGTTTTTTTAATAGAGTTTCAGCTGAAACACACATTTAAGCAATCAAACCAACTTTGTAGCCACTTCAAACTTTAAGCTCCTTTTCTGAGAATCCACAAGTGAAAACTTCAGAAAGTGTTTTTTGGGTAAATCTTCAAGGGTGTTGACATCACCACGTGGGATAAAAATGAACGTTACATTTGAAATTCTCTGCACTCAAGGTTGCAAAACTGAGAAGGCTGAGTTAGAGCGAATTAGGTGCGGTTTGCAAGTTTAACTGACAACTTATGGTGACACTGTGAGACACATGCAAATTCTTGATAATCGCAGTATCATATATGGTTTTACCAACTGGTTATCATGAGCATGTGAAGCTTAGCTGGTGCCGCAGAATGAATCCAAAGGAGAATATACTTTGAGTAGTAAAAATGTTTTTTCCACCAAGAATATGTGCAACAACCTACTAACAACTTTCTGATGTTGAAAAAAGTTGTTTTTCCTTCATGTTGGGCTTGGTTTGGAGCCACAACCCTGTGATTGTTCTCTTGGCTCTTGCATCACACGTTTTAGCAGATTAAAAAGAAGAACTGTTATAAAGCTTTACGTATAAGTGGATTGAGCACATTGGATAATTTAATAATTCTTTATTATATGACTACATTCAAAGATACCATTGACTCTTAAGGAATCATGTGTTGAAGATGAGTCTCATTTCACAATGTAGGTAAAAAGGACACCTTTGAGATCACATAACTTGTTTTGACCAAACACCAATCCCCCATTGGGATTTGGCCCCTGAGAGTTTAACCAAAATGGGTTTTTTCTTTTCTTTTCAATGAATTATCAGAAAACAGCTCAAACATCCAGGATAGCAACGTTTGTTTTCTGTTCTTCTTGACATTAAATCGGTGCAGTTTTTATACAAGTCCTGTGACACTGATGTTCAGGTGGTTATGAGGAAAAAAAACCCTGTTTTTTAGCCTTGAAAATGTTATGTTGCTCTCTCTTGTGGCCAAGCATCAAGGATCACAAATGGTGGACATTTGGACACACCCTTGTGTACTTCAAGCACCCGTAACTCAGACTGACTTCATAAAATTCAAGTCAGTTTTATTTATGAAGTGTCAGTTCACAAGAACAGTCGCCTCAGGGTGTTTTATATTGGAAAGACCCTAAAATATTAGAATAAAAAAAGAAAAATCAAATGACCCTCTATTAGCAAGCACTTAGCGACTGTGGGAAGGAAAAAAACCCCTTTTAACAGGAAAAAAAACAAAAACAAACAAAACCCCCAAACGAAAACTACTGATTCTCAGGTGGTTCAGTGGGAAATACTGCCTGATCTTTGATGAAATGATCTAGTTGTGATAAAACTAAAATAACCTAAAGTGTAACTGAAAGGTAGCCTCTGCCCCAGTTACATTTCTTACCGGTGCAATGGAGAAAGCCTGGTTCAGGATGCCATCGTTCACCAGCCTCTTGTAGACGTAACCCGCTGCCTGGCTGATGCCCTGCAGGAGACACAGACATCTGCTGAATCTGGCAGGAACCTCAACAATGACAACCTTGGAGAGCTGTATTTAAATGAATGTTCACCTTGTGGGCGTAGCAGGCTCCCAACACTCCTTCTATAGGCAGGTTCTCACATTCAGCAGACAGGTCTGTGAGGACATCCTGCAGGAGACATGAAGTTTAACTCTCTTGTGGGTAAAAATCATTCAGCTCCTTCCTAAAGCTCCAGACTCATAAGAAGAAATGTTAAATTAATCCAAATCTAAGCACCATTTCGCCTACATCACTCACATGTGTCGACACTCAATGATGCAAACACACCTTCTTTCACTTCAACTTTGTTTTTGTATAAGTGCTATTGAGTGAGTGCTGAAGGGTCACATGGCATCAGATGGGGACATAAGACCTGTATTTATCAGTCTATCCTTTCACTGACTTTTCACTTCGTTGCACACAAAAAAGAGGGAAGTGATACTGAAAATTAAGAGACAAGAATAGACAGTAAGCATTACAAATGTGGCTCTGAGTGTATTCTTTGGATTTTGTATCTGTCACACAGAAAAGGCCAGTACAAAAACTGCTTTTTTCAAAATATGAACAAAGGGAATGTCCACTATTAATGTGATGGTGGATAGCTCTGTTCTCTCAGAGGGATGAAAAAGAAAATGAGTTGAAAATACACATGGGTTAGCCACTTAAAGTTTGTGTATGAGGAAAGCACCACGCATGGATCAGTCATGACCCTAAAATCACCACCATATAATTGTATTGTTTCATATCTCATGCTGCCAGAAAAAGACTTCTGAAGGTGTCCTGTGATATAAAGCCAGGACACAAAGGCAGATTGGTGGAGTGACATCAAAGCCTGCCAGCAAGTAAACACAAGACAGGAAAGCTCATGTATAGCTGGTTAGTATCGACTTTCAAAATAAGAATGAGAGGGCTGTCTGTGGGGAAGGGAAGAAAAAAACCCCAAACATACAACAAACAATCCATACTTAGACAGCTGATACCCCATACTATTTTTGGCAAGGGAAAAGGGGGAAAAAATAGGTCCCAACTCACTTTCAGTGAAAGAGTTCCTCTGACAGCCACCAGAATCGCCTCCCTCTTATGATCCAGAGCCACGAAGAAGGGGATCTCATAGATCTGCAACATACCACGTGTGCTTAGATGTGCTGTCGTGAGGCTGGAGGTGGCCTTCAACTTGAACCTTATGTAACGTAAATGGCGAGTGAAACCCCCACCTGGTTGTGGAAGCTGACGTGGATAAAGTCTCTGTACTGCAAACCAGTGGTTTGTAGGATGGATGAGAAGTGGCAGCCGAGGTGATCTCCTCCAACGATTTCGTCCTCGGCTACGCGACTCCTGCAGCTGAAACACGTGCATTAGGATTTGGGTTACTTGTCTCACCAAAGGTTCCGCTGATTCCAACGCGCACAACACCTTACCAGTCTCCACTGAGCTTGCAGGGCCCGGTAAAGAGGTTGGAGTAAATGTACAGCGGCCAGCCGTAAGCCGCTGCAGCAAACTGCATCCAGTGGGTGGCTTTCTCCAGCTCGTCCTCCAGATCTTCTCCCTTGAAATGGTAAAAGACAAATAAGTAGGATTCTGCTTTGCTGCTTTCACAGCCTGAGCTCGACTTCATCTACATGAATCATGACTTACTACAGGAGAGGAAGGGCTGTGAGGGACTACGAGATCAGGATCTCTGCTTCGCTCCATCTTATCCTGCTCCTGGTGCAGCAGAGCCAAACCGGCTGCTATGTCACTTGGAACCAGATCTGTGTCCTGCAGCATGACAGAGAGGATCTCACAGTGGGTTTTGCATCAGTGGAAATTATATTCGACGCAGCTTATCTTAATGTTAAATACATTCTTTTTTTCAGCCTGTATTCTGCTTCGTTTCAAAAATCTCTTACAGAGAAGAAGCTGCTGAAGAGCTGAGAGATGCTGGAAAACGCTGCCCGGGAGCTCTCGTCCTGCGGCAGGCAGCAGCATAGGAGCCGCAGCCTGCTCTCCCACACTTTAACAGCGAGTGAGCGAGCCGTGGATAGAAACTGGGTGCCCTCGCTGCTCTGCATGTCTCGCACTCCCAGCGGCTCCATGGCAGGAGGCTGAGGACGAGGGTTTCCCAGTGGGTCAAAAACAAACACTACCCCCACAGCTGTGAACAGCAGGATGATCCAGCTGTTGCCACAAGATAAACAAGTGGGGGAAAAAAGGTTGATCAAAGCAACGTTAACTAATTAACTAGTTGAATAAACCAAAATCCTCACACCTGAACAACCTACCTGGCGACAACTGCCGAGATAACGGCTCCTACCGTGGCAGGATCACAGCCACGGCCATCATCCGACACCCAGACAGCTCCCAGACAGGCCCACACCAGCTCAGGGACATACAGTATCGCCCGCAGGTACACCAGCGCAGGCATAGAGCGCCGCGGGCCGGGGTTTGTAATGGTACCTGAGAGAGTAAAAATTAATTTACACTAAAGATACAGAAAGAAATTTCCATAACAGACAGGCAGATCTTTAAATGTGCAACATATAAGAGTGTTAGTTTGAAAACTTTCAAATCAGTAAAATTGTTTCTGCAAAGAGCCAATCACCAGCCAAACCAGAAAACATTTGAGCCAATCACGTGTTGGACTGATGCATGCTATGGTCTGCGACAGTTTTAACTGTTTTCATCTAAAGTTAGTATTCTAACCAGCTATCCCTTAGCCAACATCTTTTAGAAAACGCAACTTGATGCGACAACAAGTTAGTCCAGCATTCAGCCAGCTCTCCGCCCAACATGAAGAAGGAAAAGGCAGGAGAATTAAATCAAAATATTCACAGCTGTCCTTTCTCACATGTAGCACACAGCATGAAAAATGTGCGCTTCAGAAGTATCCACACTACCCCAAATTCTCCATTAGATTTAAGTCAAGAAGCTGCCAGAACAGAGCATGCAGGGAGCTTCCAGGATGCCCACTCGCTAGCTGCTCTATTCCCACATCATATGTACTCTGTACTAGGGAGCTAGCCAGTAAAAGACTACTCATATCTGAATGACTGCAGTGATACACTCCTCTGTTGGGCATTTTCTAGAAAAGTGCAGGTGTGGAAAAGACACACTCCTTCTCAAGCACGGTCTAATGCATGGGTTAGGATTTGCCAATTTTCCCCATCAGAAAACTCTTACACAATAAAAAGGAGATGCTCAATATATGTTGCTAAAGAAGCAAACGGGAAATGACTCAATGTCATTGTTCAGTTTAGGGTTCACTTCAGTTGATCTAAAATGCTGCTGCACGAGTACTGACAGGGACTAGAACGAGACAGCATATTTCTCCGATACTGGCTTCTCTTCATTGGCTCCCTGTTAAATCCAGAACTGAATTTAAAATCCTGCTCCTCACATTTAAGGTCTTGAATAATCAGGCCCCAAATTATCTTAATGACCTTATAGTACTGGGTATAGCATCACCCAATTAGAGCTCTTCACTCTTAGACTGCAGGCTTACTTGCGGTTCCTAGGTTGCTCTGTTACAGTTCAGTCATTTTCAGGTTAAGATTGTGGCCCTTGTGTGTGCACTAAGGAGGCAGACTTCTAATGGACTCCAACTAAGTTACCTTGAGCACTGATGTAGACAATAGCACACAGTGAGAGGATGATGAGTGCCAGCACAACCAGCAGTCCAACCAGGTAGCTATGAAGAACTGCTCTTCCGTTACATTCGAAGTGACCCTTGTGATAAATGAATAACACCATGGTGCCAATCCACCTGGAGAAAGACAACAACAAAGTCAGTTATATTAATGCGCCGAGTTAGGCAGGCTTAGGTTAGCAAAGGTGTTTCAGTATTCACGAGAGTAATCAACATACCAAAGTATACGGATGAACAGTTCAAAGGAGCCCGGGAAGACCAGATCGTCGCTGGCTATCCCCCAGCGCCGACCAAACACCACCATTCCAGGCATTTTGCAGGTAAACAGCGGAGATCTCTCACTGAGGATGGCTTCGCCGCTACACAGTGGACAGGCTTCTCTTGAGCAACACAAAGTTCACGTCATGCATGACTTCACTGACAAAGCAACAGCCAACCCAGCTGGCAACGATCTTCACCCACTGGTATCTCATCAAAATTCCAACGTTGCATAATTATCCAATACGATCTGGACCCCACACCGCTAACTCCACCCTGGCGCGTGTGTCAGCTACACCCGACAAGGCCGACCTGTGACTCTGTTGTTCTAAGACTTGTGCGACCTGCTGGCACTTGGTTTGGCTAGCATTAGACCGTGCAACTAATGCTGTTAATGGGACAGCCTGCAGGATGTTACGCGATTAGCATCTAACCTTAGCTAAAAATACTATCGAGCTATTCCGAGAAACTAAACACAAATACCAATGACAAGGACTATCTATTTAGCTAGTAATGTGTCAGCATATTACTGAGTACGCCATGCCGCCTGATAAATGTTAGGGAAACAAAAACGAATACATTTGAGTAGGTTTAGGGTTGTTTTGTCAGGAAAATTAGCAGTGTCCGTCCGCATATGTTTTCCGGTGAAACAGGGACAAACTAGTGTTCCGGTTTCTTGTTCACCATACAGACAGAAATATAGCTCTCTTCTGTTGAGAGTTTCCAGCTGAAGCACGATTTCACAACATGAGATACTGGAGGGAGTACTGTCGATACCGATACAGATACTTTTAACTTAAAGGCAGCTTAAGAGCAGCATGACATGACTGATGAACTAAATTATCATCAACCTGTCAAAACACGTTTTTAATGACTGTTCATTATTATTTGAATGCCTGAATAGTTAATAGGTAATCAGTCTTCTAAAGCAACAGCTATCACAAAAATAAAACTTTATCTTTATTATTAGTTAATGTTGAAGTGTGACTTATTGAGAGGACCAGTATTTACACAGACATGTCTCCTTTCTGATGTATGTATGTATCTAAGTATAGATCCTATCGCAAAGTATTCATCCAATACATATGCCAGTGTTGGTATTGATTCTACCAATATTTGGATACCACTTCTAGTAATGGCTGCATGGTACAAATGGGATTCCTTCTTTGATTTCTCAAGAGCATTTTATACAATATAGATGTCAGATATATGCCAGAAACATTATCCCACCATCTCTTGGATTACTGACTGCCTGACAGATTTTAGATGAGTAAATTATCATTTTGCCACGTTGCCACAGGTGGTGACAAAGATTATGTGTGTGTAATGTATGGCTTTAATTCAATTCAGTTTTATTTACATAGCGCCAAATCACAACAACAGTCGCCTCAAGGTGCTTTATATTGTAAGGTTGACCCTACAATAACAGGGTCAATAAATCAATCAATAAACACTCTTCTGTGGAGTTTATGGTCCTAGTCATTAGTTACAGTTCTTATTTAGTTCCTCATGAAGAGTTAAACTGATTATGAAAAAGACTGGGCATGTTTTAGAGCATGGTGATTTTGTGACTCTTACATATGAGCATGCAGTGTCCTTCATTCCTAAATCAGAGCCACCAATTAAAATGAGCTAAAATAGATAAATAAATAAATGTGGGGGGAAAAGAGCTGGTGATAATCAAAATACACAAGTTGAGGCTTCAAACGCATAATGCGGTTTCCATCTTTATTACACAGTATATGGTTTTGTTGCTATATTTTTATGTCACTCAAGAGATACCATACTTACATACATATGACTCTCACTGCAGTTTGTTGTTTGTCTACAATATTATTTGCACGCACGTCTTTGGATGTACATTTAGTTTCAGGATATGATGAAACCATCGATGATCAAAAAAAACTTGACAGCTTACTCTGATCCATGTTCAATGTTTTATTACAATACTCCAAATATACAAATCCTCTTTAAATCCTTCAAGATAAACATTACTTAAAAAAAGACAAATTTAATAGCTCATCTTCAGATCCCTCAGGATAAATATTAGAGAAGGGGGGCAATCATAAATTGAGGCTTGCCATTAAAGAAATCCAGTTTTTGGCATTCACTGGTGACAAAGTTGTCACCAAATCTCTTTTTTACAGCAGAAGCCATGGAGGACAGCCTCTTCCGGACACCATCACCCTTTCTGTTCATCAAAGGTGGAACCGGTTTTCTGTCGTCCTGGCTGTTTTCATCAGTGTGATGTGGTTTCACATCTCTGAACGGAACAACCTTGAATGACCTCTTGGAGAAAAGCCTCTTCAACAGGTTGTCAGGTTTCTGTGCAGACGCTGTTAGCCGTGTTTTCAGTCCTTCTGCAACAGCTGCTTCAAAGGCAACATCCCCAGAGTCCAGGGCAGCAAGCAGAAGGTATTTGGAGCCAAACTGTGTGCAAAGGTCTTTGTAGATGGGGATGAGCACTTTGTCAAAGGCTTTTGGGTCAGTAAACCGTAAGTCAAGAGGGGTTCTCTCTCTCACACATGCCTCTAATTTACTCAAGTCCACATTGCTTTTTGGTGTGCGGGTCTTTATCTCAATGTGAGCCACCAACTGCTCGAGAAACAACTTGAGGAAAAACCTCTCCTCCTCTATCAGCTCCTCTGAAGAAGCCGTGCCACAATTAAAAGGTTGTGGAAGTGTATTTGGACGATCTGAGACGTTTGAGCTCTGTAACGGAGGGCAAATGATGTCTTCCAATTCTGGCTCGACACATCCAGGTAAAGACATCTGCAGCCTAGAATAAACAATTAAAAATGATTAAGAAAACCAAATAAGTATATGCTCATAATTTCAATTTCTGGGTGTACTGATGAGTTTAGACTTGTTTCTTACACGTGTGACACATCTCGCAGGCATGGGGTGGCGATTGTTTCACAGTCCAACTGAGCAGGCCCCAGTCCTCCAGCTCCATCAGAGGGAATCTAGAAAAGAAAGACAACCACATTTCAGCAAGCAAGAGATCTCAAAAAAGCTCTCACTTTTATACTTTTAAATCATCACTTTAAAATCAGCCACTGCTTCATGCGGCCGCTCACGAACCAAATCTGGGAGCAGGCTGCATTGAAACGCCACATATAAACCCATATGACACCGTGTGCTAAGATTATATAGCAGAAATAAATAAAGACTACATTTTGTATTTTCGTTTTTTCATGTAGGAAGTCAGTGTTACTATGGCCCCTTTGATGGGGGCAAATGTTTTTGAGATGGATTAATAATACATCAAGAACATACATCAAAAAGTCAAGAACACTTTTTGTCTAAATATAGATAACAGATATAAAAATATATTACTACATTAAAATCATGTTAACAGAATCATGCAATAAGATCACATAGACATTTTTTTTTTAAGTAACCAAAACTTTTAAATAAAGCTTTTGTTGCTATGGGAGCATTTGTTTATTTTTTTGCAAATATTCTACTGTTTCTACTGTTTGAAAAGTACATTTTACTCAAACAGATTGATGATCTGATGAGTCTTACATTGATGCAGACAACAGATGTTAACAGAAGTTGCAATATTACCAGATTTAACAACAGATCATAACAGAAATGCGCAAAAAAGATCGTGTAAAGACCACATTTGAATAATTATTTAAAATGAAGAGAAACAAAATCCCTCATATGTTCTTCTTCATTTTTAGGTATCATTTTAAATTTAAATGTAGTCACCGTTTGATGGTGATGCCATTAATACAAACAAGATGCCTGTAGTTGTTTGCTAGCTAGCAACCCTGACATTACCATGGGTTGTTCATATTCAGTTTAAACAAATAACCTAGAGATACAATTAATTTAAGTTTAAGTTTACAGGTAGCAGAGGAAACATACTAAATATCCCAAAAAGTTCCCTCCTTATCTCATAATCACTTATAAAGGATTTTATCGAAAGACAAATATGAGTGGCCCTATGTTTTGGTTCAAATGTGTGCGATAAATCAAAGTGTGTATCTTCTACCTTGTTCATTTTAGAGCTGCTGTTTAATCTGAGCAATTCAGCACTTTGTCCAAAAGGTAAATTTCTCCTTCTGTCTGTTTTGCACAATCTGCACTTTTTCCAGCTAGCCGTCTCCTCCGAGTACTTTCCACAACGAAGGTCAGTGAGAAAGTGAGATCCGTTCCATTTGCGTCATTTATAAAAGGTCAGGGTCGCCTTCCAGATACCTCGGAACCCTAATGTCAGCGGGAAAAACAGGATTTGTTCGTCGCAACAGGTGACATGGTAAAATGCCAGCTAGTGGAGCCATTAAACAAACTCAGGCCTCTGCATCATGTGAGTTAACATTGTATTAATAATTTATGTGTCAATGGTAGTAGCGTGATCTTTCTTTCTCGTGGTTGAATACATAAAAAATTGACACTCGCACGTGTGGTTCCATGGTGTAATGGTTAGCACTCTGGACTCTGAATCCAGCGATCCGAGTTCAAATCTCGGTGGAACCTAACTTTTTCTTAATGTCTCTGCTTGCAAACATGTGGACCAAACCCAAATGTAAATTAACATGTATCTCACTAGCACACACACAGCTTTAATACTACTAACAAACCCCGACGTTTGGTGTGGAATATACCAGCACACATACATGTGCTACCGTCACGAGACGCAGCAACAGCTACACGACGTTCTTTCGACCGTCCTGAAGACGTCACTCCAACATGGCGGCCTCCATTGCGCGACGTTCCTATGTGTTTTGTCGTTGTGTAGGAATAAACGTGATTAGGCAGCATGTAACATTACGGAATGTTGTACTGAGGCACACTAACAACACTTTTCAGTCGAGTGTTAGTTACGGGACCCGAGAGGCAGCCGGCACACAGGTCAGTAAAATAAACGCGAACAGTTTCTGTCTTTCTGTTGTAGGAAGAATGCCTCTGAAAAGTCCCTTAAAAAAGGACTAGTTTACCTACTGTTTCCGAATAAAGCTTATTGGACGTATTGAACGTAGTGTATTATCCCATGATGTGTTTAGTTTGAGTAGTTTAAGTTGTTGCCATCGAGAAACAGGTTTTATTTTGACTTTTTTCAGGAAACCCAAGTTCACATTCCAGTAGGTAAGGACAAACAAACATATTTTCAAGAGGAATCACATATAAATGTCATGTCATTTATACGGTGTATTAATCCATATGGTCTTGTGTTATGTATTAGAACGTTTGACGGTATCTTACAGCAGAAGCAGCGGTCCTGGGGGTCAGCATGTCAACAAAGGTTACCACAGTTTAATTTTAAATGAAAAATAAATGCTTTCTGGTGCATAATTAGTGCATAACATAGTGCATGTTAATAAGATGGTCTACCATTTTCAATCCACAGTCAGCACAAAAGCAGAAGTCCGATTCCATGTGCAAACAGCAGAATGGATCCCAGAAGATGTTCGGAAAAAAATCCTTGAAAAGGTTTGTTTTCACATACTGTGAGTTAAGAAATATGTCTGACTTGTTGATGTCAATTTCATTCATTTCTACTCTTGCATCACAGTTAACAGAAAATACAGTTATTCTCTTTGCAGATTTTTTTTAACTTTTTAATTTTTGATGTTGCTGTGCAGAACAAAACCCGAATCACTAAGGCCGGGGAACTGCTGGTGACCTCAGAGCTGAGTAGGAGTCAGCAGAGAAACCTTTCTGACTGCATACAGAAGATCTCTGCCATCATAGCAGAAGCCAGTGAGAAGCCCCATGAGCCAACAGCTGAAGACATCGCTCTCAGGGCAGCAAGGTACTGCTTAGAGTGGCGTTATTTGGTTGTTGATCTACTTTAAAAATGGCTAAATTTGACCTGAAATGTGTTGTGCAGGTTGGAAAAGAGGAACAAGGAGCGCCTCAGAAAGAAAAAGATTCATTCAGCTACCAAGCAGAACAGACGTGTGGATTTTGACTAAGTGGATGACTGTTATACTTCTCCCTCCTGCGATTTAGTGGCTATAATAATCAATCCTGTGATTTTATACTATTTATTAAGTGGTTGATGTACATATTGGGTTTTTGTTGTTGTTTTTCTTGTTGTTTGTAAAATAAACACTGAAAGCGTTTCATACTAAACACCAACAATGTTTTAAGTGAAGACTACTTTTAACTAAGAATGCTACTTTACCACACTAGGTTTAACGACACTTATAAAATTACGCTTATAGTAATAATAAACAGCACTTTGTTGAAGAGAGAAGAGCCAAGGGTTATTCTTTCATGAAAAAAAAAAACAAGGCTTAGCAGAGGATGGTTTCGATCCATCGACCTCTGGGTTATGGGCCCAGCACGCTTCCGCTGCGCCACTCTGCTGCCGATGGTGAGGTGAGTGATTATTTCTGTATTTAACTCAATGTTATACGTGTTTGTTGTTGCCAGAACTGACTGATAAGATTGCTAGTTTTTGTAACATTAGTGTCTTAATCTTAAAGAATAATCGTTTTCGCTAGTAAGTTAACCATAACGTTAGCGTTCGCTTGGACGGATACCATCAATCATTATTAGCTTCAGTAGGAGTTCCGTTTCACATACACAACATCTTCATTTCGTTTGGCTTTTAATTTTAACATTGACTCAGGGACACAAACATTCCAAAAAACTGCTGTCGTTTGGTGGAAGGTTAGCTGTCTAAAGAGCAACTGAGTCGAAAGCGAATTTGGAGGCTGCGACGTAAGCAAAAGTCGACCACGAAGGGACTCGAACCCTCAATCTTCTGATCCGAAGTCAGACGCCTTATCCATTAGGCCACGCGGTCAGATTGATAGACGAGGAACCCAAGTATATCCAAATACCTAAATATATAACTATACGACGTCGGTACTTTATTTTCTACCACTATTTCAACCTCTATTACAACACAAATGATGTTATACCTTATAGAACAGCAGCGTTTTATCAGTAGCTGTTGATGAGAAAACTTTCCCTGTACTCACAAAATGTGCTGAAGTCTTGTGTTTTTTTACTACTCCAATAATACATCAGCTAAAGTCCATTTAAAAAGTGGCACAGAGGTGGGAAGCAACAAAGTACAAATACTTCGTTACTGTTTACTTTCTTCGTTAACTTTTCAGATACCTGTACTTTACTTAAGTAGTTATTTTTCTGACAACCTTTTACTTTAGCTCCCTGTATTTTTAAACAAATACCTACACTTTATATATTTGACTTGTATATGGCCCACAATGCAAAATGAGTTTAACATCCCTGCCCATATCTGGTTTATGCAGTCAATTCTCTGGGCAGGGGATAACCTAGCCTTCCTCTTACCAGCCATCACCCCCAACTCATCCTATGGTGTGCTGGAGTGTTCCCAACTCAGTATTGTGATAGAATTTCTCCAGCTTCCCCAGGGTCTCCTTCCAGTTTTGTATGACTGAAACACCTCACTTGGTGGAACGATCAGTAGAAAATAGAGTTGGGCCTATAAATCCAAATATCAATGCTGTGGATCAATACAAGCGCGACAGGATCGATACTTTATTTCTATGCAATGGCTTTCTTCTGAACGCTTCCTGGATGACCAAACTCTTCCTATCTTGTGGCCACTTCCATAGTCTTATTATTTCCGTCATAACCAACAGCTTGCAGCCACCAAAAAAGGAATGGAGATCAACTAATTTGTGTGACTGACATGACATTATCTCACCTGCAATAGGATTACTGGGTCAGGGAGAGAGGTTTGTGTGAGAGGAGGCCTTAGGGTCTGATCCGCACATGCATAAACTATTTCTAGAGTCAGGAAGTGTTACTTACTCAGTTTAATTATACAACAAATACAAAGAGACTGAATGCATTATATAAATGCTTTATTAACAGGGTAAAGTAAGTCTTAGTTCAGTAATAATAGGAACTAATACCAGATTAGACTAAACATTAATGCAAATGTCTTATGAAGTAATAATGCACAAGTTTCAACTGGATAATAAAAGTAAAGCAAATTAAATAAATTTATTCTGACAGTATGTTATCAACATTCACATATCGGCACTGAAAATTAAAAAAGAAAGAAAAAACAAGAAAAAATTAAAAATTCACACAAAAATCAAAATACAGGTACAGTTTTAATGTTACCTATCCTAAATATGAAAAGATGAGGCGTCAGACATTTTAAGTGCAATAGGTAAGTCATTACAGTACAGAAACCCCATGAACCTGGTAGAATAATAACAGGCTCTGGTTTGGCATTGCTAACACGTGTTCTCTCATTGCGCTTGGATCATTCGAAATGACACGAGCGCCGACCTCAAACGCACCACAGTTTGTTCACTAACTGTTTTCTGGGTTGCACACAAAATCCATTATCCACAGTGGGGTTTTTCTCTTCCTAAAAACACACATGAGCCTTAAACACTAGTTTACGATCCCTCCGGTGTTAGCTGTGTCTATTTGTCCTCCACGACGCTGAAGAGCTGTGTATAAAATATATAACCGTAATAACATTCATTATAACAAAGGTTTACATATAGGAGGTTACCAAGAAAAAAGGCATAGTTATTGTATATTGTGAAAAAGGTGCAATATGTTGCAGGTTAGCTTTATAGTTTGGTAAGACTGCTAGGTGTTAGAAAAAGCCCTGGTTTGAAGCCTTATACCGGTTACACGTCAGCTATTAAGTGTGAATGACTAACTATATAAAATCTACTTCCTCACAAACCTTCATGCCGTCTTCATTCAGTGGTCACCCCAGCAACCAGAAATCCTCATGCTTTATATTTACTGTATTCTGTATGAAAGCTCATAATGCCCAGGAAACAGTGAAAACAGCTATCTGCAGAGATTGTCCTTTTGCAACTCATCTCTAAGTCAGAAGCTTTGTAGCATTTACTGGGCCTATCACAGATCAGTCGGTATTAGCATTTTTGTTGTCAAATTTGTGCCAATATGCAAACTTTAAACAGAACATAGGTAGAAAAATATTACTGGGGTAATTTGGAAATGGTAGCGATGGGCTCTGAAGAAGCTCTCAGTACTGCCTGCAGCCAGGGTTGCCAGGTCTTTCATTTTCCTGCACGTACTTTTTAAGCACTGTTGCAAACAGCTGGTTGGGAACAGATATTCCTTATGAACCTCGACTTTAGCATTTTGGCTGTTGCTGTCTTGTTAGATATATAGTATTAATAATACTAGCACTTCAATCAACAAAGGAGGTGCACAAGCTGTTAGCAGAATTAATCAACAGCAAGTCATGCTATTTTTTATGAAAGGGAGACAGGTGAATCGGTGAAGATGCAAGGAGTTTTGAAGGTAGATGAGTTTAAATCATCCAAAGCAACAGAGTGCACAAGAGAGGAGAAGAAGTGAGTGCAGGGAAGGTAGAGTGAGTAGATTTGTGACAGGAAGATAACAGTAACAGTGAAAGCTGATAACAAAAAGACAGGCAGTGGAGCTGGAGGTAGCAGAGTTGAAGATACTGAGCTTTTATTTGGGTGACCAGGAGGGGACAGGATCAGAAGGGAGTGAATTAGAGGAAAAGCTCAGGTTTTAAGTGAGGTAAGGCTGATAAGGTTTGTACAGACAGAAAGGCGTAATAGTGAACAAAGGATGCTGAAGATGGAGCTGCCAGGTTGGAAAGGAGGAAGAGCACAGAGAATATTCATGGACGCAGTGACGGAGGACAAGCAGATGGTTAGTGTGACAGAAGAGGGTGCTAGGGACAGGGTGAGAGATCGAGGCTGATGATCCACTGTGGCCGAAGAGCAGACCAAAATGGGTTTTAGTACCAAATTGTAAACGTGTATTTCCTCCAGAGGTGGGCATTTTTCCATCAGAGTTTAGGGGACTGACTTGCTTTTGCAGCCTCAATTTTGGACCCTTCTGGCCCTTTTTGTTTTAATGTTTTATCACATACTAGAAACCCTGTCTGCAGTACCTGCACCGTGTTACGTTCAAATAAAATCTTAAACAAGTACTAGTTGTATATATGCTGATCTATGCTATACAAACTGTGGATATACGCAATGTTGTCCAAATGGTTACTTAATCTTATCTTATATAAATGGATTTTGGCAGCTACCAGCTATGTTAGTGTCAGCTGGACAAAAGCCAGTGTGTGAAATGTATTGCTTGAGAATTAATTAAAAAAAAATAAAAAGTAACCCCAATGTTTCAAACACTTTCAACATAACCGTCATTTCACTAGTGCTCATCTCTGCTTTTGACCTGCTAGCAAGGCAACTGGCCAGCTATAGGTTTTGAGTGCACTCAGTAATGTAGAAGACTGAAAGATAAAGAATATAACCCAGTATAAAGATAATTATTTTTCTACCTAGTATTAGCAACAATAATTCAGTATCAGTCAGTAATCTCTGTATTATATTCATTCACAACACTTTTGCTCCTGGGCAAAAATGACCCCAAAACCCACAACTTGTTATGACAAGAGTCGGGTTAGTGTTTATGTTAAATGAGCGGTGGCTGAATAACCATACAAACACAGCAGTGGTATGGATCTTTTCATCACTTTCCCAAAATCTCAAACTATTGAAGGCGAAGCCCCGTAAACTTTCACTAAGCCAAAGTAAGGTCACACACAGGGAGGAGGAATCTCATCCAGACACAAATGCTTCACTAGAGTTAATGCGACTAGTGATATTAGTAAAGGTAGCACCTCCAGGTCATCCTTGACATCCTTGGCTTGTGAGGTGAGGAATCAATCTTTGTCTTATTATAATCACAGAAATGCTAGTTTAGTTCTCTATGTTAAAAGCAACACATGACAGACATTGATTTGTACTCGTGTTTCTCTCAGATATGCAGTTTTATTAGTTTTTGTGAAACTTTAGCTTTTGGTGTACTGGTCAGGCCCACAAGCTGTGTAATAGTGTTTTAAGTATAGTTAGTAAGGCAGTGAAGCCAGAACAGACTTTGGACCAGGCTGAAATTAAATTGTTTATGTTTTTATGCTTAAGTTCTTCAACTTTTACAGATTGATCGCATGCAAATCAGAAGGTTTCAGCTCTCGATCACAAGAGTCTGACGTGACCTCAGTCAACCTGAACCACAATTCAATTTAGTGGTTTTAAAAGTAGCACCCTCTATCAGAATGTTCGCACTGGGCACCTTCGCAACCTAACACTGAATAAGCAATGATGAAACCGTCTCCAGAGCCAGTCGGTGTAAATTTAGTGTTTACTAGATTTACCAGATTTACCAGGTTTGCTAGTTTTCGCAGCTTTGGTAGCCTTGATGTCCATCTTAGTCTTCTGGATACGAGAGAAGATCTCCTTAAAAAGGGCTTTGTACTCTGGAGTGTTCTGCCCCAGCCGCTTATCCACCGCCTCCACCTGTTTGCTGATGCTCTCGATGGCTTCAGGGGTGGATGGCGATTGGGTGGGAGTAGGGGGAGGTGCCACGATGGGGCCCATGGCACAGTCTTTCATAGACGGGTCCCTGGAGACGGGCCGGGAAGTCTGGACGCCGGCGTGACACAGGCTCTCTTCGTGTCGTCGACACTTCCCCAACAGCTCCTCGTACTTCTCCAGCAGGGCGTGGTACTGCTCATCCACCTCTCTTAGGATAGACATCCCTCTTTTCCTCACGCTATTGGCGTGCAGAGCGTAGCTGCCTCTCCTTCTGCCGGACGCATCCCGGGCCACGATGGCATTGAGCGCCGTGTCGCTGCAGCTTTTCCTCACAGGACTGGAATCGGGTAACGCCTCACCTCCAACACCTCCTCCACCTGCTGTCTCCTCCCTGACGCCTCCTCCCGTCTCCCCGACCTCCACTTCCAAAAAGGTGTCGGTCTCCGGGGTGATACTGAGGACAGTCTGGGTAAGAGCCACACCATCATCCTCACTGCTCAGGAGGAAAGTTCGAGCTCGGCGCAGCTGCTGCAGCTCCTGCAGCTCCACCTCCAGCTCCCGCACTCTCGCCTGGCAGCTCTCAGCATCCTGTGAGCACAACCAGTTAGTTTTATTTCAAATAAAATTCATTACCCACACTCCAAATAAAGACATAAATAGCACATCATAGCAAAATTCTCCTCCACTTAATTGTCTTTAATTTATAATCAACAAATCATCATTTTTGGATCAGTTGATCAAGTTACAAGGTAGTTTATTAAACTGCACACAGATCAGATTTAAAGAACATTTTACCCCTTTCCATAATCAATGACTATTTAGTCTGACAGATGCAGAAACCTTAGGCTGAAGTGGCTGGAAAAAAAAAGAAGCCAGTGTGCTGAAGTGCAGAAACCTGCAGTTCTGCTAATGGCCACTTGAGGCCGCTCAAGCGAGCATGTACACACGGACTTCTACCTTAAAAAGCCAAACTTTCTTGCAGAAAAAATAAACATGCTTACCACTTGGTTATTTAAAAAAAAAAAAAAAAAAGCTGAATGGCATCTTATTAATACTCTATTTATAAGCACTAATTATGTGGTATCAGCATCTGTGTGACGTACCTCAGCAACATATACATGCAGCTAGCTCACCAAGCCTCGCTGTTCACGTGGTCACACTTTTGACCACATGTGAATAGAACAATATGATTATGTTTAAGGTCATAATTCTAAATTTGAAATTAGTTTGAATATTCAAAACGATACTCCATTAGTCAGTAGTTTTCATTAGGGGTGTTCAGCATTGAAGACACAATTAAATGTCATAACCAATGAAATCAAATGGACTCTGACAAATTAGCACTGTCCCTGCTAGCAGTTAGTTTCACTTTGGTGAAAAAAAAAACAAAAACAACTTGCTGATATCATCTTTTCTGCTTGTATGTTTTCCTCCATCTTAACAGCCAAACATGCTTAGTGCATTATTTTTGCACCCCACCTGCACCCGTGTCTGCAGCCGGGAGAACTCCGATATCAGGAGGTTGCACTCCCTCTCCACCCCTTCCCTGCGACTCCTCTCGGCCCGGACAGCAGCTCTCAGAGCCGACACCGCTTCCCTCAGGTGCTGGTTCTCTTCTTCAAATGGCTGACGCTTGGCTTCCATAGTAAAACTTTCAGCCCTGCCCACTACAAACTCATCCTCATACCTGACAAAATAACAGATGAGACCAATGTTTAAGTGTGACTTTAAATAACTACTTTCCTCTTCTTTCTCATTCTATGGAAGACAAAACAGGTACCTGGGTGCTGTGCAAAGCTCCCTCAGGCAAGGGAATGAGTGGATGGTCTTGCGTCGCTCTCTCTTCTCCCTCCTGACCCGCAGTTGCTCCATGGAGCGAAGTTGCTCCACCTGCCCTGACAGAGACTCCACCTGGTTCTGCAAAGTCTCAATAGTCCCCGTTAACCTGCATAAGAGAGGGCAAAGATTTATAAATGAATGAAAGAAGGCCAAAAACATGGAAAAAGGAAAGCTCCCAGTCCCGCTCACCTCTCGATCTTTTGCTGCGAGGACTTGCTGTCCATCACCAGCGTGTGGTTGGTGCGTTCCAGCTCTCTGGCAGTCCCGTCCAGCTGCTCGTACACTTTGGCATGCTGCTCGTTCATGTCCCGAAGAACCTCCAGCTGCTTTGACAAGTACTGGAAACAAACGCATACACATATTTAGCGCAAATCAAAATGCACAACTTCAGGTAAAGTTCCAACAATCTCTTAGATCTCTGAAGCTAGAAGCTTTTAACTGTCACTTAAATTTGGCTTTCATTTACTTTTTACAGCACATATATAGGATTTATCACTGCAACCTAACTTCCTGAGCCACTAAGCACCTGCTGTACAGCTTCACACCACACTGCATGATATCATTCAGCAGATGGACTTCACCAGTTAGCAGAAAATTCCTTACTAAAGATAAGCACATAAATCAGCACGTTTCATGTGCACGATGGGTGTTTCCACCCAATTTACTTTAATTCATGAATTGCGCTAAAGCATTGTGTTACACAGAAGAAAATAGTCTACAGCAGTGTAACAAAGGGACAGTTCACAGGTCACCTCATCCAGCTCTATTGATAAGCTTTGTCAAGAAAGAATAATAGAATAGAACAGCCCTTTATTTTCATTGTACATGCACACAGAAATTATGGGTGCCCTGTTCACCATAAGCTCAAACGTCATTCTATTCTAAAATGCTCCATTTAAGGCTGGGTTTTAAATACTTTTGGCTCTTTGTCACTGAGAAGTGTGAGCACAAAGGCTCCACACACCTGCTGTTCAAATACTCTCTGTACAAGGAGCAGCAAATAAATAACAAGCTGGCTCAAAGAAAACCAAAACGAAAGTTTGTTACAAACTGTGAACCAAGGATTTGCATCAAGGTCCAGTATAAGGTAATTTAATTAGATTAGATTCAGTTATTAGTCATGCAGAGCTACTTTACTAGAGTCTAGGAACAGGAATATGTGTACAGAAATGAAGAAAATAAGCCCTGTTTAAGATTAACCTTTAAAACAGAGAGAAGGCCTCCTGCCAAACATACTGTCTGGTGGTTCGACACAGAGGAATGTAACAGCGGAAGGCTGCGGAAAATGCAGAAGGAGAAATATGATCTCTCTTGTGTTTGGAAATGAAGCCTTTTAATGGATCCATTAGGACATTCTGATAATGAGAAATTACAATAGTCTAGCCAATGTGTACCAAATGCACAAAGTTGTTTTTTTAGCATCACTCTGAGACAGGAAGTTCCTAATGTAAACAGCACTGTTTAGATGAAAAACGACTGTCTTAAAAAAAAAATACTTTTTATGTACAATTAAAGGACAAAAATAGTTCAACCCAGTAGTACTGGACGCCGAGGTAATGCCATCCAGAGTAAGGTATCTGGCAAGACACCGTGTGCCCTTCGGACACGAGTAGAAACCAACAGGCTATCTGCACTTTAATGTCTTTAAGCTGACTCATGTGGCATAAGGAAAAAAGCTGAGTGTCATCTGCATTGTCACCTAATACTATTGCCGAGTACAGAGCCCTGTGGGACTCCATAACACATTTTTTGTATTGCAGAAGAATTCACTTGCAATTGCACTTCCTGTAACAATTCTGTTCACTGCTGTTACTGAGTGCCCTTGAGCTGGCAGTCCTGTGATATTAATTAATGTAATATTTGCATTGCTCTGTGGTCCACACCTCGATCTCTTGCACTTGCTCCTCATTGGTGATGTACATTTGCTGCAGAGAGTCTTCCAGCTCTTTGTTCCTCTCCAACAGAGTCTTTCCCAGCTCTGCTGCCAAGTGGAGATCTAGAAATGAAAAAGGAGCAGATGAAACATTTTTAAAGAGAAGGAGGCAGATTGAATGAGTGAAAGCAGAGAACAGGAAGGGAGAGGTGTGAAATGAACAGTGACAGTGGGGGGTTATCTCACAGAAGAAGACATAATGCAGCTGCACAATTTAGATGACTTCTGCCACATTTAATGCAGCACACAGCTCTATTTTAAGCAAGGTTATAACTAGAATGATCCATCACATCGCCTTAGTCTGCCCTGGACCAATTCAATTATAGAGGGAAGACAGCGAGGCAGTGCTCCTCCCTGCAGCACGTCTCCCTCCAAGCCTCCTACTCTCCACTGACTGAATATGAAGGTCACAGATTGGAACCCAGATTATTTGGAGTGACACATCTGAGATTAAGATGAGAATAGAGATTTCACTCGCTGGGATGCTGTCTTTTTCTTAGAGAGACCATTTACTCTGACTTTAGCACATTTTAGTGTTTTATTTATACGTCCAGGCTGCTAAAATACTCCAAATTAAGATGAGCAGCATCCACTTAAACCGTGCGCTGACTCAGCAGTACTGATGGCCTACATTACTGACTCTGAGTCAGCAAAAAGTGGTTTGCAGCCTCTCAGAAAGTGAAGGACTAAACAGCCAACAAAGTCATCTGTCATGCAGTCCAGCCTCTGACTTAAGTAATGAATAGTGAGCAAATGGATCAATGCCAGGCCATAATACATCCAGGCAACTGATGACCTGCATCACTGCAACATTTTCCTATAGTTGCAAGAACATAAGCAGGAGTACACAGAGTAAACATGCTGTTCCCCCATTAGATCTGATATATACTCATCATATTTGTATGACTGGTGCGAAATACTTTATGATCATCTACTTCTTACACACTTTCTAAATGTATTGATTTGAGTTTGAGCTTTTTTATTTTCAGTAATTCTACATTACATTACTACATCTTTCCATTTGGATACTGTCTAGACAACCAGTCTAAATTTTATTTAAAGTTTAGTAGTTTCTGGTTTCATTTTAAGGGAGAGAGACAGAATATGAACCACAAATCCAGAAAAAAAAAAAAACAAACAAACAAAAAAAAAAAAAAACACATGACATAAAAGTCATAAATTGATTTGCATATCATTGAAATGAAAGCAAAACACGACTTACTAACTGGTAAAGAAACCTAAAGATTTTATTTTTGATAGAATAAAAATCTGGAAACTGGCTAGGCTCTTTAGCTACTCCTTTGTTGCTGTGGGGGTATAAAGATCCACCCAAGACCGTTCTGCATTGTTCTAGTTGAGGGAAGCAGTTTCTCAACCAGTATCTATAATACATGGCCTCTACCGTTGGCTCGTCAATGTAGCGAAGTTGTCCTGTACCCTTAACAGGAAAACAGCCGCAAAGCATAATGTTTCCACCACCGTGCAAACACGGTGCGTTGAGTTGATGCCAAAGAGTTTGATTTTGGTTTTGGTTGGGCTGAAGGTGACTGACTGATTGACTGTAATCTGTGTGCCACGTGGGCACAAAGCCAAACTGTGGGAGACAGATTTCAGGCTGGTTTGTAGGGAACCAAAAACTTATTTCAATGACATGCAAATCAATTTATACTTTTCATGTAAAGTGTTATTTCCTGATTTGTGGTTTATATTCTGTCTCTCTCCATCACCATGAAACTGCCATAAAAATTAGCACAATGTTACCCTAATTAGCACTTCTCTTATAAATATAAAGAAAACGAACCTGCATTTTTCAGAAGTTGTCTTGATGATGTGAAATACAGCCCAAATAAAACCAGACAACCCAAAAGTCTTTGTCTACAAGATGTCGAAGGGGATTTGGATGATGGAGGGAGAGTTAGCGCTACACAGCCTAAAGCCTCAGTATCAACACAACAGAGGAAGAGGAGGAGGAGAGAAAAAGAGGAGGAGAACAAAGGAAGAGCGGAAGTGGGGAAGAGGGCCAATCGATGAAACTCACTGCACAAGAAAACAACTTTGCAAGTTAATAGCTGTCATAGACAACTGTTTGCTCCAGACAGACCTGACATTGACCCACAGGTGACATCACCGAGGCCGGAACACCGACACAATTACATCATGCATGAAGAAGCTATCCAGACAACCCATGCAGCCAGCTGCCAGTGTGTCAGTACTTCAGAGAAAAATAAAAGTTTATTTTTAAGAGTGTGTGAATGCATCTGCAGTCGAATCCATGCATTCAGTACAGTACGTAGTGATGTCTTCCACAGGCTGATTTTTGGGTAGGTGCGTATCACCCACGAGACTCACTGGAATGTGGAAAATAAGACTTCTGGTTCCTCTTTTCCAGTGTTTCAGACTAAATTTGTAACAGAAAATGCACAAGAAACATTCACCAGACAGAAGAACTACACCATAGTGCTTATACAGGCTGTAATACTGACTGCAATGATGCATACTACATGGCAGAGTAGCAATTTATAAAAACTATTTATAAAAACATCCTGGGATATTGCTCTCTACTCCTGAGTGATGTAAACAGTTATGATGTAACAGGAGTGCTTAGAGAGCTCTCTCATCAGATGTATGCAAGCAAACAGCCCCCCAGTCTCAGCTGGTAGAGCCACTTATTAGTTTTTTCATCATCGGCCAGGAGAGGCTCAGGCTAACACACAATAAACCCAAACAAAGAAGCAACAAAGAAGCATCCCAATTACACGTCTGCATCCTTCCCGCTTTCTCCTCCTTTAAGAGTTGAACGCTGAGACGTGACATCATGAGTAGTTTGTACCGTTACAGGCCTAGTTTAACACCTGCCACATCCAAACAACCACTCAGCCTTTCAGTTTGTTTTCACTTAATGTTACCCTTCATTTTTGTTGTTATTTTTGCTCATATAGCACTTTTTGTTCTTTTCTTTACTTAATCTATTCAACCAGTATATACTGCTCATTATGAAAGTCACTTAAATATGAATCATGTTTATTTCTCCAGTTGGATAAAGAGTTGGGGAAATAAATCTCTGTCAAGATAATCCCACAACGCTTCAGTAATGCTGAGGTCCAGGCAAGACTCAGGTGTGTTTTTTCCATCCAAGTATGCTTTTACTGCATTGGCAGCGTGTTCGCAGTTTTTGTCATGCTGAGAAATGATGCCATTTTATAGTGGTTCAAAAGCTGACTGTACTTTTTCATAATGCCATTGATTTTCATCCCCAACACCACTCGCTCAAATACAGCCCCATGATGCTACTATCATATTTTAAAATATGCACCTCTCATAAACATCGGATTATAAGATGAAAACAGGTTCAGCCTCTTCTTTTATCTTCACCGCCAATATAGACACATACACACTCATTTTCATATCTTAGTGAGGACATCTAACTGAGATAATGCTTTCCTTAGCCACTTACCCTAACCATCAAAAATGAATCCCTAACCCTCAGCCTAAACCTAACCATAACCTAATAAGAAACCTGACACTAAAACAACATTTTTAGGCACAAAAATGACTTCAAAATCATGGGAACAGGCATTTTGGGACTGTTGGTCCTCACAAGTATAGTAGCACGGCAATGTTCTGTCCTGAAAAAGACGTCTAAACATGCACACACAAGCCAGCAACCTCCAGGAACGACTGCCAACCAGTCTGAAAATATACATTTTTTCCATGATATGATTGTATCATGGTCAGTATAGCTCTTGAGCAATCTGCACGTGAGCTCATGTGAGACACCCTAAAAGAATGAGGAAGCTTTTTGCAGCTCAGCTAAAAAAGCAAACAAATGTGATAAAGCAGGGTTGGCTTTAAGGCAGGCCTACATTGTGGCTGAGAAGAGGTTACCATATGAACTGACAGTGATCCTTGGTCAAAGACGGTAATGGCAAAAACAGGCAAAGACTACTATTACACAGTTAGTTTTAAACTCTTTTAGCAATTCTTATTAAAAACTACTAAAAAGAAAAATATCCTAATTTCATCCACCCACTCTCCCACCCAGCTACCAGGTAAGGAGCGGGGTACACTCTGGGCAGGTCTCTGGTGCAGAAAGAAATCCTCATTTATCCACATTTTAGCCAACACTTCTGTGGGGAAAGTCACCCCAAAGAACAACAACTTACAGTGATTCCTGCATGACAACAAGGTAATACGATGAGAGTGGTGTGCCTATCAAAGGACTCGATGCACCTAGAAATGCCACACGACTGAAGATGAACTGGGGCAGTCAGCACTTTGTAGCCCAGCACTGTTCAGAGAGGACCGACATCCTCTCTGCTCCATCAAACTCAGATCTCTCTGCACAGAGACACAGCTCGTTACTCTGGCTCCAGCCATTTTGACTTTTGTTACACTTTCATTCCGCTCTCACACTGTCGCTCTGATTTGCTTCGTCTTTCTTCTAATTTCACTCTTTTCTTCCTCACCATCTCCCAAAATAAAGCCAATTAAAGACCTGTTTTAACCCTCGGTTTCCCTAATGTTGGTGCACAGGAAACAAGTTAGCTTATCAATCGATGACATCATGATGGTAAGTGTGTTTGTTTGTGCGTCCATTGGTGTTTCTAGTCAGGTAAAAATCACAGCATCAGCACCATTTAGCATTAGCCAGGGGAAATGTAGCTTAGCATTATAATTAGATGAGCAGAGAGCAGGTGATTGAGAGATTATGCACGACAGGAAATGAGCTAAGTGGTACAGAGAATGTGAAGACTCACAGCTGTGGATAAGTCCTAAAAACATATAATTATACAAGTCCCTGAATGATCAGGTTCAGACTGGTTTCAAACTGGCTCATGAATATCTGCAGATGTTCCATTCATCAATAAATAGACTGTGTGACTTCATTCAAAATGTAATTTCCTGAGTCACCGACATTTAAAAGCTCCCTGGAAATGGAATATAAAAAGCTGCCGTCATTCAGATGTAGACCAGCTGATACAGGATCCATCTGCTACAACATCAGCTGCAATTTGTATGAACACTGAAATACATTTGAAAGGCTTAGTAAATGTTTATTGTATCTTCAGCTCGTTGGGCTTTACTAATTTTTTGTCATATATACAGTGTTATAATAGGAAATCCTCATATTAAACATGGCAAATATTTCAAATAATAAAGTCAGTGTATGTACAAGCTTCAGATTTGATGCTAAATGCACCAGTGTTTTCTCCTCTTGGCACTGTATGATGTCAGTAACAGAGGATATTCCTAATATGGTCATTCGAGGCACACAGCTCCACCCACCAGCAGTTCAGACTTTATGTTTACAATGGGCAGCCAATCAGGAGAGAGTTGGTCCAACTAAACAGCAACAATAATTTCAGGGACTTCACCAAGGAATAAAGAGTGAAGAAGAATAAAAATTTAGAGCTGGAAATGAGGACATTAGGTGTTCTTTAAATAAAGCAACACTGACAGTCGAGTCCCTTGTGTTGTTACTGGGAGGAGGTTATGGTGTTAATGGAAAGACATGGGTTAATTAGCAAGCTTTGAACTGGAAGGTTATTGAGATTTTTCCTTCACAAAAGCTAGCTCAATCAGAATAATGTTGGCAAACTGCAATTCTTTTTTTCCCCATTTATTTATTTTACAGAAAAATGTTTTTTATCTCTTTGTTTTATCTTATTTTATCATCCCTAGTCACTGATAACTAGAGCTGGCCATCACTAGACATCCCACGATATGATATTATCATAGCCCCTTATTCGCCATATGAAAATATTTCGATTTTTTTTTGTCCTTAAAATTAAACTTTGTCAATACATTTTTTAAATCCAGTAAGATAAACCTATCTCACATCAGATAACCATCTCAACACTGCCACAAAAACCTGCCATAAATGTCACCATAACATGCAGTTAGTCTGGCATCAGTTTGTAGTTTAATGGTTGGCAATTGCATGCTATCTGATAATACAGCTATTAACAGTGGTAAATCATTGAAAAATCACGTAGCTGTTGCCATCTACATGAACAGCAATCTAACTATTACATTTCTGCTCAGTAACCTTCCTGTTCTTGAGGAATATAACAGAATACAACCAGCTGGCAGCCTGCTGAGTTGTACTCATTGACTAAGACTCATGCAGACTGGTGGCAACATGTTGGCAATCTGTCTGCATTTTTAATTAGACAGAAATCAGCCTTTGACAACCTCACTGAGAACGATTGCAGTCAGTCCGAGTCAGACTGCAACTGTTTGCAGAAAGGTTTCAAGTACCTTGCAATCAAACGGGTCCTGCTCTCTGCAGCCATTTAGTCGCCATCTATTAACTTGCTCCAAATTAGGAGCTAATTTTCTCAAGCTAGGTGTTTCTAGTGTTGGGTTACCTCAGGGTGGTGGTGCATGTCCCAAAGTATTTGAATTTCTGTAATAAAATATTGATATTTGGTTTTCCTTGTTTTTGCTATACTGTATCGATATTTCCTCTCAAACTCTACTGATAACCGCAACATAGAGGACATTTCCTGATGTCAAAATATAATAAAAATAATTGTGATGCAGAGGTTAAAAAATTGATTGGCTCAGCTATATTTTAGAATGGGGATCCCTGACACAAAGCATTTAATAAATCAATACAAAACAAGTGGAAAAATATTTTAAACACATCGACCCAGAATTGCAACATCGGTGCCTAAAAATATGCGCTTTAGTTCGATTAGGACTTCCATATGGTGGACCCTGACACGGTGCATCACATTGATGCTGACTACTTCCAGCCATGCAAAGGCCCTGCTTGGCATGCTTTCAAAGCATTGTTGTCAAAGAAGCGCAGTCCGCTCATTGGGAACTCCTTCGCTGTTTTTATTGATTGCGCTGAAGCAGAGCAAGCAAACGGCTCCAAATGACTTCTCTGTCGTATCTCACGACAACAGAGTCTTTGTTCGAAGAGGCCGGCTGAGCGGCCGGTGCCAGAAGCTGACAGAAACAAGGGATGCTGCGGGCAGGGAGGATAGGATGGTGACTTGTCTTACCCTGCTCCAGGTCCTGCTGGTCGTACCATGGCTCTTCCTCTTCGGTAACGAATTCCTCCATTCTCCCTGAGCTTAGCATGGGTTTCCCCGCGGCTCTGTCCGGACAATAGACGTCCTGCAGGAAAGGATCCTCCAGAAGACAGCGGTGGCTCCTAGAAGCCGGAGCTCTTTTCAGCGCTGTGTTGTGCCTCGACGTGTTTCCTCTTTCCTTCCTCTCCTCCGCGTTTCCTCGGTCACTCCCACTGCACCCCTCTCATCCCCCCCACCACCACGCACCGGCTCATCCCGGTGCTCCGACCTGCCGCCTCTGCAGGCTGCGCCGCTTCAGGAGCCTACAGACGTGGCAGAGAATAACGGCACTTCCTTTGCCGCTGTTAGCGCCAGCATGCTCACGACGCCTTCACGTACCGCTCGTAACACCCGATTATCTCCACTCGTCCAGCTTTTGTTCAAGTGCGCCCTCTACATTGATGTCAAAGGAGAGGTCAAGACATGCCGTCCACAATTTAAGCTCATTAACTGCAAGCGCAACTACTGCGGGGGTAAACGTCAAATCACGTCAACAAATGCCTAGGTGTAGGCATTTGTTGACGTGATTTGGGTCCACTTGTTCGTTTTAGAGCAGGGAATTTTACATTGTGGGCCACATACAGCCCAATTTCTGTGTAAAGAAGTTTAACTACACATTTAATCCCTGAGATGTCTTAATATATGAAAAAAAAAGTGCTATTTCAGCAGTACGTCTTGGTTTTTCTGCATTGCTGTGGCCGTAAAATGAAATGGAATAAAAATAAATTGTAAAAAATAAATGTGTACACTTACAGAAAAAAGTCTGTTGCTTATGTCTTGATATTCTAATGGACTCAATTCTTTATTTGTTAGGCCTGGGTATCATCTAGAATGTAAAACTGTGAAATTTTGACTTAAGTGAGGAATTTTGTGTCTCATCTCATCTCACAGGCAATATCATTAAAAGTCATCTCACTGTGTTGCACTATATATGTTGCATGCTATCTGCACCACTAGAGGGCGAGCTGGTGTTTCATGCTTGTCATAACAACATCCTGGATCTTTCTTACAGTCCTGTGGGGGGGGAAACAGCAACACAAGACCGTTTACTTTCTAATGTTTTGTATATCAGGACAGAGACTGAAAAAGTCATATAGAAAACGATTCCTTTATATTACTGCTAAAGATGGCTTTTCAAGCTATTGAATCATGAGGTGTGCTCACCTTTTCACACACAGCTTTGGTTAAATAAATAATGGAATAGCATGTCATGCACTGTTGTTTATTAGAGGTTGAATCTACCCAACTAAGACCTACTGAGGACCTTTCAAGGGAGGGACAACTTTGCATTTGGTGTGATAAGAGCCTGATGATCATGTCCGGTAAAATGGATGACACGTTATTTATTTCTTAGCCATTAGAGACTGAGAAACAGGAAGAGGAGCCCCAAAACTAGACCAACATTGTCCCAAGCACACCAAGAGACTTCACTCTCTTGTATCCACAGTGACTCTCCTGCCAGCCAGGTGTAATGGTTGTAGAGACAAATGAAGAATGCATGGTCTGACATACAGAGATTCCTTCATTTGTAAGAGAGACCTATGTGGACTCCTCTGCACCTTTGAGCTTGTCCATTTTCACTGATTAAAGCTGTAACACTAATGAAACAGGATTGGGATTTACATGTTGGTCATTTTTAATGATGATATGTCAAATGTATAGCATGCGCTTTCATTGACGTCAATTCACTCAAGCGCTTCAAATCCACTGACATAACTCACCCACGTGTGCATTTGTATAACAGTGACATCTACAGCCCTGACGTGACACTGGAGCTACAGATGGACGCCAGACTGGGTCTGGTCTCCCAGTCAGAGGAGCCATTTTCACGCTTTCTGACACTGTGACAGCCTGCTGTGAGCTGGAGGGTCCTCTGAGGAATGTGACTAAGTAACTCAGCTGGGCAAGCGGTTCTCATGCATACACGAATACTTGGGCTATCTATACCAGCTGTTGTTGTTGTGACAAAAATGGGACATTTTCTGGGTACACAAGGGTTAGATTTGACCTCTAGCCCCTTTGGTGACTGTTGCACTATGACAATGTGTAACATAAGGCTTCACAGAGGAGTCCTCATCCTCCACAGTTGAATCTCTTTATTGCACAAATTTATGAAGAGCTGCCAAACTCTGGCTACACACAACAGTTTTGATTTAAAACAGACCTCTGCTCCGAATTCAGAGCAGCTTTGTGTTGGATGAAAACAGTGGGAAAATAACCAGTTTTGCAATTCAAATAGATGTTTTGTGTGTTGAAAGCAGTGTGTTATTTACCCCCATACATATGTATTATCAGCCCGACTATGGAGTTAATGGACAAGCTTTTTGAGCAGTTGGTGAACAACAAAAAAAGGCATCATGGCCGGTTTTGCATGATTTATAAAGTAATTAAGACTATCACAACTCTGCTGCTCCCACCAAATGATTTATTTTTCCATTCAGTCGCACAACATTTTCACATGTTCACTCATCTCACACTTCTTCTCACCCACAAGCCTTCTCTTCCTTTACCAGACATGCACAAAAATCTGTTGTGTGGCACAAAACCACACAACTAAAAACTGCAGCACAGCCCTATTGTGCCTTCTACACGAGTCTCTTTAAAAAACGTTTAGTGTGTTATGATCGACTAACACACACTGCAAAAAAACATCAGGCAAGTCATAACAAAAGTTTGAGCAGAAAAAGGGGAAGGAGTTGGAGTTAATGCAATCCAAGAGATTAAAATAATTAAAAAAACAGAAACTATTAAACTGAAAAAGCTGGTTTTAGACTAAAACTGACAACATACACATGTTGGTTCCACAATACTAGATCAGTCAGAATTAACTGAATGAATTTGAAATAGAAGTGGCTTCAAAGCTTTTTACCAATTGGTTTCCTATTTTTGTCCCCAAGTAGCTGCATTGCATTAATCTCTGAAGCACTACTGATGACTGGTGTGGTCTTATGCATGCTAAAAACTAATACAAGTAGTTATATACTAAAAAACCCAGACTAAACAAAGCTGAGGAAATATGCAGTAGTACAGGGAAGTTTTTAGTTTGCCTTTCCTTTGAAACATTCAATACATGCTGTTCCTATGTCACAAGACGAGGTGGTAATTTAGAAAAAGACCATTTATTTACACGAAACATAAACTAAAGGAATATGTGTGTATCAGTCAGCAGTGTAAAGCATGCACTGAGGAGTGGCAGAGTATGAGGAATGCAGGATAAAACCAAAAACACATGCTGTTGTTGAGCTAGTCTGAGTTTGGGAGACACAGAGCGACTTCAGGAAGAAGAGAGCTTTAATGAGCCCAGGTAGCACGTTCAGCTAATTACACTCCAATTATCTCCTGCAGAACAAAGCACAGCACAAAAAAAGAGAAACACCTAGTGCCTAATCATTACCAAATGTAGGTTTAATAACTGCAGCAAACAAAAAACAAGATGACCAAAGATAGTTTATATTCGAACAGTGAATTGTCGGAAATTGAGGACAAGTTTTAGGTTTTATGTGCTTCTTAACATCGCCCTGCAGTTCTCTGAATTAGACTGGCAAGAGTGATGTTCGTATAAATAAATCTGTGCATGAATGCATTTTTCCATGCATGCTTTAAATTGTTATTCTAAAAAAGTATGACCACAGTCGGTGATTTTTACCAGCCTTCCTCACCTGTACGGTCCAATCCATGCGTTTCCTTTCACTGCATGACGTTCAGTACTGACAGTGTTGTCCAGTTTTGAACTAATAAACCCAAAGATTCCAGGAACAGGATAACAAGCTACATGCTCCCTTGTGTCTGTGAATGTTTGATTTAATGGAAACAAGAGCTAATCCCTGGTGTACTAAACATATGATGTCAGCACAATGTTTAGGAGTGATGCAGAAAAGGCTCGGTTTAAATGAGACAAACGCTGAGCCAGCCAGGTCTCAGAACCACTCAAGCCTAAAAACTAAATGCAAATGTTAATGTTTAGCCTTTAATCACTGATTACATTAAGACAGGCTGTTCCAACACTGTTTAGTGTGAAGTGGTGCAGAAATCCAGAATTAATTCTTAATCCATTCATTCTCTTCTGCTTATCTTTATCAAGGTAGCGGGAATTTAGAGGGTGGGGGGTGAGACCAAAGGGTGAGAGGCGGGATGCACCCTGCACAGGTTGCCAGCCTGTGGCAAGGCTAATGGAGAAGACAGCCACTCACGTTCACACCTATTAAGCCTTCATCAATTAACTAATCTGATAATCCAATCAAAAGAATTTGAGCTGCTATTCTTTCCTTATACAGGACACCAAAGTTCATGATGCAAGAGTGTTGAGTACACTATGAGTCTGACAGCGTCGGGGTCACAAGGTTAAAATACGATCACATTACTTGCTGTGCTTGACCAAAACAAAGCCTGAAAGGAGACTGATTCAGCCAGAGGCCTTTATTCACAAACCTCCCCACATCCTACACAGGGGTCAATGCAAATCAGCCTATTGTTACACACTGAGCTATCTGACCCGAAGCCACTAACCTTTTAAATCAGTATTAATGACATCCCCACAATAATCTTCCACAGTATCTGTAAAGGAGATGATATATTAAAGAGTCCTTTAACTGAATGAGTTACTCACAGCCAGGAGGGAGATACTGAATAAAAAATAAGTAATAAATAAATAAATAAATATTTAGATGTGTCACATTTATCATACAGCATTTAAAGCTGTTCTAACTTATTTACAGTAACAGTGAAAGAGATAAACAAACAGTTGGAATTTGAGCATTTCAGCATGCAAAGTTAGCAGCTTCAGAGCATAGTGGAATGTGTAGCTGACCCCTCACCAAAAGACAGCAGAAAGGCAACATTAGTCTCCTGTTCCAAAGGAAAGACCAGAAACACAGCTTCACCTGTGCTTGATGCGAAAATCACATCAAGCCGATTTTTAAGTAATATAAACTCCAGTGCTGTAGGTCCAATTCCAGCTGCAGATACAAATCTCCTTTGGGGTTGCATCAAGAAGGACATCCGCTGTAAAACTCCAGATCAAACATGTGGCACCCTCATGGCAAGGGAGGAATTAAAATGGTATCAATACTGCGTATACTTCAAAAAGTACCTCAAATATGAAGTCAAAATTGTTCCTTAAAGTACTTTACAATGATGAACTCGAGGCATTCAAACAAAATGATCGTAAAAAAATATCAAATAAACCAGGTAATTTAAGTATTTTAATGGATATAGTTGATGTCCTTGGAGAAATCTTCCATCACACTATTCCTAAAGACCACAACAATAATCCTAATTGCACTGCCATAAGACTTTCATGGAAAGGCTTTAATCTGCAACAAATCCTATTAGCAAATGCCCCAAGGCCGACTTTAACTAAGTGTAAGTTCTATGAAAAATACAAAACGCATTAGATGCAATCTGTGGTTCATGCACTGTTTTTCATATGCAGTATATCCCTCTGTGCTTTGTACCGGACAGTAGACTGAAAATGCTAAAATACTAAAGTGGAAGTCAAATACAAGAAGTATCATGTGAATCTATTGTTCACTGTGAAACAAAAGCAGCGATCTGACCAAGATGCGTTATCTGAGGCTTGACGTTCGAGGCAAATTAACAGTCTTCAGTTTCAGGAACTCTGTGCTGCGTTCTGGTAAACTTTTAGGAAATGACTAACGGTCATTTATGGATGAATAAGCGTAACTTGGAATGTCCACATATCCTCTAATGCAATTCCCTGTAACGACATTCACCAAAGCTCCACAACCAGCCCTATTTTTCTCTAAACAAACTGGAGAACACATACTAGCCAGGCGGACTGGTCAGAAAATAAATAGAAAAACAGAAGAAATGGCCTGATTGTTCCTTCTTTCGGAGAGACCTTCCAGTGAAGAACACCCCACCTCTGATCCGGGAGGAACTCCCAGGGCGGATATCAGCCGCACCTCAAGTCATGACAGTTTTCTCTTTTTTTCACTTAAGTGAATCAACAGCAAACGCAAAACAAAAAACAAAGAAAAACACGCTGGTAAGAGCTAAGATGGCAGGACACAAGAAGGATGGACACACACACCACACACACACCACCCCCTGCTTCTTTTAGAAGCAGCCTCGTCTCCAGGGTGACTGAAGACAAAAAAGAGGCCTTGGCACAGCTGGTCTGTAGCGACAGAGAGACAGAGAGGGAGGAGGAGGAGGAGGAGGGAAAAACAGTGAATGAGTGTTCAGATGTACAGACAGGATAGAGGGTGAGGGGGAGAGAGACACAGCGAAAGCAGGGAAAGAGTTGATTTGGAAACTAGTTGGAGGAGGGAGAAGGGAGGGGAAAGAGTGAGGAGGTACGCAAACTCTCTGAGAAAAGCAGGAGAAAGTGAACACTCTCACAGGAGGAACAGTTGTGGTCATAAAAAAGAAACGGCTGCTGATCTGCTCAAAGAGTCATATTACGTCCAAACATCCAGTGCTGCTCTCTCTCTCTCTCAGTCTGAACTGAAGCAGGCTAATTAGATGAAGAGCAGAAGACCTGCAGGCACCACAAACTAACTTATGAGAAGAGAGAAAGAAGAGGGGGAGGGAGAAAACAAGCAGGAGTAAAAGTCAGTGAAACGTTCTGGGGACTGTTTACTTCTGCCTTTGGCTCTGCTGTCAGAGAAGAGTTAGCAAGTGGAAGTAGTGGCACACATTTGCTAAAGAGGTAAGAGCTTTTTCTTGTCTTTGCACATGTTAGCTTTTACTGTGCTTTATGCCAAGTTTATACAGACTAACATTTGAAGGCCACACTTACTGTACTTGTCATTCTCAAATGGAAATGCTTAAGTGCTGTAAAGAAAACAGGTACTAAATAAGCAAACTTGTCTACATGAACCACAAAGAAGGTGATTTCTTTGATTTCTGTTACATGTTTTACTCTCGTTTGCGCCTTGCCAAACATAATGTGAGCGCAGTGGAAGGACAAAGACAAGAGGTTGCAGTGTGAAGAGGGTCAGCAGCAGAGGCCTCACATTCTTCAGCCTCACTCCAGCAGGTGCTTGGAATCAGCTGGAGGAGCTGCTATAAACAAAAAGAATATACACATATATTCGCCCAGGGTAAAAGTATCTGTATTTAGGCACTTATGATGAAATAATGCAGTGTTTGGGGGTATTAAGTGTTAAAAGCACACTCTGTCATGTGGAACTGGCTGTCAAAAACAAATATAACAGGAAATCCGTTATGAACTGCAGACTGATGTTTCATGACTAAAGCAACAGAATATGTCAAGTATGACAACCACAAACAAGAAGAAAAAAAAACTATAGTACATGTGGTGGCACTTCCTGATCTGATAAAGAATAAGAGTCGGTAGAAATTCTGAATAATCACATAGTTTTACTTAGAGTTACGCACACATTAAACTAAACAGATTTAATAGATTAGTACAGTACAGCATATGTGTGTATGCTTCACTAATAAACAACAAGCAAGGCTTTAATATGCTTTAAGCTTTAATATGTACAGTTTGCAGATCATCGTCATCAGTTTTGACGGTAGATGTGGTGTTTCAAAGGGTTCTGCATTGGATCAAAAAAAATCATTATTTAGTATATTAACGATATAAGTGCAGTGTCTAATATATGAAATGGTTGAAAATGACATGTTAAATCTGCATAGGTACTGAATTTGTTTATGCCAATGAAAAAGGGGATATTAGTATATTAAATATATCTAAAATCACTGTGTACATCACTATGTGGTTGTACAGTTACTGAAAGACCATTCTAAATCAGTAGTTATTTAGTCATCCTTGGAAATGAACATACACCAAGATATATGGTGTAATACACAGCACAAAGACAGAAAAGCATCAGAGCAAACAGTTGAAACTAAAAGAAACAACACGGATATACAAAACATTGCATCCATACATAAAATAGTCAAATGGTAAAATTGATAAATTGATAAATCCAGTAATCCATGACAAACCTTTTTTTTAAACATTTTTGTGACTATGTTGCCTAGCAACAAACAGCAGGCCGTCTTGGGTATCGTACTTTTAATGTTATGTTTAATAGCTAGATATTAACTGTTTAAGTAAATCAAAAACAGTGTTTTAAATGTTTTTACAAATTGCTTTTACTTGGAGAGTGTCCCAGTGTAACCAGTGTCAGTTTTATACACCAGTTCTGCAGAGCTTCAGCAAGATCAGTTAACTGCTAGTTAGCATTATATATATATAGCATTACATTAGCTTGGCAGGCGGAAAAAACTAGCATTAGCTAAACTTACCTATACTCAATGCAAGTCTATTAAATATGGGTGAGGGGTAGGACAAAGACAAAAAAAAAGTAAAAAATAATTTCGCAAACTTAATCAAAACAACTAAATTAGAGAGTTTGGCCAGTCAAAAAGTAAATGTAGATCTTTTTTAAAAAAAACGGGTTTGCTTTTTACATCAAAAAATGCTAGCATTACAACAAAAGTTGATAAAGCCGGAAGAACGCCTTTTGTTTCTAGATTTAGCACAATTTATTTATTTAATAAATTATTTATTTTAACATTATATGAAAATCCAGGGCTTTGAAATTACTATGTGACGTGTTTTGGCACTGTGTTAAAGAGACTGGACTCAATCAGTACAGACTTTGTTCCACACCATTAGTCGGCAGGTTTTTAGTCCATTCGGAGTTTATCGGTGATGTCTTCAGTGTCCTGTCATGTTCCTGTGCCCTTATCGCCTCTGCAGCTTCTCCCACACACAGCTGCTCCAGTGCTGATGACAGGCCTCAGTTTTGAAATGCCAGGCCTGAAATAGTTAGCCTTGTTTATAATTAAACTGCACACGCAGGAAGGTTTCTCCTGTCTGTGGATACAAACGCACCAGGCCTGACACAAGCCTCGCACACAGTCTGTTCACAAACACGTACAGCCTAGACATGTGGTCTGCCAAATCTCACTACACATACAGTAGACTAATTAGTGGTGCTGATATATAATGAGTGAGTACTTGGAAAGCATAGAGGATTTAGAGATTGAAAGAATTTAAAAAAAAAAAAAAAAAATCAGGCTTGAGGTGTAATTGCAGGGTGGAAGAGTAAAATCGGAGCAGTCCAGGGTGGAGCTGAACTTCTTTTTTTTTCATTTCTACATTTAGAGCTCTACTGAGGCCTTTTTCTTTTGGAAAATCATTCATATAATTTTTCAACTCCTGCACCCAGAAGTCAGCATGGACCAGCAGCTGCAGGATATTTTTCGCAGGGTGTGGACCAAACTACAGGCTCTCCCAGAAGCAACTCCAGTGGAGGTGGGAGCCTTTGCCGTCCTCCTCCTCTTTATTGGTGAGTTTTAAGCACTGATCCATCATTCAAAATATGCCACACAAGGCGAAATTAGTGGGACAATAAAGTATTGAATTATATGTAAGTGGAATTACATAAAAATCATTTATTTATTCATTATGTAAATCCTCTGGTTTGAACTTCACCTGTGTATGATAAATGCTGAGTAGTTATTTCACTTCCACCTCCCTCTTGATATTGGAGTGGGGGTGTGGAGTGGATATAAAGTAAAGAAGTGAAGTCAGTGGCCGGTGTAATGCAAGACAAGTCGATCCAATCATAGGGGTCCATGGCTGAAAGCTCATTGTTGCTAACATGGATGACATCAGGAGCATTTCAACTGTGGGTTTGCAGCGATGTAGCTATGCTTAGACATTTTGCCATTACTAGTAAAAGTAAACCAAAGCAGTATAGCTGCAGGCCTCACAAATAAGCCAGTAAAATAAAAGGTACTTAAATGCTCTATGTGGCAGGTGGGGAGTTTACATGTAACTTTATCATACATGGCCATCTAAACCAGAGGCCTGTTGTCACAGTTTGGCACTGTTGAAGTCGACCTCAATGCAGGACTCAGGAGACAAGACTTGAGCTCAGAAACAGCTTTTAATGCTGAACCATGTCCATACAGGGAAAAAACAACACGTAAGGTGAACAGGGAATTGACTTGGAGGAAACACACACGCAGGGAACACACTGCCACAAGGGGAGAACGCAACAAATAACAGAAGGAGACGATAAAAACACACCTCGTGATTATGGAGATTACCAATTTGACACAGAGACAGATGATAAACACATGGACAAGATAGAAGGAACAAAATGGGATTACAGAAGGGGATTAACAAACCTATCATCAACTAAAGCAGACAGGGAACTAATGGCAAAGAAGAACAGGAAACTTGTAAGCACAAGGAGAGTAAAGATAACACCATAAGCAGAGGGCTATGGAGCTCACACACAGTTCCCATCACAAAAGCACAAACACAGAATGAACCTTCAGAGCAGGAGCACTGAACTAAAGGCACTCAGGAATCAAAGGAACGAATAATAGGAAGCTAAATGTCAACACTAAAGAATACAGAGTCATAAAGATAAATAAGAGTACAAAACTAGAGAAAACTCAAAATGACCCTGACATCTATATCACTAGGTTTTGGATTTATCCAGATAATTTTAGGGTTAATCGTGGGTTATTCAGTAATATGAAGGCAGTTTACATAAAAGGTGGGGCATATGCACGATTGGAGATAAGAAACCATTAGGTGTAAAATCAACAGTCAGTTATTCCATACAGTAGGTCTTTTCAAGTCTTACTGACCACTTAAAGCACACAACAGTGCTTTTTTAATAACACACACATCCACGCTGGTTTGCCTGCAGCAGCTGTGTTTTGTGCTTGCATTTAATAATATAGTTTTATGTTCTTCTGTAAAAATCAGTCACCCTGCTGCCAGTAGACTTATCCACTTTAAAAGAACATGCTTGTAGCTAGATTGATAAACTGTGGGTTGACTTGTGGAGTTGATAACCTCCTTCATGTGCCCAGGTACACTGAGCTTGCCTGAGTATGTTGTTCTTGCTTCACAGTATAGGACCCAGTAATTGTGTAGAAAATTTCTAGACTCAAAATTCTCTCCCAGCTTGTGCTGACCCCACCCCATGTCTCTGTTTTGTTTTGTTTTTCTCCTCACAGCCACGGTTCTCTTCATGATATTACTCTCGTGCATCCACTGCTGTTGTTTTACGAAGCCAAAGCACCAGCCCTCAAGAGTTCAACCCTTGCACAACATCTGAGGAAGAGACAGGACAGAACACACCTAGAAACATCATCTCCATCCTTCTTCGGGCTTCTCTGGAAGAATTAAGTGGGTATCAAAAACAGTCAAGGTTGGGAAGTTGGTGCCATGATATTTCCAGTACTCGATTATCATCCAGAGAGCCAAACTACTGCAATGCAGCTGAGAGGCACAACTCATCAAGATTCATTATAAACCAGAACAATGTAACACTGTGTGACAGAATTTCATTGGCAAAGAGACACAGCAACAAAGCTGATATGTCCTGAAATGTCACAGTGACTCAGTTATTACAAATGTGGTTTGCGATGATGTTCACATTCAGGAGGAATGTGAGAAACAACACGGACAGTGTACATTCCAACATGTATGTGTGCTCTGGACACGAAGTTCAGCAGAAACATTGCTTTGTTCAAAAACAAAGCGCCCTCTGCTGGCTCAGTGAAGCAAATCGTGCCAATGGAAAATGTGAACTATTCATTGTTTGATGCAACAGTTTTAAATGTATTCCCGTTATATTGTAAAATAGTAGTGTGACATACAGGAAAGGCAGTGTTTCTGAGACGCCACTTTTATGTGTTTTTGCTTCTTCTTGCTTTTGTAAATGTATCAGATGTTAAATACTTTAATTAAATAAACATTTCTTTGTTCTTATACCTAATGTAGTCACCACAGTCTATAAGAGCGAGGATCAAAATGTCATCAGTGACTCGTTGCTCCATCGTGCACATTCCTTATCAGCAGAATTCCTCTTTGCCATTGTGAGTTTAAACATTAACCATGAGCTGTTGCTTTTACTTTGAAATGGCAGTCACCTGGAAATGCAAACAGGAACTGTGCTACGTTTGCATATTCAGAACACCACTCCTGCGCTTGAAGTGAAAGTAAACTGTTATTTTGGACTATTTAAAAAAAACTTCCAGTTCGGCTTGTGGATCAGAAAAGCAGCTAAAGAGTCAAAGTTTTCTGTTGTCATACTCTGCTGTGTTTTCACGTTCTGTTAAGACTCAGTGAACCGTTCACTTGGCAGGACATGGCGGTGGAGAGGTGAGTTTCTGAAAATGAATATGCTAGGTGACGAAAGGCCTTAACACCTCCAGATTAATGGGCCGTGCCAATAAAAATATAACATATCTGTTGCTTAGATATTTGGAGTGTGAAATAACTTTTTTAGTTGGCAGATAATGTGCTTCTTTCAGCTCTTAGTGCCAAATAATGGTATTAATAAGATTGTGTGAGTTGGTAAATATCAGGGCCGGTTTACCTGGTTTTCATCTGGTTGATCATTCTCTATACAGTGTACTAGACCAGCAGAAACCCACAGGGTCACCTGAGGACTGGGTGGAGTGGTTCCTTCATCGTATGCATCAGGAGCCGTGGGCACTGGGTGGTATTGCCGTCATTGGAGTGTTTGTCCTGGTAATTCTCTCTCTGGTCATCTTTGCTCTGCTGTATGGATGCTGCTGCAGCTCAGGAGACAAGAAGACAAAGAGAAGGCAGAAGAATTCAAAGGACAGAGTCATTTAAGTGTTCAGATAAAAGAGAAGATGTACACTTTTCCACTTTTGAATTTCTTTGCTACATAGTATAGGACTCTTTTTAAAAAAAGGTTTCTTCAACCAAAATTTGAATGAAATTAAAATGCCCATTAATTTTTTAGTATCCGCAAAAATGGCCGGACCACATCACAGACGCCAAACCATTGTTCCACTTTGTAACGCGTCATTGCAAAGCAGCTGATTGTAAGAATTGTAAAATGGTGAATGGACTGCATTTTCTTCTCTGAGCACTCAAAGTACTTTTCACTACAAGAAGAAAATATTTAAATATTGCAGAAGAAAAATAGGCACTAATATCATAACCCTATTACACTAATAACTATTAAACTTTTTATTCTAATTTATTCCAAGTTTGACTAGCATTTGTGATTTGAAATGATCCACAACCATTCTGTCAAGCTACACAAATGTTTGTGTGAATTCATATGTTTATCTAGTGAACTTTTTAGGCTCACACAGTAAAAAGTGACTGTTTCGATGTGATTTCAGTGTGATTACGCATGAAACCAGGTTGAGAGATAATAAGACACACATGAATTCAATCCAGGTATTAAGGAAGGAAGGTAAAAGAACAGTGGAGGGAAGTAAAAACACAGCCCTGTGAGAAACTAACCTTCAAAATAAAATGCAAAGTGAACCTAAAGAGGCCCCCCAAAAAGCACAGAACAGCTATAATGAGTAGAGAAGGGGGAGAAAGAAAGCACACAGAGTAAAATATTCAGAAACACAAGAACCAAAAAGTATGGCAACAGCAGAATCATAACAGCTTTATTCAAAACCATGTAATATGTAATCAAGAGGAAACAACAGCAATTTACTAGTTTTCGAATGAGTGCTTGCTCAAACCACTTCCTTTGGGTTATTAGTGAAGATGGATCACATTCGTTTTCCAAATGTTAATTAGTTCTTACAACTAGAGATTAAATATTCACAGTACCTTAGAAAATCATATAAGATCAAAGAAATGCAAAATAACAAAATAATTTTTGTTATTAAACTCCTACTGGATACTGGGTGTTTGTTCTGAAGGTTGGTTTGCTTTACAGTGATGTATAAGACGTGTTGGTTTTTGTGCATCAAGTGTTTCTAGTATGTCAAAAAAAGGTCAAACACCATGTTGTCAGATATTGCAGGAGGTGTATAGAACAGGTTATGTATGCAGTAATGTGCAGCACAGGTTAAGTGCGTAACAGTTAGAGCATGAAAGCAGAATAAAATTTAAATGAGACTTTTAAAAAGTCTTAGCATCACAACTGGACATAGTATGAAATCATTCAGATTTTATAAGTTTTGGTTGGCATAAATGTAGTTTAGTGTTTCGTGTCTGTGAAACAATACCTAGAAAGTACATGTGTTGGGTGTAAACTGTAACGGATGAATGCCTAAGAGATGTTTACACAAGTATTTTTAAAGCTTCTTCCTGGTACAACAATAGAATGAACGCTGGCCAACAAAATGACTACATTTCCCAGTGGCAGACCGGTTCCTTCGGTGTGTTACCGTTTTGATGACGTCAATATTCTGCGACCCACCGTTTATGCGATACTACACAGAAATGGCGAGCGGTAAAAAGAGTACGCTGCTGTCGTCTTTAGCGGTCTATGGAGATGATTCAGAGCCCGACTCTGACCCTGAACAAGAAGAATCAGGTATATAAAAGTATTTAACTTCCTTTCATACCTTTAACGACTATGAAATACTTTGCTGTAGGTCCGCCAGCCTTACTGCGGAACTTCATGTGGGAGCTAACGTTAGCATGTAGCTAGTTAGACGATCTTCATGTTCATGTTGTTTTGTTCGTAAAAAATAATATGCGCATATTTCGCTGGATGGTGTTTTTTTATTGAGAGAAACTGTTGCCAAACGGAAATTAACATGCGTCTTTAGTTAACGGAGGAGGGTGCGTTTTGTGTCAGGATACCGGGTTGTGTTCTTGACTCCGAGATAACCTTGTTCACTGGTGAGATAGGCCCTTTCTCAATTCTCAAGTACGCGAGTCCGGACTTGCCGAGAACACGAGCACGGATTCGCGATTTGTACAATTGGAACACCAGCGTACTTGATGCTGTCACAGGTCCGGAGTTTTTACTGCCGTCCCTTTGTCTGTTTAAATCATAAGAACTGTCACTACACAGAGATGTGCTTCTGAATGTGGACGATGTGTCTTCTGCATGCAGTAATACAGTTCTGCTTGTGTTGAGTGATGTAAACAAACAATCGATCTTCGCTCTTCAAACATCAAAATTTATCATTTGATTTTTTTTATGACACAGCAATGGTGAATGTTCCCACCCTCTGCTCTTTGTAATTTAACGCAATCTTTCCGTTTTCGTATTTTGGATATGATTTTTGAGTACACCTTCGCAGTAGCAATTGACTGCAAAATAAAGCTACCGGAAATGTACAACCCTATATCCCAGTATATTTTCCCATAGTTGTGATCCACTGGCAGTTTTCATGTTGGCCTTATTATGTTTATTTCTCATATCGTCCTTTCTTAAAGAGCCAAAGCCTGTCTGTTGGCACACAGGGAACAAATATACTGATTTGTTTCTGGACTGCTGGATTATGACTTGTGACATAAGATCATTGTAATCCTAATTTTACTAACCCATATTTCAATTTGTTAATGGACAGAATAATTATCAGATTAATCTCAAATTAAGTAGTCATTAGCTACAGATGGATGTGCGTAATGTACTCCACTGGAAGCAACTACACCAGTATTAAAACCGCTTTACATTAATAACCCATTGATAAAATATACATCAGTATAAGGGGACCTTTTTGTCCACTGAGCTCTTCTAATTTTAAAGCTTAAAGTAAATTTCTTGAGAGCGAGAGAAATATAACACGTGGTTGTTAGTTGGCACAGAAGCTTTCAGAGCAGGGATTCATGAGTAAGTGCCAATTTAGGGAGTCGGTAAAGTTTTCAGAGTATAGTGACCATTAGTGAGGTCCCAGTGTTGCTGAGCTTTAGTCTAGGCAATGAGGGCTAGAACAGACAATTTAAAACTGAGAACGAACTCTTTCTTTGGCTATTTCCTGTTGTCTCATAGGCTGGCTTACTTTGAGGTTTCAATAGTTAGAATGATATCACTCAAAATTAGTTATGTGTGAAATAAAAGAATGATTTTGCTGCCTAATTGATTTCTTTTACTTCTGTGTCTTTGTGCCCCCCCCCCCCAAAATCTCGCATCAATAGGGGGGCGTGTAGGAAGCCTTGTATATCGCTATGATGAGGATGACCTGAACCAAACCGTGGACCCAGAAGAAAAAGAGTCTGCAGATGAAGACAGCAGAGAAAACAACTCGGTCAGTTTTGAATTCTGAGTTTTTTAGATTTTTTTTTACTCATCAGTCAGTTCCATTCCACTGATGTCTCTAGCTGACAGAAAAACAGTTCACGTGTTGTGTGCTCTCGGAGTATTGGTGTGTTTTGAGACATTGAATCTTCACTGAGTACAGAGGGGTTTGGGAGTCCGATTGCTTAGTCGGATCTGCATCATAATCAGGATCTCCCCACTACAAAATCAGCATCACCAAAGTACTTTTTTCCCCTCTTTTCTTTAGTTTTAGGTTCACATTATTTGATTTCTTTTAAGCATAAATGCAATCTTCAACATCCCCAAAAGTTGATTCTGTTTATCTGGATGTAACGTTTTCAGTGGGAGAAACGTTTCGTCACTCATCCAAGTGACTTCTTCAGTCTCGGCTGACTGCAGGTTTCCCCAATCTTATAAACAGTACATTTGCATAATGACTGAAACTAGCACCCCCGAAGGAGCAGTGGACTGGGAGATCAGTTTCTTGATCATTAAGATGCAAATTCTCATGACCATTGATCAAAGACCACTAATCAATGACAAAACTTCAACATCAAAAGGCTAACGGTTGGTTAAGACAAACCGTGGTTCCTCCTTTGTTTGATGTTGAATGCCACATATGTAGTCTTATCCATGCTTGCTTTATGCTTGACCTGGGATTGCACGAATGCAATCTGTGGGTGGTCACTGACAGCCTGTCTGCCTGCAGAGAATGTTTGTGGTCAGATGGAGCCAGGGTTAAAAATAAGAAACTTGTAATACAACTGATCTTTGAGCTATCTTGTCCTGTTGTTGGTCTGTCAGCAAGCTTCAGAAAAAAGCGAACTTTTAATGTACAAAGAGCTGAAGATTAACAGTGTTTAAAATCAATGAAGTGTCCACTGCAGGCGCTGTCTGTACTTTTACTGTTTTTACAATCTTTGATTTTTCCACGCTTCTCCTATTCCCGGTAATCTCTGCTATCACACCCCTCCCTATTCACTTGTCAACCAATCAACATTCACACCCAGTGACGTGTATTTGGGATTTTGCGGTGGCAAGTTTGTGATGGGTGAAAACCTCCGTCTGTACTCTGTCCAAAAGCAAACCAGAACGCAGACTGGCACATTTTTGGGACAATAAATTATGCTTTAGTTACTTGTTAGTTTTAGAGCTTATTCTTAAAGCGCTTCATTACAATGCTGTTTGTTTTCTCTGGCATCTTTGTGCAGATTACATTAGCTCACCAAAGTCGCAATATAGACAATGTTGTTAGGCTGAGAGTGGGTGCAGAGAAGCTATACAGACCCAAGCACGTATACAAGCATTATTATGAGAGCGGGTATTAGTGCTTTACTTTTTTTCCTCCATACTATTGCTGTAGCCACCTTTGCAAATGTTTTAATTTGCATCAAACTTTAAATGAAACTGTAAATTTTTGAAGTGTTCTTTGGGCACACATGTATCACACTCTTAACAGGGCTCGCAAAATTTTTCCAGTCGGGCTACCAAAATCTATCTCAGCCCTGCCCGTCGGGCTATCATAGGAAGGAAAAATATATGTCAATGCTTTTGCATTCTTTCGAAAGTGTAGCTGAGCAATTATGTCATTGGCATCGATGAGCCACTGTCAATATGTGACATATTGAAATCGCGTTTGAATTTGCGCTTGTTTTTTGCTTTCACTTTGCGATCGTGTGAACGGTGTATAGAGAGCGGCAGCACTGATTGGTGAGTGACGATTAATTGCGCACCAATTCCTCTGACATCGTCTTATCAGTGATTAGCTTACTATTCAGACATGACAAGTGAAATCTCACACAGCAAGCTTAAACATGTGAGAGGTTGATTGCGCAGAGAATCGCTGAGCGTTATGTGAGTACGTGTATAAAAGCAGCAGGATTTACGCCGGTGTTTTAGTTCTGCTCAGCCAAATAAGACAGGTCAGGGTGAAGAAGGGACAGCCAAAGAAAAGCCGACCACAAAACGGAAAAGTTATGACAAATCAGACAATGAGGCAAAAAAAAAAAAAAGCGCAGCTTTTTTGGTTTCATGGACAAAAGAATTTCTGTTGGAATATGACGAGCTAAATAACATAATGTTCTGCCTGGTGTGTTGTGAGTTTCATTCGATTTCTGAGTCGACAAGCGCCTTTGTTACTGGGACCAGTAATTTTAAGAAAGACCCCATCAGAAACCATGAGAAATACAAGAAATGCGTTATTGCTCAGTCTGCAATATCTTTCCCAGAACAAACACCAATTGCAAAAACATACTAAAAATAAACCTGAAAAATCTGTTTAGAACAGCGTACTATGTTGCTAAGAGTGAACTACCACTGGCAAAATTTAGCAGTCTTTGCAAACTTCAAAAAGCAAATGTCCTAGATCTTGGTTCCACTTACCTCTTACCCGTGACTCCAGTGGAAATGTCAGATTCAGGATCTGACACAGACTGATTCATGTTCTACACAGTTCTTACAAATTCATAGAAATTTCTGTTCAATGAGAACCAAGTATTTGAGTTGATTGTAATTTTTATACAATGTTGTGATTTGTATTTTAACAATTTTTTGATTAATTTTTGTTTCTGTTACAATATTATACTTTAATGTATAATATTGTAACGGAAACAAAACATAAAAAAATTTCTCTCTTTTTTATTCGGGCTACCTAAATTTATTTTGGGCTACCAAAAACTGAAGAGTGCCGGCTCAAAGGGCTACCAGAGATTTTGAAATTTTGCGAGCCTTGCTTAAGTTGCTAGAAATCACAGTCAGCCTTACAACCTCCCAGAAATGCTTTATTTAAGGCCCACTTGTAGATGAAATAGTTGACTAATAGGTTTTCAGCCCAGTGCTGGCTGTTGGTCCTGCTGCTCGGCTCCCCATTATGGTCTCTTTTCCTTTTTGCCCCTTACAGTGTTAACCTTCTGCATTTTTGTTTTTATAGGAAGTGGACGAATCTGACGAGGGGAGGGACGCAGATGACTTTGAGGTATTTGAACACTGTGGGATTGATTAGATTTAGTGATTAAGCCTGATTAGTTTGTCATTCTGTTTTGTGACTAACCTGAAGCACAGCGATGGCGGCCACAACATGCAGCAATAGAGCATATTCACTAGATGGTGCTGTGGGTTCATGGATTTGAAGTACGCTATGAGTCACTGATGCATCTTCATGTGTGGCTTAAAGTGAAGAGGTGAACCAGTGGTGTTGATTCTGTAAAGCACACTACTTGGACCTTCACACCATACTAACCCCACCCTTTGTATGTGTTTTCAAACTGTATGAGCCAGACGGTGTGCCAGCTTCCTGCTGCACTGTTTGGCAGAGGATGTATAGCTTGACTGAGGCTTTGATTTACAACATTTCTGTGATGGCTGTCTGAGGGGATTTTGTGAGTTTTGCCTGTTGGTTATGCCACATCATGAAGTGATGGCAATGAAAGGACATTGCAGTATGGTAATGATAACTGTGGTTCATGATGTGGTTTCTCAGTGCTGCGTGTATCAACATGTAGAGCTTTATTGCCATGGAAGAGAAATATTTCCAGGAAAGTTAATGAAACCTATTCTGTGTACTTTGTAGGGAAATACTTCACTTTCTTCTGTTGGGATGTGGTGCAAAATGAAAATTAAAAAAAAACAAAACAATTTGCAGCTCTCGTTAACCCGTATTTTATTCACTATAGAACATAAGAATCCCATTCACACCATAAATGAAGTGCTTCAGACTGAGACCACATCCTCCAAAGGGTCTCAGCGCAGTCGACTTGTTTTACTAGTGTGATTACCATGTTCACATCTGCACAAGTGAACTGAAGTAAGGCAGAAGAAAACCAGTTTGATTTAAATGGAGTAAACCTTCAGAGAGATTACAATGAATATCTGATCATTTAAAGTATATTCATATAATCTGGAGAATGTCTGTGTGCAAGGGACAGTTTTTATTTTACAAAGCATCCCAACTATTTTGGAAACAGGCCCGTGTGTTTAGTAGTGTTATTTAAACCTGCTGCAAATACCTTTTGTGAGCAGTTGCATTAAAAGCAGAGGTTGTCGTGTAATTTTGGCTACGTTGGGAGAGAGAGTTTAAAGCCTCGATGTGTTTTCTTGCTTTTGTTACCATCACTAAGATATTGTTATAAAGCAATAGGATACTACTCATTTTGGTTTTGCTAGAAATTCTGCAGCGAAATCTAGCAGCAGTGATGTAGTCTGCATAAGCAGATGTTAGGTCAACAGGCTAATATTTGGGTTTAGATTTAGAAACCCAAAAAGAGAGTGAATGTTTATATTAGCTTTCACTTTGTCCTCAAACTTATTGTCGTTTGCAGTTGGCTTATCTGTGAATGGCAGCTGTTAGGTGTTGGTGTGATACGTGTCTTAATTGTGAGTGTGCAGTGCCTCATTTAACCACAAAGACTGTTGTACTCGATAAGAACTAGGGATGGGTACCGGTATCCGGTGCCATGATGTCACCGGTTCTGACATAAACGGTAGTAACCAGACCGAAAAGCAGCGCACATTTCGGTGCTTTATTTCGGTGCTTTTTTTTCCTGAGCTGTGATACACTTTAGTTTCTAGCCAATCATTTTACGTTTCCGAGGATAGTAGGCGGGTCCAGGTACGTACGTTCTTTTAGAGCAGAGCTACAGATTAAAAATGCCCAAGGAGGACCGGTCAAATGTATGGCTGTACTTCACAGCAAAATATGCAAACTCAGCAGCCTGCAACAAGTGCTTTAAGCTGATACTGCGATACTGTCAAAGGAGGTAACACCTCAAATCCGATGAAACACCTGGCGACGCATAGTGTTTTTTTTAAAAGCCGAGAAATGCGCCGTATTTGATAGCTTGCTGCGAGACCTCACACCGTGCACATCTACTGCGGGTGGGTTGCCAGTTATCGGACCCGGAGCAACATCCCCCAAAAACCCGAAGAATAGAGTCCTGGCCCCTAGCCCTGCCATTGTAGCAGAAATGATGACGGATGATGATGGCAGCAGCAGCTGTTCTTCTCTGCGTGAGTAGCGTAATATTGGTCGTGTGTAATTTACGTTGAGTAGGCTAACCACGTTATTACATTAATGCATGTAAGGTAAACTAGCAAACATCATCATAGTTACATGCGGCTGTCTTCTTGTTTGATGGCAGATACTCCCTTCACCCTGGCCAAAAAGGCTAAAATGACCAAAGAAAAAGTGGAAAACAGTTAAACATGAGAGGTTTTTGGATAAAGTTTGTGTTTTTTCCATTGATTAAGCACTGCTTCCAGCCAAGAGTGATACCATATATGCCCTATAGCTGCCGAAAAGGCTAACATTGTTATCTTTTTACAAAAAAACAGCTGAACATGAGAGGTTTTTGGACAAAGTTGGTGTTCTCCATTCTTTAAGCACCGGTTTGAGCACCGTTTAAGCACCGGCACCCTTTTGAAAAGTACCGGTTTGGCACCGGTATCGGATAAAACCTAAACGATACCCATCCCTAATAAGAACTGTGGTTGGATATATCCAAGTTCTCCTTTAATGTTTTAGATTGTACTGTGATCTAGTCTGAGATCTTAAGAAAACATTGAGTTTACACATTCGGGCATGGGGAACTGTCTGCTGGAATGGAGATAAAGGGGATAATCTGTAGTGTGAAGCCTTTGTATTGTCGATAAAGTTGATAGTTCTTTTTAGATCTGTGATAGCTGTGCAGCAGAGCCCCCTACTACAGGAGAACGTTTCCTTGAAGAGCGTGCATCAGAGTCCCTATCGCTTAATTTCAAAGCACTGTTTCTGTTAGTTGGTGACCGACTGAGATATCGAGAAGAGGGGATCTGTTATGTTTCCAGTAATGCTTATTTAATAATTGCCTGGAAGTTTTAATTTTCAGTAAAATGGATTGTTCTATAATCTTGCTCATAATTTTTAAGCTTGCTGGAGGATATGTTAATTTAAAAAAAAATATTAGACAAACTAAATGTCATAAGTGACAGAGCTCTGAAATATTTAGAGATATTATTGTCCAACATATCTGTGAGTAGTGCTCTGAATTTTGGGATCCTCACCTTCTAGTACCATCTGGTGAAAAAGTCAGTTTTGTTTTTATGTGGTGTGACCAATTTATTTCATTTACACATTTTTTTAACCACTATCTCGACTATAATTCTCATTCTGTTACCCAAAATCTATGTGGTTTTATAAATCCAGGCAATTCTCTCCAGTGTTTCGTTTTTCCCAGTTTAACATGCTAACAAGTAGCACTAAGGTGTTAAGTGTTCCTTCGAGGCTAATGATCCTGGAGCTTGAACACTAAGGAAGGAGAAAAGCACTTGGCTGGAAAGGATGTGCAGCAGGTTAGGGTGATCAAGGATACAGATGGAAATGTCATAAACAAAAGAAGAGAGTGTATTGAGAAGGTGAAAAGAGTACTTTGAGGATCTCATGAATGGAAAAAAATGAGAGAGCAGATGGAGGACAGTTAGTGAATCAAGGTGTGCAGAGGATTAGCAAGGAGGAGGTGAGGCCAGATATGAAGGGTCGAAAGGAGGTTGGCCCAGAAAAACGCTCTGAAGATAATGAACCATACCAGGAGTTGTTGAAGCTAGATTAAGGAGAGACGTGACAATCAGTGAGCAGCATTATGGCTTTTTTGCACTGCAGATGCAATGTTTCCTTCTGAGAGTGTTGAGAGTACAGATCAGAAGGAGCCTCACTGTGTCTTTGTAGGTCTAAAGAAAGCAAATGGTGGCGTTTGAAGAGAGAAACTGTGATACTGCATGTAAAAGTGGAAGGGAAGTGAGGGTGGTGCAGGACATGTATGAGCAAGAAAGATGACAGATGAGCAGTGAGCAGGTTTAAGAGAGCTGGAGGTACGCTCTCAAGAGAAGAGGAATGATTTTGGACAGAAGAATAAGAGTAAAGGGGAAGCTTTGAGATGGTGAGGTGTGTGGTTTGGACACAGTGACGCTGAAAAAAGAACCACAGAGATCATTCATGAATGTAGTGAAAGAAGGTTATGTGACACAAAAAGGATGCTGGTAATAGGATGAGATGGAGGCAGATGATCCACTGTTTCATCTTCTCAAGGGAGCAGCCCAAAGGAGAGGGAAACAAAATAGTAATAATAATAATAATAGTAATAATACTCCTGCTATTGTAGCAGTGCTGAATGAGTCTGTTATAAGAGGGCAGCCCACATGCTAAAATGCTGCTGCTGCAGAGGCCTGAGTTCAAATCCACTTGGAGACCATTTTCTGTGGGTCTTCCACACACAGAACTGTTCCTGGTGACAAACAGACTGAACCTCATGTTCAGTGGAGTGCTCCTTTTAACGAGGAAGCATATCGCTTTGTTTATAGTGTAGTTGATACAATTAAAGCAATCCGGTCAGTCTTAAATCGTTTTTTCCCCAGTTTGCTGAATGTATAAAAAACGCTAACAGCTGATATTTCATACAGCTGTCTCACATAAATCCCATCGAGAAAGAAGAAAATATAGAAATTGAAGTAACCCCCTTATGGTGTATTCAACACCATATTCTGTTATTATAATAATGTAGCATTGGCCTTTATTACACTGTTTCCAGTCATTAAAACTTAAATGAGTAGATACGTGATCAGCGTCCCTCCAGTGAATAATCTTTTGGTATATGTGTGGTTACAAGTCCGTGTTTACTCATGCTAGACAGATGGCTTGACGATGTGTACAGTTAGCTGAAATTAGAAGGGCCTGTTGTTGATCTGAAAGGGTGGTAATATTTTTGGTGTGGCCTTGTGAGACGGCTAAATTTATATTCTCTGTACAAAAGTCCTCAAAAGCTGCTTACTGTGACCTTACTGTGAGGGCGAGCTAAAAGGGGAAGCCGTGCCAACTGGAGGATCAGTGAAGTGATGAGTGTTTTTGTTTTTTTTTTTTAAATTAATTAATTCGTTTAATTTTAAGCTCTATATCAAATTGTCAATTTTTTTTTGCTGGGGTTCTTTGCTGTATTTCCATGTCTTTCTGCCGTCCTCCCTCCTCCACCACCACCTTGTGATTTGGCCCACTTCAGGACAGTTCTTTGATGTGCCCGTGCAGTTGCTAGGTGACGGCATGATTCCTGTGAATAACAGCGCTGTTCTTTTGTGCTGAACCTGTGTTATGCCCACAATGCTGGCACAATAGGCGGCATATTTTAAGGGCTGTACAAGACTCCTCCTCCTGCTGAGCCAAGGCGTTCTCTGGAATCTTCTAAGATTTACAGTTCAGGCTTCTGTTACTGCTAAGAAACTGCTCTGTAGTGTGTGAAGTCTGCTTCTGGGTTCTGTGATTTTTAGGTTTCAGGTATACAGAGAATGAGCTTTTGTCTTTATTTCCCACCATCGAGCACTAATGATAAAAAGAGGCCTAAATGTCCCCTGTTTTTTCATTTTTCTGCCCTCCCACTCTCACCCCTTTTCTTGTGATTTCTAGATCTCAGAAGCAGAAAAAAAGGACCCCAAGGAGCTAGTTGGTGAGTATACCCATGAACTCGCACGTGCTCACGCAGAATATAGAGCAGCAATTAAAGGATTAAAGTAATCCTTGTGCTCAATCTTTAACTTTGAACAATAAACTGACCCTACACAGAAGTATTAGCCCAAGCCTGTGATAAATTCCCCTCTGTTGTCCACAAGCTCTTAAAATGGACTTCATTAGAAGTTTTTTTTAAGACCTCATCTAATATATATATGCAGTGGAACCCCGACTTACGAAATTAATTTGTTCCCGAGGGTCTTTCGTAAGTCGAAGCACCCATTGCACGTTTTGAGGCGATGCTGAACGATAGGCTAATTGCTAACTAGAACCACAATACGTCGTTCAAGTGGAACAGCGAAGCACAAGTACGGAAGCCAAGGGGTTGTCACATGATTCGGAAGGCATTGTGGGCATTGTAGGCTTGGCTGAGCCAATCAGAGCCAGCGGTTTCGTTACTCGGGCATTTTGCCGTAACACGGGCAGAAATATTGCCGTTCACTGCCTTCGTAACTTGAATTTTTCGTGGAACGGGGTATTCGTAAGTCAGGGTTCCACTGTATATACAGGGTGGGCCATTTATATGGATACACCGTAATAACATGGGAATGGTTGTTGATATTAAAGTCCTGTTTGTGGCACATTAGTATATGTGAGGGGGCAAACTCCTCAAGATGGGTGGTGACCATGGTGGCCATTTAGAAGTTGCCCATCTTGGATACAACTTTTGTTTTTTCAATAGGAAGAGGGCCATGTGACACATCAAACTTATTGGTAATGTCACAAGAAAAACAATGGTGTGCTTGGTTTCAACGTAACTTTATTCTTTCATGAGTTATTTACAAGTTTCTCTTTGTTCACAGCCATTAACATGTCGAAGAGGTTAACATGTGAGGAGCGGATCGAAATTGTGTTGATATCTGGTGAACGCAGTAACCGGGTCATTGCAGCAGATTTCAATGCAAGGCACCCTACGAGACCACCCATCTCCCATGCTACAGTTAGCAAACTGCTCGCTAAGTTTCGTGAAACTGGTTCAGTGTTGGATTTGCCAAAATGTGGACGCAAGAAAACTGTCACTAATGAAGAAACATCAGTGGCTGTCCTAGCTTCATTCAGCAAGAGCCCACAGCGTAGCACTCGCCGCATGTCACTGGAGACTGGCATTAGTCGAACATCCCTTCGGCGGATATTAGCTACTCACAAATGGCACCCTTAGAAACTCCAGCTACTGTAGCATCACGAGGATGACCCAGATCGGCGCACAAAATTTGCAGATTGGGCAAAACAAAAATTGGAACAGGACCCTCAGTTCACGCAGAAGATTTTGTTCAGTGATGAGGCAAACTTTTATGTGAATGGTGAAGTTAACAAACAAAACCACCGCTATTGGTCTGACACTAACCCACATTGGATGGATCCCTCCAAGACTGTTGGAACAACAAAAGTGATGGGTTCGACATGTTAATGGCTGTGAACAAAGAGAAACTTGTAAATAACTCATGAAAGAATAAAGTTACGTTGAAACCAAGCACACCATTGTTTTTCTTGTGACATTACCAATAAGTTTGATGTGTCACATGGCCCTCTTCCTATTGAAAAAACAAAAGTTGTATCCAAGATGGCCGACTTCTAAATGGCCACCGTGGTCACCACCCATCTTGAGGAGTTTGCCCCCTCACATATACTAATGTGCCACAAACGGGACTTTAATATCACCAACCATTCCCATGTTATTACGGTGTATCCATATAAATGGCCCACCCTGTACATATATATATATATATATTATGTGTAGTGTTTGATTAAGTCATATTGCTGTAAGTGCTCTGAGACTTTGCAGCGACATCAGCGGCCAAGTTTGAACTCGTAACTATGCAACTATGTTACTCACTGTAAATGAATGTAAAGATGCAGACAAGACCAGGAGGCATTCATTGCAGTGAAATGTGGATGGCTATAATTATACTCCAGTACATTAGCCGAACTTTGTAGAGAAATACAGTTTTAACATAAACTGTATTTCATATACAGTTTATGTTAAAACTGTCCAATATCCAGTGACTGAGTGATTATAAAGATGGGTTTTCCAACAACAGCCTTGTTGCTTTGCTGGTTAGCCACATAGAGCTGAGATGGTTATTGCCTGGTTAAAGTTGTAATCTTTAATAGTTTAGTTTTATCCTTAATAAAGCCCTCCTGAAATGAATTTAAAAAGATGTGATGATATATAGATGGCTGCTACGATCATCCAGGAGGTGCTAAATTGCATTCGATTTACGTTAGAGCTTGATGTCTTTGCAGAAAACCTGTGATTCTTCAGCTAAATGTAATCCCCGGGAAATCCAGTTTGCCTTTTTTAGTCAAGTGTAAAAAAGATATTTAAAAAAAAACAAACAATTGTTGTAGAAAATTACACCTTTTGGAAAAAATATAGTATATATTCTGACTTATCCTTTGTAGAACCTAATAGCACTCAAAGCTGAGTGCCTCAGACATGGCTGTAATCATTTGCTTAAAAGGATAATAATACATTTGTTGAATTTCTTTCAAAAATATGTGAAAGAATCAGATTTTTTTTGCCATGCCAGCTGGGTGTTGGTACAGTAGGTGTATGAATCACTACCTAGACCTAGTTGACTTATTCAAGCCTCTTTGTCCACTGACTGACAAATGAAGGACTAACAAGGACCTGGCAGTGGTTAGTGAGTAATGACTGATCTGTACAGGTGTGTAAGGAAACATCAAATCAGGCAGGATATGAGTGATACAGGGAGTGGCGTTTTATACACCAACCTCTTAGACTGTAAACCTCTGGCACTGACCGTCTCTCTCTGCTGTTGGCTAATGCAGCCCCCAGCTGGATGCGGATGATGGCACAGATTAGGCAGTGCGACACCCATTCGACACGTGGTAATGCATTGCCGCGAGGGTAGACAACTCATAATTACAATTAAAATTATGTGATTTGTCATGGATTAAATGTTTTATTTTGAAAGAATGTCTCGCAGAAAACGAGTGTGAGAAGAGTTGTGTAACATATTTGTTTATAAAATGGATGAAAATCATTTTAAAAGGTGTCAGCACATCTCACTGTGTAATATCTGCCATCACTCTCCACGAGAGGAATGGCCTCTGCTCACAAATAATTTCCCGCTACCGTCACCTCTTCCAAACTTCTAGCCTGGCTCAGGCATAAAAACAAGTCCCAGAGGAAAAGGAGATGCACTAGCACGATTTTAAAGCTTTCAAAGCAGTTGCTATTGCCACGAGTGTACTGTAGTGTCAGTGTGACTCATAGCCTGAGCCCGGACCCTTGGCATTCCTGCAGTGGAGCTCAGCTCCTCCGTCTTGTCTGTCAGTAAATGTCACAGAGCATCTGGCTAAAAGCCTTCTGTCAGCAAGCTGAAGATGGCTCTTTGTCTGTTTACTGAAGGGACGGACATTGTCTGCCTTTCCCAGAAAAAAACCCCAGGGCACAGACTTTGACTTTCTGTCTGTTTTTAGGAAGACAGATGGTGATTTACAAACAGAATATAATCTTTTCTCTGTCTGTTTATTACTCTCAGATTCTTCCTGTTGTTTGAGAATATTCCTTCCCATGCTGCGCTGAATAATTAGCAGGGATTTATTTATTTTTGTATTTTTACACAGGCTGTGATTTATTCACACTTACACTGCTGCTACCATCCGACGCACTTTACTTTAGTGTTTAGAGTTTGTACAAGGGCACAAAATTATCAAGTAAATCTCAGGTTGTTTTAAGTGGATTAGCAGGCTTCCACACTGTTAAACCTTGTTGCAGCAGCACTGTTAGACAGTGTTTGCAAGTCTTTGTGTAGAAAGAGTTTTATAAAACACCAAGCTACCACCTAATGCCTCTGAGTCATCGGACTTGCCTTGTCAGGTTTTTATTGTTTGGGGCTACAGAAGTTTTCTGTCTCTAATAACTGAGGTTTAGTGCCACAGACTATTTACACAAGACCAGTTCATGTTCACGTAACTGAATATCTCTGTATATCTCTATATATCTCTAAACTAGTTCACATCTTAGGCATGCGTATGAACCTATGCACATGCATGCTTAGCTTTACTTTTGTGTCTAGCCAACAGAGGGAACGCCCTGCCCCTCCTTTACCCCAGCGGGGGAGGTTAACTATAACCATATCAGTTATCCAACAAAAGGGAAAGAGAGGTGCTCCGCCTCTTAGTCTAACATGCGGGCAATCGGTGCACCAAAACAGTATAGACATGTGCGCCTCTGTGGACCCATATGATCATGATCAGCAGGCTGATGAATATAGAAAATGATTAGCATCGTGTCTGCACACGAGCAGAGTTCAGCTCTGGCACATGTTGCTTAACTGTGTTGCAGTAATGTTTCTGCTCACATAGAGCCAAGATGATGCAGTCTCCATTATTTCCAAACACAGGTTTTCCACTTTGCCTCAGTCCATTTTAAATGATGGCTTGCTAAGAGAATTGTCTATTTTTAATCCTGTAACACCTGAAGGGGAGCTCAGGTTTGGTTTTTGGTCTTGTGTCAGGAATTTGAATATATACTCTGATAAATGACTTTGGGTCTAACGGGATTTTTTTCCCTTATGTTCCCTGATTGAAAGCTGGGTGGGATGTTTTCTTTTGAATTGAATAAAAACATTAAATCGAAGAATAAAAGTAATTGGGTTGTGTGTATGTGATGATGGGATTTTGCTCTGCTCTGTAAGCTAAAGTGTTCAACAAGACACAGTAAGCACTTTTTTTTTTTTTTTGGTCTTTTCACGTCCAGTCAGGTTTTTACTTGTCAGTGTTCTTCATAGAACTTCAACAGACACGAGTTCCTCCATCCGCACATGCATACACTTGCAGCATCTACTCACCGAAGTACTGACAGCTCTAAATGACTGTGTCTGTGTGATTAAGAGTTAGAGTGACACAGAAGAATGCCTGGCCTGCAGTCAGAGAGAGCAGAGGGAGACAAGTCGAGCAAGGAGAACAAAACAAAGGAGACGAAAGGAGTCTGCCTTCTCTATACAAGCCCCAACAGCAGCCACTCCCTGCCTGGGACATGCTCTCTTCATACCACACTGCCCTGTAAAACTTACTAGCACACACTTAGGAGTAATATGAACACAAGAGTGCTTAGGAATTCTCCAGTAATACTTTGACGCACATTAATCGAGTTTCTTCTCCAATTCATGTCCGTATTCCACCACCACCTCTCCAATTTCTCATTTGGTAGATGCACTTCTACATTTTAGCCGTCTAACGTAGCTAATCCTGCATGTAAAGACACGCAGGGAAAGCCACAGAGGTGAAAGCACATTAGGCTTATGTTTATTTTTCTTTCCTTCCAGCTCTGTTTTCAGAAAAGGTGAGAAACATGTCACCTGACGAGATCAAGATCCCCCCCGAACCCCCCGGACGCTGCTCCAGCCATCTACAGGTACCCAACACCACTGTTAAACGTTCTCTTAACCACATACATTTGCAGCACATGCTTTAATGCTGTTGTATCATGCAAGCAGCTTGAGTAACACCACCCAGGCCACAGTTATGCCTGCTAATCAGATTGGGGGGGAGAGTGTGTGTGGTTAAAGCTGGGGTTTGGGATTTTATAAGGGCTTGATTTAATAATCTGGGGTTTTTGTAGACTTGTTTATGTGCTGGATAACGACTTTCCAGGTAGTAAATTCATCCTCCTAAAAGAACTTGTCATTAGCTTAAAAAAGAAGAAATTGGTTCCATGGGGAGAGAAAACAGTCTGCGCTCACAGGCATAAGATCAGATTTAAAAACCAAGACTTGAAACGCTAAAGGTTCGAAGCTGCCTCATCCACACACGAAACATATGGGATATTTATGCACTGAAAATAACCTCCTGTTGACGCCAAGCGACTCATTTAGCTTTCACTTGTTCCCTCTTGGGTTAGAAATACATTCTGGTGGCGACATAAATCCTGAGGCGCACCCCTGTAATTAAACCAGCACACAGTGTCATCCTCAGTCTGCTCAGCATCACCACCGCTGATTTCTTTTCGCTGCTTTGTATTTTCGGCGCTTCCAGCTTCAGTCGGTTAGGTTTGTCTTCTGAGGAGCAAAGGCAGGTCAGGACATACAGCTGACTTAGTAAGTGAACAGCTCAGCAGTATCCCCTCTGGGCTGACATTCCCCCACCTATCAGACGAACAACTAATGATTCACCTTCACCAGAGGAGCTGCAGCACATGTACTCTCACAGTATGGTTTAATTGGATTTCGCAAATATTCTGTTTTTCCTGTCAATTCACCAGCGCTGGAATGTAGCCACTTTGTGAACTGTTTCCAAATGCCTTTTGCAATCATACCGCGACCTTGAGATTAGAGCAGATTAGAGCGATCCACTGGCTGCCAACTCACTGAGCTCAGTCTGAAACTCGGATATCTCTGGAGAAGATTTCTGTTTTAGGAAAAGCTGACCACAATATCTGTTTTTATTTTTTATAAGTCTGCATTTGACAAAATTTTGCTGCTGGAAATTCAAGTGAAACCTTCTGAGGGAGAGACAGGAAGTGTCCAGACTGGTCCAAATCAGAGCAGCAGAATCACTATCATGTGTTAGCCTAATAAAAAAACAAACAAACAACAACAAAAAAACACTTGCAACAGCTCCAATAGTTTTATCAGTCACCAGTAGGTTTGTTGGGGCTTTACATCAGTGTAAAGTAGATATTTGAAGATTGTACCTGTTATAGAGAGAGTGTCAAATTGGAAGACTTGTAAAGATGTTTTCTTTTGTAGTTTAAAAGTTAAAATGTGACAACATGTGTAGACAGTCTGCAACAAGTGTCACTCACAGTTTCCTCTTATGCATTTTTGGCTACTTCTTTAATAAAAAGAAATAACATCACTGCCAGTGAGTGCTTAAATGCTGACAGTTGTCAGCTATACTTGTATAGGTTATTTCAAAGGATCTACATGTATCAGTGCAGAAGTATAAATGAAGCTCGGGCTTCTAATGTCATTTGTACAACACCAAAGTGTTGCCTTCATAACAAATGCATAACTTGTAATTACAATTTAAGTGGGGCATACAGTTACTTTAAGGTTGCAGAGTGTCCATAGTGACAATGCTGTGAGCATGTTTGTTTTTGCATTTTCTGTGGGAGTCTATAGGGATGGACTCATCTTGGAACAAACTGCATATTTTGGTGCTGATCTATGCTTACCTTCAGCCATTGCCTTGTTTATTTCACTGTTTATTGACATCCTATTTGTGGTTTTACATGTGGCAGAGGGATGCTTATTGAACCTTGAAAGTAAATAGAATTCATTATAGTCCAGATATGTTTAATATTAGTGTGCTTGTTAATCTCAAGAATCCACACAAGATATTTTAATTAAGTCGGGGATTTATTGTGCACATTTAAAGAGTTTACTTGAGGAAGGTCAGAAAGTACATCTTCAAAAATAATTTTTTGTAGTTGTTTACATCAAATTATCCAGCCAATAGGGATGGCTTTTTAGAAATCACTAAGATTAGAAGCACAGGAATTAGTTTTGTTGTTGTTAACACAGTAACAGTGGACCTAGACATGTAGTGATGATAGAGATACCTCTATGGATGAACAAGAACACTATCCTCTTATTTCTTCTTTTTCTATATTAAGACCTCATGCATCACTGTGGATCTGGGTACATGTGCCAGCTCTATGTGGTTTAGTTGAACGTGGATGTGAAATATTTCTCAGCAAATTCAGGAAACCCATCTACAGTAACTCCATTCCTGGTATAAACATGTTGTTTATTTCGTAAGTGACACTGCATTGTGACACAAGTGAAGTGAATTGTAACAGCGGTGTGTGTGCGTGTGTGTGCGTGTGTTCTCTTCCTTCACCAGTTTGTCTGTTTTGTAACAGGAGAAGATTCATAAGCTGTATGAGAGGAAGCTCCATGGAGATTTTGACACAAACGCCCATATCCAGCAAAAGAAGGAATTTAGAAACCCAAGGTATGCAGCTCAGCTGGAGAATGCACCCACACCGTCAAACGCACACATGGGCTGTCAGCTACACGTGACAGCAGATGTACTGTTTGACTCTTATGAAGCTCCTCTTTGTTTTCAGTATTTACGAGAAGCTCATTCAGTTCTGCGCTATAGATGAACTGGGAACCAACTACCCAAAAGATATGTTCGATCCTCATGCCTGGTCGGAAGACTCTTACTATGAAGCTCTCGGTAAGTCTTTTTATTTTCGCTTACTTGTTCTTTGTGATTTCATATCAGCGCTCATAATTGCTTTTAATCCTCCAGCCAAAGCTCAGAGGGTGGAGATGGACAAACTGGAGAAAGCCAAGAAGGAACGGACCAAGGTGAGCCTAACGACAAAGAAGAGTGGATTACTCTGTCAGTCTGCATCAGGGGCAAGTCTCCACCAGCTGTACTTCATTTCTACTTTACCTCCGTCTGACACACAGAAATCAATGTTGCCAAGTTGAGCTCTCGTAACAGCAGCTCGGGCCCAGCCCAGGGCAGATGTACTTGTCGGCTTCACCCATTCTGGGTTGCTACATAAAAACCAACTGCTCCCCCCACCCCCCCAGTACGTCTTTCTTTGCTATGGATTCTTTTGACTTTATGCTGGGCATCATTTCAGACAGCTAAATGCTGGGGGAGATGGGAGTTTCCAAGGACAATGTTGTTTAAAAACATAGTGATACCTGCTGCCATCAGCAGCATCATTCCTGCTGTTGCACTGAGCTGGACTTGAATGAACATGTAGAGCACAGCAGCTATTCTGCCTGATGTGAAATGAACACACTGTTATGTAGCTACAGTATTCAAGCTAAGAGACATCAGAGCTGTTCACAGTATTTGTAGTTGTGCAAAATGCTTCGCTTACATATTATTGTAACCTCTGCTGTAGATTCTTAAGTTGAGCTTTTCAGTGACTGCGGTCAAGTTGTTTTTTTAAACAATAATAAATCAAACAATTTAAACCAGTGTTTTAATATGTGTGTGTGTGTGTTGTTGTTTTTTCCAGATTGAGTTTGTCACGGGGACTAAGAAGGGCACCAACCCCTCCAGCACAGCAGCCTCCACCACCAGCAACACCACAACTACATCCACAGGTAAAGCACTGCAACATCTGCTAGCTTCAGCTTGCTCCAGTAGTAGTGTGATCAGATTGGACCTCAGGTGTACACGAACAAATGAGGTTATTGGGTTAGTGAGGTACAGTCCAAAAATCTTAGGCCACTTCTTATTTGTTTCTATTTTGCTTCCAAGAAGCCGGCTCTTCTTTTTCTTTGCTGCTTTTTCAGGCTTTTTTTGTTTGTTAAGCCATTGTTACAGATAACAGACACAGTAGCAAATAAACAATTTTAAAATTAATATAATTTTTAAACGCTTTGTTTATAGCAGGCGGTCACAAAAATGAGATGAACGATGCATCCTGCCAATCGGTTAATCCAGAAAACACAGACCTGCTCTTACTGACTCCTCCCCTGTGTTTACTATGTCACAGATGCCCAGAAGAGGAAAAGTAAGTGGGACTCTGCACTCCCTGTGACCCTGGCCCAGCCCACCCTCATCACAACCACAGCCACGCTGCCCGCCGTCGTCTCTGTGACAACAACAGCAAGCGGTACCAAGACCACCGTCATCTCCGCAGTGGGTACCATCTTAAAGAAAGCGAAGCAGTGAGGATGATGAACGGGCTGCAGCGTGACCGATGGCCTGTATTGTGTTGCATATGTGAAAAGTGATGGACACATTTTCAGAACCAGCCCACAAATTCTTTCTGCTCCTCGTGGACTCACAAAGACTAAAAACTGCCTTCTATCTCTGGGATTGTATCTGCATTATGGCATCACAAAGCCAAACTGAGCACGGGGACAATACTCCTCTGTAAATCTGATGCATGCAGATCTTTCTAAACAAGCGACTATGTCATTGTGCTTTTTTCTTTTTCTTTATTTGATGGCAACATTTGTTTATTTAAGACAGGAAATTATTGAAACTGTAAAAGGGTCCCTCACAGAACAGATGTAGTTGAAATGTCTGAAGTTTATTTTTCTATCCATAGTTGTGGTGCAGTATTTTCATGCCTGCTGTAGCACTCGATTGTAATCGTTCTTCTGTGGCACAGTGAATGACTCTGAGCTGAGATGTTTGTTTTTGTTTTTTTACTCTTGTACGTATGTATTGATAAGAAGGTGAATAAATGGATGAGATGTTGCCTTTTCACTTGGTTTCTCGTCATTTGCACAAACTGTGATCACTCAGTCCTCTGTCATTTCACATATGGCTGCTTCTAAGAGAGCGTTACGTCTTTGTGCTTTGAAAGGACGCTCCGTGGTTATCCAGGAACAAGCTCTTATTGACTGCACGCATTGGCCTGAATCTGGACTGAAGACTCTCTCTGGCTTTCGTGCAGATGCCGCCAACACATTCAAACAGTTTTTATCTTTTCTTTCAGGGCGAAGCATCTGTGTTCCAGGTGAGGTTATGCTCACTCTAACCTCACACTCCTCATCTGACTTCTCTGGAAAGGGGAGTGTCAAGACATTTATGTGATTATGAGGTACTGTAGTGGGTTAAAGCTGGCAAGAATCAGCAGGCTCTGAGCTGCCTTGAATTTTAAAGCAGCAGCACGTCCCATTAAGTTATTTTTAAAAGCTGCGCATAGTTTTTCATAACCTTTCATTCTTGGAAGGTGGGTGCAGTCCTTTAACTTGCCTAACTAAATATCTGAAATATGCAAAAGTAAATGTCTTCCTTGTTTTCCGGTTGTTTATCAGAACCTCACCCTGCGTTCCCAGTCATGATGTTGTCGTATAATCATCCACGATGCCCTGCAATTAGACTGATGTAAATATACTGTGCACAGCTTTGCGATTAACTTTATACTTTGTCCTCAATCACAAGCTGACTTCCTAAATTGGCTCTCACTCATTAAACCTTTGGTATTAGAGGCTGGAGAAGACTCTGCGTTCTGAATCTGAGCTGTCGGTGCGACTCCTGAGGGAGGTTTAAAGTGCAGATTATGGTTTAGCACTGACTCATTTATGACATTCAGTTGAATCATACCCATATTTGGCCACAAGCCTTTATAGAAGTCATGCATTTGGTAGAGTTGCATGTTCGTGTTCTTGTTGCATCTCAACATGTTTTTGCAGAGCCTGGAATGCAAATGAATGGCTGAAAAACAAGACTGCTGGTGGCACAACTGTGATTTCTCCGAGCTTCAGTGATTGAGGATAGAGGAAATACAATTAGAGCCAGACTGGAGGTGATTGGATAGTTGTTTTATCACGTTTGGCTGATGTTATCTGACTTGAAAGCTTATAACTTGAGCCCTGTGCTTTGGCGGGGCCTGCCCTGTAGTGCTCTGTTTGTCCCATAGTCATGCCTTGCAGCTTCCTGGGAGCACCTGGCAAGTCCTCCCGGAGCATTTAATAGCTGGAAGTTGCAGTCTTAGATCTCTCCATTGACTCAGCGTTATGCTATTTGCTTCATGGGCTTTACTTCAGCTTTTACAGTTTACACCACCATACTCTTGATACATTTAATATTCAAACAGTCATCCAACTGCTAAAACCCTGATAACACTGGTAGAATTTGGACAGTGAAAAGTTAAAGGCCCCTTTTTCCTGAAAACTCACATTAATTCAGCCATCTAGAAGTTAAAATATACATATGAAAATGGGCATGTATGTAGCAGTATATTTGTTTTTATGTTTAGGTGTTTTTATAAACCTTCATACACAATTAAAACCTTAGTAAGGTTGATTATTCATTTCTATTTTGTTTTTTCTTTTTAAACCTTTTCCCCTCGGGTTATTATTCAAAAGCAACAAAAGAGGGCCTACACTTTGGAGGTGAGCCCGCCAGACACACCCAATGTACAGCTTGTGCTGAGCAGGTTACAACTTTACCCTATTTATCCACTGTCATCACGATATGACTCAAAAATGTGTACACAAAAACCCTTATGTTAATACATTTTAAAACTTGTGTTAATGTAGCTAAACCTGATTAAAAAAATCCCCGAGCCACTATTTAATAAAACTCCATTTTTCCCCCTAACCCAGGTAACCCAGCTAGCTACAAACGACTACACGGCTACATTAAGAAAAAAATATCTACCATTTTGGCAATAAAGTAAAAAAGTATTAATATTATTTTGAGAAAAAAAAAAGGCAAAATGTGAACATTACAGTTTATTTTCTTAATGTGGTCCTAATACTCCCTAATACTAGCTAAACCTAATTAAAACAAGTGTTACCTTTTCTGTTAGCATATAGCATTTTACCCCTAAAATGACAGAGTAGCTGTGTTTTTATTGAGGTAATTATTCACATAGTCTGCGTTACTACATGTCAACCTCATTAACACAGCTTACATGAGGAAAATTTTCTTGCTACACTTCAATGCACAGTTTTACCAAAGTTATTAATTGTTAGCATGATTGTTTTGTAGCATACATGGGGTTGTGTTACTTTTCCAAGCCTAGTTGCAAAGCTGTGTGTGAAATGTGTGCGTAGTAGCAGATTTATTAGTGGGAAGAAGAAGAACGGGGGATACGCCATTATAAGTGGTGAATGAACTCAGTGATCCAACAAGCCCAGTTTTTGTCATGTAAATTGGCAAAGAGTGGGCCACTGACTCAGACTGAAACGTGGAGAGGGGAGCTGGGAAATGGGGACATTCTTGTTGGGCTTCTTGTCTGAATCCAAAACTTTACCCCTTTCTTTCCAGCTGCCTGCGGTAGGGAGAAAACCAGCTCCATCTATTCTGCAGATGAGTCCAATTCACTACAGGAGCATCGTGTAAACAGTAAGTAATGTCTAAACTCATAATCAGCATGTCTGCATACGCAGGAACCAGCAGTGTATTTGTGGTCCTTGAACGGTTTATTATCAATTTTACCTTTAGTTCCCACTGAGGGTGAATCATGGTAACTGACTGGTATATGTATAACCATGTATGTACATGTATAATTAGCACAAAGCTTCTGCACAATGATCCCTTGCTTGATTGTACAAACGATACAGCAGGTGTGCCACACCTTCCCCTTAACTCGTTCAACATCTGAAAGGGCTGTTTAGATTGGCATCTCTCCTTCAGCATTAGCCAAAATACAAAAAGTGTTGAATAAGAAGAGTTGTTTCTGACAAGTTTTGTTCCCCTGGAGAGTCAGCCATTGTCTCAAACCACATCTGGTTGCTAGGAGTGTGGCTCTGTATGTCCCCATTCAGGCTGCTCATGTTGTGAAAGGGAAAAGAGATGTTTTCACATTTGAGTTTGAGTCCTTAAATCCCAGATCTGGTCCACGCGTTGGATAAGATGTGATGCGGAGACAGTAAGTGATTGTGAATAACCTTTAACACCTGATGTGTGGTCTGCTGGAGAGTAGAGGAAAAGCCTTTCCAGATAAATACACATAAAATTGCTCAATTGGACTCTGCCCCTATCTGGAATTTCTGCTACTTCCTTTTGCAAACTTCATGCAATGCAAGAAATTTATTAAAGAGCAAAAAATTAGACCGAAGCAAAGATTAAAGGGTTAGTTACAGTAAAAGGGCAGAGCGGGGGTTTACTGAGAACGTTCAACAACAAAACGGTCCAATGATTAATGAGAATCCTGACATCTAAACAAAAAAGCCTGAGGGGCATGGGTTTTGAAGGAATGTAGGCAAGTAAAAGATAATAGTTGAAGTGTTTTAAAGTCCAAAACAGACATCTAATATGTGGGTTCTCATAGAACTCAACCGGAACACAAGTGAGCACACAGCAGCACAAGTGCTTTCGTGTGAAGATCACTCAACACTGCAGCAATATAGTGTTAAAATGGAAATGATTCTCACTCATAGGCAGGGCTGGATAAACATCACAAGGCCTGGTGGCAGGCGAATTGCTTTTGGGCCGCCCCCTACGCTATAGAACCCGAGTGACTTTGAACGTGGCTTAGCTGTTAGGTCAAAAAATGCCTTGTTGATGCCGGAGGTCGGTGGAGACATCTTGAAGTTGATATGAAAGTGAGAGTAACCAAAGGAACCAGCCAGATGGCCCCGCCCCTCCCTGAGCCTGGTTCTGCCAGAGGTTTCTTCCTGTTAAAAGGGAGTTTTTCCTTCCCACTGTCGCCAAAGTGCTTGCTCATAGGGGGCCATATGATTGCTGGGTTTTTCTCTGTATGTATTATTGTAGGCTCTACCTTACAATATAAAGAGCATTGAGGCAACTGTTATTGTGATTTGGCGCTGTATAAATAAAATTGAATTTTGAACTCATCTCAAACTGGTTTCTTCAACATGAGAATGAGTTGTGTGCTCGGATGGCCTTCACAGCCATCAAGTCAAAAGAAACACAATTTCAATTTGGGACTTTGGCCAACTGGTCCTGATGTTGCTAACCTGTTGCTAACCCAACCAATAATAAATATATGCTTCTTTTACTGACCAGTGTCGTGCTGGGCAAATGTCAATTTAATAATATTTGCCGTCCTCATGCAGGAGTCCTGAACTGCAAAATCCAAACATGAAAAAAATAAATAAAATTCAAAAGCGTGACCCCCTAAAACAGAAAAGAAAACAGATCAAACTGAAAATGTTCCCTTTTTTAAAAAAATGTTTTGTTTCGCCCTTCAGGACCTCCATACATGAGTTTGAAAAAAATGCACAAACGATGCCATGCAGAGTTGGAACACGGAGCTCTTACGAGCTGCCCCATCAGGCATTAATATACTTCTTCTTGCTGTTCGGTTGGAAAGATGTTCCAACAAATTGTGAGAATGACACTTGAATATATTTAAACATTGAAACTGTTAAATTTTCTTTACCTTCAGTTTAAAATGTACCTACAAAAAAAAAAGGAAACACAGTGAGGATTGTGAAGTGTGGCAATCAGTACATTAATATGAAATACTGGAAGATGTAAGTACAAGAAGAAAATGTGCCCTGCAAGTATGAGTACACGGTTGTGTAAACACAAATCACAGAACTGTTTCCCGTAGCCTGCAGGCAGAGCTGCTCTGTGTGCCACTCCCAAGAGCAAGGGAGGAGGCTGCTGAAGGAGGGGACTGACTGCAGAGTGTCAAGCCCACACAGGTGAACTCCCGCTGGGGTGGAATGCAACGGGCGGGAGGGGGGGCTGACGCACAGAGGTGTGGACCTTTTAACTTAACAGGGTGGGGAAGATGGAGACGGCGGAAGGGAGTTAACTCTATCTGTTAGAACTACTCACCTGGAAAGGAAAGTGTGTGTGTGTGTGTGTGTGTGTGTGTGTGTAAGCATGTGCGTGAGCATGCAGGAGCAAAAGGAGGGATCAAGTCACAGCCCTCGCAGTATATTCACTCAGCTGCTCTCACTGAGTCTCATATCTCTCCCACATACACTCTGAGACACACACACACTCACTCTGACTTGAGTGAGCGGAGTTTGAGGGCAAATAAGTCAATATTTGACCAGAGCGGACTGTACAGGAACAAAGAAACAGAAGAAAGTAGAAGCTGGAAGTGCGTCCGTTTCTGTTTGTAAGGGGAACTGTCAACTTGGTCACAAGGATTTGAAGTTTTTGGGTTTTTTTTCCTTTTTCTGCTAACAGGTGGATACAAAAACTCTTCACCAAACTCCTGGGTCAAACAAAGCAGAGAAAAAAAAACAGGGAAATAGTTTTCTTATTTATTGCTGCACCTTTGGACCTGGACTGGGCGAGAACACAGTAACAGGTTTGTTTGATCAGTAATCTCTTTGTGTGCGGTTGTAAATTGCCTGATGGCTCCATTGTTTTCAGCGTCCTCTTTAAACGATAATCGCAGAGCTTCGAGAAATCGACTGGCTACTCTACCTGTTGGTGTTTGCATGACTTTTGAGCGAAGTGTCTGGCTGTGAAACGTGCGTTATATAACTTTATAATCAGGCCACATGGTTTTAGAATTGCATGCAAGACCGATGACTGAGGTTTAAACAAAGTTGCTTTAAGTTTACTTGTTATTTTCTTTTTTCTTTGTGTGTGTTTGTGAATTTGGCTTCTCGTTCTGCATGATTGCTCACATCAAAACCCAGACTGCAGTGTAGCACAGGTGAAGTGGATCAGCTATGGGGAGAGTAATCCTTCTTCTTTTGCTGATATCAAACCTCCAGACCTGTTGTGTTGCTGCTTGTGTTGTGCTGTTTGTGGTTTTAAGGGAGGAATTTGCAGATAGCAGGGCGGGTTTCAGGTGTCACCCTTCAAACACGTTACAAAAGACCCTCCTGCCCTTTCACTGATGATGTCAAGACGCACCCAGCGGTGGTATGTTCACCTGGCGGGCATGTTGCTGTCTGTGCAGAAACAAGCCCAGCTTAATGCCCCGCAGACTCCTTCTGAGCAAAGAAAAAAACAAAAAACAGCACGAATGACTCTGCTCTGTTTTCTGTCCCCTCAAAGCTGTAATTTGTGTCAGTGTCATAAATGCCTGCGTGCCTTTGATTTCGCCTGAGCGAGAGCAAAATACAAAGTTGCATTTTTTTTAGCTCATATTCGACGACTCATGATTACGTTTGGGGATAAGAGCTGGTTTGTTCTGTGTTTCAGGCCCAGCTCTTTATTGCTCACGCACACATCTGCAGCCAGCTCAAGTTCACACCGAGTTGCCAGGTTGGCTTTCCCATGTGTTTTTCAGGCCGTGTTTTTAACTCGCACAGGTCATTCTCTCGCCCGAAGGAGAAATTCCTTTTCAGGGTTGTAAATCTTCGTGGCGCGAATCACTTTCTTTTCTTCCTTTTTTTTTCTGCGTGTGCACTCAAATCGCATATGCCCACTGCAGCAATTACAGAGACATTTCATGCCACACAGCGCCCTTTGTTCAGTGCCATGTTCGGTGGAGTGTTTTTTGGAGCTTCCATCCAAGATTCCAGAATGAAATTATAAAGTGGTTTTGTTGTGAAGAGTCTGCACAGCGTGCTGCTGCGAATATTTCCAGGTCCCACCCTGCATCCGCCCTTTCATGTCAGGATTCGATCCATCACTCTGCTGCAAAGATAAAGTTTGCTGGGAACCTTTTTTTCTTTATTGATCTGTATCTGAGATTTCCACCTACACCGTTACAGTGGAGCTGTATTGAATGTGTGTAGTGCAAGATGTACGGTCCCCAGTATTGGCCACGATCGACCTCAGAAGCAGCTTTTTCTTCTGCTGAAGTTTCTTCTAGAGAAGTCAGTTAACAGTTTGAATTAGAGATGACGATTTATTTATTGTATTTGGCTGTACTAACATATTCTCTCTTTGCTAACACTCCTAAACTGTTTGTAAGTCTGCAAATCACTATTTATGAGCACTTTCAGGTATTTTAAAAAGTGTCCAGTGTTTTAAAGAATAGAAATCAGTGAATGTATTTTAATAGGGTCTAGTGTTTGTCTTTGGAAGCTGCTGTTTTCCCAAACTGAAGTGAAGGTAAGGGGAGCGTCTGGGCCTGGTCTCTCTGTCTGGCCCCGAGAGTGCAGGTGGTTCAAATTACACCAGAGGAAAGTAGATTCTCTGACCTTCTTTTTTTCTTTTCTTTCCCTAAATGTGGATTTGAGAATTCTTCTACATTTGATTTTTTTCAAATTTGTTTTGTTTCTCTTGCAGGAAGGAGATGGGGAGATGGACGTTACATCTCTCGGTAGGGATCGCGCTTGTAGCGGTCCTGTTGACCTGCTCCTATGCTGAAGGTGAGAAAGACTAGATACACGTTACCTCAACTAGACACGCATTTATTTATTGAGAACATTTATTGTGAAATATTTGTCAGTGCTGTTTGTTTGAAGCCACTGAGGTGTAGAATGACAGAACCTGCGCTATCTGCAAACTGTCTTGTGATCATTTGCAGATTTTCACCAGATATGTACACTCATTTCATTATGTCGACTAAATTACAAATTGATTACTGAAAGCTATAACTGGCGTATTATTTTTTTTTTTATGAATGAAGAAGTTGGATTTGACCTTAATTTTATAAAAGCTCTATTAAACCTGCTGGTTTAGACAACTTTTATGGAATACAGGACCAAAATGAGAGACTACAGATTTGAAGATGTGCTTGGTGTCAGTTGAGCTGCTGTTCACAGGTTCGGTTCTCACTGCGTTTCCTCTCTGTGATTCCTTCTGAGAGCGTTTCATTTTCTTTCTGCTCCAACAGAGAACTACTGCTTTGCCTCCAGGGCCAGCTCCTGCTCAGAATGTCTGCAAGCCGGGGTCGGCTGCGCTTACTGCTCTGAAGAGGTGAGAGTAAAAAACTGCAGAAATACGAAAGAGCAGAAAGACGATTCATTCTCAATGTTCTCATTCTTAGCATTTTGAATTTCAGGTGACACTGTTGCCTTATGTGAAGTAGTGAAGTTTATCTATTAGGTTGTAGTCAACAACTAATACATAAACAATGACATTTTAATGACAGAAAAGTTCCTGTTTTTCAACTATACACTAAAGAAGTGTCTGGTTTGTTTTTTTTCTTGAAGTAAATTCACAGAACAAAGGATATTTTCTGTGAATTAATGAAAACTTTATGTTTTATAATTACAGGACAGTTTGGGCAATGAACTGCAAAAACCTTTTCTGTGATTTTACACATTTATCATGTAGTTTCACTGGTCCGACCCACTTAAGTCTGTTGTATATGTTCTGTATAATGAGTGTCACGTCCCTGGTCTATAGACTGAATGTATTCCCTTTCCAATCATCTTACCTAAATGGTCAAATGAAGATTCTGCAGGAAAGCAGTCTTCACAAATCAATCTTCCTTCTCACTCAGACCTATAATGGCCCTCGCTGTGACCTGCATAAGAACATAATTGTCCATGGCTGCCAGGCTGCAAGCATCATTACAGTTAAAAGCAGCCAGGAGATACTAAAGGTAAGTCCTGATCACTCTTCCACCAGTTTGGCCTCAGATTAATTGTTTTCAGTCAAAAGAATTTCTAGATTTCAACTTTCACGTGTTCTTCTTCTTCTATCTCTCCTTCTGCGCAGAAAGAACCAATCAACGTCAATCTTGAGAAGTCTCAGGTGTCACCACAGAGTACCAGGATGACCTTCCTGCCAGGGGAGGAGAAAAACATGACGGTGCAGGTGTTTGCCCCAGAGAAAGGCCCTCTGGATCTTTATATTCTTATGGACTTTTCAAATTCCATGGAGGACGATTTGGAAAACTTGAAAAACATGGGGGAGCAGTTGGGTGAGCATCCTTGCAAAGGCGATGTGTCCTGATGAGTGTCAATGTTATACTGACTGGGAATGTATTTCCTGTAGCTTTGCTGGTGGGGAAACTGTCGAGTGACTACACTATTGGATTTGGAGAGTTTGTGGACAAAGTGATAGAGCCCCAGACTGACATGAGGCCCATCAAGTAAGAAAAAATGAAGAAAGTTGAGCACAGTCTGTAGGTGCATTAGCATAGTCAAAACATAATTTCCTCTTTGTCTTTTTTCCATCCTCTTTGTCAGACTTAAACAGCCATGGCCCAACAGCGACCCTCCGTTTGCTTTCAAAAATGTCATTAAATTGACAAGCAACGTAAGTGAATTCACCCAGGAACTTCAGAAGGAGAGAATTTCTGGCAACCTGGATGCCCCAGAGGGAGGCTTCGATGCCATATTGCAGGCTGCAGTGTGCGGGGTAAATACAAATACTAAACCAGTGTTGCTATGCCTACATTTGTGTTAAATTCACAGGTCTAAGACTGTCACCGGGTCCGTTTTCTGCCGCTTGTCTGGGCCAGGTCGCAGGGGCAGCAGCTTAAGTAGAAAAGCCCAGTGCGTTGAACAATCACCTCCTCCAGCTCATCAACCGAAACACAGGCATTCCCAGGACAGCAGAGAGATGTAATCTCTCCACTGTGTGCTGGATCTACCCCAGAACCTACTCCTGTTCTACCTCTCCTGGTAGGAAATGCCCAGAACACCTCAAACAGGAGGCATCTTTGTCAGATGCCCAACTAGCTCCTTTCTTCCTCAGGAAGAGGCAAAGCCACCTGTCAGAGAAAGCTAATTTCTACTGTTTGTATCCACAATTGTATTCTTCTAGTTACTTTCCAGGGCTTGTAATCACAGCTGAGGGTAGGTTCATAGATTGACAGCTTCACTTTGACTCTCTGCTCTCTTCACTACGACGGACCTGTACATCACATCACTGCAGATGTGATACAAGTTGGTCTGTCAATCCCTCTCTTTTCCCTCGCTCCTCGTTTGTGAGCAAGACCCTGAGATACTGAAACTCCTCCGCTTGGGGCAGCAACCTGGAGCGGGCACTTCACCCTCTTCCTGCTCAGAACTATAGCCTCAGATATGAAGGTGTTCATTCTCATTCCAGCTCAGCTCTCAACTGTTCCAGTGCTGGAGATCACCACCTGATGAAACTAAGAGAACCACATCATGAACAAAAAAGCAGAGACAAGATCCTTAGACAACCGAAGTGGAAGCATAATGTCCGTCCTTTACAAAATTCTGAACAGCACTGGTGATAATCATGCTCAACAGAGACTAATTAAAATACATGCTGCTGGTTAATTGAAGTAAAGCCTGCAGCTTCATTCAGGCAGACAACTTATGCTGTACTGTGTCATACACACTAACTCTCAGTATTCTCACATATAACTATACTTTTGTGCCAGTTTATAATTTTTTGTAAACATATTTTTTCCCAGCAGTTAAAAAAAGAAAAAGAAAAAGAGAAAAACAATGTCTACAATGCTCCATTCCTCTATCATAATATGAACTGAAGTGTGACGTAATGAAACGAACACTAGTTTTTCATGTATAAAAGGTTATTTAGGTCCTTCAGGCCATATTTTGAAAACCCTGGTGGTAATTTTACCAAGTAGCTTATAAACACAATAGCTCTTTCCTGTCAAATAGACGCTATTTCCATTACAGTTTAGTTTCTTCTGTTTCCAAGTGGGCAGAAAATGAGGAGTTACTGTTTGAAGAATATTTGGAAAGAAAGGCTTCTGACCAGCAAAGGTTGAACATGCACGTTTTTCCTAAATGCCCTTGTAATTTATTTACCACATATCTTTTGCGCTACATTGTATTTTGTTATTCTAGGATAAAATTGGCTGGCGACAAGGCAGCACACATCTCCTGGTCTTTTCCACGGAGTCAGCCTTCCACTATGAAGCTGATGGCGCTAATGTGCTAGCAGGCGTCTTGCCACGCAATGATGAGCAATGCCATCTCAACGAGCACGGTTCTTACACAGAGGCTACAAAACAGGATTACCCATCAATACCAACGCTGGTCCGTCTCCTGGGAAAAAACAACATTATCCCAATCTTTGCTGTCACTGACCACTCCTACACGCACTACCAGGTTGGTGGGCTTTAGATTTTCATATTTCACTTAAGTCATACCGAAAGTCTGTGATAAATAGATAACTCCTTTTTTATGCCATGACATTTTTTTGTATTGTGTGCAGAAACTCAAAGAGTATTTTCCCATTGCTGAGGTTGGTCTGCTGCAAGCAGACTCATCCAATATCCTTGAAGTCATGGAGACTGCCTTTACGGTAACAGCTTACGGTTGCTAGCACTTTGTACTCTGTTCAGTCAATCTCTGCATGCTGATAGGTTTTTATACTGTGTGTCTTTTCAGAATATCCGAGCTAAGATGAGCATCCGTGCAGAGGACAGGCCCAAGGCTTTCGAGGCGAAGTTCTTGAAAGAAAGTGGACAGATTGCAAAATACGGGGAATTTAATTTCCAGCCAGGAAAAATTGTATGTGCCAAAAAAGATATAAACAATTATTTTACTAATAAATGTATTTGTGTAAAAGATTATTATTTTTGTTGGCAACAACTGGGATTTTCGGAATTTAAATGATGTATACACCGCACTCCCTATTATACTGTAAAAAAACTGATATACATAATTAAGACTCACTGCATGATAAAGCAAACAACAAAAGAGTCATAAAATCAACGTGAGGCTATTCTATCAAACGTAATAACCATTTTACTCTGTTGCCAAATAGTAAATAATTATTTTTCACTAGTGGCATGTGGTGACTTTTACAGAAAGGCAAGCAGAGACAATGAGCCCCAGACATTTTGGCCAAAGTGGTTACTAAGAGAAAATTTGTGTTACAGTGGAAAAGGATACACTGTACAAATCATTTACAAATCATTAGGTTTTGCTTGCCCTGGCAGAAAACCACTGTTTTGTACACATTTTTGCCCTGTTAAACATCCATAGATCTATTTTCTTGCTTATCCAACTTAGCTATACATCACCAGTCTTTAACAGGAAAGCAAGAGAGAGACAACCAAACATGCTCATGTTCATGCCACGGCCAGTCACCAGTTAACCTAATAAGTAATGAATGATGAAACTGATGTAACCAGATCCAAATCAGAGTTATAAAAGGAAACCAGGCCAAAACAGTTTTTAATCAGGTTGTAAAAAATGCATTTTAATACTGTAAAGTCTGATATTTTCACATGACAGTCTGTGGGGATTGATTTACATTTTTAGCCAACCACAGGAAGCAGGAACAGGAGGAACTACCTAAATGGATTTAGAAACATGATTTTTGTGTGTGTGTGTTTGTGTGATTTCTAGGGCAAATTCGTGATGCAGCTCAAAGCTCAACGGATGATTGATGTAAACCATGTCTGCAAAATGGACCCGAATGAAAGCAGGGGAGTAATGAGAGTCAAACCGACCACCTTTAGCACCGGGGTCATGGTTGATGCCTCAATTTTGTGTCCAACCTGTGACTGTGAGAAGGTTAGAAGCACACAAAAAGCCTAGTTAAAGTCACATTTCTTTATGGCAGATCATCTTTAAAAGACTTTATCTTTAACTCTCCTCCAGTCACCCATTCGTAATGCACCTCGATGCAATGGAAAAGGAGACCTGGTGTGTGGGAAATGTCGATGCCATGGTGGCTGGTGAGACTTAATTATTCATTCTATAGAAATAATTTTAAAAAACTTACCAGGATGGCACATATGACCAACGATTTCAGACTTTTTGGTTTAATATAGTTTGCTGTCACGTCTCCTCTCCAGGGTGGGTCCTTTCTGTAATTGTTCAGGGAGTGGTTCAGCTGCAGACATCAACCAGTGCAAAGCAAAGGAAACAGATGAACCTTGTTCCGGACGTGGAGAATGTCAGGAGTGTGGAACCTGCATATGCTACAACCCAAATCAGTTTGAAGGACCCTACTGCGAGTATGACAAGACCCAGTGTCAAAGGCATGCAGGTTTCCTCTGCAATGGTACGCCAGACTATGATGTTTTGTGACTCTTGCCACTGCAAACTAAGAATAATGGATGTAGTCACGGTGATGTCACCATATGACTTTGTCATTTTGTGTATTTTACCCTAGAAATTATCGGCTTGGCGCTACTAATTAGTGCTAGGCAGCAGGCTAATAAAATACTGGAAATTCACTCATTAATGCTGAAACACAGACTTCTTGAACATTTTTAGACAGCCTCAAGTGGCCACTAGGGGAACTGCAGATTTTTGACACTTTCATGTTAGCTTATTTTTTCAGTCAGAAGTCAAAGGGACATTTAGCAGATAAAGACTCAAGTAAATTGTAATTGTGTTTGTTTGCTGGGTTTGTTAGCTTTGTCACCTTGATAATATTGATAATAGCGATCTTATTTTCCAGCAGTGTTACTTCCAAAACTCTCTAAATGTACAAAAATGTTACATCTCATTCTTTCCTCTCTCATCAGACCGTGGCTCTTGCGTTAAGGGTCAGTGTGCGTGCACTGAGGGCTGGACAGGAAATGCTTGCGAGTGTCCCACGAGCAGCCAGACCTGTCTGGACAGCAAAGGGGTGAGCAGAGCCATTTATATTTGTTAATTATATTGAATTATCATGTATCTTTAAATATAAGAAGCGCATGACTGTGTCCTTGTGTGTGCCAGGTTATCTGCGGTGGTCGAGGTAAATGTGTATGCGGCCGGTGTGAATGTTCAGACTCTGGGATGGAGTTGACTTCAGCCTGTGAGCCAAATTTCCAGGTGGGTGGATAAGTAGATATGTAAATACTTTTTAGCCTCAGTTAACATCTGAGTGGTCTTGCTTGAGTTTCTCTTCGTGTGTTCGTAACTTTTCTAGGCTCAGCTAGGTGTGTGTGAGGGCACGAGGAGTTGTGTCCAGTGTCAGGCCTGGAAGACGGGAGAGATGAAGGAAACAGAGAAGTGTGACAAGTGTCCGTTCAAAGTCATCATGGTGGACGAACTGAAAAAAAGTAAAAACCTACAAATTAACTTAAACAATGATTATCAGCTAGGACACTTTTAGCAGTAATAACACACGCTTAATGATCATGATTTGCGTTTTCAGAGGAGGAAGTGTATGAGTCATGCACTTTCCGTGATGAGGACGATGACTGCACGTACCACTACACCGTTGACAACCCGAAAGATTCAGAAAAGAAAGATTTGGAGGTTCAGGTGCTCAAGAAGAAGGGTGAGTGTTTGTATTTTACATCTGCTCTGTGCTCTTGTGACAACAGCTTATGTGTTATAATATGTGATTGCTGAATGTGGAGGAATCCTACATGATCACACAAATTTCTTTAATTTAAAAGTTCTTGTCATGAGTGTGATAAGAGTAGCTTGGAGAAAATCAACTGCAGGTGTAGTGTGTCGTAATCTTATTAATAATAATAACCTTAGGATTAATTGTTCTTTAACTTTATGTGCTCCTTATTTAGGCAAACGTATTTAATGACACTAAGTGTAGTGAATCTTATCAGGCTTGAAAAAATTAACCTCATACACACCACCTCGCATACACACCAGCTCTTCTGGTAAAACACAGAGGCTCCGGGACGCAAACTCCAGAGTGTCCCGGATCTGCCCCAAAGGCCTCCTTCCTGAAACCCCCAGTAGGCAAGCTAGTGAGTTACCTGAATGACAACTAGCACCTTTTGATGTAGCGAAGTAGTGGCTTTGGCACTGAGCGTTTCCCAATTGCCCAAGCTCTTAACCCTGTCTCAAAGTGAAAACCATGTACAACCTTCAGAGGAAGCAACTCCTGTTTTCAACTCCTGTATTACCTCTCCTGGATTGCAGTCACTATGGCCCCACCAATGCAGCGAGGTCCTTTCTTAAAAAAAAAAAAAAGAGGGTTAATCACAGTTAGCAGTTGGATAGAACTTCCTCCAGTATGTTACGGCAAATGAGCTCTGAGCCCTGGAGTAGATGGCTTAACTCCACACTTTGTAATCCAGTCTTGATGTTAAGAAATAAAGATTTTCAGCAGTATTCTGTGACTGCTCATAAACAGATATCCATAACTGTTTTCAATAAAAGATTTAATGATATCACACAGACTTTAGAACAACAAAGCTGCAGCTCTAGCAGCTGTGCTTTCTATGATTTTGTTTCTAACTTTATCAATTTCTCCTGACGACTCTTCAGACTGCCCCCCTGGGAGCCTCTTGTGGTTGCTTCCCCTCATCCTGTTCCTCTTGTTGCTGTTGGCTCTTCTGCTGCTTTGCTGCTGGAAGTATTGCGCCTGCTGCAAGGCCTGCTTTCAGGTAATAAACACTCACATTTGGAACTGTAAATAATTAATTTTTTATATAAGTCACAGGGTAGGTAATGGTTTCTGTCTTTTCTCAACACAGAGCTGTCTGGCTCTGCTGCCTTGCTGTAGGAGAGGTAAGATGTTTATCATGTTGTATATTATTCATCATTTCCAGCAGGGGTTTGTGTTGAAGGTGAGCGACCTCATGTTGAATTCTATTTTCAGGCCGCATGGTTGGATTCAAAGAAGATGAATATTTGTTCCGTCAGTCTCTGCTTACCTCAGACCATCTTGACACACCGATGGTGAGGACCGGTCCACCCAAAGGTACCGATGTGGTTCGCTGGAAGGTTACAGACAATGTCCACCGTGGACCCAATCACCCCCAGGCTCTAATAAAGCCAAACCCTAAAGAGACCAGTGAGTTCTTTCAAAAGCAGAAAAATTGAAGAAAAAGTCAAATGGAGTTTTGGAGTAAAAAAAACTTTTACACAAATTTTTTCTTTGTTTTCAACTTTTGTAGTCCCATTCCCGATCTCACTTCGACTGAACAGGCTCTTCTCTGAGAGCCTGACACACCCCGATTCCAGAGAGGGTGACCAGCTCCGCAAGGAAGTGGCAGATAATGTGAGTCTTTTGGATTGTTTGTGGGGAATGTATCAGTGTAGGAACAGTTTCACTTAGCTGTTTGTTTTTCCATTTAGCTAAATGAGTTGTACAAGCAAATTCCTGGGGCGCAGAAGGTGCAGAAGACCTCCTTCAGGTAAGATGGACTAAATGTCCAGTAACACCAAAATATGTGTGCTTTTTTGTCATCAAAGCTGGAAACAAATGGTTGATTTTCTCAATAATTATTGCTTTTTCTTTGCCCTTGCAGAACACAGAGAAATGCTGGAAAAAGGTATCATTAATATTGTAATAATGCAAGAAAACAGTACAGGTTTTGTCTTCTTAGGGAACCTAAGGAGATTCATGTCTAACTTCTCTGGCCCTGCTGTGCTCTTTAGGCAGGACTACACCATCATGGACACCGTCTTGTCTGCTCCTCGCAGCAGCTACCCAGATATCGTCAAACTTACTGAAAAGAACGTCCAGTCTGGAAACTTCCACGACCTGAAAGTGGTGCCGGGCTACTACACAGTAGCTACAGATAGAGGTGTGTGTTATTTGCGTGCCCAAATGGTTAAAATGGATCTTTTGTTTGCAGCAAAGCCAAGCTATACTCTTATTACTTCCTGCCATAAATCTGCTCTTCTTCTGCAGAGGCTGCTGGAGCCATAGAGTTCCAAGAAGGTGTGGAATCAGTAGACGTCCATGTGCCGCTCTTTGTCAAAGATGAAGACGATGACAAGAAACAACTGCTGGTGGAGGCTGTAGATGTGCCTTTGGGGATTGCAGAGATTGGAAAACGTTTGGTTAACATCACCATCATCAAAGAGCACGGTGAGGAATGTTGACTTAAAGTTCGAGAGGCCCTGTGGTTTGAACAGTGTATGATGTTTGATCGTATAAACTGATTCTTTCCTCTGTTCCTCCACCAGCCACCAGTGTCTTTTCATTCCTCCAGCCGTCTTACACCTACAGCAGGAAGGATGGAGTGGCCAACATCCCAGTCAGCAGAGAGATCATTGAGGACGGACGCACACAAGTCGCATACCGCTCACGAGACCTCACTGCCAAGGATAAGAAGGTGAGCTGCTGCGTACTGGTAGCATGTGCGGCTTTTTATGTATGATATGGATGGGACTGAAAAATGAAGCCAACATGGCCACATTAAGGTGTCTCCGAAAAGTGAGTAAGCACTCACAGACGTCCATGTTAAAAATCCCAACTTAAGCAAAGACATTAACACGTTTACAGTCCGAAAACTGTATCATCTCTACAACTTGTTAATAACAATTGTACACTGGGTGAGTGTTTTATAACACATCCATTTGGATGCTGTTGGGACTTCAAATTCAAAAAGATTTTATTTTATTTTATTTATATACCGAAGGTGGATGCAGCTTGTTAACCATCATCCAAATATGGTCACGATTACCTCTAAAAATCCAAGGACGTGACCAAAACACTAAATGTATTATTTTCAGCCAGATTTAGAAAGCAGGGGTCTCCAACTCCAGCCCTCGAGAGCTACTGTCCTGCAGCTTTTAGATGCATCCTTGTTCCAACACACCTGAATCAAATGAATGGCTTTGCCACACTTGAGGTAATTCGAGCATTTGATTCAGCTTGCTGGAGTAGCTGACACTAAAAGCTGCAGGACAGCAGCTCTCGAGGACTAGAGTTGGAGACCCCTACTTTAGAGCCTTTACAGGCTTGTGCCAACTTCTAATCACAGTCAGCATGTGTGGTATAGGTCAGTGGGTTTTCCACATTACCAAACAGTTCCTCCATAATGTATTTCAGGACTACTTGACTGTAGAAGGAGACCTGACCTATGGTCCAGGTGAGACTCAGAAGATAGTTCCTGTTCGTCTCCTGGAGCTGAGTGAGAAAGATGGTCTACTAGAAGACAAACAGGTCAAACAGTTTGTCATGGACCTCAGTAATCCAAGGCAGGGTGCCAAGCTGGGACGCTACCCGAGAACCACTGTTACCATCGCAGACCTGCCAGGTAAATAGATGCATAAGTGTTCTGATCACAGCCTTGATTCTAAGAGAAGAATTGATCGCTAAAGTTGCTCCACTTTCCCACATTATCGCTCTTTATCACGCAGAACCCAGTGTGATGGCGTTCAAGAAGGGCACCCAGAACTTCACCACAACAGATCCAACCTACACCATTCCAGTGGTCCGCACTCGCAGCCCCGAGACCCCTGCCACAGTGAAATGGCGCACCAAGAAGGCCCAGCGCTTTGAGTTATCTGGCCCTCTGAAGTTTTCTCCTGGAGAGACAGAAAAGAACATTGTGATTGATGCAAAAGCCCACCCCGGACCCATCCAGCCTGAGACCTTCCAGCTTGAGCTATATGACCCAAGTACCAACGCTTCTATTGGAGACAAGAAGACCACCATTGTCAATGTCACAGATGGAGGTAAGACACACGTGAGGTGATGTTGAGTTAACTGTTAGTTCCACAAACACATTCATCCAAAGATTTACTGAAATGGCATTTGAGAAGTTTCAATCATTGTGAAACAGAATTACTGCAAGTTTGTTTATCTGGTAATTCCTTCCAATCCCCACAGTTCCAAGATCTCCTGAAATAGCACAGATGACACAGAAGGGCTTCATAAACAGGAAAGCTGCCTCACCTGGTGGTCACCTCCTCTCCCCAGAAAACCCTAAGGCTGTAGCAACTGGACCCAGAAGCATCCGCCTCAACTGGGAACCTCCACCTGGTAACCCCATGGGGTACAAGGTATGCGAGATATCGCTGATAAGGCCTTGAAACAATATTTATCAAACTCACTGACTCCTAATCGGCCGTTCACACTGCAGAAGCGAACAAATTTCTTTAAATCACGCTTGATTTTTCTGATTGTTATGCACGAAAAAAACAGGTCTCACCAACCACATCACTGCATTTGGCAGCTTTTTTTAGGACAAATTTTCTGCAAAACACGCACGACTTTCAGTCAAGTTCAAAAAAATTCAGGATTTTATTTCAGTTTTTCGCAACGCGCTCGGTGTGTAGAGGGCTTTAGTTTAAGAGCTGAATCCCGTCAAGAAGATTTTTGCAATATTTATCAAGTCAGTGTTTTCTTTTAGGTCAAGTATTGGATCTTTGGTGATCCAGAGAAAGATGCCCAGGTCTTAGATGTGAAGACTCCACATGCTGACTTTACCAACCTGTATCCCTACTGTGACTATGAGATGCGAGTGTGTGCCTACAATTCAGTGGGAGATGGCTACGATACTGACGTCGTCACCTGTCGAACACTGGAGGATGGTAATTACTGTAAACCCAGTAAATTTCTGTTAAATGCAACTTCTTTTTTTTAACATTAAAGCCCAGATTCCTCCAGCTTATAGCTAATAAGGATGTTACGATACAATTTACCCCCCACGTTAGAGCTAGTTTGTTTGGAACAACCTGTCTCAAGGCTAAATTTAAACTCACAAGTGGCCGCTGTGGCATTTTCCCGTAGTGCCCGGAGAACCTGGTCGTTTGGCCTTCAATGTCATCAGTCCAACTGTCACTCAGCTCAGCTGGGCAGAGCCTGCAGAGACCAACGGCAACATTACGGCTTACGAGGTCATCTACACGCCCATCGATGACGATATGAGTAAGAGACCCGCTCGTAAAACACAAAAGTTCTCCACATGCGCTGGGAGCGCCAAAGTTTGATTCTATCCTGTTGCTTCTCGCAGAGCCAGTAGGACCAGCTAAGAAAGTGAAGATCGACAATCCTAAAAAGCGAATGCTGTTGATCGAGAACCTCCAGAACGCACAAACCTATCAGTACAAGGTCCGTGCCAAGAACAGCGTGGGCTGGGGTCCCTTCAGAGATGCAACCATCAACTTGGCATCGCAGCCAGCCAGACCGCTGTCCAGTAAGTCTGTGACAAAGACCTCCCCAGAGCGCTCAGCCTCCATGAAAAATCATTTACCCCTTTCTTTTTCTTTCTGCCCCCAGTTCCCATCATTCCAGATGTCCCCATTGTGGATGCCGAGGCGGGAGATGAGTACGACGGCTACCTGATGTACAGCAACGAGGTGCTGAAGTCACCTGTAGGCTCCAAGACACCCAGTGTGTCTGGTGACGGTGGGTATCCAGAGCCAAAAGCACAAGCTCCTCTTAAGAGCTGATAGTGTCAGAGAACGAGCTGTGACTGTAACGTGGATCCAGTTATTTCAATTCATACTCTTGATGCTCCGAGGCATCGTGTGTTAGGCAACGTGTTCTTTATGCAAAATATGCTGGCCCTTCTGAAAGAGAAGGAACATACATACTTTTCCTTTTTTGGGTTCTTTCTAATTTTTCAAGGTTTTTAGTATAAAACAGCTGAAAACATAAAAAAGACCCACAAGAGCTCTGAGACTCTGTGTTATTCTCAAGGCTCTGTCATGCTTTTTTAATACCACTTCCATCTGCTTCCACTTCATCCGCACAAATATGCAGTAGATGTCTCTGTGATCACAAACCAAAATGTCTTCAGTCTGCTGTCACTCTCCTGCTTTTTGCAGCCATTGTGTTGCTCTCATTTTTCTCCAGTAGTGCTAAAGTTGCTACTCGCTTCCGAGATAGTTTGCACTTAAGCGATATATAATCACATCTACAGTACATGCATGCAGTTTGTCTTGTAAAGTACTCTATAGCAAAACAAACAAACCCACCCTTGGCCTGCTTGCTTCTCCACTATAACCACCAAATCAAGGCTGGAAATATGTCAAGTTGGTGGGGTCCAACCTGGATCTCCGTAAGGTGTCGTGGAAAAGGCGAGTGGATGTCATCCCCAGTCGGCTCAGCACAGACACAGAGACGAGCTCAGATGAGACCCCCAACCCCAGCTACACCAAAACACCCCTGCCAGGTGAAGACCACTCCATCCGACCCCGCAGATAGGCAGCCGGCATGCCAGCTGTTACGCACGGCCAGTCATGCTCCCAGCAAGGCAACAACGTTTCTCTCTGCTTTCGTGGTTTAACTCATACTCAGATGTTACCACTTGTCCTTAGTCGGCACCTGCCCCATCTATCCTGCCCAGAGACGAGCACTGGCATCAACTGCTGCACCTCCAGTTGATGATCGGGTCTATTCTCTTTGTGTCCCACTGGGGAGGTTGTGATCTGGAGGCAGCTTGCCTGTGGTATAAAGCTGTATTACAAGCTTAGTTAGTGTGCAGAAGCACAGAATAAACAGGCTTTTTGGGGGGTTTAATAATTAAAATACAGTTTCATCTCTGCGGAGCACTTTTCTCGCAGCTGTTTTTGCTTTTATTTTCGAATGTGCTTTTACATATGCGGCTCGGTTATTCACATTGAGGAGGCTGCCAGTATTTGATATGTTTTCTGCACATTAAGCAACAGCATTTACAGTTTTGCTTCTGTAGATGAAGACATGCTCACTTCTCTACTTGCTTATAGAGAGAGTACTTTAGTTTCATCATGGGATACTTTATCCACAGGTCAATGAAATATCTCAATATTAACTACATTAATTTGGAATGGCTAAACTTTAAGACTAATAATATTTCTTATCAGCCTAAGGGGAGTGTTGTAACACTAAGATTATATAATAACTGTGTTTGGTAGTGTGTGTTAGCTTCCTAGCCTTTAACCCGAGTTCTATTTTGCTGTTTTATTTCTGTGATGTTTATGTTTTTATTTTTACTAACCAGCTTAAACAAAATCAGTAAAATCTCTATGCTGTAAAAAAAATTTCCCCCTCCTTTGAGCCCTCTATCTTCTGACTGCCTCTTCCTTACCTGGCTTCCCCAAGTTGTTGTACACCTGGATACTCACCGGTGTTGCAATACAATGACCATATAAGGAAATCTGCGCCGTCTCCGAGTTTGGCTCACATCGATTATTTGTACATACTGTGACATTATTTGTAACTCTGGCCATGTTTAAGGAGAGCGTCCGTCACATTAACAAAATAGTAGAGGTCCTTTAAAATATGACACTATGACCTGCTGCAATACAAGTAAGCATAACATGTGATTTACTTGGAGAAAAATACAGTCTTCTAGCAATAAAAAAGAAGTGATTTCAGCTTGATTGAATGAAAAAGTGCGGTTGTAGTGTTCACTGCCCTATTGCACATAAGCGGGACTGAAACTGTTGCTGCTTTACTCTCCGCGTTCTGGCTGAGGCTGCTTCCCATCAGTGGCACTGAGAGTGAATGAACGCTTTAAATGTTGCAGATTGTGTACTGTGTTATTAACAACCCTGGCTCTCGCTGTTGTGCATCACAGATTATATGAACGGGAAGTGGGAACAGAATTTCCTTTTCCCCGGAGGGTCAGGAACACGTAACCTGTCAGCATCGTCCTCTCCCATGTCCACTCTGAGCTCAAACTACAGAGGGGCGGGCGGCTCCTATACCACGGAAACAACCACCACCTACTTGTCTGGGCCAGGTATGATGGGAGGGTGGGAGCAGCGCTGAGAAAAAGTAAAGTAAAACTTCATAACGCCGCATGTCTTTATCCTTCATCTGTCTCTCCTTTCATGCAGGAGGCTCTCGCAGACAGGATTTGATCGGAGGTGTCCACACCTCTGACGTTATCCTGAGGAAGCGTTCGGAGAACCGAGGCTACATGGAAGAAAATATCCGTGATTCTATCGTCATGGGAGACCTGTCAAGCAAATTCCCAGATCTTGGTAAGTTTTCACCGAGGTTTGAATTAATTTAGAGAAATTGAGAATGAATTATTTCTGTTCTTCTGGCCACGAGAGACGCTTTTTTTATTTTTTTGGAGTGCAACAGTCAAGATGCCTCGGCAGGTAAACTATGCAAGCGCATGAGCCCATTGGTTTGGACATCTGTTAGCAGGGTTGGGGCTGTTGGCTGCACAGCAGACTTTGCAGGAGCTAAGCTGACTATCGCTGTTTCTCCCTCCCTCCCCTCGTTTCTATTCTACTTCTTTTTTCTTCCCTCCTTATGCGCTTTTCCTCCCCCTTCTGTTTTGCTTCCATCATTTTCTTTACCTCCTGGTGTCCTGCTCCCCTCTACCCCTCCCTCCTTTCCCCTGCTCAATGCGCCATCAGGTGGGTTCGGCTACACTGGGATGCAGAGCAGCTCTCAGAGTCACTTCAGCTACAGCCTGTCTCAGGGCTCGAGGGCCAGGAATCAGTCTTCAGACGTCAATGAAGCCTTGTATAGTCTGGACAGGGTTCTCCATGGTAAGTCTGCAGCATACAAGCATGAAAGCACTGGAAGGGTTTGCTGGGTGTGATGCATAAAGCACCCCTCTTCAGTCTTCGCTGCTTCTTTAAGCGTGTAGAACTTTGCCTCGCTCTGAGATCAGATGTTCTAACAACTAGAAATCCCTTTTGTTTTAGATTAACACAATATTTCATTCATGTATACATATCACATCATTATTTCAAGGGGAACACACTCATAAAACAGACTTGATGCTAGCAATTGATATCATAAATTCAATCACCAACCTCACCGACAAAGGGAATCGAGAGCTTAGATTTTCATACAAACTGACTCCTTGTTGCAATCAGAGTAGTCGCCTCCTGCTGGCCGTTAGAAAGAATTGTGCCTTGGCATCACTTTTTTCAGACCTAGCAGGGATGCTAATAGTCAAACACACTACAGTTTTGCTTTTTATTGAATTTATTCATTTGCTTAACAGCTAGACTTTCTCCCACCCTAACCTGTCACGGCAGATAGCCCCGCCCCTCCCTGAGCCTGGTTCTGCTGGATGTTTCTTCCTGTTAAAAGGGAGTTTTTCCTTCCCACTTTTGCCAAAGTGCTTGCTCATAAGGGGTCATATGTCTGTTGGGTTTTTCTCTGTATGTATTATTATAGGGTCTGCCTTACAATATAAAGCACCTTGAGGCGACTGTTGTTGTGATTTGGTGCTTGAATTAGTTTCAGGAGTTGGTGGAGATGAATATTGGGTTTATTATATTTTTCTTGTAGCCAAAACCACCAAAACTCGTATGTCATAAAAGGTCTGTGAGGGAATTTGATGTTAAATACAGTTTATCCTGCTGCCTTTAATCGCAGTGCTATTAGGACTACGCAAAAGCTGTAATGTATAATGTAATATATAATCTGTGACAGTCTTAAATCAGTTCCATCGCTGCAAAGCACTCAGAGTAATGGAGATAAACGGCTTTGTGAAATTAGAAAAGTCATTTAAATCGAATCTGTCCCCTCTCTGATCCGAAGACGCACTACACATCTGTTAGGATGCTCATGTTTTTGTGTGTTATCTCTCAGATGCACGACTCACCCCCGGCATTCCAGACACCCCGAGCAGACTGGTGTTTTCTGCACTGGGACCAACGGCCCTCAAAGTCAGCTGGCAGGAGCCCCACTGTGAGAAAGACATCCTGGCATACTGCGTCCTCTACCAGCTCCTCAACGGAGGTAAGTGCAAGGAGCACAACGTTAATGTGGAAGAGCGAGAACAGGATGTGCGTGTATTCACTTCCTGTTTATGGAGGCAGTTGCCATCTTCTCCGATGGTGATGCTGACCACGCTCTGCTCCCTGTAGGTGAGATGAAGCGTATCAACGTGACAAACCCGGCAGAGAACTCGGTGATCATCCAGGACCTGCTGCCAAATCACTCCTACCTGTTTAAGGTGAAGGCTCAGAGCCAGGAGGGCTGGGGTCCGGAAAGAGAGGGCGTCATCACCATAGAGTCTGCTGTCGACCCCAAGAGCCCCCTCAGCCCTGTGCCAGGTGCTCATTCACTTATCAGTCCACAAAAACAACGTCTGCTTTTCTTAACAAAGGCACTCGATCTAATATTTCTCCTTCCTCATGCTGTCGCTTGTCACTTCTTCCTCTAGGTTCGCCTTTCACTCTTAGCACTCCCAGCGCTCCAGGACCTCTGGTGTTCACAGCTCTGAGTCCTGATTCGCTGCAGCTCAGCTGGGAGAAACCACGCAAGCCCAACGGAGAAATCCTGGGATATGTAGTCACCTGCGAACAGCTGCATGGCGGCGGTGAGGCTTTCTGCACAAAGGTCACTTGCTGTAAAGCTGTTACATTTTAAATTGTGTGAATTTGGTTTGACCTCTGTTTCCTGTTTCCTGCAGGTGATATGCGTTCCTTCCAGGTGAACAGCGATGGCGCTGAAACCAGTCTGACCGTTCCCAACCTGACTGAGAACATGCCCTACAAGTTTAAGGTCCAGGCTCGAACCACACAGGGCTTCGGTCCGGAGAGGGAGGGCATCATCACCATTGAATCTCAGGATGGAAGTAAGATAAAGCCCGTACTGACAGATTGGCGTCTGATATTAATTTAAAAAATACAACAAAAAAACTCCCAGCGGTTGTTGCTAGAAGCTGAAATAGACAAAAAGCTGATCCCCTCGGAGGGATGAGCGTAAATGTCAGTCTCTTTGTCTGTATTGGAGTGCAGGGCAGCTTCTGTCCAGAGTTGACATTTTAGACTGAGGCTATGCAAGAGCAAACATTTTGGAGTTATGTAACAGGAATATGCTCGATGAATTTTAAAGCTGGTACCAAAAAAGATCCATCTTCTGGGAACCTCTGGGGTAATTTATGATCCTCTCAGTCAAGGAGAAATATTGGCATGACTGTGGCGCAGCAAAGGTGTAGAGGTCTCTGTAATCCATCAAGAATTAATAGGAATTTGTCCAGCGATTCTTTCTTTTAGCATAAATTGACAGAAATTATTATTTCCATGAGTTAATATGCACTTTTAAATTTTAAAAACTTAGATTCAACATTAAGAAAGCAAGCTTTTGTTGTGCTGCTTTGCACAATAGAAGTTATTGAGTTAAATCTGAAGATTGACAGGTGCTTTTTGACCTCAGGGTTCCGCTTACAGATAGGGAACCTTACATGACACCCAAAAGAGGAACGCGATCCAGCCCACTGGAAGGCTTTACAAAGTATGAAAAGTGCTGTGGATTCACTGATATATTCAGTTTTTCCAATTGAAAGCTCTTCCAGTGTTATGGCTTAGGAGTTAAAATGTACAGAAAGTACTTCTAGTTTAGTTCAAATTGTTTGAATCATAGAGAGTAAAATACTGCAAACAGTTTAGTTCCAAAAAGTCAAAATGAAAGGTTTCTTTGCCTGTAAAGCTTACTAGGGCTACTCTAGGAAAAACACAGGACCTGTTCTGATGGTCATTAAACCACGTGGTTATTGATTTATACCGAGTTGTCAACTCCCATCATTAAAGGTACCGTTGAGGTCACCAAATGTCGTCTTTATGGGGGAATGAGTTACAGGGCGTCCACACAGGAAGCAGTTGGCTAGTTGCACATCTTGTTGTGCTCGATGGTTAGCTAGAGGACATTGTAGATTCAGATTGCCTAGATAACTTTCTGAGGTGTTCATTGTTTTTGGCTTTAGTCGTTCACCTTGAAGTTGCAGCGTTATTTTGGTAGCTGTTTGAAGTCACTGAAGGTCTCTTCAGAGCAGAGCAGCGGTAACTGTCAGATTTGATCAGCATTTCCTGTTTGGCGATCAACATGTGGATGTCCTTATTTGAGGAACTAAAAGTAGATCCTGATTTGGGTTATTTTAAAATATAAGCTGAAACAGTTTTTAAAGAGCCATGAGACATGCTCTTCTTTGTACTACTGTTTGGGCGCCATTTACATTTTTCTGTCTACATTTTTTCAAAAGTTCTGGGGTTTGAGTGTGCTCCTGGGTTTTATGAATTTGTACACAGTGTAAATACCTGTATTTCAAAAAAAAGTTATAAATATGTCTTATGTTGAGGAGATATCAGCTAGGTTGAACCTAGAGTTGGGCTTTGCTTTTGTGTAATATCACTTTATACCACAAGATGGTGCTGTTAATTATTATAACCTTTATTTAACCAGGCAAGCCATTAAGATAACATTTTTGTGCATAAAGGCAGCCAGCCAAAACATAACACCTCCTAATATGTCAGAAATTAAACAACAGCGCACATTTCAGCTACATTTCAACACCACTTGTAGAATGCTGCCCCCTGGTGGTGAAGGTTTGGTTAAAATACCTTTAAAAGCTCATGTAGGATGAAGCATTGCAAATTAGCTTAAGCTTATATGATAATGTAATGCTCAATGCATTTCTGTCACTCCTTCTTGGAGATAACAGACTTCTCATCCATCTGTTTTTGTCCTTCCTTGCCTGTAGGTGCTTTGTCCCAGCACAGCAGCCAGTCGATGACACGGCGGGAGGTTTTCCACATGCCAACGGAAGTCAGCACACGAACTAACATCTCCCACACCATGCTCGACGACCCCTTCTTCTCAGGTACAAAAATAATAAACTAAGCTTCATTTCTCTTCTTTTTATAATAGGATGTGTTCACTCACTGTTATGTACCACTGTCTGTCCAACAGATGGGATGATGATGACTACGCAGCACACAGAGACTAGCGGCATGGTGACTCGTCAGATCACCAAGGAGGTCGTTCAGAGGGGCGTCATGGGAGCAACTACTGTCACAAAGAAGATGTTTTATGAATCTTAAAGGGCGCGTTTGACAAACTGGCATCCAAGTGTTCGACATAATGAGAAATCATATTTGATAATCTCTTTTAAAAAGAGTCGACTTCACAGTGCTGAGAGTGTTTTTGTATATGTGCGAGGGGGTGTAGCTTTCACTTTGCAACCAAAATTACATTCCACATAAGAACTCGTGTCTGTTACAATCTGCCGTCATTTTCTTCTATAAGTTCAGTTTGTTTTAACATATCCATACGTATCAAATATCAAGCTAGGTCTATGAACTCACTTTGTGTTGCACATTTCCTGCTAACGAGGAAAAAGCCTGATTTTCTACTGCAGGCACATGATCAAAAATATACAGGATGTAACATGTTTTTGTATCTCATACATTTGAATTAAGTTGGTATTGTTCATGCTTAAAGTTTTTCTTCTCCCCATGTGTTTAGCATTTTAAGAAGTTTTTGACAGTAAGATATGTGTACGGTGGTCCTGAGTTACAAAACAGATGCACACACAAAAAAATAACAAGAAAATAAAACCATTTCACTTTGCCTAAAAATTTTGGGACACCATTTTTTAAATGGAAGGAGTCCTAGTTCTTGAAACAGCGGAAGATATTGCAGTTATTAGGGAATATTTTCACAAAGGATATTTACCATTCAAACCCTGAAATCAAGAATTAGGCCTGAGCATAGAGGCATGAGGAAATCTGCATTTGTAAGAAAGCAAGGTGCTCCCTATAAACAGTAAAATAGTATTTGTTGCATTTAAGAGTGATAAGGATTTTTAACTATCCATACTGCCTGTTGCCTGTTGTTTTTTGCTTTATTTTGTATTTTGCATCTCCAGGCCCCCGTACAAATGTGTGTAAAGACAGAAAGATTGTATTTGCTTCTACTGCAAATGCTACTATGTTTGGCTTTATATTTTCTTTGAAAATGCTTTTGTGAAACATTTTTGAGGGAAGCTCCTTGGTAGGAAAATGAATAAGTGGATAAACGTCTCACCAAAAAACATTTTCAGTAGAGTTTTCCTGTTCTTTCGATCAATTATGTATCTCTTACTTTTTAACAGTTGAACTTTTATTATTTTATTTTTCAACTATTTTATTGCACATAATAAAGATTTGAAATGATTTTGTGCTGGCTGATGGTTTGTGCAAACTTGTGCAAAAATAAGTGAACCACAAATAATACAAATAATAATACAAATGCAAAACATTTGTGGGGGTTAAAACTTGACTGTAGGTTATGCTAAGAGTTTGGAATTTATCTGTGACAGTTCAACTTTGAGATAAGAAGCTTAGGAATGTTTCAGTGCTGGGGTGTCCGCCTCCAGCGCCGGTGTCCTGCAGGTTTAGATCTCACCTTGGGTCAACCTGAATCAAATGCTTAATTCATTACCAGGCCTCTGCAGGACACCGGCCCTTGAATGCCTTGAGTACCCCCACCCCTGCTATAGAGGAAACACTGGGTAACAGGGAAGAACTTATAGTCAAAATTTGAGAACCCTTCATCCAAATTAGGTCAAAATCAGCACTAGACTTGCTTGCATTCACAGCAGCACACCCACCAAGTCTGAAGCAGATCAGATCCACTGCTGTTCGCATGAGCAAAGAAGAGACAGAACAGACTTTCAGAGATTTCTGGAATTAATAGTAAGATTTATTGAGCTAGAGAGAGAAAAGCATTGCCATGTCTTATGTAGCACAAATAAACAAAAACACAGCTGCAAAAACAAGCTCATGCCTGAAAAATGTTTGCAGGAAGCTTGAGACAAAGAATCAAATAATCTATAATTCAACTAGAGGCATGCGTCAGCCCGGTCTGCAAATATCTGCCTCGTCAGCGGCACTGTTTCACTGCACTGAAGCTAAAAGTATCATCATTCACAGTGCGCTCATGCTGTAACTTTTTAATGTTTATTTGTCATCAACAATTAAAAAAAATGTAAAAAAAAAAAAAAATGAATGGATGTAACATTACAGGTTTAAACTGATCCCCAACTTTATCCAATAAAGTTTGAGAGGAGTTTAAACTCATGGGGAAAAACGTTGTTCATTCTTTAAATGCTCATTTTTAAAATATAAAGAATCAGATACTGTATGTTTCTATGAAGGCAGAGTAACAGGAAAGTGTTTAGCAGATGAACATGTCGAAAGAAGAGCAGTTCCTGTTTGGGATTTGACGAGGCACCTCACAGAAAGACTTTTAGTCCAGAAACAGCCACGCGATTCTAAATCAGTAGAATAAAAGCGTGAGCTCTGTGAGCTGCCGAGGATTAGGACTAATCCGTTTCAGTTCCAGAGGCAGGGCCCCGGGCACAGGCACCGCTGTTTCGCATCAGCAGGCCTGATCACCAGGTCTTTGACCACCTCCACAGTCCCAAAAACAGGGTACAGTTCCTCTGTGAACTTCTCGGTATAGGTGTACAGGTGGGAGCGCTTCTCCACGTCGTAGAAGGACAACTGGCCCTGCTCATAGTCCAGATAAATGCCGACTTTCCTGGGCACCAGGCTTTGAGGTAAAGGCGTAGCGGGCACCGTCAGGGCTTTCAAATCTGTGCCTCTCTCCAGACGGAGGGTCAGGTATCCCGTATCTGTGTTCAGCGAGCGGAAGCCCTGCCTCACGGCCGAGGCTTTGGCCACTCCCAGCCGCCAGTCCCGCTCGCCCACCTCCACCTCCCAGTAGTGGCGTCCAGAGGCGTAGCCCTCCTGGCCCACAGCACACCACCAGCCATCGAAGCGTCGGGGGCATCGTGGGATGTCGCAGCGCTCCAGGCCGCACCGCATTCGTTTTTCATCATCTGAGATGAGCAGGCCTGAGTGGGCCGATTCGGCGTCCAGGGTGACGTCCTCTGTGGAATAAAAGGGCGGGATTACAAACTGCAAAATGATGTCACAGTAAGGTGAAAAACAGAAGAGAGATTTTCATACCTGCTGCATCACAAATCCAGTTCCACACTGCAAAGAAAAAGAAGAGAAACTCCGTTAGCTCATTGTTTTGCACAGCGACTTAAGTATTTTAAAGAAGGCATGCAAAATTTACCTTCACACGATAACACACGTTTTCTTTGTCCAGAAAAAACACACAAGCAACTTACACCCACCCCACTGTACTCAAAGCCCTGAAGTACAAAGGGGGCTGAAGTACTTGTGAAGTATTACTTTATAAGTATAAATATAACTACATGTAATTTCAAGAGCTGAAAAACACATTAATGCTTTGTACAAAAAAAATGCAACCAAATGAATTTTACGCCCACTCCCCTCACAGCCGCTGTGATCCACAGCCTTCTGTGTGCCCACTGGAAACATTTTGAAAACGAGTCCGTGGCTTAAAGTTGTTCAGTGTGATCGGCCCCAACTATTATACAGAGCATGAAAAGTCCAATGTATGCATGAGTGTTTAAATATGACTATATGTGCAATTTCTTTTGACAAAAAGAAGAATAACAGCTACAAAAATGAGCCCAATATCAACATGGAGGTAAAAGGAAAACTCTTTCTTGTCACAGCACTTTGTTAAGTTTACCATTATTATTCTCATTATTTGTTTCTGTTATTCTGTGCCATATTTACATTAAAATGGTGCAGTTTTTAAACTAATATATATTCTGTGATACAGGTGCTCCAAGGTGGTTGTAGAAAAAAAATCCTGCTGAACATAAGCTAGATTTTTGGATCTAGTTTATGACATTTGGCATAAACATTTTTTCAGTTAATCTTATGTGTCTGAGGATTTCAGAAAGAACTGAGGCTACAGTTCACACAGACTGCTCAAAATTGTAAAATAGAAGAAAGGGAAAATGTTGCCTGGTCTGATAAGTCTCCAAATTTGAGTTAAGCAACATAAAGGATGGATCAATCCTGCCTTGTATCAACAGTTCAGGTTGTTACTGGTGGTGTAATGTTTTCTTGTCACGCTTTGGGCCCCTTTGTGCCAACTAAGCAGCCTGTCAACCTGAGGACGGGTGGCTTCCTCTACGACTACAGTATACCCATCTTCAGATGACTGCCTCCATGTCAAAACGCTCAAATCATCTCAAACTGTGTCTTGAGCATGACTTCACTGTACTCAAAGGCCTCCACAGTCACCAGCCAACAGTCAGACTGTACTGACATATAGTAAAATTGATCAAGTGCATAATCCAGTGGTGAACCATTAAAAAAAGACTGCATTTGCTAATAATCAAGTTTAAAGTTTATCGTTACATACTACAGATTTCAGATCATATAATCCAGCCCCAAAGCCACAGACCACATGTCTGTAAACAGCTATACAGAAACATTAAAGGGGTCATTCATTTATTCATTACAGTGAGCTTCTGGACTTACCGCCGTGGGGAATGTAGCGCACAGCGTCTGAAAGAACAAACAAAGACTCTGATTAAAGACAGACAAGTGTTCCACTCACAACTCAAACCCTCCTACAAGCTTGTTTCCTAACATGCTTCCAATCACATTTTTATAGATTAATTCTAATTAAATATTCAGTGGAGTGTATTCTGTTACCACGCACAACAGCCACATCACCGAGTGACTCGTTTCACATCCTGATTTTGCCAAGTGGTTTTTGTGCTGACACCAACATTTTGTATGTCACCCACTCAGTCGTCTGTGAGGCTTTATAGCTGCGCCTCACTTCAGCCTAGTCGGCTACGTTTTATTTTGGCCTTAGCTCTGAAGTCAGGGTTAGTCAAACTATGATCATCAAATGTTATTTTCGCATTATTTTAATTACATAGAGAAAGATAAAAAGGTCATCAGTTTTAGCTGGTTGTAACCCGGGCAACTGAGCCTATGAAAAGTAACACTGCCTCATCATGGAAAAATGCTAATCCTATGAGCTAATATGTAATTTAACAAAAGCCACTTTCAGCTGCTCCTTTATTCACATGGGGTCACACGGCAGGTGGCCCTTTCCTGTTGGAACCTCTCAAGGATTTATGTCTCACCATGATAATAAATGTGTACTAGTGATAAACAGGTCTGAACACCTTCACACTGGTCTAAGCTTTAAACTGACCATTAGACTAATGGTAGAATTACTGCAAAGCTAGAATATTCTTTATTTATTTGATGAACGTCTTGTTTTAAAATGTGAAGTAAGTGACTAAGCCCATAAATTTATTAGGAAAATAATTACTGAGGTCTTGGGCTGTGATATATAATATAGACACTGATAATATCTGTATCGTGTCAGCCTCCAATAACTTCTTTCACCACTTCAGGCAAAAACTGGATAAACTGAGGAAACTGGATACAATGCTGCTGCTGCTGCACCGTGTTTCAGCAGACTCACACTTCTAATTAGGTAGTGTGTCATTAGTGACAGTAGCTCATTGGAAATTGTTCTTCATTTATTAATATTTATAAATGCCGCAAAGCTGCAAGCATCAAAGAAACATTCAGTATTTTTTCTGTATTGTCAGAAATGTCGGTATCACAAATTTTCTGGAAACTTTGTGATATAACTTTGAGGCTATAACGCTGAGTCCTACCCAGACTCTGCTTCTTCTACAGAAGGCATGTCAGTGTGACTGAGGAGACCCTCAAAGTATTCCTCAACTGCAGCGGTGTGAGCAGAGCGGAATCGCTTCAAGGCCAACCAAAAATCTTGTTCCACGGCCTCGCCGGACTCCTCCCACACCTGAGAGTTTGCTCGAACTGCTGCCAGAGCCACACTCTGCTTGGCGTGCCACTACATGACAGCTGCCTCTGGAGTCCCACAGGAGAACCAAGCATCAATCACTGACCTGCGACCAGGTTTGTTTGAGTGTCACCTGCACTTGTGAACGCCTTTTGAACACGGTGTTTGTTATGGACAAACTGTGATTTGTCCAGAGAACATAACAGAACTCCACTCAGCTTCAAATCAGGATCAGTCAGGCGGTTCCTCCCAGTCATGCTCCTCCAAGTCTCACTGTCCATGTCCATGTGAGCATTGATGTCTCTTAGTAGTACAATGGAGATTCCAGGTGGGGCACTCAGACACACTAAGAAGACTGGGTACTCTGAAGTGTCACTGAGTAAATAAGGGCAAAAGGCAACCAGGACCTGTTTACTGGCCCAAGGACAGGAGGAAGTAACCCTCCACTGGGATGAGAGGGTTGAGCCTGAGCTAGTGCACGAGGCTAAAAATATCCCAATATTTTTTTTCTTTCAGACAAACAAAACAAAAACAGATTTATCTAACATTTGTCAAGCATATTTATCTATTTGTTCACTCTCTGCTTGACTCAGTTGTGGTATACTTTTACAATACCACCAGAATAACATATAAAAAAAGATAAAGACCCCATTCTTCATAATTTAATTAATTAAACCAAATGTATTGTCATTTTATTCCCTACTTTATTTTCATTGGCAAGGATGGGGAGAATCCCTTTTTTCACTTGTGCAGAACAAATTTTTGGTCGAAGCAGCAACAGGTATTGTACAAATGTTGGTTTCTGACTCATGACCACTTTGCAACATCAGGATGTTTTGTTTTATATTGTTAAACTAGATGAGATCCACTCACCAATTTTCTGACTTTTCTGCTTCTTCACCAGCCACTGCTTTGTCACATCCACCTACAAAGACACACACACATGCAGAGTATGTCAAGGTAGACAGTGGACACATTCAGGACAAGGTGAGCTGAACAAAGAGATAAACAGATTAGCATGATTGTCGTGCAGCCTATATGCAGCATGCTTGACACACTTAGCCCAGATATCTAATGTGAGAATGTCATGCAAGTGTCGTTCATGTTTTGAATCACCTAAGTTAGCATGCTTCTTATCCCATAAATTACACCACAGAGTACAAAAACATTTAATGACGATCACTTAGCGACAGATATCAAGACCTTTATGGGGCTGTCGGCGTTCAGCACGGCCAGCATGATGAGCTCCATGGCCGGGAACAGGTTGGGCAGACGGCCCCTCTTCCACTGGAACTCCAGGTCATCCAGCATCATGAGCACAGGCTCACCTGGCCACACAGTGGGCTGAAAAAAGAGGTTTAGAAACAGTTGCTTCTAATTTATGGCCAGAGCTCAAGCACAGTCCGATTATCATGAGATCATTGTCAAGGGCACGATTAAGCCTAATCATCTTTATCAGATGCAACGACGGAACTGGGTCAGACTTTAATAACCAGCCATGTCCCGTAAGAAAGTCACCTGAGGTCTGCCTTTAATATTCTGGGTCCAATCCAAGATGACCCGTTTATGGGGGCCCATGTCGTACTCGCCGCCTCCCTCCAGCATGCAAAGAAGGTGTCCCTTCCAGTCCTTCTTCTCAGACTTCTCATACTGGTAGTCTGATGTGATTGTCCTTGGCTGAATAAAGAATAGAGACTTAAGAACATCCATAAAAAACACAATTTATTTCTGTAAATGGCTGCTATCTCGTACCTGCACTCTTTTCTCCAGCACAGCAGCCCATTCCACGATGAACTCCCGGCACACGCTGGCTGTCCAGATGTCCTCTCCGGTCCAGATGTGACACAGGATATTTGATCTCTGAGGTACAAAGGCAATGCGAATAAATGCAGAAGACTCTAAGTAATAAAGAGCAAAAAGGGAGAGAGGAGAAGAGCTTACCTGGCAGATTCTGTTGAGTTCCCGGGCCAGCTCCATAATAAACAACTGACTTTCCACCAGAGGCTCCTTCTTCTCAAGCTTCACTTTTTTGCGAGACTCCTGGAGCAAAGAAACAGAAAATTAAAAGGGAAAAGAACATCATGACTTCCAGAACATTTAGCCCCCGCAGCAATTACTGTGGGAGGATTTGTATACCTTGAGTCGGATCTTGAGCTTTTTGGCTGGCTCGATGAGGAACTGCAGGCACTCTTTCATCATGCTGGCAGCTGGAGTGCGGGGCCGATGCCCTGTGGTATGATAATAAAAAAGCTTTAGCACGCTGGCACTCATTCTGTCAAGAGCTGGAGCTGACTGCACTCCGTCGCCCACACAAATCGATGAGGGTGCAGAAATGGCTAACGCGCGAGAAAGGTGGCAAAAAGGTGAGGTGGCGGAGAGAGGAGCACTCACTGCAGAACTTTTATCACAGCTCTGCACTCAGAGTCCACAGAGAGCTCATTAAGATCCCCACCGAGCTATCATTAGGTGTTGAGCCCACTCGCTCAGCCCACTCACTCCGCATAGATATATATATCCATGAGACAACACAGTGGGTGGCAAACAGAGATGTAGCAACATTAAAAAAAATATTGCACAGTAACAGGATTTCCTGCATGTGTGTGGATCGATGCATCCTGAAAGTGGAAATTTATTCCCATGGAGACGTGAGCACAGCAGAGCGCTTTTAATAAAAACACCCTGGAGCCATGGTGGGGGTGGAGGAGGAGGAGGAGGAGGAGGGGTGGGGGGTCCTTGGACCAGTTTGCTGTTGAATCAGCAGTCAGTCTGACAAGCAGAGGGGATTTGCTGTTCTTGCTGTGATGTAGAGGCAGCAGGAGAGCTAAAAAAAAAAAAAAAAGAAAAGAAAAAAGGAGGCAACAAACACTGAGGAGCACAAACTCAGGACTGAGTTGACCTTTTAGTGAGCAAATTCTGACATTTATAGGTATGCATGCTTTCTGCCTATTGAGTATGCATATGAATTTCTTCCACCCGCATCCCTGAACTGTTAGAAATGGTTTTATGGAAAGGGGTTTGGAATTAGTTATACAGTGTTATTCAACTATAACTTCCAATCAACTCCCATCTATAATTTTTAAACATTTATTTACACCATCATGAGTTTGCGCATGTCTGATACCAACACCAATCACACTAATGCATCTTGATTTGTAGTATTTATTAATCTCTCTTTCACTATATATGAGGGCAGAAGATGTCAAAGCGTTGCTTGTCTGTAACTGACTCATGTTTGGATGGTGGGTTTATTTCTGGCAGCGGAGGCTGAGCGTACAGGTGACAGAGGAGCTGCAAGATTAGAGGAAATCCGGGATTATCGGTGCTGTACAAACACAGGTAGTGACTTTCTATATTGGGAGTGAGTGACAAATCACTGCATGCAAGTTGGCATCAGAACAAACACACTGCACAACAACAGGCTCACGTTACCGTACAACAGTGTATCCATACCCACCGAATTTAATTATTTGTTCCCAATTTGTAAAATATTATTCTTAATAATAAATAGAACAGAATTTCGAAATGCCAGTGTTGTAAGGTTAAAAAATGAGGCCTCTTGCACATGAAGCGATGTTTACAAAAAAGGACATAATCAATAGCAAGCGTACACATTATTTCATGTAATTAGGCCCTGTGCACCGGCAAAATGCAACCAGTTTACCAGTTGTTTTTTATCACCTCGCTCTAGAGGAAAATAAATAACATCTCACCTTGTAACGGATAAATTTCCTTCAGAAAGAAAACTCTACGCGGCTTTTCTGTGATGCTTTCGCGAAACTCGGTTTAATTTTTTAGTGCTCCGCCATCCTCCACAGCCTCACCGCTTCCTTCACCCATCCACAACTGCGGCACGAGAGACAGCGCGCGTGCTCTTATCAACCACCGCCTCCACTGAGCGGCAGTTCCAAAGGCGGGCCGCTAGAGGCCGCCAACTAGCTTTACAGAAACGGAAGCGTCGCAGAATTTTTTTCTATTTAAAGATTAATTTACTTTTTTTTTTTAGCCCGAAAATACATTTTATTTATTTATTCCAATTTAAGTAAGTCAGCGTAAAATAGTCTAGAAAGAGCACTGCGACAGCAAACAGCCTGAGGTGGACTCGAACACACGCCTTTGTTTACCGACGGAGATATTATGAGCGAGAGACGCAAAGTACTTAGATAAGGCTGCAAGATCACCGACCAAATAACTAATACTTGTCTGCCAAATGGTGAGCTTCGCTTCTAGAAGGACCTTGACTATATAAACTCGCTGGGTCTTTATTATCGTGTCCATAAAAATCTTAAATTAACGACTAAGATTCCGTTTATCTGTTTTCTTTTCTTCCTTTACATTCCCGTAGCCTGTATAGCTTCTGTCACGTTTGAAAATATAAATAAGTATTAGCAACTGAAGTGAATGGTTGTAAACACGAACCTACAGTTTGTTTGGTCAACAAGGCGGGGTCTCTGAAGGCAGCACGACAGGTTTACTGTCAGTCAGTGAGCAGGTGTACATGGTTATTATTTCAGGCGCTTGTGTTTGCAGGTTCAATATTCCTTCGCTATTTATTTAAAATAATAACTTAATGACAGCAACACATCGCCCGTCCTCGCTCACGGTCTCGGGCAGGTACAGTGGAACTGGAAGGTGTTTCTCGATATGTTAGCTTCACGGAAGTGTGTACACAGCGCGCGTCCCCAGAGCGTGCTTAAATGACAGGAGGATAGAAGCGGCGCGTCTCTTATCAAGGACAGGCTCTGATCACAGCTGGACGATCAACATGGCACCCAAAGACCCTCTCCTTGGTTCCCTCAAAGGTAAGCATCAATAATAGATGAGTGATGGTACGATGCCATTGGATCACAATTTCAGTAAGCAGCTGATCGTGACGTACTCATAATAAAACGTACAACTAGAATTGGGTTTCATTTCTGACCCTGCAGCGCGCTATTTTTATGCCAAAAAAGCTTCCGTTTTTTATCGTCAACACAGTCTCTGTTGTAGTGTTGATGAGTGAAATGGCGATGATCACATGCTTTGCACAAATGCAGTTATGTCATGCTGATGACAACAGATTCAATGTGTGTTGCGTGTTTTTTTTCCCTTCCCACTCAGTGTGTGTCCTGAACCTGCAGTCAGATGGAGAGACGGTGACAGATTCCAACCCTCACCTCGCCTCCTGCTGTGAGCTGCTGGAGCTGGTCCTCAGGAAGGGACTCCAGCGTCAGTATCATTATTTTGTGTAGCTGAATTCATTTTGAAGGAGACTTTTGCAGTATTCACTCAGGGTGTGTTTCATTTCTCTCCAGAGCCCGTTCTTAGTCTGGTGCACAGAGATTACTGGCACTGCTTCGAACAGCTACCCCATCAAGATGCCTGTGGCAGGTAACTACATCCTGCTTAGATTAGCAGATGGGGAAGTTTTTTGTTGTTGTTTTTTTTTAGTGACAGCTTCACTCATTAATGGCCGTCACCTCTCTGTCTGTCTTCTCCCGTGCAGTCTGTCTGCTCTGTCCTTGGCAGTTGAGCAGACCAGAGTTTGCAGGAAGCTGCTCTCAGCTCAGGGCCGAGGGCGCTACCTGCTCAGGCTGGCCCTCAGCCGCAAGGTCCTGCCGCAGTTCTTCACACACCTGCTGCACACTGCCAGACTCCTGGAGGTCTGATACATGGACAGATGCATTGTTCCCCAGTGTTGAGCACACAAAAATGGGATTTTAGAAAGTGTGTTTCTCTAACAGACTTGCATAGTTGTGATTAACATTGTTTCTCTTTCCTCCAGTGGTACAGCCCAGATTTATCAATTCTCAGGAATGAGGAATTTGTGGGTGAGGTTACAGCAGCTTGAACAAAACTGAGGAAGTTCTTGTCAACAACAAAATCTTAAGAGCTGCTGTTCTTCCTCTTCCAGAACCTTTCATGTCGCTGCTGCTGGTGCTCTCACACATGGACTTCAAACTGGACATGGAGGTCAGAGCCGTTACTGTGATTTTTTCCAATCACTTTGAACTCCGATCTAATAAGAATTTTCTTTTCTTGTATACAGAATTGCAGTTTTCTGGATGAGAGCTGGCTCCTGCCGGTAAGAGCATCACAGTAACACTGTTATTATGTTATTTGTCTTTGGATATGATATAAATCCATAGAAGGAAAAAAAAAGTACAATCTTAAGGAGGTGAAAGACTGACTGCTGGCTGTTTGTTTTTAGGTGTGTGAGATATACGAAGTTGTGCCCTGCCGGGAGGTAGGGTTGGTTCTGAGGTTAGTATGTTCCAGTCTACAAATATTTCCATTACACTGAGCACGTGGGCTAGTAAAAAAACATCTATGGATCTGCTTCTTAGGTATCTCAGCGGGCGCGTCTTTGTTCTTGACCTGATTCCCGGCAGTCAGGCTGACGTCGACAAGTTCATCTGTGCTGGTGACATCCTCGATGAGATCAATGGGACCTCGCTGAGGAATTCTAAAAGTGGACATGTGAGAAATCCCTCAGATATACAGTGCTGTACTGCATTAGGGCTGTTGTGATATTGCATTTTCATGACACAATTATCCAGCAAAACGAATTCATGTTAAATATATCATGCAATATCCGTGGATATTTCGTGTTTGTGGATCATCTATATTTTGATAAATGACTTAGATCCAGGTGGGGCAGTCTCCGTGAATTATGTTTTGCAGATGATGACATTGTGATCTATAGTGAGTCTGGAAAGATGGCGGTACGCACTGAAGAAGAATGAAAGTTGGTGGGAGCAAAACGGAATACATACATGTGATGAGAGGGAGACAGATGGAAAAATAGTGCACAAGGGAGGTGAAGAAGACAGTGCAGGCAGGGTGGAGTGGGTAGAGATGAATGTCGGGGAGGGATTTTTGACAGGATAGCAGCAAGAGAGTAGTGATGGATAAATATAGATAGATGTAGATATTTAAGCTGCCAGGCGGGATGGAAAGGTGCTGCATATATACACTTCTTTACCAGACCTTTTTACTTGCACTCCCAGGCCGGTGCAGTTCTGTCTCGGTTTAAAGGCTGCCCTTTGTCCATCCGTGTTATAAGATGGAGGGCCCACGACGGAACAGTGTATAGACCCCTTATCAAATTCCTGCGGGCCCTGAGGACAGAGAACCCCACCCTGCAGCTGGGTCCTGCTCCCTCCCAGGAGACAGCAACCAGAGACCAGAAGCCTCCTCCATCACAGTGTCTCAAAGAGGGAAGGCAAGTGTTAACACGCCATCGCTGCGATCTGTATTCAAGCTGCCGTCATGATGTGACATTTGAGAAATACATTCTGAACAACCTCTGTTCCACAGGATTGTTTACATAGTGCAATTCTTGGGAAAGGCAAACATTGGAATGGTAAATGACAATTTGTTTTTACAGCATTTTCAAACATTCTGCACACACCTCCTGTAACCATCATTTGTCTGCCTCTCTCAGTTTGGAGGAAAGGAGGTGCTCCAGCATGCAATCCCACAGGTGTTGCAGAAAAACCTACCTAGCAAGGTAATGAAAGCTGTTTCCCCAATTTTCTGCAAAGCACTTATATATGCGTAACCCATTTAATTTTCCCTGCAGGAAGTGCTTTTAGATTTGAAGGAAACGCATTTGACGTGCACAGACAGAAACAGTAAATTGGTAAGTAGATCTCTCTCACAAAGATTTGCCTGTACTTTAATTCTCCTAAAGTTTTGTCTTCATTTCTCTCATCAGGAGTTGTTTGAGCACCATTATCCTGAGATTTCATGTGTAGGGAGATATGCACAGCCAGACTACACAGCATTTGCCTTCTGTGTGGCGTAAGTATCACATTTTATATGAAAGCCCTTCACTGATATTGCAGTACATCCTGGCAAAATACCATAATCTAAGCTATTTTCTTATTAAAGGCTTTTCCACACATCCCTGTTAAACTAGGCTGCTTGTAGTTTAGATCACACTCCTCCTACGACAGGATGTCATGATGCAATATACAAGCCTAGTCATTGGCTGGGCCCCCATGTCATCTAAGCACATGATTGGCTGTGTTCACAGAGACTCCCCAGAAACCCCTCAGTCCACAGGCTTTTGCTGTATGGTGCTCCGAGCCAGTAGCATCAAGGAGTGCGAAGACATCGTCTGCAGGATTGGTGAGGCATCACAGCTCTCAGACGCAGTCATGTGCTTACAGGCGTGTCACTCAAACACTAAACACTTGTATTTTCCCCTCCTACAGCCACTGGGTTCAAGCATACGGAATGGTTTGTATGACAAACCAGCTGTGACCAACTTTGTGTTGTAAATAAAAGATGTGTATTGACCATATAGAACTCTTCACTGTCTGTATAGTAAAAAACAAAAGGACACACCTCTTACTACTCATAAAGACCTTTAATAGAAAGACATGTGACAACATTTCATAAATAGTATTAAATGTAGCTGCCAAGATTTTATGTTGGAAAAAAACATGTTAAAAAGCCATCGATATATGCAGGGGTTTGCCATGCTCTTTGTTACCAAGTATAGAGAATCAACTGAGGTAGCCAACACCCCGACACTAGGCCTTACTGAGCATGACATGCTGGCATTTTGTGGTAAATGGATTAAAAATCCTGCCCCCCATGGAAGATGGACCCCAGCACCCACAACAAGTTTAAAGTCAAGTTATGTTACTTCTTATGATATGACCCACAATGGATTATCTGAAGCCCCCTTCAGACAAACTGTCTCCATTGATGGTACTTTGAGTGAGCACAAGTTTGTGTAGTGACATGCAAGTCTCGTTCTCAAAGTGAACTTTGTGATCAGATGGGCGCACAAGATTACAACTGCTTGTGCATCTTTGTGATTTGCTCAGCTCCCGAGAAGAATGCCGCGACCCAATCTCACCACAGCAAGGTACAATGAGAATTCCTAGTGATGCGCTCCAACTGAATAGAAGTAGGATGCAGAGCAGTTGGGTATAGGAGGATATAGTTGGGCTTCGCCCCTTTGTGACAATGGAGAACTTATTGTTTCAAACAGTAGCTACACTTTTGTCAATGCTGATAGTTCATACTGCATGTGTGGCAACAACCCTTTTGTTCGGAGGACAATTATATGCATGATAGCTTGCTCTCAACCATTGCTTGCATTAATGAAGCTGAGACATTAGAGCAAACCTAGCCCATATCTAATGATAGACAGTTGTATGTCTGCAAGGGGCTCGCACTTGCGGAATGATTGATTTGTGTCAACCCTAAAAAAAGTAAAAAAAAAAAAAAAGAAACTGTTTAAAAAACAAAACAAAAAAGCCAAGAAAATAAAAGTCCACAAAATAGTTAAGTATGATAAATAGGATCATTTGTCATGACAATGCAGTCATTAGCCACTTAGGCCCTCTCTCCCCTTATCCTACGTGCCAGCTGGATGTCTTTGGGCATGATGGTGACACGCTTGGCATGGATTGCGCACAGGTTTGTGTCCTCAAACAGACCCACAAGGTAGGCCTCACTGGCCTCCTGTTTAAGGAGAGAGAGAAAGAAATTTAAATAAGCTTCTCGTTACAGTCCTATTACTCTGCAGGTCAAATGTAAATGTTTCACTTACCTGAAGAGCGCCAATAGCAGCACTCTGGAAGCGCAGGTCAGTCTTGAAATCCTGAGCAATTTCCCTCACCAGGCGCTGAAAGGGAAGTTTGCGGATCAACAACTCAGTGGACTTCTGGTAGCGACGGATCTCCCTCAGAGCCACGGTTCCAGGCCTAGCAGATGAATCGAGCAGATATTCAACACTGTAGGCCAGGAAATCTTTATTTCTGTTAAGGGCAACCAGAGTGCCACACACCTGTAACGATGGGGTTTCTTCACGCCTCCCGTGGATGGCGCACTCTTCCTGGCGGCCTTGGTCGCAAGCTGCTTCCTTGGCGCTTTTCCTCCAGTAGATTTACGAGCAGTCTGCTTGGTACGGGCCATGTTGTACTAGCTTTTAGGATAAAAGAAAATCAAAAGTCCAGGTCAGAAACTGCTACATCAATAAAGCAGCTCGGCAGAAACTGGTACGACACCAATTAGTCAAGCTAGCGTGTTAGCCTAGCCTACATGGCTAGCACCGTCGGTTCCCCCTCCCCCAAGGCGGCCAACACCAACATAAGCAACGCTACTTTTATACGCCACCGCAGCTTATGTAACAGTTTCTACTAAAGCGAACTAGTGATTATGTCCTTTAACACGTTTCGCTTAACGCGTTTATTAACATACCAACATGAACGATTACAATTCTTCTAACGGCCCAAGGTAGCCGCAAACAATGGCGTCAAAACAGTGGGAGCCCAAAACAGCCCAGCCAGTCTCTGGTTTTCGACTTCGCCATTTTCAGTTTCTCGTTGTACCTCAAACAGCATTGCTTTAACTCAACTCTACAAATGTTAGCACAAACGGTTATATAAGCTGTTAGCCATTTCGTAAAGATATCACGCTCAAATTTCACGTAACATTTAAACAATTTTAGCATCGTTTGTGAGTTCTAACTTCACTTTATCGAGTCAATGGTGACATTAAACGACGAATCGCAAGACACTCCATTGTTCTGTTTTTAGCTAAGGCTATCGTTAGCAAGCCGACACTTAAACCCCAAAACAAAAATCACAACACATGTCACAGCAAAGACAATACAATCATTAGACGTATTATTAGCAAGAAGAAATACTCACGTTACCTTTTCGACTTTAGTTGAGCGTGAAACTAATCACGAAGACAACACCGGAACCTCCGAAAGCGTTTTCTATGACAGAGGGCAACGAGGCCGACTATTAATACTTTGTCGTGACGTCATACTTGTAAAACGCTACACACTGATTGGGTCAATGGATATAAGGTACAGCCAATGGAAGCAAGCAAATAAAAAAATAAACGTGACCTCGATTCCTTATTTTCTTCAGTTTCACATTTGTGCAAAAGCCATACCTCTGTGACAATGTGACAGTTAATATCTTGAGTGTTTTATGACTTTCACTTTAGTTTTGAATCACAGCTTTAGTCACGTTATAACTGAACTTCAAATCCCATAGTTCCGTGTTATTAGTTGTCCCTTTGCTATTACTTCCTCTTGCCCTGCGCAGGCTCACATCGCCACAGAATGCGGATTTCGAAGCTAATGAGAATAGCTAGCCAGTAAGCTAAAAACAAGCTTCTTGTTGTTAGGGTTTAGAAGGGTACAATGTCTAAAACGTATCCACAGCCCCCGTCATCTTCGGTAGCGACGAGTGCCGGAGGACACTCTTCGTCCTCTTCGTCTTCGCCTGCAGGGGGGTCAACATCTCCTGCAACCGTGTTGAACGTGCAGCCCGAGAAACCTCAACATTACACGTACGTAGCTAGTTAGCGGGATTAGCTTGTGTACACAAGTGTACACAACCTCACGTGCACTTAAACACAGAAAACAACTGTTAAAATGTATTTAAGGAAACTCCATGAATAGTAAACCTGCTTAAAATGGACAAAGCAAATAATGTGCTTATTTGGCGCTGTAGGTCTCCATAAAGAGGCCTAACGTTGGACATTAACAGTAGCCATTTCTTACAGGCTGTGCGGTGGAGCATCGTTTAAGTGCTTTGTTGTGTGTGTGTCACGGCAGCATTCATCAAGTCTTTGTGTAGTGAAAGTATATATATATAAAAAAATCTCCGTGAGGAATTTTGCTCACTGCTGCCGAGACTGTGTTGCGCTAAGACAGTAATTATTTTTATGAGATTATCTTCGTGAAAAACTCAATGATATCAATATATTCCTATTTGTGTAGGCCACTTTAAAATATGGTGACACCGTACAACAACTTATTTCAGTCTCTTTGGCTGCTCACCTCTTTCCCAGATATCTGAAGGAGTTTAGAACGGAGCAGTGTCCCCTGTTCGTGCAACATAAATGTACACAGCACCGTCCTTTTTCCTGTTTCCACTGGCACTTCCTGAACCAGCGACGCCGCAGGCCAATACGCAGACGGGACGGAACCTTCAACTACAGCCCAGATGTTTACTGTACCAAATATGATGAGGGAACAGGCACCTGCCCCGACGGAGATGAGTGAGTGTAACAAAGGCTTCAGTTTAGCACAATATACTTGCCTTGATTATACTTACAACAGAAACAAAAATAGGGATTTGTGTAAGGGGGAAGTTTTGTTTTTGAATGGCATAACTGGCCACACCATGTCTGGGAAGGTCTATATTAGGGGTATGTATAGTCTCTGTAAGGTTAATTTAAACAGAAAGACATAGTATTTAACTAAATGTCCACATTTTCAGGTTTGTTGTTGTTTTAGCAGCCCTTTCAAGTTTAATCTGGCAGGAGAATGTCAAATTCAAGTTCTTTATGAAGCGTATTGTGCAATTGTGTAGGTCTCTGAATGTCAATAGACCTTTATTATCTCCATTAAAGGCATCAGAGTGGTAACTCGGAACACAAATGGGCCAAAACTGTATGGATGGATGTCTAGTAGATGCTTTAGCACCTGTACTCCCTCCAATTAAAATGTGCTGTACAATCCTCACAATGACCCATTTTAATATTAACAAAGAAAATGGAGATCTAAAGGATGCAACATGATTCCTGTTCTTTGACATTTTTGGTTCAGGCAGCCCACCATATAATGGCATCTTAGTTGTGGTTAGTTATGGTCAAAGTAGCCCATTTATTTAACTTAATTATGTCCCTCCATCTATTTTCCTACCACGGACCCTTTCTTCTGTCTCTTCATAAGTCTCTTTTTGGGACTGATGTCCCTCCTCCTGCACTTCTCCAAAGCTTGCAGCAGCAACTGTTTGTGACTGCGACTTCTTACTAGATTTTGCTGGTACTACTTACGGTGCAGCTGCTAACATATTGCTTACTCTGGCATATTTTGTTGCATTTATTTCTTGTTTCTCTTTCTTTTTCTCTCTCAGCTTTTCAGCTCCATGCTTTACCTTTTGTTTAGCCATCTTTATCAACCACTTCTTCCACACTAAACTCTGTTCTACAAGGTGCATGAGTGCACAGGGAAGGTAGGGGAGAGCCAGTGATGGGGCAATCCAAATTCTAATACAAATGAACCAATGGGCTGCTGTCAGTGCTTGTAGGGTAGTGTTAGAATGCACAGCGGCCCATCAAGCCGACCTGTATGCTGTGTGCATATGGACACAAAAAACATAAAAAATTATATTTACAAGTCATGCCTGATTACCAGTACAGTCCTGGTTGGCACCTATGGATAAAGGTGCAAAGGGTATATATTTTGTGATTTGAGCTTCAAATCAGAATACAAAAGTGTCCTTTAAATGTTGTGTGCTTAAAACATCTCACAGTCCTATTTACATCAGCAGTTGCCAGAAACAAAGAATTATGAAGTGTGTTTTTCTTTACCTGTTTTTTTTTTTTTTTTTAAAATATTATCCATACAAAACAGTTCATAATTAAAAAAAAAATTGAAATGTATGCATGATTTGCATGCCTTTAAATAAATAATTTAACATTTTTGAATTTTATTTTTCTACATTCCAGGTGCCCATTTCTGCATCGAACAGCAGGTGACACAGAGCGCAGGTACCATCTCCGCTACTATAAAACTGGATCGTGTATCCATGAAACTGATGCAAAAGGCCACTGCAGCAAGAACGGCTCCCACTGTGCATTTGCTCACGGATCACATGACCTACGCAGCCCTGTTTATGACATCAGGTACACCAAATAAAACATGGAAGCGATCTTTGAAGTAGTTTCTATGTGTGTGGCTGTGTGTTGACAACGTTTTTTTCTCATTACGTGCTACACAGGGAAATGCAGGTGATGGAGTCTCAAGGAGGCTCAGGGACCACAGACGGAGGTGGAGGAGATGGGCAGTCGGGACAGGCAGCGAGTACAGCCCTCATAGAGAAGATCTTGAGTGAGGAGCCACGCTGGCAAGGTAACATCTGGAACACCACTTCAGGAGGAATTCAGGCAGAAAAACAGCTCACTGCTCAATCTTTGCTATGTACTATCGGCTTTGTGTTCCTACTTAAGTACTAAGAGAAAGATCATATGTGTGTAGTCATTAGGATATGGATTGTGTTGGTGTGTGGGGATGTAGCTAGTAGCTGTAGATCGTTTTCTTAGTAGTACACAAACCCTCTCTTAATAGAACACAAAGCAAAGATGAAAACCAGGACATGGAGTCTTAAAGCGATCACCACAGTGATTCTAGAAACATGAAGACGTAGAAACAGAGGCTGTAGCCTGACTGCTCATCAGTTTACTTGTTGAAGCTTAGGGTCTGGCTGGTGGGCTGGGGTCAGCACTCACTCTGCTTTAACGTCACTGTGGGTTCTTAGCTAGCTTAGCGTTAGCATGCTGTCTGTGCAGATGGTTGCAAAGAGCTGAAGTTGTGTTAGCAGCATAATGCAAATATCCATGCTGTAGACTGTGCCGCTATTTTCCTCCAACACATGAACTGAAATCAGCTGATTGTAGCATCAGTGCAAGTGGAACCGATAAGCAGGATTGATAAGCAGACAGACTAACAGTTACAAATAACTGGACTACTAGGAGCTGGATCTCTACTTTTTTTTTCTAATAAGAACATGAAAAATTGTTAATCTTCCTATACTGACAAACACAGTAATGCAGGATTACCTTAGCTTGTGTACATTTATTAACATATGTCTGCTATAGCGTTTTTGCAACAATTCAACTTGGTTGGAGTTATGCATGTTTGCATGAACCTATTCTAATGTGTTAGTCTGAGTTACAGCACAAACTGATTTCTTATCCTCTGCAGAGATTTCAGTTTCCAAAACTCTGTTGTATCCTTTTAGAAATCTGATATGATGCCGTTTGTTAAACAGTGCTTACAGGTGTGAAGTAAATTAGGTTGTGTTTTTACAAAACCTCTTAAATATTATTTAAAAATATGCTTTTTGCTTTAATTAAATGTATATATCAGTTTTTCAAAGGTTGTGATAACGTACAAGTTTGAACAAGTCTTGAATCTTTTCAGGTCCAATCAGCATCCATATTGGGCTGTATTTTGAGATTGTCTGTTTATATAGATTTCCACTTGCTGTAAGGTCAAATATTTTTACCTAATTTCCCTTGATCTGCCCTTCCAGTCTGCCTGCCTCACTGTGTCTTTCCTCTCTTCTCTGTGTCGCCTCAGATAATGACTACGTGCTGTCCCATTACAAGACAGAGCTCTGTAAGAAACCACCTCGCCTGTGTCGTCAAGGTTATGCCTGTCCGTATTATCACAACAGCAAAGACAGGAGACGCAGCCCACACAAGCACAAATACAGGTGCTGTGTTTCATTGTGCTAAAGAAAGAAGGCATTTAAAACATGAGGCTATTGTTGTTGCTCAATTGGGGGCTCAGTTGTTAAAGCAAATTGTTTGTTTCTTACCACCGCAGAGCGTTGCCATGTCCTGCGGTGAAGCAAAGTGAAGAGTGGGGAGATCCCAGTAAATGTGAGGGAGCTGAGTCATGTCAGTACTGCCACACGAGAACAGAACAACAGTTCCACCCAGAGGTTTGTCTCCTTTAGAGGAAATTTTATAGAACTTGACTGGAAATCACCCAAGATGTGAAGCAGTGTCTTTTTTTTTAATTTTTTTTGGTTACAGATCTATAAATCCACCAAGTGCAATGACATGCAGCAGTGTGGCAGCTGTCCCAGAGGGCCCTTCTGTGCCTTTGCTCATGTTGAAAGTAAATCCCCACAAAACACCTGTGATCATGTCTCAGAAACCCAAGGCGCCTGATGAGTCAACTTGTAATTTTTGTTTTTCTTCCTCCTCCAGAGCCCTTTGTTCCAGAGGAACCATCATTCCCCAACCCCAGCTCCCCTCCCCCCCCTAGGCCTCCAGACCCTATTCCTGTCCAGGAGGTTTCTGCCAGTCCCGGTTGTCACAACATGGGGTCTTGCTCTATGTCGGACCCCTTCTCTCCTTCTGCAGGCTCATGTGTAGCAGAGCAGGGCTTGCTTGGTAGCGTTTTGTCTCTGTGTGAGGACATGAGTGGATCTGCAGAACCTCAGTCTCCGTGGGCGGGAGAGGGAGGGTACGGCAGGGCACCTGGCTTTGAGAGGGAAGATCAGGTAAGAAGGACGCGCATAAGAAAAAGGGAATGTGGTCATATGAGTTCCTATTAAGATATACTGAAGGAATATCATCTCTAGAATGACGACATTACTGCAAAATATTTGTCCTGCTTATTTAAGGTCACTATTTTTCAGGCCAAGCAAAGGGGTTTTGCTCTAGAGCAGCGGCACAGAGAACTAGCATCAACTCAGAACAAACAGGTTTTCTTGTTTTCTAATACGATCAAACATTTTGAAATGTATTTTCTTGCTTATTTATTTGTTAAAGTAACAAAATCCTTTTTTTTTTTTTTTAACTTTTTCTTCATAAGGACCTTCAGGTGTTTTTGCCAGTTGGCAGCCCTTTGAGTCTGTCCTCCAGTATCCCCTCTAGTCTGGCAGCCACACCGCCTAGCCCTGCTCCTCTTGGACCCCCAGGATCCAGCATATCCTCCGGGATGAATGCTAATGCCTTGCCCTTTTACCCGACTAGTGAAACGGTGGAATCAGTTGTTGGTAAGTAAAAGAAAATCCACATATCTCGCAGTTGTGACAGTAGATATGTAAGTTGTGGTGTTTTATGTGTTACAGAATCAGCCCTGGATGATCTCGACCTGAATGACTTTGGTGTGTCGGCGTTGGAGAGAAGCTTGGAGAGCAGCTCTGCTCTGCCCAGTGTGGGAGTCATGCTCGGTATTTGAAAGCATGAACACACACAGAATTATCGACATGCGAATATCTGTCTGACATCAAACATTATGCACATGTATGTAAAAATCATTTCTTTTTCTCTTGGCCTTCACAGGAGGTAGCCAGCTTCAGAGTTCTGCCCCAGTGAACATCCCAGGGTCTTTTAGCAGCTCCGCTGCTTTTAGCTCACCTTCACCATCTCCCCCAGTCAGGCCGCATGCTTCACCATTCTTCTCTACTCATCTGTCCCAACCTGGCCAATCAGAGAGCAGCTTCCTGGGACCATCTCATAGCTCTTTAGGTCTGTAGATTTTTGTTTAAATGATCAAATAGTCTCATACAGAACATGATTTTGCTTATATTTATTTGTTTCTTTGTAGGTCTGAATGGTATGAGTACTAATATCTGGGAGCACTTCCCATCAGGCCAGGGGTCTCCTGGTACACCTCCTACCCTACTGCCCTCTGCTCCCTGTGCAGAGACCTCCAGGCTCAAACAGGAGCTGGAGGAAGCTCACAGGACACTGAAGCAGTGGGGTCACAGCTGGAGACACACAGCTCAGGTAGGTAGGTAGTGGGGCATGCAAATGCGAGCGTGTCCCTGAAACAGCAGTTTGTGTGCCGTGACCTGCAGAAATGGAAGAAACAAATCCCAATTTGGACCGCACGTCATTTGTTCCGCCTGCTTTCTCTCGCAGTCGTTTGCAGCACTGAAAGCGGATGCAGAGGAGTCACGTGCCCATGCAACGCGGTTAGCCATGGAAGCAGAAAGAGCCAGGCAGGCTGAGGAGGAGGCGCAGAGACAAGCTACTCTCCTGCAGGAGGCGCTGGAGAGCTTAAGGAGCGGAGATAATCCTCATCTGTCACTGCACCAACTCCAGCTACTACACCGGTTGCCGTTGGAGTCGGTCCTCAGTTTACAGGCTCAGCTTTGTACCTGCTTACATGCTGTGGAACAGGTAATACCCACAACCTCCACGACCTGTTAGCCTCACACTGCTTGTTTCGAAGTCAAATAGCATCCACTCTAGTGTTCTAGCTAACCAACACTTTTTGGCCACGTTTCCATAGAACATTAAGGAGTTTAGATGTTTAGTTAATTAAGTAAGTAGGCAGTAGCTTACTCAGAAATCCTCAGAAATTATCTTACCAGTCAAAAAAAATTAGTATCAATGTTTTGATACTGATACTGGCTTAAAAGAAAAAAGTAAAATGTCCCAGTTATGTGATATTTCATATCTGATAGCACATGTAAGAAGGCTAACACACAAAGCTGGCCAGCCTATCTCAAAGATGGAACAAAAATGGTAGATGAAGGGTCATTGTTCAGTATCTGAAATGGTACGAAGCACAGTGAGGGTTACAGTCACACCACATTCCTCCAGTTTGTCTTCTTAGCAACAGATGTACAGTAGTTTAATTAGTGATCTCATGTTTTTTATTAACCTAATTTTCTATCAAAACTTCCACTACACACTTAGACTTTAATTAGAAATCTTGGCTACATGAGGAAAGCAGGGTTAATATAATTCTGAAATTGTGTTGAAATTGTTTTTTAGCATGAAACATGAAAACGGGACAGTGCCACACACAACCAGAAAACGAGCAACCGGGTTTTAGAAAAAAAAGTCACATAAACAAGAGGGAAATGTTCATTTTTTTGAAGGTAGCATCAAAACTGAAAACGTTCTGGAACTCAAACATTCTTCACCATATGTTATATTGCCAAAACTTGAATGACATCTCATGATGTTGTCCCACTCTTTGCAGCTATAACAGCTCCAGTCTCCAGTATAATTAATCCCAAAGGTCAAAGGTTGAGGTCAGGACTAGTCCAGTTCTTCCACACCAAACTCTCTCATCCATGTCTTTGGGGGCTTTGTTTTATGAACTGGAGCAGTCATGTTGGAACAGGAAGGGGCCATCCCCAAACTGTTCCCACAAAGTTAGGACCATGAAAGTCTTGGTATACTAAGCTTCAAGAGTTCCTTTCACTGGCTGAGTCCAACTCCTGAAACATTACCCATAATCCCCCCTCCACCAAACTTTACACTTGGCACAGTGCAGTCAGACAAGTACTGTTCTCCTTGGATACTCACCCATTAGATTACCAGATGGAGAAGCACGATTAATCACTCCAGAGAGCACGCCCTCACTGCTCTAGAGTCCAGTGGTGGATGCTGAGGTGCTTTACACCAATGTGCACTATGCACCTCAGCTGACCCCGCTCTGTGATTTTCTGCTACTTTGTGGCTGAGCCGCTTCTGAATTGATTCATTCACAAATGTTTATAGAAGCCGTCTGCATGCCCAGGTGCTTAATTTTATACACCTGTGGCCATGAAAGGGATTTTAACACCTGAATTCAGTTATTTGAATGAGTGAGTGAATACTTTCAGCAATAGGGTGTGCCTGTGGTGACGTAAATAACCTAAGATCTGAATTGACTCATTCCTAGTTATGGCCAATTCAATAAGTTGAGACAGATTCTTCAAGATTAGGCAGCCCATCAAAGTAATTATGTTGATCTCACTTGTAAGGGCGGGGAATAAAGCCCTCTGGAAAGTCAGAGCTCTCTTAAACAGATTGGAGCACGCCCTGATGTTCCCGTCACAGGCCGGTGTCCTGTATGGCAACGGAGAAACCAAATCCCACAACTTCAAAATTAGACAAAAAAAAATGTTTTTGGTCTATTATACTAACTTTCAGCTCTGTGTTTTTAGGCTCTGTGAGAGTAAACTGTATGATCATAGTTGAAAGTTGTAACTCATCTTATCTTTATATTCAACCTCGATTTACTTCCCTTTAAGCCCACTTTTTTCTGATTGGCTGCTCCTCAGAAACAATTCTGGACATGACCATATTAGAGAGATCTAGTCTCTGTGTGACATCCTCCAGAGCCAAGAGCAAAAAATAAGTGTCTGATACAGGAATTTAGGTTTTAAACATGAGCTTTTGTTTATAGAACTTGTTTTATATGTGCTGGCTTCATTATTTGAACCTTTACCTGTATTTAACCTGAGTTTCCACTATTGTAACCATCCATATATGGCAGAAAATAAAGGAAAGAATGATAGATTGTCTTTAACTTTATTCATACTGATACAAATTAATATAGATAAAAGGCATTTTACTACAACAAGACAAACGACATATCTGTAAGGTACTGCAGTGGCATACACGTGTGACAGTAACTTGCATGTATGAATGACTAATACTAACAAACACCCAGTAACCTGATGATTCACTAACAGTGTATATGAACATGTATTAATGTCTTTGTCCAGTTTAAGAGGTGTTAAACATGTCCCTCTTGTGTTTATTAAGGTGGTGTACAGGAAACAGAGACAGTGCTGCGTGACATGTGGAGAGCAGGGCTCGGTGTCGCTGCCCTGTGGCCATGGACTACAGTGTGAGGGCTGCTCCACCTCTACAGATTGCCCACTGTGCCCTGAACAGAGCCTGGAACAGCAGCTCTCTTGACCTCACAATTCAGTGGGACCACCACAGATTCCAGACCAGTCAGTCCTGATTCCACAGACACCAGCCTCGAATTGTGTCAACAGTTCAGAATTACCCAGAGGTCATTTTGTTATTTGGTAACAAATCAAGCACTGACCTAGTTGTGTACTTCTAAGATGAGATTTACTCACAAATTGCCAGCTTGGTGAGCTGTAGTCACTAAGTAAAAGCTCTTAATGTGGAACTTTGAATGATGTTTCCAGTGTTACGAGTGGAACAATTTCTTTTCTTTCTTTCTTTTTTTTAACTAGATGATGCTTTTGACCAGCAACACTGTTCTTTCCACCTGCCCCTGAGTTGTGAAAATCACTTTAAGACCTGCTGTCATTTCTTGTGTAACCCTAGCTATGAAACATTTACACAAATAGTTCTCAATTATGTTTTTTTTTTTACTCTAAACAGAGTGTTTTCCATCCATGTGCAACAGGTCAGCAGTTTATTTGACTTTATTTTTTTATTTATTGTTTAATATTTTTGAGCCATCCTAACAGAAATCGAGAGGTCTGAATGAAAACACTTAAAGGGCATGGTTAGTTTCATCTAGCAATGAGTCTATATTGTTACAGTCAAAAAGAGGATATCCCAGATATCACATTTCTAGATTTTGCTGCATTTTTTTTTCTCCCTGTCTTTAGCTAAGGAAAATTATTTGCTGGTCATTGTTAACAGAAATATAAAAACAATAGTAGGAATATTTGTTTGAATTTACAACAGATGGCCTCTGTTTAAAGCACTCAGGTCTAATATTCTTCTACATAAACTGGAAGAGTAAGCATGTTAACACAATCGAGGCAAACATAGTCAACTTGTGTACTCTTTGAAAAGACATATTTTTAATTTTTACTTTTTCATGTTAACTCAGACATAAGTATTTTTATTAAAACCGGCCCCATTGCTGTGTTTAAATCAACGCGCAACAGGTTTATCTGCCAATATTTTAGCATTTGTAGTAATCTTTGACATTTCAGCGTCAAATGTAGTCTTATATAATATAATATACACACACACACATGCATACACACGCATATACACACACACACACACACACACACGCACACACATAGTTAAGTGATGTCATACTTATCTCTTGCACTGATTAGACAAAGCATCAGGAAGCATACAGGTATGTAAAGCTGTGTGAGGCTCAAAGTGTTCATGATCACTGTGATGGTCTTCAGTAAACTCATGCTCAGCATAAGGTCCACACACAACTCATGCAACACCAGTGTTTCCTTCTGAGTGGATTTTTTTCATTGTTTTTGGTACAGATCATTAAAACAAATTGTATATTTTTGGAGGAACAGCTTGTTTCTGTGTGTTCATTATGACTGAATGGCCTCCTGTGACTGTTTCTCTCTCTGCCTTCGCTTCTTTGCAAAAGCCTGCGCCTCCCGGTCTCCTTTCCTGGACTCCAGTAACCGCAGGATGTTGTTGTCTACAGAAATGCACACAAACATGGGTTAGGCTTGAGTGCCACTGATGATTTACAATTTAAGGAACACTTTAAAAACACATCAGATCTCAATGGAAAAAAAGTGATGGTGATATCTATAGTGATATGGTTAATGGGTTAGGGAGGAAAGGGATGCCACATTGTGAGAATGTAATGAAACTTATAAACCTACAGAGGGCTGATTTCAAAGTGAAACAGTGATATAGCAGGCTAGTATAAATTTCATTGCAGCAAGTTAAAATGATACTCGGAAGTTAGGGCATGCTCCTAATGAGCTGACAGATGGTGTCCTGAGGGATCTCCTCCCAGATCTGGACCGGAGCATCAATGAGCTCCTCGACAGTTTGAGGCGCAACCTGGCGGCATAACGTCCCAGGGGTGCTGTGTTGGACTTAGATCAGGCAAGTGTGCAGGCCAATCAGTGCAATTAATTTCTTCATCCTTGAGGAACTGCCTGCATGCTCTTATCTTATGAAGCCGTGCACAAAGAGGAACGTAGGACCTACTGCACCAGCGTAGGGTCTAACAATGGAGCCAAGGATTTCATCCTGATACCTAATGGCAGGCAGGTTGCTGTTGCTTTGTCTATGTATATCTACCCACGGATATGCCTTCCCAAACCATCACTGACTCACCACCAAACTGGTCACCTTTAACAATGTTAGACATTCTCCACGACATCTCCGGACGTCACATGTGCTCAGGGTTAACCTGCTCTCATCTATGAAAAGCCAGTGGTGACTTCATGCCAACCTCAATAAGTCTGTTTGTCATCAACATTCACACCAGTGGCCTGCTGGAGATCATTTTGTAGCTCTGGCAGTGCTCATCCTGTTCCTCCTTCCATGAAGGAGCAGATACTGGCCCTGCTGATAGGTTAAAGACCTTCTATGGCAGCGGTCCCCAGGTCCGTGAGTCGTTTGGTACCGGGCCGCGAGACTGTCAAATTTACGGTTTTCAGGGTTTTTAATCGGTTTTTAGCTTTATTTTTTAATCGTTTTTATTGTTAGGTTTCCCTTGGTCTTTTCCCGCGTGTTAGGAAACAAATCTTCTTTTTTTGGTACCAGTACTGGTTTTATTTTGTTGTATTTATCTGCGACACCTTAAAGGCCGGTCTGTGGCGCAAAAAAGGCTGGGGACGGCTGTTCTACGGCATGTTCATGCTTTTGAGACTGCCTATGCCAAGCCCTCTAGCATAGGCAAGTACTTACAATATGAAGCGCCTTGAGGCATCTGTTGTTGTGATGTAACTTTAACATACTGACATACCGTTAGGCTTAGGATGCATCAGAGGCAGGCGGATTTGAGCAGGAACGTTATTTGGCTGTAAGCTGAGTTCATCTCCTTTGGATTCTTTAGCGACTCCCGGTATTGATCTGAGGGACAGAAAGGCCTCGCCTTCAAAGTCGTCTGACCTCAAGGTGTCGTGGTCCAGGACTGTGATCACCAGGCAAGCGCTGTGGGCCTGACACTGTTCCAGTGAAACCAGACTACGACAGAGGAGGGGAGGCAGATACATGAGATGAAACACGTAGAAAGAAGACAGCAGCACAGGCTCACTTATGAGAGTGAACTACTTACAATTCAAATGCCTCGTCAAAAAGGGGATTGAGATCGCAGTTTTTGATCTGAGTGCAGCGAGGTTCTACCTCGGGAAAGATGTGGTAAGGCTCCAGACACAGATGCACGAATGGATCACTGAGACCTGCCATCAATGCACACGTCACTGTATACTTATCATGGATCTAGAGCGCCTGTTTGTATCAACAGGATGTGTTTGTAACTGTTCTCACCATTAGAATCCATTGGTAGGAGGTTGACTGCATTCAGCACGTCAATTCTGAGTCTTTGGTCTGATCTTCTGTAGGATGCTAGGAGGGTGACAGCGCCGTATTTCTCCCCACTGTATGCTTTCTGTAAATCAGCAGAGACAGTGACAGTCTAAAAGAGCTGCAAAAGAAATTTGTGTGATAAGTGTTTATTGCAAAACTCACCTGCTCAAACACTTTCCCTTCAAGGTACTTTTCCACAAGCTGCTGGCTATTCAGGGAGTGGTGAGTGAGGTGGCTTTTGAGGGCCTCGACAGACACAAGAGTGAGATAATAAAGTCAAATCGTTTTACACTCTTAGGTGAAATGAATAGTTTCTTCTTCTGCAGAGACTCACCTTGTACTCATCAGAGTGAAGTTTATTCAGAGGAAGTCCGTTTCCCTCAGCGTGGAAGCACTGCTCAAGGCACTGACATTTTCAAGAAATGCAAAAATAAATGATTACGCTTTTTACGTTTTTTTATTTTTTATTTTTTATTTTGATGACGTCCGCTCAAAATGGTCGTTCTAATGACCAGCAGTCACAGCTCGTCTGCTTCATTGATCTGTAACCTGGGTACACTGCAGTAACCTTACTAATGAGTTTCAATTACTAATTTAAAGTCTAACCGAAACAACATGATGTTCATTTGGTAAATAGTGGTCCCCATTTAAGTCAAAAAGGATGATAAAGAATAGCAGTAGAATAACAGTATCTCAAAGCCACGTCCTTAAGAAAGAGGACAAAATCCAGCAAAGATCTTACAGGAGCTGAGAGATCATTTTAGAAGGCCTTGGTTAATATACACTTCACCAAAACCTCATGAGAAATGTTCTTAGTGGAAGGGTAGCTGTTAAGATGACATATTCAAGGAGGGGAAAGGGGAAAAAAATGCTGAGGTATGCCAAACTACATAAGAACCTTCCTGAAAATCAGTCTGGAGTTTTGATCTCCTCCATACCTGCTTCATGCCCTGGTGGACGGGGCTGTGGCTCCCCACACCCTCTAGCCAATCATTACATGAAGGAACCTTTTAAAAACAAGCGCGTCCATGCTCACAGGTGTACACACGGGTGCTCACACACACAAACTACACCCTTTTTGGCTCCTACCTCAAAGCACACTGTGCGCTGTCGATCTTACGTGCTGCACAATACAGGGAGTGCAGAATTATTAGGCAAGTTGTATTTTTGAGGAATAATTTTATTATTGAACAACAACCATGTTCTCAATGAACCCAAAAAACTCATTAATATCAAAGCTGAATGTTTTTGGAAGTAGTTTTTAGTTTTAGCTATTTTAGGGGGATATCTGTGTGTGCAGGTGACTATTACTGTGCATAATTATTAGGCAACTTAACAAAAAACAAATATATACCCATTTCAATTATTTATTTTTACCAGTGAAACCAATATAACATCTCCACATTCAGAAATATACATTTCTGACATTCAAAAACAAAACAAAAACAAATCAGCGACCAATATAGCCACCTTTCTTTGCAAGGACACTCAAAAGCCTGCCATCCATGGATTCTGTCAGTGTTTTGATCTGTTCACCATCAACATTGCGTGCAGCAGCAACCACAGCCTCCCAGACACTGTTCAGAGAGGTGTACTGTTTTCCCTCCTTGTAAATCTCACATTTGATGATGGACCACAGGTTCTCAATGGGGTTCAGATCAGGTGAACAAGGAGGCCATGTCATTAGTTTTTCTTCTTTTATACCCTTTCTTGCCAGCCACGCTGTGGAGTACTTGGACGCGTGTGATGGAGCATTGTCCTGCATGAAAATCATGTTTTTCTTGAAGGATGCAGACTTCTTCCTGTACCGCTGCTTGAAGAAGGTGTCTTCCAGAAACTGGCAGTAGGACTGGGAGTTGAGCTTGACTCCATCCTCAACCCGAAAAGGCCCCACAAGCTCATCTTTTATGATGCCAGCCCAAACCAGTACTCCACCTCCACCTTGCTGGCGTCTGAGTCGGACTGGAGCTCTCTGCCCTTTACCAATCCAGCCACGGGCCCATCCATCTGGCCCATCAAGACTCACTCTCATTTCATCAGTCCATAAAACCTTAGAAAAACCAGTCTTGAGATATTTCTTGGCCCAGTCTTGACGTTTCAGCTTGTGTGTCTTGTTCAGTGGTGGTCGTCTTTCAGCCTTTCTTACCTTGGCCATGTCTCTGAGTATTGCACACCTTGTGCTTTTGGGCACTCCAGTGATGTTGCAGCTCTGAAATATGGCCAAACTGGTGGCAAGTGGCATCTTGGCAGCTGCACGCTTGACTTTTCTCAGTTCATGGGCAGTTATTTTGCGCCTTGGTTTTTCCACACGCTTCTTGCGACCCTGTTGACTATTTTGAATGAAACGCTTGATTGTTCGATGATCACGCTTCAGAAGCTTTGCAATTTTGAGACTGCTGCATCCCTCTGCAAGATATCTCACTATTTTTGACTTTTCTGAGCCTGTCAAGTCCTTCTTTTGACCCATTTTGCCAAAGGAAAGGAAGTTGCCTAATAATTATGCACACCTGATATAGGGTGTTGATGTCATTAGACCACACCCCTTCTCATTACAGAGATGCACATCACCTAATATGCTTAATTGGTAGTAGGCTTTTGAGCCTATACAGCTTGGAGTAAGACAACATGCATGAAGAGGATGAAGTGGACAAAATACTAATTTGCCTAATAATTCTGCACTCCCTGTAATGTTTAATATTTAGTATTTACTGTTATATTCCCATATATCATCGTGATGTTGTTTATTGTATTGCTCTCGTTTTCTTTTTTCTTTCTCAACAGGTGATCCAGGTGATTGATATATGTATTATTTTTTGTCTGCTTATTTAGTTGGTTTTTGTTTTTTTGCCCTTTATCCCCGTCCCTCTTCTCCGCTGTTTTTTCCCCCTCTTCCTTTCTCCCTTTTCTTTTCCTCATTCAAGCCTGTCCCGTATCTAGCAAGTGAAAATAAAAAAATAAATAAAATAAACAATAAAAGGTGAATCAAATAGACCATTACGGCAAGTCTGGGATGGTCAATTTGGTAAAGTAAATCCGTTGGGCATCTTTCCTCGCCTTTAGACAATAATTCTGATGGCAAAAGACCCAAACGGGACAGGCAAAAAAAAAAAAAAAAAAATCAGTGACAACAGATATTCGATATTTTTGGTATAAACTCTCATCAGTATGTACAGAGGAGGTCATGAGAGATATAACAGTCTCAACATCACAGAAGAACGGAGCCAACATTCAAAGAGGAGCTTGGAATGTCCTTTAAGAAGATTGGAGAACCTTTCCTGAAGAGTGCTTAAAGAAATAACAAGACAGCCACACTTTACCAGACAGTTTTCTGTGGCTGTGGACCAACCTGCAGTGTATATAGCAACCTCTGGGAGAACACCATTAGCCCCTCTTGCAGTTGATGCTGACTAGCCACCTGGTGGATGATTTTCACTGAGTTATTCCACAGAGGAGTCAGGAGACTGGATATAGAAGATAAAATAAGTTGACACTCTTTAGAAAACTTTCTTGAGACACTGAAAACAAACTACTGGAAAATACACAACACAAGCAGAGCTATCAGACATTAGGCTCAGTACCTGTTGAAGTTCTCTTGAACTAAGTTTTCATTCATGTACTGCAGCTCCTGCTCTATGTAGCGCATAAGAGGGGCTGCAGCCTAAGAACAGAAAAGAGGCTAAATGTTAGGCAAACACAGAAATTCAGTTCACATAGACTCGATTCAATTCAGTCCCCTCAAGATGATTTATGTTGTGAGTTAAAGAGAAAAGCCAAACAATCCGACCCACTATCAGCAAGCACTTGGTGACTGTGGGAAGGAAAAACTCCCTTTTAACAGGAAGAAACCTTAGGCAGAGGAGGAGCAGCCGTCTGCTGTGACCAACTGGGGATGAGGTGAGAAAACTGGACAAAAGACTGGAAGAGAGCAGGCATGACTCACATCCTCTGTGGATTTGGAAGGAATCCTCCGTCTGGTCGACATGTTTCTGACGTGTGTTTCAATGTCTGTGTTTAACTGAAGAGATATTTCATTTTAAATGTGTGAAATATAGCGTTTTTTAAAAAACTGTCCAGTTTTCCATTCTAGTCTTCAATACCTTCTTCCCAAGAGTGTCTAAAGCTGATCGGATCTCTCGGCCCAAGATGCTCTGGGCCTGCTGGAGCTGTGAGGGCAGCGTGTTTTTGAACTGGCTTTCTCCTATCACATCGTGAGTCCTGTCTCGAAGCCCTGCCCAGTTCAGCTGCGTGGGAAGTCGGGTCAACACAGTCCGCAAGTGCTCCAGGTCATTCACAACCACGCACAACTGCACAGAGAGGAGGAGGACAATCTGGTTGTAGCATTAATTTTTTCCTGAAGATTATTTTTGTTGTTTTCTTCTTCTTACCATGTTAATAGCAGAGCCGTGGTCAGAGTTCTTAGACAGCACCCTGACTCTCTCCTTTAGGATTTTACAATAGTTCACCACAATCTTACAAACATCCTGAAAACACACAGAAAACCGGGATATACAACCAACAATCTTTCCAACAATCACATAATGTAACCAGTTTATAATCTAATATATGCACCTCGGTGATTTTGACCATGAGCATGAAAGCCTCCTCGGGGTCAGGCCAGGACAGCTGTTCCCACAGCTGGCAGATGGGCTGGATGCACGCCACCAGGTCCACTGCTGAGGAGCTGTGTTTTATTGGTACAACACCAGTTTGCAGTGGTTGGAGCTGAGAAGAAGAAAGGGTTTAAAAATATATATTGACATTTTTCTTTGTGGAAGAAATTTACATTACAATAAGAGTCTTCTGTCATTTACCTGGTCCACCTGGACAGCCCTCTCCACCCTGTCCTGAGTGGTGCTGAATGCCTGGTTCAGCCAGTAAGGCAGAGCCTCTCGGAAACCCTCATGAAAGTTTGACAGCTCTAGCACTCCCCTGGAAAGGCAAACAAGCTCTTGAGCTTCTATTACATTACTTGCATTAAACTCCAAAGTACTGACAGAAGGAATTTAAACTTCAGCTGAACAAACAAAAAATAAATAGATTAAAAAATGGATTGAATGCTTAACTGAAGTGTCAGCACCACTTTAAAAAACATGAATACAACCCGGTTTCTGTGCAAATTTGGGCCCACGTGTGTAATGTTAATACAATTAAAAGGCAGTGATTGGAATAATTTGTATCCAACACAATGTAATTGACAAAATCTTTACGGTTTTTGATAAGGAAACAGTTTATATGACTAATTGTGAGGTTTTCCAGCAGCTGTTTTAGAAACAGGGTGGTACATTTGGAGCGATGGGACAAGTGAAGGGCTGCCATATAAGATAGATCACTGAGTGTGATGATTTCTGACCTTTTCTGTAAGAAAGCTTTGTCTTTGTAGATGGCCTGCAAGCTCAGATAAACTGGGAACAGGCTGTTGGCTAGTTTCTGCTCCATCTGATCCTCCATTAACGACAAAGTTTCCCGCATTTCTTTTGCAATCTGTGGAGGAAAGGAGAGAACAATGTGGCGAGAAATGACCAGATTCATTAAGAAGGTTAATGGGGCTTGAAGGGACTGTTCCATTTCTACTTACCAGGGAGTCAAACCTCTTATAGGTGACAGTGAACACATCAACTTGCACAGCACTGTTGTGATAAAAACATCATGAGAACAGGGAAGGTTTTCATTCATTTCAAGCTACTGTAAGCCAAGTAAAAAATAACATTTAATTGCCTTCTTACCTCACAAATACTCTGTTCCAAACGTCTTTGTTGTGTTTTATGTCTTCCTGCACCTCCCCAATCAACCTAGAGAGGGCGCTCCCAATCTCTGAGAGGTCCTGTGTGACAGCATAGTGCAAAAATAGTAAGTGTAGTGCAATAAAATGGAGACGCCAGGTAAGATTTTCATGACGTGCTTGACTTTACCTTAGTCATCGGCTGATGCAAACCCTTTTTGATCACGAACCAGTCCTCTGTACCTTTCTGATATAAAAGTAATGTGATGAGTACTTACAGTTATATGATGTACTAAACATTAAGATGGCAATAATCTCCCAAGTATGATGACTGACCTGCATAGCATCGCTGACCTCATCATGCAGGTCAAACTGAGCTGGATTTAATTTTTGAAAAGCCTGTGTCTTACAGATCTGGACTAATATCCTAAAAAAAGCACAAGTACTTCATAATCAAAGTCCTCAGCTACAACAGCTCTGCCGTCGAGTCTGTAAACACTTATAACCACGTGTACCTGAGCAGTCTGTGTAGTTTCGGAGTAGCGCTGGGTGTTGGAGGGAAGATGTCTCTGTATTTGGCCACCAGACACAGGCCGTACTGTAGGAAGCCGTGAAGAGAGTCCCCAAGTTCCTGTTTCTGATAACAGAGTGCAACACCTTCCTCAACACTTCTGGCATTAAAAGTCAGCTCCTGGCTTCTTTTAACTTTTTTATTAATGACTATCACAGGACAGAAAAATCATCATTAAAGCAAGATGACGAGTAAAAGTAGGTGACATAGTTAGGTTGCATTAGCAGTGAAAGTATGCAGGTCCCTGCGCTGTTAAAGCTCTTCACCTCTTTTCAGAAATTCTCACAGTAAAGCACATTTGCTTCTGAATTATGCAGCTGTGTGACAGTGAGTTGAGCACTTATACCTGTTGGTAGGGCAGCTCCTGCTGGTGCCAGTGGTATTCTATACTCGTGAGCTGCTGTAACAGCACAGACGAGTCCACTTCTAAGCTCTGGTACAACTTACTGTACGCCACCCATTTCCTGTCAGGGGCACACACATCCACATTTATTCAGAAGCACAACTGAAAGCTGGCACAGCAGTAACAACTTTGTGGCTAAGGTTACTCGAAAGACCATTTTTAAAGTGAATTTGTTTTTGACACACAGTGTTTTAATTTTGTCTTTAACTGATGTGTATTGGTAAAATCCCAAAATGACGAATGTAATTAGGTTTCAGTTACATTTTGTGGGGATTCTTTGACTTGGATCACACTGACTTACAATATGTTCATCATACCTCTGATGCAATATCACTGGAAGCTGATAAATGATAAAAACGTAGCAATAGATCGATAGATCTAGAGTTTATGATTCTCTTCAGCTAACGCAGGGCTTGTTTTATCTTCTTCTCATATGAAATTTACAACATGTTAAATATGGTGCTTACGCCAGGTCCTGAAGAAAAGGTGAGAGGTCGTTCTGCGTAGCGTACAGTTCGAGCAGAGTCTGGGCCTCGCCGCACAACTCCCCTTTCCACGGGGCAGAACTCTGAGAGAGACAAAACAAGATCAGAAGGTTAAAGGGAGAGTTCACCCTAAAATCAAATCCAGACATTTTTTAGTACTACTACAGGCCTGTGCTGCAGTATTGTTTCACTTGTCCATGCAATTGTTTAAATATAAAGATGAATGACATGATTCTTTTATAAGGTGTTGCAGGTGCATAAGGGCTAAAAAGGTGGTTGTAAAGGCAATGTGATGGCATCCTGACATATCCTGCATAATTCAACTTTTGTGGATATAAATGAGATCCTGTCAAATTAAAATAATATGACGCTTTTATTAAGGCGTGATAGGTGCATAAATACTCAAAACAGGTCATTTTAGCCTGCTGATAAGTGGTTTCCGAGTAATGAGATAGCATCATGATATGACGTGCGTAATTCGGCTTTTTTCAGATGTAAATCAGACGTTTTTGTCATGTACTTAAAATGATAAAACGCTTTTATAAGGTGTTGCTGGTGGATAAAGGCTCATTGACATCATCAGAAAGGATAATAACATCATGATGGCATCAACATATCTGATATCTCTAAGTGGACTTAGATGAAGGGTGCCAAGTTTGGTTGAGCAACTCTTGAATGTGTAATTTGCAGACAGACAGACATTTCCGGTACTACAGTAAGCTTTATTCCTCTAAATATTCTTTGTTTTGAGTTGCCGACTTTTGGAGATCCCAGCTGTAAAATTAGTTGTCTTCTTCTGAACAGAATGGCTAAATCCAATCCAATAAAACAAAATAAATAAAAAGGTCACCATCACTGTCTTTCCAGAAAGCATAACCCAGAAATCCAGAAACAAATAGTGAGAAGTTTCATGCAAGCACTATTTTCTTCGCAACAACCACCAACCGTAATACTTTACAAAAGAATTTGAGGCTCGCTCTTGTGACAAGATGCGAGCACTGATGGTGCCCCCCTTGGCTGATGGGTAATGTTAGCTAGCTCCACACTCGATGCAGTTTGGTGTAAAGGAAAAAGTTCCTACATGAAACGGTCATAAGAAGGTTTGTGAACTTTTCGAGTGAACTTTGTTTCTATTATCTATTATGCTTCATGGACAGAAAAAGAAACTTATTGAGTTTGTCAAATTAACTTTTCGTGCTTTGAGCATTAGAGGGGACGTGGTTATGGTTAACTACGTAATTAAGCAAAAGTACACATCTTTACGTTTATTTTCTGGTGAACTGTCCCTTTAAAGAAGAAAAAGACAGCATGAAGAGAGAGAAACGAGAGACTGATGAAGGATTTTGAGAAGAGCTGAGAGGATGTTTGCCTAACCTGTTGCTTTGAGATGTAAGCCTGGACAAACTGCTGCAGAATGCCACAGTAGTTGATGTAAGCGCTTCGGCCGGCGCTCAGGGTCCCATCTCTCTGTCAGCCACACAACACACAGACATTTAAATGCTATGTTCTCTGTCGTGCAAGAAGCGCAAGTCTCTCCTATTAGAGTATTGTGTCATTAACTTCACTGTTATTGAGTCCACTTCCTCTTTCTTGAGTAAGTTTAGACATCAAAGAGGTTTCATGAGTGCATATTTCTTCATTTACTCTAACAGAGACGCTCTGTAAAACTACGCTCTGTAAAACTACATGGAGACTGCAAAGAGGGGATCTTTTTACCCCTTTGTGGATGAACTTGAGGTTAAGGTGGCACTGGCCACGATTAGGGTAAGTCTCTGTTCTGGGCTCCAGAGTGTACCAGTTGTCTTCAGTACAGTGGAGCTCCTGTAGTGTGAGGATAGAAAATGGTTACTAGACTGGAAAGAGAGCGCTGAGCAAAAACAGACGATACAAAAATAAGATCATTTAATACCTTCAGTTTTAAAACGACTTTTCCCAAAAAGTCGTCTGTTCCTTTTTCTTTTTTGGCCTCCTTGATCATCCTAAACAGGTACAAGTAGAAACACTTAGCTGTTTTGCATAATCAACTTTTTATGTGTAAGTCACAGAGAAAGTAGAATACCTTCTCAAATTATTTAGGTTGGTTGTGAACTCCTCTAGTTTCTGTGTGAGTGACACCTCTTCATCTTTGTCCCTGTAGCAGAAAAGGCACAGCACAGGGGAATGCAGTGAAAAGACCATTTTATAGGGAATCTAATATGCTCATCTCAAATGCCATATTATTGTTTTTGCGCCCTACTAGAGCAGCTTTGCATGATGAGCAGTTCAAGCTAATCCTTATTAATCCTTTCAGCTAACCGTCTTTGTGAAATAAATTGTTTTAGGTCATTCTTGCCCCCTTCAAGCACACTTTGTTCTGATTGGCTGCCTCTCACAAACAAAAGTTAGGAACAACAGGTGGGTGGGGCATCTGTTCTCACAGCCAGAGCTCTGTATGCATGAGAGGACAGTAGTCTCAAGCCCGAGCTTTGGGCTCACTTGTAGCACAATCTCTTGTTCACCCATCATTTGAGACTTTGACCACATTTAATTTAATTATTGTAACTCCATATATTTGACAGAAGATAAGGAAAAGCATAATTAATTAACTTTAAAACAAACAAAGTGAAGGTTTCTGTTTTTCTCACCACATCTCAAGGTGGAAGCTGGCACCTGCAAAATGTCCAAATTCTCTGAAAGGAAGAGAAACAGTAGAAGGTAATGTGGGCGTTTCAATCTACTTCAGCAGAAATGATCAAGAATTGTGACTCACAGTATGAACGTTTGGTTCCAGATGGGGTTAAGAGTTTGCTTTTTAATGTCTGTTTGGTAGATTTTATCATGTGATACTGCATCCTTTACGACAGATTTAAGGGGTTTGGCTCTGGACTGGCGAGTCCGACTCTCCTCCTCATCCTCCATTATAGTGAGCAAACAGTATGGATCACTGAAACCTGTTCAAAACAAACAGTTTTTGATTAACTCAAGTCATCTCCAAAAAGAGATTAACCAATCATAAAAATGTAAACTCAGTAAATTCAAATATGAATCACGTTTGTTAGAGGAGAATGACTAAAGATTCTTAGAAGGAAGGCACAAGATCTTCACTTTTCTTTTTTTCTGAGGATAATCAGTTTGAGAAAACATGCACATTATAAACTATAGACTATTAACCTATTCAGGATTTGCAAACAGAGGAACACTAACCATACGACATTAACTAGTCTGGCATTTCGGATTCGTGACAATCATGGCGACAATGAATCAGACCCCAGTCACACAGGGCTGGAGACTGCTGCATGACCATCTGGCAGTTTAGGGTTGTCTACAAAATAAATCAAATCAAACCGATCCCTGATTCTTCCGGTCCACATCCCAAAGTTTTCCTTGGGTAAGATGCAGGACCCCATTGGATGAGACTTAACTGAGTAAAAAGATACTATATAAATAGCAGTCTATTTACAAAATTAACCAGAATTCTCCAGGAGCTACCGCTAACCAATCAGGTCATACACATTTTTCTCTAGCATGGTTGTATCAAGAACTTGGCAGACAACAATCCCCCCCACCATCATGTAAGAAACTTCAATTGTAGCTTACAAGCTAAATGCTAATTTAACATGCTAAAAAGGTAACAATGACAATGGAAGCACGGCAATTCTTCAGCATTAAGTTGCTAGTATTTAATCACATTTTTGGACATCAATCATCATTTTATATCATGAGTTTTGGGGCTTTTAGTTATAATCCACAGTACTGGAAAGACGGCAGCAAAGAGGCACAATGTCTAGCTTTTCTAAAACATTCCAGCTCAAAAGGGAAAATCTGGAATACCCAAAGTTGTACTTTTTAATGTCAATCCATCCATTACCATTTGGAAGCTATGTCTGCTTTTGCATTAAATGTATATGATCGTGTTTTTTAGGCACTTTCTGTGTTTGATTTTTTAGGTGATCACACACAGTAAATTTGATTGATTAATAACTTTCATAGTATAATTTCTATTTCTTTGTTAAAAAAAAGAAAGAAAGAAAGAAAGAAAGAAAGAAAGAAAGAAAGAAAAACCCCAAACAAAAAATAGTAAGATGATGTAGATATTTTCCTCTGGCCCAAATCTGTGCAGTCTAGTCAAGTCTTGCCTAGCTGAAATCGACATTGATATAGAATCTCTGGCTAAAAAAGAAACACATTAAAAGGAGTCTCAATCATCACATCACTGAAAAGTGATAACCCCATCTCTGTACGGGAAAGGCAAGAACTCACCACTGATGTCTTTTCCCAGAATTCCCTTGGCTTCCTTGACAGTGGCCATCAGACAATATACTGGGGGCTGGATGGATAAGAGGGTTAGATAATAAAACAACATTAAACAGCATTAACTGTTTAATGTAATACTGTTTGCAGCATTAAACATACTGATGACATCATTTCTGCCACAGTAACGACAGTGGAAAATAGAATTCTTATGACTACTATTAATAGATGTTGGTGGTCTTCAGCATCGCATTTATTGGAACAAGTATGCAGACTTCCTTTTCTCACCTCTGTGCTCTGTACTTTCTCCAGCAGACTGTCGTGCTCTGATTCTGTCATAGTGAAAGCCTGGTAGATAGGATGGATTGAACAATCATCTAGTTGCACACCAACGCAGTTGGAAAGTTATGAGTGCCGTTATACACGCCTGTACATTTTTACCTCTCGGATGTACCGTCGAAGCTGGTCATCTGTGAAAATCTCATTTGAAGACGGTTTCCCCATTTTGTGTGCGATGGTGTACAGTAGCTCCTTATACAGAGGCTTGAGCTTTTAACAGACATAATCACATTGAGAACGTTGTTTGAAAATGCCATTTTATGTGCTGAACATAGTCATACACTGGAAGTGATTATACCTCCATCTCCTTGTGTCTCCTTGCTTTCTCTTCTGGATTTTCATCTTCTTTAAAATCCTAAAGGAGACACGGGAAAACTATGTTTCCATGATTCTGTTTGATAAATATGGGAGTCATGCATAATTTTAACCTGAAATTTAAGCATTTAAAACACATGCAGGGTGACTTACCCTCCCTCTCAGTTTCCTTGTCAACCCCAGTTTACGTGTATGTACAGGTGAAAACTGGAAAGGGAAACACAGAAAACGTCAAAAAGCAGACATGAAAGGAACATTTTAAAACTATATCAGTGATATGTGATTACAATGGATCACAGTGAGTTTCAAATTTGTGAAGGTATCGTATCTACATTCTAAAACATCATCATTTCTGTACAGTAAAAAATATAGATTCAACTTGAAGGACTTGACATGAAATTATGCACACATATAAAATCCATTCATTATCCTCATACGATGCAACTTACTCTATATTATTTTAGAATCAAAATATCAAAGCTTCCAAATTTCTATTTTTTTAGCCTCATGTAGATCTTAGTTCTTAGTATCCTATGTAGATACATTTGTATCTACATAACTAATTACCACAAAAATTCTGCATATGTTGACATTCACTTTTCTTATAGGACGTGTTGTGGTTTGTCTGCAACTTGATTTTTTCTTTAGCAATACTTCCAGGTTGAATTCTGAAACACAGTTCTCAACAACTGTTGGAAAGATTTAGATTAAATTTTATACAGACATTCATTGTGTACAGAGGGTAACACTGATTGTGCCACCACAGTGTCAAAGCGTTAACCTATTTAGTAAAATAATCCAACATCTATTCACAGACTTATACAAGATTGTCCATGTTGTGACATTCATTGTTCGAAGAGGATATGTCCTAGTAACTGTTCCCCTGTTCATGAGGGGACTTTCCTGTACCAAAGCCAGTGAGCTGTTTATGAAGAAAATATATCAATAACTATGGGAAGGGTTGTCCACATATTCAAAGACCTCCTGGCTTTAACATATTATATATCTACTTGTCACATTGGCAGCTCTTTGAGCACATTCCCTATAAAAATTCCTGAAATTTTGTACATTTTGACGTTGTCCATAGAGGATATTTGCTAATGACTTTGAGGACTTTTGAAGGTGCTGTCCTGACAAAAACTGGAAGGATTGAAATGAAGTTGTGCACAGATGTTCATGGTCCTCAAAAGATGAATTTTACAGATTTATTGTCTAGTATCACCATAATGTAATTTAGCAATTTCTCCCAATATCTACAGGACAGACTTGCACAAGGTCTGCAGATGTTAAGTGAAAAGTGCATATTCTTCACGTTGCCTCTACTCTAGCTTCCTCCACCAGTCCAGACATATGTGGGTTAATTTCTCTTTGCCAATTCTGGTTTGCAAGTTTGCAATAAACTGGCAACCTGTCCCATGTGTTCCTTGAGTTTTCCTTCTTGGAGTTGGGATATGCTCCAACCCTTCCCGCACTGGATAAGCAGAACGAAATGGCTGGATGAATATTCTTAAAGGATTTATCGTAATGATTCTGGGGGGTATCTGACTTTTTCTCAGCCAGTGCAACCAAGCTGATCTGTAATAAAATTTCTTGACCGCTATCGTAGGGATTAACTTAAAATTTTGTACGACAGTTTTTGTCACAAGAGGATGAAATCTCCACTAGTAAAATAACTTGGGTACATTTTGTACCAAGTGTAGCATAATGACTTGCAATGGGATTATTTTTCCTCTTGGAACAAAAGGAGCAGCTAAGCTTCGAGAAAGCGAGAGAGACATCTCAATAGTAACTCAACAAGTGACTTTTTACTGATCAATAGATCTTGCATCACATGACTTCTAAAAATGGTGATAATGTATAACAGAAAGGTAAATTGTGTAGTTGCAGTGTATACTTAATGTAGTCTAAGCACTTTCAGTGGTCAGAGTAGAAAGGAACTATATAAATCCATTCCATTATTTAGCCTTGAGTGGTGATTAGCAATGAACATGCTAACCATTACACATCTAACTATCTATAAATATGACAGTGTCAACATGCTGAGAACAGTGATGCAGTCTTTAGGCTCTGGTCTTTCAGTTTGGCTAGTTTGGTTTAGTTAAATTTAACCCCCCCCCCCCCAACACACACACAAAAACACACACTGGTTTAGTTCATCACACCCAAGCCAATTGTTTGTGTTTTTTACCTGTTTGAGTCTTGGTAAGCCATGCTCCTGGAAAAAACAAGGGAAAGGTGCTTATGTTGCACATTTAAATGGATGTAAAAAACAACAACAACTACTTCAGTTGAATCAAACTGAAACTAACAGGAATTTAAATGTGATCTCAAGTCACTATAGCCTTCGCTACAAGTTCTTCCTGTGCAAAAAGTACATCAATGCTGGTCTGAAGAAATGCGAGTGCTACTTTAAAGTTTCTGATAAGGCCTGCCTATGCAAGAGACTTCCTCTGTCACTGATAATGAAACTGACTTGGAAGCAAAAGCAAACCAACAATCCAGGAAATTCACTTGAAAGGGAATCATTATAAACATAGTCTGAAAATAATTATGCAGATACACACGTACCCAACCTCAACAAACGCACATGCACACGAGTACACCATTTTCATTATGTACGAATGTAGCAAACCCTTCAAAAGTAAATGATTGCAAAACACTTTTGTGAAAAATATGTTTAATTCTTCATGATCTGATGTTTTTTTCCCCCAAAAATAATAATGAATCATAGTCACAGCATCTCGAAATAGCCATTTGGAGACAGTGACTCAACTTCGGATACAACAACACTGTTGTAGCTGCCATTTTATGTTTTTTTTCTTTTAATTTTTATATAATTGCCCTAAAATGCAAAAAAGCTTTTCTAGTATAACAAGCCATCGAAAACCAAACCCGAGGAAAATCTTTCAAACCCAGAGCAGAAATATTTGAAGGGATCATCAGTTTGCTTGTTACCCGATCACCGTGTAACATAAGTGCTTAATAACTTAAGGAGAATCAAATTTAAATAAATATTGTGTAGCCTACAATCATGCCAACATATTGAAATGTTAGTCCTTACCTGTTCAGGTGTTTGCAGTAGATTGTCTCCTTTGTTCGTGGGCTCACTTTGACTTGACATATTGATGCGGATCTAAGATCATCAGACTCCTGCCTCGTGAGCTGCTGAGTCTAGTGTGCGCGATATAGGGAAGCTGAGTGCTTTGGGGTGTTTCGATGAACTGTCACACAGCAGCCGGAAGTCATCACTTCCTGTAGAAGGTGGTAACGTCAATGACTGTGACTTATGACTTTTTCTTCATCTAGTGCCCTACATTTTGTTTGAATACAAAATACTGGTCTGGCTCCCTGTTACCTTTGCATATACAAACATCAACACACATACAGTGTTTTACATCTCAGGACATGAGATTTGTTGTAAATCAAGCTTTAAAGGTTACATTCACTGTTCGCGTTATGACATAAAATTTTATGTCCTGGGAGCAAATTTTCCATAACTTGACACATGATGAATTAAATAATGAAACTGCGTGTAACATGACACAGTGCAGCCTGTCTGTGGTTAGTTTTACCTGTGTTTATTTAGAATGTTGACTTACTCCATTATACTACTCCACTATGAGTTCATATACGCTGCTCCAAAAAATGGTACAGCCGACTAAACCTGTGATATTATTCTCTTGTTTTGCTTCTTGCTAGTGTCCTTTTCACTACTTGTAGCATAAGACAGTATCTGCTATTTTGGTTGCACAGGTAATCTAGTTTCTCCAGGAGGGCACATTTAATGCAATCTGAAGAATGTTGAGGAGGTACCAGAAAATTAAATAGCGAGAGGTGGACACTGTCTGGTCTACATATTTCTGATCAGACTCCATGAGTATGGGGCAAGGTCCTGACATCATTTAGTGGGATCTGTGTTCACAGACTAGCATTTACAGCTCTAATGGCATTTCCCAAAGAAATACAGAGTGGTGCCTGTCCAGGCACGTCTATATAGCACACAATGCTAGACTGGCTAATGAGTTGGTGTTTTTTTTTTATTGAGAGAAGTTCAGGAGACACTATTTGCAGTATTTTATTATCAGGCAGTTAAAGATTTGGCTTGCATAGCTGTGGACCTCTATTCGGGCAGTCTGCACATGGAGAAGTGAAGCACTTCCTAATTCCTGCTCAAAGTATATACTTAGACACATGGAAACAATAAATATTTGTGATTGGCTATTGATGGGGAGATGCCACGGTTTAGACTCAACATACTCTGATTTGTTCTTCTCATGGTCCTTCTGGATGGCAGCGGTCATTGTCCTCCACTCAGGGATCTTGTCCTGTCACAATAAAGTCTCCATGTCTTGTCGACTAGAACCACCTGTTGTCAGACCCCCAAAGCCAAGCAGCCTGTCCTGTCTGAAACTGTGTTGTGTAAAGGTGAAGCAATTTACTTTCAACACTCAACTCCTTCCATGCCTCTTTGTTAACCCTTCACACCTTGGGATTAGTAAAGCTTGTGTACTTCTAATGAAGAGTGTATCAACTCTATTATGAGCATACAATTGTAACTAATGTTAAAAAGAAACCTTATTTCTAACACTATCAATCACAAAGACATCACATTCTATACAAAACCATATCTCAGTCTTTACTTTAAGGTACCCTTTCTTAAACTGTTTCAGTAATTGCTTTCACTATATTATATATTCTCTATTTTCAACTGGCTACATCGTTTTTAAATTAGCTAGATTAAAAAAGCTAGTTTAGCTTATAGCTAACTAGCTAAATTTTGCATTCTACACACCGGTTAAGGTGACAGTATATCAAGTTTTACAGTGCATCTGATGACTTTTTTCAATGAAATCTTAAAATCTTTGGTTTATAAAATGTTCAATCAAATAAAATTCTTAAGGACTTTTGATTTTATTAGACTAATAATATAGAAGCAATATACAAATCTATTAGCATGTGTGCAGCATATTAAAAAACACAGCTAATGAATATTTGGGAATTTTAGTTGAAAATTATTTGAATTAAAAAATTATTTATGTTGATGTTGAGGTGATGGAGTTCTTATAATTATTCAGAATTCTTATACAATCGTTTTAGAGTAAATTTCAATCATCAGCCAGGTGTTTCCACACAGCTGCTTGTGTAGGCATTGAGAGTTTACCTCTATGGTAGCACTGAAGTGATATGAGCTGCAATCCAGGTATGACATGTTCCATGATGGCATCCTAGAGCTTCATGTGATAGCAGTAAACTTTGACAGTAAGGGTAGTTACATCACCTCCCGTGTATTAGCACATTGGAGTGAAAAGTGACATTTGACCCATCTGTTTCATTTAACAACTTTGTATAATCTATTATCTGTTCCTTGTTTTTCTGGCTCATATAATAGCTTTGTGCATGGAATTTAGAGGGTCAGACATAGATGTCAACTATTGTTAGCCAACACACACCACTTGTTGCATCTTTTACAAGGATGTGGGTGCTTCTGACTAACCTGACCACTCACCTTCTCCTGACTCATTCTGTTACATAATGCAAGAGGCATTTCAATACTTGATATATAAATCATCTTGCCATATTTGTACTACAAATAGAATTTTGGACTTACTTCTGTTTGTCAATGCCTGTGACTCACTTGAAATAAATTGTCTGTCCCTTAAACAGGTAAGGCTGACCCTGCCTTGACGGTAATAATACTAATTAAGTAAGAATACATTTCTATTTAGGCTAACTGGTACATCAGCCAGACTCATGATGTAAAGAAGTCTTTCATTCTTTTTTAATTAATTAATATTATTATTATTATTTACATCTAACTGTACTACTAACTATAGAGGCGTAGTTAGCCACATTAAAAGTCTTACGTATATGATGATTTTCTAGCATTATTACTATTATTAGAAGCTATATTGGTAGAACCTTGTAGAGCTCGTGTCGGTCATTTAAACGTCATTTAGTCATAGACATTTGATCGTAAATTTATTAAAGAAATATTTAAAATCAGACTGAATGTTTTGAAAGGCTTAGGGCAAACCGACTTTTTAAAGGGGCGTGACGTCACGCGGTGGGCGTTTCACACGTATGGCGGAAGGGCAGGTGCGGCAACCTCAGCTGGCTCTGTATCACAACAACCGTTACCCGCGCGGAGGGAAGTCACCGAGGATCCAGAGAGGCCTTTGGATACGTTTTTCTGACTGAATAAAACAGTATCTAATCTTTTCCAGACAATCTGGAGGGCCGTCGACATGACTCTGAATCAGAATCACTCGGAGTCCGGTGGTGTCATCATCAACAACAGTGAAAGGTAACGTCAGTTAGCAGCTGTTAGCTAGCCGTTACAGTTAACCAGCCACGGATAAGTTATACCCGCTCTTTGGGACGAGCGTCACACCAGACTCATTCAAAAATAATGTGGCTCTGACATGTCATGGAGATAGTTTACATATCAGTAGCACTGCAAATACAACATTATTATTCGGTTAATACACAGACACACCTGCCACACAGTAAACGCTGCACCGAATTTCTAACTTTTAGCATTTGGTAGCTTATTTTTTTTAAACAAACATATGTGTAAAAGCTTTTGTCGAACACCGTGAAATAATAATTTTGCTTTCATTTTTGACTACAGTATCATTTTTTTTCTTTTTACAAAGAGCCTTTTTTATGATATAGTGCGAATTGAAGAGTTGCTCCTAATCGATGCAAAATAAACCTCTGAATGCTTCACGACTAGCATGGCTATATTAATTATTTCAACGTCATTTTTTCTAATCTAATATTCGCGTCGCATCTTACAGAACCGGGTCCCGGACTCTTAGCCGAAATATGGCCCTTCAGCCTGTTATATCATCACCGCAGACTAGGATTACATAAATGTTTAGTGGTTTTTAAATGTTGTAATAAGTCTAATGTATCGAGGATAAAATGTTATTTCGCCTCATTGCAGGAATAGCTGAGCATATATTGCAGTGCAATAGCTGCATAGCCTACAGCCTTCAGTCTGCGCTCTGGCCTGGCCTCTGTGCTAAAGTATTTGTTTTGTTTATTAGCATGAGTCAAAATAATGGCCAGATTCTTCTAGAACATGCTGCAGTGTAATGATAAACCCATTAGAGCTAACCCGGAACCTGTAGTAAGCTCTGTCACTAGATGGCATGTTAATCCTCTGCCTATAGTACTTTGTACTAAAGGCAATGGACGGTTGCACAATAACCCAATGATCTCATTTTAAGCTTTTAAGATGAAAGTAGGTCAAATGCTTATACAAACATTACAGATTTTCTTTTTGATGCACACAAAAAATGTTGGAAAGAATTCTGGTTCCTACAATCAGCTGGTTCCAGTGTCTCCTTTCTCTTTTTGGATCTAGTGTGCTGATGAACCACGACAATGTGGAGCTTGTTTTTTGTGACACGGAAAGGCTGCCCGAAGCCTTCAGAAAGAGCAAGAAGGGCAGCATCTACCTGACTCCATACAGGGTGAGTGACAACACCACCAAGTCTTCCTCTTTGTTTAGCCGAAGCCTTGTGCTGGCATAATGGTGCCACAATTCACATCAAGTACTAGCAGAGCAGAACTCTATCATTCTAATTACTATCATTTAAGGTTAGTTTGGGAGTATCTAATACAGGGGTGGGCAATCTCAGTCCACGAGGGCCGGTGTCCCTGCAGGTTTTAGATGTGTCCTCGAACCAACACAGCAGATTTAAATGGCTAAATTAGCTCCTCAACATGTCCTGAAGTTCTCCAGAGGCCTGGTAACGAACTAATCATGTGATTCAGGTGAGATCTAAAACCTGCAGGGACACCGGCCCTCGTGGACTGAGATTGCCCACCCCTGAGCTAATATGATGCTGTTTCTTCTTTTAATCCCAGGTGATCTTCCTGGCTAAAGGGCGGGATGCACTGCAGTCTTTTATGATGCCTTTCTACCTGATGAAGGGCTGTGAGATCAAACAGCCTGTCCTGGGAGCCAATTACATCAAGGGCACAGTCAATGCAGAGCCTGGAGGTAGGTGTACCTTTTCCCCGTTATGCTGTAATAGAACATGCAGCATCTTGTGTCTCTAAGCCCTCTCTTGAATCTCTCTTGGAGGCGGTTGGGAGGGCAGTGCTACTTTCAAGCTCATCTTTGCTGCTGGAGGAGCCATAGAGTTTGGCCAGTACATGTTGCAGGTTGCAGCTCAGGGTATGTTAACAAAGCAGAACACATGAAATAGTACAGTTCCTGATATTTCATGGACTTATTAATCGATTTACTGCCTCACATTTTCAGCATCCAGAGGTCAGCCTGTAACTGCTGGCTTTGGTGGATGCCCCTACATGGCTAATGGGGCCTACGCTTACCCACCTCCACCTGCTAATGGAATGTACCCAGCAGGACCTCCACCCGGCTACTCCTACCCTAACCCTCCTCCTCCAGGTGCTTTTCAGAATTGTCCTCAGCTTAGATCCACATCTTGTAAAAGTGAAAACTAAACTGCAACTCTCTGTTCTCGGACTCCAGATGGATTCTACGCCACTCCTCCAGCATTTGATGCCTCTGCAGCATACATACCTCCACCTCCTTATTCTGCTCCTCTGGGTCAGCAGCCACCACATGATCCAGACCTCCCCTCCTCGGCAGCAGGTGAAAATCTCCGGTAGAGAAGCTCTGACTTCAGCTACAGCCTAAATAAAAACATCATGCTATTAGGAAAAAAGGGATGTTGAGTTTCTGCACGCGTTCATCACTCTATTTTATACTTTAACATTTACATATCATGTTGGAACAGATCTGCTCACATAGGTCTTGTTAGAAAAGAATAGAATACCTTTGTCATTTCATAAATGTACAAACATTATATGTGAGTACAGAATCTCCAAAAGTTGATTCTGTTCATCTGGACGTTGCGTTTTTCAGTGGGAGAAATGTTTCTCCCACTGAAAAACACAATGTCCAGATGAACAGAATCAACTTTTGGAGATTTACTTACCTGGATGATTGAGCATGCATCAAGATGTGAGTACAGAACATACACAAAAGCAGAGCTTTACCAAGACCCAGTATAATGTTAATGAAATGTCTTTCATTATATTTTTGCTTTTTCCTGCCACACCAAGTGAAATATCTGCTGTAAAAAATCATTTTTGTCTTTAGTATATATTTAGTGGTATATAGATTGCGGACCTTGATTGTTTTAAAAAATATTCTCCTTTATTGAAAGATTACAGGTAAATTTTAAATTGAAAACTAAGAAAAGTAATTTGTTTGGAAAGTGTGGATAGTTTTGTTTTTTTTTTCAAGATATTTGAAGCGATGCATACAGTACATTATTTGAAGTACTTTGTGTTGTTTGGGCCTGGATACATAAAGCAGTAGGAAGGACAACATGTTGCCTGCTTTCTAACAATGAATGCACTGCACTGATATCACATGAGCTTAATTCAGCATCACAGAGACTTTGTACTAAGGAATTTAAGGTTAAAGATAAGCTAATGTCAGATCTCCAAAATATTTAAAACACTTTGCGCTGGAAAAATGCTATCTGCAAGTCATGGAGATTTTAAACTGCCGTTTTTTTTCCTCTCAATGCACCGGCCGTCGTACCTGCAGCGCGTTTAGCACCTCTCATCTCATATGTCCCAGGGGTTATTAGTAAGACCCATGTTTAATTAATGACCCCCTCCTTTGTCTCACTCGCTTTCCCAGCGGAGGCCAAAGCCGCTGAAGCAGCAGCGAGTGCCAGCTGTGCCACACTGCCCCCTACACATGTGTACCTGCCGCAGGTGAGCTGCCCTTCATGTTTCTGCTTTACAAGTTTTTTTAAAATGAGAATGTAAATCTTGTCGAAGATTTTCTTTCAGTGGCTGTGAGACAGTGTTTGAATTTCCATGTCTCTTTGAATTGAGCTGTGTTTCCTTTCCATTTGTCATGTGTTTGTTTGTAGTCATTGCTAGTATTGCTATACTAACAATGACTGCAGATCCAAAATAAACTCATTTGGTGTGTAATTTGAAAAGTGAGGGCCTTTTTGCATACAGAGGAGAGTATTTTAGCGCAGTGTATTTTCATGATTTTTAAACGTATTGCTAAATTTAAACTGGGGCATCAAGTCAGATTAATTTACCAGTGTAGAAAAAAGTTATTTTATTTTATTTTGGTGTTGGAAATTTGTGATTTTCCTTTACAACCATTTCTAAGGTTTACAGAGAAAGAAGCAAAAAAAGAGAAAATATCCAGTGCGCAGTTCTGTGGGTGAAAATTCCTTGTTTTGGGATGTGGTGGAATGTGAGATTCATATCATTAATGCGCAGACAGCAGATCTCCACCAACTGTGTGATGCTACAGTCCTGATCAAAGTTTAAGACCACTTGAAAAATCATATTTTGCATGGTTGGATCTTAACAAGGTTCCAAGTAGAGCTTCAACGTGCAACAAGAAGGGCAATCTACTGTCTGGACAACAGCTCCAGAGAGGAGATGCCCTTCGTGCAGCCGTCTTCACCACTTTGGAGAAATGTGTAATTTGTTTCAGTGCTACGGTTAATGTACAACACTGAAATGTAGCAATGTAGTTGACAGATATCAGCCTTAAAATGCCATTTAACGATGAATAAACAATATATTATCACATCAATTTTTTTTTTCAGTGGGAAAGAAATCCGGTCAGATATTTTCCATAGGTAACATTTCGTGTTATCCCCTGACACAAAAACAGAGCAATGAATGACAACAAAACCATAATAAAAGCAAAATAATCAGCACAGACATTGGCCATCAGCCATTAACATCAGAAACATCCCTACCTGCATCATTCTGCAGAAGGTCAGCCAGTGTTTATTTATTTTCTCTCTACTTTGCTGTGAGACAGTCACTGATGCTAGCAGCTATGCAGAAACCACATCAGTGGATGACCTGGTTAAGGTGTTACAGCAAGTGGAAGTCACTGATAAAACCACGTTTTATGGGGTTAAAAGCCAGTTGTTTGCCACAGCTTCAGTCTGTGAATGCCAGTAATCCAAGACCACTGTGTGTTCCTACTCTTCTGTTTACATGGCACCATCTTTCACATGCTCAAAACAAAACTCTCCTCTCTTTCCAGGACAAGCCTCCTCCCTACTCTCCTCCAGAAGACAAGAAGAACCAATAGACCTGCTTAATGTCTCCCTCATTCCTCTTTGTCCTCTATCTTCCATCCTGCTGGATCTCATTATTTCTCTTACATTAACCGGACAGTAGGAGGGCCAGTATGTTCTTTTTCCCCCCAAGATTATCAATTTTTTTCATCCTAATCTCCTTCCAGCTCATCTCCATTTTGATCTAACCTTAAAGTCATCCAATTGCTTTCCCGCCTCAGCCTGCATTCCTTGTAACGACTCATATATTGTAATCAGCTTCATTCTCTTCAAATGCACCTTTACGTGATGTAAAGTAGCAAAGAAGAAGTGTTGGTAGCAATCTCTGAGGAAGAACAGATTGTTCAGGCCAAAGTGTTTGGAGTGGTTTTGAGGGCTTTTTGATTAAAACCTTGTAACCTGATGAGCTATTTTAGTATTTCTTGCCTTGGAAGCCTCCCCAGAATCGTGCAGCAACCTTAACTTCAGCTGTGCTTATGATGTCCTGTGACTGTCTATAAAACTAGACTCAGATAAATGATAGTAAATACTTTGCTAACCTGTCCAGAGGCGAAATGAACGCAGTCTTTTATTTTTCTATTATTTGTGTGTACAGGCTTTTAATATATAGACTTAAAAATAACATTATTTTATCAAGAACACTAACCTAAAGAAGAACTAGCTTTTTTAACGAGCGGGTCGCAGGGTGGCCCTACCTGCTTTGACGTGTTTTGGCCGACGAGCGGACCACAAAGATTAGAGCGGCGTTGAGCCACAGCAGCCAATCCCTGATCCTGGATTAGAGCAGGGGAGAGGACGGCTGGGCTTTTGGAGGGACCGACTGCCAGGAGGGATTATCTTTATAATGTTGCAAGAGCAAAGCAGTCACCCAATGATGTCACTTCCTATTTTATTACGCTTCCAGACGTTAGAGAAGACGCACGGTCAGACTCACCATCAGCCTGCTTTCATCTTCACTGCATTTTTAACATTGTATACACAAACAGAACCATCAGTGAACTCTTCTGTTTCTGTTTTCTGTGGTCGTGATTATTACTCTTCAGTTTGAGGTCCAATCTGAGTATCTCATCTTCTATTCTTCCTTCCTCTGCGGTCTCTAATCTATATACTGTATCTGTGGCACATCTGCGGCTGATTCTTTGCACTTTTAGAATGCTATGCATCGGGTTCCTGTATGCTCCGTCATGGCTGTGTGTAAAATAAAAATAAAGCTCTGTATTTAATTCAAACTAATTTATTGAATAATTAACAACTCGAGTAAGAAAACAAGGCATGAGCTCAACTGATGCATGTATGCATTGGACTGGATTTTAATAAAGAATTCAGAGTGTCTGTCTTTATTTCAGCAGAGTATTGCTATCATAAGTTTTAATAGTCCACAGTATAGTGCATTAGCAATTCTGACAAACATAACAGCCAAATGTGCTTTTCCTCAGCTGTTCCTTATCTTCAGGAAACTTGTGCAAATCCACAGCAGTAACCCACTTTAAATGTGCTAAAAGTTCTCAGCTAAGCTAAGATTTGTAAACCCTCATAATCTAAAAATCATCTGCCCCAAAATATGCACACACCAGCACAATACATCAGATTCCAGCTCAGCACTGTCAGCACCATTTGTTTGCGCAGTCATGATCAGATCGCAACGTGATAACGCAGCCTTCGATTTTCAGTTGTGTTCTCAGTAGTAGTGCTACAGCCTGCAACATTTTTCTTTCACCTACAGTAGCTCACATACTTCCGTAAAATGAGCTCAGCATACATGTGAATATTATCAGAAAACACAATGAGGTTTGGACATGTATGAGTACAATATTTACCCAAAACATCTGAGCCTTGAAATTTTTTTTCCCAAGCATCCCCTTTACATTTGCTGTTTTCATTTGTATGTGGACATATGCTGTGGCACAGGCGGATATTCATCAGTTTCCATCTGATACAATTCACTCTGTGTGATGAACATAAAGCTACAAAAGTGGACCCATTATGCTTTTCTGTCGGTTTGTGTCTTGGTAACCCCGACCTCAAGTTTCCTGAAAATATTATGAATAACTCCTGAGTGAAGTCACTGAAGATATTCAAATTGATACAATAGGTGAATCTACTAATATAATGCTTTAATTGAACTTTAAAAATAAAGTCAGGACAATATCAAATTTCACCTTTGCTAAAAAGAATCATAAATTTCCCTTAGAGTCAATTCAAGTTTTTCAAATGGAATGAGTGCAACAGGTCCTCGCCAACCTATAGGAAACTTCAAATACTGGAGTTTCATCCATCTTCTCATGTAGCCTGAAGTGCATTTCTTAAAGGCAGAATCAAGAATACTCAAATCTGACATGTGTAAGACCGAGTGCGTTCAAGTTGTCCTCCTGTGCAGGCACAGAAACACAACACAGTATTACTGATGCATTCACCTCCACCTCAGTAAGTATCTTTTCACTAATCACACAGCATATATTGTAATGCTATTTTGGAAAAAAGAACATTTGTTTCAACAAGGGTGTGTGCCCTAATTAAAGACATAATCCAGCATGTATGCAGAGTTCAGTGTCTCATGAGGAGTCACTTGTTTCTAAGCTTTAGGTAATGAAAGTTCAAAAGTGTGACCCACTGAAATGTAACTGTTTTTTTCCTACCTGAAATAGGACACATGAACATTATTTATCACATGTTAAAAAAAATGAATTAGTGTGAACTAAAACTGCAAATCGTTTTAAAAGCCCCTTACGTATGCATATAAACTGTTTCCTTAGCAACATTGTGGTAAGTGACAATGCAAAACCAAATGGCAAACATGTTAGAGGAAAGAAAATCCCAATCAGTCAGTTCTTCTACTAAAAACAATGTAGGAAGGCAGTCGTCCCAGAAGAGAAAAGTGAATTTAAAAGAAGCTCCTAGATTGTTTGGAGGCGGGGGGGAGGGGGTTCTTTATGTCAAGTCAGATTGTGGCCATGATTCATAGTATTCCTAGAAATCCACTTGTTCCCCTCTTCTACAAGTCTGCTCATGAAGAGCAGAGGGTGATGCTGACCCCCTCTCCTATCCAGCAGGCGGGAAACAGCTCCTGGGTGAAGGCACAGTGGAAGGCGTGCAGCCTTGTTTGCCCGTCTCCGTAGTAGGTAAGCGTACCCGCCTCGTAGTCCAGCAGCATGCCAATGCGGCTGTGATGGGAGTTGCCGGGGATCGTCTCCCGCCGGCCGTTGTGCCAGGCGCTGAGCTGGTGCTCGTCCAGTTGCAGGCTCCAGGACAGTTCATTCATTCCCACCATGCATCTCTTGCCCTTTTCCTTCCTGGGGATGCTCTCGTAGGTTACCTGGGGAGGAAGATGCGCAGAACAAGTGAAACATTAGCATCCTGTGGTCATTTCTCTGGGAACAATGAATCCCTGTATAACACATAAGGAAAATCTGTTGAAACGTTCTCGACTGATCAGACACATCAGAGTGGCTCTACTATTGAGCAGGTTCATGTAACATGTGTGGGTCACAAGTTAGGTTCCTGAGCTTGTTACATGCTGATTTCCACCTGTTGTGGACTGAATACGTGCAGCTACAATCTGCATGGAATCATTAGTTCTGATGACCTCAACATACATGTCAACAATTTATTCGGCAGGACCTAGAATGTTCTCGTTAGCGACCCTCTACAAAGCAATGTGTCACAAAGCCACAGCCTACACAGCATTATGATATCCTTACCCCAAGGTAGGCCCAAGGCTTGGACACCTCCAGTTCCCAGTAGTGCTGTCCGTGTTTGAATCCCTGAAAGCACAGCACCTGCCAGGTGTGATCAAAGCGGGCTTCATGAGCGGGGACAGCGCGTGGCCCTGATGTCAAGTGCTCAGCCCTGCGGTTCTCCTGGGAAAGAACTAGATGCCCATTGGCTGTCCGTGGGTCAAAAGTCAGAGAGCATCGGTCTGTAAGAAGGAAGAAAATGAATCAGGCAGATTAAAGCTGGAACAGTAATCTAGAAAAGTCTTAGAGGTCCTTAGTTATAAAATGTCTCTTAGAACTCACAAGCACTGAGGCCCTCCTTCCCAACAGGGTGGCACGGAGCAGCAGGGCTGGGAACCACAGCGAGTACTGGCCTCTTGTCCTGAGGAGAACCTGGAAACCAAAGACAATGCATGAGAACACATGAGGACCGTCTGAAGGCGGATCGAGTTAACGTGCTTCATCTTTCCTAGTGACAGGTCACCTTCTCTGTCATGACCCACAGCGGTGGTCACAGCTTTCTCCAGGTCCTCAGACACCAGCTTAGACACTCGGGAGAGGATGTCGGTGACGCCGTTTAATCGATCCTGCAGGGTCGAAGTCACATCTGTGGAAATGTCCTTGAAGCGCGGGACTTCTACGTGCGATGATTCCTGTGAAGAAGCGGGTTTCAGGCAGTGCTTTAACGAATAGGCAAAAGTTTCAATGTCTGATTAATTACTTTGGTTTGACCTTACAACTGAAACAGTGAGTTTAAGCTGCGTCTGCAATTGTTAAATGAAATAAAACTTCAATTCTAATGACAATTCAAAATCTCCTGCCATTCATTACATTATGACATATGTCTGGATCCTCTACAGTGTGCTCCTAGAATTTGTGGTTAATAGGTTTCAGGTATCGTTTCTGTTAAACGGTGTAATTATTGCCCTAGCTGGCTCAAATAATGCCTCTACTTGTCTGGCCCACACACTGTTGATATGTAAAAGACGCCATTGTGATGTTACCCACTGGTCAGGAAAGCATTGCTGTGAAGCTGAGAGTTGGAATATTTTCTCAGTGCCTTTCAAACCAGACAGATCAAGCGCAAAGGAGAGACTATAACTTACAAAATAAGTATCATGGTGCATTCACTGGCCTGGAACTAAAATCTGACAAAATAAACTTATGTGGAAAGTTCTTAATGAGATAACAAATAAAGTAAACATTAATTTTCCAAGATGTCTCTTTGCAGCCAGTGAAGCCGCCACCTGCTGGCCTTTGGAAAGAATGAGGGCTATAAGAAACTCTCGCATTCGCTGTACTCTGGGAGGCAATTCCAGCTTTTATTTATAGTCTATGGCTCAGCCATCGTCTGCATGGATACTCATTTGAATAAATCTATTATTGCCAACAGACATCTTTCATTTTAGTTGCCTTATTCTCTCTGCGCTACTTGTGACACTCAATCTTCTTTTTACGTGGCTCATAGGAAAGGCGTGACAAGGCCTGGGCCGCAACTCTGATAAACTTTGTAGTCAAAAGAAGCGAAACACTGAGGTTTTCTGTGATTGAGCAGATATCAGCCTCGTGTTGTTTAATTAAGCCCACATTTCGTTATTTAAAAAAAAATGCTTGTGCAGCCATCCAGCAGTAGGAAGCTTGCTGAAAGCTCTACGCATCCACTTGTGCATGTTACATGAAACAGCAACCTGCACATACTTACCTTTGTAAACTACTGGGACTATAAAATGAACCAAAATAAAAAACCAGATCCTCCCCTTCCCAAATGTGTAAAGGCAAGGGATACAAACCCTGATGAGGTCAGTATCAGGGAGGTCATGTAGTGCCGCAATTTGGTCTTGGCGCTCTCTGAGCAGGCGGGAGTGCTCGCTGAGTTCGGTTAGCCGCGCATCTGCCTCCGTGAGGGCTGCCTGCTTTTGCACCTCAATAAAAAGCGCTGTTGCCTCCTGCTTCTCGGAGAGGATTTTCATCAGGTTAGAAAACTTGGCGTTCACCCAGGCTGACGTCTGCTCAAGAGTTACCTGTTAATTTAAAATATGCTCTGTAAAATAGTTGCTTGGGTTCATTTGGGCACACGCTTTCGATTTCTTTTATACTTAAAAGCCTCCTTTTGCGAAGCATTTACAAAGGCTTAAAGTGAGAGTTTACCTTAGCTTGATTGATATTCTCAACCAAGTCATTTATACTTTTCTGCGTCTCTTCAAGCAGTTTCCCCATGTCTGTATTCTTCCTTTCCAGCAGCAGCTGTAATGAAAACATATCAAGTCAAGAAAAAAATCATTTATTCTGTCACAGTCATACAAATATGTGATAATCATCATCTATAATCCACTCCCAGTTAAAAATCTGCAGAGGCTTTGTGTTTGTATACCTCTTGAGTTTCCCTTTCTTCCTCCAATATGACCCTTTCGTGGTTCATGCACTCTGACTTTTCACATTCGTTGCACACAGACCTTTTGTCCTGCCTGCAGTAATAAACCAAAGGCTTTTTATGGCGCTCGCACAGCAGCATGGCTCTGGCCCCTTCACCTCCTCTCACCAGAGCATCCCTACATGAGGGGCCAGCGCTGTTTGCAGTCTCTGCCAGGACCGACAAGGACACATTACGCCTCAAGACAGGTCTAATTTTGAACTCCTCATTGCAGATGGGGCACTGAGGACCAATGTCAGATTGGCTCTTAATGTCCCAGTGCTTGCTGATGCAGTTTTTACAGAAGGTGTGACCGCAGGGGATGGTTACAGGATACCGGAAGAACTCCAGGCAAATGGAACAGTTTAGGTTTGCATTCTGAGACTCCATCTCTGAAGACATGGCAGACATCTCTGTAGAGGGAAACAAAAAAAGGCTGAGGTTAACCATAATATAATACCTTTCGAGACAAACAACTTCATTTCGGTTTTTTTTTAATTAATTTTATTTTTGGGCAGGAAAATATTCTTTATGAACTGGCATAACATTTATAAGGAAAAATAACAGGCGGGCAGGAAGGCAGCAGTCCCAGATTCTAATGTCAGCTACCACACAAGTGAACGGAAAAGCTAATGTTAGCCAGCGTTAGCATGCTTTCAAGTCATTCAACGTTAGCGCGGACTGTTACAAACGAATACTCGTCAACATATTAAAATGGTCAAAAGATATCTTAAAACAGAGCACCATTACACACTCACCAGCAAGATACTGTACCAAAAAAAATAATTCTTACCACGTAAACAGATAGATTCATGCAGAACACTGTATGAATATCGCTAGATGAAGCGTTCCGGTGACGTATGACGCAAAAAGGGACGCCTTCACGTGCTTTCGAGAAACCAATGAAATTAAAAAAAGACCGATATATTTTGTATTTTGTATGCTATGAGACAAACTGTAACACTGTTCCGCTGTGAAGTTGCGAGGACAATACTACTTAATTTATGTCAATCATTTGTTTTATTTTGGTTTAATTAATGAAGAATAGATATTTACTGAAACATTCGCCTCAAAAATCCTTACAATTTTTTTATGTATTAAATTTTAATGTTATAATGTATATGACTGCATAATTCAGTTTAAAGTGTCTTCTTTTCTTTTTTCCCTCTCGGCCACCGTATTCTATTTAAAAAAAAGAAAAGAAAAAAAAAGTAGGGGCGGGGAAAGTCATTCCAAGATGGCGCTGCGCACAGTATGTGCTGCTGCTTTACGGACCGGGACAGATTTAGGGGTCAATAATGCGAGGACATTTGTCACGACAGGTATGGAGTCCATCTGTATTTGACAATTTTTAAAATACCTCCTGAACGTCTTGAATATAGAAAATATTTCGGTAGGTTATGTTAGTTGCAGCAGAGCCCTGATGCACGCTGTCCCCTTACAGACATGGTAGAAATCTCATAAACAAATGTGACGAATAAATTTGGTCAAGCTAAACATTTATCAGGAAAAGTTGGTGTTATTTTCTGGAAATTAGCTGCTACTGTTTTTTTTCTTCTTAATTTTGAACTGCAAAGTGTATGCTGTGTAATTATCCAATGACTAATATAGTTATCAGTAAATACTCACAGCCATAGTTATAAAGGTCCAAAGATATCTGCCTTAGAATAAACAGGTAAAGTACGAGACAGTGAACTCATCACTCACTGACAGTTGACTCGGAGTGCAAAATGTCCTCTGCACATTTCCATTTGTTTTGCAGTTTTCAGTCATGCTTTAAAACCAGCCACAAGCTGATAAATAACACAAATATAAATGAGGGGTGATCTTGCTCCAAAGTCTGACTCCCCCACAGGCACTACACTGCTCTTCACCCAGTTAATTAACTTGATCTTCACTTTTCATGACATTTGTCTGATCCTCTGCCAAGACCCTAAAGGCATTGTTTTCAATTTTAAAGAAGGGGATTTGAATGCATGCTCTTGTTCTTTCTCTCCACCACATTTCCTCACATTTGGCCCATAGTTTTTACGTAGGCTTGCTTACAAAGTAGAAAGGCACTGAGGATGCACGGTCCTCTGCAAAGGTCATTGCAGAGGACCGTGCAATGCCTACATCTGTGTACTTCACAGATGTAGGCATCCCGCTCTGTATCAAAATGTAATGGATTCTTCCACCTCCCCACTCAGATTTGGGAAATCAGTAGCTTTCACAATCAAAAGGCACAGAAACATACTTTGGTGCAGAATGAATACAAATTTGGTGAAATAGAACAGCGCAGCAGCTGGAAAAGTAAATATGAATCACCATCTACGATCACTATCATACACTCTCACTTTACCATTTAAAGATGTAGCATTTTCAAAAGCGATGTGTCTAACTGTTTGGGATGTTTCCAGCATTCCTCTGCAAACGGGTTCTTCCTTTGGGCCCGATGCCAAATGAAGAGATTGATGTTAAAAACCTGGCGTCGGTAGAGAAGTATCGCAGCTACAATCATTACTTCAGGCAAGCGGCGGAGGCGAGGAACAAGGACGTATGGTGGAAGACTTACAGGAGCTACGTGGAAAACGCTGACTCTGAGCACGGTGAGATGATGGAGTGAACATTGGGGCAACGTGATGTCTTGTAAATGTCATTTTTTTTAATGGTAAAAACTCCAGATAGCACAAAAGAATTCTGTTGTGTTTGAAGGCGCAGAGCGAGTGGACATCGGACTGCCCTACTATCAACCCTGCAGGACCAAAGAAGTAAGGAAGAGGAGGCAGGTGATGAAGGAGAACAAGAAGAACGTCGAGCTGGAGAGGGCGTCTCGTCTGCGCACGTGTAAGCTTACATCAGTTTCTAACGAATTCTCCTGTTGCTCTGTTTTGGTACCCTGTGGTGACAGGTTCCTTGTTGTCCACCAGTTAAGATCCCTCTGGATCAAGTGCAGGAAACTTGGGAGAAGACAACCGGGCCGTTTCATGTTAAAAGACTTGCGGACCACTATGGGGTCTTCAGAGATCTCTTCCCCATGGCTTATTTTCTACCTCAGGTTACACTCAAGGTCTGCTACAGCCAGGATAACGGCACTCATGTGCACTATGGGAATCAACTGACACCCACTGAGGTACGTTAAGAGATTTTGATTCTATCTCCCCCCACACCTTTTATAAATCTTCTTGCATCATGTTCTTTCTGTTCTTTGTGGTCCTCCAGGCAGCGACGGCACCACAGATCAGCTTCAATGCAGAGGAGGGCTCCCTGTGGACCCTCCTGCTTACCTGTCCAGGTACACACAAAATGATCAGTGGACAGTCCTAAGAATGACTGGCTGTCTTTTAATATGTTTAAAAGTGAATCCACACAAGTAACTGAAGGATTCTTTACTTTACAGACTGTCCAAATTAAGTACAATTTTTTTTTTCCTCCTCAGATGAGCATCTTCAAGATAACGAGGCAGAATACATCCACTGGCTTGTGTGAGTAGTCTCATACCAGTCAAATAAGCTTTAAAACTATATGCTGATCATGTTGTGTTTATGCTGAGGTTCAAAAGTGCAATCAGATAATTCCTAAGTCAACAAGATCAATTTACTGATCTAATTTTCCAAAGTATAAGGTTTTCCACTAAATCTGAGCATCCAGTTTCAGAAAACATATGGTAAATGGCCTGTATTTATATAGTGCTTTACTAGTCCCCATGGACCCCAAAGCGCTTTACATATCCAGTCATCCACCCATTCACACACACATTCACACACACATTCACACACACATTCACACACACATTCACACACACATTCACACACTGGTGATGACAAGCTATATTGTAGCCACAGCCACCCTGGGGCGCACTGTTTGACTGTGTGAGCTTCACGGTGCAGAGTGCTGCATTTACAGAGCTTTGTCTCACAGGAGTAAGATTTAGATGCCAAAACTAGTTTATAATCCAAGTACATAATTTCCTTATTGATTATTAAATGATTCTGATTCTGATCAGTGTAGTAAGTACAGTTTCTGTGAAAAAAGAGACATCTTGTGGCCAACTGAGGATACAACTGCTGCACAACCCCTTCAGCAAGAGAATCTGGTGGCTGTGTTCTGCTGTGGGAGCAGGGTTTTCATCCTCTTACACTAGTATTTTCACATGTATTGGTCTGCTTGAGGACACAGTCAAATTGGTACGTGTTTGTTCTGCGTAATCAGTTTTATCCTGCAAATAAACCTTTCAGTGTTTACTTGAGTGGTCTCTGTCAGGACTGAGGACCACTCAATAATAAGGTGTGACACCTGTGAGAGATTTTGAAATGGCTTTCTACCAACATAAGCCAAACACCAAATGATGGAGTGACTTTTGAAAGAATTGTGTTCCATCGCTGCGGTAGACTTTCAGAGATTTAAAAAAAAAAAAAGGTCACACACAGGCGATGCTAAGACTGAGGCTCATAAGGTGGAGCTGGTGACAAACTAATAAATAGGGCATTTGTTTGTTCCCCAGCAAGGCGAACCCTAAAAAGGAAATGGAATAAAACAGAGCTTTGTTCTCTGCTCTTAACGTGATTGATTGGTCAGATCATCTGGATGAGCACTAAAAAAAATTACAGTCCATTCACTTTATGCTGGTTGGCTTACTGTCATTGATTTCTCACTTTCGAGTTATTCATGGCTTCCTCGAATGACCCATGTCTCTGCAGGGGGAACATACCGGACGCAGCAGTCCAGGCTGGGGAGGAGCTGTGTCACTACCTGCCACCCTTCCCTGCCAGAGGAACAGGCTTCCATCGCTATATTTACGTGCTCTTCAAGCAGGATGGGTCCATCAACTTCCAGGAAAACATCAGGCCCTCGCCATGGTGAGTAGTACACTAAGCAGAGTGGTGGATGATGTATTCTTTTTGGATGGAGTTACAACAATAACAAAGTCCATCCCAACAGCAAGTTACAGCAAGATACCTGTGACTAGGAAATGTGTAGTGCTCAGTATGTAGGAATAACACTAATCTCAGTGTAGCATTAGCAACTGCCCCCCGAACCACCCAAACCTGGCATATATGTGCTGTTGTAGTGATGGATATACTAAACACAATTCAAATTTAGAGGTCATTTTATGTGCGAGTAACCCATGTGAGCCAAACTGTCAGGCTTCAGGTTGCTATAAACACTCTGCTACATTGAGTTTTTTCTACTCTTGACTCTAAAATGTCATTAAGTGTTGAGATACCATATAGATAACATGGTCATCTCAGACACATAGCAGAGGACGGAAATTTAAAAGCAAAACTTGTGTTTCTGTGGGGCAACCACCATGAAAGTTGTGGATGGATGGATAGAGATACAGATCTCTCTGTAAAATACTAGCATCGCACAATCACTATATAGGACCTGAATTATGACGTGTTATTGCAGACCACAAATGCTGGAAAAAAAATCTCTGCCATATTAAATATGCTTCAGACAAGTGGCTGATGCTCCTAGTATACCACAAACCTTAATAAATAAATAAAATCAATTGTCTTGACATGTTGACTTTAGCTCGATTTAGCACAAATACTCTAAACACCTCCTGGATTAAAACGTGCATTGAGTGGGCACATAACTGTTAATCTGTGTGATACCTAAAAACGCACTGAGCATGTATCGTCTCTCCACACAGCCATTCACTGGAGCAGCGCACGTTTAAGACGGTGGATTTCTACAGAAAGTACCAGGACAACATGACTCCTGTGGGTCTGGCCTTCTTCCAATGCCAGTGGGATCAATCTGTGACAGATACCTTTCACAACACCCTAAGTGAGTCATGGTGGGGCAAAAAGACAACACAATACATGCTGGAACTTGTTTCCCACCTCTAACGTGGTCATCTAAATTGGGCCAGGATTTGTGTGGCAGCTGGTAATGTGAGTTTGTTTTCCTGCATCTTCTCCTGCAGACATGAGGGAGCCCGTGTTTGAGTTCATCAGGCCTCCAGTGTACCACCCATCACAGGTCAAATACCCTCACCGGCAGCCCCTACGCTACCTGGACAGATACAGAGACGGGAAAGAGCACACCTATGGAATATACTGATTATCAGACACATGCACATTTGAGGAAACAGCAACAACAATGTGGAATTATGTTTGCCATATTTATGTCATGATTTTAAAAATAAAGCAATTTTCAGCTGCACTGGGGTTGCATTTTATTTACCTTTGCCAAAAAACAAACATTTTATACTCACTAAACATCAATTATCAGCATTTTATTAATGATAATCTGGCAGGAATTTTTAAAGCCAGCAACACCAAATATAAGTCAGCAACATTTAACAGCTCAATAAGAAGCAGGTACATGTGGAGTCAAAATGTGATAGAAGTAATATTTTTATGCCTCAAATATATATATTTTTTTATAGTTTTAAGCCCACGAGACGTTCATGTCAAAGACCAAGAATTTGTCTAAAAGCCCGTCTAGAAAAAGATACATTTATTCATACTTGATACTATAAACTTTTATTGCTGCAGTTGCTCTAATGTTGAGTAATTATCCCTAATTTTGTGTATACTGAAGCATTCAAAGAAATGTCAGCAGATGGCACTGCTGAGTTAAAATCCCCAGAGACCACACTGATGAGTCAGAACTTTTCAGGAACCTTATTTTAACTATGACTCATATTTGATTGTAAATTCTTAGCAATAATAGCTGCGGATCTTTGCTCATGTGTCTGTTTTATGCCAGTTTTGATTGATTGCACATTAATTTCATTCCATTTTTATTTACATAGCAACAGATGACAACAACAGTTGCTTCAAGATGCTTTAAAAACTCTACAATAATAGACAGAGGGCAGAACCAGACTTTTTTTTTTTTTTTTTTAATGTTGTCCTGTCTGGCAGCTTTTGCAATCAGAATTGTGATCTGAATGCATGGTGGTGCTGAAGACATTTTGCTTTTGCACAAACAGCTATATAGAATCTCTATAGGCTCCTCTTATTCATGTGAATCTTTTATATGCTTATTTATTCATTTCGTTTTGTGCTATTTCAGATATTACATTATATGTGGTATAATATGATAATGTCTAAGGCAAAGCAGGCAAGAGAAAACAAAAAGAGGAGCTGGTGGTGGTGGCAGTGCTGTGACCGGTTGGGGTTTAACTCAGTTCAGTTCAATTCAATTTTATTTATACAGCGCCAAATCACAACAGTCACCTCAAGGTGCTTTATATTGTAAGGTAGACCCAACAGTCATGTCACCCCCTATGAGCAAGCACTTTGGCGACAGTGGGAAGGAAAAACTCCCTTTTAACAGGAAGAAACCTCCAGCAGAACCAGGCTCAGGGAGGGGCGGGGCCATCTGCTGTGACTGGTTGGGGAGAGAGAAGAAAGACAGGATAAAAGACATGCTGTGGAAGAGAGCCAGAGATTAATAACTAATCATCAAATGCAGAGTGGAGTAAACACGCAAGTTAAAAGAGCTGAGTTAAGAATAAACACTGTGCACCTACTGCAGTGTAACTAGGGGAGGATTCAGGGTCACCTGGTCAGTCCTAAATGTAACCTTTTTCAAAAGGGAAAGTCGTCAGCCTAATCGTAAAAGAAAATGTCTGTCTCATAAAATCCAAACTGGGAAATAATTCCACAGAAGAGGGGTGGGAAATCTGAGGGCTCTGCCTCCCATTCTATTTTTAACTATCCCAGGAAACATCAGTAAACCTGCAGTCAGAGAGCAAAGTGCTCCATTACCTCATACAGTACTACGAGGTATAAAGCATTCCTACATATTTGTAGGAAATGCTGGTAAAAAACAACAAGACTTTCCATGGCTTCATAGTGCTGCTGAATGCCAAGGTGATGCAATCCAGTTTAAGTATCAGGTTATATTTTTAGGGCTGAGTAATACATTCAGTAAGAAGCAGGAAATTAGAGATAATCGAGTCATTTATGTCTTTAAGAGATTTCTCCAGTTTAACTCATTAATGTGGGTCATCATATAATGATACTACCTAAGGGAAGCATCTATAAACTAAATGAAACAGATGCCTCAGGTGAGCATCAACCTCCGATTATTAAACTGACACGTCGCTTAATGCGCCAACTTGCACTTGAAACTCCACTGTATCCACAGCCCTGACACAACAACAGGAAAAGTTGGGAACAGTTTTGAGGACCCATGCAAGACTTCAGATGGCTTCTAAAATGTGTATATCACACCCGTCCAGCAAAATACATTACTGTAACTTCAGGGCAAGCTAACCTGTTTATCCTATATTAAATTGCCAAGTAGATTCATCAATCCTTTGAATAACACAAAGTTTGTTTTTCAGGACATTTCACAATATGAAAAAAACTTCACATCCGTGTGAATTGGTCCACTAACACTACACTAAACTTAAAGAATCGAGATACCTAAATTATGACTAAATGTCATAGTAGACTATCAATATAACTACATGACAATTTGCTGTCAAAATGAACCTTGAATCATACAGATTCAATATCTGATTTACGAAGGACTTTACAGATCGGCTTTCCATTTTCAGTTTATTAAATCTTGCAGAGTAGTCCTTACCTTTAAATATAACCTCTCTCCTCTGTGAATATTACTAAACAAATAAAATCAATTGTCTTGACATATTGACTTTAAGTCGATTTAGCACAAATACTCTAAACACCTCCTGGATTAAAACGTGCATTGAGTGGGCACATAACTGTTAAACTGTGTGATAACTAAAAACGCACTGAGCATGTATCGTCTCTCCACACAGCCATTCACTGGTGCAGCGCACGTTTAAGACGGTGGATTTCTACGGAAAGTACCAGGACAACATGACTCCTGTGGGTCTGGCCTTCTTCCAATGCCAGTGGGATCAGTATGTGACAGATACCGTGCACAACACAAGACACATCACATAACAACACAATACATGCTGGAACCTGCACGTCTCTCTAACGCGTTCATCTAAGTTGGGCCAGGATTTTTGTGACAGCTGGAAATGTGAGTTTAACGGTTTGCTTTCCTGCATCTTCTCCCTGCAGACATGAGGAAACGTGTCAAATACCGGCAGCCCCTACGCTAGCTGGAAAGATACAGAGATGGAAAAGAGCACAACTATGGAATGTACTGGTTATGCAACACATGCATATTTGAGAAAACGTCAACAACTATGTGGACAATGCTTGTCATATTTATGTCATGATTGTAAAAATAAAGCAATTTTCAGCTGCACTGGTGTTGCTTTATATTTTGCTTTGTTAAAGACCATATATAATATGTCACATAGCTCCACATCTTCATTTTAAGCATTTCTAGTAAACAATGGGAGATGGTTTAGGCATCAATTGAGGCTGCATTGAGAGGACTGACAATGGCTCCTGGGCTAGGCAGATCCTCACGTACTAATGAATAGTTAATGAATTGGAAAAAAGGGAGGGAGCGTGGGGCACAAAAGCTTGTAGAATCTGATTATAGCTATGACTCATATTTGCCTCCATATACTTATCAATTATAGCTGCCCATCTTTGCTTATGTGAAATGTCTCTTTACTGCCAGTTTAGATGGATGCAACTTACAGTTTAAAAACTTCTGCGTGCCTGTCTGATCAGAACAGTGGTTTAAGCTTTACCAAGAACTGCTGATACAAACTGCATGGATGAGTGAAGGCTTGCCGCAAGATACAAAAGACAAAAAATACAAATATTTAAGTCCAACATGCCCTCATATGTTTGAAAATTTGCAAAAAAGTTTGTGATTTTCTTATTTTTAATCCCTTTCCGATGAATGGTAACTTTCAATAATTGATATTCTGATGTTTCCTTATCTTGGCATTTCCACATTGTTCTGTATTAATCTTTATAGTTAAACTGAACCCTGTACGATCTATCATGAGCCTAGAGACTGCGAAGTTTCTCGCCTCCTCTTATCGCCTCCTCTTATCGCCTCCTCTTATCGCCTCCTTCTTTAAAATATTTCTTGGCAGTTACAAACAGCAAAATGGTGCATTACTGCCAGCAACTGGTGTGGAGGGGCGTCTTTGCCCCTCTTTTTCTTCCAAAGCAAGATAATTGGAGCTGATGAGCTGCAGGTGTGACGCCTGCACAGTGGCCTTTTTAAACCTCACAGGTGACTTCTGTTTGTGCTTGGTTGCTGGAACAATGGGAGCTGTTTGGGCCATTCGCGTTTGTCTGCTGACTGTTTGGCTTGCTGGAGGTTTTGTAGCTTCTTTCGGCTTCGTTTGACATTTATGTTAATTAACTTAGGAGTAGATTTTTGTAAGATAAGATCTTGAAACTGCTAGAAGGTTCTGGTGTAAAGATTCAGAAATATCACTTAGCTATTGCAAATTATCTCTTTTGGCATCAAACGGCATAAAGAAGTAACAGAAATGTGCTAATTGTAAATCATGTTCCTCCTGTTTTGCAGTCAGTGGATTGAATCACAGACAGAATAAAGTGCTGCAGAGGGAAAAGACAGGTAAGGTCCCTGGCTTCTAATTTATGCTTGAGGCCACACAGTTACAAAATTGATTTCAAGATGGTTGGTGATTAAAATGCCTGTCATTCATCTGAAAGAGTGAAAAATGTATAGAACACAAATTTTTCAAAAATGTATCAGGACATGTTGTACTAAGTGTGTTCATTTTTTTTTTTTTGTCTTTTGTATCCTGTGACAAGACTACTCATTAATGTGATTTGACGTTATTAAATAAGAAAAATGAAAGGGGGGAAATGCTTAAATTGTCAAGAATTGGGTTGTTGCCAGCAGTTGAGTTTAATGGTTATATTATGTGTAATGTTTTCAAATTAAAAGTATAAAACACAGGGTCATAATTCAAATAGACACTTATGTAAGTACCTGTTACTGTCTGTATGTGCGGACTCGGAGGAAGATATTCGTTAACTTTGGAAACCAGCTGAATGTTGTAGTATAAACTTTCCCCCAATGTGGAAAACCTTTTGGTATAATAAGAATGTTGTGTTTACAGGTCTTGGAGCCAATGATGGTTCAATACAGAGAGCGCTTGCCCTGCTCCAGTCAATATTGAATCAAAATGTTGATGAAGGTAAGCAAGATCCAGTTTTGTGTAGTTGCTAGGCGTGTGACAGCACACTTGTGTGGGGCACATGCATGAGGGCTTTGGTCAGTAGTGTTGTAATGAACTTAAAAATCCTTATCTACATTGTTCATTGATGTGATGTAGATATTTATGCAACAGCGTCCTTGCATATGACCAAACAGTCATGTAGGGCACAAAGTCTGGGACCAGTTGCTAGGTGTGGATTTGACTAAATCTTAATCGTGTGTGTGGTTTTGTTTTAAATCAATTTGTTTTTATTTTTGTTCCAGTACAACAGGAAACTAATGAAGTGGATACTGAGGCATCAGTTGGAAACTTGAAATCTGAATTGCCTTTGAAAAAGCCAAACAATGTTAAAACTGTGAAGGGAAAAACTGCAGTCAGTCCGAAGGTTTGTTTCCAGGGTGGTGACTCCAACGCCACGGCGGGCGGCCTGCTGGGTGACTCCAACGCCACGGCGGGCGGCCTGCTGGGTGACTCCAACGCCACGGCGGGCGGCCTGCTGGGTGACTCCAACGCCACGGCGGGCGGCCTGCTGGGTGACTCCAACGCCACGGCGGGCGGCCTGCTGAGTGACTCCAACGCCACGGCGGGCGGCCTGCTGAGTGACTCCAACGCCACGGCGGGCGGCCTGCTGAGTGACTCCAACGCCACGGCGGGCGGCCTGCTGAGTGACTCCAACGCCACGGCGGGCGGCCTGCTGAGTGACTCCAACGCCACGGCGGGCGGCCTGCTGAGTGACTCCAACGCCACGGCGGGCGGCCTGCTGAGTGACTCCAACGCCACGGCGGGCGGCCTGCTGAGTGACTCCAACGCCACGGCGGGCGGCCTGCTGAGTGACTCCAACGCCACGGCGGGCGGCCTGCTGAGTGACTCCAACGCCACGGCGGGCGGCCTGCTGAGTGACTCCAACGCCACGGCGGGCGGCCTGCTGAGTGACTCCAACGCCACGGCGGGCGGCCTGCTGAGTGACTCCAACGCCACGGCGGGCGGCCTGCTGAGTGACTCCAACGCCACGGCGGGCGGCCTGCTGAGTGACTCCAACGCCACGGCGGGCGGCCTGCTGAGTGACTCCAACGCCACGGCGGGCGGCCTGCTGAGTGACTCCAACGCCACGGCGGGCGGCCTGCTGAGTGACTCCAACGCCACGGCGGGCGGCCTGCTGAGTGACTCCAACGCCACGGCGGGCGGCCTGCTGAGTGACTCCAGTTCACTAAATGTGAAGCAGCTGAAGTTGGTGCTGGAAGACTTGACTCTGGCTTTGGAATCTTACACTAATTCCACAGTCCTGACACAATAGCAAGAAAACTGCTCTTGAATAAAACTCTTAACTTCAAGTTATGTGTTTATTTGTCCACTGATCAAACATTTTAGTCATTTCCATAGTAATCCTAGACCAATTAAATTATTGGTATAATTTGAGTAGGTGGTGTTCAGTTCTGAGTAGTTTTATTTTTTTAAATTTAAAAAAGCCCAACAAAAAGCTAGTTTACCAAAATGCCAAGAACAATCAGAGGGAAGGGTGGTGAGCTCATTGCTTATAGGTATGATACGGACCTCAAAGATATAGTTCCTAGTAATGAAATAATATCCTTAAGTAAGCTGAATTTTAACCTACAAAACTCCAACCTTCATAGTGGCCAGTAGCTACATGTCATTTACTTTGTGTGCACTAAAGGATGGCGAAAATACAGAAATTGTAATTATTTTTAACTTGAGCAGAAATGCCGAACTCCTGAGGTTTACTATGTGGATGTGCACCTTTAAGGCCTGTGAAAATGACCTTGGCAATTTACATAAATTTATTATGTAATGTTATTTGCTACAGTGTAATTTGGTTACCTTTAGTTTCTGACTGACCACTTTCTTCCATGGTACCAAAAGAACTGTGCCTTCCGTAGCAAAATTATCTTCATGCTGCAAAGAACATCTGTCGCATTGGCTACTATGGGAATAAAAGGAGAGAAACCCATGTTGTGGCCCCATTCAACCCTGTTGGGTACTTTTTTTTTTTTTTTTCCCCCCCTCAAAGCAAAAAGGTCTGAGGGTGAGAGGCAGTTCACATGAAAACAGCAGCTGTTGGAGGCAATTGTGGTATCTTGCCTTATCTCTCCACATTTAATGGATGCAAGAATCGGAAAGCTTATATGAAAGAAAGGGTCCTATGTTAACATGTTACATAAGTTTGCCTGTCAATGTTTTTAATATAGCTTTTGGTTCTAAGCCGCTGAACCAAGTACAGTATCAGTGTTTGTACTTTGTTGCTTCCCACCTCTGCTTCTACTTTAAACTATTATCAGGGTGAAAACGATTCAGGTTTCATCAATAACACTGCCAACATCTGCTGCACCACTGAAAACCTGTGAATTTGTCAGTTCACACAAAGTGGTGACAGTGTTGAGACTGAGTGAACTGTCATATTTTCCTGTCAGTTTGTGGCCCAAATCATCCCCACTGCAATCTGCATGTTTCAAATGTCCAAATACCTCACACTGCGGTATAGGTTGATATTAAGCCTTCTGCATAAAGACTGGTCTTCCAATGCTGAGGTTTTAGATGTTTAGGCAAAGTCTAATCTGGCTTTTCTTTTTTTCTTCACTTTGCACCTTATGGTAACAGTCGGTGTGCTCTTGCAGTCTTCTCATTATAGTAGACCAACAATAAGGGACACAAACCTTCTGGAGAATCATTTTGTTATATTTTATAGAGGTTTATATTTACTATGGAAAGGATGCTGTGATCATCCACCAGTCTTCATTGATGTCCAGGCCTTTTTATGATAAGCTCAGTATGAACACCCCCCCCTTGTCCAAACCTTTGATTTTGCAATTCAGTTTTCCTTTTAAAAAACAAACCAAAAAACCCATCCTTTTTTGCCACCTATAGATGTTCTAGTCCTGCTGACCTTTCCATAAAATATAAAAATCTGCACTTTAATCGCATATAATAAGAATTTCATTTCAAATTATAAAGAGCCAAATATATGAAAGTAGTGCCAAAAATTTTTCAAACACTTGTGGACCTAACGATGGATCCCAGCATTAACAATTGAAGCTCTGAGGACAGGAATCAAAGGATAGACGTCATTTTATTTCCTCAAATACAGATTTAAGATGTTCAATGACATTATATAAAAGTGCAAAAAAATGTTGCCACATAGTTTTTAGTTAACAGTACATTACAGTGCTCAACTTCCATAAAAATCGTATCCATTATAGTTTGGTCTTGAGCGCAGCAGGTTTTCAGTCCTTGTTTTCAGTCAGTGTGTTGGATTGGTAACAAGGTAACTAAATTACACTGTAGCAAATAACAGTTCCTAGTAGTGCCATGTATACAATATGAATTAAATCCATGTTAAGGAGTTCAAATAGTCATTTTTATTGTGTGATCAATCAGTGAGATCCTTAAAGACAAGTGCAGTCATTTTTTAGGTAGCATTGCCTGTTCACATGAAAACTTCATTCTTTCATGTCCAAAGCCACGTGCAGCATTTCCTCCACAGTCAGTAGCTTTTCTCTGGGTTTCCCACGGGATTCACCTCTTTTCATTTCCACATTGTCAATCTTCTCCCAGTTTGAAAAAGTCACTGGTTTCACTCCTACAGAAGAGAAAAATCACATTTGGCTGTGGCTTAGTGGGAACTTCAGAGAACAGGACTATACAGACGGGTCACTGTGTGCACTGAGATGATGACGACATACCTCACTGCTGCTGTTGCTACTGATTTATGGCTCCCCGTAGCAAATGTTTTGGTGGCATGCAGGATTTATTGCTAGTTTTGTTTTGTAATTTTCTCTTTCAAATCTCTTTGCATCTTTGTTTTTGTTTTGCTCTTCGTCATTTTACTTCTTATGTAATCATTTAATGAACTTCCCTCCTCAGAAAGAGTCACAATAAACACAAACAGTCACTTCAAACAGAATCTCTACAGCCAGCCCAACTTTTTGGTGACTGTTCCAGCATTGAGTTCATTTTCCCTTGTTTTTAGTCCAACTGTTTTGGGTCCACGCACATTTACTTTCATGACTCTATACTGGCTCATAGAATAACAGCACATCTCAAGAGCACAGTTATTGGATGTATTGTGAATGAAAAACTAACATTTTTATACCTCTCTTTTCCAGCAGAGCACTAATGCTTTGTGATCCAGGCTTGGCAGCAGACATATCCAACGTTCCCGAGTCCATGTCCTCCACAATGGATCGTGCAGTGTCAAAGCTATTGTTCATAGTGGTAGCTATGACACCTGTGGGGCCTGTTTTAAGCCAGCCGCTACAGTACAGACCTACAAAGAAAAATCGAATCATTGAATATTATTGAAGTAATAAAATATAATATAATGCTTGTTCTTTAGAGTGTTTACAGGGTACCTGCAGCCTGTTTAACGCGGCCCATGGTGTTTGGAACGATGGCTTTGCGGGAGTCAAAAGGCACTGATGGATCGATGGGCAGGCTCTTGTAGCCGATACTGCTGATGACCAGGCCACAGGACACGTCCTCCACTTCTCCTGTGAGCACAGCCTGGGCTCCGTCACCTGAACCCTGCTCACAGAGAGGATATCTGCTTTAACAGGGAGCAGCAGCACAGTGACAGGCACTTTTGGAAATCCAAATCCTGCTAACCTCCAGCTTGTTGATCGCCAGTCGGATGCCAGCTATTCTGCTGTGGCCGGGTTCGGCCAAAACTTCCACGGGGCTCCGGAAGAATCGAAAGCCCCAGGTACGGGAGGCCTTGCTCCGTCTCTCCTGCTCCTTTTCTCCGGGTACCTCCAGGGCCGTCTTCAGCATCAGCTCTGTCAGACGCTTTCTGGGCCTCGGCATGTCTGACACAGCAGAGATACTTCAGCTTAAAATCGCCCTGCTTTGCTTGCATTTATAACGTCCAAATATTTAATCTTCCAATTTTTTTTTGTGCATAGAATAGGTAGTGAAAACAACATATACAGTGCTGTGCATATGTCTTGAATCATCCCTTATGTCTTTATATTTTGCTTCCATGGAGCCAGGACCTTCTTGTACATTTTAAAGAGCCTTTTTGAAGGTCTTTCAAAGTTTTTCTTTGAACATTGGCTGCCGTTCAACTTATCCATCTACAGCAGATGAACTGAATCCGAAAATCATATCCTTAAGAAACCTGACACGGCACCTGAGAGACGTGACCAATCAATGTTCTGTACTTTGTACCATTTCTTCCCTCTCCTTAGGAAACACTAGTCCCCATCTCCACTCCTATACTTGTTTTCATCTTAAGGGATAAGATGCTTTGTGAATAACTTTTATCTTTCTCCTTACTTAGTCTTTTGATTTTTAGAGGAAATTCCAACTAAACTTAATAATTTTAACAATCTTCTTAGAATTTTGTCACTAGCAGCTACTCTTATACTTGGGAACTTTATGGACACATGCTGTGGTCTCATGACTAGTATTTCTGTATATGGCTGTGAATGCATGTGTTTTTTTTTTTTTTACATACAAGTGTGCATGTGGTCTTTCAGTAAGTGATATGTGAGTGTTGCTGTGCATGCATCTTGTATGTGCACATATGCACACATTAGAAATGGCTTTAAGGAACTGGTCTTTATAAATTTCCTGTAACTGCAAAGTTCTGATGTGCTGCTGCGACCACAGACTTGTCACTCCAGTAATGCAAGCTCAGCAGGCACGATTACAACACAGATAAACATAGCCAGCTTCTTTTACCATCCTTCACTGCTATTTATCACTAAAACGAAACATACGCTCAGGGTTATTTTAGTAATCTGTGACCAGAGTCAAGGTTATCGTTATAAATCTGAGAGTGCCTGCCATCATCAAAGAGGCCAGCAGCATTTCTCTGGCAAGGACGAGGCCAGCTTAGGGGGGGGATTGTTGCACAATTCTGTTTTGCACCCTAACCTGCAGGTTCCCACACAACAGCAGAAAATCTTTCAAACTAAAGCCAGCAGCAGCAGCAGTCTGGGCAGGTTGGCAGTTTCCATTCACCTCACAATATGTATAAGCTATACGTCTCAGCTGGGTATGCTGTTGTTAACCACAGCTTACATTTCTTCCTTCCTGATGGCGCTTTCAGCAGTCTGAACATGTGTTACATGCACATGTAGATATCTAACATGTTTTCACTGCTCACTTAAAAACACCAGGCATCTTTTCCAGCTGCACCAGAAAAACTAAAAACACTGAAATTTACAGATCTTAAAGGCAGACGAAACTATGTAAACATTTATTGGCTTTAAAAACACAGCAGGTCAGTTAGAGGGGAAAGATTGAAGATAAAGCTGCATGTGGTCTCACCTTTAAGAGCCTCTTTGACTCCACCAAAATCAGCCGCCGCCATGTCCGGTCTGGTGTCCGGCAGGTTCACCATTTCTCTGAGCTCCTGTAGAAAAGGAGCATATGTTATGGTTCACTGGGCCAAATTAAAACATCATTCAAAACATGGAGAATCTCTTTTGGTAAAATTCTGGTGAAATTATATTTACTGCAGTACCAACAACGACAGCAAACATATAAGAGGGGTGATGATCAGACAAGTTTGAAACAGTCTGGCAACAACAACCAAACTGTTTCCTGAGCAGAAGTACTCATTTTACAGGACAAACCTCTGATTTTTCAGGGTGACACTGAAAGACTGAAGAATAGTTCAAATAATATAAGCAGAAAAGAAAATAATGTGATGTTGGTCTTGTTTTTTTCACTTTAAACTACAAGATAAAGCTACTCCCTGCAGAGGACACACTTTCTACCAACCTCAGCAGTAACATTACAAGGTCAGTGACCAAGTGTGCATGAAAGTGCTCTGGCTTTCTCTCATATGTGGGAACTCTTAAAGCGACTATTATATTTTCCATATTTTTATTCTTTACTCTTGGACCCAGCTGTAGTAACTTTTAATAGTTAAATTGTTGAATTTTTTACCCCCAAAATGAAGAAGTGGAATTAAAAAAGCAAGCCAAAGCTAACACGTAAACAGGTCATTTAAAAAAATGCTAAAAACTGCTAAAATTAACAATAAGCATTAGGCAAAAATGCAGATAAAACAGTTGGTTAACACTTGCACAGTGGCTAAAAAGTTCAGTTTGTACCACTCCAATGGATTAAAATAAAGCCTTCTAATAATATTCTGCGTGTCTGGTGTTAAGAAACAGGTTTTGGAAGATGCGGTGTGGAGATGAATGGTGACCTGAGGAAGAGGCACTAGAGAACATATTATTCTTTCCTCTTATGTTGTCTTTTCTTTCCGACACACACCTTGATTGTGCAAGCGATCTGAATGGGTCCTCTCCTGCCAACTATCAGCACCCTGCGGACCTGGCTCTCTGCCAGAGCCTCCAGTGTTGGTTGTGTGATGTCAGTTTTCTGCAGAAAAAGTTTGACAAGTAAATTACATTTTCAGCTGGAAAACTGAACAGCTTAGAGAGATTTTTTTTTCCAAGTGATTTGATTTATATTTATTGTTAGCTCATATTGCTGGTTAACACAGGAAGTTTGACTCACAATTTCTTGGACAAATACCCAACTTTTGTAATTTTGCACCATCACAGGCGTACAGACACATTTTAAAAACAATCAGTCAATATGTGATTGATTTTAATTCAGCATATAACTTCTTTACATTTGATGACTGCCTGCCGTTTAGAACCAGCAGACATCACCAAATGCTGCGCTTCCTCTCTTGAGATGCTCTGCCAGGACCTTTTTCTTTTTGTTTTTCTTTTGGATTATGCTTTGGGCTTCACTAGAGAAGTGCCGACCAATTTGCAGAATTTGACTGACTGAGCAGTCAAGTCATCGATAAACAGCGATCCTGTTCCACTGGCAGCCATACATTCCCATACAATAATGCTCCCTCGGTAGAGTATATAACAAATATTATGGTATGCTTCATATACATCATTTCATTTAAAATCCACTTTATTGGTACAACATTGCGTGGGTTCCCTCCGGGTACTCCGGCTTCCTCCCACCGTCCAAAGACATGCAGCTTGTGGGGATAGGTTAATTGGATAATCCAAATTGCCACTAGGTGTGAATGTGTGAATGAATGTGAGTGCGAATGGTTGTCTGTCCCTGTGTGTTGGCCCTGTGACAGACTGGCGACCTGTCCAGGGCGTACCCCGCCTCTCGCCCTATGACAGCTGGGATAGGCTCCAGCGCCCCCCACGACCCTGAAAAGGATAAGTGGAAGCGAATGGATGGATGGAACACAGGCAAAACTACAGGAACTGTGTCTTTGTCCAACAAATGTATGTGAGCTCTTGTATCACCTTTTGATATTTGTATGCCCAATTTCCCCACTTTAGTCTGACAAAGCAGCTCATCACTTATTTATTCCAAACAAAACAAATCAAACTGCACTATTATAACTGACACCATGGTGACCTTGACCACCAGTCAAGTATAAAAGGTCACTGTCATCTTTGACCTTTAATTTTGTGGTTATCAGTGGTGCTTTTGTATGAAATGACACACCAGAGAAACTTGAAGCTGATGGAAATGACTCCACTAAAGTTGACTTTTCTCAGAGACTGTTAGTTCAGTTAGACATTTTAAAAGACGTTAGCTGTGTTTCTCAGCCCTAAAAGCTTCCTGTGGTTACCTCCTGTACTTCCTATGATGTCATGCAGGCTCAGAGATGCTAGCTTAAAAAGCCAACCCCTGTGTACTTAAACTGAGCCCGAGCAGGTCAGAAGCTGCTATTAGTACAGGTCCCAAGGTTTCAAAGGAAACCAACTGTAATTATTAACAAAGTCATGTATTTGTCTCATGGTAAAGAAAATATTTTCACTATTTGAAAACATTCTGACTTCTCAAGGTGCATGACCCTACAATAATACATTTTACATAGCCTTCCAGCCTTTTTAGGGGCTCTTACTTTCCCCTCATGTTCTTCTTCAGTCACGTTTGCCCATGAATTCTTAGTGTCAGGTGGAGGACTGATCAGGAAACTAGAAAGGTCCAACTTTACTAGTCAAAACTAGTGAAACCACTCTGTAGCACTATTTCTTATCTTATCTTCATCTATCGATGATTTTCTGTTCAGTTTAGTTTAGTTTTGCATTCTGAAACAACAACAGATAAAGACACAACATTTCTCCATTTGGCTTCACGCTGATGCAATTACACCATGAAAAACAAAAACATTTTTGAGGTTTCAGCAACAGTGTTTTGCTTTTCATGCCTAACCGACAAACAAAACATTTGTTATTATTTAAGCAGATAAAATTCCTCAGCTTAAGCGGTTCTTTCATACATCTCAGAGCACTCAAGACTTGCTGACTGAAACATGTCTGCTCTTCCTGTTTTTGTTTCTTTTGTTATAAATTTACTGATAACCAACTCGCCTTTAAAATGTCGATGGGAGATAGCAGAATTCTTGCTATATCCAAAGCCACGTTGCCTTGTCCCAAAATGACTGCTGTTTCACAGCTCAGGTCTGGACTCAGCTGAAGAAAGAAATCGAACAGATGAGACAGAGAAGCAGTTTGACCTGACAGTTTTTCTTGTTAAATGATCTAACTTTGTTGAGGCTTTTTGATGGATGGAAACATCTTGTGTGTCTATGTGAAACACTTACTTGGAAGTCTTACCTCTCGACAGCTGGGGAGTCCGTTGTACCAGCCCACAAAGTCTTTGGCAGAGTACACACCAGCCAAGTCTTCGCCCGGCACTCCCATGCTCCGGTTTCCCTCTGCACCATAACTCTGTCACACAATTTACAGAGTTCAACAGAAATAGATGATTATTTTTCACATGTTTAAGGTGAAGGAGCTGCAGTGGGCTTTCACATCCTTACCAGTACGACAGCGTGGTAGGCTTGCTGCAGCTCGGTGATGCTCACATTCTTGCCTACGTTCACATTGCCATAGAAACTACAGCGTGAATGGTTGGCCATTTGCGTGAATGTGTTGATGACGTTCTGAGGACAAGAATCGGTAAAATTTAAGTTAGCAAGCTGGACTCTCCATCTGTATTTCAATTCCACCTATTATGGGAGTAATTCTCTATCCAGTGGTTAATGACCTCAGGACAGCAGATGACTAAAGTTTGTTGGGGTAAACTCTGATTTAAGAATATTTACATAAAACTTCACTATATTCCACTTTGTGAAGGTTTCTTGTTCTTGTCTTATAGTTTTATAGCTCCGGTAGTGGTGCTCAAACCCTTATTAGACTTATTTGAGAAAACTAATTCACTTTAATAAATGAAGTATACATTACTGTGTCCACATTCCCACAAGAACTCAGATTTGAGTGCAGTATTGGCCTTTCTTATGTAGCAAACCGCATGGGATAGTCTGGCTGAAGTGAGGGCGCAGCCTCAAAAAGAGTTTGGCAGGAGATAAGACGCATGACATCCACGCTCTCCCCGTGAATTCGACATGCCAGCACCTGCTTTATTTTCACATCTGTGTAATTAGAGACCCGGCGCAAGCAGACATCTGTGTTCACACATGCAGGTCTAGTTTTTAATGCTGCAGTGCATTTATTTACAGTGTTATTATCTATTTCTGGAGACGATGCCTTAATAACTATGCCAGATACAAAAGCCAGCAAAATGACTTCATGTTAGTTCCAGTTCAAAGTGTTTACCTGCATTTACAAACAAGTACAGAACAGATCACAGAGCCCATTTTTTGCATGTTGTAAGAACAAAGACTTCTTAAAGAAGTTCTAACGTCTTCATGATAGAAGAGCTGGAGGACAAATGGATTTCCTTCACTTCACTGTTTGCTGACAAAGTGCAGGCAACTGACTGATGACTAGGGATGGGTATCGTTTAGGTTTTATCCGATACCAGTACCAAACCGGTACTTTTGAAATGGTGCCGGTGCTTAAACGGTGCTCGAACCGGTGCTCAAAGAATGACGAACACAAACTTTGTTCAAAAACCTCTCATTTTTTTTGTAAAAAGATAACAATATTAGCCTTTTCTGCAGCTATAGGGCATATATGGTATCACTCTTGGCTGGAAGAAGTGCTTAATCAATGGAAAAAACACAAACTTTGTCCAAAAACCTCTCATGTTTAGCTGTTTTCCACTTTTTCTTTGGTCATTTTAGCCTTTTTGGCCAGGGTGAAGGGAGTATCTGCCATCACACAAGAAGACAGCCGCATGTAACTACGACGGTGTTTGCTAGTTCACCTTACATGCATTAATGTAATAACGTGGTGAGCCTACTCAACGTAAATTACACACGAACAACATGAAGCTACTCACGCAGAGAAGAACGGCTGCTGCTGCCATCATCGTCCGTCATCATTTCTGCTACACTGGCAGGGCTAGGAGCCAGGACTCTCCTCTTCGTGTTTTTGGGGGATGTTGCTAACTCCGGGTCCGATAACAGGCAACCCACCCGCAGTAGATGTGCTCGATGTGAGGTCTCGCAGCAAATACGACGCATTTTTCAGCTTTTAAAAAAACGCTATGCGTTGCCAGGTGTTTCATCAGATTCGAGGTGTTACCTCCTTTGCACTGTATCACAGTATCAGCTTAAAGCACTTGTTGCAGGCTGCTGAGTTTGCATCTTTTGCTGTGAAGTACAGCAGACTGACCGCTTCGCCTTGGGCATTTTTAATCTGTAGCTCTGCTCTAAAAGAACGTACGTACCTGGGCCCGCCTACTACGCTTGCAAAGGTAAAATGATTGGCTGGAATCCAAAGTGTATGACATCTCAGGGAAAAAAAGCACCGAAATCAAGCACCGAAATGTGCGCTGCTTTTCGGTCTGGTTACTACCGTTTATGTCAGAACCGGTGCCATTATGGCACCGGATACCGGTACCCATCCCTACTGATGACTATATAAATAAAACTGAATTGAACTTTAGACTCAGACTGTAATAAGAGCACAGCTCAATGAGTGCAGTGGTTGCCACCTTTCACCTCCCAGCTGCACTGAGATATGGAAGAGAAAACATGGTAGATGGGACTATGTTAATTATCCTCACTGTAATTTTTAAATGCCAGTTTTATTTTATAATAAATACTATAATATACTTTCATTTGGGTGAACAGTCATTGGAAGATTTCAGGAGACAAAAGGCTGATGTTGGCGATGAAATGTTTGCATAATATTAAAAATAATAATGATGAAGGACCAAACAATCTGTGAGAAGTGATATTGAAAATTCACAAATACCGATAATTTATTTAACTTTAGACATTTGTGGTTGTTCAGAGGCTACTTAGTAATGATAATCCTGTCTGAATGTAGGTGCCCTAATGGAGCTGCTCATATGGATCCTGCTGCTGTATGATGCTGCATATATTTAATAAAGACTCCAACAAACAGCTTTAAGCAAAAACACAAATTCATCTTCTGATAAGCAAAATTTTAATGTATAACGGCAACCTCGGATATATTTGTGTCTTCTCCAGGGCTTGAATTTGCTTCATAGATGAATGTGGAACCCAGTTTTATTTATTATTACATTCTTGAGTTGTCCGTGTGCCTGCTTTAACAACTACAATAACATTGTTTTAAACTTTCAATAATGCTTATGGAGCCAATGTTGCTTCTGAGAAAAATCTGATGTTAAGATTTGGGATCAGGAACAAAAACAAACAAAAACTACTAGAAAGAGCAAGACTGAGCTTGAAATTGTCAAGTATTTCAGTTGATCCTGATATCGCCTCTACAGATAACCACATACGTGGAGACAGACACACACGCATCGCATACACAGTTGTAACTTTCGCCCCGTTTCCCTGATGTGCAATAGTACCAAGTGCAATTTTTCCTACTATGACAAAGCATTTTATTCTGTTTTGTACAGTATGTTATTCTATTTTATCTTCTCCTATTCTGTTGTGTTTTTCTTAAATCTTACTTTTCTTAACCTGTGCTTTTTGCCGTGACCAGAAAATTTCCCACGTGTGGGATTAAAAAAGGTTTATCTTATCTTATTACATTCAAACAAATCTGACAGTTAAGTCACAGGACACTGATACTTTTGGCTGCTATCTTGTTCACATGGGTTCGCTCCACATGATTTGGTAGATTTTTATGCTGGGTACCCCTTCCTGACCCAAACCCCAATAGATTTGTGTCCACTGGGATCAAACTGGGGATCTTTTCCAAATGTGTACACCACTACACTATGGGCCCACCGCTCTCTTACCTTTATGATAAGTTAAATTAAAAGCAGGGAACAGCTCAGCAGAAATAACAGAGCAGACTAGATCGATTCATGCACTCACTCATGTGCTTTAAAGATGAAATCAACTGCTGCTTCACAAGAAATGGTTGCACGTCACCGAAAAAAACCTTGTTGTTGTTTTCGCATGTTTTGCCTGAGTATTGACTGAACAAAGAAGACACTAGTGATTTAAAAGTCTTGGTGTATTACTTTCAAAGTAGTATTTCTGCTAAGCTAGGCTAACCACATCTCTAACCACGATTATATCAGACATGCGAAGGTGACATTATTGGTTGTGGGACACAAAGCAGACAGGTCTCGTTATTACCAGTATTTATCTGTCATTATATTTGCCAACATGTTGGGATGTGTGTCCTGTGGAGGGTTGCATAACATTGCTTTTGTTGTTCAGTTACATTTTAATGAGTTGGGTGTGATGACATGGAAATATAGCGCGCTTCAAACACTGCATTCAACCTCAGACATAAACGTGATAACACCCTTTCACTGTGATGTTATTCACACTTCTAATTGAATTTCACTTCACTGACAGACTTATCTAACATGTCTCTTTCTGTTTGACTGGTCTGCATTAACCACTGACTGGTTTTTAATTTTCCATTAACGGTACCACAGGTCGTTACACAGTCTGGCGAAACTAAACAGACTTTAAGAACCGGCTTTGTCTGAAGAGTTTCTTTTTCCAAAACAAAACAATAATCCATGTGTTAAAAGATTTTCACTGCATCTGGTGTTAGAACTACTGAGGAGAAACTGGACTAATTAAATGAATCTTTTTTGTCCTTTTTGCTTAAAAACAGGTAATATACAGAAAATGGTTTGAGGCAATTATCAGTTCTTTAAAATCTATTAGAGGCAGACACCTTGACTTCAGGATGATCCGGGGCCACTCCGAACCTGACCAGGCCAAAGGGGACAGGCAGACGCTCATAAATGTCCACCTCAACATCTTGGCGAGCCTGAGAGAAAAAACAGAAACAAAATCCAAAATATAATGCGTAAAGCTTAAAGTGAACCGTTAATAAAGGCTTTAGAAAAAACAGAAACAATATTGTGCGGTTACAAAACTTTCTGGAATATCTTTAGTTTTAGTCTTGAAATATTTTCAGCACAGCCCAAAAATAAAAACCCTCAAAACCAAAAAACCACTGAAAATTAAATAATCTAAATATATTTTTTAAACAAACCAATTAAAAAACTTTTTGAAAAAAGGATTGCTTGTTCGTGTCATCTCTCTAAAAAGAACACAGCAGCAGGGCTTAGAAAATCAACCACAGGGCGTCTGGAATAAGATCCTTTGGAAAGATGAGGTCAAAGTGTGGATGCTTGGCATTAATGCATGGTGTGATGTTTGGAGAAAGCCAAACAACCACAGGGTCTCAGCACAAAAACCTCAATCCAACTGTTAAGTTGGTGGTGGAGGGGTGATGATTTAGGTTTGATTTGCAACCACCTTGCCATAAATGAGTCACTTATGAACTCCTCTGTATGACAAAGTGTTCTTTAGTCAAATGTGAAGCTGTCTGTCCATCCGCTAAAGCTTGACCAAAATTAGGTCACACAACGTGACAATGATCACACACGCACCAGAAAACCTTCAATTGAACTGTTGAAAAGGAAAAGAATCAAAGTGTTACAATGGACTAATCACAGTCCATTATAACACTGACTGAAAAGTATGGTGGGACCTTACAACAAATATGTATAAACCTTAATGAACTGACGAACTGTTTCACTGCTTCAGTTCCTCCACAATGATGTAAACCACATAAAGTCATACAGAGAATTATTACTTCATATTATTGCTCTTAAGGTTGGTTCTAGACAGCCACTGAGCCATTTATTTGCACACACACTAAACTCTTATTTGAAGCTTGATAAATATGAACATCCACCATTATATTAATATTAATTACTGTCATGTATCGAATGCAGCTTCCTCATGCCTACAGTTTTACAAACTTTCTGAAGTACAAACACAAAGTAAATAAAAATGTCAAAATGTATGAAATTAAAATTTGATTAAAAAAATTTAAATCATCAGAAACTGGTTATTATATAATATTATATTAGTTAAAGTATGTTGTGCTGAATCAGACAACAATTAATATATGAACTTAAAATCATACAAACACAACATGAAAAACATCAAAGAGCCACAGTGCCGGATGGCCAATGCACATCGTGCTGCTGTGTATGGGGGGCATAGCTTGCAATGACATAACCTTGGGCTCAAAGACACAGCATACTCTGCAAGTTATTTCCAGTCGTATGTATGAGCATGTACTCAGTAGGCAGCTCAAAGGCTATATTTTGGTTAGTGTGTGATAGCGTAGTGGTTTTGTGTACTAAGCAGGGAGAGGCATGCTCATTTGTTTGACTTTACATTAAAGGATGCTGGCTGGATTTGGAGAAACTAATGACACACACACAAATTGAAAAATTAACATTTAATTAACACACAACTATTGGGCAATAAATTAGTAGTCATTAGCAAATTCATTTAGAATTGGACTGCAGCTATTGATTATTTTAGTAATTGAGAATTCTACTTATTATTCCATCAGCTGTAAAATTGTATAAGAAATACTTCTGTCTTATTGTTAATATTCCAGGTTAATTCAAAATGTTCAAAATGCTTTCTTGCATCGATAGGAGAAAAAAAAAAGATTTCTGACTCTATTGCATCACATGGATGGTTTGGTGTTTGTTCATGTGTATGTGTTTTTTAACACGTGTATGAATATGTGTGTGTGTCTTTGAGTGTGCTAGTGAGTGAGTAAATATGCATGTCTGTAATCTTTTTAAAGAGTATGCGGTGTCTGCACTGAAGAAAAGAGATGATATCAATATTCTCAGAACTGATGCAACGTTTCCTGGAGCAGAAAACAAATGCTATGATGGTGCATGTTTTAATAAGTCACTGTCCAGTCTAACAGCACCAATTACCATTAAATTAACAGAATTTATTTAATTGAATCTAATTTTTTTAAGCCTTGAAATAAATATGGTCTAATACACCTTACCAACCCCAACTCCCTTCCTTTAGACTCACCCCTGCTTGCTGTAGGTATCACTGTGACAGAAAGTAGGAAGGCTGCTGTCAGTCTTCAGCAAGCTGTGTAATTTAAACACTGTGGCATACTAAATTAAGAGTTCACCTACAGTTACCTGGTAGATTTCCCCCCCTGCTTCTTAAGAACATAGGTTTCCTTTCCTTTTTTGTAAATGTGTTTCCCCCCCAGTAAATATGTTTTTCCTTTTTCCTCCACTTTGCCCAGTTTTTTTTAAGGACATCCTGCACACACTGACATCCCTGCCGCCCCATCCCTTGGGTTAGCTGCCTTTTTAAGTGGTTTCTTAAACAAAAGCACTTTTTGAAAATGTTCAGGTATAATAAGTGGGCCAAAAATGAGAGTTTAAAGAAAACTCTTTAAAAAGCCTGGTGAACTAAGACACCGCTTTAAAAATGACAAGAAGGGCCAGCTCATTGGAAGAACATTAAAAAGAAATCAAGGGTGGCTCAAGACTTTGGCACAGTACGACATATTCACAGATATTTATCAGTATTGCCTACTATTACTCCTGTGTCTGTCATAACAAGCAGTGCATACCTTGATTAGATGCTGTGCTGTGTAGAAACCTGCTGGACCGCTTCCGACAATACACACCTTTGGGCTGCATGAGGACAATGAAGCCTTTCCACAGCCGCCTGCAAAAACAAAACACGTGACAAGTTCACGTCTAACTCATTGGAGTTGCATCAAAACAGCAAGGCCCTCTTTTGAATTCAATCCTCTTAGTGAGCTAAAGGGTCTCAGTAAGCTAAGGCAGTGTAGTATACAGCTACAGCCTACTCCTACAGTGTTTTAATGAAAGGCTAGCAGAGTAAGGCATGTAGTTATACAGTATTTTGTTTTACTGATGCTCAGAGTTGCTTGATATATTAAGTACTGCTGAGTTAAATCAGCCTGTTAAAGTTTCTTCAAGCAGGTGTGTAGATCAGCCGATAAAAACGTTAAGTTGGCTAAATTTTGTTCTGGGTCTGGCACGCGTCCACACTGAATATCAAGTGTATTACGAGTAAACATTTCCTGATTACCGCACCTTTGTGAAGTCGCGCTATCCATGCACCTCTTCCTGAGGTCCACAGCTTTAGCTCGGAAAACAGCAGTTTATGAGCGCCCATAGCTTCCTGACTTAGACGAGCTGCCTCGTTTTAAAGCATGAAACGCTTAAACCCTCTCCGTTGCTTTCCTTGACCGCGGTGACCAGCTCTGCGTAGTTGCCTCTCCTCTGAGCTTTAGACACTGAGCTCAGAAGCCAAGGTGGAAAACGCTTATCTTTACTCTTCCTTTTATTTATTTATTTTTAAAGCTTCGTGTCCTCAAATGGCTAGCTAATGCTAATATTGATTAATTATTTTACACATATGCACTTTATCACGTAAAACATCATTACCATAACAAACTGTTTTCAAGGCTGTACCTTGCGTTACGGCCATAACAGTCCGTGGGAAACCGGCATTGACAATTAAAGTTCCACAATGACGGTGTACATGATTAAGTATACATTTATTAGCGCCTTCCATTCACTTTTACACGTGACTGTCAGACTTACGTCAAGCTATGATATTGTGAAATGATGGTATTTACCAACCTTGTCTTAACAAAAATTACGAGTTATTTGTAAGGGATCGGAAATGAACTATTTTACCCATAAAACCATATTGAAACAGTGATTGGTGAAACAGGATACTTAGTGACCGCGAAGTTAAAGAAACCAGGCGAACAAAGCATTACACATACACAACACAAACAACAGAAAATATAAAAAACTATAATAATACCTTACCACGCGAATGAAAAGGACTAAATTCAATAAGTTTGGGAGTTATTTGCTGTGGAATCTTGGATTTGCAGTGGGTTATGGGATGATTAGTTCCTTCAGCGTTAAAAGTAATTCTAAGCACAATCTTGTACGTTTCCTTTTTACTTTTGTATGTATGTATTTATTTAAAAAAAAATTTTTTTTTTAATCCAAATAAAGTATTTTTAGTTATGATTTACCTTATAGCTGGCAGCTGGTTGGGCTGGTTCAAGGCTTAAAACTGTTTTCTTCAATGGAGAAACGGAATCGCTTTATTGAAGCTTTTTTATGCTAGTAGGTACCAGTGCGATGTAACTTAGAACATTCACTCAAATACTTTGCTAAAATATGTGTTTTTTATGTAGGTATATGTGTCATCCTACTTTCGGCTTCTACTCCACTGTTTTGGTAACTACTGTGCTTTGCACCCCATCTCCTTTCTACCATTTAGTTTTTATTTTGCGGATAAATAGCAATAGGTCAAACTAGCCGACATTATTTAATTAACTGAAAATAGCCATTCTGCATAATGATTAAGTTAAGTTTAGGTGTTTAAATGTACTCTTATTGTCACGGGTCAGGGTCCTTTTGACCCAGCATTTTGAGTTTCTGGTGTCCTGGTGTTATTCTGTATTATGGTCTATGTTCTGATTTACTAGTTGAGCTGTTTTGATTAGTTTATCCTATGCTTCGGTTTAATTCTTGTTAAGAGTTTAGTTCTTAGGTTTTGGTTTCCATACTCCTTCTGTTCAGTGTCTAGTCTGTGTCTCTGTGCCTGCTCTGGTCCCACGTGTCCTGTCTAGTCATCCCTGTCCATGTGTTCCCTCTGTACCGTGTCAGTATTATCATAATGTGAAGCTCATATCTCTGAGTCTGTAAATTCAGTTGATGTGTTTCCTGTTTTATGTTGAAGGTCCTTGTCTTATGTCAGTGTATTCTGTTTTGCTTCCCTTGTCTCGTCCTGCCCAATTAGTCCCAGCTGTGTTTCCCTTTCCTGATTACTTTAATGATTACTCTGTTTCCTGATTACTCTGCCATGTATTTTACTTTATTCACTTTAAAGACAAGAAACATTTTCTAATCATATTTTAGGTGGCAGCAGTGCCACCTGATAGGTTTGTAGCTTGAACCTATTCGCTGGAACGTTGAAGACAATATAATTACACAGCAAAAGCATTGAACACCAAGTAGGCAAAGTTCTTCGTGTTACTCATGCATGAGGAAGACCTGCCTGGAGTCAAGTGTCGTTCCACCACTTGACCCCCGTCAGACTCTCAGCCAGGTTCCCCATAGCACTCCTTTTATTGTGGTTACATGAATATGCATAGGGTCATTAACATATAACATCTTACATAGGTATACATGTGAACAAAGAATACTGTGTGTGTGTGTGTGTGGGGTCAGAGTGTGACCCCATAAATGACTTCCCTAAACCTGCTGGTCTGGAAGTCCAACAGTTCATCTAAACAAAAGGCACTTAGCCTAAAACAGATATAACCACGTTTATCCTACCATAAAACAATAAAACAAGGTACGACCGCTTCCCATGCTCCCAGGATGTAGGTGTGCATTCCAGTGTGGAATACACACCAAGCCTTTGCAGCCTGCTAAAGATCACACATCCTATCACTACACAATTGATTATACACCTCTAAGCATATATGGTTAAATATTTCTAAGCATAAATGACAATCAACAATACAAAACCTAACACCACCCCTGCAGTTTCCCTGAACATAGTGGACTGTTTGGATTGGGATTATCTCATGACTAATTCACATGTATTCACATATTTGTTGCAGGCATAGCTGTTTCCTAGTCACAGTTGAAAGTCAGTGGCTTCTAGTGTAAAACTCTGCCAAATCAAATATGCAGAGGCACCTGCTGTGGCAATCCATATGACAAGGGAGCAGCTGAAAGCATCTCTTTTTTTCTTTACTAGTAAGTCATTTGTGTTAATAGAGCTAAATGACCCAGTGGTACATCTACTAGGCTAATTAGTTAGAATCATTTTCAACAGTAGATCAATATGCATGCACGGTATGGGATTGTGAAACTGATCCTTCTGCGTTATATCAGTACTTCCACTATTTGACTAATACTATTCACTATTTGACTTCTAGAATATTTTGATGCTTTGATACTTTTGTACTTTTACTAGTACTTTGAATTGAGCCCATTGAGTTGTTCTTATCATTTAAAAAAACAAATACAACAAAACAAAGATTTTTCAAAGGAATGGCAAAATGTTAAAAATATCTTTGATTTATTGTACACATCAAATCAGGTAGAAAACTATGGTTCAAAACATTCAGAGCATTCACATAGAAAAAAGAACAAAACAACACAAAGCTGTTGAAAACTCAACAGGTAAAGCCAGTGTGTGCTAAATCAAAGGAAAAAGTGCTTGGTCTGCAGTTTTTCTTCACCCACACTCTTCACACATTGCACCTGAACACCAAGCATAAACCAGGATGTGGTAGCTCAATCACTTTACTGCAGATAAAACACAAATTTCTGTAAAAGGAAGAGAGATGCACTACAGCAAAAGGTTAAAGATTACGTGTTCAGCCATCTGAAGCCGTCTGTGCAATTAACTGTGCATCACAGCGTGTGGAATTATTAGCACTGCACCGTCTCTGAGCATTACAGGAGACCCCTGAAGTCTGTGTTGACATCCGTGCTTAGAGATGTAACTAAGTAAGCATTGTGATGGTGGCAAGAGCAGGTCTGCCGAGGCCTCTGGGATCTTGGTGGTAATTCAGGCACGGCAGGTCTGAATTTCTTTTTATACTGGAGGAAGACAAAGGAAACGTTTTCACTCGAACACAGTCACATCCTCTTTGCTTGACTTTTAACAACAAGTCTATCTACTTCACACTTACTCGTTTGCACCTCATAATCAGCACTCCAATGATGAGGGACAGTATGACAGTAAATCCTATGACGATAGAGCAAATCAAGGTCAGATCCAGTATGGAGTTTGTGCATTGTTCCTCTGGGCCACCCTCTGTGTGTGAGAGAGAAAAAAGCACATTATAGACAATTAAATTGAAAGTTACACCACTTTTAATGGAAGTGGATTGCATATACTGAAATGCACGATTCTCTTCACCTCTGACGATAATGACTGTGCCGTTGCTGGTCATGAGCAGCTTGTTTAATTTCTCGTCCGTGTAAATCCACTCGCAGTAATACAAGTTTGTGTCCTCGAGCTCCAGCAAAGACAACTGGAAAGTGAACCCATGAAGTTCCTGTGTGATCTGCTTGGCTGGACTTATGATTATTCGGCCTTTGAATTTGTTAGATGTGGTATTCTTGGTGACTGAAAATTCATTCAAGTCCAGGTACACAACATCTTGTTCCTTGTGGAAACGCCTATGCATGTACAGCCCCATTGGATTCGCCAAGGATGTGGTGCACACGATCTCAGCAGATGAATTAACTCTCCTGAAAGTGATGGCTGAAGGATTTTGGAAAGCTGTCAGAGAGAGAGATGGATCGTTAAAAAAAATCACTTATGCAGAATTTTTTGTTTTGTTTTAATACCTTATACATCAGCTCCACCACAGGGCACTGGCAAATAAACTTTAATTGCAATAAAGCAGAAAAGGCACAATTTGATCCAATTCGTCATTTGCTCAGTTCAGTACAGTTGGGCTGCAGAAGGTAACCACAAAACCAAACTACACCCAGTAACTGTATATAAAGTGGCCTAACCTAGATTTAGCTGCAGCAACATATTCCAGTCATGTCACTTGCAATGGGCTTTTTTTTTGTAGACAACTAACTTCTACGTACATATTTTTGGTGCATCACTACATTTACTGTAAAGAGTGATTAAAAAGACCTTTTTAAATGATGGTTTTTTTGAGACACTGCTAAGAGGCCCAAAACAGGATGAAGCTGCAAACAAACAGGAAAAGATGACTCGGACTCATCTTCAATGACATCTACAGTTATGTAAAAAACAGGGTTTTCTTCCCAGGAGCAGAAAACCCAATAAATTCACCCTGAGGTCAGATCATGCAGGGCTCAGAGAAATAGGCAAAAAACTTAAGAGCTTAGGTTTAGACTTCTGGAACTATGAACTTTGGACAGAGTTAAAGCAATGTGGGGACCCTCGGTCATGATGCACGACACTGAGAAAACCAAACACAGCATATCAGTGCGAACACCTCACACTAAACAGTGAAGCATAGTGGAGGAGGGGTAGTGATTTGGTCTTGTTTTGCAGCCACAGGACCCGGGCACTCTGCAGTTAATGAGCACATAGTGATCTTGTTTTGTGTACTAATGCATTCTAGACTCAAATGTGAGGCAACCTGTCTAAGAGCAAAGCATGGCTGAAATTGCATCACGATCCGAAGCACAGCAGCAAATCTACAACAGAATGGCCGAGAAGCAAAAGAATCCAGGCGTTCAATAACTCAGTCAAAGTCCAAACTTCAGCTTAATCATGTTGCAGCCAGATCTTAAGACAGCTGTGTATGACCAAATGACCAAACCTCAGTGAACTGAAGCAGTGCTGTAAAGAAGAGTGGCCCAAAATTTCTCCAAAAGAACATAAGAGACTGATAAAATCACACAGACAAAGCATAACTGCGAGCTAGTGCTGCTTAAGTGCTTCTGCAAGCTCCTACATCATAGGGTGCACTTAGTTTTTCACAGGACTGCAGAGAGACCTGTGAAAACTTTTTTTTTCACATAAATTTATCATTTTTGTGGATTCAAAAACACACTCACCTTTCCCGATGTCTAATATTACCTCCGCAGGCATGCAGAGCAGTCCCAGCACACAGCTCCACCAGTGGGCTTTCATCATGCAATCAGGCTCGCGCATATGCCCTCTGACTGACAGACAGATTGACTACAACATGAACGAGTGTGACAAAGAGAAATGAGGCGTAAAGAGGAAATGAGACACTGACTCTTGGTATTTTATCAGCTGTACGTGGGTGTGTGCATGTGTGCTACATAACATCAAAGATGTGGAAGAGTTTGTTACTGACATAAATTTATTTGAAAAGATGTTCCATTGTACGAAAACTGTCTGATTTACAGTTAATCTGTACAAGCAGCACATACAGGATATTAATCACTTTTCACAGTTCTCAGTTTCACGGTACATTTTCTTATGATTCCTATTTCCATTATGGTTTTCACTTTCAAATGACACATATACACAGAAAGAAATGGTAAAAAAAAAGATGAAACAGAGGAAGAGTTGTCTCAGAGGAATTACATTGTTTCCATAATAACATGTTTACAATGCTGCATTCAGTCTACTGTATAAATATAGACTGTATTGATAAGAATTTATGTTTCCACCATGACATCCCCTTTCATCATCCATCACAGTCTAAAGCAACTGTTGGATGACTTTTACTGTGAGCTGTGATCAGAATTATGTGAAGAAGTCCAGGTGGACAGACATCAATGGATTTACAAAGTAAGCAGGTTATCCAACTTCTCGTCACTTTACATAATGAGAACATGGATGAGAAGTCAACTCTGTGGACATTAATTAGACTCAGTTTTACAACACATACAGGTACAGTCCTATTTTTTCTTAAATGTTTATTCATCAGGCAGGAAATTCACATTCCCAAGTTTGACCCATAGTCTTTCCCTTTTACTCGGCAGACTAAAGTCTCGTGGAATGCTCTATTATTCACATCCTATTATTGTATGCATATTAGACTGCATCAAAGAATTCAGAGTCAGCTGTGGTAACTGATGAGCCGAATCTTTCACAAACAGCAAATATATGCATTTATGTTCTGCTACAGACTGGTGCAGTCTATGTCACCGTCCTCTCGCTTACTCTGCATCTGTAAGTTCTATACAGGAAATACAAAATTACTACAACAACAGCAGAGGCAAAAACACAACGTACAATGGTTGTCACGCGTGTTGACTCCTCGGGCCTAATGATGTGACCTAGTGTTGGAGCTACAACACAGTTATTCTAACAGATGCACTGAATACAATTTATGTATGTCTGAACAAAACGTACACTCATTCAAACACATCAATTTTAAGATGCTGATAGATACTCACTCTGTAAGTGGACGCTGATAGAAGTTTTATCCATACAACAGTTTAACACGATTTCAGCTGTGACATTTTCCTCTCTTTGGACATTTAAGATGGTCACTGACAAGCTATTCGGGGGATCCCATTTACAGCTGTATTGTGGCAAGCCACAGAGTTTGGTGTGATTTTGGCTCATCCAGGAATAATTTAGAGCTCTACAGTCTGAGCCCCCTTTTGAATTTATGTAACAATTTAGAGTCACATTTTTTCCAAATGTAACATAGTCAGGGTTACTGCAATTAAGTGACACCACTGAAAGAGAAAAAATATTAAAATATTGAATATATTATTACATTTATTCTACTTATGTATTTAGAGTTGTCATGCTTTTTGGTACATACTTTAGTCTGATGAGACACTGTTTTGTAGAGCACAGAACAGACTTAACCACACACAGGACATTCTGGAAGCTTCACTCGAAACTACTGGAAAGAAAAAAAACATATATGAATCAAGAAACAGGGTTTTGCCTGTGTATTTGTTTTAAATGAAAAAGTCATCTCAAAATCTGATTACTGGCTTGATTACATCATTATTGTAACAATGCTTCATGGCAGTAAATCTTATATGGTTTATTCCCCTTAAATGATGCAACATTTGTCAGTCAAATGCATTTTTGGGTTGAGCAGCAGAGTTGAGCATGTGGATTGGTGGATCTTCTCCACCAATGATAAGTCTGAAGAAACACGACATACTGGCAATTGAACCCTATTTATATGAAAGAACCAAACACAGCCACAACAGCCTTGCACCTCTTCTTCACTACCTTCGTCACAAACTGCTGTGGAATCCCATTCTTCAACAAGCATTCGTTGCAAGTCAGCCAGTGTGGTTGTGTTGGTCACTCTGATATGAACAGCACGCCCAGGCTGATCCCACAAGTGTTCAAAAGGTCAAGTCTGCAGGCAGGCCATGCCATCCTCTCCACTCGCAAATACACATCGCTAAACATAATGTTCCTCTGCATAATCAGGTTAGAGTGCACATGCTGCTGACACCAGCGCAAACAGGTCTGACCGTGAATCATGACAAGCCTAATTCAATTCAATTCAATTCAATTTCAATTCAATTTTATTTATATAGCGCCAAATCACAACAAAAGTCGCCTCAAGGCGCTTCATAGATACAGAGAAAAACCCAACAATCATATGACCCCCTATGAGCAAGAACTTTGGCGACAGTGGGAAGGAAAAACTCCCTTTTAACAGGAAGAAACCTCCGGCAGAACCAGGCTCAGGGAGGGGCGGCCATCTGCTGCGACCGGTTGGGGTGAGAGAAGGAAGACAGGATAAAAGACATGCTGTGGAAGAGAGACAGAGGTTAATAACAGATATGATTCAATGCAGAGAGGTCTATTAATACATAGTGAGTGAGAAAGGTGACTGGAAAGGAAAAACTCAATGCATCATGGGAATCCCCCGGCAGCCTACGTCTATTGCAGCATAACTAAGGGAGGATTCAGGGTCACCTGGTCCAGCCCTAACTATATGCTTTAGCAAAAAGGAAAGTTTTAAGCCTAATCTTAAAAGTAGAGATAGTTTCTGTCTCCCGAATCCAAACTGGAAGCTGGTTCCACAGAAGAGGGGCCTGAAAACTGAAGGCTCTGCCTCCCATTCTACTTTTAAATACTCTAGGAACAACAAGTAGGCCTGCAGAGCGAGAGCGAAGTGCTCTAATAGGGTGATATGGTACTACAAGGTCATTAAGATAAGATGGGGCCTGATTATTTAAGACCTTGTATGTGAGGAGCAGGATTTTGAATTCAATTCTGGACTTAACAGGAAGCCAATGAAGGGAAGCCAAAACAGGAGAAATATGCTCTCTCCTTCTAGTCCCTGTCAGTACTCTTGCTGCAGCATTTTGGATTAGCTGAAGGCTTTTCAGTGAGTTTTTTGGACATCCTGATAATAATGAATTACAGTAGTCCAGCCTGGAAGTAATAAATGCATGAACTAGTTTTTCAGCGTCACTCTGAGACAGGATATTTCTAATTTTAGAGATGTTGCGCAAATGGAAGAAAGCAGTCTTACATATTTGTTTAATATGTGCGTTGAAGGACATGTCCTGGTCAAAAATGACTCCAAGGTTCCTCACAGCGTTACTGGAGGCCAAGGTAATGCCATCCAGAGTATGAATCTGGTTAGATACCATATTTCTAAGATTTTCAGGGCCGAGTACAATAACCTCAGTTTTATCTGAATTAAGAAGCAGAAAGTTAGCGGCCATCCAGGTCTTTATGTCTTTAAGACATTCCTGCAGTTTAACTAATTGGTGTGTGTTATCTGGCTTCATGGACAGATAGAGCTGGGTGTCATCTGCATAGCAGTGAAAATGTATGCTATGTCTTCTAATGATGCTGCCTAAGGGAAGCATGTATAATGTAAACAGAATTGGTCCTAGCACTGAACCCTGTGGAACTCCATAATTAACCTCAGTGTGTGAAGAGGACTCTCCATTTACATGCACAAATTGGAGTCTATTAGATAGATATGATACAAACCACTGCAGTGCAGTACCTGTAATACCTACAGCATGTTCTAATCGCTCTAATAGGATATTATGGTCAACAGTATCGAACGCTGCACTGAGGTCTAGCAGGACAAGCACAGAGATGAGTCCACTGTCAGAGGCCATAAGAAGATCATTTGTAACCTTCACTAAAGCTGTTTCTGTGCTGTGATGAGCTCTGAAACCTGACTGAAACTCTTCAAATAAACCATTCCTCTGCAGATGATCTGTTAGCTGTTTGACAACTACTCTTTCAAGGATTTTTGATATGAAAGGAAGGTTGGAGATTGGCCTATAATTTCCAGGCTGGACACTGGCTATGAGCAGATTGTTCTGGACTGTCTGTGTCCAAAGCTGTCGGCTAAATCTTGCCTATGGTTCATAAGTGATGACAGGTTGAGGAAATGGTGTCATTTTCTTGGGTTGCCCACTTTGCAGCCTTGTCTCTGATATAACCTGTTATGTAGAACTTAGTTTCAGTTTGGAGATGCTATGAGGGCTCAATCCAAGTAATGCTGCAACTTGCCAGCTTGAAGTTGCCCTATAGCACAGACCCTATTCAGATCAGTGAAACATGGCATATTTGGAGCAGACACCAGCCGAGCAAGTATCCTGCTACAGGGATATGCCAATAAGATTTATTGTCATTAAGCGTTGTTACAACAAAGACATAATTGGCCAAACACAAATGTCCTTTGTGCTAAGTTTAGTTCATGTTTCTTTTTGAGTTGTAGTCTGCAAGTATACTGTATACTGATTACTGAAAATACAGATTTAAACATTTCTCACATTTGAGAGTGCAAAAGAAACAGCAGAGATAAATACTAGAAACAGTTAAGTGCAAAGATAGCATGCAAGCTTTCTGCTCATTTTAGTTTTTCCCACATTTCAGCACAAATACATAGATAACTTCAATAACAATAACGTCACTGCTCTCCTTTAGTGTAACATTTTCTAGACTTTACATAGCAGAATTCTCATTTATCTCTGCCCATAAATATGTTATTGTGTAACAGTCCTCAGAGGATTTGTAATTAACAGATTTTTTATTGCCAGAATAACTGGTCAGTTTCCAGATAAAAGAGAATGTCTGTAAATGTGACATCTAATCACATATTGTGCAAAAACAGGGCAAAAAGTTTAGTAGTTATTGTAAGAAATACTAAATAACAAAATGTAATGAATTTTGTTTAAATTAATTAGTCTGTTTACATAATAAGAACTTTTAATTTTGATACTCAGCATTTTGCTTTTGTAAACTTAATTTCCTTAAATAAAACTTTGTGAGCAATTTAGGTTATCTAAACAAATCTATTTGCATTATTAGACTTACATTGCATATAAAAACATGCATATGTTTCATGACTTTGTCAAGGGAAGAAAAGCCAAATAACACTAGCATGAAGAGAATTTAGTTAAAATATGTAAAAGAAGCAGTAATACTTGGTAGAGAACTTCTCTCTTTGAAGAACATTTGAAAATGAGTCATAACAAACAGGGCAGATTAGATCAGTGGTCTCAACCATACAGCCCGTGAGCCACATCTGGTCTGTGAGATAATTTCAGTTATTAATAGCCATCAGCCCTGCTGAGACTTTATTTTGAATGGCACACCATTCGGCCAATCAGATGCAGTGATAGACTGGGCTCATACAGTTATGTGAGAGAAGGAAGGGGGGCAGATGTTCAGCAATGACAGCAAGTACAGTGGTTCAGTCCAGGAAATAAAACCACAAATATTTCATCTGTGACATTTGCAAAGTTAACTTAAATACGGTCATTTTTTTTGTGCTTGGCCAACAGTATACATAAAATAATGTCTCATGTTAACCCGGTGATATTCTCATGCATGAGGTGACTTCAAAAACAGCAAAAAAAAAAAAAAAAAAAAAAAAATAGCCAGGATAAGTGAACTGTCACCATGAACATTGATGATGTTCCTCTTACATTAAAAATAGATACTGGACCATATGTGACTGTAAGAAGTGAAGAAACCTTTAATACACTTCCTAAAGTCTATAATGTTTAAAGGGCAAAGTAGCAGTTTACTCATCAGTACATCAGTACTGTTTTGGTACAAGTAGACTATGAAAAACTGAACCAGTTAAAATAATTCTTAAACAAGATGCGCAGCCATATGCAGTTCACGCAGTCAGATGAGTACCTAAACCTTTCATGCCTCTTGTGAAAAAGTAACTGCTGATGCTTGAAAGTGAAGGGATAATAGAAAAGATGTGGTTCCAGTGTGTTCCAGGTTCCAGGTGTTCTACCTGTGGGTATGTTTGAGTCGATCTTGGAAGCTTCACTGTCTTTTGACACTACATGAAATGTTTTTTTTTTTTTATGTCACTTGACCTAAAGGTTCACCTAACACAGATTCTCTTTAATCCTTTCAGGGAGAAATGCTCGTATGGGTCATTTCAGGAGGCTGGAATAGTTTCAAATGGTATGAAAAAAAAAACCATGACACATTTGATTGAAAGACTTGTTACAAGTTGAGTGTATTTTGAACAAAACACTGTTCAATTTTACACAGTCATTACATTTACAGTTATTTTGTAGTGACAAGTGACTCTTTTAACTCCAGTATTAGGTATTAGCTGTAAACATCTATAAACACAACACTGACATTTAATTTTGGGCTAACATCTTAACAAACAGTGGTTTACACGTAGGCCTGGAAAAATATTACCAGTCAATCCTCCTTTTGCTCTTTTTTTGGTCTCTGTCATTTCTGAAGGAAGTATATGTCTGATAATGTGCCAACCAATATGCAACAAAAACAGCAGCACTGTAATGATGTAATGATGTGGACGGACTGTCTTGCCACAGTCTTTGAGTTTACTTGAGTTAACATACAATAATGCTACACAGGTGGCAAAAAATCCATGTGCGGAACAGGGAAATGCATTATCCACAGTCCACAAGAGTCCCATCTGTCCATTCATTCATCCATCATAGCCTAAAGTAACAGTTGGATGATTTTTACTGTGAGCTGTGGTCACAATTATGTAAAGAAGTCAAGGTACAGAAACATCAGTGGATTTACAAAGTAAGTATGTAATCCAACTTTGGATCATTTCCCCATGATTAGATCGTGGATGATAAGTAAACAAAATTGACCTGATGTTCACACAATGAATAGTCAGAGCTGTGACTAATCTGTAGACATTCATCAGACACATAACAGGTTCAGTCCCAAATGTTCTTAAATCTTTATCCGTTAGACAGGGACATTCCCAAGTTTCCCCATAATTGTTTCATTTTACTGAGCAGACTGAAAGTCATGTGAACGCTCTGTTATTCACATCCTGTTATTGTATATCTATATATTGTATATAAGACATCAAAGAAGTCTAAAAATGACTAAAAATAAAAAAAGGCTAATAAACAAACAAAGAAACAAACAATATGATGATCGAAGAGTCAGCAGTGATGAGCAGCATATTTTACAAATAAAAAATATGTCACATACATTCATATACATTCATATCCCCTTCGCACTCATAAACAATCATACAAAGAAACAATACATTTTCAAACAACCGTGAAGTCTTTACTGACTGGTGCAGTGTATGTCACTGTCCTCTCTCTTACTCTGCGTCTGTAAGTTCTATACAGGAAATACAAAATGAACACAACTACAGCAGATGCAAAAACACAAAGTACAATGGTGGTCAAGTGTGTTGACTCCTCCTGCTGCCCGCTGGGTTCTGGTCTTGGACCTGATTCACGTGTGGAAGTGGAATACAGTTATTCTAACAGATGCACTGAATAACATTTGTTACGATATGTAACAATGTACAATGGTTAAGTCGTTGTCTTTCAGCTTACCGTTATCTGGTGGTGTTGTTGGTTGGAAAACGTCTGTTTTTGGATCTGGATAGTAAATTGCAGTTATTTTAACAGTGGCAATGAAAACAATTTATTCTGGATATCTGAACTAAACATACACTCACCAATGATTAGCTGTACTCTGATAGGAAGTGATTTCACCATTCCACAGTTTGACACGATTTCAGCTGTGACATTTGCCTCTTCTTGGACATTTGAGATGGTCAGTGACACATAGGTAAGGGCATCCCATGCACAGGTGTATTTTGTGGCATCAGTTTCACATAGTTTGTTGCTATTTGTGTTACGCCAGTCATACTTTTGACCAGTACACATTTCCCCTCCAAAAGTCGAAGTTATGGAACAATTTAGAGTCACATTTTTTCCAGCTGTAACGCTGACAGTGTTTTTGCAATTAAGTGACACAGCTGAAAGAGAAGAAATATCTGATGTTCAATTTTTTCTTCCTTTAGAGCGGTCATGTCTATTAGTAACATATCTGGTACAAGCAGTATAGAAATACCTTCATCTGATGAAACACTTCTTTGTAGAGCACAGAACAAACTCAAACATGTCAACAAGTACAACATCCTGGAAGCTTCACCTCACCCCAAACAGCTGGAAAGAACAAAGTGATTAGTGCAGGTTCACATAAAGTCATGCTGTTTTAGAAAACACAAGAAACAAGGTATCTTTGACACATTAAACATAAAGTAAAATGTGCTTATACCTAAAAATGCATTTAAATTTCTATCATTTGAGAATGCAAGAAAAACAGCAGAGACAGTAACATATGATTATAATAGTTCTATTAAGACATAAACGGACATATCAGCAGTGTTACACACATTGTAGCTTCTGTCACATGTGGAGTCACGCTTCCTACTTTAGTTTGCTGTGAAAACCAAACAATCACGAGATTGACAAGTTTGAACAGCTCCGCAACAGCTGCCAAAGAATGTTGGTTCAAACAGGAGCTTCTGTAGGCCATGTGCCATCATCAAGTCGTGCGGCACTGCTGAGACCAGATTCATAGCTTTGCAGACTTAAAACAGAAAACTTTACAGGTGTGTTAATGGACAAAATGGACTGTTTGGAATAATCCCACCTCTTTTTTTTAGTGTCACATTTTATGTGCTTCTGAGCATATGTATTTGGTACATTCTTCTGTATTCTGTAAGACTCCCCAGATTAGGATGACTAAATATTGTTAAACAGTCTCTTGGATGAAAGTGAAAAGCACCCAAGAAGCATTTTTGGTGGTTTCCCCAATAAAAGCAGATTCATATTCTGACACTTTATGCTGCAGTTATTCTAGTACTTCCTTATTAACATTCTTCTTTCTCCTTTTTTCCTGGAAACTCGTGTTACCTGTTAGCTTCCTGCTACAAGTGGCATAGATTGCCTATAAATTACAGCTTGTCAGATGAGGAAGAAAAACAGAGGAAAGCATTTAGTAGTAAGGTGTAGAAACTGTATATCACAAAATATAATAACTTTTGTTTAAACTAATAAAATGAATTAATTGTTGTATTCACTTTTTTTATATAGATAGATATAGTAATAAAAATTTAGATACCCCAAATTAGCCTTTTTACATAATGAGCACTTTTTATTTTTGTTAGTCAAAATTTTGCTTTTCTAAATTTCTTTAAGCATTAAGTAAAGAAGTAACTTTTACTATGTGAGCAATTTGTTGAAGGTTTTCTAAGCAACATTATTTACATTTAAATGACTTGATTACCCTGATAAAAAGATGCATATGATTTATAACCTTTTTGAAAGAAAACGAGACTGTTAACAATTACCAGCTATTTGCATGAAGAATTAGTTAAAATACATAAAAGAAGGATTAATACTTACTTGGTAGAGAACGTCTCTCTTTGGAGAACATTTGTGAATGAGTCGTAAAAAATCAGGGCAGATTCGATTTTCCGGTCGAGGTGACACATGATACCTGGGGGAGTTTCTTGCAGGTGAAATGAAACTGCCTGCAGAGATTAAAAGACTGATTGGCAAAGAAGAATGGAAAACAAGAGGCAAACACATTCCTTAAAACAGGGTCTAAGGTGACACCTTTTCATTTATGAGAATCTAAATGCTTTTTTTCTTCGTCAGTGAATAACACTAGCTTGAAATGATTTTTTAGATTTTACTAAAAGTGTGGTTGGTAGATTAAAAAAACAGAATAAATTCAAAAACTAGTTGTGGGGCCTTTCAGGTAAGAATAAAAGAAATAAGCAAAGGTTAAAGACAATGCTTTCTAATGAGAATGCTGTTATTAGTTTCATTCTTTTATTTTCATATATTATCTTTTTTAATCAGCATATAATACAAATTAGTATTGAACATAAGTTGTAGTCTTGTTTTTATTGCTAACGCCAGTTTAATCAATCCATCCATCCACGTCCTTTTCAGGGTCGCATGTCTTTGGACGGTGGGAGGAAGCCGGAGTACCCAGAGAGACACAAACTCCACACAGAAAGGAATTGAACTCAGGACCTTCTTGCTTCGTAACAACAGTGCTAACCACTGTGCCACCCATTCACTTTCATTTATTAGTTAATTTAAAGGTAAAAGAGGGAACTCATACAGACTTAGCTGTCACACATTTTTGCTTTGAGTTTTTTTCATACCTTCACGTGTACACTACCAGTCAAAAGTTTGGACACACCTTTCCTTTAATGGTTTATCTTTACTTTCATGACTATTTACATTGTAGACTCTCACTGAAGCCATCAAAACTATGAATGAACACATATGGAATTATGTAGTAAATAAAAAAGTGTGAAATACCTCAAAACATGTTTTATGCTTTAGATTCTTCAAAATGTCCACCCTTTGCTTTGATCACTGCTTTGCACACTCTTGGCATTCTCTCGATGAGCTTCATGAGATCGTCAGCTGAAATAGGTTTCCAACATTCCTGAAGGAGTTCCCAGAGATGCACTTGTTGGCCTTTTGCCTTCACTCTGCGGTCCATCTCAAACCAAACCTCAATTGGGTTTAGGTCAGGCGACTGTGGAGGCCAGGCCATCTGGCGCAGCACTCCATCACTCTCCTTCTTGGTCAGATAGCCTTTACACAGCCTGGAGGTGTGTTTGGGGTCATTGTTGAAAAATAAATGATGGTAGAACTAAACTGGATGGGAAGGCATGTTATTGCTGGGTCAGTGTGCCTTCAGTTTTGAATAAATCTCCAACAGCGTCACCACCAAAGCACCCCCACACTATACCACCTCCTCCTCCATGCTTCACGGTGGGAACCATGCAAGTAGAGACCATCCGTTCACCTTTTCTGTGTCGCACAAAGACACTGCGAGTGGAACCAAAGATCTCAAATTGGGACAAAAACACAGATTTTCACAGGTCTAATGTTCATTCCTTGTGTTTCTTGGCCCAAACAAATCTGTTCTGCTTGTTGCTTTTCCTTAGCAATGGTTTCTTATCAGTGGTTTTAGACCATAAAGATCTGATTCGCACAGTTTCTTCTGATCAGTTGATGTAAATAAGTGTCTGCTCCTGGAACTCTGTGTGGCATTTATCTGGGCCCTAATCTTTGTCACAGCGCTTAATGGTTTTTCGCCACTGCACTTGAGGACACATTCAAAGTTTTAGCAATTTTCCAGACTCACTGAGCTTCAGTTCTTAAACTAATGATTCAATTCTATTTATCCAGAAACAAATCACAGCAACAGTCACCTCAAGGTGATTTATGTTGCAAGGCAGAGACCCTACAATAATACATACAGAGAAAAACCCAACAATCACATGACCCCCTATGAGCAAGCAGTCAGACTGTTGTTTCTCTTTACTTAGCTGATTGGTTCTTGCCATAATATGAATTCTAATTGCTGTCAAATAGGGCTGTCAGCTGTGTACCAACCTGACTTCTGCACAACACATCTGATGGTCGCACAATAAACCTTGAGAAGGCACACACGTGAAGTGAAAACCATTTCAGTTGATTACATCACGAACCTCACTGAAAGAAGGCCAAGGGTTTGCAGCGCCGTCAACAAAGCAAAGGGTGGCTGCTTTCAGGAATCTAAAATATAAGATATATTCAGAGTTATTTATCAGTAGTTTTGCTTTGCTGCATAATTCCATATATCCTGCTCTCTATATTTGATGTCTTCAGTATGTATCTACAATGTAGAAAGTAGTAAAAATAAAGAAGAACCATTAAATGAGAAAGTGTGTCCAAACGTTTGACTGGTAGTGTATTCATTTTTGACCGTTTATCCTCTCAATAAAGCGTGAAGCTGACATAGAGTTAAAGACAACCATACACAACCACAAACATGCCCATAACCAGTTTAGAATCACAAGTTAAACTGCCAAACATGCCTTTGGAGGAACAAAGAAACGTAACAAACAACAGCTATGACCTGTTCACAAACTCTCCAGAAAAAGTGCCAGCACTAAACAATGCACCACCATTCACTGCATTTGTAAAACAGAAACCACTTTGAACAGATTATACAAAGCTCAAATGTATCCTTTTATTATTCACAAAGGTTTTTATTTAACATTACCATTTTCTTGCAAGATGACTCATGTGCACAACCCTACATGATAAATCTACATGACTGATGTAAAAAAAAAAACCAAAACAAACAAACCAGCAGCTGAAGCTAATGTGTGCGGAACCACACAACTGCAGAGGCTTTTGACTCTAAGCTAGTTTTCAGGGTAAAGGTGATAAAAAAACTCCAGGAAGTCATCAAGCCTTGCTGCCAGCTTGTCATTTAAATCCTCACAGAGCTCCCTGCAGCAGGTTTTACATTCCTCTTTTTTTTACAAGTGAAATAGGTGCCAAGTGTTTGTGAGTTTGGCAGGTGTTGCATAAGAAATCTCACGGAGAGAACAGAAACGTTTACTCATGACTGCAGTGCTGATGTTGAGCCAAACTATTTCGATTCAGTTCACTTTTACTGACAGAGTGCCAATCACACCAACAATCTAATGTGTGATCTAAATCTGTGCTGAACGCCCTCTGAAGGAACTTAATCTTATTCGTTTGCCAGTTTAATGACAGGAAATTGTCCACAAAATCACAAACAAGTAAATATCAGCAGCACTAATGTTGTTGAGTTGTAGTGGAAGCCAGATGCTAAAAACACCTTTTTGTACCAGGTAAATATATTTATTTTGATTCTGCATTTGAGCATGCTCATGCTAACCAAGACGCAAACTCAAGAAATGAAAGAGGAAACTGCATTTCCTCGGGGTACTTGCGAATGTTAGCTCATGACATACATTCTAACCTCACCTCTAAATATTTATGCGGGCCAAGGAGGTAGCACTGAAGCTAAAAACGCAAAACCCAAAACAAATGGGCGACATAGTGGCGGCTACATCAACTTTAGCATCATCAGAGTGTCTACACTGAAATGAGACAGCTCTTGTTTCAGAGAGGTTCAGACTTTTTAGAGCTTCACATGACAAATATATGACAGCAGGGGAGATTCTAAGTTGAAACTCTTATGCATGCAGTGCCTTGTAATTTATATTAATGAAATATGCTGTTTGCAAATGTAATGAGCCTCATCATCAAACCTCAACTCAACTGAATAAACATTATAAGGCTATCTTCAAAAGCAGTTCAATCAGTTGGATGACCTATTGTAGTGTCTAAGAATAATTCAGAGTGAATAATCAGACATTTCAATCTCATCCACCTTTTTCAGGGTGGAGCCTTTAGTTACCATACCCAAGGCAAGGGCTCAAGGTAAAGAACTATTTGTGGCAAAGCAGATCAGATGAGATACACGCACAACATTAGTTCAGTCTCATATTTACACAGAATAACATACAAATCATTGAGCACTTAAAGTAGCATTAATCAGTACAGACACTAGAAACTCAGGCTGCCATTCAATATACCTGTACATGAAGTAAACTGGTAATAGAGTTGCTTTATATTAAAGTTTCTGAATTCATACTGTACAAACCGTTGTTTTATTAAACAATGTTTTTTTTCACCTAACATTTCTCTCTGCTCACTTGTTCTTTCTGTTCTTCCACAACCTCTTGTCCTCTCTCTTTCCATCCTCGTCACTTAACTAGAAACTGGTCTCCACACACCTTGTGTGAATCGCACACCTGTTCCTGATGACTTCGCTGCTTTATAAGGAAGGGTTATTCTTTACTGTAGCAGTGAAGCCTGGTATGAACTTTTGTGGTGTTTTGGTTCTTATTGTGAGGAGTTGGTAATGGCCAAATGAAGCTTTCTGCAGCACCGGCTCATATATTGGAAAAGGTTCACTACTGAAGCTTTTCAACACATGCTTCTTTGGTGACATTTGGTGGCCACAAATATGAACAGCAGCTTTAATCCACAAATGAAAAGGAACTGCTGTATTATGATTGCCCACTGAGAGATGCTGATTTGCCAGCCTATATTTAATATCATGTGACATTCTGTGACATCAGCCTGACTTTGCTTGTGACTTCCTGACGTTTGTAAACACAATAGATAAAAATGACATCATATATAATGACATATCACACAGTCTTATAACAGGTTGGACTATGCTTCTGCTGTTAGGTAACTGCCTCAACGTGATTATGCAATTAATTTGTGGACTTGTGCATTTATATATATTATATTCTAACTCTTATGTATAGTGTATTTTTATGTATGTTTTGGACCCGGGGGTACACTTGCTTATTAACTAGTAAAATAAAAACATAAAATAAGTTATTCTGTTTGTTTTTTTCCTCGCTGACTCTGTCTCTCAATGTCTTGGTTTTCTTTTGACACATGTGCCGTCAGCTCGGCTTCAAACGGAGCCGTGTTTTTGACCAGTTCCTCAAATCCAGACAACTTCCCCCCTTGGCTGAATGGAAGAATTATCTGTTGTCGTACATTGGGCCAGAATCAAATATGTGGTTGTCCAAGCAGACTGAAAATTGACTATTTATCTGACATCTCATAATGTCCTCTTGCTTAAGGAGTGGCTATGATCTTTGTAAAACAGCCAGCAAGATTGCAGCACAGGTTTTCCAGACATAGCTGAAATGACCCTAGTGACATCATCAGGGTCTGTTTCCAGCTGGCCACATTACAGTAACACAATTAGATTTCTTTGTACACTAGTCAAGGTGCAGTTTGGGTAATGTAGATGCTAGATTGTAATGTGGTGGGGGGACGTAACAGAGAGATTTTCAGGTTTTATTCCACATGTAATCAAATATAAAATACCCTCCAAAAACAAACAAACAAACAAACTGATTATACAATATTTAGAATTTATTGTGGTCACACTATCCCACCATTAACTGGAGACATTGTAGGCTTGTGTACATTTTGACAGTATAAATGCTGTACAGAGGCAGTGTTCACACATCACTGAATGAAAGTAAACAGTATTTTTGTAACAAAGCTCCTCTCAGGAGCACAGAAGACAATATTCAGCTGCAGCTGTGCTCGTTGTTGTTGTTTGTATAAACCTATCGAGTAATGACAGTAATGTTTCTGGGAAGCAGGTGGATCCACATTCATAAACAACAAATACATGCCACATAACACCACAATCAGTCTTTAATTCACAGTGCAGAATCTGTGTCACTTACATTTCTGTGTGTCTGACTTCTATAGAGAGAAAATGGACACAGCTGTGGGAAAAACACAGAGTACGACGGCCATCACATGTGACTTCTCCTGCATTCCTCGTCCATTTCCTGTCACCCTTACTGAAGCTGACAAAGTAAAGTACATTTATTAAAGTACAGTTAACATGAGCATGAAATACAATTGAAATACAAAATATTAATTCACAGACATATTTCTTGTAAATGTACAGTACTGTGCAAAAATTTTAGGTAGGTGTTAAAAAAAAGGTTGTAAACAAAGAATGCTTTCAGAAATATAAATGATTGTTTATTGGCCCCAAATGTATTGAGCAGCAGGACAATGACCCCAAACGATGGTATGGCCCCCGCAGAGGTCTGATTTTAACATCATTGTGTGTGTCTGGCATTATATGAAGAGACAGAAGGATGTGAGGAAGCCTACGTCCACAGAAGATCTGTGGTTAGTTTCCCACGTGTGGGACTAACAGAGGCTCCTCTTATCTTATCTCTTATCTCTTAGCCAGGAAGAATTGGTGACGTTTTGAAGGCAAAGGGTGGTCACACCAAATATTGATTTGATTGAGATTTCTCTTTTGTTCATTCACTGCATTTTGTTGATTGACAAAAATCAATTATTAACTTTTCCATTTTTGAAAGCATTCTCTGTTTACAACATTTTTTCTCACCTGCCTAAAGCTTTTGCACAGTACTGTATATTTCTGATGATATTACTGAAACTTACTAACCTGCAGTAGGGAATAGTTGTACAGGATGGGATTTAGCCATACCACAGCGTGACCTGATTTCAACTGTAACGTTCACCTCTTTCGTGACACTTGGGACGGTCACTGACACATACTTCAGACGATCCCCTTTACAGATGTGTTTTGTCAAACTGCTGTAACATTGTATGGGCTCATTTTTGTTCTCCAAGGTATATATATCAAAAACGCTACAGTTTGAGCCATCTTTCCAATTTATGGTACAATTTAGAGTCACACTTTGTCTAACTTCTGCAGTCTTGCTGCAATTCACTGACACAGCTGAAAGCAAAAAAAGCACCAAATGATATTATTATATTTCTTCTTTCTAATGCATTTACATGAATAGCAATACTTCTATTTTTTGATACATGCATTGTATAATTACCTTGATCTGATGATACAGTGCTTTGTAGAGCAAAGAACAGACTCAAGCATATGCACAGGTAGAACATCCTGGAAGCCTCAATGTCTTTAAAAACTGGAAGGAAGCAGAAAAGTTTTGCTGTTTTAGAAACAGGGTTTTGTAGTCTTAATTTATTTTTTATTGTGTAATTTAAGATCATCATAAAATCTGAGAAAACAACCATAGCAGTCATTTATGCAAACAATGAGTGAAAGCAAAATTTAAAAATGCTCTAACAAAAGCTGAATTAACATTGTGACTTTTTGTTAGAGACAGTTGATTTAAGAAAATGACAATAAGGAGCACATACAACTTCCTTCAATGGATGTTTTTAAGCTTCAGTGTTTGTCAGGTTAGTTTGTTTAAAGCTGTGCAATCAGTGAGCATCTCAAAAAGAACTTGCACACACAATACACTTCACTTTTACTAAGCATGATCGTTTTATGTGGAATTACAAAAAAAACCTGCAACACGTTTCGACAGCTTCCTTAAAGAATGGTAAGAATGCTGATAGCCTGCAAAAAAACCGAAAGTGGAATAACTGATCCATGGAAGACACCTGAAACCATATTAGGTATGAAGATACTCCTTGATAGATACTCCATTCTGTAATATTTGATGCCTGATCTTTTGTTGTGATATACTTTGGCTGTATTACTAACAACATTGTGTGTCACAGTACATTGATCAGGAGTCTGCTGATCAACAATACTCCGCAGCACAAAGGAATCCTTAATAATTTTTCTCTTTAATTTCCCAATAAAGTAGACTTTTGTTCCCATTTCAGGGAATAATATTGTACTTTAAACCTCTGCATTCATCGGACAGCTGCAGCTCCTCAACTAACAATTATTCTGTCCACATTAAGATGGTTGGAATATGATAAGTTTTGCAACTTTGATCTAAGTTTGCACATCTGTCATCATGGTAAACAGCCAGCTTCTTGCACATGCATCCACATCATTTACAATTTAAAGGCATCATCTATTAAAAGTAATAAAAGCAAATAATAGCAAAACAAATAGTAAACAAACAATAAATAATAAAATGTAATGGATGTGACTTATACAGATCAAAGCAATGCATATTTGACTAAATTAATAAAAAAATTAAATTAGACAGGTAAGAGTGGTACTTTTTTTACTTTTGATATGCAACATTTTGTTTCCACAAACTCACCTAAAGGCACTTTTCTTAAATATAAAATATTTCTCCCAATATCTGTTTAAAATGATCAAAGCAAATCTGTTTGCATCAGCAGCTCTCTATCACCCAAATAAAACCAAGCATATCATTCATTACGTATTCTAGGGAAAAGAAGCAATTTATACCATCTCTTGCAGACAATTCTGGTAAACTAGGTCACTGAAAAGTAATACTTACTTAGCAGGGAACTTAACTCCTTGCAGGGCATCTGAGAATGACTCAAAAACCAGGCGAGACAGCATTAATCCAGTTCACAGCTGCCACAGGACACCAGTGGGAGTTACCTGAAGAAGAGAAAGTAAGAAGCAGACAGGTTGCTCAACATGAACTCTACCAATGGGGCACTTCAGGTAAGAATAAACCACCAGCTACCAGTTTTGGGGTCATTAATAAAGAAAAGTAAGAGAATAGAAAAACAATAGAAAAATAGTTATCCACAGTTTATTTTTTAATTTGGATATTGGCTACTAATCACTTATTTTGATCCCAGGCCTTGTAACTGACCATTTTCAAGGGGATGTTTGTTAAACTACGTTTTGTTTGTCAAGGTCAGCTCATGTCTTAAGTGTGGGCCTGTTGTGGGTATACTGCAGGGCTCCACTGGGGGTCCCTCTCTACTTAGTGTAGGTAGCCCAATCAATAGGTTGTCACATTTGGACTGAGATGTGCTCTACATTTTACAGCAGAACTGGGGCCTGTGTCTCTGTTGTTCTCTCTCCATGTTAACATCCCATTGTTGCCCACTCTGGGCACGTGGGTCTGTTTGCTGGGTTAGTGATTATTAGGAATTCCTTTGGCTAATTGCAAGAACATCTGGGTTTAAATTAGAGATGGCATGATACCACTTTTTTATGTCCGATACCGATATCATAAATTTGGATATCTGCCGATACCGATATGAATCCGATATAGTGTGTTTTTTAATCAATAAAACGTTTTTTAATATCTTGCTGCATTTTGTATAAGTTTATACTCAAGTTTAAATAAATAACAACACTAAAGCTATTCTGTTATACCTGTATGTAAAAAATATACTGCGCCCAAAATATTTCATAGTTCAGCAACACTGATCAATCTAATAAACTTAAACCTACTCCATCCTCCCTATTCTGGTATTTTAAAGAGTACTTAGCAGAAATATTAAGCAACCTAACTAATAGGGTTGCAAACTCCCAGCAAAAAAAAATAGGGAACCACCCTCCACCTCATGATGCTTAATCGATGTAATCAAATTTAATTTGATGCAGGGGGAAAAATGCACAGAAATAAATTATTTTTCAAGAATAATTAAATAGATTCAACATCTTTCTTCAACAGAACTGCAGACTGTACAGATGGTATCTTGCCAAAGGAAAAAGTACTATAGCTTACTAGGGTATATTAGACTTAACAGTTACTATATACAGTAATGGACTTCTATATATTTTACATCAGATTAAAACTTTGGGTGTAAGAGTCAGATAATTATTTATTAGAAGCTCGACATTTTAAATGAGAATAAGAAAGAAAAGTATGTCTTTCTGCCCCCTTTTCCCTGTTCATGCCCTATCGGCCCCCCTGGCTAAACTTTGCTAGATCCGCCCCTGCACAGTTACCAGCCGTCAGCTACATAGAAAAAGATCCTGGTGTAGAAAGTAATATTAAATAAATTCTAACAACAGCTTATCAAGCTTAATAGTGCTGCTGTTGTTCAGCCGCTGGTTTCCTCGTTCTGGTGAGAAGTGGGCCAAAAACAAAGAAGAGAGACGGACTCGCGACAGAAAAGCCGATCAGCTGATCATTAAGCAGTTTCATGATTGAAGTAGCAGCAGGAGAGGGAGGGAGAGAGGCAGTCGCTCTGTTGTTAAGCTTAACGTGGGAATGCTTTACAGACATTCAGAGATGAACTTACATACTTGCTTTACTTCTCTCTGGGAAAACTTCCTCGGAGATGAAATGTTGGTATCACGTGACCACACTGCTGCTACCTGCTACATTATGAGCCGAGTTACGCTGTGTAGCAAGTTTTGTGAGGTGCTTTTTTGATATTTAATGGATCGGATTACATTTTTTATTTCTCGCCGATATCCGATCCAGTAATTTGGGTCAGTATCGGACCGATACCGATACGTAATATCGGATCGGTCCATCTCTAGTTTAAATCCGCCATCTGCCTGGACCCTTTTTGTCTGCAATTTGATGTTCTCTCCATGTCTGGTTAGGTTCTCTCCAAGTACTTTGGCTTCCAAAGACATGCAATTAATGAGGTTAGGTTAACTAGGGCTTTTCCTATTGCCCACAGGTGTGAATGTGAGTTTGAATGGTTGTCTTTCTCTCTACTGATTAACTCAGCATCATTTTTTTTTTCTTTGTTAATCTCTGGATCGTCATGTGCCCTTGGGCTCAACACAAGAGCCACAGGCAAATACAGACAAGCTCCCCCAGGTGGTTAAAAGTAAGAATAACCTATAGAGATTTCACTATTCCATGGTTCGTCTTTCCCTGGGCCAGAATTAAATACACCTAATGGTTCAAGCAGAATTGGTAAGTGGTTGGTGATCGGTCCTCCTCTCGCAGCCGACTGCCTTTGGTCTCCGGCTCTTCTCCTTTATACGCCACACCTACATTTATGAAGGGAGACACCTGATAATTGCTCTTTGTTGCTTTCATAGTGACTTTCTGTTTGGGGCTACATCCAGATGACCTCTGGTCTATCTGGAGCCTGTCCTACTTCATGGTCAACACCATACTTAACAGACGATTTAATTGGATTAATAGACAAAAAAAAAGACAAAAAATCAAAAGCAAATGGCAGTGATCACATTGAATGGCAGCAACTTGAATGCTGCACTTGAATAACCCTGCTGTGATTGTAAGACAACATCCAGGTTCAATGCAATTCAGTTCATCGGTCTCACTCCACAGGACACGTCAGGCTTCGCAGGAATAACAAAAATATTACAAAACCGTGGGTGGATTGTGGGCAGAAGGTCATTTATATATTAAAATGGACATTTAAAGAAATAAGCAGGTGTTTTCATCTCTTAACCCTGACATTATTAAAACATTCTTACATGGCACTGTGATTTTGTTGGCTCCGATACAGTCACACAATGTAAAAAATAAATAAAAATTGTTGCGAAAACTTAAAAACTCAAGGCAACCCACTGCATTTACACTTTTAGGTTCTGATGGATAACTTATAATTTCAAGTTAAGGAGAAAAGTTGCTTCAACTAATGTTTTTGTGTTTACAAGATTAATAACTGTGCTTTTTCTTAACTCATATTTTATTGTTTTAACAATGTATTTCCTAAAGTTTACACAACATATTTTTTTTTGTTTTGCCAATCAATTTCCTAAAGTCTAGAAAAAGTATCCTTTATAGTTTTCATAAGTTGCTCCCTGGTGTATTAATGAATGTTTACACAATGTTGATTTTCAAATAACTTTGTGTTCAAACACAACTGCACCACTGACAATGTTTTGAGATGAGCCATTTTTAACATACTGACAACATTCAGCCACAAATAAAGTCATTTTCCAAAAACAAAAAAAAGGTCAAATTTTTGTAATAAATGTTACTCATCCAATTTTAAAGGTGTGGTATTGTCAGTCAGAACATCAAACCTATCTTGATTGATAGTCACTAACAAACTGATCAAAACATCAGCTGGCAGGATGTGAACTCTTCTATCTGGTTTCCATACAGCAAACAAATGTGTACTTGAGTTCTTTGGGAAACTCCATGTTGAGCCCATAAAGTAGGCCAAACAGGTAGGCAAAGGCAGTGGGAAGGTCTGGCAGATCATCAAGAATAATGTCCTCTTCCAAAACAATGGCAGTGTTGACCCCTGTGGACTCCCACGCAGTCCTCCAGAACAGTGAGGATGCCCACCGTAACACCTCGGGTTGCCCTCTCAACTGGATCTGTATCCTATGCAAAATTAACAACAGTACATATAAGTCTCTGTAAACCAAAACTGAAGATTGAGTAGATTTGCATGCTCACCAAACATGTTAAGAAGAGTTTGGTCTCGTCGTCGCGAACAAATATCAGTAACCCTTTGTTATGGATTCAAATATTGGGGATGGATACGAGAGGAAAAACCACAATAACAACACTGGTCCGGCCGGGTTGAGTCAAACGATGATTTTAATGATCACACGCGTGGGAGATGGACACCGTACGCAGACAGCATCAGATCTCAAAATGGTGGAGCATTGATCAAACTCTTATAGCCTCTAGTGGCCCCCACCTAATCATAAAAGCCTAAACATTCACATTCTTTCTCTCACACAGCGCCTAAGCTACAACCTTGGCTCCCTGTTTATCTGCTCCTGCTGAGATGGGGCAGAAAACTCCAGTGTGTTCTGTTCTCTTCTAATCAGACAAATAAGGCGATGACTTTCTGCAAACAGTATTTCTCATAACTCAGCAGTATAATGCATCATAAAACAATATCATTCATTCACAATAAACCAGCAGTCTAATGTAATGCAAATCAGCTTAACAAATGCAATAGTTATCACCTTCTAATTCAGGAGAATAATGCAAACTAAAACTACATAATAATTCACCATCTTTAATTAAGGGTCTAACATGGCATAAAATAATATAATCTGACACTCCCCCTTTTGTGCTCTTTAGAATAAAGAGCACACCTACACCCTGTAGTCCAATGCGGCCGGGTTCATTTCTTCTTACGCCTGAGGCCCTTTGTCACCCAGTTGGGCGAACCATATGTGAGATGACCTCCGTGTTTGCGCAGTCCAGATGCAAGAAGAACTATTATTCCAACAGTAGCAGGTACAGATGACACTCCCCAGTTCTCCCACAGCTTTATTTTGGTGCTACCTTATACCCTTCACACGTACTCAGACTAGAACCTCTGTCCGAGGAGCTTTTAGCCTTTATTTTATTGCTGCAGCCACCAGTGTCTTCCAGTTGGGTGATCCACTGCTCTTCTTTCTTTAACCTCAGGGGTTAGACAACCCTTCAGTCGCTGCACAGATCAGGGGATTATTCTGCCCCGATGTCAAACAACAATCTGTGTATCCTCGGGTCCTGTGTATCCTGTGTATCCCCCAGAAAAAGGAACCGGAACGTGTCCCCCTTTTGCCCAAGAGCCTCTCGAACCTCATTGGTCTGGTGTTCCTGGATCTCCGCCAACCCATTCATGGTTATTGCTGTGTTTATGGGATCCATCCTTTTGAGGTGACTTATCAGAGCCCAAAATGCCATGACACTTGGACCCAGTTGGTGTCTCGGCAGTCACTGTGTCTGCCTCTGCTGCGAAGGATCCTCGTATATCTGTGACCTCGTCTGGTGTCTGTTCCTTTCTCTGTAAGAGACAGAAAACCAAAACACCTCTCTGCCTAGCCCTAATAATCTACTGTTGTTATCTACTGACCTTCTGGTGATTCAGAATTGGTTTAGAATATTCAGAATGTCCCAGGGACTTCCTATGTGTGTGTAAGCGTGTTTGCATTTAGCCCTCTGCACTCAAAGTCAATACCTGCAATATATCAGTCCGGACCATCACGCCGAACGAAGCTTATGACCTTCAAAAGACCAAGTGCCAACTCATTATAAGCACATTTGCAAGGTGTGTAAGAAAATTATTAAAACCACTCATGTGTTTCCTTCCGCCTACTGTCCCACGGTTTCCTCTCCAGTGTGGTACTCAGCTTCTCGTGAACACAGGCATTTTATCTTCTAAACGCTATTCAGTTATTTCAATGATTAATGCTTAAACATGGATTAAAAATGATTTATGCTTCTCACTGGTTCTCTAAAAAAGGTCCGGAGACCTCTTGGGTCACTATTGGCTTAAGCTTTACCATACCTAAGTTATTAAAACAAATGTAGTCATAAAAATGTTCATATAACCTTTGTTTGATGTTAAAACCTAACTTTCCCCCCTTTTTTGACACATTCCAATGTGTCAAATCAACGGAGCTAGAAAATTAAAAGAAAAGGTTAGTGACCTCATCTCTCAGAAAGTATCAGACTTTCTCCTATCCAGTGTCGTAGCTCCAGTAGGCTCCGCCCAGAGCCAAGAAAAGCATGATATTTGTGTTGTGTAAGCGCGTGCGGCCTTCTATGCTCAAAGTCACTCCAGTCCATAGATCAGCCAGACATCGCGCTGACTGTAGCTTTTAACCCTTATTAACTTGAGCACAACTCTATAATGAGCAACAAACTGCAATATGTATAAAAATGATCATGGTTACACCTGCAATGAAAGATCATACGATTATCCTGACCCCTGCAAATAGAAGATTAACCTGAGGGTATGACAATCACCGGAACACAAATGTTAATATAATGTCAAAAGCTTCAATAAATCATTAATGCAATGCTTGTTATATGATTCTGATGCAATAATAATGCTGATGCTAAAATAACAGTAAAACACCCCCTTTTATCCCGTTTATAAACTTCACAAATAAACGTTTATCCATGCCTCTTTTGAATTTTATTTCCCCCTGTTTTTCCCTCACTGACCACAGCAGGGGAACCTATGTTTTGATTCAGCCATGAATCCAGCCCACCTGATTCATCACTGAGCCCCATCGCCACTGGCGTCTGACAGGGTGGCGCTGCATATTCTTCCTTTAATGTCTCTATTTTCAATCTGTTAATTAGAGTGCTTAAACATGAAGTAGACTACGTCCACAACAAGTCAATACAGCTGTAAATGTGGCCAATTATCAATCTATAACCAAGCAATAACGAAAAATTGCTTTTATGTTATGCATGCTTTTAGTCAACCACTCACCCAGAGGATCTTCAATCCCAGAAAATTCCTTCTCCTCATTTAATAAGTCTGTCCTCCTTCCATGCCCTGGTAACTGGTCCATCCAGAGCCATATCATCTCGAAATATACATACACCAAGCCAACCCACACCTTGGTCACACCAACCCTCTTCCGCCCTGAAGATGTCCAATGCCATCTTAGTCTGGATCAGGGTTCTAATAGATTTGCAATTTAATTAGTTTCTATTTAGTTTTGACTTCAGATTTTCAATTTTATGTCAGTCGTAATTAGTTTTTACCAATTGTTTGTTAGTTTAGCTTAGTTTCTATCTTTTTTGAAAATCCTTAGTTTCAGTTCAGTTTTGATTAGTTTCCGTTATAGTTGTAGTTGTGTTTGCAATAATTAAGTGTAACAAAATCCCAGTTTCATCCTATCAGTCGTGCTCTTCTGCTTATCCTTGGGTATTGAGACTATAAACTCTTGCAGCGCCGGTGTTCGTAATTTTGGTTCAAGTGAATTGATAAACTTTTAGAAGGCAATTGACTCACACAGTTATGTAGATGTCCCCGTCCTGTTGTCTCGGGATGCATCACGCTGCCTTGCATGGGGTTAGCTTCTGTTTTCTGGGGATGAGGGTTGAGTGGGGGGAGCTCTTTGAGGAGGGGGAGTGTGCTCCCCCTTACCTTTTCAAGGTAAGCCAGGTCAGCCTTCTTGTGTGGGCTTTTCAAGTGCACTTTAAGGTTTGTAAAGTGGGATTTTTCCCCTTAGAAGTGTCCCTCATAATTTGTCTCTTTCCACTACAAGACACTTGCTTTATCCAAAACACAGTCATATTTAAAGTAATTCCAAATTGGACTCTGGCGCTTTCTCCCGACTTTTCCTGACATGATTCTGCGCGTGGACGGAGCAGCAACACAGACGACTCGCCTAACGTACTGGTCACCTGCTGGCCTAATGAGACGGCAAGAAAAAAATCTAGGAAACTAAACTTCATTTTCACCCATGACTATTGTAGGACACGCACACCTCAATGAAAACTAAACACACTTTGCTATAACTTCAGTTAATTTTAGTTAGTTTTGTGAACGCTCATTACAGTTTTAGTTAGTTTTCCTTTTTTGTTCTTATTTTTATTTCTGTTAATGAAAATGTTTTTTTTCTTTTCACTTCTAGTTTTCGATATTTCGTTTACATGTACTCTATTTGAACAGGGATTTATCAGTGTCAAATGGGATTTTTTTTTTTTTTTTTTTAATGTGTGTCTGTTAATGCAAATCAATTTATTTATTTATCTTTCTGAGAGACAGATGTTAAACGGGCTCTAACAAATCCACTTCATTGCGTGCTCATAGATTTTCTCTTGTCAGGGTCGCTCACCCAATGTGCTTTATTTAAGCTTATTAATTCTGTCACGGTTATTAGTGGCTCATGATTGCTTAAGGCCTATGTCTGAACTTGACTACAGAGGCAGAGCATCATTCCATCCTTTCAGGGTGAAGGACTTCACTTTCTTTGTGTCAAGGCAGCTCACAATTATCTTAATAGCTTTACCTAATCAAGTTATGGCTTACCATCACTTGTGTTATAAGTATGAAGTGTCCTAAATTCATTCAAATTTTGTTTCCAATTCACTTGCAGCAGTTTAGACCGAATTATTAACGATAATAACCTTGCTCTGGACTGTCAAAGGTGACTTTAACGCTGACTGTTCCGACAATTCATTTTATAACATTTCCTTGTCAGATTAGGTAATCTCTGCACTCTGGAATCAACATAATCAACATGGTCAATATTTTCCTGTGTGTTATTTCACCATGGTATCGATTCCAACTCTCCATCCGCATGTGGTTTGGCACATTATATTTATCTAAAACTCCACTCCGTCTCTAAATGTTTTGAACAATTTTTCAAGCCGGGGGTCAAATTTTGAGAATTTGACCATAAGTGAAAGTTATGGTGTTATCACCCCCTTTTGGGGCTTACCTTTCCCAGTTTTGATGACATTCCTCCCTATTCTTTGCAAGTACCCCCTTTTGGTGGCGAGAAACTGTTGGTGCGGTCAAGTGGGTGCTGTAAAAACAAAAGCTCAGGACAGAACAGTCACCAGTCATGTACTTCATACAAAATTAGCATATATTTGATTTCATATTGATCCTCTGAGTGTAATGGTACATTTTAATTTGAATTTCTCAAAGCTAAACACAAAAATTTTCTTTATTTTGCTCTTGTTCCTGTGCAGCACCACCTCTCAGCACATGACCCTGTCGGTTATATCTCTACTTTTCTGAATTATTGACTATTTCAATGAAAGGACCTAAAAGATGGGGACCAGTGTTTATCCTTACATATCTCCATTTTGAATGTGACAAGTCTATCATTCCCCTGTTATTCACAGACCTCAATAGAGTGTTTTTTTTTTTTTTTGGCTTTTTTCTTTTCTTTTTTTTCCTCTATAAAAGTTAATTGACTTTTTACAGTGGGCTGCTATGGTTAATAATAACATGTTCAGTCATGAGTGAAATCAAACCTTTTCTTCACTTTAGCATTTAACCTTCCCAACAATATAATGTGATACATTATCGAAACACAGCTACTAAAACACAATTTTCTTAATGCAAACATCAGTAACTCAAAATTAGCCACCAAAGGGTTAAGTCTGCAGTTCACGCTCATGTGAAGCTACAGTCTCCCCCTTTAGTCTCTGTCATCCTTCTGTTCTTGCAAAAACAAATCAAAGCAAGACAAAACATCCACCCTTTTTTTATAGGCTGGGTGAATTGTTTGTGGACATTTACTAATCCTAAAGTCGGCACCATTTTTGTCTCAGTATCAAGTCCATTAGAACTTTTAGTCGTCAGTCCATCACAGTCCAACCACATGCATACATCCACACACATTCATACCAGAAGTTGCTGATAATGGAGTCTCACGCGCAACCTATTCGAGCCTCCCTCACCAGCAAGATGACGTCATCATTTTAAAGGAAAACAGTTCCTTGTTTTTTGACTGGATTGACTCGCTGCAATCCTTTTAGGCTCAGGACTTCTCATGTGATCAATGTCCCATATAAGTGAATTTCTCCCCAGCCCATTATAATCATGGAGAAAAACACTTTGCGACTGTCTTCAGTAAGAATATTTTATAGCGCTTTAAAGTTCAATCTCTCAGGCCTGGATTAAAGAGCTTATTTGTTAAATCAGGAACTCACAAAATACCAAAATATCACCACCGGTGGATCACACCTCTCAGATGTTCTTATTTCAGTGCACTGTAACAAAAGCAAAAACAAACGTAACCAATAAAATACTCATATAATAACAAATACTGGGGCCCATTGCAAACATGTCCAAGCATAAAACCATCTTTCTCTCTCTTAGAGAAAGAAAACAATCCAAACCTCACTGATGAAATCAACCTAGTGTTAAGCAAAACCCAAAAATCAACTAAAATTCACCAGAAAGTTTTTCTCCCTCCTGGGACAATATTGTGTAGGAATACAGGGACCGTAACTCCTTTTTGCCCTGACAAAAAACGTGTTGGATTTACTTGATTCAATAGTGGACACTGGTTGCACACAAATGTTTTGCTCCGACAGAAACTTAAACAACTGAGTTAAATCAACACAACCTTTTCATATTCAGTAAACCTGTGCATTTTGTGTTCATAAAACACGATTGAAACATGTTCAGATGGATTAAGTTGAGCTCCTGGAATATTTTGATCCTTCAATTCTGTCAGTTTATTTCAACACTATTCAATAACTTTTATTCAAATTCTACTTGGTCACTTAAATACTACATGTTGTCTTCATATTGCATGCGGTTCAACAAAGTCTAGATCCTGGTTACCATAAAAATTGAATGGGTCTACAACAACTACCATCCTCCTATCTTTCTCCTGGTTGCAGCAGGGCCGGGAAATAACCCTAAAGTGATAGGTTATCAGGCAGGGTACACCCCGGACAGCTGACCAGTCTATCAGATAGAAACAATCAGCCATTCACACTCACATTCATGGATAATTTAGAATCATCAATTAACCTAGCTCTAATAGCTGCATGACTTTTCACTGTGGCAGGAAACCAGAATACCCAGAGAGAAACCACTGCAAACTAGCCAGACTGTGGACCTGCACCCAAGACCTTCTTAATGTGGAGCAACAGCACCAGCCAGCATGCCAACAATGTAGGAAATACAGGAAAGCTATGATTTCCTGTATTTGATGCAGAATTCTTTTGTTCCTGTCCTTGACAGGTTAATCCACAATAAATAGCAATAGCATGCATGTGGTGTGTGTGTCGCTGTCTGCCTCTTATAACTCCAGTGATTTTCCTGTACTTTGAAATCTTATGCGGTGTTGTGAATTCCGTGAGTTCAGCAGCTAACCACTCTTATTAGATCGTATCGTGTCATCTCAATGAGAACAAATTGAGTTGTTGGATTTTATTTATTTATTTATTTATTTTTTCAGTGTGTTCCTCCTCCAATTAAGTCTCAATCACAAAAAATGTGGCGCTCCGATATAAATCTCACTCCGTTAATTCATCATTTTCATTCTGTACCACTGCTCCTTATCAGGCTGTGTGAAGCACAGTAAACAATTCAGTCGAGGCCTTGAGCCATAAACAGACATCACGCACAGACATTGTTTTCATAACCAAACTGCCTTAGACCCTGTCCCCTAAATCTACACAAACGCCCTCTGGGTGACATGAAATGCATTTAACCAATAAACAATCAATGGCTTCTTGTTGTTGTAACAGATTCTGTATTTGGACGTTTGTGTGCAGCATTTTGCGTGTCAGCATAAGCATTTGTTAGTAAAGCATTCTTCATTGCAGCAGCGTGTGTGTGTGTATCACTCTTCATTGCACAAGCGTGTGCATATATGTGTGTGTGTGTGTGGATCACTTCTCAGTGAACTGAATCAGCATTTCGATTTGTGTGCGTCATTTCTCACTCAATTGACTCAGCGCGTGTGTGTGTGTCAGTGAATCAACGAGTGCATATGTGTTCATATGTGTGTTTCTCTTCATTCTGAGTCAGTGTATGTAGATGTGTGTGTGTGTGTGTTCATCACTTTCCTGTTCTGGTGTTCTGGGTAAACCACGGCCTGAGGCGTGCCCTGGGGTCCTGCCCTCCTCCATTTCAGTCTGTTTGCATCCATTGGTGCTGCTGCTCAAAGTTCTGTCCATACTGGTTCTGGCCCCAATTGAGGCAGTCCTTTTCTCCAGTGTCCTGCATCTTCTCCTTGTCCAGCTCCTCCTTAACTTGACCCTTTTGCTTCTGTAGCTCCTTCAGGGCTTGCTCCTGCTGTAGGAGCTTCTTGTCAGGTTTGGCGACCTCCTGCTCCAGCAAGCTCCAGCCTGATTTCAAGTCCTGTGTCTGGGACTCTAAGCCTGACTGATGGGTTCGATTATCAGCCAGCTCCTCCTGAGCCATGCTCAGTTTTTGCTCTGATGCCTTGAGCTCTTACTGAGGGCAGAAACCTCAGAGTCTTTTCCGTACACGTCAGATTAAAGTCCATTGATGTTTTCCTTGCTTTGCTCCACGGCCTTCTGCAGCTCTGCTGTCCGGCTCTTCTCAGAGGTCAGCTCCTGGCCGAGCCCCGACACCTGTGCCTTCAGCTTATTTTCTTCTTGTGCTTTTGTCCATTCTGAGGTGCCCCCTGACCTCAGTTACTCCTCCTGTCTCTGGCACGCCCTTTTTGCTGCCCGATCATCCGTGTTGGTCAGTCACTGTCCTGCACAGTTTTAATGCAGAGTTGTTAAGGTCAGCATTCTTTTGCTCTGCCTCACTTTTCATCCGGGCTTAATGGGCGTCTCGTCAGAGCTCTGTTAGCTGAAGCTGTCTGGAAATCTCCCCCGTGTAGTGAAACGGGCCTTGGATTTAATGCTCTCCGTCTCAGCTGCATGAGATCGTTTTCCTGCCGCTCTGTTGACATTTTCAGGTTGTTGTTGTGGGTCCAGCTGCTGTAGCATTTGGTCAGGGTCACATCAAAGATGGTAGAGGAGTGAGCAAAGATGGTAGAGGGGAGAGCAGGAGTCCAGGTCAGCCTCGGCAAAGCAGCCTGTAATCAAGCATAAAGAGAAAAAACAAAAACAAAACAAAAACAGACGAACAGGAAAATGATGTTGTGTTGGCTCTGTTATTCAGAGAGGGGAGAAACAACGGGGCCAGGCCCTGTGTCAGCCTTCTCTCCCCCTTTTTTTTGTTTTTTCTCAAAGTTATGTATGTATGTATGTATGTATGTATGTATGTATGTATGTATGTATGTATGTATGTATGTATGTATGTTGGCTGTTATACTTTGTTGTGTTTGAAAATAAAAGTTGGTCTGATAAACTTATTTTCAGAATAACTAAATCTGAGACTTTGTGTCACTGTAAGATTATAACAGTGATGGCAATATAATTGTTTGTTGTTCAGCAGTACAGTGTCCACCATATAATCAACTCATAACCCACCAAGCTGACAGGACAACACAGGTACATGTTAAAATTGTTAAGATCATGTTTAAAAGCCCAAAAAAGAATTTTCTTTCATTCAGTAATCACTTGTATTAATCAATCAGCAGAAAACATGTCACAATTTGAATCTTCTAACCACTAAATTTGTCGTGTCATCACTGGTTGGTCAGACCAGTGTCTTTTTTTTGAAGTTAAGTTGTTGTCCTGCAACCCAGAGAGTTTATTTGTTAGTAGTGGATAAACTTTATCATTTAACAACAGGTGTATGTTAAGTTTCGCTGCTTTAACCTTGCTGGAAAATCTTCACGTGTTCATGAATGTAAGCTGTTTCTTCATTGCGTGTGTGTGCGTTTGTAGGTGGGTTATTTTAACTTTTTTCTCAAACAAGGCATTCCTCTAACACGTGCCTTTCTCATACATTTCTCTGGTTGTGTGTGTGTTTTTATTTTGTTTCCCAAATTTTGATTCCCCACCTTAAATAACAGCATTCCATGTCTTCAGCCAGGAGTCAGAGCTTGCTTGTGAGATTCAGGGACACATGGTGCCAATAACAATTCAGTCAAAAACTTGCCTGCAAATTTCCAGTGATGGTAACCGATAACTGGAGGAGAAGATGTCCTTTAAGCTTATTTTCCGGGTGGGGACAAAGTGAGGCCAAGCTGTAAACTTTTGAGCCAAAGCTTGGCCTGTCTGTCGTCCCAATTCTGTTTATGCTTTTGCCGCTGTACTCAGGTTTCCAGGTTGGGAGAAATCCACCTGTATTAACACACTAAAACATTTACTTAGTATTTCTTTTCTGAAAACATTCACTTACTATTTCTTTTCTGAAAACATTCACTTACTATTTCTTTTCTAAAAACCTTCACTTACTATTTCTTTTCTAAAAACATTCACTCACTTCATCTGACTAGATTTTACTCTCTCTCTCTCTGGGTGCATACTTCTCACAGTCTGGCCGTTGCCTTTTATGGGCATGCAGAGTTCCTGTCACACACACAGCTGAAATTCGTGCTTGATCACACCCTATATTATGATAAAACCAACAGTAAATCAAATGTAACCGCTTATATTATTGAGCTGAACCAAGGGACACTTTAAAAATCTTATAAATCCTGCTTCACACCATAAAACTGAAACAAATCACAGCTGTATTTATCACTCAGTCTTACTCTGCCGACTGAAGTGCCGGTCTAAATCATGCACGATTTGTCTGTTCTATATCAAAACTCAGCCAAACATCAAACATTCACCCTAGTCATTCAAAACCTTATTTGTAATATTATAATCAGCAAAATCAGCGTCTTATTTACAAGTCTTTAACAGTATTTGCAAATCATAATTATAACACTCAAAAAACACGCTAAACAGGAAGCAGAAGTCCTCTGTGCGCTTCACAGCAGCCACCTCATTTGCATGTTCACACACCGTCTAAAAATAGCTCGCAGCGCTGCAGCGCGCTCTCGTCACACACAGTCTCTCACACAGTTCTATTATTTTATATTACAAAGACGTCTTATATTTACAACCACTGTCAGGCCTGGCAGATTTAGCGCCTACACAATTTTGACAAATTTAAGTTAACGGTCCAACCGAAAAAGTCCAACTTTTTTGTGATCAATTAACCAGTATCTGTCCAACAGTTTCTGGCCTCATCTCTAAAGTCCCTAACTCAATTTAAAAGTGTCCAACACCCAAGGTCCAACCTTTGCTGCCCAAAAAAGCGCAGACACCGTTCCAAACGGTGAGGAGACTCTAACTCCTAGCTTATTCCAGGATGCCCCGTACCCCACAGTTAAGCCAAACTGAACTAACCCTGTTCGCCGACAGGTCAAGGTCGCGCGTCCACGGCCAGGAGGGAGCGTAACCTCCGGGCTATGCGCTTCTTAGCAGTCCAACTGCCGTTCTTGAAAAATTTATAATACTTTGAAACAACAGTCAACACCCCAAAACAAGTGTATGACTGACGCAGGTCCAACCTGTCTGACCAATGGGGATTCTAACCCACAAAATGACCAATTCCCTATCCAACTAAATTCACTCAGCAGTCCAACTGCTTTAACTTCAATCAGCAGTCCAACTGCTCTAACTACTCAGTACTGTCACAGTTCTCATGAGATTTTTCATCAAAATCAAAACAGACATCTACCAGTAACTTCAGTGAGTAGACTTCAATTTTGTCATGTCCAATTTGGCACACTTTGGAAATAATTCAACAGGTAGTGCCTTACCTTTGTATAAGCCGGCTTATGCCCACTCACGTCAGACCACTGGCTCGTGCCTGTCCGTTCGACAACCTCGGACCGTCCAAACCTCCAAAATTCCACCCCAATACCACAGGACGAGCCCCCAAAACTGTTACGGATTCAAATATTGGGGATGGATACGAGAGGAAAAACCACAATAACAACACTGGTCCGGCCGGGTTGAGTCAAACGATGATTTTAATGATCACACGCGTGGGAGATGGACACCGTACGCAGACAGCATCAGATCTCAAAATGGTGGAGCATTGATCAAACTCTTATAGCCTCTAGTGGCCCCCACCTAATCATAAAAGCCTAAACATTCACATTCTTTCTCTCACACAGCGCCTAAGCTACAACCTTGGCTCCCTGTTTATCTGCTCCTGCTGAGATGGGGCAGAAAACTCCAGTGTGTTCTGTTCTCTTCTAATCAGACAAATAAGGCGATGACTTTCTGCAAACAGTATTTCTCATAACTCAGCAGTATAATGCATCATAAAACAATATCATTCATTCACAATAAACCAGCAGTCTAATGTAATGCAAATCAGCTTAACAAATGCAATAGTTATCACCTTCTTCTAATTCAGGAGAATAATGCAAACTAAAACTACATAATAATTCACCATCTTTAATTAAGGGTCTAACATGGCATAAAATAATATTATAATCTGACACCTTCCAAACTGATGGTTCGTCAATGCTGGACTATGTTTGAGACCTAAAACAAGGAAATCAAATAAGACTCAGTCTCATTTATAAACCTACCATTTTGTTTTAAAAACGCATTAAGTGTTGTTGCTAAAAATACAGCCTTAAGAAATAAGATGTTAAAATTAGTTATTCCAGATAATTGCTCATGGTTTTGTCAGTTTTTTTTAAGAGTAATTTTGATGCAAAACCAATGTAGCACATTTATGACAACATTTATAACAAAAAGTGGAAGTGTCCTCCTGAAATCCCATTCAGGAGGACACTTTTTTTTTTGAAAACTAACAATTTTTATATCAATTTGGGAACTTCAGGTTCATGCACAAGTTTTGCAAACAAAGTTATATGGTACTATTTACCTAAAAATGCAGCCAAGGCCTCAGGCGTTTTTTTTATATAACCATTTAAATCTATTTACAGAACAATCGGGTGTTCTGCATCAAATAAGAAGGCACACAAATTATTTGTGCCAGTCCAAAAAAATAGTTTGTGTTCAGTATAAGACAGAAGAGAACAGCACAGGCCTAAACCCTGCAGGGCTGACAACAGGAGGTGTATCAGTCCTGTTTTCCATGTGGGAACAGCGTTTACACTGGAATCTGCTTTTGATGGCTTTTTTGGAGCAAATGTGACATTCAGCAGTATAACTGACACACAATACAAAACAATAACTACACTACACATTAACTCTAGCCTCCAAACATGCTAAATGTCACTAATGTCTCACATACTCGCGCTCTCTTTCTTTTGCTCCCCCGCTGAATGCCCTTTTGAATGTCTCCCTATTATGGCCATAACACCTCACTCTTGGAGCACTTTTTTGCCACATGTATCGCAAACCACGTCTCAGCTGTTTGTGGAGGTAAAATAAGTCCGCACATGACTTCAATTACGCTTAGCCATTGTTGTGAGTGCGCACGCCAAGGGGCTGCGAGACATTTATACAGCCGTATTTCACACATGACTATGAAAGGCGGAAGAGGAAGTAGTTCCTTTGGATGTAGACAATCCGAATGTTATAGTTTCTTTCCACTGTGTTCCTGTTAATGATAAACTACAAATTTACTCTAAATAACTAAAATATCGATATTTTAATGTGAGAATCGATTCTAGAACATAAATGATTGGTATCGGAGGAATCGATATTTCAGGATGATCCGCACATCACCAGTGGAAATACAAGCCCCAACAGCTCCAAGCTGATCAGAATGTTCATATGTGGGACACAGTGAGTAGTTTAGAATTGATTCTTGACTGTGTGCTGATCCTAAAACCAGATTAAATCTTGGCAGATTATAATGGAAAGTTGAAAAAATAAATATTTTTTCCTTTTCTTGCATTCCTTTTCAAGTAAACTGTATTGTTCTTCAGATGAAGATTCAGACGAGTGTTTCGCCTTCATTTCTGCTACTATAAATAATGAATCGTATGCTCTGCACTTGCATTTAAACACGTATACCCATGAAGACTGACTTTGAATATTCAGCTGTAATAGGTGGCCATGTATTTTATATCTTTTATATCTAGTGTGTGTAATCTCTAATTCTGCAGGTTATGATGACTGCTGTGTGAAGCTACTAGTTAAAATGTTTATTTAGATGATAGATTAGTGAATACCAAACATACACTCAAAAAAGTTGCATCTAAACAAACCTGTTTGAATAAACAGGCTGCTGTTCCCTGTGTATGCAAACAGTTTTGTTAAATTATATTTAAAAAACCCAAGAACTTATCTTGCTGGAGAGCACATAGTCTTGATGCATGCTCAATCATCCAGGTAAGTAAATCTCCAAAAGTTGATTCTGTTCATCTGGACGTAACGTTTTCAGTGGGAGAAAAGTTTCGTCACTCATCCAAGTGACTTCTTCAGTCTCGGCTGACTGCAGGTTTCCCCAATCTTATAAACAGTGCATATGGCTCTGTGGCTTTTAAACCCCAAAACATGCTGCGGCAAAAATTGGTCCACTCCAAGGATCAGGTCCCCCGACACAAACAGAGTAACATAGTGTACGCTGTTAAGTGCCAGGAGGATTGCCAGGATTTATACATCGGGGAAACCAAACAACCTCTGGCGAAGCGGATGGCACAACACAGAAGAGCTACCTCGTCAGGCCAGGACTCTGCAGTCTATTTACACCTACAGGCCAGTGGACACTCTTTCAATGATGAGGATGTACACATCTTGGACAGGGAGGAACGCTGGTTTGAGCGCAGAGTCAAGGAGGCCATTTACGTGAAAAGGGAAAGACCATCTCTGAATCGAGAAGGGGGCCTAAGGGTACATCTTTCGCCATCTTACAATGCTGTGATTGCAGCCATTCCCTAACTCTCTGTGAATGGTACTCATGGCCATTGATGAGTGGGCTTTGATCAGTGGTCATGAGAATTTGCATAATTATGATGAAGGAACTCCTCCCAGGCCATTGTTCCTTCAGTGGGCTGGTTTAAGTCATTATGCAATTTTTATGTTTATAAGATTGGGGAAACCTGCAGTCAGCTGAGACTGAAGAAGTCACCTGGATGAGTGACGAAACGTTTCTCCCACAAAACGCTGCATCCAGATGAACAGAATCAACTTTTGGAGAGAGCACATAGTATACATGACAGATTATACATTCAAGATTTAATCATCATGTCGTGCCTGTGGGAGTTACCTGGAAGAGATGCAAACACTGATTTAAAATTAGAGGAAGGCATGTTGTCCAACATCGGTCTAAGGTGTGAGTGAACCAGTTTTTTTTTGGTTGTCACTATGCAGTTTTATAATTCTTACACAAACTAATAAGAACATATCTGATAAAAAAATATGACTCTGAAAATAATCCTTAGTTTTTAATTTTTGTTATAGGAGGGAACATATGTGGTATTTTAGCATCAGACACTTAGTTTTCTGTTTTCTGATGAAGATTTTCTGCATTCATTTATGCAGATGATGTCTTTTATTTAACGAAAACACAAATCAGACACCAGCTCACAACCTTAAACATGATTATTGTGCTAGCAATTGGGTTTGATCCAGTGATGGATTTATGATTAGCTAACAATGAGGATGGCAGGGATTTTTTTTCTTTTACTTTAGCAAAGCAATAAAACAATGAAAAGACCTCAGGAGACATAAAACTGTTTTACTGGCAAAATATCAAAAGTAAAACCAATAATTTTGCTGATTTTCTCTATCTGTGCAATATGGATTAACGTTACTGCTGCAGCTCTTTAAGGTAAATATCAAAACTGTTAAGGTGTGTTCACACCGAACGCGACAGAGGCGGCCAGAGCGCCAGGTTTACATGTAAAGTGAATGTAGAAGCGTGATGACGGGTCCCGCGAAAATTCGGAAGCAGATTTGCGTAGCGAAAACGCAAAAACGCGAGAAACGCGCGTCACAGCAGTGCGTCTGGCGCGTTTGGCTCGCGAATAAAACCACGCGCGTCAGTTTTTGTGTTGCATTTTGTGCATATGCACGTTTCGCGTCTACTGCTCGAGTTGGAAAAATCTGAACTCCAGCGTCAAATCACTAGTGGTGTGCGGATCGATACTGAAATATCGATTCTTCCGATACCAGCAATTTATGTTCTAGAATTGATTCTCATATTATAATATCGATATTTTAGTACTCTGGGGTAAATTTGTAGTTTTTCCATTAAAATGAACGCAGTGGAAAGAAACTATATCATTCGGATCGTCTACTTCCTCTTCCGCCTTTCATAGTCATATGCGAAATACGGCTGTATAAATGTGTCGCAGCCCCTGGCGTGCACACTCACAACAATGGCTGAGCGCAAACAGAGTCATGTGTGGACGTGTTTTACCTCCACAAACAGCCAAGACGCGGTTTGTGATATATGTGGCAAGACAGTGAGGTGTTGTGGCAACACCACTGACCTTGTCAAACACCTCGGAGTGAATCATATCACAGAATATGATGAGCTTATGTTGAGACGAACTGAAGAGGAGAGGGGCAGGTGCTGCTAGGGTGAGACAGATGTCTCTCACAGAGTTCATAGTGCTGCAGGCAGGCAACATGCTCAAATAGCTCACAACTTCAGGTTTCTTTTATTTCTATATGATTATTCTGCATTATTAAGCAATAAAAACAAGTTGTCTGATGTCCTCTAATCATTATGAAGCAATATGGTTATGTTATTATTACAATTACATAATACAATTATATATTGTATTATGAAATACAATGAAACATTAAGTTTTTGTACAGAGTATCGGTATCGGATCAGTATCGCCAATACCACCCTGAATTTTACTTGGTATCGGATCGGAAAGGAAATCAGTGGTATCGCACATCACTACAAATCACGCCAATCAGGAGCCTGGTGACGTGGCTCTGACCTAGGTCAAAGGGGCAGATCCAGCCAAAGCCCTTCATTCTAGTGATGGGATTTCCGGCTTTGTTTAGAGAACCGGCTCTTTCGGCTCGGCTCACTAAAAAGAGCCGGCTCTTTAAAATTATGCACAAAAGGAATTGCTAATGTAAAAAAAAAAAAAGTGGTTTTATTTATATATGTTTATATATAAATATATGTGGTGGCCCCTAGAGACAAAACACATACAAACTCCAAAAAGCACGTACAAATTCCAAAACACATTCCTAAAGTTAACTGAACTTCCAAAACAGAGCTACCTAGATCACTTAAATTACACAATTGAAAGCATATGTGTATTGTTTGTGTATTTATACACAAGCACTCATATATATTCAAATAATTAAAAAAAAAAAGTTCATTTACCTGTTACTACCACACACCAAATCCAGTCGTTGGTACTTGCTGACTTGTGTAGCCACTAGGTAACAAAAGCTCAACACTGGGCCTAGCATCCTTGGTGCACTTCTGTTGTGTTTTGTACGTGTTTTGGAGTTTTTACGTGTTTTGGAGTTTGTACGTGCTTTGTCTGTAGGGGCCACCGTAAATATACTTTTATTTATTCACTCCACATAAAATGTAATAAATAAATCATATAATACAAAAACCAACTAGTCATAGTTCAACTTTTAACTATTTAAATTTTCAGCTTTTTCCTTTTAAACAAATTTAAAATGAAACAACACAAAACACTACAAACCACAACACAATAAAATATAAATTAAAATATGAAAACAAAAAGAAGATGCACATTCTCTGTCATATGGACCTGCATGAATAAACTTTCTGAATCCTTTATCATCTGCAAATGAAAATAGTTGTGGATGATTACTATACCTTTCTAATGTGACGTTGTTGTCCCTGGCTCTCTTTCTCTCCTGCTCTGTTCCTGTGCTACTGCCAGTGTAACTACCACCGCTTTCGCTGATTTTTTTATTGCACAGTACAGCATTGCATTCTGCAGCCTGATTGACAAATCTCCTCCGTGTCGTGTCTCCAGCGCTTGCCAAATTTATCATGTTTGGTTTTGATAACCATCACGTCCAATAGAAAAAACAGCACAAAAACACCCATAACTATGACCTTCATTCGGAAATAGACATCTGCACCGCGAGGGAAAAAGGCGCACGAAAGTGGCAGGCAGATGAAGACAAAACCCGGCATAATAATACTTTTTACGTTTTGCAATCTACAAAGGTTTGCACTTTGAGAATCAACTTGTGAGAACTGTGACTAATGTTCATGTGTGTGTGGAAAAAAGTGTATAAAGTGTGTGGCGAGGGGCTAGTTATTCTGAGAACCCCTGCTGCAATAAATGAGGGACCACTGTATATACTTTCTCTATGATTATTGTATTCAACCTGTTAACATTTAATACTGTCTTGATAGAACCAACTGATTCTGCAGCAGAGCATCCCCTGTTGCTTCTCCTGGCTCCCCAGTCCCTGAGCTCCTGCTGCTGCACCTACAGGTATGTAATTGTAGCATCAGATGTACAGCAAGCACTGATAGCTTTTTACTCGGTGGGATTCCCTTGTGATCACCTTTACTAAATAACTACAACCAATCTGATTAGATCCTGTTTTTTTTTTTCAATGTTGAAATTAAAATCTAGTAGCAGTCTTCTCATTTCTTTGTGTTTTGTGCTGTTTTACAGGCCCACAGAGGAGGACAGCTCCGAGGCGGATGAGGGACGGGTCCCAGGACGGTCCATCGGCGGTGGAGCTGGCCATCCTGGTGTCCCTGAACTATCCACACCAGTCTCCAATGGAGCATTTCCTCCTCAGCCTTGTTCCTGCTCTGGAGAGCAGCTGGGTCCTTTTTATTCCTGTCTCTCTGTAAATACTTATATTTTATATATTTATGTTTAATGTTTTTCTGTTTGAGAATTTTAATATTATTTCAAATAAATTTTTATAATGACTAATGTCTCAGTTCTACTACACAGCAAATGTTGGCACACGACTTGACACATGTAGAATTTATTTCATATTATACTAATGACAAAATATATTAATACAGTGGAAAGATACCATCTGGCACAACTTCCTCCCACATTCCTCCCACATTTCCGGTTCATGCACGTCAAAATTGCATATTAATACTAAACCTGCCATTGCTGTGCGCTGCATTTAGGTGACCATGATGAGAGAGACAGAGTCTGGCTGGCTCAGATGCTGGCAGTTCTCGCTGCAGTCTACCGTTAGCGTCTCCTTTCAGGCCAGGATAGACGAATGTCACCGAGCAATGACTAAGTTTGTGGTCAAAGGCTTGCACACATTTGCCACAGCAGATGCCCCCGATTTTCGGTAAGTGAATGTGTTTAATTGTAGGCAGGGACATTACTGGATATTCTTGTGTAATTGCTACAGAATAATTTATGTTATACTTTGTTATTGCTACAGAAGAATATTTATTTTATTATTTTACATTTACAATTTTTTTTCCTGGGGATCCTGTGACACCCCATTGAAGAGCCGTAGGCTGTGGATCTCTTAAGATCTCACTGTTCGGTTTGTAAGGTCATGTTACTCCTAAATTTCTATCTTGTTCAAAGAGAAGATAAACAAAGTTCTAAGCTAATCGACCTTAGTGTTCTCCTTTTTTAAAAAGAATCGATAAAGAATCGAATCGTTAAACAGAATTGAAAATGGAATTGGAATCGTGAAAATCTTATCAATACCCATCCCTACCTGTGAGGACATCTGATCTCTGAAAAAACAACTGTTAATGAAGCTGGAAAAACAAACCCACATCTTGATCCTTAAAAAAAGCATATTAATATATATCTTAATAAGAATAACAATCACAGCTGAAGTAAAAGGCTTCAGCCTACTAATATTAGTTCATAAAATACATTCTCTGTGCCAAAAGTGATGAGTTAAGGTGCCCATGGAGGCAAAGGCCCCGGGGTAGACCCAAGTCAGGCTGGAGAGATTATATCTCTTGGCTGGCCTGGAAACGCCTTGGTGTTCATATTCATATTAATATTCTTATTCTTCTATGACAAAAAGTACAAGTGTTCATTTAAAGAAATAAACAGAGCAGTAAGAGATGTTTTTAAAAAATTGCTTTCTTTATTTTGATTTGCCGCCAATTACATGTTTTTATTTGTAATTTTTGTAGTGCTCCCTACTATGTGAACCCCTCACCTGAAGTTTTATGTTTATTGGTTTAAGCCAATTAAATTCTAAACTATCACAGGGCTCGCAAAATCGCTAGCTCGACGTCCCGGGGCTAGCAATATCTCCGGTTGGGCGACCAAAATCACCCAACCGGAGATATTGCTAGCCCTGGGACGTCGGGCTAGCGATTTTGCGAGCCCTGTATCAACCCAACAATCAAATGATCCCCTTTAATAGCAAGCACTGGGCAACGGTGGAAAGGAAAAACTCCCTTATAAAAAGGGAGAAACCTTTGACAGAACCAGGCTAAGAAAGGGGCAGCCATCTGTCATGACTGGTTGGGGGGTGAGAGGCAGAGGAAAAGAAAAATTAGTTTCTTTCTCTCTGGTCTTCTGGCCTCTTGTTGTCTTTCGGTGTGTTTTCACAGGTTTTGGTATTGCTCAAGCTCATATTGTTCATTTTCTGAACTAGTAGTCGGATAGTCCTTGGCGTCCAACTTTTTTGGATGCTCTGTGTCACTGCTGCTTGTACTGGCCTCTTGTTGTATTTCAGTGAGATTTCAGAGCTTTTGGTATCACTCGAGGTCGTAACGTCCATTTTCTCATCTTGGTCTTGGCTAGACATTGGCGTCCAACTTTTTTGGATGCTCTGTGTCACTGCTGCTTGTACTGGCCTCTTGTTGTATTTCAGTGAGATTTCAGAGCTTTTGGTATCACTCGAGGTCGTAACGTCCATTTTCTCAACTTGGTCTTGGCTAGACCTTGGCGTCCAACTTTTTTGGATGCTCTGTGTCACTGCTGCTTGTACTGGCCTCTTGTTGTATTTCAGTGAGATTTCAGAGCTTTTGGTATCACTCGAGGTCGTAACATCCATTTTCTCATCTTGGTCTTGGCTAGACCTTGGCGTCCAACTTTTTTGGATGCTCTGTGTCACTGCTGCTTGTACTGGCCTCTTGTTGTATTTCAGTGAGATTTCAGAGCTTTTGGTATCACTCGAGGTCGTAACGTCCATTTTCTCAACTTGGTCTTGGCTAGACCTTGGCGTCCAACTTTTTTGGATGCTCTGTGTCACTGCTTTTTGTACTGGCCTCTTGTTGTATTTCAGTGAGATTTCAGAGCTTTTGGTATCACTCGAGGTCGTAACGTCCATTTTCTCAACTTGGTGTTGGCTAGACCTTGGCGTCCAACTTTTTTGGATGCTCTGTGTCACTGCTGCTTGTACTGGCCTCTTGTTGTATTTCAGTGAGATTTCAGAGCTTTTGGTATCACTCGAGGTCGTAACGTCCATTTTCTCAACTTGGTGTTGGAGAGACCTTGAAGAAGAACTTTTTTGGATGTTCCGAGTCACTGCTGTTTCTTTTTTCTCAGTGTCTATTCTCATCCTCTTTCTCTCTGGAGAGTAGTTCTCAGAGTTGTTTTTGCTGCCTTTGGAAATCTGTCTGTATCGTCTTTTCAACACAGTTTTTTCTTCACAGATTCGTCTTTTTTTCCTCGGTGGAGAGCAGCTGTCGTCACTTCTGCAATTCTGTGCAACATAATTCGGGCCTCGCTTCCTCTTGAGTGGAAGCTGGAAATGTGTTTCATCAGAATTTGGCTCTGGATTTTGGTGGTCCATTGTAGTAAAGCCAGCGTAAGTGTGTTGGCTTTTGCCGTATTTACTCTGAGACATGTCAGAGTGTTGATGAAGTGACTGTCTTAAAGATTCAACTGTTTTAAAATTTTTCTCAGGCGTACCTTTGAATGCTGCAATCTCAAGTGTTACAAGTAAACTGCATGAAAGTTTGGGCTTCTTACCCGGATTTAAGGATTCACAGATCAAAGCCATATGAAATGCCTTTGATCATCATGATGATGTCATAACATAACGTAACAGCAACATTCTTTTTTTTTTCTTTTTTTTTAAATTTGGTTCTATTCTTTTTTTTCTTTTTTTTAAAATTTGGTTCTATTGTCCATGGGGCTTTGTAGCGTGATGTCACGACAGGGGGCGTGGCCGCCGGGGCGCCATTTTAGCAGGCCAAACAAACAGTGTTGCCAACTTAGCGACTTTGTCGCTATATTTAGCGAGTTTTCAGACCCCTTAGCGACTTTTTTTCTAAAAAGGAGGAGCAGGGTTGGAATTGTGACATTAAAAAAAACAATAATTGCTAAAAGAAATTTAATTTGTAGTTCTAAATAAACTCTAAATGCATTTAGGACGTTTTTTTTACTCACTTTATGTCTCTTCCACGATGTTATTTCTCTCTCCAACAACATAGGTTACAATTAGATTAGCATGACCAATTATGCAAATTAGGTGATGACGTCATGTAGCGACTTCTAGCGACTTTTAGGACAACCAATAGCGATTTTCCTTACTGAGGAGTTGGCAACACTGCAAACAAAGGGCTTAAGGAGCGAAAGCATCAGCAATGGTTCGCCTTGCTGTGTTGGGGGTTGTAATGTTAGATGCACGATTGGGAAGGGAAAATTGGCTCACGTTTTATTCTTTCCCCACCTGGAAGCAAAGTGAGGGAGCTTATGTATTGGATATTACCAAAAGAAGGCAACTAGCCTGGATAGCAGCTGTGAGATGAGCTATATCCAGTTCTCTACAGTTATCCACAGATATCTGTTGTTGTTAGGGTTGCCAACCGTCCCTTAAAAAACGTAATCGTCCCGTATTTAGAAACAAAAGTACACGTCCCGTATTGAGCTAATAAGGGACGCACTTTGTCCCGTAATACAGTGAGAATCAAAAGTAGTCTATAAATGTTTATGGAATTAACGCTTTGTTTGAAAACATAATTCCCAGCCCCTCTCCTGCTTTGTGACCAATGAGCTGACAGCACACTTATGACAATTCAGATTACCGCTCATCTCATTGGTCGAGGAAAGGTCGCTTACGGAGAAAATACCGGAAGACAACAGATGACCACAACAACAAGCATGGCCAACAGGGAAACAAACGCCGACACTGCGGTTCAAGTCTCGGACGACTAGGGGTTGCCAACCGTCCCTTAAAATACGGAATCGTCCCGTATTTAGAAACAAAAGTACACGTCCCGTATTGAGCTAATAAGGGACGCACTTTGTCCCGTAATACAGGGAGAATCACAAAAAGTCTATAAATGTTAATGGATTTAACGCTTTGTTTGAAAACATAATTCCCAGCCCCTCTCCTGCTCTGTGACCAATGAGCTGACAGCACACTTAGCACGAGTATAACAGATTACCGCTTATCTAATTGGTCGAGGAAAGGTCGCGTGCGGAGAAGATACTGGAAGACAACAGATGACCAGCATGGCCAACAAAGAGACAAACACCGACACTGCGGCGCGAGTCAGTGCTTGTTCCCCTCCTAGAAAGAAAAAAAAAAGGTTGCAAAAATACAGGGAGGAATGGGAAAATGAAAACAACTGGCTGGGAAAAGTGCGCGATAACACGTATAAAGCGCACTGCACTGTGTGCCGGCGCACTTTTTCCATTTGCCATGGTGGACTGACTGACGTTAAGCAGCATGCTTCTACTGGTGGGCACATGATGAATATGAGGGGCGTGAAAGAAAGAGGAACCCTTGACCAATTTGTTGTCCACCAGGCCACAGCAGAAGCAGATATGGTATGTAAACATTGTTGTTGTTTTTTTTAAACCCTCTGGTTAAGGTTAATATGTGCATGTGCAATGAATATCAGTGCTGTGTGGCCAGAAGTTTGATAATATAATTTGTTTTGTGTAATAAACAACTGCAAGGATAGATGATTACAACGAATAGATGACTAATACATAAAAGTAATACATAGATGAATAATGATGATGAGTTATGATGCGTAATCATGGGAACAAGCGGGTTTACAAACGGGAGCAGCTGATTAGCATTAGAAAAGCTGAAATAATACCTCAACTGAAGCCACAAAGCCCGAATAAGTTGACACAGAAGAGACTTCAGTTTCAAGAGATCCTTCCTTCCCACAGTGATTGTGGTCTTCAACAACGCTTTGAAGACTTGATTAGTCTGAGCTGCAACAACACCTAATTTCCCTCTGGGATTAATAAAGTATTACTGAATTGAATATATATATAAAGGATACACATTATTATTGAAAACATACATATATATGACCATACCCATTTCTTACAAGTTGCATGCGTAATTTATACTTTAAAGTCAGTTGATAAACTACACAAACTATACAGATATACTGTAATATATATATATTTCTATTTTATAGGTGACTGCTGCAGAGGTGACCCATGTCTACCACACTGTAAAGCACGGTTTAAGTTATAACTCGGGTGACTGTGCACTCAAACTGACTGTACGAATGCTGAATGACTCCAGTATTGCCAAAAAGATGTCCTGTGGGAGGACGAAAGCTGAAGCAGTTGTCACAGATGTCCTGTCTCCAAAGGCAATAGAAGAGGTGATCAAAAAATTGAAAAGTGGTGCAACTCCACTCCCATTCTCTCTTCACACTGATGCTTCAAACAAGGGAAATCGGAAGATGTTTCCCTTGGCCTTGCAGTTTTTTACACCAGAGGCTGGAGTTGTCAACAAGATGTTGGATTTTGTTGAAAATCCAGATGAGTCTGCAGAGGGAATAGTAAAAATAATACAAAGCTCTCTTGAAAACGTGGGGCTATCCTTAGATCAGGTTTCTGCATTCAGTGCTGACAATGCAAATGTAAATTATGGCATCCACAACTCAGTCTTCACAAAATTGAAAGAGACCAACAGTGAGATCATTCGTGGCAACTGCCATGCACATATTGTTCATAACACTGTGAAAAAAGCCCTGGACAAGCTCTCAGTTGATGTGGAAAATATTGTCCTGAAGATATACAGCTTCTTTTCCACCTCTGCCAAAAGGAGAGAGTCCCTGAAAGAGTTCTGTGAATTTTGTGACGTTGAATTCCATGATATCCTGCGCCATGTTGTGACGAGATGGCTGTCACTCAACCCTGCAATCACCCGCCTGCTGCAGAACTGGGACCCGCTGAAGTCATATCTCATCAGCATTGGTGAGGAATGTCCAAGGCGCCTGAAGGAATTGCTGAAGTTGACAGAAGGTGCTGCTGGAGTTGAGGGAGAGGCAGACATTGTGGAAGTCTACCTCCTCTTCTGTAACAATGTTATGTGTCTGTTTGAAGAAGTGGTGAAAAAACTGGAGAAGAATGTAACCACGTCTGTTGACCTCTATTCCATCATGGAGTGTTTCCTGAAAAGACTTATTCAGAGAAGAGATGATGGGTTCTACGGGTACCTAACAAGACAAAAGCTCCAGCGTCTCTCGCCATCTGATGCTGATGGTGCCAGGCAGGAGTTTACAGCCTTCCTAGACACTGCCATCAGTTATGTCCGGAAGTGGTTTGACTTTTCAGAAGAAAACTGGCTTTTCCACCTGCAGCCCCTCTCTCTAGCATCTGGGAAGATTTCCTTTGATGACATGGAGAAGATCATTGAACGGCTTCACCTGGCTGGCAGGTAAGAAGAAAACATTTGCCAGTGAAATGATAAACCATGTTTTAATAGTATTGATGGTTAAAAATAAACAAATACAATTCATAGATAACATATATAAATAAAACCATAATCATTAACTTTGTTTGGAGTGTATATACACACGCATGCAAACTTTTATACACTATTTTACAAATTCAAGGAGTTCATATACTTAATATAAGGATGGATAAATACATAATAAATAAACTATACTTATTGTATTGTTTAAATGCTATACAACGTTATAAACATATACATTTTTTCCATTTATTTACCACTTTAAATGTTCTATCTACCACTTAGGATTTAGGTCAACTTCTCATCTCTATTGGCAGGTTAAACATCTCTATGGATGAGCTTTATGAAGAGTGTGTCACTGCAACCAGCCTTCTGAAGCACCTCACCAAAGAACATCAGGAGAAGGAAAAGTGGCAGTCCAAGGGAACAGCAGAGAAGTGGATGGAAATTCTTCAGGCAGCTGACCTCCCCAATATGCAGGCTGTTGTATCCTTTGTACTCAGCATCCCATCTTCCACTGGGTTTGAGGAGAGGATTTTCTCTCTTATGAAGAATAAGTGGACTGATGTGCGGAACAAATGTTCTACTGAATTAATTAGAAGTGAGCTCATTGTCAGTCTAAATTATGATATGTCTTGCTCAGAGTTTTACTCTGCAGTACTGAAAGACAAACAACTCCTAACTGCAGCAAGAGCTCAAAAAAAAAAAACAAATGGAAAAAGTAGTCTGTTTCCACATAATGTAGCATTGAGCTTTTGAGTTCATGAGTTTGTTGGGTTTTTTTACTTCAACTTTCAGCTACAGTCAAGGCCTTTGAGGCACAAATGTTGTGTTTACAGGTGTTCCACAAACTTTTTTTGCACTTTTCTAATTGCACTAAATGTGCACTGTTACAAGAATGTTTTTCTTTCTATTGTTTTCTATTAATTTATATAATTTTAGGTTAAGCAGGACAGAGTTCTTTGTGTTAATTTTGTCACTTTGCACAAAAAGTGAAGCGTACCAGTCTTTCGTTTAGGAAAGAGACCTATTTTATTGTGTTAATGTTGTCATTTTGCGTTAAAAATAAATGGATAAATGATCATTTGTTTCCCATGTGTTCATATCACAAAGAATATGCATCTACTTAAATCAACTTCAAGTCAAATGGTTAAAAAAAAAAATTTCACACACAAAAAAAAGAGCTAAAAAAAATTCACCACACAGGGAAGGGTGAAGACAATTGGGTCGCCCGGCCCTGGCCACGAGGTGTCCCTTATTTATTTTTCAGGGAGTTGGCAACCGTAGTCCCTAAGGACCCCAAAGAGCTTTACACCACATTCAGTGATCCACCTACTCACACACACACTGGTGATGGCAAGCTACATTGTAATGTAAATATAGTATGGCCAATATTAAAGTTAGTATCATATTAATCATGATTAATTATTACATCAGTAAACTTGAACTCTGACAAATACTGAGCTTCAGTAAAGATTCAAGTTGCAGTTCTTTATATTTCCTATCACTTTATATCTTCACTCAAAGGCAAGTATCTTTGGCAGTGTACAAATAGATATATTTAAGAGACAAATATTGTTCTTTTAATATGTTGACATTACTAAAAGTTTGCTCAGTGCTTTTGTAAAAACAAAATGTACGAGCTGTGATAACTGTTGTTGATAGAATGAAGAGTAGACTGATATATTAAATATTCCTTTATTGGGTGAGAAAATCAGACCATGTCATAACTGCTTTAAGTCATACAGAATAGATACAGAGCCTTAAACAGGCTGACTTCTGCTTAATGGGTCAAACTGGGCAGAAAATATACAAACACATAACATCCTTATGGAATATGATGTAACACTATAGATCAACTTACCCCAGAATATATAAAGCATATAAACAATTACAGCAATATGATGCAACAAACACAGCAGTGCTACTAATCCAAAATACTCAAAGCTTCATAGAACTGAAACAAACATTTATTTTTAGCTCCATTCTGCTGCTGATACATACTTTAGGTTTCTGAATATTAAACTTGTTGCTGCCTTTCATAGTGTGTACCTTGAAGGCCCTGAGTACTTTCTCCCACACTGAAAACACTGGAATGATAAAATTATTTGAAAATTACCTAATAAGACTGATTCAGGACAGACAATTAGTTATAACTTTCCTAGCAGTCCTTCACAAACAGGGAACAGTCTGTCTATTCTCTCCATCTGTCAGCTGCTGCTGGCTCTTCCTCCTCCTCTTCCTCACACACTGCTGAGTTTGTCCTGGTGGATCATCAGGGGTGCAAAGCCTCACAGATGATGTGCAGCAGTGGGTCCCTCAGTCTGTCCTCACTCTGGACACTTGCAGTTGTCACACATGGAAATCAAATGTGTGATAAGCTGCAGGATTCAAACACAAGTGTAACTTATAAATACATGTTCATACTTTTATTCCACAATCAGAGAGAAAGAAACAGAGAGAGAGTGCAGGACAGACAGACAGGTGACAGTCTCAGGTGTAGACACTGCTACAAAACAGCACAAGAGAAGGAGGATTTAGTGTTTGTGTTATTACGAGTGCTAAACAAGAAGAGTTCCCAGATGGTACAGTGGACACATGTGTGACTCCTGTGATTAAAGCAGGCTTTCCCAGTGTATGGGGCCCATTGCGGCGGGGGGGGGTGCAGTGTGAAAAGAAAAATCAATGATGTTGTCCCACATTCTTGATTTTTAGTTCACAAACACTTGTTGTAATGACTAACTACTCCTGACATTTTGGCGATGTTAGCTCTTTATACAGTAAAGTTACAGCGGGATACAAATAATATCAGGCTGATCCTGCCATGATTTGTTCCCCTGGTTCAAATCACGGACTAACAGTATCCCACAGTTGTTTATGTTTTTGAACCCATTTTGCACAGAGAGACATTTTTTGAAAAATGTATTGATAGCAATGTTGAATATTATTACACAGGAAAAAAACAACTACAGGTAAAATAATTACACCGTGACGCCTCTGCCTTTCTAAATGGAGGGACAGTAACTGCGTGTAAAACCTGCAGATAGTCAGATTAACAGTATTTTGTCTCTATCTGCCATTCTGCAATTCATCTCATGTAAACAATAACGTGCGCACAGCGTGACGTGAAAAAAGGCACATACCTTTGACGTGCTCGTCCACACGTAAACGCAAAAAAGGAGTTTTAAAAAAATCTCAGTTTCCGGTGTGGACGTAGCGTAAATGAGTTAGTTTATTTTATTACTGCCTGTAATTTATTGCAGGTTACTTGTATTTGCTTAATTGTTTACTAAATGTTTGAGGTGTGAAATAAACCGCAATGGAGCAAAATATGGGTGTGTGTGGTTGGAGGACGTGTTTGTGCGCGAACATTTTTCTTGTAAAACAAAGGGGGGCCTAGCAAAAAAAGTTTGGGAACCACTGGATTAAAGCATCTTTCTTTCAGCTTAACAAATGAACCGTCAGCTCGTTCAAACACATGTTAAAGTCCGTTTGGCTGGACACCACCGAACAATATAACATAGCTAACATTAACAGTGCAGTGAATCCTGCTTGTGCTGTGATATTCAGGACTGCAAACCGAGCAGCATTCACTGAATTTCAGCTTGTTGTGTTTGCTTATATATGACTGACTTTAATTATCCATAAAATCGTCACATTCTCTGTAAGATTAAGGTCGACTATTGAGCGGGTATATTTTAAAGTAAAGGCTTTAAAACCAAGTTAGTACAAACATTGCTAATGTCACATAAACTTTGCCGACATGTGGCCAACGGTAATATTTTAATGCTCTTCATTATTCAACATTCGCACATAAATAAGTGACATATTATTCAGTACTTACTTTTAAAAGTTTACTCTTTGGTCGCCCCTCTTCCGCCGTTTTTTTCGGCAAAATTATCCACACCCACCGCCGCGCTATGAAGTCTGGGATATGTTGGGCCACGAAGTCTACACCGCCACATCCTTAAAATTCAGGAAAATGAAGGACGCATTTGAAGGCCGCATTTCGAGCAGCCTTTGAATTGGGACAGCCTTCGTCGCGTCGCTGTGACGTATTCGGCCTTAAAATGCGGCCTTTAAGGCTGCAGACCCTGAACTGGGTTACAGCCAGAGAGGGTAATGAGGGCAGTGGAAGCACAGAAGGAACACAGCTGAGGACAATCACACTTGACAAGACGGGGAAGACACGAAACTGAAAACCAAGACATGGACCTTAAACTTAACACAGGAAGTACACAGAGGCTGTGTCCCAATCCAGCGACCGCACGCTTTTTTTTAAATTTCTGTTTTATTTGAACAAGTGAACAACAAATATACATAGTAATGTAATTATAGAAAGGGTATGAAAAATTTAACATCTTGCAGTATCTTTTACAAGTCATAAATACAAATACATAAACAAAAAAGTATACTTCAGGAGAAAACAAACAAACAAAATAGCTGATTAAAAAAGAAAGAGATGCTCAAGGTATAAATAAACAACATAAACAGAGAAAAATTTCTTATAAGAGAACAATTGACCATTATCATTCAGTAATTGACTTGCAAGTAAAAATTTTCTATCAACCCATTTCTGAATATATAATGATTTGTTCTTAAATGAGATCACCAGATCACAACTTGTTCATCATTACATTTTTTTTTAATATAATGTATTCTCTTTTTCCAAATGAAGTTAAATAATATTTTATCAATTTTTGTGCATAATTCTTTTGAAACATCAAGTGCCATAGCTGCATAAATAAGTCGGGAGAGGCCTTCAACTTTGGCTACCAAGGATCTTCCGGTAATGGATAAATCTCTTTGAAGCCAAAGATGAAATCTTTGTTGTACTGCAGTAATGAGAGGGTTGAAATTTTCAGATAATCTAGCATCTTGGTCTTTTTGAATGATAATACCAAGATATTTAACCTTATTTTAACAGGAACACCTGATACAATAGTATCTGTGCAGAACTTAACAGGGAGAAGTTCACATTTTGCAATGTTGAGTTTAAGACCAGAAGCTATTGAGAAATTATTGACAACTTTGAGAGCTTCATCAACTTGATATTTATCCTTTAAAAAAGTGTTGTGTCATCTGCTAGTTGAGTAATAGATAATGTTCTGCCAGCAACAGAGAGACCCATTACACTGCTGTTTTTAAAATGAATAGAGAGTAACTCCATAGGAAGAAGGAAAAGATATGCAGAAACTGGGCAACCTTGACGGATCCCACGGTTGATATCAAACCTTTTCGTTGTACCATATGGGAGTTTGATTGAGCTCAATAGCATATAAAGCTTGAATTGATTTTTTAAACATATTTCCAAAACCAAAAATATCAAGTGCTCCGAACACGAATACATGGTAAATGGCCTGTATTTGTATAGTGCTTTACTAGTCCCTAAGGACCCCAAAGTGCTTTACACATCCAGTCATTCACCCATTCACACACACAGTCACGGCAAGCTACATTGTAGCCACAGCCACCCTGGGGCGCACTGACAGAGGCGAGGCTGCTGGACACTGGCACCACCGGGCCCTCTGACCACCACCAGTAGGCAACGGGTGAAGTGTCTTGCCCAAGGACACAACGACCGAGACTGTCCCAAGCCACGGCTTGAACCGGCAACCTTCCGATTACAAGGCAACCTCCCAAATCTTGAGTCACGATTGCCCCTATGCTCAATGGAGTCGAAAGCTTTATAAAAATCCAAAAAAAGAATGAAACTATTATCTGTGATTAAATCTGAATGGTCCAAAATATCAATTACCAGTCTTATATTGTTAGTTATGTGTCTGCCCTGTTAATATTATGTATGTAAATTCACACATCATTTGTTAAAAAGGTGAGCTTAACAGTTAAGGGACAGTGCTCCATACAGCCTGTTAATTGGGTCAGAAACATGGGATGCGGGGCAGCTGGTAAGGATTTGTTTATTTCTGCAAAGTCTGCAAAGTCTGCCAAGTTGTCTTGGCTGATTTCAAAAACTTTGCTCGGTTTACTCGTCAGAAGGCTGTAAATTCAGCTCATTGGTCAGATCAAAACCGTCCCCTGGTGTTTCAGAGGCTCAAGCAAGAGCCTGCCTTGCTGAAATGACTTTATTGACAGGTCTGGGAAGAGCTTGACAGGTCGAGCTTGCGGCCGGGAGTTACAGTCAGGGGCCTATTTCCACTAGGTGAGAGTCAGGCAGGCGAGAGCTTGAGGTCACTGGAGTTGAGCGAGGGTGGGGTAAAAACTCCCCAAACAGCTGATTCACACAATTCATGTCAATTCGCTCTCTGATTGGTCAAGAGAGTGCCTGCCTCTCTGAAACTGCTTTATTGATCAGTGGTTTTTCTCATAGGCAAACGGTAGGGCCACCTCTATTTTAAATTGCTTTATTAGTGGATTGGGGAGGAGTCCCTGCTCGGGAGTGGCACCGTGAGTCAGACAGTCATTTTACCCACACTGGCTGCTTTGTGAAGACCCATTTTTACTTTTCTCGGGGATCCTCGCTCTGGTATGATCATCTCACGCTGAGGTGGAGCGTAACTTACAACTCTTTTGGATTAAACAAACCAAAAAATGTAATAAAGTGTTGCACCCTCAGAGAGACATGACTCCATTCTCCTTTTGGCAACTTTATTCTCCTCAGTTCAGGTTCGGAGTTTACAGGCAGCATAGCATATCATCAACAAACATTGCTCTCACGTCTTATTTTCTTTTTTTCTGTGCTTACTGATGGCATCACAGTCTGAACTCTGACCTCCTGGAACTAATGAACTACAAAAATTAACTGAAACTACAATAATTAACTGGAAATGTGTCCAAAAATAAAACACCATTAAATAAGATTTTTCCAACGATTCAGAAAATCTAAATTTTATAACTACTTTTAGAGCGCAGCAAAAGCTTTTCATCAGGGCATGCAGCCTCCATCTCTCCACATCCTCACCATTAAAAGAGCACTGGTGCCATTTTTGTCAAAAACTAAACTTTTTGGCTTAAAATTACAACAAACTCAAACTATCACAAACATCCCATTCATCATCCTAGTCCACTGCCATATTTTCATGATCATATAACTTTTGGGAATATGATTATTGATAATTTCCAAGTATCATAATTTTATGACTCATAATATGATTCATGGTTCATAAAAAACTATGACTGCCGTTAACTTTTATTACCTCCAAAGTCATAAATCATTTGACAGGGGCCATAAATCACTAGTTTGACACATATTATCCCTCCTGCTGTGCAGTTTCTGTTTTAAATGCATTCATTGTTTCACTGCTTTCCTCCATTTGCACAATATCTCTAAATTTAGAAATATCCTGCCTCAGGGTGACGCTAAAAAACTAGTTCCTTGATTTATTACTTCTAGGCTGGACTAGTTTAATTCATTATTATCAGGAAGTCCTAAAAACTCCCTGAAAAGCCTTCAGTTAATCCAAAATGCTGCAGCAAGAGTGCTGACAGGGACTAGAACGAGCATATTTCTCCGATACTGGCTTACCACATGGAAAAGAAATAGAAAAAACTTATAAAAGACTTGCATCAGATGTGGCCTACTTCATACAGTGAATCATATAAGGCTTATATGATTTACTCATGAAATATATTCATATATTGTTTTAGTAAGAATCCAAAACATACAAGTTTCATTTATATAATTTTTTAGGGATCTTATATCTGTTTTTACTGTTGCATGCTTTTCATACAAGTTTCACACAAGACAGATACAAACTTTATAAGATGTATATATCTTTTCCATATGGGTTCCCTTCATTGGCTTCCTGTTAAATCCAGAATTGAATTTAAAATCCTGCTCCTACAAGGTCTTAAATAATCAGGCCTCATCTTATCCTAATGACCTTATAGTAAGTACCATATCACACAACTCTGGCATGTAATCAGGATAAGATTAACAAACAGTGGTTTACACGTGGGCCTAGAAGATTTCTGAAGGAAGTTGTGTCCCAAAATCTAGGGCACATCCTTCTTAGGACCCGGCCTTCGCAGTCTACGTGGGCCGGGTCCTTCGACGACCAAGAAGGCTGGAAGTGCGACGCTGTGAAGTGGGACATCTAGCCTTCAGATTTGCGTCACCACTGTGTCGGTGGAGTTTAATAAACTCGGCCGTCTGCTCCTTGCTATCTAAAATATAACAGGACACTGCCGTAATTTCTCGACCGTCTCATTCTGTCACAGATTAGTAGGCAGAGGACTCACTCGCAGGACTCTGAAGTTTAGAGAGAAGGTGAGGGTTTATTTGCAATGTGACACCAAGTGAGAATATATACATATATACAGTGGAACAGATAACACGAGGCTCCAGGGAGTAGGGCGGGGTCCGGAGGGAAGGTCCAAGACGGGGGTACACACACGCTCTTCTTCAACTTGATCCGTAACTCACTCCAAATGTCCACACCAAAAAGTCCACGCTCACTCACACACATCCACAGAAATCCAGACGGCAGGGAAGACGGGCAGGTAGTCTAGAAGGCCTGAACACAGAGAAAAAAACAATGTCAGGAGGAAACTCTAGGAGATCAAAGGAACACTAGGCTAGGCTAGGCTAGGCTAGGCTAGGCTAGGCTAGGCTAGGCTAGGCTAGGCTAGGCTAGGCTAGGCTAGGCTAGGCTACACTGACGCTAGGTAGTGTGACGATCCAGCGAGGAAGCAGCCTCTCTTGCCGTCTTAAGTAGTCTGCCAGGATCAGTGTGAATGAGCCACAGGTGCGTGTTCAGGGCGGGTTCAGAGGCGGGGAATCAAGGTCCAGTTCCGCCCTGGTGGGAGAGGCTAAGACAAAAAATACACACACCACGACCTCTCCAGATCTTGAGAACCATGACACATACTTCTGTTTAATCAGTTTTCTGTTTGATCTAATCTAATAACTTTGATCTCAGCCAAACCGATTTATTCACAAACAAATAAAACACTGAAAAAAGCCAAACAATAACATTTTTAAGTGATCTGAGTGACTTATACGTATTGTTTAACCTGAGAAGCAAAAGACCGCCAGGGTCTGAAATTGATGTAGCCAGGAGTCCGCTGTTCTCGCCGGCTCGAGTGACCATTGAACCCCCGGCTAGCAATCGAACGGGTGGGTAACAGACGTCTCCAAAAACGTTGGAGCACTTTTGCAAATATGCGATGTCTTGATAAATCAAGCAGATATTTGAAGTTTACACGGCTACTTTCTCGCCTGAAAATATGCTTAAAGTTTATTTTGTGAAAGAAAGATTAATAAGAGTAATACTAAAACTTAGGCTCTTGACATTTCCAGCAGGTGTCATTGTCAGCAAGCTTCAACCTGACTAACTTACTGGGAGTCCAGTAATTTCTGTGAAGCAACTTGTATTGGATAAGCTGAGATTGTGCTTCAGGTGAGCAAACATACCATGATGAAACCAGCTTTTTTCGATGTTTTTTTTCCCCTTGCTACCTAGCCTGACCTGTCTCCCCAATGTGATGTTTGTGTATTGTATGTACGGTCGGCAAGGTCTGTCATCTCGGTTGTGGGCAACTGCAACCGACAAATAAAGGCTATCTCATCAAGCCACTGTGAACATGACATCTTTCGACAGCTCTTTAACAGCTCCCTGTCACGGCGGGGTTCGCTGGCGTAATTTTGAAGCAGACCCAAAAGCAGGACACAGAGGACGACAAACTGTGATAAACAAAAGGCCAGCATTTATTATGGCTGAAACAAGGTGGCATGACAAAACAGCAGGGACAGTGACTAACTAAACTAGAACCTAAACTGGAGAAACTAAGAACTAAGACTCTACTATAAACGACAATGACTGTGACGATTCTGACTGTGACAACGTGGTGGCAGGTAACACAGATGACGTGACAATGAACAAAGGGAGATGGAGAGCTTAAATACACACATGACGTGATCAGGAGAAGTGAAGACACAGCTGACTCGAATGAAACAATGACAACACAGGGGAGAGTAACACTGGACACACTAACATGAGATACGGACCTTCAAAGTAAAACAGGAAACATGACAGGCACAGACTAGACACTGAACTAGACCTTAGAACAAAACTCTTAACTACAATAACACTCAAACTTAGGATTATAACGTTCAAAACAGGACAACTAAAGACTCAGAAAACAAACCATAATACAGAAAAAAACACAAAAATACAAGAAACTGAAAATGCTAGGTCAAAATGACCCAGAACCACGACACTTCCCTAAATGTCGATACCCTGCAAATAGTTACTGATTTAGCCAAAAGAAGATGGTATCATCAAGCTGTGAAAGGGGACCAGATTAGGGAGTATCTACTCCTTGGTAGATCATGTACAGGTATTGTTAAAAAAGACAACAATATTTTTTGGATAAACAGCTCTCCATCACCCAAGCACATGATTCAGTTATCCTCAGAAAAAGAATCAATTTATTATTATTTATTTTAAATAAAAAAAGGTATATATGTTGGGATTAATTACTAAAAAATGTTTTAAATAGTTATTTTTGTAGCAGTGGTAGCAGGAGTAGTCTAAAGATGTCCACAGACTTAAAGTCCAACAATAAAAATCTGTATTTCCAAAACAGGCAGTGGTTATTCGCGTGAAGGCATCAAAATAAACAGCCAAAAAAGCCAAAATCTAAAAACACTTCAAAAGGTTGCACAGGAGGAAGTCAACATAAGGAGCGACAAGAGAAAGAACTAAAAATCACCCCCAAAATACTTCACTACAAGAAACACATCTGGCAATGAGCAGTAATTCAAAATGTGTGAAGGACAACAAAGGTGAGAGTATTCAGTGCAGGAAATACAAGCACAAAATAAGGAAAAGGAACAGAAAGAAAAACTAACGAGAGTATAAATAGATATAGAATCACAGCACAAAGCAATTCATTTTAAACTAAAGCTAGCCCCTGGCACACACAAACCTCTGCACCATGGTAAAACAGAGACTCATGGAGGGGCAAATGTGACCTGATATTTTACATCTTTATACAGTACTTTCTATATGTTACCAATTTACATCACACTTAAAAGAATGATAGTTTCTAAGTTAAAAATCTTTTTGTAAATTTTCAATCTATAAATCATTAAAGTTTATCTTGAAGATCTTGCTGGATGTAAGCCAAATTCTAAGCGAAATCATTAACATGACCCAGCTCGACACACCTACAAAGTTTTTGTCAGATAAAGAAAGATAACACGCCTGCATGCACACAAAAACATAACCTCTTTCTTTTTGATAGTAAGTGAAACAGTCACGCGCACTTGTCTTTCAGCATATTGCACATTCCCTTTCTGTTGCTTTGCTCAGCATTAACTGACATAATTGCTTCAGGATGTAACCTGTTCTTTCACGGGTTGATCCTTGTTTCATAGGCTTGAATCATCTGTCTGAGGACAAGACCGAGTTGTTGTCCTTGCACCACCTGGTCAGCTGCTCCACCTAACACCTATAAGCTGATTTATTCCTGTCAGCAATGACTCCAAACACAATAGTGTCACCTGCAAACTTTGAGGTCTGAGACCCTACTCTTCTGGTATGATCCCGATACTCTCATATTAGACTACTAAGATTCTGAATCATTAAACTCCTCAAATTCCTTCAGTATCCACAGGTTCAGGTCATCAGTTTCAGAGCCACAGGCTGTTCAAATACAGACAGCTTTCCCAAGTGGTTAAAAGTAAGAATGACCTACTAAACTTCACAGTTCCATGGTTCATGCTTCGCTGAGCCAGAATTAAATATGTGAAGGTCCACGCTGAATCAAAATCATATAAGTGAATATTTTAAAACGGTCTGAGTGAAGAATTAATAATGGAAATAAATTCATGTCAACACTGTGCAAAAAGGAAGAACTTAAAAGAAAAAAAAAGTTTCTTGCAAATGCAATTAAACCTAATTTAGAAGCAGAGAAGCAAGAACACCGAGCCAGTGTTTAGACATAAGAGACTAAAGGCAGAAAGTTAAATAAAATCCCAACATAGAGTCTTTACTGCACAGTGCAACATCTACATCAATGCTGGCTCATCATCATTTTTCTCTTTTAACTATATGACATGACTGAAAGTCATGTAGAGCTCTGTTAATCACATAAAATCCTCATGTGAATGTTGCTCAGTCAGCATAAACACAAGAAAGAATTTTCTGAAAGACTAAAAATGAAACGGATGATAAAAAAAATGACGACAACAGGACGGTTCAGGAGCAGAGTCATCAATGGTGAGGACTAGCTTTCATAAACAGCTTATACATTCATATCCACCCGTTCACTGATAAAAACAATCTGAATTTGTCAGTCTGTACTCCCTGGTGCAGTCTATGTCACTGTCCTCTCACTCTGCATCTGTATTTTCTATACAGGAAACACAAAATGACCACAACAACAGCAGCAGATGCAAAAACACAAAGCACAGTGGTTGCAGCATGTGCTGACTCCTCCTGCAACCGATCTGATACAGCTGGTTCACCTGTAGAATACAGTACAATATAGTTACATGACAGGTACACTGAATACAACGTGTTCTGCATACACAGACTTTAAAATGCTGAAACACACTCACCGCTGATTGGCTGTACTGTGATAGGACAGGATTTCTCCATACCACAGGTTGTCGAGAGTTCAACTGTGACAACGTCCTTTTCTATCACATGGTCAGTGACACATAGGTATATTTATTCCATTTACAGCCGTATTTTACGCCATTGTCACAGAGTTTGGTGCCATTTGTGTTACGCCAGACATAACTGTGACCAACACAGTCTTCTCCTTCTAAAATCCAATTTATGAAACAGGTTAGAATCACATTTTCTCCAGCGGTAATGTTGACAGTCTCGTTACACGTCAGTGACACGCCTGGAAGAGAAAAAAGCAATAAGTGATGTTATTCCTTGTTTATTTGTCCCAGTGTCTTAATAATAGTATAGTACAAGGGATAAAAATACCTTGATCTGATGATACAGTGCTTGGTAAAGCACAAAACACACTCAAACATATCCACAGGCAGAACATCCTGGAAGTGCCACAGTCTTTAGAAACTGGAAAAAAGAAGAAAATATCTGAGTACTTTTAAGTAAAAACATTCTCAACAGGAAAAACTCCAATATAAATATTCTTGTTTCCAAAACGCTGTAAAAACTTACATATAGCTGCTAAGGCTAACATGTTATCCAATAATAGCTTACACCTAGTGCACCAGACCTAAATAATGTTTAACATAGGCTTTCTTTGCATTAGATGCCTGGACATCTATAAAGGCTACACAACAGTGGTTACCCACTTTCTCTGTTAATCTGTTAACATGCTATCAGATGTTGATGATGATGATCAGGGCTGGACTGGGACAAAAAAATCAGCCCGGGCATTTTGACTAGAGACGGGCCCACCAGGTATTATAGGAAAAACCATAAAGCCTTTGAATGAAAACAAACGTCGTTGTGACAGTGATGTACACTGTCTTGTTGGTACATATGTATCAGTCTAATAACCTTAAACCTACACCATCCTCCTTATTCTGCTATTCTAAACAGTACTTAGCTGAAACCCAAAGACTTGGTTGAGTTAACCTCCTGAACTATCTACAACACATGGTGGAAACCTGAAATGAAGACAGAGAAGACTAGAGGTGAGACATGACCATTACTGAATATTAAAAAATAATAAATGACAGATTTAGTAATATTTTTATAAACTATTTATTTACCACATCAATAAATAGCATGGCAGGGCAAAATATGTTTTCTAACATGGCAACCTTTAAAAAGTGAAAGGAGACAGAAAGACAGGCGAGAAAGAATAAAACTTAACTGACTTTTTGATGGCATTTTACACACAGTACTGGTACAGAATATAGAAAACGTGGGAAAATACTGGCATCATATACAGTACTTACTTCTGAAGAAATTATGTTGGGACCCTCAAAAAATTACTATGTACAATAATGGATTTCTATATATTTGACATCAGATGAAAACTTTGGTTGTAAGATTCGGATAATTATTTGTTAAAAGCTAGAAATTTTAAATGAGAATAAGAAAGAAAAGTATTTCTTTGTTCCCCCCTCTCCCTGTTAATGCCCTACCTGCCCCCCTGGCAAGACTTTGCTAGACCCGCCCCTGCACAGTTACCAGCTGTCAGCTACTAGAAAAGGATCCTGGTGTTATTTGTCTCTCAGAAACAGTTCATAACTTCCCTTCAACTCATTCATGTCACCTAAAAGGTAAACCTGTTTCTCCATCACCTGTTCAGCTCTGATGATTCAGTAAGGACATCTCCTGGTTTCATCTTCATGTTTCCCTCTCACCACATATCCAAACCGATATCATGACCAGCAGCTTTACAGCTGTGGCTCCAGCAAACATCAGCTGATACTAGAAATTAATATTAAATAAATTCTAACAACAGCTGATCAAGTTTAAAGGTGCTTCTGCTGTTTAACGCGACCTCCGCTAGTTTCCTCTTTCTGGCGCAAAGTGGGAGATAAACAAACAAGAGAGAAAAGCCGATCAACTGATCATTGATCAGTTTCATGATTGAAGTAGCAACAGGAGAGGGAGGGGAGAGAATGAGAGAAGAAGAGGCAGCTGACAGCGTAAAGACAGAATAAATCCAGCTTTGTGTCTTTTTTTCCATTCTGAAATCGCGTTTATTTTCAGCTCAATACGAAACGCGTAATATTAACTCTGAATACGAGACGATTCCGTTTTTTACGGGACGGTTGGCAACTCTACTAACTAACCTTATGAATAAAATAAAGTTCACTATCAATAACATCACAGCACCCACCCAGCTGTATAGAAACTCTGTCATGCTAGCTAGCACGCAGTACGAGTTATTGTAACTGACTGTAAAACGTCAGCACAGCGAAAATAAACTAAACTTGGTTTATATCTGACCCAGATAGACTGCAGGTCATAACTTCTTACCTGAAGTTCAGTTCACCTGACAATCGGACCGGCCCCGACTCGGGTCTCTGCTCCTCCGCCTCCCCTCTCCCTCATCCACCTGCTGCCCTCCACCACTTGCTAATGTTACTGAATCTGTGGAAGCTCCGCCATAGCCACCACCAAACAATTGAGTTATTTTTACACATCTGCCAGCATCTGTCCAATCCGCCACCTTTCACTGTTTACACCGTTACGGAAAAAAAGACAACAACAAAAAAACATCGGCCCATAAAAACAAAAATTTGCCTGATGGGCTGATGGTCAGTCCAGCTATGATGATGATAAAATGGCAACAGAAAAAAACAAAAACATAACAATAGAATGCAATAATTTTACAAATAAGACAAGATTTAGACTTTAAACATGCTGTGAATCAGTGGAAATGTGGGGCTTTCAAACAACCTGCTCTCAACAGTTTCAGTTGTTGTTCTTTCAGCTGGAGACTCTGTGGTGTTTAAGAGTTTGAGAGTTACGATTAGTGAAGATTAAATACAAAAGCAGAATTCAATCCTAAGCTTATTGCACAAATACATTTGATATGCGATCTCCAAGTATGGAGTAAGTGTCCTGTTTTAGGATCATATATTGATTCTTATAGAAAAATAACATTTGTTGTAAAATTGTTTGCTGCCAACAGAAAGAAAGAAGTTTTTAAGAATTTGTATTACTCACTGAAGCTGATCAGGGGAACATGGAGACATTAAACACTGAAAAACTTTGAACCTTCCTACTCTTGCCACAGAGGACAACTCAACTGAAGGGCCAACTGCATTTCTGAGCTCCTCTGCAGGTCTCGGCTGGACTTTTTCTTATTCTTAAGAACACGACTTTTAGATATTGTTCAGTCTGCTGTAGATAATCTTTGGGCCTGCCATTTCTCAATGACACACTGCACACCATGATTAATCAAGATTAGTTTTGAGCTAGTGGCTCTCTGGGAATCACCCTGTTGGTGCAAAAATACTGTTTTATGTCTGTCAAACTGTATTGTCTTCAAGTAACTTAAAGAATTCCAGACGCTTTTCTTTGCAAGCTCCTTTGACTGTATTGTCTTCACCATTTTTTATTTTTTTGCAACAGGCAGCTAGTAACAAAGAGGCTATACAGAAAATGTATAATGGTTCTTTGTTAATTTTTCTGCATAGACACTGCACTGGTTCTTCCTTGAGTTACGTAGCCTTTTTATCCTTGAATAGGGCGGCGTTTAAGTGGCTTACCAAAAACATACATTCCTCTCAAAATGGTCAAGTGTAAAAAATGAATAAAGAAAACAGCCAATCTGAAAAGAAAAACGTCAAAAGCTTGGAGAAATGTTGCGCTGTTCAGAAGAAATAATAATAATAATATATTTTTTTTTAAGTCTGGCTCCTTGGAAGCAAAATCTGAAGAAATGAGGGTTGGCTGAATACTATACAGTATATACAGCACTGCCTGACTGAGTTTGCTAATGAACCTCAGAAATAATGTCTCCACCTGACATAATGACATCTGGGTATTTGTTTGCTTTCTATTTTTGCCTTCTGCTGTTTCAGAATCCTCTAAAATGAACCCATATTAAAATGACCCTCTCCTAATTCACTCCTAAAACACGGTGCAATATTAACGTGCCAAAACCCCACATTATAAATATTTATTGTTTTCTGATTGTATATTTGTACAGCTGATATTTTTTGCAAACTGTTCATATGTACATAGTGCTACAGAACTGTGCACCTCACCCCCCTTTTCTTTTCCCACATGTCCGCACCGAGTAGGAGCTACTCTGTATCTCACTGTACACAATGTGTATAGTGACAATAAAAGGCATTCTACTCTAATTCCAGTGTTTGCCAAACTTCACACTGATGAGCTGTCAGTGAGTCATTAGTGTCATTTGTTAAATTATAGTTTGTTCGTTTGGTTTGGCATTAATACTTCAGTCACATTCCACACTGTACAGTCGCTCTAACTGTGACTGTGTTCTGTGGAAATTCAAACAACTGAAGGACTAAGCCAACAGCTCCATTGTAGCTGTCACTATAGTCACTAATACAGTTCAGATTGTAGATGCTGATGAACAACATGGAATAAGTGAACAGAATAATCTCCCCGCTCATTTAGAGTTTTTGTTATGGGGTATATTTTTGTACTCTACACCTCCGTATTCCCCTGACAGCTACACCTCTACTGCAAATGAGTACTGGGATTAAGATTTTACAAAACGTCCTACCAAAGATACTTGGGTAGTAGGTATGTGTGCAGTTTATTAGGAATACAGCTTGTCAGAAGATAATTTAGTATTGATCGACTTCTTAAGTTAATTAACACATGCATGGACATGGATTTAGTTAAAATATATTAAATATATTAAGTACTTACTTGGCAGAGAGCGTATCTCCTCAGAGAGCATTTGAGAATGAGGCACAAAAAACCAACAAAACAAACATAACCCTGTTATCTGTTATCCAACCGTGAGACCACACCCAGGGAACCTGTGAAACTGCCTTCCAAGGTAAAACACTGACTGACAGGAAAACAAAAGGAAGAAGGAAAGTGAGACAGATATGTTGCTTAAAATGTGTCAAAGGTACAAGTGAGCTTGTTCCTGGTTATGCTAAATTAACATTGTATAAAAACGTTTTCTTTTGGAAATAAATAACACCAGGACAGAGCTGTGTACACTGTGAAAGGCACCTACTGTGTTTTTTTTTGCAGGATGACACTTTATTATGTTTTGGTATGTTTGGAGATGTCATGCACTTCTCTGCTGTCTGCTTCAGGCAATACTTAAGGCCCCGGTCGGAGTGTTGATCCTCGCTGGATCGTTGTATTTATTCAGGTAGTGTAGCCCTGGTGCTTTCCCGGGTATCTTTCCTGTCTTCATACAGACCTTCCTGGACCCCTCCGGCAGAACCAGGCTGAGGGAGGGGCGGGGAAATCTGCTGTGATTGGTTGGGGTGAGAGAAGGAAGACAGGATAACAGACATGCTGTGGAAGAGAGACAGAGATTAATAACAGATATGATTCAATGCAGAGAGGTCTATTAACACATAGTGAGTGAGAAAGGTGACTGGAAAGGAAAAACTCATCATCATGGGAATCCCTGGCAGCCTACGTCTATTGCAGCATAACTAAGGGAGGATTCAGGGTCACCTGGTCCAGCCCTAACTATATGCTTTAGCAAAAAGGAAAGTTTTAAGCCTAATCTTAAAAGTAGAGATAGTGTCTGTCTCCCGAATCCAAACTGGAAGCTGGTTCCACAGAAGAGGGGCCTGAAAACTGAAGGCTCTGCCTCCCATTCTACTTTTAAATACTCTAGGAACAACAAGTAGGCCTGCAGAGCGAGAGCGAAGTGCTCTAATAGGGTGATATGGTACTACAAGGTCATTAAGATAAGATGGGGCCTGATTATTTAAGACCTTGTATGTGAGGAGCAGGATTTTGAATTCAATTCTGGATTTAACAGGAAGCCAATGAAGGGAAGCCAAAACAGGAGAAATCTGCTCTCTCGTTCTAGTCCCTGTCAGGACTCTTGCTGCAGCATTTTGGATTAGCTGAAGGCTTTTCAGCGAGGTTTTAGGACATCCTGATAATAATGAATTGCAGTCGTCCAGCCTGGAAGTAATAAATGCATGAACTAGTTTTTCAGCATCACTCTGAGACAGGATATTTCTAACTTTAGAGATCTTGCGCAAATGGAAGAAAGCAGTCTTACATATTTGTTTAATATGTGCGTTGAAGGACATGTCCTGGTCAAAAATGACTCCAAGGTTCCTCACAGCGTTACTGGAGGCCAAGGTAATGCCATCCAGAGTAAGAATCTGCTTAGATACCATATTTCTAAGATTTTCAGGGCCGAGTACAATAACCTCAGTTTTATCTGAATTAAGACGCAGAAAGTTAGCGGCCATCCAGGTCTTTATGTCTTTAAGACATTCCTGCAGTTTAACTAATTGGTGTGTGTTATATGGCTTCATGGACAGATAGAGCTGGGTGTCATCTGCAAGCAGCTCTGAGTCCTGCATTTGAGTCCCGCCTTGCAATCCTGACAGGAAAGTTTTAATTTCACTGAAAAGAACACCTTTCACTTGACTTTTAAATGGGTTTGTTTGTTTGATTTCTTCATCAGAGAAAGTTCACAAAGACTTTGAACTACTTAAATCAAAGATTTCAGAGAACCCGATTAGGTCTTTCTTTGTTGTGTTGTGATGTTATCAACCAGTACTGTCCCAGTTTGACCGTATTCTTAGTGAATTTAAAGGAAATAAATCTGCTCATATAGGCACCTAAGGCTCACCAATCTGGTTGGGTAGGGAGGACTGCATCAGAAGTCGGGCTTTCACAATAATTGGTGCTGAGACAGTCATTACTAAAAGTTACTATGAATACTAATTTGTACTCAATAAAAAAAATGGCCAAAACATATATGTGCTAAAATACATTTCAAAATATGTTATAAATATATTCTAAAATGTATTTTAGCACATATATTTTTTGGCCATTTTTGTATATTTTGAAATATATTTCAAAATACAAATGAAAATTATTTAAAATCATTCAAATATATATATATATATATATATATATATATTTATATATATATATATATATATATCCCTTCATATATTTCAATCTAAGTAAACACATTCACATGTAACAACTGAAAAAAATCTTTATTTGATGTCTAAAACATACATATCAATCAAGCAAGGAACATATATTTTATAATATTATTTTCATAACATACTTAAACATTCTAAAACAAACACACACACACACACACACACACACACACACACACACACACACACACACACAGATATATATATGTGTAGGTGTGTGTGTGTGTGTATGAACATAAATCAACATACTTAAAATGTAATTTGTTTTCTTTTCCATCAGTCTCAGTTCCTCCAGCTTCAAATTCACTGCAATCCCCAAAGCCCCTCTTGACACATTGGGAAACCTCTTCCTTACCGCCACTGCAACAAACAAAAGTCACAGTTCTATTACTTTTATCAGAGTTCAAATAAAAATATGATTTAACTTAGCTGGCTTCATTTAGCAAACAGATATTTCTGTTTATATAGCTACAGATATATTTCACACAGAATTCTACCTCTTTTTTTCCCCTCAATGGAAAGTCTATCCAGTTCACATTACAGTAACACTAACACCCCTTTATGTCATCTCCTTACCCTCCAGCATTCATAAATCTGTTGACCAACCACTACAATGCATCATCACCTATTTCTACAATTTTTTTAATGGTTGCAAAGTAAGTTACTTGTGCTGTATAAAATTTTAGATACACAGAAAGTCTTCACTTACTAAATATATCTGTCATAGTTTCCTTATCAAGGGCAGTTCTTCGCTCTGCGCCAATGTCCGTTTTGCTCTGTCCTCCTATAAAAAGCATGAATATTTGAGTGTCTGACTAGTTTTAGATTTCCAAAAATCTGATCTTTGTTCACCTACACACTTGAACTACAATAATATGCTATTGACAGATACTTTTATGGATACTTTTTGGTAAATAAACTGGTGACCTGTTCTAACGTTTGAATCTAAGGTTTATTTTTTAGCACCTGGCAGCTCTTTTTTGCTTCTCATCCATACAAAAATCTGCCTACTCTTTCACGTAATTCAGTTTATTTTGAAAAGTCTCAACAGGATCTTGAGCTTTATTGTGAAAGGTTTATTTGGAAAATAAACAAGCGGACACGGGAGTTGTTGCTAAGGACAACGCATAAAGACAGTCGCTTGTCCATCCCTAGTGTGGTTATATTAAATATAAGAGAAAGAGAGAACTTTAAGAAATTAATATAGCCACTACAATGACCATCAAAACGATGAAAAAAATATTGCCGTAAACAGTTTATTTTGCGACACCTAGTATAAAATGAAGCGATAGACGTTTTTATATTGTCATCCGATATATATATCGTTATATCGAACAGCCCTAATATGAACTTATTTAGAACTTACCAGAATGAAAATGTCTGTAGCACAACAACTAGGGTTGCCAACTCCCTGAAAAATAAATAAGGGACACCTCGTGGCCAGGGCCGGGCAACCCAGTTCACCCTTCCCAGTGTGGTGAATTTTGTAGCTCTTTTTTTTGTGTGTGAAATTATTTTTTAACCATTTGACTTGAATTTGATTTAAGCAGATGCATATTCTTTGTGATATGACCATATGGGAAACAAATGATCATTTAGCCATTTATTTTTAGCTCAAAATGACAACATTAACACAGTAAAACAGGTCTCTTTCTTAAACAGAAGCCTGCTTAACTTTTGAGAATATAAGTAAAACTTTCTTTAAAAGAACTCTGTCCTGCTTAACTTAAAATTATATAAATTGATAGAAAACAATAGAACGAAAAATATTCTTGTAACAGTGCACATACAGTGCATTTAGTACAATTGGCTTCAGTTGAGGTATTATTTCAGCTTTTCTAATGCTAATCAGCTGCTCCTGTTTGTAAACCCACTTGTTCCCATGATTACGCATCATAACTCATCATCATTATTCATCTATGTATTACTTTTATGTATTAGTGATCTATTTGTTGTAATCATCTATCCTTGCAGTTGTTTATTACACAAAATAAATTATATTATCACACTTCTGGCCACATAGCGCTGATATTCACTGCACATGCCCATATTAACCTTAACCAGTGGGTTTAAAAACAAACAAACCAGTGTTTACATACCATATCTGCTTCTGCCGTGGCCTGGTGGATAAAAAATTGGTTAAGGGTTCCCCGAGCTTTCACGCCCCTCATGTTCTTCATGTGCCCACCACTAGAAGCATGCCTATGGAAAAAGTGCGCCGGCACACAGTGCAGTGCGCTTTAAAGGTGTTATCGTGCATTTTCCCAGCCAGGTGTTTTCCTTTTCCCATTCCTCCCTGTACTTTTGCAGCCTTTTTTTTCTTTCTCTGAGGGGAACAAACATTGCTGCTCTAATGCCGGGCTTACACTGTGCGATTTTTGGCCCATTTTGAGACGATTTTTGAGTCGTGCGACCGATTTGGTGATCGGCCCGATTTTGGCCTTCATCGTGCATCGTGTAGTATACGTGGGGTAACGAGAAGCGATTAACACCTCACGACCAGCTCCCGATCATCAATCGCTCGTGAGAGTGTCACCACAGCCGCTCACACTGCTCACGCGCAAACACGTAAACGTCGGTGAAAAAGATGGAGCAGCGGTGCAGCGTGTGATCTGGACACAAGCGATGGAGGCACAACTTGTAGAACTTTGGAAAGCTCATCCGAGCCTTTTCGATGTGGCATCACAAAATTATCACGACCACAACAACCGTGAAAATAGTTGGATCTACATTGCTGCTCAATCACAGCTGCCTGATCAATGTTTTTCATTAGCAATTTAGCAAAGTTGATGGTGGTGGTGTGTCTGTGTGAGTGAAAGACAGAGAGAGAGAGAGAGCGCGACAGATTTTCTGTTATAACCTTCATTTTATGGAGGCACAGTGTGAGCACTCAGGTCGCATCAGAGCATCGGGCGGTATAGTGTGAGACCCTGCATCGTGACCTACCAACTTCTAACCCCTGCGAGTCAATCGTGCAGTTTGAGCAGGAGCTGAATAACGTGACTGAAAAAAATCGCACTGTGTCTGCACAGCTTTAGGTGTACTGTCGTCCGTAGGGTTGCCAACTCCCTGAAAAATAAATAAGGGACACCTCGTGGCCAGGGCCGGGCGACCCAATTGTCTTCACCCTTCCCTGTGTGGTGAATTTTTTTTAGCTCTTTTTTTGTGTGTGAAATTTTTTTTTTAACCATTTGACTTGAAGTTGATTTAAGTAGATGCATATTCTTTGTGATATGAACACATGGGAAACAAATGATCATTTATCCATTTATTTTTAACGCAAAATGACAACATTAACACAATAAAATAGGTCTCTTTCCTAAACGAAAGACTGGTACGCTTCACTTTTTGTGCAAAATGACAAAATTAACACAAAGAACTCTGTCCTGCTTAACCTAAAATTATATAAATTAATAGAAAACAATAGAAAGAAAAACATTCTTGTAACAGTGCACATTTAGTGCAATTAGAAAAGTGCAAAAAAAGTTTGTGGAACACCTGTAAACACAACATTTGTGCCTCAAAGGCCTTGACTGTAGCTGAAAGTTGAAGTAAAAAACCCAACAAACTCATGAACTCAAAAGCTCAATGCTACATTATGTGGAAACAGACTACTTTTTCCATTTGTTTTTTTTTTTTGAGCTCTTGCTGCAGTTAGGAGTTGTTTGTCTTTCAGTACTGCAGAGTAAAACTCTGAGCAAGACATATCATAATTTAGACTGACAATGAGCTCACTTCTAATTAATTCAGTAGAACATTTGTTCCGCACATCAGTCCACTTATTCTTCATAAGAGAGAAAATCCTCTCCTCAAACCCAGTGGAAGATGGGATGCTGAGTACAAAGGATACAACAGCCTGCATATTGGGGAGGTCAGCTGCCTGAAGAATTTCCATCCACTTCTCTGCTGTTCCCTTGGACTGCCACTTTTCCTTCTCCTGATGTTCTTTGGTGAGGTGCTTCAGAAGGCTGGTTGCAGTGACACACTCTTCATAAAGCTCATCCATAGAGATGTTTAACCTGCCAATAGAGATGAGAAGTTGACCTAAATCCTAAGTGGTACATAGAACATTTAAAGTGGTAAATAAATGGAAAAAATGTATATGTTTATAACGTTGTATAGCATTTAAACAATACAATAAGTATAGTTTATTTATTATGTATTTATCCATCCTTATATTAAGTATATGAACTCCTTGAATTTGTAAAATAGTGTATAAAAGATTGCATGCGTGTGTATATACACTCCAAACAAAGTTAATGATTATGGTTTTATTTATATATGTTATCTATGAATTGTATTTGTTTATTTTTAACCATCAATACTATTAAAACATGGTTTATCATTTCACTGGCAAATGTTTTCTTCTTACCTGCCAGCCAGGTGAAGCCGTTCAATGATCTTCTCCATGTCATCAAAGGAAATCTTCCCAGATGCTAGAGAGAGGGGCTGCAGGTGGAAAAGCCAGTTTTCTTCTGAAAAGTCAAACCACTTCCGGACATAACTGATGGCAGTGTCTAGGAAGGCTGTAAACTCCTGCCTGGCACCATCAGCATCAGATGGCGAGAGACGCTGGAGCTTTTGTCTTGTTAGGTACCCGTAGAACCCATCATCTCTTCTCTGAATAAGTCTTTTCAGGAAACACTCCATGATGGAATAGAGGTCAACAGACGTGGTTACATTCTTCTCCAGTTTTTTCACCACTTCTTCAAACAGACACATAACATTGTTACAGAAGAGGAGGTAGACTTCCACAATGTCTGCCTCTCCCTCAACTCCAGCAGCACCTTCTGTCAACTTCAGCAATTCCTTCAGGCGCCTTGGACATTCCTCACCAATGCTGATGAGATATGACTTCAGCGGGTCCCAGTTCTGCAGCAGGCGGGTGATTGCAGGGTTGAGTGACAGCCATCTCGTCACAACATGGCGCAGGATATCATGGAATTCAACGTCACAAAGTTCACAGAACTCTTTCAGGGACTCTCTCCTTTTGGCAGAGGTGGAAAAGAAGCTGTATATCTTCAGGACAATATTTTCCACATCAACTGAGAGCTTGTCCAGGGCTTTTTTCACAGTGTTATGAACAATATGTGCATGGCAGTTGCCACGAATGATCTCACTGTTGGTCTCTTTCAGTTTTGTGAAGACTGAGTTGTGGATGCCATAATTTACATTTGCATTGTCAGCACTGAATGCAGAAACCTGATCTAAGGATAGCCCCACGTTTTCAAGAGAGCTTTGTATTATTTTTACTATTCCCTCTGCAGACTCATCTGGATTTTCAACAAAATCCAACATCTTGTTGACAACTCCAGCCTCTGGTGTAAAAAACTGCAAGGCCAAGGGAAACATCTTCCGATTTCCCTTGTTTGAAGCATCAGTGTGAAGAGAGAATGGGAGTGGAGTTGCACCACTTTTCAATTTTTTGATCACCTCTTCTATTGCCTTTGGAGACAGGACATCTGTGACAACTGCTTCAGCTTTCGTCCTCCCACAGGACATCTTTTTGGCAATACTGGAGTCATTCAGCATTCGTACAGTCAGTTTGAGTGCACAGTCACCCGAGTTATAACTTAAACCGTGCTTTACAGTGTGGTAGACATGGGTCACCTCTGCAGCAGTCACCTATAAAATAGAAATATATATATATTACAGTATATCTGTATAGTTTGTGTAGTTTATCAACTGACTTTAAAGTATAAATTACGCATGCAACTTGTAAGAAATGGGTATGGTCATATATATGTATGTTTTCAATAATAATGTGTATCCTTTATATATATATTCAATTCAGTAATACTTTATTAATCCCAGAGGGAAATTAGGTGTTGTTGCAGCTCAGACTAATCAAGTCTTCAAAGAGTTGTTGAAGACCACAATCACTGTGGGAAGGAAGGATCTCTTGAAACTGAAGTCTCTTCTGTGTCAACTTATTCGGGCTTTGTGGCTTCAGTTGAGGTATTATTTCAGCTTTTCTAATGCTAATCAGCTGCTCCCGTTTGTAAACCCGCTTGTTCCCATGATTACGCATCATAACTCATCATCATTATTCATCTATGTATTACTTTTATGTATTAGTCATCTATTCGTTGTAATCATCTATTCTTGCAGTTGTTTATTACACAAAACAAATTATATTATCAAACTTCTGGCCACACAGCACTGATATTCATTGCACATGCACATATTAACCTTAACCAGAGGGTTTAAAAAAACACAACAACAATGTTTACATACCATATCTGCTTCTGCTGTGGCCTGGTGGACAACAAATTGGTCAAGGGTTCCTCTTTCTTTCACGCCCCTCATATTCATCATGTGCCCACCAGTAGAAGCATGCTGCTTAACGTCAGTCAGTCCACCATGGCAAATGGAAAAAGTGCGCCGGCACACAGTGCAGTGCGCTTTATACGTGTTATCGCGCACTTTTCCCAGCCAGTTGTTTTCATTTTCCCATTCCTCCCTGTATTTTTGCAACCTTTTTTTTTTCTTTCTAGGAGGGGAACAAGCACTGACTCGCGCCGCAGTGTCGGTGTTTGTCTCTTTGTTGGCCATGCTGGTCATCTGTTGTCTTCTGGTATCTTCTCCGCACGCGACCTTTCCTCGACCAATTAGATAAGCGGTAATCTGTTATACTCGTGCTAAGTGTGCTGTCAGCTCATTGGTCACAGAGCAGGAGGGGGCTGGGAATTGTGTTTTCAAACAAAGCGTTAAATCCATTAACATTTATAGACTTTTTGTGATTCTCCCTGTATTACGGGACAAAGTGCGTCCCTTATTAGCTCAATACGGGACGTGTACTTTTGTTTCTAAATACGGGACGATTCCGTATTTTAAGGGACGGTTGGCAACCCTAGTCGTCCGAGACTTGAACCGCAGTGTCGGCGTTTGTTTCCCTGTTGGCCATGCTTGTTGTTGTGGTCATCTGTTGTCTTCCGGTATTTTCTCCGTAAGCGACCTTTCCTCGACCAATGAGATGAGCGGTAATCTGAATTGTCATAAGTGTGCTGTCAGCTCATTGGTCACAAAGCAGGAGAGGGGCTGGGAATTATGTTTTCAAACAAAGCGTTAATTCCATAAACATTTATAGACTACTTTTGATTCTCACTGTATTACGGGACAAAGTGCGTCCCTTATTAGCTCAATACGGGACGTGTACTTTTGTTTCTAAATACGGGACGATTACGTTTTTTAAGGGACGGTTGGCAACCCTAACAACAACAGATATCTGTGGATGGTAGAGAACTGGATATAGCTCATCTCACAGCTGCTATCCAGGCTAGTTGCCTTCTTTTGGTAATATCCAATACATAAGCTCCCTCACTTTGCTTCCAGGTGGGGAAAGAATTAAACGTGAGCCAATTTTCCCTTCCCGATCGTGCATCTAACATTACAACCCCCAACACAGCAAGGCGAACCATTGCTGATGCTTTCGCTCCTTAAGCCCTTTGTTTGCAGTGTTGCCAACTCCTCAGTAAGGAAAATCGCTATTGGTTGTCCTAAAAGTCGCTAGAAGTCGCTACATGACGTCATCACCTAATTTGCATAATTGGTCATGCTAATCTAATTGTAACCTATGTTGTTTGGAGAGAGAAATAACATCGTGGAAGAGACATAAAGTGAGTAAAAAACGTCCTAAATGCATTTAGAGTTTATTTAGAACTACAAATTAAATTTCTTTTAGCAATTATTGTTTTTTTTAATGTCACAATTCCAACCCTGCTCCTCCTTTTTAGAAAAAAAGTCGCTAAGGGGTCTGAAAACTCGCTAAATATAGCGACAAAGTCGCTAAGTTGGCAACACTGTTTGTTTGGCCTGCTAAAATGGCGCCCCGGCGGCCACGCCCCCTGTCGTGACATCACGCTACAAAGCCCCATGGACAATAGAACCAAATTTTAAAAAAAAGAAAAAAAAGAATAGAACCAAATTTAAAAAAAAAGAAAAAAAAAAGAATGTTGCTGTTACGTTATGTTATGACATCATCATGATGATCAAAGGCATTTCATATGGCTTTGATCTGTGAATCCTTAAATCCGGGTAAGAAGCCCAAACTTTCATGCAGTTTACTTGTAACACTTGAGATTGCAGCATTCAAAGGTACGCCTGAGAAAAATTTTAAAACAGTTGAATCTTTAAGACAGTCACTTCATCAACACTCTGACATGTCTCAGAGTAAACACGGCAAAAGCCAACACACTTACGCTGGCTTTACTACAATGGACCACCAAAATCCAGAGCCAAATTCTGATGAAACACATTTCCAGCTTCCACTCAAGAGGAAGCGAGGCCCGAATTATGTTGCACAGAATTGCAGAAGTGACGACAGCTGCTCTCCACCGAGGAAAAAAAGACGTATCTGTGAAGAAAAAAATGTGTTGAAAAGACGATACAGACAGATTTCCAAAGGCAGCAAAAACAACTCTGAGAACTACTCTCCAGAGAGAAAGAGGATGAGAACAGACACTGAGAAAAAAGAAACAGCAGTGACTTGGAACATCCAAAAAAGTTCTTCTTCAAGGTCTCTCCAACACCAAGTTGAGAAAATGGACGTTACGACCTCGAGCGATACCAAAAGCTCTGAAATCTCACTGAAATACAACAAGAGGTCAGTACAAAAAGCAGTGACACAGAGCATCCAAAAAAGTTGGACGCCAAGGTCTAGCCAAGACCAAGTTGCGAAAATGGACATTACGACCTCGAGTGATACCAAAAGCTCTGAAATCTCACTGAAATACAACAAGAGGCCAGTACAAGCAGCAGTGACACAGAGCATCCAAAAAAGTTGGACGCCAAGGTCTAGCCAAGACCAAGATGAGAAAATGGACGTTACGACCTCGAGTGATACCAAAAGCTCTGAAATCTCACTGAAATACAACAAGAGGCCAGTACAAAAAGCAGTGACACAGAGCATCCAAAAAAGTTGGACGCCAAGGTCTAGCCAAGACCAAGTTGAGAAAATGGACGTTACGACCTCGAGCGATACCAAAAGCTCTGAAATCTCACTGAAATACAACAAGAGGCCAGTACAAAAAGCAGTGACACAGAGCATCCAAAAAAGTTGGACGCCAAGGTCTAGCCAAGACCAAGATGAGAAAATGGACGTTACGACCTCGAGTGATACCAAAAGCTCTGAAATCTCACTGAAATACAACAAGAGGCCAGTACAAGCAGCAGTGACACAGAGCATCCACAAAAGTTGGACGCCAAGGTCTAGCCAAGACCAAGACGAGAAAATGGACGTTACGACCTCGAGTGATACCAAAAGCTCTGAAATCTCACTGAAATACAACAAGAGGCCAGTACAAGCAGCAGTGACACAGAGCATCCAAAAAAGTTGGACGCCAAGGACTATCCGACTACTAGTTCAGAAAATGAACAATATGAGCTTGAGCAATACCAAAACCTGTGAAAACACACCGAAAGACAACAAGAGGCCAGAAGACCAGAGAGAAAGAAACTAATTTTTCTTTTCCTCTGCCTCTCACCCCCCAACCAGTCATGACAGATGGCTGCCCCTTTCTTAGCCTGGTTCTGTCAAAGGTTTCTTCCTTTTTATAAGGGAGTTTTTCCTTTCCACCGTTGCCCAGCGCTTGCTATTAAAGGGGATCATTTGATTGTTGAGGTTGATAGTTTAGAATCTAAACTAAACTAATAAACATAAGACTTCAGGTGAGGGGTTCACATAGTAGGGAGCACTACATAAATTACAAATAAAAACATGTAATTGGTGGCAAAATAAAAAAAAAATTAAAAAACATCTCTTACTGCTCTGTTTATTTCCTTAAATAAACACTTGTACTTTTTGTCATAGAAGAATAAGAATATTAATATGAATATGAACACCAAGGTGTTTCCAGGCCAGCCAAGAGATATAATCTCTCCAGCCTGACTTGGGTCTGCCCTGGGGCCAAATGTCTGGTGGCACCCTTGCCTCCATGGGCACCTTAACTCATCACTTTTGGCACAGATAATTATTTTATGAACTAATATTAGTAGGCTGAAGCCTTCTACTTTTACTATATATAAATATGCTTTTTTAAGGATCAAGACGTGGGTGTGTTTTTCCAGCTTCATTAACAGTTGTTTTTTTCAGAGATCAGATGTCCTCAAATCTTCAGCAGTAACGTTAATCCATATTGCACAGAGTGCATGTTTTGTATTGTTGCAAAATCAGTTTTACCCCGGTTCTTTTTATTCCTCGAGCATCCAGAGACGGCACCAGAACTCAGTAGTCATTTTCACAAAACTTTATTCATTTTTATTCATCTTTACTCATCTTTACTCATCATCTACATTTATCCTAATTTAAGCATGCATCTTCTAGAAGGGAAGACTTGCCAGGCTGGTGCCCCTCTGCAAAGTCTTCACCCCTTTGTTAGTTACAGCCAGCTTTATAGAGGCGTCCCCATCATAACCCCCCCCACGGTGTACTGCAAACTCTGTGTCTGTGTCTGTGTCTATGTGCGCGTTCCCGTGTGTCTATGTGAGAGCTTGTGAGTGACTGTGTACGCATACCTGTGTGTATGTGTGTGCACGTGAGTGAGTGTGCGTGTGGATGTGTGTGCGTGACAGTTAAAACACTGTGGGTGTAGGTGACTCCCTAGAGGTCATAAAAACCCATCTCCCTTCCAGACCACAGTTATCCAGTTACATATGTTGAGACCTTTCACAGTTCAACTGGGGGAGGGGTCTCCTACAATCTACTCCTAAGTTCATGACACAGTCAGGCCTTTATTACATTGAGGGCAGTGTCAGTGTCTCTACAATAATTCTACATTCTATGTTAACACATTTCTAAACTCTAAAATAAGCTAAACATTTCTACAGTATGATAAATTTTAATCTAAATAAACATTTAACTAGTAGCTTTAAATAACAGTCATCATACCCTGCAGAATGAGAGACTGTCACGGTCCCCGTGTCTCTCTGGTTGGCTCACGCTGGCTACAGGTTTTGTTGTTGTTGTTCGTTTTTGTTTTTGTTTTTGTTTTCCTTGTCTCTCCTCCTCCTCTCTGCCTGGGTGGAGCTCGTTACGGGCTCTCGCTCTTGGCCCACGCACCTGTGTGATTGTGTCCACCTGCTGCTGATCTGGCTGATTTCCCCAGCTGCTATTTAAGGCAGTGGCACAGAGCAGCTCACTGCTGGAACGTTGAACCTCCTGAGTTCGTGCTCTCGGCATTTTCAAAAGAATCCCTTGTATAGATTTTGCTGTGGAACTAACGTTAACTTCTGTGTGTAGATATCCCTCTTCTGGACCAAATCACGGGACCTGCCCGGGTGTGGCAGTGTGTGTGGAGTTTTGGAGCGAGTGCGGCTGAAGAGGAGTGCGTGTGTGCGGAGGAGCTGTGGTGGTGACTGTGTGGAAGAGGAAGCATGTGTGTGGATTCCCCCCCCCCCCTTCTCTCCCTGGAGCCCTGGACCCCCCTCCCAACTCAATGTACATATATATAGCACTGAGGTGATCCCTGTTGTAAATAAATCACCTTTTGGTCTCTTAGAAAGAACTGTCTGCGCGTGAGTCCGTTCAGTAGCCATGACAGAGACAGAGCAGCCGGGCTATGTAAAAAGTGTAAGGGGGCGTGTTCACGGTCACGTCCAGTGGGTGTGTGGGCAGAGACGCTCCACCACGAGTTACTACTGAGCAGACTCTGGCTCCAAAAGTGGAACATGGCAGCTCCCACAAGCGGGATATTTTGCTTCATTTTTGCACAATGGGAGGAAGTGCTGTCGTGTTGTTCATCTTTTAAACAGTAATTGGTTAGGGCCAATCAGCAATCTTCTCCTTAAGAAATTTCAAAAATATACAAAACAATATATGTAACTTCATAAGTCGACAAAAATAAAATCCAGAAAAATCATGTAGCTTTTCAGATTCATGATTCTTTCGGTTGCATCATAAAGATGTTTCAAGTTCAAGTTTATACACTTAACCTTAAGTTGAGGTCTTTCATGTCTCTTTAACAAAAAACAGAAACAAAATCCCTATTCAGAAATCTCTCTTCTATATGATGGTTTGTGTGTGTAAATGTGTGTGCGTGTCTGTGTGTCTACACACAGCAAGCATTTGTTTGGCCTGCTGATATGGCGCCTCGAGCAAAAATCCTGGCCACGCCCCATCCCTTAAGATCCCGCTCCAAAGTCCTATTAACCTACGGATTTAGAAAGAAGACGCTGCATTGTTAACTCTGAGGGAGATGGAGAATGAGCCTATTTCCAAAAAAAGTGGAGTGTGTTCCTTTAAATACTATATAGTATATATTGTTAAAAACTAAAGTGTACACACACACACACACACACACACACACACACACACACACACACACACACACATTTACACACACACATACCATCATATCATATCTAAAATGTCTTTTGAAATGTATTTTGGTCTGAAACTAATAAAGTGATGGTCCATCATAGAAAGGAAGGCCTTCTCTGAATGAGACAAACTCAGAATCTGTGTCTTTCTTTTCTTGTTTAGAGACTTCAGGAACTTCATTTTTTCTATATATGATGATGATGATGATGATGATGAATTATGATCACATGCAAAAAATACCGTTTGTATGTTTAATAACATGAAATATTATTTCACACAACTTCTTACTTGTATAAGTGTTAAAAGTCAGTGACAGGTACTCAGAGATAAGGGTGCTCTCTGCTGCCCTCTAGGCCCAACAGACTGTCAAAACACTTTATTTGTACCTAATTATCATGCAGTTATAAGCATGGTAATTGTATAAAATGTGTGTAAAAATATAAGTCTTTAAATACACTTAGAAGGGAAATTGCAATGTTTTCTCTTACTGTCTGATATTAATTGAATCTATGTACAATGCAGAGTACAGATCAGAGTAACATGCAGTACTGTAAGTGAAAGGCACTCTTGAGTTAAGAACACAGTGTGGTATTTATTCCTCCCTCAGCTCCTTCCTCTTAGCTTGGCACCTACTCAGACACTCTTTGCACAGGAAGCTTTCTTTGACTAGGTAAAAGCTCTCTGAAATACTGACTGGTTTCTCAGTGGGTATCTTCTCAGCAATAATTGGATTCCTGTCCATCTTGATACTCTCCAGTTTTTTCAGCTTCAAGAGGCAGCCGGGGAAGCGGGTGAATCTGTTATCAGAAAGGCCAATGTGGCGGAGCTCCTCCATTGCACCAATGGAGGCAGGAAGAGCTTCCAGCTGGTTGAGACCCAGGTTCAGTGTTTGGAGTTTATTCAGGAGGCCGAGCTCGCTTGGGAGGCTTGTGAGACGGTTGTTGCACAGGTTTAAAACCTTAAGGTTCTGCAGGTAGCCGATAGCCAAGGGGAGCTCCTCCAGCTAGAAACAATAACACATTTTTTAACAGATGGTGATTTTGGTGCACTAAACATGGACATAATTACGAACCATGGTACAATTTTGAAATGGGCAAACTACAGCTGCCAAAAGGCTAGTGACAGTTAGCGGGTCTCTAAGGTGTCCCCGTATGCTTGTGATTATTTAATGATTGGCTTTTGATGATTAGAACTTTAATCTAGAGAACGTATTTTTAAAAAATGGGCTTAATTTTAAATATTTGGAATATTAAATTATTTAAAATGATTTAAAATAGTGTGACACAACAACTGTTTAGCAGCCCCATAGTATTGCTGCTATACAGTAGCTACCATTTATTTACCTACTTTTAAAGAGTTGTTGTAAACATTAGGCATTATCTGTCATACTCACATAATTGCTGTGCAAATCCAAAACAGTCATTTTGATGAACTGAGCAATAAAATCTGGAATTTTTCTGATCATATTTCTGCTCAGGTCCACTTCATCCATGTGAAAGAGCTTCTGGACGCACTTTGGAACAGCTGTAATCCCCTTGAAACTCAGATCCAGTCGGCGTTTACCATCCAATGTCAGCTCCACGCAGTTCTGGGCCATTTTCAAGGTGATCTTCTTACTTTTAGTCTTTCTTTTGGCTTTCGTTCCCTTGGCCATGCTGCTGCCGGGACACACAGTGATGGAGTCTGTAGTTAACCTTTTCCACTAATGCGCTGTGACGACAGAGTTGACCGTGGAGCCAGTCTGTGAGATCACGTTACCCAGGCAGCGGTAACTGTAGACAAAGTCAAGCTTTACCTTTCCTGTTAGATAAAATATGAGTAACAGTATCATTTGCTTTATTCCACAACACTGCTAACATGACAACAGAAATCAGAATAAGACTTGCAGTGAGTTTAAACTTATGAACCAGCATTAATGCCTCCTCACACCCAGTTCACAACAGCAGGGAAGAGAAAAACTGAAGATAATTGGCTCTCTTTCCTCAGCCGAAGAACGTTGCCACACGTCCAAATGTCACTGCAAAGAGCTGTAAATAGATAAGCGGTCAGACTGCTGCTGTTTGACAGGTAAAAAAATCACCATGCTGCATCATGGCTGTCTGTCAGCTGGGACTCACTTGGGTCAATGTGGCATTTGTTGTAATTTGTTCCCAGGCAACTGCTGTTTGGTCTGGTAGCTTTGGCTATAGCTATAGCTTTATAGCTATGAGCAGCCACCAGTCACAGCAGGGCAGTTCGTTCTTTTAAAAATCTGTGTGAGAACATTTTAAAAAACAACAGCTTCAGTTTCCAGGGATTATCCTCTTTCAAATGAAGCTATGGAGGATTTCAAGTCCAAATTACTGATAAGAATAAGCTCTTGATGCCTGTGTGACACCTACAAGTGTATGGTCAAAGTAAACTTTTTGTAAAACATTTATTCATGTAAAAAGCATTTTTTCATGGTGGTATTGCACTTTTCAAAGTTATGAAGACGTAATTGCGTGGCAACGCCACAAGCGGGAAGTAGTTGTGAGTGCGATAGGCCGTTGCAACGCTTCTGTACCTCAGACGAGGAAGAGCCTGCAGACCAAATGCAACTCATGTCTCCTGTCTCTACTTTTCTGTATAAAAACAGACCCCATGGAAGGCCTGTAACACCTGTAGCTGATTTGTCCACATTCTTGTTATTTATCTCACTGAAACGCAGCTCTGCCCAGTACTTTGTATTTGCCACTTTGTTTGAAATGAAGAACAAGTACTACTGCCTACATAACAGCGAATGTATACATTTATACATGAATGTGAGTCCCACAGCCTAAGTAAACCATCTATACACATAATGCTTACATAGCAAATGCTGGCAGCTAATGAGGCCATTCTTGCTTTATATCTGAAATAAAAATCTGACCTTTGACCTTTAACTCTGACTCGAATCATTTCAGGTCTTTCTCAAGCTTTGATGTGATTCTGCAGCCACACACTGATCTCTTTCCCACAAACACAGAGAGTTGTGTCAACAATGAGTTTAAAGTGTCACATATTGCAGTTACTCTGCATCATGCATTGCTGATGATGTACTTTTTGAATAACACACAATCTTACCAGCAGGTGGGGCTGTCTCCATACATATAAGTTCAAGATTACTTTGTGCCAAGAAGACAGGATGGATCCATTCTTTCATGTTGTTGATGTCAAATTCTGACCCCATCAATCTAACATCAGAGCTAAAATTGAGACTAATCAGATTAGATAACAGTTTTTCAATCTTCTATTATCTAATATTGATAGACCTGCAGAATCTTCCTCTTCTTTGGTGACAGAAGTGGCGTCCGGTGTGGTCTTCTGCAGCTGTAGCCGATCTGCTTCAAAGCTTGACGTGTTATGCATTCTGAGATGCTCTTTTGCATTGATTGTAACAAGCTACGTTTTCTTCCCATCAGCTTCAAGCAATCAAATCATTCTTATTTTACACAGAAAACTGCCACTGGATATTGTCTCTTTTTCTAGTCTCTGTAAACTAGTGATGGTTATGTGGGAAAATCCCAGTATCAGCAGTTTCTGAAATAGTCCCATGTCATTGTCAAACTCATTTAAATCACCTTTCTTTCCCATTCTGATGCTCTGTTTAATCTTCAGCAGATTATGTTGATCACATCTACACGCTTAAATGTCCTGTGTTGCTGCCATAGGATTGACTGATTAGATTTACTGAGGAAGTGAACAGGTGCACCCAGTTAACTAAATCTCATTACTGTAATATTTTTAAAGGTATAATATTTCATATAAAGTCTTTGTGGGAAACCACTGTGTTCAGAGGTAAGTTTATAATATGTTGTGCCTGCAAAATATCAGGAATGGCCAATGAAAGGAAAGAAAATGAGAGGCAATTTTATGTCTATTAAGGTATTAATATTGTTGTCTGACTAGTGTGTAAGAAAAGTTAAAATAGAGTCAAAGCAACACTGTGCCACATTGGCATATGTACGTAAACATGCACTTGAATGACATTCTTGGATATAATGATCCAGTAAAAAGAAGAACATCTTGTTAAAACGAATTAGCACCATTATATTGTAGACTTTAGAAAATGCATAGCCACAAAAAGCCACTTACTTTGTTATGTTAAACTACAGATAAACACAGAAAACCTGTTTACCTCCTCCATGTTTGATCAAATCTTAGCTTTGCATTTGGTCAGTTCTTTTATTCTCCTGAAAGAGCAGGAAAATTTAGTAAATGAGCCTGAGTCATGTCCCTGTGGAGTGTGAAATACGGGTCAGGAAATGTGAAGCTCACACTGGAGGAAATGGTGCTGACCTAATTGCGTGAGGTACGAGTTTAGATTACGTCCAGTGATTAGAAATATGAGCTGTGTGTTTGTGGGTCCATTTGTGAGCATGAAAGAAAATGGCTACAGCTATACCCTGCAGACAGTAGCATAGAAGTATGGAAGAGTTTAAATGAATAACTTTAATAAATGATGTCATTCTAATATTTATCATTTCATTTCAAACTGTGCAAAAAAAAAATGATCTCATTATTTAAAAAAAAAGAAAGAAAGGAAAAACAAAGTTCTGTAGCAAGGCCAGTTTTGCTTAGTGTGGTTATCATTGTTTTACTGAAAAAGATCAGAGTTCCATGAAAACGTTATCAGAATGGAAGCAGATGTTGCTCTAAAACCTGAATTATGCGGTATTAGCAGCGCTGATGCCAAGTAACAGTCTGTTTACGACTTATATTTACTGGGACATCTTATTTAGCACTAGCTAAACAGTTAGCCAAACAGTTAGCTATAAGTTAGCTATAAGTTAGCTAGAGGTTCAATGTTTGAAGCTAGTTAAACTAATAGTCTAAAAAAATTACATTTTCTTCAAGAAGAAGTTTGCTGTAAATTAAATCAAAACAAAACATTGTTAATAATTTTTGTGCCCTGCTTATAAATGCTAAATAGGTGCCTTTAACCTCCTAAGACCCAAACTCTTCCACGGCATGCATTTTTAATTTCTCTTTGATATTTGGGCTGATTGGGACCTGATGATTGTAAAAACAAAGAATTACTGGATTTGTTTTTTTTTTTTTTTACCTAATTTTTGTTTCTAAGAAAAATGAGAGCCACATATGTGGATATTCGTTTAAAATTTCGATAGAACAGTAGCAGTATAATGTCTTCATATGTGGATATCAGGCCCTTGTAGAGCAAAATTGAGTATTTTGGTCTAAATTACCCAAAATGTGATGTCCACATATGTGGACGCCAGGTCCTAGGAGGTTAAGGAACAAACATACCATTCACATTATCACATTGTCAAAAATGGGCTGTTTAAGCCTAGCATAGGGTCATTAACCTAACGAGGGTAGGCTAAAGGCAGCAAATCAAACATAGAGTGACAACACATAATCACATTAAAATCTAAACAAAAGCAGCATTTATCATTGACATCATAAAAGTCATCGCCCTTTCATTTGCTAATTTTACAGTGAGGATTTCCCGTCTTTCATCCACTCATTTCCTTCCTTCCTGTCTTCTTTCACAGCTGCTGGACAGCATTTTTAGCTGCTATCCTGTAGAGAACCACAAAGCTTTCACACATACCATTATCGCCCAAGTGTCTTATCAATGTACAAATGATGAATGAAGGTTTGTAAAAAATCTACTTCTTAAATGTCTGTGTGCAAGACATTTGACGCAGTGAATCTGGTAAACAGAACTTCCGCAACTTGCAGTTAACACAGGATTTTACCACCTAAACCTCAAAAACAAAGCATCACATGCGACACATGTTGGTAAACTGTCACACGTTGCAGTTTCGTCATGATTTTACTTCCCTTTAAAACTGCTTAGGTAGAACAGTTTCCATTGGAAGGAAATAACTCCATGAACTGCAAAGGAAAGGAAAATAAATCTAGGGCTGAAGAGTCACTTGCGTGAAGCCTCACAAAATTCTCTTGAAAGACCCTGAGCAAATGTATGACTTACATAAATGCCAAAAAAGCTCCTATATTTCCTGCTTAGTGAGCTTTAGTAGACTGCAGAACGTTTTAAAATGCCTAAATGATGCCTGAAGGATGCGGTCTTCCCGCTTAGGATCAGACGCGTGGAAGGAGCCACAGGGCTGGGTGAAGGCTCCAGAATTTGTTTTTGGGATTTTTAATTTCCTGCGTGCCTCAGCATACTTCTTTACAAACTGTCCCTTAGGCATTCTGATCCAAAACAAGAGTAAAGCTTTTTTTGTGCTGCCTGTTTAAGAAAGCTGGCACCGCAGAAGCAGAGGCGTTCAAGTGTTTATCTAAGCCCTGAGTGGACGTGGCTTTGCTTTCCTCCAAACTTTGCGACTGTAGGGTACTTTGCTTCAGGGCTGCCAGTTCAAAGTCTTTACCCATTTGTAAATGTTTGCCTACATCATATTAAAAGAAAAACCTCCTCAAGGCTCTCATTAAATGTTCACTGGGACTGTGGCAGTGTCTTTTGGTGGTTAAATCAATTAGTTATGATGGATAAAATGACTGAATCTGGATTAGTTTGGTATTTGAATGTGTCCAAAATTTTAAAAAAGGACAGAAAGTAATTAGCCCTTACATTTAAGGCCTCTGAATCATTTCCAACACATTATTAAACTCCATGAAGATGTGATAGAAAACACATTTTTACAGCTTGTGTACAGTAGATGATCATTTCTAATTCAAAATAGCAGAATGACTTGTTTCCTTGAAAAAAAGGTAGTTTTCTACAGTTATGTGTCTACAATATGATAACCTGACAGGTTCATTTCATAATTCAGAGGCAGACATAATCTGTCTCTGAATGCACCGTTTTTCAGATAAGTGTCTGTCAAGAAGTAACTATATAGACTGTAAATAAAAATGGACAAAGTAACATGCATGGCATCACCGATTGGTTTGTGGACTACAATTATATTTAATGACATATTTATTTTATTTATTTTTAAAAACAAAGTAACATATTAGGGTACTGTGGGGATATGAATGCTAGCTATCTGCCTTTGTTAATAAAGCAACATGATTTTGCCATTCTTTAGTGCTGTTCAAATGTATAGTGGACTTGATATCCCATAATGCCTTGCGAGATGTACCGTACAGTAATATTATAAACGAAGGAACCATCCATGGTGTTACTTTGGTCATGTGGTATATGGCAGCGGTCCCCAACCGTTTTTTGCACCATGGACCAGTTTATGTCCAATAATATTTTCACAGTCTGGCCTTTAAGGTGTCACAGATAAATACAACAAAATAAAACCAGTACCAGTACCCAAAAAAAGAAGATTTATTCATAACACACGGGAAAAGACCCAGGGAAACTGAGTTAATGATAAAAACAATAAAAAACAATGCTATAAAGCGGTAAAACCCCCGAAAACCATAAATTTCACATCCGAGCCTCATCTCTTGTGGCCCGGAACCAAACAACTCACAGACCGGTACCGGTCCGGGGTCTGGGGGTTGGGGCCCGCTGGTATATGGTCACCTACTCACCCACTGAGGTAAACTGGCACCCAAGATGCATCAGCGTTTTAAATGCTACATTACATGTTCATGCAGTAAAAATCTACACCTGTAGTAGCTCTCTGGTCACTTTGTTAAGTACACCTGTTCAACTGGTCATTAATCGGTGCGTTCAAGCATATAGACATGATCAAAGCCATCTCTAGACCCAGCAGTCTTAGCTAATTATAGGCCAATCTCCAACCTTCCTTTCATATCAAAAATCCTTGAAAGAGTAGTTGTCAAACAGCTAACAGATCATCTGCAGAGGAATGGTTTATTTGAAGAGTTTCAGTCAGGTTTCAGAGCTCATCACAGCACAGAAACAGCTTTAGTGAAGGTTACAAATGATCTTCTTATGGCCTCTGACAGTGGACTCATCTCTGTGCTTGTCCTGCTAGACCTCAGTGCAGCGTTCGATACTGTCGACCATAATATCCTATTAGAGCGATTAGAACATGCTGTAGGTATTACAGGTACTGCACTGCAGTGGTTTGTATCATATCTATCTAATAGACTCCAATTTGTGCATGTAAATGGAGAGTCCTCTTCACACACTGAGGTCAATTATGGAGTTCCACAGGGTTCAGTGCTAGGACCAATTCTGTTTACAATATACATGCTTCCCTTAGGCAGCATCATTAGAAGACATAGCATACATTTTCACTGCTATGCAGATGACACCCAGCTCTATCTGTCCATGAAGCCAGATAACACACACCAATTAGTTAAACTGCAGGAATGTCTTAAAGACATAAAGACCTGGATGGCCGCTAACTTTCTGCTTCTTAATTCAGATAAAACTGAGGTTATTGTACTCGGCCCTGAAAATCTTAGAAATATGGTATCTAACCAGATTCATACTCTGGATGGCATTACCTTGGCCTCCAGTAACGCTGTGAGGAACCTTGGAGTCATTTTTGACCAGGACATGTCCTTCAACGCACATATTAAACAAATATGTAAGACTGCTTTCTTCCATTTGCGCAACATCTCTAAAGTTAGAAATATCCTGTCTCAGAGTGACGCTGAAAAACTAGTTCATGCATTTATTACTTCCAGGCTGGACGACTGTAATTCATTATTATCAGGATGTCCAAAAAACTCACTGAAAAGCCTTCAGCTAATCCAAAATGCTGCAGCAAGAGTACTGACAGGGACTAGAAGGAGAGAGCATATTTCTCCTGTTTTGGCTTCCCTTCATTGGCTTCCTGTTAAATCCAGAATTGAATTCAAAATCCTGCTCCTCACATACAAGGTCTTAAATAATCAGGCCCCATCTTATCTTAATGACCTTGTAGTACCATATCACCCTATTAGAGCACTTCGCTCTCGCTCTGCAGGCCTACTTGTTGTTCCTAGAGTATTTAAAAGTAGAATGGGAGGCAGAGCCTTCAGTTTTCAGGCCCCTCTTCTGTGGAACCAGCTTCCAGTTTGGATTCGGGAGACAGAAACTATCTCTACTTTTAAGATTAGGCTTAAAACTTTCCTTTTTGCTAAAGCATATAGTTAGGGCTGGACCAGGTGACCCTGAATCCTCCCTTAGTTATGCTGCAATAGACGTAGGCTGCCGGGGGATTCCCAAGATGCATTGAGTTTTTCCTTTCCAGTCACCTTTCTCACTCACTATGTATTAATAGACCTCTCTGCATTGAATCATATCTGTTATTAACCTCTGTCTCTCTTCCACAGCATGTCTTTATCCTGTCTTCCTTCTCTCACCCCAACCGGTCGCAGCAGATGGCCGCCCCTCCCTGAGCCTGGTTCTGCCGGAGGTTTCTTCCTGTTAAAAGGGAGTTTTTCCTTCCCACTGTCGCCAAAGTGCTTGCTCATAGGGGGTCATATGATTGTTGGGTTTTTCTCTGTATCTATGAAGCGCCTTGAGGCGACTTTTGTTGTGATTTGGCGCTATATAAATAAAATTGAATTGAATTGAATTGAAATTGAATCAAAACAACCTGCTGAATTTTAAACTGGACATCAGAATGGGAGAAAAAGGTGATTTAAGTGAGTCTGAACATGACATGGGTATTTCAGAAATTTCTGATACTGGGATTTTCCCACTCAGCCATCTCTAGGGTTTATGTGAAATGGTCCAGGAAAGAGAAAACAGGAGAATGGCCAGACTGTTTTGAGCTGAAAAGAAATCAGTAATTCAAAAGCTTCTCTGAATGCACAGCATGTCAAACTTTGAAGCAGAAGACCACATCAGGTGTCACTTAAGAACGGAAAACTCAGGCTACAATTCATAGGCTCAACAAAATTGCACAATAAAACATGGAAAAGACTGGAAAATGGTCTAAATAGTTTCAGAATTGGACCTAATTGACATAAAAGCATGAATCTTGCCTTGTATCAGTGGTTCAGGCTGGTGGTTTAATGGTGTGGGAGGTATTCTCTTAACTAAGCACTGCTTAAACACCGCAGTCTCTACCTGAGGGTTGTTCCTGATCATGTCCATGCCAGTCAGCTCATCTTCTCATGGCTGCCTCCAGCAGGATAATGCATCATATCAAAAAGCTCAAATCATCTCAAACTGCTTTCTTGAACATGACAATGGCAGATTTGCAGCAGCCAATAAATTTGCAGTAGTGATGCTATCATGTCGACATGGACAGAAATCTCTGAGGAATGTTTCAAACACCTCGTTGAATCTACAGCACAACGAATTAAGTCCCAACCCAATACTAGCAAAGTGTAACTACAAAGTTGATGAATATTTGCTACTGTCTTTAGCAGGGAGTTGCTAATACTTTTCTCTCCCCCTTTTTTAATGGTTGCTTGCCAGTTGGTGTTTAGAACATTTATTTGCTGAAAAACAGATGCTTGGCGTAGCTGTGAGTGGTGTTTCTTTTAGTGTATTGCCTCTTTGAAATTCTTTGACTAACGCCGTTTTCACATCTATGAACCATAATTGCCACAAATGAAATTTTCTCATTTGTTCCTTTCATACAGAACATTAATTTGTCCAGCTTTAAGCGTTGTATAATGAAAACGGATCTAAAACCTGGATGGAAGCAGAAGTTCAGAAAAGCTTTCTAACCTCGTTGTTGGGGAATCCTCATTCTGACTTCATCATTTACAACTTTGCACCCCTACTGGCTTCTTACTGCTAGTCTTGGAAGTCATTGTAGTATGATGTCATTATTGTCAAGAGCTCAGAGGGGTGACAGGCAGCTGGCCGGTGAGCTTGGGCCCAAAAAGCTGTTTCACATTAGTCCTGCTTGGCCTTCACTTCCACACAACAGCAGAGTGAATCACAGCGCTGGGAATTGAAAGTCGCCGTGCAGACTAATAAATCCCATGGTGAAATGTCTCACCAGTAACTGCATGTCTGTCAAGCACATCCAAGTGCAAGATGAAGATAAAAATAATGGTTACCAAACAAGAGCACATGACATCATCAGCTACTATTTTAAATACAAGAAGCCTTCCAGACTAACAGCAATTAACATTTTAACTGCTGCAGAGGCAAAAGACTTATGATGTACTAACAGCTTGAGCCATCATAGTCTTCTGTTTTTTTGTTTTGTTTTTTAAAGTCAACAACTACATCAAGCGTTCACAATGGCAAATCTGGGGTAACGTGTTCACCCGCAGGCTAACCGACTGCTTCTTCTGAGCCAGCTCTCAGCAGGACCTCCACACTGTGCCAGTGTACTGTGCTTCAGTGAAAACTTTGAAGCCCTGTGGATACTGCCCTTATTTGTTGTACTTACAGATGCGATTAAAGAGGACGAGGTCACCCTTCCAACATGAACTGACTGTACTGGACACTGGATGTTGCTTACAGTTCAGAAGCTAAATCTTAAATTGTCCTTCCTGTGATTTCCACTTGCAGAAGTCTTTCATTACTCCTTTTTCCCTTGCCTTAAGGCCAGTGTAGCTATGCATTACCCTTACCACACAGGATATGTTGGTTGTAGACTATGTTTACTATGTATTGTATTTCTATGGACGGACATGATGGCATGCTTGGGATAGAACGAGCACAGACACACGCAAAGTTTTCTGCTTTAACAATAGGTTTTGTTTGGCTGCTTGACTGGTGACATCAGTTGTTTCTGTTTTGGGAGGTGCCTGCAAACGCTGCTGGCCTGTCCTCAGACATGTTACAAACATCGAGTTGTCCCACAGCTCATATATCCTATATATCTTCCTTGCCCCCTAAATATACATTTTCTCTTGTGTCTTCATTGAAATTCCTCCTTGCCACTCTACACCTCCATCTCTTTACTTAAACAATTTAAAATTTATTTTCCTTACTTATTATATTTTATTGCCATTGGATCGGTTTCCTACGAGCCATGTACTGACCTGTCTTTTTGTCAACGCCTTGTGTTTGCTCTGTGGGTGAGATATTTTTATACGACCTCTGGGGTTCCGCTTGTCTCTCTCACGCAGCTTCCTTTTCTAAAATAATTTGGAGGCTGCAAGTAAACTAAAGCTAACATTTAAACCTCCCCCTCTCTCATCACAACTCTTTCACCACCACAAGAGTAGCTGACACCCAGTCCCTAACGGCTGTGCCCCTTTCACGTCTACTTTTAATGCTTGCATGGAGGCAAACGTGTGAGCTTTAATCATAACAAGATGCCTTGCTGCACTATGAATTTGTCTACCATTGAATAAATACAAATTTTGTCCTAATGTCGTCACTGAAATCACTACAGTACCCTCGGGGGTACTAAAACAGGCATTGTGGCAGTGACCTCTCATGCTAAGGTTATGCTCACCTCCAAGAATTAGCAGTTCAGGTTCACCTGCAGGATGCATGTGCATTTTGTTAATTGTTGTGTCGTGATAACAAATATCTGTCACTCACACCAAAGCAGTTAACACCCAGTTTATATTAGATTTCATTTTTATTTCACTTATTTTTATTCAATATACAGCTGAAATGTACAAAATGAACATGAGTAGAAATGCTTGAATCTTGATAAATGCAGAGATCAGTGGTGAGCAGAGAGACAGAGGGAAAAGGGGAGGGGGAGAGCACAGAGGCACAATTCACACACATGGTTCTAGTTAGCAGACTCCTATTAAGGACAGTGTGGTCTGGAAGAAACTTTACATTTCACAGTCGAAGGGCATTTTTAAGACACTTCTACTCACCGCTGAAAGGTCACTTTCAGTCATTTCATTTATGCAGGGGTAATGCTCGCCGTGCGATTGAAGCGAACATTAGAGGGCAACGTCGGGAAAGTTGGAGCGCTAACAAAAGTAGAGGTCAGCAGTGGTTTACATAGTAAAGTAATATATAGCCAAGGGAAGAAAACATGTCCGGGTCTATAAGCACCAGCTTGCCTTAGGAATGTGTTGTAGGTCTGCAGTGGTAGGTGAGCTCTTTAGATTTGTTTTGAATTGGCACAGCAGCTCTGGTAAGTCAGCCCTAGGGTTGGCTGATGATATGTATTTCTAATGCTAATACCACATACATGTTCAGCGTTGTTTTTGAAGTGAGTCCATTCACCGTGCTATCTCAAACTACTGGTTAAAAGCTGGTACAGCCAACCTTTGATGGCTGGAAATGGAGCAAAACGCCACTTTGAGATGAACTTCAGAGAAGCTTAAAAAGTGAGACTAGCCGTCTGAATGCAGAGAACTCTGATAGCGGACGTCTTGGGGGAAGGGAGGGATCAGGTGCCTTTGTGTCTGGGTTTCAAGTTCACTGTTTAAAAAAGCTTTCCTTTGCTTTTCCATGCCTGAGTCCAAAGGATCATTAAATTGAAAAAAAAAAAAAAAAGTACTAAAGCACTTTCACACTCAGATTCATGGAAAACGAGAAAGCAAGGAAACCGTAGTGTAGGTATGTGGGATCGTGGCCAAAGTGGCTTCTGGTTCTTATCTGAAACAGCAAATCACCTCAAGATTTAAAATCCGTGACTGGCGTTAATGTGAAACAGCCCAAACACAACTCTTAGTCTGACCCTGACCACAGATCAGGTGTCACAACTGCTGGCAGCCTTGTGAATTTACACTATGTGCCTGTGTAAGTCAGTGATGAGGGTGTTTAGCCTTCATGTAACTCCACCCTTGTATGTATATATAAATGAGTTCATGAGTTGCTAACAGCCTGCTAAGCCGATGTTGGCACCAGTTGAAAAGAATTGTGTGATCTTAAGTGTTTGCCTGTGGGGGGAGGTCCGAGGGCTGATTACCAGTTTTGTGTCAACTCTTTGGGGCTGTGGTCAATATAAACTGCAGCTTGATACACAAAAACAGACTGAAGACAGATGCTGGGAGGCAGATAAAGCTGGGAACTCACTAGAAAGTAAATCACATTTGATAATGGTGGGCTTTGGGTTCACATTCATAACAACGGATGTCTTTAATTAACTTTTTCTCTCCTTTATAAATCCACTCACTTCAGAATGGGATTTCCAGCTATTCATTGTGAAGGGAGTGTAGCTGGCCTAAGAAATATCAAAGGCTATCACTGGAGTCATTTTATTGTATGAAGCAAAGCATATAAAACAGGATTTCTTTTTTAGATCAAGCCTTCATGTATTTCAGTTTATTCTAAATGACGCCATTTTAATAAAGTGCATTAATGATTTCAAAGGAACACTTGGGGAAAGGCTTGGGTGAAAAAGACTGATGCTTTGCTCATGTTGTTACATTCAGTATGAAATTAGCTCAGCCTGACTCCAAGCAGAGAAATTCTGGATTTGCACCCCACCTTGCTGACTACTGCTTTTGCACCTTTGTCCACTGTCCTTCTACAAATGCAAAACTATAAATCTGACTCAAGAGAAAACAATGGAGAAACCAAGCCAGAATCTTAGGATGGTAAATGTAGCCCTAACGCATGGCAACGCAAGCCAAAAGTGATGTAATTATTGTTAATGTGCTGACTGGACAGACGGGCTACGGAGAAGATGACTTTCTCTGGAAAATCATGAAAAACGTTGCCATTGTGTACGCACCAGAGGTTTCAGATTTCTTTGGACTGCATTTGAATTTGAAACCTGGTTTGGATCTCATATTTCAGAAAATGTATTTTTGAAAGTTTGTCTTTGCAGCTCAGGAGCTAAGTCACACCGAAAAGCAGAGAGCTAACAGGACCAGCCTGAAATACAACAACACGGGAGGAACAGGAAGTGCTCCTGTGCTCATTACTCTGCCAAAGGAGAAGACCAAAACCAGTTATTAAATACTGGGTATGAAATACATGAATCACAAAAGCTGGCATAAAGTGTTTTGTTTAACTATTTGTTTCCAATGAATTCTGCAAGTAAGATGCAACGTTTGCTTGACGTGAGCGTATCAACCTTGTTTGGCTTGAAACGACACTTCAATAGTTATCTTTTTAAAGTCACCAACAGCAGCAGAGCAAACCTGACTGTCACTCGTCATGTCAGCTTCACAGCACAGCACCTTATTCACTCACTAACATGTAAAGTTTTGTCTCACATATCCAAACCTCAATTTTCCCTTCCGATTGTCATGACAGACGAATCAGGTCAAAATCAGCACAGAAGTCTTCGATTGCGTTCCCAGGCTCGGCTACACAGGTTTCAATTGTGGGTACAAAAGAAAACAAGAAATAAGAAGTCCAGTAATAAAAAATAATCAGTTTGCACCGTGGTCTCACAAAAAGAAGTTATACAAAAGTTCATATAAAATCATATTTTGCCATAATTTTGAGACATTTTTTCCTTCACAAATCATTTAAATATAAAAAACAATACAGACTATAAATAGAAAGTACTTTTTTTTTTTTTTTTACATAAGGCACAGGTACTAGTGGTGTATGTGTCTCTCTCATAGCTGCTGTTCTTCGAACAGTATCTGGGCGTACACTGTGCCACTACGTGATGCCTTGGTCTCTGGAATTGGCTTCACCAGATCCAGCTCTGCGTAGGTCAGGTTCTCCTCCACTATCCTCGGCTAGAGATCAAAGAGGACAGAGAAAAATAATGATGGAGGAGAAGGAGAGAGCTAGTTAGCGGTTAGAAAAGGAAGGCTAGAAAAAAATTATAGAACTGCATAAATACATTACATTGCTAAAGATGCTGTAGGTTTTGGTAAATCACTGGTTTTGGTAACTTGGAGCACGCTGTGTGTAAACACCACCCTGCATCAGTTCTGGGTTGATATAACCTAAAATTTAATTACCTCTTCAAGTATTTTATGGCATTACCATACCAAGCTGCCACAGAGCCACTTCATGCCAACAGCAATAAAAGATTGGTTATGTGGCACAGTTTTTCTGGCACCTTTGCCCTTAGACATTCTGCTTAAATGTTCATTTAATTTCAAAGTTATATTTAAAAGTTTTTGTCTGCATTGTCTGGTTTTCCACTCTTTTTTCAGTTCAGTTCAGTCCTTGTACCTTACCTTAAACATGCAAAAAAGGACATTGCTAACTGATAATCAGGCATGAATGGTACTCACCAACACTACTTTTCTTGGTTGAGGTTTTAAAAGTTTCGGTTTGTGTGTTTTGTCTCCAATGGGAACTGCACAAGGGACAAGACAAGTTGTTAATTGAGCCAATAGAAGGTAGATACTGTTGTAACTGGGAATATTTGAAGGGCCCAGTTGCATTGCCATGCTTCCCTACAAAAAAGTTGGGATACAGAATGCAGGGATTTGCAAATAACTCAACCCCAATTCAAAATAGTACAAAGACAACCTAGTAACAAGAAATTTGTTTCAAACGGACAATATGTTTAGGCCTTCGAGGAGAACTGCATTAAAAACAAGGTCATTCCGTAACACATTACATGGGTGCAGGAACACTTCTAAAAAACTTCATCATGTTCAGACCTAAAAAAAGATAAGGATCAGTTAACTTGTCAGCACAGTTCAGAGCCATTATCTGTATGGGGAGTGCATTTGTGTATTAGTGTATGGTTAATGGCCCCATTAATTCATTAATTTCTCTCTCCCCAACCAGTTGCGGCAGATGCCCCCCCCCCACTGAATGAGTACAGATTTTAGAGAGAGATAATATACCATCGCTGAGGGGTTTTCATGGCAGACATTTTATATCACAGCAAGACAACCCTGAACTATGTTCATCTGTCTTATAACAGTGTGGCAACATTGCTTGGTAATAAAAAAGCAGCAAAACCCACTAAAAGCATGTGGTGGAGTAGCTAACAAAAAATAAGGCAAAATAAGCCTATTAAGACACAAAAGGAACGCATTGCAGTTTTCAAAGTTACTATAATTTCTGTAATTTGCTGATAATTGTCCTAAAATGTTTCTAAACTAGGAATTCTGATCATTCTAAAATCTTTTTTAAGACCTAGGCGGAGTGAAAATCCGGAATAACTTTTTTTTTTACCTATCATTGGAAAAATTATCCATAGAATTCCACTTGCTAATTAGGAAGTGAATTTGGTGTGACTCAGTATTGGTTTAAGAGTGGGAACATGTTCCCAGCTAATTTAAGGAAGCCGCTCCATAACTAAGTGTATATGTGGAATGCCAGTGTATTTTCATATTTAGAAATCTATGAGAACAACATGAAGTCAGAGCAAACTTTTAAGTTGGGATTTTTCTTACAGTCATGTACAAAGAAACAATCTTCACAGAACTCTGTACAGTCCTCTGAAAACATTATGCGCACCCCATGATTTAGTAGCTTGTGGAACCACCTTTAGCTGCGACAACTTGAAGTAATATTTTCTATATGACTTCATCAGTCTCTCACTTTGATGTGGAGGAATGTTGATCCACTCTTCTTTATAACGTGGTGTCAGTTCATTAAGGTTTGCAGTCTTTTGTTTATGTACAGCTCTCTTAAGGTCCTGCCACAGCATTTACTGTGTGGAAGCCCGGTCTTTAACTGTAACATTACAGCACCTTAATTCTTTTCGTTTTCAGCCGTTCTGTTGTATAACAAGCTTTAGCTGTCAGCCAGATGACCTCCATTTGGCACTAGAATACTGGTATATAGAGTTCATAGTCAACTCAACAAGTGAAAGCTGCTGTGAGTACAGGAAAATAATTATTATAATATGATGTGTTAAATTTGTTTAGATCAGAGGAATAAGGTGTATTTTAGTTTGGCTTAGCTGTAGGCCTGAGAGTGTAATTGTTTAGAGAGAAAGGAATTTATGGACACTGGGGGTCTGCCTGCCATAGAAGGAGACAGGAAGGTACAGTTGGGGGTTGCTGATGCTGATGCTTGTACCTTTTAATAAAACTCATAACTGTTATAAACTTAGAAGTAGGTTTGTAGGAGACTCTCCACCTTATCTGTAAATGTAAGACAACAAGAGGCCAATGGCCCAGTGGATGCAGAGTGGGGGTCAGTGTTTGTAATATGTTAACTCTGTTTTCTATGTTGTGTAGAGGAATTTGGTGTAGCTTGGGTGAGGAGATTACTTTTATGACTGGCAGGAAGTCACATACACAGAGACACACACACAGTGCTTTGATTGTTATGACACACCCACACCCACATGCACACTCACTCACGTGAGTGCACGTGTACGCACACACAGGCACTCACGTGATCGTGCATACACACAGAGACACAGAGTTTGCAGCACACCGTGGGGGTTTTAGGATGGGGTCGCTTCTATAAAGCTGACTGTAACAAACAAAGGAGTGGATGATTTGCAGAGGGACACCAGCCTTGCACGTCTCCCCTTCTAGAAGATGCATGCTTAAATGAAGATGAATAAAGATGAATAAAGGTTTTTGTGAAAATGACTACTGAGTTCCGGTGCCGTCTCTGGATGCCTCGAGCAATAAAAGAACCGGGGTGAAACTGATTTCGTAACACTGCCCAGACCCTGTAGTTACAAAACAAGTCATTACTCTTCCACCACCGTGCTTCACAGCTGGTATGTTTGGTTTTCTTTTGGCCAACATTTCCATATGGTTTAGTCTGTACAAACGACATTGTTCCAGAAGTCTTATAGTTTGCTCACATGCAGCTTTGCAAACCTACCCATATGGAAAAGAAATAGTAAAAACTTATATGTGATTACTCATGAAAGTGGCCACTTTCATGAGTAAATCATATAAGGCTTACATGATTTACTCATGAAAGTGGCCACTTTCTCATTACTTTCATACATTGTTTTAGTAAGTATCCAAAACATACAAATTTCATTATATAATTTTTCAAGGGATCTTATATCTGTTTTCACTCTTATATGCTTTTCATACAAGTTTCACACAAGACAGATACAAACTTTATAAGATTTATATATATCTTTTCCATATGGGTAACCTGTGCTCCCGTGTTCATTTTAGAGAGAAGGCGCTTTCAGCTGGCAGCCCTTCCAAACTGTCAGAATTTTAACATTTAACATGCTCACAGAGGCTTGTAGAGACTAACATATAGATCTTGCATTTTTGGGAATTTGCTAGGATACTTGTTCCTCGGAATATTGTGATGTGTTACTAAAATGCCAGAATTTCTGCATTTCTAGACGTGGTCACAATAGCAGAACGTGCCTCCTACCTATCTTCTCAATTCCTATGGGAGCACTAAGGGTCTACTTAGATTTTCACAACTATATGTTCTGCTATTGCAGAAATTATAATATAAATATAATATAAATATCTGTAAGACTAACTTTAAGTATTCACTCAAATTTTCCAGCATGTTTTAGAAAACATTAAATCAACAAACTTGTGATTACCTTTTGCCGGTATCTCTGGTGGTATCTCCTCTTGGTAGTCTCGGCTCCTTTTCTTCCTGTATCTCCTCTCCTTCTTTGGTAGAGCAGGAGACACACTGATCACACTGGTGACTGTTTCTCCTGAGCTGTAGTGGAATCACGTTAGCAAAGGTTCAGTTTATGTGAGTGATAGCTGTTTTTTTTTAATTATTATTACAATTTTCTAGATTTTTTTTAGAGATGGCTTGCTCTTAAACCTTTACCTGTTTTGCGGGCTTTTGACCAAGTGGTAATTATCTGCAAAGACAATATCGGACTGTTATTTGAAAAAGTTGAAATCATAGACAAAAAGAAGAAAACGGCAACGTCAGAAAGAGTTACAAGAAGACTAGACTGAAATGCTGCTGACCTTTTAGCCTCTTCTTCCTCTGTATGTACTGGCAGGTCACTGTCACGGTGAACATGCACATGCACAGCAGACCCACTGAGCAGATCAGCACTGCACACAGGTACACATCTGAAAAACACAAACAGGCATGCACCAGTCCAACACTGCAGGAGCCTGTACTGTTACTTTACTGTGCACAAAAATGTAAATGGAAGAAAAAATGAGAACATGTTTGGCCAAACTATTTCAAGGTACTGGAGTACATCCTTTGGGTTGGGCTATTTTTATCTACCAAGGACTATACAGTGCCAGTTCACCACACAAATGCAAACACACACATTCACAGACTAAAAATATCTGCACTTACCTTCAAACAAGGTCCACAGACTTTCTTTGGCCTTGGTGGCCGGTAGGACATGCACTACAGTGAAAATGAGAGAAAAGAAACACATGAAGTCCGTAGTCATCGCTGTGGGTTCCCTGCTGCCTGATTACACACCGGCTCGAGTTTAAATAAAGCTAATTGCAGGAGGACAAGGAGTCTATTTTGGCCTCCTCCCTGCCTGATTTTGTCTCTGATTCACCGTCCACAGTTCAAAGACTAAACATCTTATTGAGTCAGACATTAGCGCAACAGTTATGCATCTTTGCAAACTTTCACCTCACACTCAGACATAATCCAACGTGGGTTGTTAGGGTTCTCGTCTCCAGACAAAACATCACAATTGAATCTTGACCCAAGTAGCACCGGGCTTTGTGTGGCCAGCATACGTCATTGTATAAAAAGCTTTGAGTGCTCAGGTAGAGTAGAAAAGTACTGTATAAGAACCAGTCCATTTAACATTGAACATATTTCTAGTGAGTATTTCCTGAACTTGATGATGGATCATGAAATAAAATGAAATGCATTGATCTATTCCAAAATTAGCATTTATCAGTAACCAGTATTATATCAGTAGCGCAGTATTTAGCTTTTAGTTCCAGATTGGTGAATATAAATGTTAAAAAAGTATCTTTTTGTGAGTTCTTTGCAACACTCCATCCAATCAACTGGAAGCTTTTAGAAATTGTTGTTGCTGTGCGTAGCTTACATAAAGCAGCTGAACAAGTGAATTTAATGTCTGTTGACTTGACTAATTTGATTGATTAGCTAGTTGGCTAATTAACATTAGCTCCATGAGCTAGAAACTTGGTTTCTGGGCCTTCCCAACTTAGCTCATTAAATTAAATGGTGTCAAGTATGTTTGATTTTATGTATGTGAATGTATGTGTAAACATACACACATGTATAAAACATATATAGTATTCTTGTACAGTATGGGGTTTACTCTTAATCTGTGTAAGTTGATGTAGCTACTGCGACCATTCGTTCGTGAAATCCTTTATGACGTTTCCTGTTACTGGGTTGGTGATTTGAAGCAAGATGTGAGAAGTAAGGGGAAGATCTGAGTCTGAAACCAAATATTAATTGGCTTGTCGATCACAAGTCAATAGATGATAACTATATCCTGGACACTCTTTTCTGAAAATAAGGATGACTAATTTTTTCAAAATTAAGTTAATGTTTTATTCCTTATTAAGTAACTGAGCCCATAAATTAACAAGAAAAGTGCTTAATAAACTCATCTTTGAGGGACATTTTTTAATAGATTTCTATAGGACCGGAAGTCCTTTTGAAGTCACAGGTGTCGCCCCCCAGTGGCTATTTGAAAGGACACATCTTTAAGGCAGTTCCATTTTGGCTTTCATTTTCAAACCCGGAAGTTACGTCCATATTTGTTTTTACTGTCAGAAAATGTTACACCACCAAAAATTAAAAATAAGCATGAATGGAGAATGAATGCATGTGTAATTTGAATCCAAGATGTGCTGTATGTGTCCAAGATGACAGAGAAAACATGTTTCCAATGCTCCACATGAAATTTCACCCCACACACTCACTCATTTCTCCACCCCATCTGACCACAGGAGTCTTAACACTGCTGTACTTTTGCTGGGCTGGTGGCAGGAAGCTTGTGAAGTGACACCCACCAGTGCATCTTGAAATACTCTAAACCACCAGCAGCTGAGGACAGGCAGGCTCTCCACCACGCCTGCCTGAGACTTTCCCACAGGCATACTGGGTAACTGACAAATAAGCAAGTATGGAAATAAGCATACCTCAGATAATCCAGAAGCTAAAATATCTATATGCAATGTTTTCAGGATTTTTAAAATTTTATTTCTTCAGATTTTAGCTTCAGAAAATTCATAAATATTGGAAGAAGCAGCTGTGAGAGACAAAAAAAGCACACAATCACAAATTTCACAATTAGAAGATGTCAAGTATGACAGAGTAGTAAGAAGTTTACAAGAAAGTCTGAAGTCAGAGAAAAGAGTTTCTGCAAATGCCACATGGTTTAAGATCTGAATTTCTCTAACATGATACCTTTACAGAATGTAAAACTGCAGATGGCACAAATGTTTAAATACACAAACCAGCCACCCTAGATCCTTCCCAGTCTGCAGTAACCTGAACTGTGCTTTTCATGCCCTGTGTAGTCATTGAAGAGTTTGGACTGAAGCAGTGGTCCTCAGACTGTTTGTACCTTTGTATTTAGTCACCATCTGTGAAACCACTAATCCTAGACTGACCGTGTGTGACCTACATTCTGTTTGGAAACACAGCCGTTGAACTTTAAAAAAAGAAGAAGATTGGATAACTATTGGATTATAACTGTCAGAATCTAAACCTGTGATGAAAATAATAATATCAGACTCACTCTTCTGTCCAACTTCCTTTGACAGTTTCCACTGTTGACCATAGATATATTCATTCTGATACCTCACTGGCTACTTTTAATGCATGAACACAGATATTAATATACAGCAGTCCCTCGTTTATCGCGGGAGTTACCTTCCAAAAATAACCCGCGACAGGTGAAATCCGTGAAGTAGCCACTTTATTTTTTACAATTATTATAGATGTTTTAAGGCTGTTGTTGTGATTTGGCGCTGTATAAAGAAAATTGAATTGAATTGAACTGAATGGAGATTAACTCCTAAAGCAACCATCAAATGACCTGTTTGAGCTGCTAATGACCAAAATAATTGCAATGAGACCTTCAGTGCTTCATTGTATATCTCTTCCACACCAGTTTCACCTGGTGACAACAAACAACCTCCCACAAATACTCACCAATTGGTCGTGATGTTGGTGGTGTTTCTGACTAGTTTGTAGGCCTGTGTGACTGGAGGTTAGCAATCAGTTCCACAGTTACTGCCAGTAATGTACACTGTACAGTTTGCCTCCTATGTAATATGCCATATTTTATATGGTAACACTAACACTAAAATTAAATTTTCCCTACTATCACCTTTCTCATGACGAGCATAAAGTAGCATTAGTAAATAATGATAAATAAAACCAAAAGTCTCTGAGATCCAACAACAGCAAAAACACTTATGAGCCAAAACAGCGTCTCACAGTGAGCTGCTAATTTTCTCAGTCAGATATTTAAAACAGCCAAAATAAATGGCAGCTGATTTAATATAAAGGCAAGCCCTGCCTTCATTGTAAATTATTCACAGGCTCAGTCTTGATAACATCTCTGACATTTATGTGGGTTTTTGTTTTTGCCTCAGGTTCTGTGTAGCTCTGTCAGTGCAGATGCACATGCTGGAATAATCAGAAACTGGTGCTGTATGCCATAAAACTGCCTTTTATCCTCATATTGAGAATGTCTTCATCCTAGTGCAACTTTTGAAAGGCTCCATCACGCTACAGTGGAAACATTCATCACTCTCCTTTTTTCGTCTCTCAGAGGCACGGCGTTGTCTTCGGCTGCCAACTGTATTTCAGAGTTGTGGCTCTTTTTGTGCACCAACAAACCCAACACTGTAAACATCAATACACAGACGTAGACCAGACTGAATAATGATCCTCTGTGACTAAATCCATCACAGAGGATAATTTACTGTATTATAAATGACCAGAGATGAATGTAAGTACACAGCCACATTGTGTGTCTAAACAAAGGTTTGAAAAATGCTTTGAATAATAAACCCTTTAACTTCCTGTTGTCTCTATGAATCTTTTCTTCTAAGAGTCAGTCTGTACACTTGTTCACTGTGTCCCCATGTCCCCTTTATGGACACAAACATAGACATACTTTGTTGGCTTCTTAGTCATATGTCCCCTCATAGAAAGAGCTATAAAAAGATGTTTATGGTTCTAATTTTCATTTTATTTTTCCTTCGTTCCGACTAAACCCATACCACATTCGTGTGCCATGTACCTCTAGTTAGCTCAGAATGGCCCATATGTTTTACAAAAATACCTAAGAGTACACTTAATTAATGCCAAGACGAGACCGTGCCCACGTTCTACACTGCCCTAAGTTTTTCTACAAAACCCTGCAGCCTCTCTGGGTGTGTTCATTTTAGCAGTATTAAGCAGAGTAATCGGGGTTTTGTTTGTGTGAGATTGTGGAAACACCTGGTCACCTGATGTTATCCCAGCATAAGAATTCCATGAAATTTGATGAAATAGAAGTAATGGTGAGACTTTACTGAAATGTAATACACGATGAAAGCAGTGGGATTATTCTTCCTAAAAAGGAGAGAGTTTTTGTTTTTTATGTCAAGTCCACCACACCAGCAGCATTATGAAGCACTGCAGGCAGCCATCAAACTAATGGAATATTTTCTCAGTTTGCCAACGATTCTGAAGTGTGCCAGAGAGAAAAAATGGAGGAAGAAAGACTTTAATAAGTACATGAGTAAGTGGCAGCACCAGGAATCTACAAGTCTGATTAGCAAATTGTGACGAATGTGTAAATAATGCTGTTAAAGGTGTTTCTACAAGCTGTTGAATCATGAGGTGTACTTGCCATGTCCTAATTGCAGTATTGAAAAATGACACAGTAAGCTTTTTTATTATTATCATCACTCAAACCATGATGGAATGGAGCTTCCTTGGATGAAAATAGCTCCCCACATCCTCAACCACAAAAGGTTAAGAGCCCAACACGAGCCTGCTGCCCACTCGACTGTCATTGTAAATGAATATTCAAGCTCTACCTTCCTGAGCACAGCTATCTCTTGTTCCATTTCTGCTGAGTCTCTCTGGGCTTCCTGTCTGTTCTACTTTAGGGAGGGAAACTCAATCTCAAGGCCAGTGTCAACAGCTCTCAATATGGACTCCGTGTCTGCTTAGCCCCAGACTTGGCCACAAAAGTCACAGCCTGTAGGAATGCATTCATGGAAAATGCAGTGATCAAAATGTGGGGAGGAAGACACCGTATGGTTATAAATTTAAAATGGAACTGTATTCGGATTGTTGCGAGGATAAAAGACTCTGACTCAACTGATTATTTCAATAAACTATTATTTTCAGAATGATAATTTCAAGTGCATTCTGTAGCCATTAGCATTAGTGACATTATTAACGAATACTCTTGCACTCTGAATGTGTATTGTCCACTTTTATCAGACCATGAAGAGTGGACGAGAGTGTCGACTTGCTAGTGCAGCCAGTAATCTTTTCCCAAACTCTCTTGAACTGTGAACGCTGAATCATAGCTTAGCGACCATAACAAAGCACATGAGGTCACTCAAGCACTGAATTTCTCCACATGGCGAAGCAATGTCCAAAATGTGGTCTGTGGTTTTAGTAGGTTTTTCAAGCAAAAGTGTGTTTACCCTCACTTACATAGGATATAAATATTAGCAAACTCGGCTAACTAGGTACTGTTTGCAATACTATAACATCCAAGTGTTATTTCAGATGGTAAAGATTACAGGTCATATTACAAAAACAAGTTTATTTTTCTTTATGTCCCTTTTTCCCTTCTTCTCTTTGTCACGTCTTTTTTCTTCTTGCCAAGCAAATGTGTTTGGCACAACAGTGCATTCAGATCATGATTCTGCTTGCTAGCACTACCAGACAGGTAAAAGTTTAAAAAAAAGTTTTAGGTACATACAGTATATTTTTACATCCTTTGTAGACATAACAGTCTGATCTACTGTATTTCTAGAACTAACTCACTAAAACTGGTGAAACACGAGTCATTTAGAAACATCAGCGATAACATTTTTATCTTCTAGATGAAACGGTAGCATTAGCTCAATTATTAGCTTCCTTTTCAACAACCAAAACCACGATAACTGATCACAAATCTGAAGCCTGATTTTCTCTACCTGTGCTTGTGATTGAGGTCATATCTAACCCCTTCTACTAAGATCTTTTTATTAGACTTTTGTGTATGCTACACTTATTATTTACAGTATATTGCTATATTTAGCTTATAGATGTCGCAGGTGAGACAAGAACAAATAAGAGATCAACAGAAACTGCTGAACGGTTCCTGCAAATCTGGCACAAATTAAAAGCAGGGAAGAAAAACTCCTTTTAAAGATGCTTCTGGTTTTTATGAAAGCGAGTGGATTTCTGAGCAGTATCTGGTACCACTGAATGTGTCATCCATTCCACTATGTGAACGTCTCATGTGGTAGCAGTGGAAACCTCACTACTTTCTTGCTGCTCTGTCTCCACGATCGTTTAGTCAGTCACAGCCGCAACTTGTTGAGACGGAGGATCGGATCCTTTAATCGGCAGGCTTCTTCACTAACCAATGACATTCCCCCTCCCAAATCTAAAGCAGGATTTTGTTTTTGCTCACTAAACCCACTTCAGCAGCCTCTTCAGCCTGATGCATTACATCATCCAGCTATGGTCACACACTACTGCTACTGTTGACACATAATGACTCCTTTAGGTCAAATAGCTATCACAGTTGACATTAACTTGAGTCTCTTAAAGTCTGTAAGTTTATGAATGTCACCAATTTACTTTAAGCCCTTAGTTGGAGGCTTTTGTGACCCCTTCAATTTTCTGCCAGATGCAGTCCAAGGTAGTGACAGTGTTTTGCTGCTGCCAGTGGATTATCTTTGTAGACAAACCTACAACAGCTTAAACATCTTTGTAGATGAACTATTAACAAACCTGCATTTCTCTTTGCTTCTGTTGTGGTTGTAGAGATAGCTGTCAAGCCTCCACCCTCCACTATCAAAAGATTTGAAGACTTTCTAAGAGAAACTGTGCCGTGATGCTGCAAGCCACAAACATTCCCAAATGTTTTAGGACGATTTTCACATCCTCCAAAATTTAAAGATCATTTATTTTTCCACCAAATACATTCAACATAAACTAATTTTGCTAATCCTTTAATCCTTAAACATAAGGGGCACTGTGTGTTCCCACTAAAATGGATGGATGTACAAAGTGGGCATTCAAATTCAAACTCTGGATTCACAAATGGTTGCAGAGGAGTCTTTGTGAAAGCATATGCCAAACTGGTTTAACATGCACACGTGTTGAAGTCTACAACTTTTCAAGGATGTAGACTGTAAATGCAGCAATATGCTTTTGTGAACATCACCCAGTGTTTTCAAGTGTAACCTTTTCATCTGAAGTTGATTTGGATCTTCAGTGTGGCAGTTTTAACAGGCCACCCAATGTGAAGTTCCAGCCCAGAGTTACACAGTTTCTTAACAAACCACTAACTGAGGAACGACTCAGACGCCTGTGTCTCTGCCTGCTAATGAGTTGCTTGGACCATTTTCTGAATCATTTGAAGTTTATGAATCGCAACTAAATACTAGCTGTTAGCAGTGTCTAATGATAAGTTACTATATTCAGTATAGGACTACCCACTTTTTGCTTACAAAATTACATCTGTCTGTCCTATGTATTTATTATGATTATTTCAGGTAACAGTCCCGGGTCTTCTTTCTCATATTTTTAGTGTAATCATGCGGCACATGTTTTAAGTTGGTGAAAGGTCTAGAACACAAATCCAGACTCAGTGTCCGGATAGTTCTACAGTGAAGACATGCTGTTACAATAGCTGCAGTGTGCAGTTGAGTATTGTCTCACTGAAATATGCAAGACCCTCTCTTAAAAGGATGTGATCTAGATGGGAGCATACGTTGCTGTAAAAGCTGGATATTTCAGCACTCATGCTGCCTTTCCAGATATCCAAGAAGCCAGTTCTATAGGCACATACATCCCTATCAGAGATGCAGGCGCTCCGCTTTGGAATTTCAAACTTTGATTAATCTGACCACAGAACACTCTTCATGTTCAGAAACAGGGATTTCTGCACGTCCGTGGAGTGATTTCCTTGACAGAATCATGTCTGTTTTTAATGCTTTGATGCCTGAGGTCTCGAAGACCACAAGCTTCTAATATTGATTTTCAGCATTGTCACTTGTGCACAGATCATAGTATGTACTGTAGCTCACGAGATATTTAAAGTCTTTGGAATTTGCAGATACATTTGTCAACTATACATTGATGAACCTGTTCCCATCTTTACTTCTGAGAAACTAAGATGCACTTTTCATACTCAGTAATATTACTGACCTGTTCCCAGTTAAACTTTTTAGCTGCAAAATATCCACTGTTGAAAGTTATTGTTATCCATATGACCTAAAACTGTGTGTTACCATTGGGAACCATAGTTTGGATTGGAGCATCCCTTTGATTAAATCTATAAGCACCACTCTCACATTTACAAAGGTCCATATGTATTGACTCAGTCAATGGATCTCATTCTAATATGGTGGTTTGTAAATCACTTATAAATCATCAAATCTCAAACAGTAACTTTAACTACAGGGAAGCTCCAAGATAGCAAACCAAGCCCTCACCTCTGAGCTCAGTAGCAGCAGTGTAGTTGGACGAAGCTTTCCAGCGAGCCTGATGCTTTTTAAACTCCTGCACCCGGCACATGTAGAGCCCCCGGTCCCCCTCGGACACGTTCAAGATAACCAGCTCAAAGATCTTCCCCTGTTTCACCACTGTCAGCTTCATCTTTGGCCATGGGAAACTTTTTGTGTAGTTGCCATAGAAACGCTCCTTCCTCATATTGACACGGGCGATGAGGAGTTCGTCTTCTGGTTGATCTGTGCCCGCTGGTAGAAAGGTCCATTTAACCACAGGTAACGCTGTGTTGCGACGTCGCTGGGAAACAACACAAGTAAGTGTGATATTTTCTCCCTCCTGGGCCACCGTGAAGGGAGAAGGGGTGATGGTGGCGTTGATGGCCAAACACAGATCTGTAGAAACGAGTAAGAATTACAGCATATATTATTTGGACTGTTGGATGCCATTGGCTGCAGGTTGTTTAACAATAACAATTGTGGCTTCTGTAAAATAATTCAGAATTTAAGTGATTAAGATTAAGTTAAGGAACATGGTGCAGAATTCAAGTCTTTGCAGAGATTAGTTGTTCTAATGTAAACTTGCTTACTTATGAACACGTTCAAAAAGCCATCTTTAAAGTAAACATTTCAACTTGCGCCAATGCATCTGTATTCTTTTAGTAGCAGTATTTTTTTAATGTGCTGTAATATAAAACATCACTTCATGGAATTACATGCAACTTACAACATTTTTAAACATTTCTTTTGCTGTTTTTTTTCTCTGTTAAGCCACTCAGCATTGACCCATGAATCATTCGAGCATAAAGAAGGCACCTGAGCCACTGTTGTTTTTATGTGTAACACCTAAGTAAGTTTAGGCACCTTGGTACCCATAGCAACATAATTTGTTCCCATTTCTTTAGCTAAACGTTTGAAAAATGCCAGAAAACACAGTTTGACAGGCAAAAACGTAAATATTTTTTGCACCAATAAGGTGATTCTCAAAGAGCAACACGAGTGTGATATTTAAAAGCTGCCATATCTTGGCATGGAAGAGTGTTCTCAAAAAAAATTAGGGAGGAGAAAAGAAGAAGTGTCAAGCTTAACAATGATCTGAAGCAGATGAACGGTGGTTCAACGGTGGCTGTGAACGGTATTAATTTGGACCCAGAACTGACTAATAACGTGAGTCTATTGTGAACAACTTTTAAAATGAGACGTTCAAAGTCAAAGCATCGCATCAAAAGATCATAAAAGTGCTCTGAAAAATGGGTTTTCCTGACACAAGTTTTAGTTTTGGGGGGGTCAAAGCTGTACCGTTCACAAAAAGTGTAAAAAGTGTCCATATTGTATCAAATGTAAGTGTGGGCAGCCTAGTGTTATTCATCAGTAGAAGAATAAATCAGTGCATAGTTGGCTTGAATTTAGCTTTTGATAGTAAATGCACTGAGAAAGAACAGTCATTAGCATTACAAATCAGAGCTAAATATCTACACACTCCACGGTGAGTTTGTGAGTTTGTTGTTGCTGAGCAGCTTTCTTCCCTCTCAAGCTGACAGCCGTGTTGTTTTTGGCAGCTGTGATGACATACGTGGGATGATGGTTGAGGAACAAACTTTACTGCTGTGCGTGTTGTATGGCATTATATATGATACTTCTGCTTTTGTCAACTTTGGGCACATTTCACAATCCCCATTTTCCACGACACGCAAGCGTTTTACTGTCAAACAAGTCACATGCTTTGAGCGCAGTGCATAATTACAATCAGGGCTTTTCCCCCCAGTTTTGCCTTTTATTTGGTCTTGAGTGACAGAACAAAACAAGGAAAATATAGCTTAGAGACTGTAAAGTGCTGCTGCTGTGATGAGTTACTTAAATCGTCTGAAATGAATGTGGAGGTGAAACTGTAAGCTCTGTTTTACTTTCAAACACACACACAGGAACCACCAATTTTCACTCTGGAATTCCCTCCAATCTGTGCAAAGATATGCCGCGTTGATAAAATGTCTATTCTGTTGATAACACACTCTCTAATCACACAAAGCTGCAGAAACTGGACAAAGACATGCAGTGCTGAGTTTGAGTCCACAAACCTTCTGAGATAATCGGGAATATTTTTCACCACCTATTTATCCATCACTCTAAAATCTTTCCTTATTTTGTGATGTTTTCGTCTAAGTTTCTCTGAAAAACAGTGGAAAGCATTTTGTCTCCACCACATCCACTTTGACATGAAGCAAAGCAAACTTTTTCCTACCTGCAAACAGAACTCGGGTCAGGAAAGCCAAGACCACAGAGGAGATCTTCATTTTCCACAACTGCAACCTCCATAAACTCTCAGTTAAATGCATGTGAAGAAAAGAAGCCCCAGGTTTCCTCCTCCTCTTCTTCTCCTGCGCCTCCGCCTCTCCAGCTGAGGCGTGTAACATGACACACTGGACTCTCTGTTTCTACTCAGAACCTCCCCTAATCCCTCCCCCTCATGTCACACTCAGTGGGACCACATTTGGCAGGCTCACATGAGCACATTTGCACATATAGAAACAGGCAGGTGAGCATATGTGTGTGTGTGTGTGTGTATGGGGGTGTGTGGGTGCATGTGCATGCACCATCTCTGGTTCTGGTAGGAGGACTGGGAAATGTAATTTCCTGTGCAGGAAGGAGGGTGGGGAGGGGAGTGTTGTTTAGGTTGACGCTGAGCAAATCACACTTCCAGCTGTGGAGGACAGTGGCCACAGACCTCAATCAGGGCTTTTATTTTGGAACACACACACACACATGTGCTGACACAGAAGAAGGAGGGGGAGGGTTGGTTGCAGACTCTGTGTGCGGGAATCTTTGCATTAATTCAATTTTTCCTAAAGCACTTCACTGGGGCAGTAGTTTGTCCTGCTTTCACAAAGATCCCCAGACACTCGTGTTTAATATTGTGTCTTTGCAGGTCTGTGTGTGTTCATATCTCGAAATTCTGTAATTTTGTGCTGGTAACAAGATCGCCTATGAATTTTTGAACATCAGTCTTTCTGCTTGTTTGGACTGTTGGAACACTTTGCCAGCTTTTATCAAACCTCAGAAAGCAGCGCTAGGATGATCTGGGACATTTCTGATTTGCAGATAAAGGACTGAGGCCTCTTTAAGTGCTCCTGGTCTGGCAACAGTTTGACCAGCCTGGATGTTCCTCTGACAAACACGTCCCCACTTTGCGAAAGCTCTAGAAGCTCCTGGAGTCAAAATGTTTGTGGGATTCACTAAATAAGAGAAAAGAGGCAGAGATCATTGCTAAGCTTTTCTTCCGACTGTTTATCAGCTCTGCAGACAGTTTTTTCCTTCCGTGTTCAGCATATATAGGAGAATTTTTTTTTCAAAGTGTAATACAAAACTTGTTTTTCTCAAGCAGCCAGCCCACTGTATTGGCTGGAAAGTGAAGTAATATTTAAGTTGTATGAAGCTACAGACAAACTTCTTAATAAGCTGTTATGTTAACTGCTGTTGGCCAGTCACAGAATATGCAGTAAAATAAACAAGTTAAGTACACACACATATAAATAATCTAAAGATTTATATTCTCACAAATGTCTAAAGTGTGAATAAAAATATTGCAGTGGTTGAGCCAAAGGGAGAACAAAGCAGACCATCCAACCCAACCCATCAGCTGGCTTTGTTTCTCTGCTCCATAGAGAGTGATACAAGTATCAAGTAAACAAGATGCATACATTTATAGAACCATGCCACGATCAGCAGCACATCTCCTTCTAATCTTAATGGAAAAGGTGTAACTTTCAACACTTTCAACTTTATTCCCCCAACAGTTTCTGTATAAGAACTGAAAGAGCTCGGGCACACTGGCCAGGGCAGTTTAGAAATAAAACAAGCAAACGTCTCAAAGACCCTAAAATGGATAAACGGATAAAAGTGGGTCCATTCCTACAAACAAACCCTTTCACTCACCAGCCCTTTGATCCAGTTCATTGCCTGTTAGCAAACAGAGTATAAACATACGGTGCAGGTCTATAAATGATATGTTTCTGCAGAGTATTGAAAAAATATGTGAAAGCTCAATATTCTTATAATGTTCCAGATGTTCCTAGTTTTCATCTGGGTGAAAGTGCAGAAGTAGTTCAGTGGCTGTGTAGTAAACATTGTGACTTCAGGATTGACAACATCTGCATGTTATTACTCCGTGTCTGTGTGTAAGGTTTCCAGGATATTAGACGGGGTTTTTAATGAGTTCTTCATGTGTCTCTGAGCTGGAAAAGGCAATCCCACAAACTTGGCAAAAGACTCAGACTTCTGATTTGGGTGATATAGATCTTATAGTATGGACATGGAAAAATGCCAAAGTAATGGATCTACAACCTGAGCACTAACTCTGCTTACAGTGGGTGCAACGGTAGAAGACGTTTCACCTTATACATAATCTAAAGTGTTTAAAATTTTAATATTGATATGTTATAATAATGATACAGGTCAGATATTCAAAAACAAATGTATCATATGTTATTATTTTATTTATATTCCTGTGCCTGTGAGAGTTCACTGTGACTATAGTCCAGAGACATGGATGTTAGGGTAACTGGTACCTACAAATTGGCTTTAGATGTAATTGTCTTTCTAAGTTAACCCTGCGACAGGCTAGAGTCCTGTCCACGCTGTAGCACACCTATCCCCGTGTCAGCTGGGATAGTCTCTTCCCTCCTTTGCAACCCTGAACTGGGCAAACCTGGGTGATGTGGTGTGATTAAATTTAAGCAACTAGAATGGCAGAACTCAAGTGAAAGCTCAGAAACAGCATTTCATCATTATAATTTCATTACTTTTTATTATTTGTTATTACCCAGCCACTCGAGTGCATTACTGAAAGGCTCCACTGTGTTTGTTGGCAAACATCGCCCCCTTGTGGAAAAACTGCCAGCTGCGTCTTTCCCGGTGCGTGGTGTTACATAATTTTTGTGCAGCTTGTGTGTCAGTGGAGCCTATAAATGATCTGAACCTATTTATAAGACCTTTAAAGCACACCAACGTTCCACAGACAAATAAAACACAACAAAAGCACAAAGCCAGTCCTCTTTAGATATTTTTTTATGAACATCATTATAACAAATGTTACAGAGAAAGTAAAAAAGGTAAAACTCAGTGTTGAAATTCTGCAACAATTCCAACACTGAAAAACAAAAAAAGGCCGCCAGGTTGATGTTTCGCTTTTTGCAGGGTTCACAGCATCGTCACTGTGCCGGACTTCTGTCATCACACGCCTCTGGACACCGCTGCATCAGAACGTTCTGATTGGCTGAGATGTCTCAAAGAGTGCAACTGAGGCTGTGGTTGAGAGCAGATAAAATTTAAGGCCATGTGCACCAGTTGATGCAAACATTTCTCTTTAAAAAAAAAAAAAACTATTTAGACTCCATCCTCATGTCTTCCTCACTGTCATTTATAAAACAGAACAGAAGACAGATGAGCTACACTGTGTTTATCTGAGGAGCTTGAAAAGAAAGTGAGTGGACTTGTTTCCTTGAAGACGTTTCACCTCTCATCCGAGAAGCTTCTTTAGTTCTGAGACCAAATGGTGCAGAGTCCCAGCTATTTAAGACCTAGTGGGAGTGGGAGTCACATGAATGGCAGACCTACAGCCATCCCCTCTGTTCAAAGATCAGTGGACATGGCATCTTTCACTCCTCTTTCAAACCATCTGTCCTCTCTGAACATTGGCATCCTTGAAAGATTGACCTTTGACCTTTAGATGCAGCTGAGACAGCTGAGTCTTGTCCTCTCAAGGTGGCTCTTCTATGTTGTGCCATGCATTTATGAAGTGGCTGGTGGGTTTCTCCAGTGTAGACGTCTGAGCACTCCTTGCTGCACCGCACAGCATAGCATACTTTACGTTGTTTAGTTCTAGCAGCTAGATAGTGTGCTGGTAAGACTACATTCCTTTGGAGTGGGAATCGCAAGTTTGATTTATGCCCGGTATACAGTAAGGGTCCTGGCTTGACCCCCCCCCCCCCATGCTAAAAAAAACCAAGCCCTGGAATGGCACGGCTATGGCTGCAGCTCGGACACAAGCATTACACTATATGTTGTACTGTGCTGTATAAGTCATTTTGTCCCTGGGATGTACCAGATTTTGTCTGAGGTTGTGGCTGGGTCTGAAGTGCACTGGGGTGCCATGAAGAAGCGTTGTAAGGTTTAAATAGCTCAAATGAGAGGTGAAACGTCTTCAAGTACAGACGCTTTTCTTTCCAAGCTCCTTAGATGACCATGACCTGGATGACTGAGAACCTACACAGACATACATTGTGTTTAGTCTTATTGTACACAACAAATTTATGAGGTTAACCACCCTACCTCTGAAAATCTTCTCATGTTGACATCTGTAAGGAAGCAGGGGGGAAAGTTGCACATTTTAAAGATGCGTGATGCATTTAATGCGGCATACTTTCGCATTGAAAGATTATTTTTGCAAGTAGTAAGTGGCTGTAATATAACCTCACAGTCCATCTCACCTTCATTGTTTTGACTCACTTGCTTCCTAATGATGCAGATCTTTGTTATAATGAATACAGCAACTAACAACAGGCCGATCCCACCTCCGATCAAAACGTACTTAATATCTGAAAGAACAACCAGAGGAAGCCAAGCAGCCATTAACAAACAAGGTAGTGATGAACGATGGGAAACCTGCATGTAGTTTAGATGGAGTAAAGGTATCCCAGTTAGAAAGTTTAGCTATAATTTAGAGAAGTAAAACCAAAATCCCTCACATGAAGACCGCTAGTACTGCTTTTTACTGATAGTCACTAAATGGCTCTCATTTTATAGACAGCTCTCATTCAGCTGTCTACAAAATTAGAGCTCAAATTGAAAGCTAATGCTGAATTACTCTGAACGGGGAATGATTCCTTTGAACTGTGTTTGGAAATAAACAAACCCACGAGACCTGGGTCACTCCAGAAAGCAGTTACGCTCATGACTAAACACCTGCGAAGGAACAGAACACAGTTTGGGGAATGCCAGCTCATGTTTGCCCCTCCTGATATTCTGAAGAGCGTGTGCGTGTGTGTGTGTGTGAGAAAGAGGAGAAGAAAGAGAGTAGATGTTTGATTTCACAACTTGTTTACTTCTTGTAGGAGTAAAGATCTGAGGGTCACGCTCCTCCTGCAAATTAAATTGCATCATCGGTGTTTGCAATTTGAATCCCGAACATATCTAGGAAGCATTCAGGGAAATGGGCTACTGCTGGTCAGAGTGAGAAATCCCTCACAGGCAACTTCAACTTTACTGCCAGTTACTGGTACAGATGATCACTGATTCAGAACCAAAATGATGGGAAGATTCAATTGTTTAACATTTGAAATCTGGCAAAGATTCAGGTGAATGTGCATGAGAAGTTCAACATACATCAGTAATAGTTCACAATCAACTATTAGGGAGCTACAAGCATTGCAGTTTATTGTTTTTGGGGCTGCATAGTCACAGACTAGTCTAAAAAGCGCTAACAATGGGCATGTGAGCATCAAAACTGGACCATGGGGCAATGGAAGACGGTGGCCTGGTCTCATGAATCATGTTTTCTTTTACATTATGTGGGTGGCCGGATGCCGGTGCAGATTTGTCTACATTCCCTGCCTGGGGAACACCTGGCACCGATGTGCACCATGGGAAGATTTGGGCAATGTTCTGCTCAGAAACTTTGGGTCCTGCCATCTGTGTGGATGTTACTTTGGCACATAAAACCTACCTAAACATTGTTACAGACCATGTACACATTTTCATGGAAATGGTATTCCCTGTTGGCTGTGGCCTCTTACAGCAGGATAATGCGCCCTGCCACAAAGCAAAAATGGTTCAGGAATGGTTTGAGGTGTTGACTTGGCCTCCCCAGATATCATCTTGAGCTTCTCTGGGTAGACAAACAAGTCTGATCCATGGAGGCCCCACATTGCAACTTGCAGGACTTGAAGGATCTGTTGCATGTTAGTGGAGATACCACGGCACACCTTCTGAATCTATGCCTCAATGGGTTGGGGCTGTTTTGGCAGAAAAAGGAGGACCAACACAATATTAGGCATCAGTGGTCATAATGTTATGCCTGATTGGTGTATGCACCCATGTAATATATGAACTAGAGTAATCAAACAAAACTTTCAGAACTTTGAAAGTTTATGTAAGTGCAGCCAGAGAAGAAGTTCAGTTACTCTCCAGTTAATATTGCATCAGACTTGAATGCACATCAATGTTTCCATCTTAAATATCAGCTTCAGATGACATATCACTGCGACTTAACAACTGTTTAACAACAAGGCCTTAACAACTGAACTGATGCAAAGAGATAAATACTGAAGATTGATCTTAGGCAGATGAGTCTGATTACACACTTGACGAACAGACATAAGTATCATGTCATCACATCCTGCTCATGCTCACAACAGCAACGATGACAGAAGAATCAGCAAAAACACACATTTAGGCTCAATGAAGGCAGCAGAGCATATAACCTGGTCTCCATAACGAGCTGATCTAAGCCCATATGGGATAGGTTGGGTTGGGGTAGACCAGAGTTTAAGAGTGAAGAAAGTGTCCTTCAATTGACATTTGGGAAAGCATTTCAGGTGAAATCCATGTGAATTCTCTTACGAGAGAATACTGTATTCACACCGGCGGTAAAAAATAAGAAATGGACTAAAAGTCAAGAAGGGGCTTTGTGAAACATCCTTTCGTGTCAATCAAAGATGAGCTGGCCTCAGTTGTGTTTTTTCTTTTTGTTTTTTTTGTTTTGCTTCACCGCTGCAAAGCAGTCCATGCTCTGTAACTTTGTCACTTGTGTGAATGCAGCTGAATTAGGAGTGCATGAAAATATCAAACGGTGGATGCTGGAATTTATTTATTTTTTTGCATTCTTGTGTTTGCTATATACGGCTATTTTATGATTGAGATATTTAAAAAACAATAATTTTCTGCAATCCCCAAATAGTAGAAATAAAGAAAAGCCACAAAGTGCAGATGTGTCCAGATATTTGACTGGTACTGTAAAATCAAAACAATCTGAATGGGTAGACTGGGTAAATAATTACTGGACAGACTGACGCTTAAATGATTGACTGTGAAATATAAAAAGAATTGACACATAATTTAACAACAGTCAGAGAAACCTGCAGGCATTTTGCTAACTGTCTTTAACTTGAGCTTCAACTATAATCCACCTTAAAATCGTTATGCATGTTGTTATTGTTACCCACCTAATGTTTCTGAATCTGCGCCGTCTCCTCTCACACTTGTCAGCAAAAACTCTGAAAAACATTTTTTTTCAGTGAGATTATTTTCAGGTCACAAAAGCAGGCCGTTCCAGACAAACAGGAAGGCAGTAACGCCACAGTGAGGTCGCTTCTATCAGATAAGGCGTCTCAACGTTGTGTGCAGTTTACAAAACAAGCAATTGCACAACATTCATAAAGGATGAGGTGTGTTCATGTAAATGCAGTGCTTTAAAAATAATGCTGGAGAATAGTAAATGCATTGAAGGCCAGTCTAGAACTTTGACTTGGGTTTTAACCGTTGAAGATATCAGCTATTGTCTAGCAAACCTGCAGTGGTTAGAGAGGTTAACCTGACTCCTTCCCTCCTACTTCAGATAACATAAGCTGAGTGTTATATAACAGATGTACTTTTAACAGAAATGCAGTCACTGATACTAATGTGAGGTATCGTTTACTTATATTTACTGTGGAGGGAGTGGTAACCATTATGTAGATTTAATCACTGGGAAAAGGTTGCTTCTATGTCACTTTGACATACAGTAGACTATGTCAGCAACACGTTGCTGCACTGTGTTGAGGAGAGAGCTATTAACTAATATCTATATGTACTCGATCTCATCCAGCACTGATATTTCACAATAAACTATAGTGAAGTAATGGGCCAATTTGAACTAAAGTTTGTGCGACCATGTATACATAAAACAAAATACCCAACTCAGTCTTGTTATCCTTTAAGCTTATCTAAGAAGTCTGGTAGCTCGATGGTCCTGCACAGTATCGGATGGTCCACTCCCCCAGTTTGGGGCTCACTGCCCTGAGTGCTTTGACTACAACAGGAACCACTGTTGCCTTCCCCCATCACATCTTCTCAAGCTCCTCTCTCAGCCCTTAGTATTTCTCAAGCTTTCTTCTTCTTGATGTTTTGCTATCACTTGGTATAACTATGACCGTCTTGCCCTGCTTGTCCGTCACTTCTGTCTGGTTGGTTTGCAATCACCAGTTTGTCTGTCTGTATCTGAAAGTCCCACAGGATCTTAGATTGGACATTCTCAACCATCATATCCCATTATGACCTCGGGACTTCCAGGCCATACTTGGCATAGATGTTCCTGTATACTCTGCCAAACACTTAGGTGTGGCTGTGCAAAGATGTCCCTGACACAACCCAGCACATAACAACAGGATGAAAGATGCTAGCAGGCAGAGCATACATGGAACGCCACAACCAAGGTCCTGTCTGATGATTAGTGCCTCTGCACTGTCCACCCATTGGTAGAATAGCTATCATAGCTGTCCTACACATCCATGACAGGCAGCACAAATAGTACATTCTAATCTGATCGAATTCATATTACTCAAATTGATAGTGGCAGGGATAGCTCAGTAGGTAGAGTGGTGGCCCCATACACTACTCACCAGGTGCCCAATAGCTGCCCACTGCTTCACTGAGTGGAAGTTCCTTAATGTCTGGCAAAAATTAACCTTAGGCCAGCTCTTGCCAAAAGTATTTATAAAAGTTAATAAGCAAAAAATACAGAGAGTTTATACCATTTATGTTTACTTCCTCTGTCTCAGGGCAGCTGTGGCTACAATGTAGCTTGCCATCACCAGTGTGTGAATGGGTGAATGACTGAATGTAGTGTGAAGCACTTTGGGGTCCTTAGGGACTAAGTAAAGCGCTATACAAATACAGGCCATTTAGCATTTTACTTTAGAACAAAAGGATAAACTTTAAATACCAGATTTATAATAGTCCTTTAAATGTAGTAGGACTACAACATGAACATGATAATGGCCCGTATGTGCATCAGACAGTTTTTGCATAGCTGACTGATGTTTGTCTATCACCAAATATGTTTCACATTAGTAACAGTCTGGAATTTCCCAGTTATGAATGCCCTTTGTCCTGGCATGACCTAGGCCTTAGTTTGCTAGATTTGATCTTGTTACCTATATTAAAACAACATTTACCACTTTCATGATTGAGAAACCTTTTTTTTTTTTCAGCTTAAGCTGAACCAAAGCTCTTATTTCCACTGAAAAACAACAGAAAAAAACAACTAAATTACTGAGTAATTCTTTTTGTACTTTTGTTTTTAGGGTTCATGAAAGTTCATGAAATGTCAAAGCATAGGTGATTACTACATGCTAGCACTGTAACCAGTCAAAGATAAGTCTGTTGCTTTGCACTAAGTAGCAGGCATAAGTATACAAGCTTGGGCTCCAAAGAAACTACATGGCAGCAGCCAAAATTACAACACTTAGGCTTATCTATATTTTTTCGGTAGCTGGTTGTGTGCCTACAAGTTTCAGTTACCCAATTCCTTCATAAAGTTTCAGGCCAACAAAAGGAGTGACATACATCATCCCTGTTTGGTGCATTAAAGCTGAAGACATGCAAGACCAGACATGCAAGACCAGACATGGGCAGAGCACAGGAAGAAAACACTGAAATTTATGACACCCCTGAGCCAGGCACTCAGTCTCCAGCTGCTCCTTCAGAGGCCAAAATAAGTGGAATGGTGCTGTGCGAGGTTAAGTATATAACTGCAGCAGAGTGCTGCTGAAACAGAGCACACATGCTCAGCAATTGGCTCTCTTACAGATTGGAACCATGAGTCACATTCAAGGGGCAGCTCTTAGACTCGGTCTGCTGTTACCATAAGCCAGATGATAAATGAGAAGCAAAGGAAATAGATCTTCAGCAGAAACCAGCAAGTGTGGGTTAAATGCCTTGCTGAAGGACACAAGCAGTAGTTGGATGATTGTACGACTGGCTGTTGCTGGGGTCAAACCTGTGACTCGTCAGGAAAAGATCTATGTGTTATTTATCGGTCTATGGCAATTGCTGCTTAACACATCCTGAGTGCTGCAAGACTGAGTAAGATAAAATTTCAAGTGAACAGACTGTATGACCTCTTATATAATGTGCCATATCCAGTAGTTACAGGAGGCACAGTCTGGCTGTTCACTAAGGGTTTGACTCAGGTCAAATGGCTGAAAATATTAATACCATGTACATTACAAATTAACATAAAAAACCCATTGCATGAATATATCATAAAGGAGTAGATGGAGCAAACGGCAAGAGTGTGTAAGAGATATTCAGACTGTAATATTTCAATTTTCTTCCTTTTTAAACAGATCAATCTGATGAGTCATTAGCATGAGCATTCTAAGAATAGTTTTTTTCCATTGTGTCTGTTTTATGTTAACAGCTACAGTTAGATCCAAATATATTTGGACACTGACAAGTTTTGTTTTTTTAGCTGTTTACTGAAACTCAAACTGAGACTCAAAGGGCTATTTCATGGGCAGAAGTGGGCAATTCCTTCATTATGTCATTATCAATTAAGTAGGTAAAAGGTTTTTGAGTTAATTTGAGGTATGTTGCTTGCATTTAGAATAGACAACATGCAGTCAAAGGAGCTCTCCATGCAGGTGAAACAAGCCACCCTCAAGTCGGGAAAACAGAAAAAAACCCATTTGGGAAATTGCTACAATATTAGGAGTGGCAAAATCTGCAATTTGGTACATCCTGAGCAAGAAAGAAAGCACTGGTAAACTCAGCAACACAAAAAGAGCTGGACGTCCATGGAAGACAACAATGGTAGAAGATCGCAGAATCATTTCCATGGTGACGAGAAACCCTTTCACACCAGCCAGCTAAGTGAACAGCGCTCTGTCTCATCTATGGATGCACCCAGTTAAACAAGCTTGTAAACTTTAGCTGATACCTCAGCACTCCAACTTTCTATCCAAATAAAGTCAATTTTGACTCCAACAAATACTAAGATGGTAAAGGACGAAGTGCAAAATCAAGAATTCACAACCCATCTTTTATATAGTCTATGCTATAGCTTCATTTATTCATGTAGAGTAACTCAGTTAACTGGTAAATGTCAAGTAAGTTTAATTAGCAAAAGAAGCTGTGGCTATTTCACTAGCTATCTTCTTTTAGCTTTGCTAGTTCAAGAATTCTGAGACTTGTAATTTAACAGCAAGTAGTTAGTAAAGTTTCATTTTAATCTACCTTTTGTCTGAGAAAAATACACTCACTAAACACTTTCTTTAAGGTGTAGCTTGCTAGTATTGGGTTGGGACACCCGACACCTTTTTCTTCATTTCAACAAGATGCTAGAAACATTTGTCACAGATTTGGTCCATACTGACACTACAGCGTAACTCAGTTTCTGAAGCTTTGTCAGTTGGTCATCCATGATACGGCTCTCCCGTTGCACCACATCTCTAAGGTGCTCTATTGAATTGAGATCTGGTAAATGCTATCGGAATACAGTGAACTCACTATCATGTTTAAGAAACCAGTCTGAGATGATCTGAGCGTATCCTGCTGGAAGCAGCCGTCAAAAGATGGGCAAGCTGTGGTCATGGAGAGATAGACAATGATACTCAGGTAGGCTATAGCGTATACAGTGGCTGGCATAAAGCATTATGAAACAACATGAATCAGGGATTCAGCACCACGAATAGTGTAGGTATAGGTAGTGATATGTAATGGTGTGGGGGATATTTTCTTGGCACACTTTGGGCTCTTTAGTATCAGCAGGCCAAGAATTGTTTGCAGTGGCTTGCAAAAGTATTCGGCCCCCTTGAACTTTTCCACATTTTGTCATATTACAGCCACAGTCAATACTTTGTAGAACCAGCTTTTGCTGCACTTACAGCTGCCAGTCTTTTAGGTTATGTCTCTACCAGCTTTGCACATCTAGAAACTGAGATCTTTGCCCATTCTTCTTTGCAAAACAGCTCCAGCTCAGTCAGATTAGATGGACAGCGTTTGTGAACAGCAGTTTTCAGATCTTGCCACAGGCTTTATGTTTAGGGTCGTTGTCCTGCTGGAAGGTGAACCTCCGCCCCAGTCGCAAGTCTTTTGCAGACTCCAAAAGGTTTTCTTCCAAGATTGCCCTGTATTTGGCTCCATCCATCTTCCCATTAACTCTGACCAGCTTCCCTGTCCCTGCTGAAGAGAAGCACCCCCAGAGCATGATGCTGCCACCACCATATTTGACAGTGGGGATGGTGTGTTCAGAGTGATGTGCAGTGTTAGTTTTCCGCCACACATAGCTTTTTGCATTTTGGCCAAAAAGTTCCATTTTGGTCTCATCTGACCAGAGCACCTTCTTCCACATGTTTGCTGTGTCCCCCACATGGCTTGTGGCAAACTGCAAACGGGACTTCTTCTGGTTTTCTGTTAACAATGGCTTTCTTCTTGCCACTCTTCCATAAAGGCCAACTTTGTGCAGTGCATGACTAATAGTTGTCCTATGGACAGATTCCCCCACCTGAGCTGTAGATCTCTGCAGCTCGTCCAGAGTTACCATGGGCCTCTTGGCTGCATTTCTGATCAGCGCTCTCCTTGTTCAGCCTGTGAGTTTAGGTGGATGGCCTTGTCTTGGTAGGTTTACAGTTGTGCCATACTCCTTCCAATTCTGAATGATCCCTTGATCAGTGCTCCGTGGGATGTTCAAGGCTTGGGAAATCTTTTTGTAGCCTAAGCTTGCTTTAAATTTCTCAATAACTTTATCCCTGACCTGTCTGGTGTGTTCTTTGGACTTCATGGTGTTGTTGCTCCCAATATTCTCTTAGACAACCTCTGAGGCTGTCACAGAGCAGCTGTATTTGTACTGACATTAGATTGCACACAGGTGCACTCTATTTAGTCATTAGCACTCATCAGGCAATGTCTATGGGCAACTGACTGCACTCGGACCAAAGGGGGCTGAATAATTACGCACACCTCACTTTGCAGTTATTTATTTGTAAAAAATGTTTGGAATCATGTATGATTTTTGTTCCACTTCTCACATGTGCACCACTTTGTGTTGGTCTTTCACGTGGAATTCCAATAAAATTGATTCATGTTTGTGGCTGTAATGTGACAAAATGTGGAAAAGTTCAAGGGGGCCGAATACTTTTGCAAGCCACTGTAAACAATTCTTGGCCTGCTGATACTAAAGAGCCAAGAAAATATCCCCCACACCATTACATATCACTACCTATACCTACACTATTCGTGGTGCTGAATCCCTGATTCATGTTGTTTCATAATGCTTTATGTACATCAAATTCTGACCCTACCGTGGTGATGTGGCAGCAGAAAGAGTCATCAGACTGGGAAATGTTTCTCCAATCTTCCGTTGTCCAGTTTTGGCGAGCCCAATACGAGCTGTAGCCTCAGTTTCCTGTTCTTAGCTGACAGGAGTGACACTTGGTGTGGTGTGCTGTAGCTCATCTGCTTCAAGGTTTGCATTCAGAGACTTACTGTTGCCTTCCTATAAGCAGTCTGTCCATTCTCCTTTGATCTCTGATCAAAATACTCTGACACTTCAGCACGTTATCTTAATCAAACTACGCTGTCTGATTAAATACTTGCATTAATAAGCAGCTGAACCTGTTCAGAGAGTATACATGTACAAGTGCATACAAGCATTCATTGTACTCACCAGTTAAAAAGATAATCCTGATTGCTGCCAGCAAACATCCACGTGTCTTAAACACTCTCATCGTTCTTGCTGTCTGCAACACACTCACTGACTTCTTGAATTGCCTTTCAGCCTTTCATACAACAACAAAGCATTTCCTGAACTTGTGGGCTTCAAAGCTTTGCTGACTAAAAGATTACATCTATCTTCCTTCTTTTGTATGTCACATTTCCCTGTGCATGTTAAATTGACAAATACAACTTATGGGTGTTATTAGTTGCAGTGTGCTGTATTTCTGTTGCTTTATCATGCAAGTTTGCTACAAAAGTTTCATAAATTCCTCAGATGTGGTCAACAGTCTGTGTTTCTTGTTTGTGCAGTCAATTTGATATTCACACCCCAGTCTGTTTAATAATGAACATCATTAACTGTGTGGCACTGATCCGTTTGATACGCGTTGGCAGGTATTGTTGGTTGTTTGCGTCGAGAGATGTTGGCACGGGAAGCATGATGTTCCATTGGATTTATTTCTGTCACCAAGATATTACAGGTCAAGGTGTCCGCTCAGACCAAACTGGCACCAGACCAGCATTGACTTGCAGCGTACCATGAAGTCATGAAGTTGTCATGAATATTTTGGTAGAGCCATGGTTTAGCCATGTCTAACAGCTTCACGTCTTCTATGATGATGATTCAAGTGCATTTTTAAAATCCTTTTGCTTGAAAGTTACTTGCCTTATCAGCATTGGGGGTTTATATTACTACAGTAGTGGTGTAAGTCCCCCTCTGGGTAATAATGATAGTCTGTTGAGTCATTTCTTCCAACAGATCAAAGCACATTTCTAACCTCAGCTGCAGATGAAAAAGAAATGTTTAACAAAACACCTTTAATGTCTATTATAATAACATAGCAGCTCTCTGTAGTTTGCAGAATTTCCTTTGTGCAGTGACCTACTTGACTCTTTTATTTTCACTATGCAAATTTTCTTGAGAAATCAGTAGAGTCTTATAAATAATTATCTTATTATTAATTATTTATAATAATTATCTTAGCAATAATTATCTTATTACTGTGACAAAACAAATTTCCCACATGTGGGACTAATAAAGGTTATCTTATCTTATCTTATCTTATCTTATCTTAATTGTTACACAATATATTCCCTATTTTAAGGGATGTCAGACATAGCAGTTACTCAGTTTGAGTTTATAATCAAGATACGAATGTAGCTGGTAATACAACAAGTCATGTATCAGGTCTTTCTTGATGCTTTTTACCTATTTTTACCTTCACTGCACCTCCACTGTACATGATCTGTCTCAGCTGTCCTAGAATTCCCATACCTGGGTTTATTAGCCTGCCAGAACTTGAGGCCGGTTACCCCCTTTCCCTGCCTGTCCCAATTCTCAGCAGGCATGAAGAAGCATGATCCAGGCTGGTTGCTAGCTCCCAATGATTTTACAGCCAACCAAAACACATGTGGGTGTCAGTCATAATGGTAAAAACAAAGCCTGGATCTGGACTGTGAGGCACTGATCTTGTTTATTGGTTGTTGGGTTTTTTTCCATTCTCTTTATGCACATCAGTCAATGCCTCTGATGTTCATATACATCCCACTTCGACATATTTAAATAACCAGAGATAGAATTCTCATCAATGTGTATGCATAAACATTGTATACTTTGAACAGCACCACAATGAAAAAGTGTCTTTTTTAATAATTTACAGTAATATTCTTCTATAAAACAGGCAGACCCTTGAAGTACTACAATTAACCAGGAATAACTTCTATGCAAGGGAAACACATAGATGTGGTGGTTAGCACTGTTGCCTTACAGCAAGAAGGTCCTGGGCTCAGATTCACTATCTGGGTGTGGTCTGGAGTTTGCACGTTCTCCCTTATTAGTATGAGTTCACTTAGTGGTGTTAGTTTAATGGTGATTCTAAATAGCACATAGGTGTGAATGGTTGTCAGACTCGTGACCTCTTGAGGGTGTTCTCCTCCTCTTGTCCTATGACAGCTGTGATAGGCTCCAGTGGATAAATGGAAGAAAACGGGTAGTTAGCTTACATGGATTTTGCATAACTGGTTTTCAGTCTCTGATATCAGATTTCTGACAAGTTTGAACAAACTTTCATGGAAAATTCCATCAGTTGCAAGATGTCCAACATTCCCGTGTTAATTTCCACGTGGGCATCTATGCCAGGTTAAACAAATGTGTATGGAGTGTATATATTTGTGGAAGTGCTCATATTTACTGTAGATTTTTTAGCCTAATGCTTTAAGACATTGTGTGAGCTGTTTGTCCATTTATCATAAATGCATACCTAAAAAAAAGGCTGGCGAGTGCATATTCCTTACAGTTCCTTACTATTGCAGGTCTCTGAATGCTTGAGCTAGCCAAGATGACAGTAGATAACAAGTGAAATAGCCATGTCTAAATTAGCTTACTAAAATTACTTGATGTTTACCAGCTGCTGAAAAAAGTCAAAATTCCAATTAACTGAGCTATAGCTGCTGCAAAGGCTACAGTTGACCTATTTTTGGTGACTATATTTTCCCCTATAAAATAAATTTGAGCTGTCCAACGTTTCTCAAACACTCAACTTTCTCCATTTTGAGACTACACAAGGTTAACCACTACATATGACCTCACCTATTGACTTTCTCTGCCTCACAAAGGGTAACAAGTCAACAAAATTCCAGCTCCGTCTCATCGTAATCTCACAGCAACAACAGCTGCTGGTCCTAAAACTAGATTACTCAGTCACACAGAGTCTTGTAAACAGAGCTTCAACAACAAGAATGAGCCCAGCTCCGCCGTATCAGTCAGCAGACGTCTGCCTCCAGCTGCCAATCTCCACTTCAGGGACTTAGTGATGCAATATCAGAAAGCTTGTTTCCCCGGGAGACAGTAGCAGAATTAGTCAGCTGCTAAATGCTAGCGAGTGGTATAACCATAAAAGTGTACCTCATTCGTCTTTATTGTCCAAGGATAAACCCAAACAATGGCTAATCTCTATTGACAAGAAGGCCTTGTCATGTTTTCAGGGTTGGCAAAGCTAAAGAGTGGGCCCATGCCTATCAGCCCTCACTGCCTTGTTATAAAAATAACCAATGACAGTGTCCATTTCATCCTGCCCCTCTGTCTTGCCCTGCCACTCGACACCCACTGGATATTCCAATGTGAGCAAGCTAGCTGGGCCCTCTGTTGCTGCTCAGTTTGGCCACACCGACTGTGGGTCTATTTTGGTATCATTTGAGTTCACAATCAGAAGCCTGGCCACACCAGCGCATTCGAACATGGATCTCAGGGCTTGACTCACTTTGGTGAGCTTTCTTTATTTCTTCATCCACACCAGCAATTGACAACATTTAACTATAAACGTGTTCTTGACAGGCGGATCCTTGGATTCTACATTTAGGACTTGGTTTTATGCAAACCTCGGACTCTTAAACTCAGCATGAAAGATCCATCACCAAGGTGAGGGAGCAGTGTGATTTTTATATAAAGACATGTACCTTAAAACCTTTAAACTTTTTAAAGTTTTTTGCTAAACATTAATCTCAAAAATCGAACATACATTAGTTTTCTTACTCTAAAATAACCGTGTTTATTTATTTTACTTTCACATCAGATATACTAACATTGAGAACAATTAGGACAACTAAAATTACACTCCAGTGGTTTTTGCCTTTATACAGTATAGGTGACTTGGATAACTCGTTCCTTGGGTATAAATACACAGGCAGATGCTGGGAAAGTACCGTGGTGCTAACTGATCTCTGCTTTAAGATGGTTGGCAAGTGAAGAGTCCTGGAAAGCCAAAGTCTTCTGTAAGTCTAGTCTAGGATACAGTAAAGCGACACAGTTTTGGATATTTAATCTGTTAGGTTCAGATAATAAAATAAAAGTAAATATCATAATATTAATTTATCTTATTTTTTTCCTCTGTTTTAAATGTATCCACCTTTCCTGAAAATCATTCTTGACTGTGAATGTAAACACGCAGAGAGACCTGCTTTCCATTTATTCCATTTTAATGCGCTAAACATATCTATAATTCATGAAGTGTGTACGGTTATATTTGTCTCAATCAAACCTCTTATATGGAGAGCAATGGTTGTGTGAATAGTTGAAGACTTGAGTTATATGTCTGTGGCTATGCTCCCAGGTCAGGCCGTATAAATAGGTTAATGAGCTATTCTAAAACCTCACCCACATAGCTCAAGGAAGCTACAGTAGAGCAGCTGCTGCTGATCTGTGACACTGACTGACGATTTACTCACATTTCCTGCCTTCTTTTCTATAGATTCATGTCAATATTGTCATGCATCTAAAGCTTAGCAAAAAATATATCTAGATAACAGCTGAACAAATGTTTGACATTTAAATGAACAATCTTCTTCTTTTAAAGTGAATGTTGCATGTGAAGAATATCATTATTTCAAATATGTGGACACAAATAACAGAAATCTTCATATTTTTCCTAAAAAAGGGAAGCATTTATTTTCATCCCATGCTTGGTGCTCACAGCTTAAGGCATCATGCGATGCTTAAAATAACTGCATGGTATGAAGTGTTTGTCTACTGCTTGCATAGTGACAGCATGGCTGTAGCCAGCACATGTTGTGTACATAAAGGTCATCAGTGCAGCGAGTTCAAAACCATTTAAAGTAATCATGTCAGTCAAACAACAATTTTTGGATTCTTGACTTGCACAAATGCTAACAGTTAACTGCTTAAACTGTGTGACAGTTAAACGGTTTTAGAAAAGCTTATGTGAAAACTAACACTGATTTCACTGGCTTGTTTTTTAGGAAATTTACGTAACCCACCGCTTCCCAGATGTCATCCTGAGCTGGAAGAAACTGGAACCTGCAGAGGAGAAGCAGCTGTACAGGAGGCACAGCTGGTGATGCAAAGACGCAAAGACAGTCGCTGACATCATGAGCTGCGTGGAAAAGCGACACATGAGCCATCGGGCAGGGAGCATGCTCCACCACCGCTTCCCCAATGGCTTCACGGACTTGTTCATGGACGAGACCGATCGGGAGGTTAGCACTCTCACCGATCGAGCCTTCCGAAGTCTCTGCGTTGGAGATGATGCAGTTTACAATGATGACTTTTTGTGTGGATACTCGCCTTTCAGCTGCCACAAACCTCTGGCGGAGGAGCCACTTAAGAAGAATCCTATTAAGGAATCTAAAAAACAGGGGCAAAGCAAAAGTGAGAAAAATCACACCCAGCCATGGAAACACCATCAGCAGAAAACTATATCCCACATGTCATCTTTCCTCAAAGCTTTAAGCGCCACAGAGGAAAGCTGCAAGGGGATGTTAATCAAAAATGGAAGCACGACTGATGCTAATGGAGAATCGTGGGATAAAACGGCACTTCGCAGCATTCAGAGAGAGCTGTCAGAATTCTCCTCAGATTATCACACCAGTCTCACAGATCATCATTACAAAAACCCTCTTAAGCATCAGTCTGGTGATGGCTCATCCAACAAAACTGGCAAAGACATTGGCCTTCCTACAGGAAAATCCAAAAGGATTAAAAATGGGAAGGCCACCGTCAAATTAAGAAAACTTAACATTAAAAACTTTTTTCTCCACAGTGAGTTTAGTCCTTTTCAGACATGGACTGATTTTAACCAGTTCCCCTTTGTCCAGGGGGACACAGTGAGCTCCGTTCTCCCCCTAGATAATATCCCTAAAATGTACGAGTTGCCGCTGTACAAGGAACTAACCGAGGCATGTAGAAAAGAAACTTTGCATGCGGAGAAGCCTCTGTCATCTCAGAAAGAAGAAGCTCAGCCTTGTTCTCCCACTGCTCCTAAACCCATGCCTCCCCCACAACCACCAAAGGTCCTACCAAAGCCCTCAGTGGCTGAGAAGAGGTGCTCATCCGATGGAGGGAATGGAACTGCTGCCCCCTGGAGGCGCAACAGGTCCAGAGCAACTAGTGCTGTTCTGGTCAATCAGCCTGGGATGACTCCTCCAGAAAACCATTTGAAAACAGTGGATGAAAGTCTTTTGTTGGTCAAAAAGGAAGTCATATCTGTGGAAGTCAAAGCAGTTGAGGAGGTCAGCTCTGTAGCTTCTACTCCGTTCAACATCTGCCAGCTGATGACTCCGCTCATTCCCTCCAGGCAGCTGACAGAAACATCAGAAATCCTCCAAACGGTCCTCTCGCCCTCTGCATTTGACCTTCCGCTCAGGCCGCACTCTGAGGCCAAGGGGACCCCTGAACCTCAAGTTAAGCGGGACAGCTACAAATCACTTGCCTCCAGCATCCTCTTCAACCTCAAAGACAATAGGAAAAGGGTGAAGAGCCGCTACAGTCCCCCTAAATTCAAAACTGTGGAGCTGCCCGAAGGCAGCACAGACGACAATCAGAAAAATCCACGAGCTGGTTCTGAAGGCAGTGGATCTGGTTTAAGCACACCTGCCATGACAAAAGATGGACTGACAGTCTGCAGTCCTATTTTGGAATCCCACGGATCCCCAACTGTTGATCTTACAGAGGATAGGTCTGACAGGCCTCTGTCAGACGATTATTTGTTGTCAAATCTACTTCAGAGCAAAAGGGAGGCTCTTGGGGAAGAAAACTCCACGCCCCCCTTTATATACCCAAAGAAGAACAAGAGCTCAATGGCTAAAAAGCAAAACTACCCTTCTTTGAATCTGTACAAGAAAGCCAGCCCTGTTGACGGTGATATAAAATATCTTCAAGTCCCTCAGAGCACATCTGCACATACAGATGTACCAACCGAGGTGCAGAAAGTTTCGCCGCTTATACTAAACAAAGAGCTTTCCCCTAAAGCACTGCCAGCGAACACGGGGCTTTCACCAAACACTTCAAACATCATCAAAGATTGCTTACCCCTAATTTCACCCCACACGCTTGAGAATGAGGGTCTGCCATCAGTAGGGAAAAGGCCCCCAAATGTGCCAGAGAAAACAAAGTGTCCAGTGAAAGACAGGAAAGATAAAGACTTTGGGGCACAGCAGATGTCTAAGGAAAAAGAGGCCAGTGGCCAAATAATAAGCACAGTGGATGTGATCAGAGCAGCGAGAGAAGCAATTAATGCAGCCAAAAATAAAGCTCAGTCAGATAGCATCAACAAGCACACAGCAGACAGAGAAGAACTGCGGCAGAAAGAAATTGATGAGAATGTTTCAAAGGAGGTGTTAGGCAGCAAGAAGGAGAGTTTGGTAGCAGAAAGCAATGTTTTATCCCAAAATAGGAATGAACTGAATAATGGAAAGCAGGTTAGCAACAGTAGTAATGTTAAGAAAGAGCCCCCACCTGTTCCAGTGAGAAATATTGCTAAATCTGATATTAAACTTCCTCTTGATAAACAGCAAATGCGTAATGATGAATTGGAGGAACCAAAACTAGATTTGCCACCAAAAGAAAATGATTCCATCCAGAAACAAGGCAAACTAAAATATATATTCTCAGCCAGACAGAATAACTATATAAAATATCAGAGATTTGCAGTGACCGATGATGAACAAGTCGAGGAGAATGAAGAGGGCAATCTGAACGTGAATGCAAGAGTGGAGTTGGATGATGAGGCGAGAGAAATTAAAGACAGTGAGCACATAATTAATGATTTGAATGCTTTGAAAGAGCTGGAGAGAGCCAGGCTTGGTAATCGCATTCTCGAAAACGCGAGGAGCAAACTGGAGGTGGTTAACATAGACGAGGAGACAAAGGCTAAAAATGATCTGATCTCAAGGGAGCTTCGAAATATAAAGAGAGGCATGTTGTCGATGAGAGGCAACACGTCAGCCAAGAGAGAAATGTTTGCAAAGAGAGAAAAGGAGCAGAACAAACAGGAGGACTTCGCAAAGTTAGATAGCAATGTAATCGTAAACAAAGCGCTCATAAATGACAACTATGACAAAGCCAAAATGGCACTCGAAGAGATCATCTCAGAAAGGGAGAGGAGGAAGAATAAATTAACAGAAGCAGATGCAAATCCACAGTTAGATGAGAAAGTTTGCAGTGAAAGTTATACAGCAAGGGCACAGCAAAGTAAAAACTCTACAAAAGATGCTATCACAGTGAGGACAGAGAAAGAAAATGACAGCACTTCTGCGCTTAAAGAAAAGGAACTAAAAGAAATGTTGAGTGATCTGAGAGACCACAATCACCTGAGACAGATTTTGGCACAGACTGAACCTAGACTTAGAGAATCACACAGATCAGGCGGTAGGGTAGCACTACCTGGCTTGAACAAAATTAGCAGTGAGGTGAACACACTCCAAAAATCTACAGGCAGACATTTGAATGACAAACTTACCGATCGTTCTAGTCACGATAATCCAGAGGCTAATTCAAAACAAGTTGCCAGACAGGTGTCTGAGGATAGCGGAGATTCCCTGATGAATGAAACTGTAGGCAGCAAAGTCGACGCCCCTCCTGTTCCTCCTAGGATCAAAAAAGGAGGTAATAGGAGACGTGGAAGCGTCGCTAGCGAGAAAGACTCTGTGGATGAAAATGTCTGCAACAAAGATGGGAGATATGAAAATCTTGAGGTACACCTTAACGCAATGGGGAAAGATTTAGCTGTACAAGAGGTAAATACTGATTATGCTGTGCCCAGTCAGAGTGAAATCAGCTCCAGTAACGAGAGGTGGAATTTGGAGGAAAGTCTGATATCATCACAGTTCAGTGCAACTTGCAACAACTTGCACATAAATATGAGCCCAAGGAGTGCATCAGCTGAAAACAATGCTGCTAAGGCACAAGAGGCATGCAGGATAAAGCGAAAGGCCCCATTAAAACCAGATCATTTAATCACAGCAGATGGGACGGTGACTAAGAATGTAGTAATGGATGAAGAACCTACGAAAATACATGAACCGATTGAGGATAAAAATGTGGATTCAGAAGCTCATAGCGAAATCCCCAGAGACATAATATCGCCCTTGCTGCTGGTGAATGGTGTTAGTGTAACTCAGAGCGCGCCCGATCAGACCAGCTTGTCCTCGAAATCCTCGTACTTCTCTGTGGAGAGCACACTCCACAACTTTGAAAATGTAACTGAAGAGGTGAAGGTGGTTAACGAGGCAGTGCGAAATGTTTCGCGGAACACAAGAGGCGATTCGGACAGGGCAGAAGTGGAATATTATTCTTTAAGTGATCACGAAAGCGAGCCAGATGCTATAAAGCAACCCGTAAAGTCTCCTCAACAAGAGCTGGAAGTATGGAAGGCTAGCAAAGAGAGAGAAAATGCAGATACAGATGAAAGATTAACTAACAATGAAAGTAATTCAGCAACTCTGTCACCTGTTAATACTTTCTCACCGACCTTGGGGATCCCTTCCCTGTTTAAAGTCAAAGACAACACTTTTAGTAACAAATTAAGGAAGACCATACAACCCTGGTCACCCAGAGGGAGTCTGAGTGGTTCAGAGAGGGGAGAGGATGAGCTATATCATCCAAAGGAATGTCCAGAGCTCACACTGGCTAATGAATCCAGTGCTACCACCAGTGGGAGGGCCGTAATTCTAGCAGACATTCTTACGCCTACAGAGATGACATCGATTCAGTCACCACCCCAGCTGGTTTACCCTTCAGATCTTCAAAATGAAAACCCACAGAAGTCACAAGCTGGAGGGTTCCTCACTGTGCCACAGGAGGAAGACAGATTTTCCGGGTTAAGCCCGTCATCGGAAGGAGTGGAGAGTCTAACCACCAGCACAGCTGACACATCTGAGGAGACCGTGCTAAACGCTGGGCTGACAGAACACGATACGACAATGGGGTTCAGCCAAAGTGGCGGTGATAATGAAAACCAAACAGGTCTGCTGAAGCCACCGCCCGTCCTACCTAAATCGGAAAAGGCAGTTCTAAAAGCAATCAAGCTTGCAAATAGAAGGATAAAGAAAGAAGAGGCCCAAAAGTCACCTCACAGGTCTTCTCAAAGCAGCAGCAACAGTAGCAAACACAGAGCAGAAAGACACAAGGCTGATAAGTCTGAGCACAAAAGCAGCACTGGTAACAGAAATGGCAGGAGGAGCGAGAAAGAACACAGAGGAAAAATTGAGGACGATCACAGCAGAAGCCACCATAGTAAAAACAGCAACAGCCAGTGTGAGCAACTGCTAAACAAGAATGAAAGTCCCAGCTGCAACAAATCAGAAGTCAAGCATGAGACTCTGAGACAGGATCACGTATCATTGGAAAGTAACAACCAGAGGAGAGAAGCCCTACCCAGTATTGCATCGGAAAGACAAGGCCGCAGCAGCCGCAGACACACTGGAGATAAGACAGAGCAAAGACATTGCAGTAGCGACAGGATCATCAGTAATGTGCCCGTCTACAAAGCTCACATCAGTGAGAAACAAGTGCCAGACAGGGCTTTGCATCGAACACAAAGCACTGACCGGCATTTAGGAGATAGAGCCGAGTGCAGACTCAGCGCCGACATGCCGATCAATGAGAAGCTTGATCCCAGAACCCAACGCATTGAGACATCCATCATGGATGAGCTTCAGCAGAGAGGCCGAGCCAGAAACAAGTCTAACAGAGACAACCCTCTGAGACGAAGCCACAGTATTGATGCATATGCCACTGAAGTACCTCACCCTTCACCCCTATCCCGCCAATCAAGCCACACCAGCCAGCTGTCTCGACAGTCTAGCATGGAGCATGCTATCGTTACGCAGTCCTTCCCCATGACCCAACGTAAGCTGCTCCAGGATCCAGACTCAGGACAGTATTTTTTTGTAGACATGCCTGTACAAGTCAAGACGAAAACCTTCTTTGATCCTGAAACAGGAAGCTATGTGCAGCTGCCAGTCCAGCCACCAGAAGGTGCTGTCCCTAAGGCATCCCCTATGGAGGTCTTGAGCCCTCCTTTGGTTGTTTACCATGGCTTTGTCCCAGTGCCTCTGTCGCCCATGGCTCCAAAAGCTACAATTCAGGCACCTCATTTGGAACCAGAGGACTTTGAGCAGAGGAATATAGAGAGATCAAAGCAAATGTACTGTAAAGATGCACATCCATATTTGGAACCTCTCTATGGTCAGAACGAACACATGTTAGGGGAGTTCATAGGCACTGAGGAACTCGACTGTCCTAGCTGATGGGCCAGAGGGTTTAAAAGGAATGCTGTTTTGTATCACTGAATTGTGGTGTTTGTTGCATTCCAGGAGTTTTTTTAAAAATGCTTTTGTCATGTTAAAACTCTTCCCCAACCAACTTTGCCTTCTTATACTATACCGGCATTTGACAGAAGGACTATTAAAAAGCAACAACACTGTAGTGATGGATCTTTCTCTGTTTGGTTGTTGAACGCTGGTACAAAACAGCAATCCCAGAAAGAAATAATTGCTCTTGTAAATACTTTTTGTTGTACTGCTACATTTGGCCTGTTACAGACAGAATGAGGAAAAATGCACCACAAATGTTCCCAGGAATGTAAAGTTCATTGCCAATGCATATTTCAGGGCGTTTTTTTTCCCTTCAGTGTTGACTGTTTTTGCAGTTTAGATCTGCGATTGTGGTTTTGTTTTTCTTGCCTTCAATTTTCAGGAGGCACTGAAGTTGTGTTGGATTTGTAAAGCTACTGAAGCCATTAATGGCTTTGTGAAAAGAGAATGGCTTTTAGATGAGCATAACCTGACAAAAGATGACGACTTATTGGATGAATGATGTAGAATGTGCTCATTTAAATGTGGTTGAAAGGGTTTGCGTAAGATTTTTGAGTAAAATGGACATGGACGTTCCATGTACATAATGTATTTAAGTATAAACAGAGAGGGTGGGCTTCACTGTAAAATGTTTATTTATTGTAAATGCTGACAGTTTGTTATATATTACAGTTGTATTGGGTCTCCACAACTGTGTAGATATTGTAGCATTTCTTTTACTACCTGCAAGGTTTGTTGTCTTGAGAGTTCCTTTTTCACCAGACGTATACAGTCATTTATCATTCGATATACTTGAACCAAATCTTATTGATTTTAACTATCTCCATACTACAAAATTTTGGAAACCTTTGCATGCTAAAGTCCAAATTGCACATTTTGATTATGTTTTCATTTATACTGTCTGAAAGCTTCAACTGGTATTATTGGAATTCATGTTTTGTATGGAGAGGATATGAGGGAGAATTTGTTTTGCAAGTTTGTAGAATCAAGCAGGGCTGTCTTGTGTCTGTGATGCATTCCAATAAAAGAAAACAACTACTGTTATGGGTATTTGCTTTAAATTGGATTAGTGAATGGTTAGAGTATGATATAAGCTTTATTCATCAGTAACACACAGATTCATACAAACATCTTTTGACTTCCTGTTTGGGGGACGAACTGCTCTTCGACCTGAGTCACAGCAGCACCACTGAACAGCCCTTCTTCTACCTTTTCTAATTATCCTCAGCGAAGTGTGCTGCTGTTTAACTTGAGTTTCTTTTTAGCCCAATCTCTCTCAATCTTCCTTGAGGGGCTGAGCCTTTTTCGCAGGCTGCCTTTGTAAATAACAGTGAGTACTTTCGCCTGCTTAAATGAAGGTTACATTGACTTGTTGCACCATCTTTTGGCACAAAGTGGTATTGCATGGAAGTAAAGCCCCAGCCATAGTTCAGCTTCTGTTACTTATGGAAGCTCATCTCTGCCAGTGGGGGAAAAAATAAACAAAAGGAAAAAACTTTTTGAGTTAGTAAGTAGAAATTTCACATAAATAAGTTGAAATTCTGAGAAAATAATTAAAATTTTTGTTTTAGTAAGTTGAAATTTCGAGTTGCCTCTGCCAGTTGGGAAGATCTTTGAAGGATTTGAAGTCATTTCCTTGTCACCCAGAAGCAGATGACATCGTTTACAGAATTTTCTGATTTGCAGAGCAAACTTGGAATTTTGAGTTATTTTCTCAAAATTTCAACTTATATACTCAAAATCTCGAGATACAGCTCAACATTTACAGGTTACACATGGCATTTTTTATTCCAGTGGCAGAAACAAGCTCCCTTTAACACAATACACAAATGTTTTGGACATACAGTGCAATCAAGTGTTTTTCTCCTTTGACAGTTTAAGTAGACGGTTTCTAAAACACTGGAATTTACAAAAAGCAAATTTAAAGAATTTTTATTTAAAACCACTGCAGTTGTCTTTAAAACTGTTTTATTAAATACAGCATCAAATATTACTTTATATTATTTTTAAGCACATTAGCAGCTTCCAGCTTCACCTCTGTCCTACCTACCTGCTGACCAATTTATGCAAAGACACCGAACAATGAACAAGAATGTTTCTGGGCACTCATGTGCTTCTTTTATTTCCTGTGCGCTCTAATATAATACAATAAGAACTTGAAAACACAATGCAGGGTCTTTTAATTTCCCCCAGTTCATTCAGCAAAGCCCCCCTGCTTTTAATAAAACACAAACATGTAACATTGTTTCTGACATTACAGAATCAGGTTGTAACAACTTGCATATTACTTTTTTTTTGGCCTTGAAATTAACATCCAGAGCTTTTTTTTGTACATCACACTTTTTTAATTTTTGTATTTGTGTTTTTGAAAGATATATATAAAAAAAAACATTCAACACTGACTCATTACTCAGTGCAAATCCCCTTGTAAAACATTGATATGTGGTACTTAATAAATAATAGTCCCTGGAAATCATTTTCAATCAATCAGTTTATCCAAATGAATTTTTTTTAAATAGCCAATTAAAAAAAATTAAGTTACTTTAAAAATGTTGGAGTAGTTCTTTGCTTAAATGTAAAAATAGTTTTAATTTGATGTGCTCCTGAACTAAAACAATGAATACTTGAAAACATCACCTTTAATTGTAATTTTTGAGCATTTTAGTGGCAGCTACCACAGTCCGCTGAGAGACAGTAAAAGTTAATTCCAAATAAAAAGTAATGATTTTGTAGGACAGACCACATGGGCTGGCTCAGCACCATGGACATCTCAGTGTCACAGAAACATTCAAATTACACTCCAGAAGAAGAACCTGAAGTGGGCCTTTGGGCCACAATATAAACTATATAAACAATATTTTAAAAAAATGGAGAACAACAACAGGCCATTGGACTTGCATCGTCAAAGGATTAGCGACGAGTAGCTATGAAATAGCTCTTTCAGTACCTAAGTGAATACCATCAAAAACACAGGAACTTAACCCTTACTGTTTCATGCCCATGTGTTGACCAGTGTTAACGAATCCAGGAGACTCACAGGCAGCTAATGACAACCACAGCTTAACGCCATCATGTCGTCATACTGCTTTAAAACCACATTCTCCTCATCGTCAAAATACAACAGACTCATAGACTGGAGCATGTCCGGCACGCAGCAGGGCGCTTCCACCTCATCGCTGGTAACCTTGAGTGCGTGCATGATAGAACGCACTGTGGCGTGGTTGGTCGCCCTGATGCCTACCCCCAGCGGGAATGGACAGGAGCCCGTACAGTGATAGGCATTGTATCCACGGGGAGAGATGATCCAGCCCGACCAGCCGATCTCCTCGAAGTCAACAAACAGAGAAATGCGCTGGCAGTGCTGGGAGCTGTCGAGGGGCATGACACTGGAAGATGCACGAGGCCTTCTGCTGCGGTGCTCGGGGGCAGCCGGTTCAGGTTGGGCTTGTCCTGTGATGAGGGTAGGATAGAAAATTATGACCATTTTTACATTTCGATCACCTGCCTAATATTGAGTCAGTTAGTCTGCTACCAAAACAGCCACTAGACCCCTGAAGGTGTGCTGTGGTATCGGCACCAACATGTTAGCAACAGATCCTTTTAAGTCCTGTAAGCATGGAGGTGTGGCCTCCATGGTTCGGACTAGTTTGTCCAGCACACCTCACAGACACACGATTGGATTCATATCTGGGGAATTTTGAGGTCAAGTCAACACCTCAAACTTGTTGTCGTGCTCCTCAAACCATTCCTGATCCGTTATAGCTTTGATGCAGCTGAAAGAAACCAGAGCAATCTGGGAATATTGTTTCCATGAAAGGGTGTACATGGTCTCCAGCAATTCTTAAGTAGGTGGTACATGTCAAGGTAACATCCGCATAGATGGCAGAAACTAAGGCTTCTAAGCAGAACAAAACATCACATTGCCTATGCTGGGTTGCCTTCTTCCCATAGAGCATAGGGTTCCATGGGTAAGAGACACACGCACCCTGCCATCCAAGTGATGTAAAAAAAACGTAATTAATCAGACCGGGCCACCTTCTTCCATTCACCATAGTCCAGTTCTGATGCTTGCATGCCCATTGTTGGTGCTTTTGACGGTGGACAGGGGTCAGCATGGCATGTGTATTCTGACAAAACCAGCATTAAATTTTTCAGCAATTTGAGCTACAGTGGCTCATCTGTTGGATCGACCACACCGGCTAACCTTCACTCCCCATGTGCATCAGTGAGCCTTCATCTCTCACGACCCTGTCGCTGGTTCCTTCTTTGGACCACTTTTAATAGATACTGACCACTGCAGAAAACAAAACTGCTGAGGATCAGACCCGGTCGTCTAACGATCACCATTTACTCCTCAAACTCACTCAAATCTCACTTTGGCATTTAAATGACATAATGCTAGAACTTTACTCATTGATAAAAACTAAGCCGTATTATGTATAACATAGTGTACTGCATTAAAATGGATCCACATGAACAGCACACAGTCAAGAGATGGGTTAAGTGAACAAACTGTATTGATCGGTCAACTGGTGCTAAGCAGACTAGCATGAGATGTGTAGATGCCTCACTTTTTTTCTTTCATGGTGATCATCTGCCCTGAGACTTGATTAGCCCAAGTCTAAAAGACAAAAACAAACAAAAAACCCCACCAAGCATGAAACCAAAGCCCAGATGAGTTGCAGGAGTCCAAATATTCCACTTGCAATTTGCTTAGAATTTCTTATTAAGTTAAAAATGGCAAAATCATCTTGCCTGCCTAAATCAATCACTGTTATAACAGAGGAAAGGTCACTGTGCAACATGCCCACATCTCTCTCACCACCTTACCAAAGTATGACTGGTTTGATGCTCCTGTCTGTTTGTCGTGTGAGAATATGACCAGGTAGGCGCTTGTGTCTGTCAGCTCTACATTCTGTTTAGATGAATGCAACACCGACTCCATCCAGTTACCGGAAGGAAGTGTAGTCACCACCAGGATGCCGTTGTCCTCCTGACTGTTCTGGATCCACTTGGATACCTGACATTTAAAACAAGCATGACATCATCCCCCCAATCTAACACAAACTATGATCGTCATCATTATGAGACGTTTTTATTTGGAATTGATCATCTGAGTTTTGAAATAATGACCAATGATTTAACTCAAAAGGAATTATTTTCTCACAACAAGCCTCAAACATTCATTTTAAACAAAGAAAATGAAGTTATGGATTTTTTTTACCATTTGAGTGACATTGAAGACTTCCCATCCTTGTGTGTATAGTGGAACCAATCTGGAGGTGATGAGGTTTCCTCGCCATGGCTTCACAAGGTTCTCCAGCACCTCATACAGAGCCACCTGGAGAAAAAAAAAAAGAGGAAAAAACCCCACCACCAACCAACAAACAGAAACTATCACTATTTGTTTTCAAAAACGCCAGAATCCCTGTTAAGGCCCACGATTATGAAATGCTGGCAGACAAAGAAACCACGTGAGTACACTTAGTAGTTAGTGCGCCAAAACATTGCCACAATGTTTCCTGTACAATATAAGAAAAAAGTGAAAATGATATGTCTTTAAAAGCAAACAAACAAGAAGCATTTACTTTGTAGAAATGAGGCGTGTGAAAGCTTCCGGGATAAAACTTCCTTTTCTTTCGGAACCAGCGGAACTGCGCTTTGATCATTCTCTCATCTCTGCCGAAAGATGACAAGTTGAAGAAGTGAAAACTCTCTCCAGGTTGCCCTGCAGACGACAAAACAACATAAAAATATTTAGAGAAATGATGAAACCATACACTGGAAAAGCGCAGGCTTTTAAACAGACACATAGCCGTGCGCGATTGCGTCTTTACGCACTTATACGCACTTATACGCATACTACTTATTTTTGTGCGCCCTAGATGCAAACTCATTGGAAGATATTCTCGCGGAACAGCCGTTACTGTTGCTTCTCACCTTTATCGTTGAAACTCCGCACCGTGTTTCCTTCCAGAATGTCCGTCTGGCTTTTCGGGGTCCCATCCGTGACAGAAACCACGTTAAAAAGATCCAGCATGAACTGAGGAGCCTTCTTCTGAGGAGCCACCGCTGGTCTGGGGATATCCTTAAGATAGAAGAGACGATCCAGCTTCTGCATGGCCATTTTCGTTGCGTCCAAACCGTCCTGCGGGATCGCCAGCGGGGTGACGCATCTTAGCAGGAGAGCGAGGAGGCAGAGGCGCGGAGCTCGTGCTGTCATCTCCAGACTGGACTGAGCTCTACACCTGTGGGAGGGTAGGTAATAAATGAGGGGTGCCCTTGTATTTAGCAAACAGTAAGAGGTGATTGGACCATGACTGATGACAAAACACAAAAAAACAAATACACAAAAGTATGTGTGGAAACGAGCAGAGAACCAGCTGTAAAGAAAAATAAACACACCACTAATTTGTCCGGCTTACTGCAGTTTACAAGCCGCTCCTGTTCATTTGAAAAGTTAATTCAGACATGCTGTAATGCACGTTTTACGACAGATTGAGCGCATGTGTTAAAATAGGTTCAAATGTATTGAAGAGAATAACTTTCACGTATTTAGTATTACACCACTCGCCCTTCGGTGCCACCGTTTTATTCACTGGACCAAATAAAATTATCCGATCATGATGTCTTGTCACCTTTGTCCCACGTCATGCGTTATCAGTATGAGGCCAGTCGCTGGAGAGCAAACGAACAACCGAGCCGTGACGCAAATGAAGCGCGTTTTCAAAAGCTGCCTGTTAACGCGCACGTTTTCACAAAAAACTCTGCCAGTGTTTGGACAGTGACTCAGAGTTAACAGCGTGACGTGTTTATTCCTCAATTAGGGCGAATCCCCGCTGACCTCTGATCAATCAAGTACAACAAAAGGGATCAAACTCTCGGGTTCGTCACGCTGATCGATGGCTCAATCTCCTCTCCCATTGTTAATCAAATCTACGACCATTACACGGGAATGATGATCCCGCTCATTACTCACATTTAAGACCATGAACGAAAAGGTATCACTGAGTAGCCACCCAGTCAGATGAGCCTGAAAACAGACAAAAGCAATAAAGACTGGAAACAAAGAGGATCAAATGATTGGATTTACAGAAACAAGACTTGGATTGAACTCAACTGCTTTGACTTCTTTTTAAACTGCTTTCAATAAAAAGGCAAAATTCATGTTTGGATATACAACCTTGTTTCCAAAGGGCTAGACTGGTGTGTAAAAACCTGAATGCAATAAACATGATTGAAAAGCTGTAGATTGCATAACTAATTAGTTTCATTACTAGCTTGGAGATAGCAGCACTGACAAAAATCTGAGGTCAAAGATGAAGACAATGGTGAAGATGCTCAGATTTTTGATTGGGAGTGACCAGAATAGACAGGACTGGAAATATATATACATCAGAGGGTTAGAGCGGCAAGGTTGAGATGGTTTGGACATGTGTAGAGGAGGGTTAGTCGACATATTGGACAAGGGATGCTGAATATTGAGCTGCCAGGCAGGAGGAAAAGAGGAAGATCTGAGAGAATATTTGTGGATGTAGTGAAGGAGGATATGGAGAGGGCTGATGTGACAGAAAAGAATGCTAGGGTGAGATGGAGGCAGATGATCTTCTGTGGCGAGCCCTGAAGGGAGCAGGATAGTATTAAAAGAGCCTCCCAGAGAAGCTCAATCTTTCAGAATGTAAGGTAGGGTGGTGTAATAGGAGCAATGGCTGTAATCTTAAAATTTCAAAGAAAGGTCAAGGTCAAGTTTATTTATATAGCACATTTCATTGCTGCACAAAGTGCTTAAAAATATAAAAATGGCATTAAGAAGCAACAATGTAATACAGTAATAACAATATAAAACAATAATAGGACAATAAAAGAATTAAAGCAATAACTAAAACTATTTCCAATAAGACCAAAATGCTTGGGCCATAGTGTGTTAAAAGCCAGGGCATAAAAATGTGTCTTTAGTAATGATTTAAATTGCTCAAGTGTTTGTACAGATCTAATATTTAGGGTGAGACTATTCCAAAGTCTGGGACCTGCCACAGAGAAGGATCTATCACCACGAGATTTGAGATAAGTCCGTGGGATGGACAGCATTAATTTTGAGCTAGACGCCATGGTTTTTCCTGGAGCATAAGCAGAGAGGAGCTCAGATAGGTAAGGAGGGGCTTGGGCGTTAAGTGACTTAAAAACAAAAAGTAAAAATTTAAATTGGATCCCATAGGAGACAGGAAGCCAGTGTAAAGAAGCTAAAACTGGGGTTATATGCTCTCTCCGTTTGGTACCAGTTAGCAGGCGAGCAGCTGCATTTTGAACCATCTGAAGACGATGGATGGTGGCCTGATCTAGACCATAATACAATGAATTGCAGTAGTTCAATCTGCAAGTAAGGAAAAGGTGAATAACACATTCAAAGACGTTAGCCGGGAGGTATGTCTTTACCTTGGCTAGCTGTCTTAACTGAAAGAAGCAGGACTGAACTACTGCACTCACCTGCTTATTCAATTTAAAAGAACCATCAAAGTAGACACCGAGGTTTTTTTATGACAACCACTGTTTGTCATCGTCAAGGCAGCGTAATAAGAGCTGGGGATGGTCTGACCCTGCTTTTAAAGGTAGATAAACCTGCAAATCATCAGCAAAACATTGAAATGAAATGCTGTACCGCGAGAAGATGGAGCCCAATGGCAACAAATAGAGTGCGAACAGGGCAGGACCCAAAATAGAGCCTTGAGGTACACCCAATGTTCCCTCTAATTTTTCACGTGTCTGAGCAAACTCAAACTCACTGAGCGATCCCTTAGACCACTGTGAGCGACATCAGACGTGTGCACTGTGGTCACGCCAGCATCGAATCCATCCAAGTTACGTGTTTTATTAAAATAATCAAATCACAGCATTTATGTTAGACTACTTTTAACTGCTTTAGCCCACTTACAATGAAAAAAAAAAAAAATCTTGTTCATGACCTGTGTAGCATGTTAACACTATTGGAAGTAAAAATAACTTGAACTCCAATTTTGAAAACACAACTTTCTTTCTTTCTTTCTTTTTTTTTTTTTTTTTAAATAAAGCTCTGACTTGTATTATGAGTCTGTGGTCTGGGAGAGAGTCCTGTAACTCTCTGTGTGCAAAATACAGTATATAATAACCAATGTTGGGCAGTTAATTATATAGTTACTTCTTCAAAAAAGTAACTGAGTTTTGCAAACAACAAAGTTTTTTGCAGCTGTTTACCTAAAAATGCTGCAAAGGCGTTTTTTTAAACAAACATTTCAAAATATTTACAGAACAATCAGCTGTTCTGCATCAAATTTGATGCCACACAAATTATTTGTGCCACTCCAAAAAATAATTTCTGTCCACTATGAGATAAAGGAGAACAACAGCCTGATACCTGCAGGCCTGACAACAGGAGATGTATCACTCCTGTAACACCTGTAACATTCAGCAGTCACCTCATTGCTGTGACACACACAAGGAAACTATTGACTACACTACAAACTAACTACACAAGATTAGCGCTAAACGTCGCAAATCTCTCACATCTCAAAACACCGCCGTCACTCCTAAATCGGTCGGTGCATAAGGACGCTGTCATAGCCTGTCAACGACGTTGATTAGCTTCGCATATACGAATGTGAATCGCGTGATTGGCTGGACTATGGGATAAGGTGGCATCGTTCTAATCCCATACGGGAGCAGCCAGTAGTTTACTGACTAACACTGCAAGACAGAATTGTTAAAGTATTTACTTTAATTTTTTTTGTGTGCGCAACGCAGATTTTTTCTGCGCAGAGACCGTGCCAGCAGTGCGCAATTGCGCACGCGCGCAGCTTAGAGGGAACATTGAGTACACCGTATTTAAGAGGGGCTATTTTGGAGTTATGGGGGCCCATATCGACATGAAAAGTCCTTTCTGACAAGTAGGACCAAAACCACTGTAGGGCAGATCCTTTTAGGCCAACATGAAATTCTAGCCGTGATAACAGGATGGTCGACCGTGTCAAAAGCAGTCCAACAATAAAAGGGCAGCAGGGCTGCCAGAGTTAAAAGAATATCGTTAAAAATCCTTAAAAGTGCCGTCTCAGTGCTATGAAGTGATTTAAAACCAGATTGAATTTTTTCAGAGATCATATTAAAATCAAGGTGGGCCTGCAACTGTAAGTAGACCACTTTCTCCAAAACTTTAGACAGAAAAGGAAGCTTTGAGATAGGAACCAAGAAAGCGATTAAGGACATTAAAAAGTACCTGAGGCCTGTGACAGTTTACTGACTCTAAGTTTGAGACAAACTGTGTCTTTGTAGTTTTTACAGCTTCTTGGTGAGCAGAAAGACGAGTCCTTAAAATCTGTAGGGAAACGTGCAATCTGTCCTTTTTCCATCTCCTTTCGGCGCGTCTGCAGTCGCGTATGTTCGTTCAACCATGGCTCTGATAAATGCTTAGCGCGCAGTCCTGAGCGGAGTCCAAGATATCAGTGCAGGAGGAATGAAGAATGTCCGAAAGGTCCTCAACACTTTTACAGTTGGAGTTCATTATTCCAGAATCCATAAAGGCAGCAGAAAAAGCGGGCGCTGTTAGAGCATTAAGCGCTCGCTTTTTGCGCGCTGGGGCATACGGCTTATCTACCGAGCAGCGCATTAAAGTCAGTTTTTCTCCACAGTCACAGATGCAATTTAAAACAATACAGACATACAAATAAGACTCAGCAAAACTATCATCTTCTCTGGGATCAAACTCAACCGGCCGGTGGTCTGACCAATCAAAAATCACCCTCAAAAAATGAGGCTCATATTTGCTGTGTCTCCAACACAGGAGAAGATGGAGTGATCAGCGTGATCACAAAAAAAAAAAATCTATATTCTGAGAATTTAAAAAAATAAATAAACAAGATGATGAGGAGAAAAAAGACAAAATACATAAAAAAAAGTCAGAATTCTGAGAGTAGAGAAAGAACTTTGACTTTTTCCCCTTCAAGTCTTTGGAAAATAAAAAAGTCAGGGTAATTTTTTTCTTTCCCCTAGTGGGCAAAATCCTCTCTTATAATAGTACAATGTTGGCTTAACATCACTAAAAAAACAAAAAAAAAACCCAACAACAACAACAACAACTACATGATCTAAACATGGAAAATGAACTGGTACTGGTTTTCTATTCTAATTGCACACTGAAGGCACTTTCTACTACAAGCCTCATTATGCCTTTACTTTATGTCTCTCTTCTGACTTACTCTGAATAATCATTGGTTTGGCTTTTCGATCAGTTGTCTTGTCTGTATGTCGTTGATATACAGACTTTGAGGGACCATCGATCGACCCATTCAAGCTTCTGATTGGTAAACTAACTGCTGTAACTCCTGTGATATAGCTTCTGTTTTCTTTGTAATATTTTCAGTTAAACATATCATGTAAATTATTTGCAAACGATTGAATTCTGTTTTAATCTGCATTTTACACAGAATCCCAAAATAATTTGGAAACAACAGTTAATTGAACTATTCAAATGCTATTAATAAACCTAAGGAGGAAGAAGAAGAAAAAAAGATAAATTGCTTTAAAATTTACACTAAAATAGGAACTATGGAAACCACTTTTCTGTCTTGTCAGGGTATGGAGCAGTGTACTGAGTGCTGAATACCCAAGAAAAAGTCCCCTCTCTAAAAATTCTGTTGTTCTAGACATGTGCGCTGTACATGTAAAAGCTTGTGAGACTAGGATACCCTTGGACGTTTACACTGACTTAAAGCAAGGCCGATGTTCTCATAAGCAGTTTAGGAAAGATGGTAAATGGACTGATTCTTATACAGCGCTTTTCTACTCTCCCGGAGTACTCAAAGTCTATACAACATGCCTCATTCACCCAGTCACACCCACTCATACAAGCACTTCTAAACTGAAGTGCAACCTTAACTACATTCACACACATTCATACTCCGATGAACGCATCGGAGGGCAACAAGGTTAGTATCTTGCCCAAGGATATTTGGCATGCAGACTGGGGAAGCCAAGGATCGAACCACCAACCTTCCAATCAGTAGCTGATCTGCTCTACCACCTGAGCTACAGCCACCCTTTCTTTCACATAAAGAAATGTTTTCTGAAATAATCAACTTACAAAGCCATCTTTTCAGTGAAGTACATGCAAACCTGTAAATGCAAACCTTGTTGATCATGAAAAACGTTCAGCACTGATATAAATGATCTGTTTTGCGTTTCCACCCAGTGTTTGTTCCTGATAGATGCTAAAGACCTTATTTTGACATCTGGACTTCACGTTCCTGTCTTAGGTTTGCAGACTAGAGGTAATTCTAATATCTGACATTTGAATTTGAAACTCCAGCTAGTTTTGTGTAAAGTCAGGTGAAAACAGGTAACCAGGCTCAGTCTGAAACAGGCCTCCAGGAAAGCCACTGGGCTGGGCTTTGTGACCAAACATTATGTAACCTGCACACCATTTGCTCTGGTACAAACAAAAGCCTCTGTAGTTTAACAGAAGTTGTGTTTCCATCCGTTTCTTGGCCTGCAGCAGTGACTTTTTTTGAAGTTTCTGCTGCCTGGCACCTTCATGACGAGGACAAGCCTAAATAAAATCATTAGTCCTGCTCAAGGAATTTCTTGGAATGTATAACAGCCTTAAAAATCTTTGTTATGGTAGCACTAAAGCAGTGAGACATACTGTTTTGTGAGCCTTTGCTATGTTTCCAGGTGAATTCAGTTACCTTTGGACAAAATCAGCTGCGCCCCCTTCTCCAGTCTTGCAGTGCTAAACTAAGCTAACCAGCTGTTGGCTGATTGGTAACTGTCAAAAATGATTGGAAGGTTTCCAAGCCTTCTCCTTCTTCTTTTGGGTCTGCTTGCACTTAGCAAAGAAGTTTAAAGATTCATTATCGCCACCCACTGGACGGGAGTGTGGATCAGACACTTGGCAAAGGGAGAAAACAAAATCAAAACCTCTCCTGTTCTTCTTACCAACTTTGGCAAAGTAGTGACACATCAGAATAACATATACTTATGTGCAGTTGTTTGAACTAATTATTTTGGAGTCTTCTGAATTTTTTATTGTTTTGTTTGTTTGTTGTTTCCTCCACATCCTGGATCTCAATTGTTTTTAAAAATTATGGGACTGCTTAAAAGCAGGGTCCATACCGCAAACCCCAACAGTTTAAATTAATTCTGCCAATTCTGTCAAACATCCATACACTTAGCATTCTGTGGCTTAGAGAAAATCAAAAATAAATGTGAACTTCTTCACCCAATTCTTATTTTTAAAGTCATTAAAGAAACATGTTATACAATCGTTCAAACCTGGAAAAAGAACAATTCAAAGAAATCATTAAAAGCCACAATGACAGTCTGACTCCAAATCCTTGACATTGCAAGACAACTGTTTTTGTATTTTCCTTGTCCACATGTAAACACAGATATGGAGTTTGTTAAAATGTATACACTGTAAGGAATTTTTCCAAAAACGTTGTTTTCAGCGACCTAAAATGTCGTATACGTGTGCACGAAGAGCAGAAACAGTTAAAGCTTAAAAAGCACCCGTGTATGTGGACAGGGCCTTGAAGTCCACTTTATATTAACCACCTATGTTAGCAATGTGCTGGTGAGAAGAGATCTAAAAGATAAGCAGTCTTTTTTTGGCTTTTCAGAGTTTTTTGACATCTATGTGATGTAACTGTATCACATCTGATGTATCTCTTTGAATATTTTTTATATAATCTTCATATAATATTATCACATAGTATCTTATCATAAGTGTTTTCTGCTGTAAAATATCTCATAATCACATGCAGTTTAAAAGAACTAGCAAAGCATTGTGTGGAAGTATTACAGTTTGCATGTACAAATCCTAACAGCTGTTACCTCAAGGCAATTTAAATTTTAAGTTAAGCAACCTACAATATTACAACACTACAGAATTCTTTGTGTACCCAAAATCATCTAATTCTATAAGTGACAGTTCAGTTTCTACAGGCTAGTTGTCAAGGCCCTTGCATGTTTTTTTGAAGAATCAAAAACAACATTTGGTTGATGCTCATTGTTTTATTTAACATGACTTAAACCTAACTGTTGGGTGACCCAGATGCCTGGCACCTTGTTCTCGGCTCATGCCAGGATAGCCAGCCTATGAAGGAGTACGTGTCGCTTGCTTCTGGTTCTCTGGGGCTCTTATCCTTTGGCTGTAGACGCTTCATCTTTGTGTCTCTCTTTCTTGGGTGGGCACATATTTGTTATCAGAAATGTGTGGCCTCAGCTTGTAGAGAATCTAGAGGTTGTCTTGGATAAACAAATGCAAATGCAACAGTGCGTTCATATCATAATTTGCAAAAGATGTCAGGCAGGACAGGCTGAAATCAGGGAGGGCCAGCCATCTGCCGTGACCGTTAGAGCGGGTGAGGGGAAAGTGAAAAAACAAAACAAAACACAACAACACAACAAAACAAACCCCATAGTGATATTTGTTGGAGTAATCTGGTAATTCATTTTTAATTACAATACTAATAGTAAAACAGTAAGACAGTGCAGTATTCAGGTATACAGCCAGATGATGGACACTGCAGTCGATGTTGTGTGGTCTTTTTGTTTACCAGCAGGAAACCTGATGAGAAACCACAAGGTTTTGGTCCTATGTGCTCTTCTTTTCAGTGCAGGTGTCTCTAGGGAACTCTTAGAGAGGCTGGGCACGAAGGGAAGCTGGAGAACCGGCTGGGTGTGATGCACTGGTTTGCATTCAAGCGCAGCATCCTTTAAATTAGACTCACCAACAAATGCTGATCACTGTGGCTTCCTGTTCTCACCTTCATTAACTGTTCGAGTTCATCAAGATCCTTAAGCTTTAAGAATTTGGTTTTATGTGGTTGGAATCCTCATCTCATATTCAAATTGCTCTTATGATTTAAATCTCGAGTGCTCTTCATTTAGTTTTCTTGTAAAGAAACAGTATTCAGTATTAGTACCACAGTCAGTCGTTTGATGAGCTTGAAGAGACAATAATCCATATTTCCAGGGTAGAGCTGATAGAGCCAGCTCCACAGCTACCAGGGCCCAGAGACCACGTATCAGTGGGTTCATTAAATGAAATGTGGAGCATAACATCTGGTGCCATGCTTCAGACAGTTTCCATACAGACACCAGGAATCACTGAAGAGATGGGACATGCCAGACTAATGTCAGTAACTTTGAATTTAAGGAGGCAGTAATAGCAGTCCATGTCTTTGAGATCAACATGCAGTATTCCTGTGGAACTCAGATGTGACAGAGCATTTACTAGCTGCTATAAAATCAGCCTCATCTCTGTTATGGGGAGACCTTGGTTGCAGTCTTGTATGTAGTCACAAAGGCTTTGATCAAGTAGTTCAAAATTTAAGCATGGTCCCTGTCAAGGAAACAGCCATACCAGTTCACAATGCTGAAGGTGTCTGGAACCAAGCTGTTTCAAAATTTCAGGGTGGATCTTGCTGACTTTGTTGGTTCCTGTGTGGTGACATTTTGGTACAAAGCTGTAGCCACCCTGTGTGTGAGGAAAGCCTCTACTGAAGGACGAGGAGGTGCTTTGTATCACTGCAGGTGTCTCTGGAGAAGCTCTTGGAGAGACAGGTGTGAAAGAAGTGGTGACAGAGAACATCCGAGGCTGTCAAGCACTGACTGGCATCTAAGTGCAGTGTTTAATCAGACTCTCCAACAGATGCTGATCTGTGTCCTGTTCTCACATTGGATATTTTGAGCCCGTTCAGGAGCCAGTATCAAATATGGAACCATCACCGCCTTTAGTCAAAAGCAAATCCACCTTTCCCACCAAACCACATATTTATACAATTTCTTCACACAAAAAAACATTTTTAACTTTAATAAACATGCCGACCAGTGGATATATCAACTTCTATGTTATGACTTTTGTCACAAACCTGTACAATCAAGAGACAGACGGCAGTCGACTTCAGTTCATTGCAGAGTGAAGCTACTGTCTGTTTACAGAAGGTCTGTGCCACACTGCCCCCTGCTGGCAGCAAAAATGATGACAAAGCCATCAATTTACAGGAGTTACAATAATCTCCCACTGTGTTATCCATACGTTCCAACATACCAACATTCCCTGGGGCAGTCCTACAGTTTGTGATGTGATTTCCCTTCATTGCTATAGCGACAAACTTCCTCAGCTATGAAATCTTCTGTTGTCCTGTATCTCTAAAAGCCAAACCCTCCTTCTGTAAACAATTTCATCAGTATCATATTAAAGTGAGTGACTAAACAAAGGTACAGCAGCTCTGTGTCCCCTTTAACCAGCACAGTATCAGTACCATGAAAATGAATTAAACTGAACGATCTTTGCACTTTTAATTTTTACCCCCGTGCTACTATGTGTTCAAGACTGATCACGTTTACTTTACTCTGATAATTCACACTTTAATCTTGAGTTTACAGCCTCTATTCTTTTTCTTATATATAATCAGTTGTTTTCCTGGATGATGCAGTGTTTCCAGTTAAACACCAGATGGAGCTATTACCTAAAACATGGTAAACCATGCGCTTTGTTTACATGAGGTGAAAGTATGGGCGCATGGTTTCATACACGATTTTTTTAAAGTTTAGATATGATTTTATAAGAACACTTTTTTTTTTTTTTTAAAGAACCTTATTGAAAAAAATTCTTCGGTTTCAGATTTTACTTTTTCAGACTCATCAAAGTCTTAGGTTGTAGTGGATAAACAAACAAATGTAGTGCTTCACTCTTATATTTGCTTTTCCTGAATTGCCCTGAATTGATGCACAGCATTCTGGCCAGCAATCACTCAGGTTCCTTAGATGGACATTGTGGATTTTGCATTAGCTTTTATGTGCTCTTGTCTTCTCTTTCACCCAGAGCTGCCTGGCTCCACATCTGACAAGTGTGTCCATGTGTTAATGGCTTCACCTTGTGTTAAATACCTCTACTGAGGCAATTAGAGACACATGGAAGGCATTTGCTTCCCAGTGCTGCTGCACCTCTGTTTGACTGACTAATGAAGAGGAATACAGTCACAGCACAAGTGGAAACACATGACAAGGATGTCGAACTCTGCTACAATCTGATGTTTTTTCTTTCTTTCTCTTCTTTTTTATTTTGAAAAGTGTATCCACATTGCCCGTGACCACAAACAAGAACAGCTAGCTGTCCTTTTCAGGGTGTTCATTCTCTCCATAACTAATGTTGTCATTTATATGTGATTTGTGATGGTATGAATTGCAGGCCTTTTAATAGAAAATGACCTCTCCCAAAAATTATCTGTCTTTACACTTCATCTTACACAAATGCAGAAAAGACAAAAAAAGGAAGCAATATTTCACATATGATAATGATCATCACCAGAGCTGGCACAGCTTTCATCTGATCCCTGATCAGCCTAATCATGAGTAATCAGTATGGCTGCAAGAGTGGCCTTAGGGAGAGTCAGTGTGGTTCATAAATGTGTTGGTTTTCTATATATTACTAACCAGGTGAACAGTTGTTACTAAAACTGATATTGTGCTTACAATAACCTCAGTGTGAGTTGATGGCACTACCCACTGAACCACTGTGATACGGACATACCTTAGGGCCTGTCTCCTTGAATTTGCAACATGAAATATTGAAATTTTTAATTAGTTACATTTCTAAAGAGACAGAAAGGAAAACAATAAAGGAGTAGATACCATATCTGCAGTTTGTTAGTGAATTAGATGTCAGGTTGAAAATTACCTTAGTGAAGCAGGTCCCTGACCCAAAGGAGCTTTTAGGATATACTCACAGTTATTGTTTTTTCAGATAAAGTTTATTTGTGCTTCAAGTTTTATTGCAGTAAAGAGACACCAAGAAAAGCAACTGTTGATTACAGCAAGACAAGGTGTAGAACAACATAATACGTCAGTGAATGCGTTATTGACTGAGCAGAAATAAGCATCACTATCTACAGCACTAAGAACCATTATTTACCATTCTGTGCATATATGTGATCTGGTGGTGAAGTCAGCTAAGAATGCTAAATATCTCATTCGTCTGATTGCCTCAATGCTGATAAGTTCTGCCTTTCAGCAAGTGATTTAAAGGCCAATAGGCTGTCAGACCAGTGTTAATTTCCAGTGCTAATTTAGATTTCCTTTGAGGGATAGGAAAGACTAGGAAAGAGTAAAGAGCTTTTCATGAACTAGACTTCAGACCTGCAGTTTGAAAACCATAAGATTAAAAAGATGGCGTCATCAGCATAATATGGGTGTTTATGTCCTACATACTTCATTGTTTCTTTTTCTTTCAGGGTTTTTCTTTGGTCGTACAGATGATTGAAATTAACAGTACAACCTTGCTTCTTTAACAAAAATTGAAACAAACTGTTTAAAAATAACAGTTAATAATAATTTTAGGTACGATATTAAGTTGCAACTGTTCTTGTACTTTAAGCAGCTGCTTTATAGATTGACCTGTTATATCATGAGACTGATCTTTGCATATTGTCTTAGTCTTGCACACTCATCACCTGCATGTACTGCACATTAAAGTTCCCCAGTGAAAAAAGGTATCAAAGTACTTCATACTAATTTTGCTCAAACTCTTTGAGTTCATTCCTCATTTTTAAAAGCTCAGTGAGAGTTTTCTCACACTGCCGGGCTGACTCAGCTATAAGATGTGCGGCTTTTACTTCCTCTGTCAGTTTGTTCATTTCATTTTGAAGTCCCTGAAACTTTTTAATGTCTGAAAGAGTTTCTTTTGCTTGCGCTCCAGCTTCTGTTCTTACAAAGGAGGAGTTTTCATTCAGTTCATCTGAGAATGTGATGATATCATCCAGGATGGTCTTCTGTGCTCCAATAATGGTCATGAATTCTTCAACCAAAGCTTTCAAACTTTTCATCATGTCCTGCTCTGTGAGTGACTTCTTTACATTTGCATTCAAAACAGTTGAGTCTCCAGTTTCGACTGCAGCAGCAGATAATGAAAGTAAGACTAAACCTCCCGCAGCGAGTGCTTTTTCATCTCCTCCACGTGAAACTGAAAATCCTACTCCAAACGCTGTAGATAAAGCAGCTACATATCCCAGTCCTTTAAGGGCTCCCCCAGTCCAATCTTTCCATGTAGTTTCAGTTTCCATCTTTTTATATTCATCAGATAGCTCTTGAAGTTCATTGCCAATGGCTTGTGCTCTTTTTTCAAATTGATTACAGTTTTTAAGAAATGCCCTGGCAGCTTCACACAGTTTGCTTAATGGAATAGACACACAAGCAGGTAGTCTATTGGTCATTGTTCCTCTTTAACCTTTCAGCACCTTTGGACCAAATCCAACAAATATGGAAAAACTACAAAAAGAAGCACACAAACAAGAAAGGCTGTGTCACAGTCCTTGCTGTTGGTAGTCTGAAAAACAAAACAAAAAATCCATAAGTGCCTTTACTGATACTACTACGGCTGTGAATACTACTACTACTACTAATAATAATACCAAAACAGTACTAATAAATCCTAATCCAGTGAATGATACACAGCATGTATGTCGCTAACATCATGGAACCGTTCTTGTCCTGGTTGCACAAGTTGTCATGTTGTGACTACAACAAAGCGTGACTGTTAGTAAGATGAATCGGAGAATATTTTGATTAAGCAACTAAGAGTAGAGACTCATCATTGATGCAAAAATCAAGATGTTCTAAAATAAAGTAGATTAGTCTTATGTAGGGATGGGTATCGAAAACCGGTTCTTGTTGAGAACCGGTTCCCACTGTTTCAATTCCTTGGAATTGTTTGCCATTTTTGCAAACGATTCCCTTATCGATTCCAGTCGCCCCGAATGACGTCACCACGTTGCGGAGCGTCATTTACCTGGCAGGAAACATGGCGGCTCAAACGCTCAAAAGTTTGGTTATACTTTACGAGAATGGATGACAACAGGGAAACTTGCAATACTTGCAAAGTAAATATTTCATTTAAGGGAGGAAACACTACGAATATGCAAAAGCATTTGCTCACAAAACACGCGATGACCTTAAATGAATGTCGTGTTTTTAATTCCGCTCCGGACTCGTGAATCTCAACGCAGCAGCAGCGGTAACGTTTGCACGTCCTCTCCCGTTAATGCGGCAGGTAAATAATCAACTAACAGTGCATATTATGTTAGCGCGATCTGCCTTATTACAAAACCTGCCATTGCTGTGCATTTAGGTGACCATGATGAGAGAGACAGACAGAGTCTGGCTCAGATGCTGGCAGTTCTCGCTGCAGTCTACCGTTAGCGTCTCCTTTCAGGCCAGGATAGACGAATGTCTCAGAGCAGTGACTAAGTTTGTGGTCAAAGGCTTGAACCCATTTGCCACAGCAGATGCCCCCGATTTTCGGTAAGTGAATGTGTTTAATTGTAGGCAGGGACATTACTGGATATTCTTGTGTAATTGCTACAGAATAATTTATGTTATACTTTGTTATTGCCACAGAAGAATATTTATTTTATTATTTTACATTTACAATTTTTTTCCTGGGGACCCTGTGACACCCCATTGAAGAGCTGTAGGCTGAGGATCTCTTAAGAGCTCACTGTTGGGTTTGTAAGGCCATGTTACTCCTAAATTTCTATCTTGTTCAAAGAGAAGATATAAAACAAAGTTCTAAGCTAATCGACCTTAGTGTTCTCCTTTTTTAAAAATAAGAATCGATAAAGAATCGATAAAGAATCGAATCGTTAAACAGAATCAAAAATGGAATCGGAATCGTGAAAATCTTATCAATACCCATCCCTAGTCTTATGTGTCTCTTAAAACTATTCTTGTTTTCATTATAGTTTACAAGTATCCATGTTATTCAAACTAGATTTCAACAATATAAAGATTAAGTGAAAAGCTTTGTTATTTTCAGAAGTATAAATCACCATAATATTACTGCTGCCAATAACAGATTCAACAAAACCTATATAAAGTTGAAGTTAACACTGAAACAACAATGTAAATATTGTCTTACCACCTGTGTATCTGTCTGTGGTCCATATTAAGCTTCTTCTAAAATACTTTCACTTTAGTTTTTCACTAGCATGTCACATGATATGCTAACACGTCAGCTTCCTTACAGATTGAACCTGTTCTGCATGTCACCTAAAAGCAATGGCATGTAGGTTTTAACTTCACTGCCATACCTGCCCTACCTTCTTTTGTTTTGTAGTTTTATTTTGACTTGGTTGGTTATAGTAGCATTTCTGTCATGGTCTGGGTGAGTGCTGGAGTCATCATCCGAATTGCTGTTTCCACCTCTGGGTGGTAGATTTCCATAGAATGCAAATGACCTTGTGACCGTGTTTTTCTCTTTCGGGTTCCATCTCTGACAATACTCACTTTCATTCGGTTACTGGTTCGTTTTGGCAGTTCAGTCTCTCACAGCTTCAGTCTGCTTTACTCATCTCCTTGCCCTCCGGCCACAGTCATTGCACTCCACGGATTCCCTGCCCTGGAACTGGGCTGCCTCACCCGGACCTCTCAACCTCCTTTTGCCAGTTCTCCATCTGCAAACTGTAAGATTAAAGAAATGTGCTTTGACACTTCTCCTCTGGATTACATGGCCTCAGCCACTAAATCTATTCTCTTCTCTTTGCAGTGTACTGACTCCCAGTTGCATTTACCGAAACCCAGGTCCCGGAGTTTAAGATTATGGTCTCTGTAATCGAGTTTGCTTTTAGTCATAGTTTATCGTTAATTTTTACAGATCTAGTAAATCTTAGTTTATTGTTCGCAGTCTTATTCACTTCGTAACTTCGTGTTTTTGAGCAATTAAATATTGTTCACCACGCTTTTCTGTGCCTCCATGTGAGTTCTGCTCATCTGTCTTGTGTGACAATTTCTTTATCAAATACCATATCAAACCTTTCAAACCAAGTGGTGAAAAAGAAACTTATATAAATCCAGGTTTAAAAGCAAAGTTTTTTGTTTGATTTATAATTTCAGCTTTTGGGGCCTTCTGTGTAGTATTTTGCAGGTCATAACATGTTTTGATGGAGCTGCTTTTGTCTGGCTGGAGATTCAGGCTGCTGAGGTCCCGGACAAACAGACTCAAGGTCAGCTTTTACAACAGGGCAATAGCCCTAATCAATGCGAACAGCTGACCTGATTGGCTACCTCCCTGGACTTTTTCGGCAGGGCAATAACAATTATAATAATATCAATAACAATGTGCAATAAACATACACTCAGCGGTTTTTAAAAAAAAAATTAAGTTAAGGTACTGTATCGTGTTCGCTTGTGTTGTCTTGTATAGTGTGTAGTGCAGATGCAGGACAAGTTCCAATTTCGTTTACTATTGTATTAGGTATGACTGTACAATGACAATAAAGAGTTATCTATTTTATCTATCTATATTAGCTATGACAGGTCTGGACTGCAAGCCGGCCAGAGGAAAACCTAAAATAGTATATGATGATGTGGTATTTGAGATGTTGGGGTGTTGCAGTTTAACTTTAGTTTTTATTGCTGGTGAGTAGGGATGGACCGATCCGATATACAGTGGGATGCAAAAGTTTGGGCAACCTTGTTAATAGTCATTATTTTCCTGAATAAATCGTTGGTTGTTACAATAAAAAGTGATATTTGAGAAGTGAAATGAAGTTCATTGGATTTACAGAAAGTGTGCAATAATTGTTTAAACAAAAATCAGGCAGGTGCTGTCATGAACTAGCTGTGTGGAGGCAGATGAGGACCCAAACGCAAAACTCACGGAGACAGGAACTGAACTCAAAATCACTGCTTTATTGCAGGCCTTACAACGAAACAGAACTAAACCGGGAATGCTAACTGAGGACCGAGGGCACACAGAAAAGCACACAGGTTCGGGGAGGAGACATTGACGACGCGACACTGAACTGAGGGAGACATGCACATAAATACACAGAGGGTTAACGAGGGAAGTGGGAGCACACGGGGAACACAGCTGACACAGATAATCGTAACGAGACACGGAAGGAGTGAACACAACATGACGCATACTGACGAGAGACTGTCAAAGTAAAACAGGAAGTACACAGAGGTTCAGACAGGAGGAGAGAGAGCACAGACATAACGGGCTGGGGAAAACATTAAATGAAACACGAGGGGAAACGAGGGCTCACAGATACACAGAGGGGCACACAGGGGGTAATCAAATAAGGAACATCTTTAACAGAACCTAGGAACCACGGCATAAGGAACAAAATACAAAAATACAAGAAAACTAAGAATGCTGGGCCAACATGGCCCAGGACCATGACAGGTGCATAAATTCGGGCACTGTTGTCATTTTATTGATTCCAAAAACTTTAGAACTAATTATTGGAACTCAAATTGGCTTGGTAAGCTCAGTGACCCCTGACCTACATACACAGGTGAATCCAATAATGAGAAAGAGTATTTAAGGGGGTCAATTGTAACTTTCCCTCCTCTTTTAATTTTCTCTGAAGAGTAGCAACATGGGGGTCTCAAAACAACTCTGAAATGACCTGAAGACAAAGATTGTTCACCAGCATGGTTTAGGGGAAGGATACAGAAAGCTGTCTCAGAGATTTAAGCCGTCTGTTTCCACAGTTAGGAACATATTGAGAAAATGGAAGACCACAGGCTCAGTTCAAGTTAAGGCAGACCAAGAAAAATCTCGGATAGACAGAAGCGACGAATGGTGAGAACAGTCAGAGTCAACCCACAGACCAGCACCGAAGACCTACAAAATCATCTTGCAGCAGATGGAGTCACTGTGCATCGTTCAACCATTCGGCGCACTTTACACAAGGAGATGCTGTATGCGAGAGTGATGCAGAGGAAGCCTTTTCTCTGCCCACAGCACAAACAGAGCTGCTTGAGGTTTGCTAAAACAGATTTAGACAAACCAGCTTCATTCTGGAATAAGGTGCTGTGGACTGATGAAACTAAAATTGAGTTATTTGGGCATAACAAGGGGTGTTATGCATGGAGGAAAAAGAACACAGCATTCCAAGAAAAACACCTGCTACCTACAGTGAAATATGGTGGTGGTTCCATCATGCTGTGGGGCTGTGTGGCCAGTGCAGGGACTGGGAATCTTGTCAAAGTTGAGGGACACATGGATTCCACTCAGTATCAGCAGATTCTGGAGACCAAGTCCAGGAATCAGTGACAAAGCTGAAGTTGCGCCGGGGCTGGATCTTTCAACAAGACAAGGACCCGAAACACTGCTCAAAATCCACTAAGGCCACATGCAGAGGAACAAGTACAACGTTCTGGAACGGCCATCTCAGTCCCCAGACCTGAATATTATTGAAAATCTGTGGTGTGAGTTAAAGAGAGCTGTCCATGCTTGGATGCCATCAAACCTGAATGAACTAGAGATGTTTTGTAAAGAGGAATGGTCCAAAATACCTTCAACCACAATCCAGACTCTCACTGGAACCTACAGGAAGCATTTAGAGGCTGTAATTTCTGCAAAAGGCGGATCTACTAAATATTGATTTCATTTCTTTTTTTGTGGTGCCCAAATTTATGCACCTGCCTGATTTTTTTAAAACAATTATTGCACACTTTCTGTAAATCCAATAAACTGTACAGTATCGGTATCGGTCCGATCCTGACCTAAATTACTGGATCAGATATCAGGGAGAAATAAAAAATGTAATCTGATCCATTAAATATCACAAAAGCACCTCACAAAACTTGTGACATGGAATAATCCAGCTCATGAGTTTAGCACGTCAGAGAGGTATGGATCACGTGATAGTGCGGCCGTTGCATGCAAGACCTGTCAGCCATCTGGAGTTACTTCACACTGAAAGCATCTGGAGCCTCACTACGTGCTACCAAACCGGCATTTCATGTCCAAGCAAGCTGTCCCAGAGAAGTAAAGCAAGTGTGTAATTTCATGTCTGAATATTTGTAAAGCATTTCTACATTAAGCTCAACAACCGATATTTGGAGCTCGGACATCTGTGTGTTGTCATTGCTCAGTCTGACTGTACAATGGATAGACTGTTACGTTGAAAATAAAAACAGTGTTGCAGGCTAAACTGTGGTTTGACAATATCGGATTCATATTGTAAAGTGTAGAAGTAAATTTAAATCTAATTTGATATACAAAGAGGTGTTTACAAAGGTTATAAAGCTAGTTATGTAGCTATTTGGTGGTTACGTGTTTTGATATTTACATGTTTACATGTTTGAATGTTTAGACATGCATGTTCAAACCAGTAATAAGTATGTGTTATATCTACCTGGTTGTTTTCCCTGTTTTGATCTGAGTATAAGATTTCCTGGCTTCTGAGAGGCCAATGAAGTATTCATGAGGGCGGCACACAGGAAGTGTGGGTTGTTGTTGCGGTGTGCTGAGAGTAAAGTGGCTGCTAAAAAGTTATCCGTCTCCATCTTGCTGTTCCTAATTATTCAGAGAGATTCCAAACCATCTAGTGAACCCTCACGTTACAATATCAGTATCGGCAGATATCCAAATTTATGATATCGCTATCGGTATCAGACATAAAAAAGTGGTATTGTGCCATCTCTACTGGTGAGATGAAAGCACTAAATTTAGAGCTGATGCCAGAGGATGGTACAACTAGCTTAAGTGAAAGATAAAGTAGAATCAACAGCTACTCTGGCTCTCTGAAAAGTTGACAAATATATATCTACAATCAAACTCATTTTAATTAAATTTGAGGAAAAGTGAGGAAATTTGTGTTTGGTTGTGTCATAGGGCAACTTCAAGCTGATGTTCCAGAAAAGAAGTTGCATCTTTATTTTAACCGTTCGTAGCATCTCCAAATTGAAGCCAAGTTCTATATAACAGGTTATATCAAAGAAAGACTGTGAAGTGGCCGTCTCAATAAAACCACAGCACAAGCAAACAGTTTGTCACCTTGTCAGCGCTTAGGAACTGTAAGCAGTCTACAGATTTGGAGACGAGAATTGCCGGGTGATTTGGCCGAGAGCTCTCTAAACAGACAAGGTGGAGCAGACTGGAACAGTAGGCCACGACTGACCTTCACTGGCCCATTTGGTAACATACATTCAGCAGTGAGTCCAGATTCTGCCTGTGTAAGGAGGAGGTGTTGGGCTGTTGTGGGTGTGTATAGCTCTTCCATATGCTTGGAAGAGCCATACACACCCCCTGTTTGTTAATTGAATTACTTGTTAAACTACCAGTATGTCTTGTTTCTTCAGACTTTAATCATCCAATCCAATAAACAACACCGAACAGGAGTCAATAAGGGAAATAAAAAGGCTTTACAGCCGTATAAGGTTTATTGCCAAGAAGCATTGTTACAACAAAGAAATAATCAACCAAACACGAACTTCCTGTTCAACTCAGCAAAAACAAAAGACCTGAAAGTTCACAGGAGACAACTAAGGTGGATGAGGACAGAATTTTTTCCCATGATTAAGAAAAACAACTGTGGATCTGCATCACTAAGTGTTGACTGATGATGTGACCGCTGACAGGAGCAGCAGGATGGATTCTGTGTACAGGGCTGTACTCAGATTATACTCCCAATCAGCCAAAAGCAGCAAAACAGAGCTTTACAGTGCAAATGGTTAATGAGCCAAAACATACTGCAAATGCAACCCATGCTTTTCTCAAGAAATCGGATATTCTTCAACTGACACATTGACTGCAACAGATTTTCACCCAAGTAAAAACAATCCTTGTGTTAATTTGTCCAGTTTAATTTTGAGTGTCTGAAAATGAGGGTACCACCTATAAAAATGGCTATAATGCAATTTTTATTTGGTAAACCCCCTAAATTAAAGCAAAACATCTGTACTTCATTCATAGTTTGTTTGATTTAAAATCCACTGAGGTGGTGAGCAGAAGCAAAACTACAAAGATCGTGGCTTTGGCCAACAAATGATTTAGCTAACTCGATTTCTTATCCAAGCAAGACAGTAGTGTGGATCTACTCATGGAACATTACAACATGTCCTTAAAATTACTAAAATGTCAACCTCCAAAAATCTGTGATGTTACTGCACAGCCTTTAGCTTTCTGTTCACGAGGTTGCTAATCCAATATCTGAATTCAATCTTTCATCTCATTCACATTACAGATTTAATTTGGAGAAACACAGAAAACATTTAATCTTAGATCAAGCTGCAGAGCCGGTGGTTGACTATTGCATGAGGCTGAGGACCAGTTATATTTTCTTGTTTTTTTCTCCTACACCCCATTTCCCTCTCATTCGCCGTGGCGACCTCACCTTTCTGTCATTAAGCCAGCCAGACGCTACTTCATCTGTTAAATCGTGGCGGTTTAGATATTATTCCTAATCGCTGAAACATACTCGTTTCCCTTTTTACTCCGTGTTCATCTCGAATTTGCAGTAAAAAGTACTTTATAACATTCACCTGCTCCTAATTATGCTGTTTGTTATCATGGTCGGCCACCTGCATGGTTTTTATGTGTGTGTGTGTGTGTGTGTGTGTGTGTGAATAAGAGAGAATGTTTGCTGGTAAAAATACATTTATATTTGATTGCATAAGTGTGTCTGCCCCTGTGTGTTAAAAGGACAGATCTTTGTTTTTTATTTAGTCTACAATGTTCGTTGCTAATCGCTTACTGTTTTTCTGCACTCCAAGTTTCCCTCATGGTCAAATAGCACAGGTTGGACCAAACAGGTACTTTTTACATTAACTACCATGTTTGTTTCCTATCTCCATAAAAATGAAAAGAAAAAAAAAAAAATCGATGCAGTTTGTCACAGCATTTATCAGAAAAACAAACACAAAGGAAACAACCAAAGTGTTAAAATGGTCAGAGTCTAACCACATTACTGATATTAAAAACAAAAACAAAAAAACAACAAATTTATAGACTCTCATTGAATCAAACACTAACAGAGTCTAAGACCTTAAAGAGCGCATTTACTTGACAGGAGGTGCAAATTAATTCATAAATGGCACTATTTTAAAACACACGTGCCAAATGTGAGGTGACAATTAAATTGCATGTGAACCACAACTCCTTCATTTTGGACTGGTGTAAAGGTTTTCCATCAGAAAAGTACATTTTAACTGTGATTGGGTTTAATGAAGACATGAGCTCATAATTGTGTCCTAGTAACAAGGTAAGATACACCAATCAGGCACAATATCACAACCCCTTGCCTAACATTGTGTTGGTCCCCCTTTGCTACCAAAAACAACCCTGATTTGTTGAGACATGGATTTCATTAGACCGTCGAAGGTGTGCTGTGGTATCGGCACCAACTTGTCAGCAACTCATACTTCAAGTCATGTAAGTTGTAAAGTGTGGCCTCTATGGATCTGACTTGTTTGTCCAGCACATCCCACAGATACTTGATTGGACTGATATCTGGGGAATTTGGAGATCAAGTCAACACCTCAAACTTGTTGTTGTGCTCCTCAAACCATTCCTGAACCATTATTGCTTCATGGCAGTGAGCAGTATTCTGCTGAAAGAAACCACAGCTGTAATACCATTTCCGTCAAAGGGTTGTGTGGTCTGCAACAATGCTTAGGTAGGTGGTACATCTCAAAATAATACCCACATGGAAGGCAGGACCCATCGTTGCCCAACAGAAGATTCCCCAAAGCATCAAACTACTTCCGTCAGCTCGCTTTCTTCCCACAGTGCATCCTGGTGCCAGGTGTTCCCAGTTCTGTTCCGATGCCCATGATTGGTCTTCAATGACCCCATCACTGCTTCATCTCTTTTCCTTCCTTGGACCACTTTTCATAAATACTAACCACTGCAGACCGGGAACACTCCATGAAACTTTTAGAGATATTCTGACCTGATCATCTTACCATCACAGTTTGACCCTTGTCAAACCCAAATTCTTATGCTTGCCCATTTCTTTATCCAAATTTGCTAATATCCAAACAAATAATACACAAATAGTGGGTCAAATGACCGCAATGTGATTCTGGTTGATCACCATGAAAAATACACTAGAGATTATATGATGCCTTTGCACGGCCCTGCTGCTCTGCAAGGGTTTTAGTCTGGATTGATTCATTGTTTTATTTCCAATAAAAATGCTCTAAGAAACCCACATTTTAAACTGTGGGCACAGTTAACAACTAAACACAGCAGAGCTCACTAACTAGCTAGTAAACTAAAACAGAACAAAAATGTGCTTTGATGAGTTAATAACAGATTTACATTGGTGTGTCAGCCACAAACAAAATTCCTGAATCTATTTTGACCCCCTCGTCTGACAAATTCATAAGCAGGCACCAGTTTGGGACAATATGTTTTTAGTTTCTTCTTTCTGAGACACATCGGAGCAGAAATGTCCCAGAAAAGAATAAGTGCAGCTTTGAATGTAAACGGAGTAATTACACTCTGTAAGGGAGCAGTAGTAGCAGTATAGCAGTTGAAGACACATAATTCAGAGAAATAGAAGAATGAACGTGCTGATTGGACAGTTAGCAGGAGGTAAATGTCTGCACTTCTCTCTCATGCTGTTTTTCACTGAGTGCCAACATCTTGTGGCTCCAGAAGCTCGACTGATGTAGATTAAGCTAGACTGGCCAAATAGACTGAAGTAGCCCAGTTGTTGTAGCTCGGGCTCCCGTGGCTCCAGGGAACCAAGCACATTGAGTAATGCAAAGGGTAATGTTTGTTTTTTAATGCAATACGTGCTGTTTTATGTGTATACTTGGCTGTTATAGACAATGTATATGTATCTGTGTGTCTCTGTGTGTGTGTGTGTGTTTGTCTCAAGTTTCCAGATGAAGTGAGGAGGTTTATGTTATTTAAATTGGCTCATACATCATGCTACCAGCCCATTATTACTGAGGCCTGCTATCTGAGCCACACATCTCCTGCTCCCTTTTTGTGTTCTTTATTTGCATAAACTGGTCACTGGTTTGAAAAATGCTGATCACAAATGGTGCGAGGAAAAACTGGACCTATGCCTATCTGCTTCAATTTGTTCTTTCCATTTTCTTTACCGCAGCGCAGCGACGTCTGAGACTCTAGTCAAGGAAAAACATGGGAGGGGGAAAAAAAGCTACTCCATTTGTGTCTTTCAGCGGTCTGATGGCTACAGCCCAAACCCACACTCACTGAAACTTACATGCATATGTATGTATGTATGTATGTATGTATGTAATATATATATTACATACATAGCAGCGACAGTCACTATTCTTTAAGTGGCTACGGTTTGTTATAATGGGATAAGTCGCGAGACTTACCCCGGATGGGCAGAGTTCTTAACTCTGCCCGCCGCTTTCTGTAGCACGCCAATACCATAAAAACATGCAATAAAACCCATAAAAATAAAACACTGTACAATATTAAAATATTAAAAAAGTAAAACACAGCAAAACATGCACAATAAAAAAACCCTAGGTAACTTGTCCTTTACACCCCGTGACCAGTGTTGGTCAAGTTACTTGAAAAAAGTAATCAGTAACTAATTACTGATTACTTCCCCAAAAAAGTAATCCCGTTACTTTACTGATTACTTATTTTCAAAAGTAATTAATTACTTAGTTACTTAGTTACTTTTTAAAAACACGATTTACAACCTGAATAGGTGATAAAGCGATAGATCTTTCAGCCCAATTCTACTTTTTCTACATAATCCATCATACAAAATGTAATCAAATGGAAACGTCTCTTTTTAAAACTTGTTTTATTAGTTTTAATCTTTTAAATTCATGCACCAAGCAAAGATTTAATTATATGCAACATTCTCTGACTGGAAGAAATTTGTTTAATATTTAAACCTATTTTCTGCAAATTCCAGCACATAAATTTTTTTTTTTTGTGTTTACACTCACTCTTTCAAATAGATGCAAGTAAAACACAGCAGAAAATAAATAAAGTCAAAGACTAGCGGTCCTGTTGCTCTATTTTCACCTGTAAAGCAGGACTGGGGTAGGCGGAGGTTTACCCTGGTGCAGGTGTGCCGCAGCGGTCAGTGGAAGAATCCGCGAGTTTCTCTGTGAGTTTCCCATTACGTCGTAGCTACTCGGTGCTTGCTCGGAAGTTTAGGGTTTTTTTTCGCTGTAAAAAGAAGTTTTCTTCCCACGCACAGCGGACACTAATGTTTTTGTCACTTTTTATGGAATCAAACTCAAAGTAAGGTCAGTACTTCCACGCTTTAAACGCTGCACGCTCATACTCTCTCCCGCACTCGATATATGATCCATTGTTGATCTGCACACAGCTGTTGTCACGAACGTCACTCGCTTACGTCACTGTCATGAGACACTCTCACAAAAAAAAATCACGGTTTTAGTAACGCAGTAACGCAGCGTTCCTACGGGAAAGTAACGGTAATCTAATTACCGTTTTTGCAATAGTAATCCCTTACTTTACTCGTTACCTGAAAAAGTAATCAGATTACAGTAACGCGTTACATGTAACGCGTTACTGCCCATCTCTGCCTGTGACACTACCATCTGCGGCTCCCACGCTGTCACCTGCAGCGCCACTGCCTGGTCGTGCCTCACCTGGTCCTGTGGCTGCCAAGCTGCTGTCCAGTCCACATCCAGCACCTCAACATCGCCAGCCACCTTCCAGGCTGCTGACTGGACTTCATTGCCGTCGTGGATGGCCTCCTGAACTGCATCGCCGCCACCGCTGTCTCCCACACGGCCGGCCTCCCGACCTGCTCAGCTGCCGCCGCCGCTGCCTCCTGCATGGCCGGCCTCCGGACCTGCCCTGTCACCTCCAGAACTGACTTGTTTTGGGCTGTTGTGCTGTCAGCCTCCGGGCCGCCCCCCTGAACTTTTTTTGGAAGTGTTTTCCTGGCTGCCTGCACCTTTTTTAAACCTTTTTTGTTTGTTTGGTTGTTTTAAGTTGTTTTCTGGGCTCCGGTGGTTCCTGTTTTTGATCTCTAGGTCCTTGTGTTTAGTTCTTTTCGACATCCATGACATGACATCCGAGCAACCATGAGGTAACAGAGTAGTTCACAATTCCTGAAAACTAATCTATGTAATAATAAATTATATGTATTTTTCTGCATTTATATCAGCAATATAAATCCAAATACATTGCTGAAGTGATCTAGATTATGATACTGTCATACACTGCAATACAACATAATGAATAACAGTGAAGTGAGCTTCTAAACCTTTTATTTGAAAAACCTAGCCCTCCAGACATCTGGATCACCAGTCTAGAGGTCTCAAAATGTAGTGTCATGCTGTACTTGAGCAAAATCATTAACATTGTAGCACTCTCTGTATGAATAGAATACATAAAAGCTTGATGGCAGAGGATAAAGAAACCCTAGATTCTAATTGTGGTCAGTTTTCCTGCTTTCACACTGACGGTCTAGGATTGGGATTTGGGATGGGGAACCTGATCCTGAGCCTGTTGCTCTTGTCTGAGAGGAGAGCGGCATATGGAATTCATCCAGCACATACATCCATTTTTCATCATCACCCTCCTCTTCTTTCTCCATTGTAGTGCTGAGTTCCTAATGGGACTCTGGTCAACCGGTGCAACGTGTACGCGCCAAAAGCTCTGCAGTCTCTCATCTCCATCCCTCCCTCACACTGGCAAAGTTCAAGCATGGCTCTTGTCTCCGAAGCTGTCTTCAAACTAAAAATGTAATCCTCCTTTACGAGGTCAGCCGGATCAGAAATGCCCTTCTATTAGTTCCATTTCATTTAAAATAAATATGTGCGTTTGATGCTTTATTTTTGGTATTGTAAAAACACACCAAAGAAACAAATAAAACTTAAGAGTACCGACTCAGATCTTCAGCATATACTGTAGAAAATTTCAGTCTGTTTAAATGATAAAATGAAAGGAGAACTTGCGAGACAATATTACTTTCATGGAAGTTTTTCTCGTTGGAAACAAAGCTTGGAAAAAAAAACCCAGAAAGAAGAAAGAAAAGCCACTCGCCAAAGCTCTTTACCTCTTTGGCTTCTCGCTTTAGGCAGATTGTGGTTTTGTTGCAAAGCCTCCATGAACAATCTGAGACAGGCCTCATTTATAAATAAGTGCCTCAATTGCTTAGACCTAGAAGATACTGTGTGTGTGTTTGTGTGTGTGTGTGTGTGTAGACACTTTCAGTTGGAAGGATTTATAAAGTGTTTATATAAAGTGCGAGTGGTTGCGATCAAGCCAAATGCAGAAAAGGAGCTCAAGTTTCAACCAAACTGCTTGTTTGAGAAGAAGCTGATAACAGTTTGGTTTGACTGTAATTATGTTTAATTAATGACCAAAAAAATCTGTTGCCCCTGCCAGCCCCAGTTTTTATAGAAACACACACATAGACACACACGTAGACATGCATGTGCGGGGAGCGAGGCGTGAGGCCTGGCTGGGAGCAGCTACTGCCATTTGATTTCTCCTTTAATGGATAATTAGATTGTAAGAATGTTTATCACCATTCACAACTGCTGAGCAGCCCAGATTTTCCTTTGCCTCCGTCAAAACTCCGATGAGTGACGATCGTTGGGACTTATTAAAACATTTAGAAAATGTGGTCAAGCCTACAATAAGATCTATGACATGGCTGCGTCTTCACAACTGACTGAAATGCAGCCTAAAGCTAAAAAAAACAAGAACTTATTCGCTTTCAGTCAGAAAGGTTTCCGCTTGTAAGCTGTATATAGAAGATGGACAATAATGACACAACCCCAAAACGGGAATGGTTTTCCAGGTGGAGGCCACTGACATTTTTCCACCCTCATCTTTTCTGATTGTTTTTTCACTAGTTTTGTTTTTGAGCATGAGGCAATACCTGGACCCTACAGAGGCTGCACAGGTAGTCCAACTCCTCCAGGAGGGCACATCAGTACTTTCCCATGACAGGAGATTTTCCAAGTCTCCCTACAGAGTCTCAGGAGCATAGAGGAGATTCCAGGAGACAGGCAGTTACTCTGAGAGAGCTGAACTGGATTGTAGAAGGTCCTTAACCCATCAGCAGGACAGATATCTGCTCCTTTGTGTAAGAAAGAACAGAATAAGCACTGCTAGAGCTAAAAAATGATCTCCAGCAGGCCACTGGTGTGGATGGCTCTGACCAAACAATCAGAAACAGACTTTATGAGGGTCCTCTAGTGACCGATGCACTCACTACCTGGCATCAACGAGTCCATTTGGCACGTGCCATAGAATACCACAGTTGGCAGGTTTACAACTGGTGTCCTCTAGTCTTTGACAGATTTTAATCCTGAGTACATGTGACAGACATGAAGAGGTCTGGAGAAGCTGTGGAGAACCTTATGCTGCCTGTAACACCGTTCAGCAGTTTAGTGATGCGTCTGTAATGGACTTGGAAGGCATATCCATGGGTAGATATATAGACCTCTACAGACTAGACTTGTTTGTCTTTTTTCAGTGTTTTATTTGTTCGTGAATAAATCGGTTTGGCTGAGATTAAAGTTATTAGTTTAGATTAGATAAAATAAAACTTTATTAATCCCCCGGGTGGGTTCCTCCTTGGTTTTCACACAGCTGAATAAACGTCAAACAGAAAACAATTTCCTCAGCCGACCTCCTGAGGACCCGGCCCACGTAGACCGCGAAGGCCGGGGTCCTCAGGAGGATGCAGCCCATGAATTTGGACGCAGCTTTTGTATTCTGCCCTCTGCAAGTTGATAATTTTCCTATACGGCGATGTTAGATATCCAGCAGGATTTTTCTGCCATTGACATCTGATGTGTTTTCAAAGCGTTCCCTTAATTTATTTGAGCATTGTATTTTAACACGAACTCATCAAAATACCTGAGCATGGACTTGTACATCAGTTAGTACAGTTAACAGCACAGGAAACCACAAATGTAATCAAGACTTCCAGCTGAGTGAGTGACTGATGAGATATCTAGCAGTTAAAGCCACAAATCCCGTTAATCATGCATAACTTTAAACCTAAATACAATTTAAAACAGTGAGTGATATAAGAATCAGTCTTCTTTATAGGGATTGTGCAGGGGAAAAATGGCTACAGCATGTTTATAAGGCTTATAAAGTGTTTTGGAGCGAGCTCCAAGCCTGAGGAACTGCAGGTTTTCTGGAGACAATGGAAAAAAGTTGACATCAATACTAGAAAGAGGACATGGCGCACTTGTTTGCACACTTTCATGCATCCATGTAACAATATTAACATTGCCTTCTCGACCTCTAAATTAATTAAGCCCAATACATCATTCTTTTAGCTCTGCTTTGGCCTGTTTGATTCCTTCACATGTGCCGTTATTTTGTTCCTTGGTCTAGTTGTTGTTAGACCCTGGGCAGGTTTTTGAAGCTTTGCACGCAGCAGGCTTGGCTGTGTGCTGTGTGCAAAAATATCTCATAAATAATGAGAATGCTGAGAATGGAGAAAAAAAAAAAAGGAAACCAGGCAGAATCGGTGAGTCAAACTCACAAACAGTAAAAAGGATGTAAAATCAAACAGCGATGTTTGATTCATCCTTGGTGTTTGCTCCAGACACCTTCACATGTATGTTGGTCCCTCTGCCTTTAATCTGGTCGACAACATAGCGACTGATCTTCACAATGGCCCCATATCTTCACCCTGAAACATTTTTGGTTGCTTTAGTCATATGTTTAAGATCTTGAATTAGTCTGAGTGCACCGATCACTGCTTTTCTCCCTCATCTTCAGCTTGCTGTTTTTGTGAGCAGTGAAATTATCAGTCAGCTCCATCGACATAAGCCATGAAGAAAGCGCAACCATGTTTATCTTCCACACTTTCCTCCTTTTGTTTTTATGATAGTGGCTGCTTTTTGCTCCCTCTTCAAATAACTTTGTTGCACAACTCTGCAGTGAGTCTTTTTAATTGTCAAACTTTTTCCCATCCCCTGTTTTTTTTTTTTCTTTTTTTTTTTGGCTTATCAGGACTTTGCATCTTTTGAGGTTCTGGTCCTGATTGTTGACCAGGAAACATTGTGTCATTTATTATTTTCAGTGTTTTTTTCCCCTTGCAGTGATTACCATCCAGTATACGTTTTTCTTTTTTGCTTGTTTTCCTGCACAGCTCAACCACAGAACTTTAGATTTTCTTTTATTTAGCCTTTTTAAGCATTATTTATAAGAAAAGTCAGCAATTTTTTTATGTTTATCTTTACTAAGATTTTACTGCTGATTTCTATGTCTCTTTCTGTCAGTGCCACTTTCTCCAAACCACTCATCACAGCAGGTCTCACTGCCATCTCCTAAACCTTCTCTTTCACTCCTGCTGCTTCCCTCTGTCACTTGGCTCCACCCACTCTGCACTGCCTGCACTCACTTCTTCACCTCTCTTGTGCACTGTCCATCGCTTTGGATGGTTTTTCCACTCATCCACCTCATCCACTACCTCTGCTCCTTGCAACTTCACCGCTTTGTGTGCCTTCCTCTCCTTCACACATGTATCCAGTGCCAACCCCCTACCTTTACATGATTTTTCAGGCAAGACAAATGTCTGGAAGCATTAACAAAACAAGTCTTGCTTCTAAAACTGTCGACAGATATTCTAGCCTTTTCTGTGAGAGGGTTACGCTTGGGAATTAACTTTAAAATGACACACAGCTGCCTACAAGAAAACAAAAACACAGCATCAACAAAGCAAAACTTTATACTGATGCAAAGTTGTTTGACTAAAGACAGTATAACAGATGGATGGTAGCCACCACGTGTGGCTTCAGTGTCAGCATTTCGGCTGCTGCCATGTTGACTGTCTGGAGTCAAGGTGGAGACTTGGGCTAATAGCTAACAGTAAGCTCACCATATAGAGGTGCAACACACATATTGGCTAATTAGAGCTAAGTAATGCAACAATAAAAATACAAGACTTTTACTCAGAAAACTGAAGGAGAAATTTCTTGGATGTTCTATAGCACACAGAAACCATTAATACATGTTAGATAATCTATTAAAAACAGCATCAGTAACACACTGACAATGCAGAGGTCCAGTTTAATGACTGGAAGTAGTGGATGAGGTCTGGGACACAACGATTGGCTCCAGCTGCCTGGGTCAGGACATCTGTCAGTGGACAAGACCATGCCACTAACTCCAATATCCAGGTGGTGGAGTAATAAATAGAAAGAAATAACCCCACTTAGAGTTGTTTCTCCAAGGGCAAAGCAATGAATAAAGGTTTTTGTTTGTTTGCTGTACTAGACTGTAAATATGATTTGTAATACTCTTGGCAATTGTAAGATGGAAGTTGAAGGGGCTTCATTTTTCAGCTGCGGGGGTTGCCCCTTGGGATTATTACTTCAATGTTGCACACAACACCAGATATGTAAATATCTGCTGTCAACAACACCAGATATTTACAGCACAGACTTTTGGCAGTTTTAGATGTTTGTTTTCCTCAGGAAATAACAGAAAACACAGATTATGCAGGTTTTTTTGTATCATGGTTTTTCTGTGTAATCCAAAAGCTATGATTCAGCTCCAATCTTTCAAATTTCAGTCATGATTATCTAAAAAATCTTAATGAAAAAACCCCACAAATGTCAGGAAATGCAACTTGGTTCCACATTCATAAACACAAACATACAAAAGCAGAAAACAACAAAGGCATACAAAAAGGCAGGCCAAACTGAAGCTGAAAAGTTCCCCAAAAGACAGTAAAGACAGTCTGATTTCATTAACCAAAGCTTCCCCTTGTCAGCTCCTTCTCACTGTGTCCCAAGAGCACTGAACTTTAAGCACAGCAGAGGCTCGTTTCATTCTTGGACCGAAAAATGGATTCAAGATGAGATAATTTCCTTTTATTTAATTTCCTTTCACGGGAAGATAAGAACAAATGTATTTAGCATACTTTGATGATGGAAGGGACAAAGTGAGACATATATGGAGAGAGACATGAAGAGTGCTGGTGAGGAAACAGTTGGATAGAAGGTGAGAGTGCTGTCTGAATGATGAATATCAGTTGAACTTCTTCCCAAAGCAGCACTGTCTACAGCTGATGCCAAGAGTGAATCTCAAACTAGACTAAAGGGAGAGACGGCGGCAGGCAGAGACGGAGGTCTGATTTGTGAGTTATATCATTGTTTTTGTGATTTAATAGACCTTACAGATGCCTGATGACACAATCAATTTCCTGTAAAGAAGCTTCCCCCCCCCCCTTTTTTTTCTTTTCTTTTGGCAACAACAATAACACAATTTCAACACAGTTCAAATGTGATTTCGATATATTGGCCTCAAGATCACCACAACATAGGCTGAAGCTGTTTTTGGTTTATCAAGTTTTGGGCAAATTATTGGATCCATCCATTCATCCATTCAGGACATCTACAGCAGAAACAGACCTAGACTAAGACTCCCAACTTAGGTACTGTAACTGTAGCTGTTGGTAATTTTCGACATTTAACTTTTTGATAACTGCAACTTAAGTGCATAATTCTGTGACTTTAACAAATCGCTCAGTTAAATATCATCTCAAATCTCCAAACTAATGGATGCTGGGTAACATTAGTCTCACACTATTTCCAATTGGTTCACCTTAGTAATCCTTAAAGTAACACAACATGTTGAATGTTGGTGTAATAAAACTTATTAGCTACAATTTTTTTTTAAAATCAAATTCAAACCAGTATGTAACTGCACATCACAGATAAAGACTACGGTCTGTATGACTTTTCTGTTAATTCATGACTTTTAAAACCCTCAACCAAGGAAAAGTGCTGTCGATCAGTACAATTCTTGCCTCATTGTCAATGATCAAGATCCTTTTTGCAAGTTGTCTACAAATCGCTGAACCTATTTCCTATTTTCATGACAAAATATGCTGTGGCTGGAGACCTTTTGCATAGCACTATGCATTATAGAGGCAAGTTGTATGTATGCAAGATGTATCTAACAAAAAGGTACCACTAGATCAGGGGTGTCCAACTCCAGGCCTCAAGGGCCGGTGTCCTGCAGGTTTTAGATCTTACCCTGGGCCAACACACCTGAATCAAATGATTAGTTCATTACCAGGCCTCTGGAGAACTTGAAGACATGTTGAGGAGGTAATTCGGGCATTTAAATCAGCTGTTTTGGATCAAGGACACATCTAAAACCTGCAGGACACCGGCCCTCGAGGCCTGAAGTTGCCCATCCCTGAACTAGATGAAGCTTAAAAAATGCTTAAGCTAGGTTATTAATTGTTGGTAAAACCTGATAAAAACCTTGAGGACACATTGTATAGACAACCCTTATAAAGGTGATAGCATTGCAAAAAATAGATAATTGATTGCTTTATGGATGAACAGATCAAGGCACCTTGAGCTTGTGGCCAGGGGATAAGATGTCAGGGAGAAATGTGAAAATGTCTCGGGTGTGTTGTAGCCAAGACAAAATGAACACAAAAATATTCAATAAGACACTTATTGATCTATACCTGATCAACACAACAGCGCTCTTAACTTATTTAGCTTTCCTGCCCTTTGTTACAATGATATACTGGTTAGGTATTATATTGTAGTTTGGGGGTCAGACACACATCATTAACTGTAGAGGTCACTAAGGTCATCAGTGTGTTTCTGTAGCTGGTCCAACACAAACAGAGGAGACCAGGGCCCTGCAGTGTGGCCATCCCATAGCAGGACAGCAGTCTTGTTATTTTACCCTCTATTTCATGAAGGTTTATGGCTGTAACTTTTTATTTATGGTATTGAGCTCTGCTTTTGTTGGTTCCTCAGAGTACTGGTTCATCCTGTGATGTGCAATTGTTCCAGCTGTTATTTGTTCCTCGAAAAGCCTGGAGACAGTTTGTATCACTAGTTGTGAGCATTCTTGCAGATATTCTACTGTAGCACAGCCCTGGCAAATCAGTGTGTTTTTGGGACTTTGTGTCAAAATAATTTTGCATCCAGAGTTAATTCTGGTGTCAGTGCTTAATATGAAACAGGACATGTGAGATACATAATCAGTTATTTGGAATCACTACATTGCATCTTTATATTGGAGCTAGCCTTAACGCTGAAATATTTTAATGTCAAAAATGGATGAAATTACTGTAATAATGAAGGTTTTACATCCCACTAGCTGCTCTCATGAGCCTTATTTCCAGCAGCAGCCGAAATCACAAACAAAGAAAAAAGAGAATACCAAAAATAAAAAAATAAAAAATATATCTGTCAAGTATAATCAACAGATTTTTATCTTTCTTCATATAATTTGGGGAAAGAGAAGAACAGCGTGTGCATGTTTTAAAACAACTAGCATCTGATTTTTGTCCAAAGGTTCAAACTGCCAGGATTTACCCAAAGGATATCCTGTTACTTTTTTTGGCTTTAACTTCCAAGCTTGACTGGAAGCACATATGGCTTCCTCAGTGCTTATTCTTGGTTTTTGTTAAAGAGCGAAAAGTGCCACGAGCAATCTAAACACCCTGTAGATGTTTCTTGAACTCATTTTTTAAAATCACGCATCTAAAGAAAAGTTCAAGAGAATATGTGCTATTTTCATTTTCACTGTAAGCCTAGGCATGACCAATGTGACCATAGTAAAGACATACTGTTACCAGTATTTCACATTGTTAGACTGACATGATCACTAAAGAAAACATCATCTTCTCTTAAATATCAGCTAACAAACAAAGATCACAGGTTCACCACCAGTATTGCAATTATCATAAATACAAAATTTTGTAAGAAATGACACACGTCTTGTCTCAGTTTTAGTTGACTGTATCTCATTGTAGTTAATTTTATGCCAAAATCAATAATGACCAAATCATAGACTGTTAACTTTAGGCTATATGGAACCTTGGAGAAAATGCCTATAGGCTTTCATTTACAATGCTAAGTTAAACGATTAGGTAATAATTCACACTCCCTTGCTAAAAGCTCTGAAATAACCAAATGCAGCTAATGTTAGCGCTAGCAACTGGCAGAAACTGGGGCCGAAAAGCCGATGTAGCTAATGTAAAGTGCCAAAAATGGCAACTGACCACATGAGGCTAGTTCCAAAGGAGAGTCAAATCGGATGGCATAAAACAGCGGTCCCCAACCCCCGGGCCTCGGACCGGTACTGGTCCGTGAGTCGTTTGGTACCGGGCTGCAAGAGTTGAGGCTCAGGTGTGAAATGTATGGTTTTCAGGGTTTTTATCGGTTTTTAGTGTTATTTTGTTATTGTTTTTATCGTTAACTCGGTTTTCCTGGGTCTTTTCACGTGTGTTATGAATAAATCTTCTTTTTTTCGGTACCGGTACTAGTTTTATTTTGTTGTATTTATCCGCGACACCTTAAAGGCCGGTCCATGAAAATATTGTCGGGCATAAACCTGTCCGTGGTGCAAAAAAGGTTGGGGACCGCTGGCATAAAATGCCGAAGTTTACACCAGAAATAAAATTGTTTACAGACTAGTACAGAAATGAGATTTCTTCTATATAGCCAGACTGTCTTTTTGTGAAAGCTACATTGTAGGGGCTTTAAGTGCTTTGAGCTACAGTAGTGTGCAAAAGTCTGGAGCGACCCCTAGTTTCTATACTGTTAGCTTTCAAAGAGACTGATCAAAAGTCATTCAGGCATTCTGGAGGTCTTTCCAAGTTTTTCTTTGGACATTGGCTGCCTTTTTTTCCACTTATTTTCAGTCTAGTTGTTGTACATGAACATTTTTAGAGGGATGCTTTTTCTGTTTATCAAGTCACTTAATACTGACCTATGAATCATTCACAAATATACCACAACTCAAGGGATGGGCAAGCATTGTGGATTGCAAAATAGACAACTTTGCAACAAAAAAAAAGAAAAGAAAAAAGAGTTACATCTTTAGGCACTTTGTTGCCAGCAGTTTGTCACAAAAAATATCAGTCGTTCCAGTTTCTTTAGCTGAATTTATAAAAACTGCCAACAGTAATACAATTGTTTTCCAGAAAGATTGTCGCCAAAAACGTATCTTGTAAGACCTGACAAAGGCCCCTGGAGATGCATGTATACCTTAAGTCGGTCTGTCTACTGTTCACCAAAGCCTCAGCAGAAGGGTGGCTTGTCAAGAAGCCTTTCATATGGAAGGGAAACAGGGAAAAAAGGCTGACGTCTACCAATTTACACAATTTACTAGTGGCAACAGACTAACGGGTTCATTTCAGCAAGTGGTGTTGCAAAACTGGTTAAAACTGATCATGCTTTACCATCAGATTTTGATCCACAGTGCAATACTACCTAAAAAGCTTCTAACTGACATGCCAATGATCCCAAGCACACTGGCAATGCAGTAAAGCTCGTCCACCTGGGCCTTACACAGAGTTTCTGTCTGATTTCTCAGACTTTATATCTAATTTAGTTCTGAGCTCAAATAAAATAATTATTGTGGGTGATTTTAACATCCATGTAGATGCTAAAAATGACAGCCTCAACATGGCATTTAGTCTGTTATTAGACTCAATTGGCTTCTCTCAAAATGTAAAAGAACCCACCCACCACTTTAATCACACTCTAGATCTTGTTTTAACATATGGCATAGAAACTGAACATTTAACAGTGTTTCCTGAAAACCCTCTCCTGTCTGATCATTTCCTGATAACATTTACATTTACAATAATTGATTACACAGCGGTGGAGAGTAGATTTTATCAAAGTAGATGTCTTTCTGAAAGCGCTGTAACTAAGTTTAAGAATATAATCCACCCACTGTTATCATCTTCAATGCCCTGTACCAACACAGAGCAGAGCAGCTATCTGAACGCTACCCCAACAGAGGTCGATTATCTTGTTAATAATTTCACCTCCTCACTACGTACGACTCTGGATACTGTAGCTCCAGTGAAAACTAAGGTCTCTGACTCCGTGGTATAATTCTCAAACACGTACCCTAAAGCAGATGACTCGTAATCTGGAGAGGAAATGGCGTGTCACAAATTTAGAGGATCATCATTTAGCCTGGAGAAATAGTTTGCTGCTTTATAAGAAAGCCCTCCGCAAAGCCAGAACATCTTACTATTCATCACTGATTGAAGAAAATAAGAACAACCCCAGGTTTCTCTTCAGCACTGTAGCCAGGCTGACAAACAGTCAGAGCTCTGTTGAGCCAACCATCCCTTTAACGTTAACTAGTAATGACTTCATGAACTTCTTCACAAATAAAATTTTTATCATTAGAGAAAAAATTACCAGTAATCATCCCACAGATGTAATATTATCTACAGCTACTCTTAGTACCATTGATGTTAAGTTAGACTCTTTTTCTCCAATTGATCTTTCTGAGTTAACTTCAATAATTACTTCCTCCAAACCATCAACGTGTCTTTTAGACCCCATTCCTACAAAACTGCTCAAAGAAGTCCTGCCATTGATTAATTCTTCGATCTTAAATATGATCAACCTATCTCTAATGGTCGGCTATGTACCACAGGCCTTCAAGCTGGCTGTAGTTAAACCTTTACTCAAAAAGCCATCTCTAGACCCAGCAGTCTTAGCTAATTATAGGCCAATCTCCAACCTTCCTTTCATATCAAAAATCCTTGAAAGAGTAGTTGTCAAACAGCTAACAGATCATCTGCAGAGGAATGGTTTACTTGAAGAGTTTCAGTCAGGTTTCAGAGCTCATCACAGCACAGAAACAGCTTTAGTGAAGGTTACAAATGATCTTCTTATGGCCTCTGACAGTGGACTCATCTCTGTGCTTGTCCTGCTAGACCTCAGTGCAGCGTTCGATACTGTTGACCATAATATCGTATTAGAGCGATTAGAACATGCTGTAGGTATTACAGGTACTGTGCTGCAGTGGTTTGTATCATATCTATCTAATAGACTCCAATTTGTGCATGTAAATGGAGAGTCCTCTTCACACACTGAGGTTAATTATGGAGTTCCACAGGGTTCAGTGCTAGGACCAATTCTGTTTACATTATACATGCTTCCCTTAGGCAGCATCATTAGAAGACATAGCATACATTTTCACTGCTATGCAGATGACACCCAGCTCTATCTGTCCATGAAGCCAGATAACACACACCAATTAGTTAAACTGCAGGAATGTCTTAAAGACATAAAGACCTGGATGGCCGCTAACTTTCTGCTTCTTAATTCAGATAAAACTGAGGTTATTGTACTCGGCCCTGAAAATCTTAGAAATATGGTATCTAACCAGATTCATACTCTGGATGGCATTACCTTGGCCTCCAGTAACGCTGTGAGGAACCTTGGAGTCATTTTTGACCAGGACATGTCCTTCAACGCACATATTAAACAAATATGTAAGACTGCTTTCTTCCATTTGCGCAACATCTCTAAAATTAGAAATATCCTGTCTCAGAGTGACGCTGAAAAACTAGTTCATGCATTTATTACTTCCAGGCTGGACTACTGTAATTCATTATTATCAGGATGTCCAAAAAACTCACTGAAAAGCCTTCAGCTAATCCAAAATGCTGCAGCAAGAGTACTGACAGGGACTAGAAGGAGAGAGCATATTTCTCCTGTTTTGGCTTCCCTTCATTGGCTTCCTGTTAAATCCAGAATTGAATTCAAAATCCTGCTCCTCACATACGAGGTCTTAAATAATCAGGCCCCATCTTATCTTAATGACCTTGTAGTACCATATCACCCTATTAGAGCACTTCGCTCTCGCTCTGCAGGCCTACTTGTTGTTCCTAGAGTATTTAAAAGTAGAATGGGAGGCAGAGCCTTCAGTTTTCAGGCCCCTCTTCTGTGGAACCAGCTTCCAGTTTGGATTCGGGAGACAGAAACTATCTCTACTTTTAAGATTAGGCTTAAAACTTTCCTTTTTGCTAAAGCATATAGTTAGGGCTGGACCAGGTGACCCTGAATCCTCCCTTAGTTATGCTGCAATAGACGTAGGCTGCCGGGGGATTCCCATGATGCATTGAGTTTTTCCTTTCCAGTCACCTTTCTCACTCACTATGTATTAATAGACCTCTCTGCATTGAATCATATCTGTTATTAACCTCTGTCTCTCTTCCACAGCATGTCTTTTATCCTGTCTTCCTTCTCTCACCCCAACCGGTCGCAGCAGATGGCCGCCCCTCCCTGAGCCTGGTTCTGCCGGAGGTTTCTTCCTGTTAAAAGGGAGTTTTTCCTTCCCACTGTCGCCAAAGTGCTTGCTCATAGGGGGTCATATGATTGTTGGGTTTTTCTCTGTATCTATGAAGCGCCTTGAGGCGACTTTTGTTGTGATTTGGCGCTATATAAATAAAATTGAATTGAATTGAATTGAATTGAATTAAAGCTATGTCTGGATAGAAAAACCCAAAATGGAAAATTATCAGCCATGGATTGGCCTTCCCAGAGCCCAGGGCCTCAACATTTATTGAAGATCATCTTTGGATCATCTTGAAAGAGATTAGAAACAAAAAGGCACTCAAACTTTAAAGAACTTTGAATGTCCTTCAAGAAGCCTGCAGAACCATTCCTGAAGGTTCCAAAACATGTATACTCTTGAACTGGACGTAGTGTTTCAGTGGGAGAAACACACTCATCCAAGTGACTTCTTCAGTTTTCTCCCCCTGAAAAAGTCCAGAACAGAATACATCTTTGCTTCTTTGCAAATGATTTAATGAACCACTGCACCCTTTTCCCATTTTCACAGCAAAATATAAACAAATTAGGGGTGACTCAAGACTTTTGCACCATCCTCATCCTGTATCTGTTAGTGTCATTTCTCGAGTTTCTCAAGTAAGTCCATTTCTGTATTACGCCTGTGTTTTGCTAAAGTTAGCATCATATTTAATTACAGATACCCCATGCTAACCCAACAAGGTAGCCCACATTAGCGTTAGCTGATGTACCTTTGATCACATCAAACTTAAAAAAGAAGTTAAAGTTAAAACGAAAAAGCCCCAAAACAGGATGACAAGACGGAGACAGTCACAGGGTTTAAAATGCTCTTCTTCACAGCAGTGGGAGACGTCATGGCTACATCTTTCAGTCTACACGCAATAAAGTGTCTGCAGCCTAATAAGTATTTCCCAAATAGCAGTGTATCAAATGGCAGCCTGAATTAGTGGCTAACCTTGGCTTGAGCTCACCAAAAACAAATGTTAGTGGCAAGCTTGGGAATATAGAGTATAGCTCATGAGTAATATTTCTTCAGAAATATCAGTCTTGAGTTTGTCATGTTACATTTAAAGGTGATGATATGCTTATGTCATGTTGACGTGTTTCCTTGGCCCCTTACTGGAAAGGCATTCCAGTTAATTCCAGGTTTAAACAAACAGGGTGTTGATATGGGAGAGAAATTCCATAATTTTTTGACATCTGTGTTGGTGTCATACATGTGTGAAAGAAGCTAGCACCTCACACTCAGCAGGAGGCAAACAGTTGGGTAATTTATTAATGATATCTCAGAATCAAACTTTTACTATAACTCAAGAGAAAGCTCACTAAGTTTACCCTTGATAATGTGCACTCTTACTGGTAAAACATTCACCCAGACATTTAATTTGCTAAAGTAAAACTATTGCGTCAAATGTAGCTAATGTGTAATAGACGTGACATCATTAACTTAACCGGTAGCTCCATTATGTGTCTCCACAGTGGCTGCAGGACCTATCCAAGTGATAACAGCACCTCTCACGCAACAAAGCATCCCACTCAGCCCCATGCTGGTGTTTTGAGACAAATCTTTTTGATTCTCTTTCCCTGTTTCTAATTTCGAGCATCTCTTTTCTTGTGCGAGTGTGAAATTCCCTGAAGGTTTGGCAGAATTCATGACATTTCTCCCATCAGACATCTGCTCCGGCTTTCCTCTGCAGTTTCATCTGGCAGGAGATTTGAGCATTGTTTCTGCTTTGTTCCCGCTGCTGGGAGAGAAAACTCAGGCAGTGCAGCCACTTTCTGATTGCTCTCATCCAAAGCAATTTACAGTGAGTCTAACTGCACAAAATACCTCTGTACCAGGCATCACAAATAACTTCCTTTAATGCTCTGATATTGCAAATGCTTTGAATTATGTTTTCTTGTTGCCACAAATGTGAGACATTAAAGTCATTAAAAAGATTTTAAAAAGATCAGTAACAGCACAGAAACAATACAGGAGTATTTGTATTACATACATATTTATTTTTATTAGAGAAAACATTTGAAAAAATCCACGCAAAGAGGAAAAGTTGCAGCTTGGCCTGTGATTAAGAGTGTGCCTTTCTCAGAGAATGGCAACATAATAATTCATAATTAAAAACCTCATGAGCTTTAAAACTGCAATCTACTAATGTCTAATGGTATTTTTTAGTGTGATTTTAATGACAGACGAAGTTGCTGACAGAAGTTACAACCCCTGTGTGAATGACGTTTTTAAAACTTCTCAGCAGAAATAAGCTTACTGCTTAAGTACATCACCTGATTCACATACAATTCACTTACAGGAAATATAACAAAAGAAGAAAGAATCGAAATATTCAGTCAGAGCACTGAAGAAATGATTGTATGAGCTAACAGACATCTGCTCTTTCATACGTGCTTCACATACTTATAAGTGCATACAAATTTTACCGTATATATCAAAATAAACCATAAATTGTAAATACTGTGACAGTGTATATAATTACAAATGAACCTGCCTTAAAAGGCCAATAATATAAAACACACCCAATGAGAAACGACAGCACTAATGTGAAGCAAAGGTTTTGTGCAGTGCCGTTCCAAACAAAGTACTAAAGAAGATGTGATATAATACAGCAAAAACGTTTCCTTAGAACGTGCTTTGAGTTGCCCATTATTTACGTGATCCTGAACACAACATCTAAAATGTAAAAGACACATTTTTCTTGGAAAAGACTGCCTAAAAATATAGATATGGTTACAGTAAGGGACCAGCTAGATACCAGCAAGCAACCCATTCACAGCAACCAGAGACTGGTAGTGGAAAAACGTGTGCTCCCCAACCAGTTGGTGAGTGGTTGCTGGACCTGGTTGGCTGTTGCCAGGTTAAATCTGTTTTAGAGAGGGTGATGGACCAAAACCCTCCTTGTGATTTTTTGGTTGCCACCAGATTGTTGCGTTCACTGGTTGTTTGGATAGAAGTGGTCAACTTGCTTGCAAACACTTCCCATTTCCTCTCCAAGCTGTGGTGAAAAGTCTGGAGCTGGTTTGCTGCTCTGGACCTGGACAACTCGCTGTAACTGATGGAATCATGAATTCTGGTCTCTACCTGAAAATTGTGAACCTCCAGCCATCAGTTCATGCCATGAAAGTCAAATGGACTTTGGGTAATATATCACGACAATGATCCAAAACACCAACAAGTCCAACTCTGAATGCCTCAAAAAATAAATAAATAAATGAAGGTAAAGGTTTTGAGGACAGATATCTGATTGAGATGCTTTGGCATGACCTTAAACTGCTCGGAAACAACAATAATTCTGCAAAGAACAGTGGGCCAAAGTTCCTCCACACTGTGAAATACTCATTGCCAGTTACTACATTTAGGGGGCAATTCTTTTTTTTCACATAGAACCAGACGGGTTTGGATTGTATTCTTCCTTTAACAAACGAAATCATCATGTAAAAACTACAATTTGAATTTACATGTGTTATCTCTTTTCTAAGATCAAAATTTGTTTGGTGATCTGAAACGTGAATGTGACAATTATGCAAAACCACACAGAAATCAGACATGAATCTCAGGTAATCCCCAAAAGTTGATTCTGTTCATCTGGACGTAGCGTTTTCAGTGGGAGAAACGTTTCGTCACTCATCCAAGTGACTTCTTCAGTCTCAGCTGACTGCAGGTTTCCCCAATCTTATAAACAGTGCATTTGCATAATGACTGAAACCAGCCCACTGAAGGAACAATGGGCTGGGAGGTCAGGAGGCAAATAGTTTTTTCCCAACACTTCCTGTGAACTGCCAAAAAACGCTTGTTAGCCAGCTGCCAATCAGTTGTGAAATACATTTTTCCCCCTAGCAACCAATAGCTACTAGGAAGTCACTCACTGGTCTCAAGGCCTGCATGAATGGAGCTTTAGCAGTCAATATCACAGCAACTGTCAGCAATCAGTTGGTCTGGTCAGGGAATACGCATTTTTCCCCTGAAACTGGTGGCCGCCAGATGGTCACTGTCAGGTCTCTAGGCCTGTGTAACTGAGGCCTTCAGTTTAATACACAAATCATATCACACAGCCACGGTCAGTACAACTAGTGTAAGCAAAGCAAGGCAACAGACTCATAATTCAGTTTGGCATCACTTTATATAAAAAGGTTGAAGGTTGTATTTCGTTAGACTTAAGTACAATTGCAGGGGGCGATACCTTGGTTGCAAACGGAAGTGCAAGTCCTTATACAGAAGGGATTCAAATTTCCATATTTTATATACAGTCTATAGCAGGGGTGGGGAACTCCAGGCCTCAAGGGCCGGTGTCCTGCAAGTTTTAGATCTCACCCTGGGTCAACACACTTGAATCAAATGATTAGTTCATTACCAGGCCTCTGGAGCACTTCAAGACATGTTGAGGAGGTCATTTAACCATTTAAATCAGCTGTGATGGATCAAGGACACATCTAAAACCTGCAGGACACCGGCCCTCGAGGCCTGGAGTTCCCTCCACCCCTGGTCTATAGCAACAGTTCTTTATCTTGAGGCTCCACTTTAAAAGTTAAAACAAGTTCATGCCCCACAGTTTTATTAATCAGTTGTTACCAATAAAAAAAGATCTATCTTGAATTCGTATTAAATCCAGACACATCCAGACTTTATACACACTTGAACACATACTTGTGCATCTATCCAAAAACAATGACAGATGACTCAAAGTGATGAGTCGTGCGTATTGTGTATGCCTGCTGTTAATCCTGATAACCACAGTAATCCATCACACTTAAAATTGATTTTTACATTTGTCAGAGTTCTTGTGGTGTCATCGTACTATGAAAAGTATGCACTGATTTAAAAAACATGGACAGTGACACTGATGAAAATCACTTGCTGTGCCACGTTTTTACGTAATGCGGGAAGCTTATGTGGCCCTTTTCACAAAAGTCTGTGTTTACATATCGTTTTATCTTCTGGGTTCTTGCAGCATAACTTGAGAAGCGGCTGTCAGAAAAACAGTTAAACAAAAGGAAAAGACATTAAAGGATCTAAAAATATGCTCTGGTATTGGTAGGTGATAGCTATTATAAAGCATTTCCCCCAGCTGCCAATAAGTTTTCGTCTGTCCTCTCTCAGATGGAGGAAATAGGAGAGAGCAGGTCTGTGATAGTTGCTGATACGTATAATGAGTTTTATGGGCCTACAGTTTATAATCTGTTAGTGTCTCCAGCTGGCTTCTGCAGCTGGCTTTATAGGAGAGAGGAGAGATAATGCTTTTTCCATCCCAAACGTGCTCATAAATCTACTCCTATCAAATCTAGGATTTTATGTCAGCAGTTTTTTTCTTAAAGAAAATGAAGTTTATACACTTGAAGAGCAGTAAAAAGTAATCTCTTTTCTTGGTATGTTAGAAGTCTGTCAGTATTTTCACAGAAAAAAAAATGCTTTGGTCCACTTACTTTATTATTGATTTGTTACATTATGAGTATGTAATTAGGCATAATAAATAGTTTTTCTAATTATTTGAATTATATATATGACAAGCATACCAGTGTCTCTCAGTACATGAAAACTGCAGTTCCCCATCTCACCAGGTGGGGGTAGTAAAGGACCATGGAGTGATCTTATCGCTCAAGCGAGGGGCACGTGCTTTAGCACATCCATTACAGAAAGGAGATAATTAGAGGCAATAACTTGGAAAAAACAAAAAACAAAAAAGCCATGACAACAGTCGGAGCGTGTGTCCTTAAAGGTGTGCAGCAGGTATTGCGATTCGGTGTCTTGCTGGATTCCATTGGGGTTAGAGGGAACTTGGCTCGGCTGTCAGGCGGTTCCTGTAACTTCCCAAACTCCAAACATTCACATCATTTCCCTCACTTAACTTTAAGGAACTAACAAGCTCTGCAGAGCCAGATGACATGAGTGTCAGCCAAAAGCTGGTAGATGGATTGAGGCCCATCTTTTGAACTGAAGTTTCATTTTGACTTTCTGTTTACTTGATGTCTACTTACCACACACACACACGCACACACACACACACACACACACACACGCACACACGTTCCATCTGACTAGGAAGCATACTTTTGAAATACAGTCAAAGATCCACAAGAAAAAACTCAGGCAGAGATGCCATATGTTCACATACTTCATAAAAATTGGTATACAAAAGGCTTTCACATAAAGAGTACATGCATGTTCTTATTGGTTGTAATTTGACTGCTTGTAATTTGAAGTCCTTAGAAAAGCAAACACACCTAAATATTTGCACAGCTCTACTCTGAACTGTGATTCTTTACTATCTTTGCATGTAAAGTGCATGACTGCATGACAGACTGAGAGGACATCAGATGTAATGTTAAACACACATAAACACAATCTAAAAATATTGCAGTTTGTCGAGATGGTTGGACAGACCTTCTGAAAGCTTTAAACTATATTTGTTGGACTGTTATCACTTGCAATCATTCTAATAAGCATTAAACAGAATGCAACTCAAATTATGTAGAGTAGGAGACTTTCCAGTTATTGTGTGAATAAGTGAACGGAAAATCTCTTTTGGAGTCATCCTGGTAACCTCAAGAGATTTCTAAAGTGTGGTTCTCTTTCCTCTCCAATAAAACATCACCTTGTTGCTGTTATTACAGCCTATAGTTATGGTAAATGGCCTGTATTTGTATAGCACTTTACTTAGTCCCTAAGGACTAAGGACTACATTCAGTCATTCACACACAGGTGATGGCAAGCTACATTGTAGCCACAGCTGCCCTAGGGCACACTGACAGAGGCGAGGCGAGGACACTGGCGCCACCGGGCCCTCTGACCACCACCAGCAGGCAATGGGTGAAGTGTTGTGCCCAAGGACACAATGACTGAGACTGTCCGAGCCGGGGCTCGAACCGGCAACCTTCCGATTACAAGACGAACTGCCAACACTTGAGCCACGATTGACCCGTTATGTTGTAAATTAAACATCTTCTAGCGGTGCATGTAAAATGTGTGCTGCTGTCTCATGACCTTTGAAATTGGACAATTTTGGCACACTGCTATTCAGAAAAAGTAAATTTTTACCATTTTTTATTGTTGCTTTTTATTAATAATAATGGATGGCATTTATATAGTGCTTTTCCACTATTCACTCTCACATTCACACACTGGTGGAGGCAAACCACAGTAGTAGCCACAGCTGCCCTGGGGCAGACTGACAGAATCGAGGCCGCCATATCGCACCATCGGCCCCTCTGGCCAACACCAGTAGGCGGTAGGGTGAAGTGTCTTGCCCAAGGACACAACGACCACGACAGACAGACAGAGCTGGGGATCGAACTGGCAACCTTCCGGTTACAAGATGAGCTTCCTAACCTATATGTAACCTAGTAGGGAAACTGTCCTGCATAAGACTATGGTCCATTTCCAGTACAGTTGAGAACTGGGAGTGTTTGTGCCACTGCCACCTATCCCCAATTAAAGCGTTGCTCTATTAAAGAAGAAATTTCAGGGAAGTAAAGGGCAAGTAAAAGTGAAACTTCAAAGTTCCAAAGATGGGCCTTAATTACTTTCAAATACTGTGTGACTTACTGTCGGCCACTATCACCTCCTCCTGCTCTAACTTTCTTTGATAGAAAGTAGCTGCAATGAAAGAACATTTACTCTGGAAATTTCTGAAAAATTCTTTCATTCACTGTCCAAACCAAAAATGTACTCGATTGTCCTGGAGTGTTAGCAGAAACCTCACAGACATCTCAGTTTTAGATAAACCCCAATTATTTGCTGTTGAACCCTGCAAACATCTACATATGTGTGTAGCACCTTTATTACTCACCATCCTGTTCTGTCCGACTATTTACTCCGCTCTCACACACTCGACCACCATCGCGATCTGCTCTCGTCAGTTACTGTACATGATGTCAGGCATTATCAGCCAGCAACACTTGCTGCTTGTTAATGATGTCATCATTAGGTCCCAGCAGGGATGTTGAGGTCAGCTGAGGAATGATAAAGGGCCCTAATTTGAGCACTAGAATCATGTTGTTAACCCCCAAATTGGCAGCACAAATACGATGTACGTGCTTTTGGAGGAAGTCAGTCCGAGGAGACTTGGCGGCAGTACCGGACGCTGTTCCAACAGTCTGGGTTTCTGTGGCTGAGAAGGAGGAAGATGGGTACAAATTGGGAAGCTAAAAGGAAAATAATACCACTGAGAAGAAATGAGAGAGTACACCAAACATATTATGTTACTGACATGCTAGTCATGTCAGTCAAAGAGTGTAGCTTTTTTAGATTTTTTGTTCTGTGTGAGGTCCTGTAGGCTAGCTTTGATAGCTGTGATTACAATCAGTGCTAATGCTAATTACAAGGGTAGGAGCATAATATAAAGTTAAAGCTTACTGAGCATGAGTGCAAAAATCTGTAGCTCACTGCCACATGGACTGTATGCAAGATTCAGCCATGATAGCTGAGCACAAAGCTTTTGATATTTTCTAGTTTGGTTATTGATTTAGCTATTGTTGAGTTACCTGCTACGCTAGGCCATGCTAATCGCTTCACAGACACAGAAGAGAATTATGTCCTACCCACACCAGATGAAAAAAACGTAACAAACGAAACTTGCAGCCCACTAAAGAAAGGTTGCCTAATATTTTGCACAGGTGTACTGCTGTCATTGTATTCAGGTAGCTAAGTAGCGGGGAAGCCCAGGCCCGAGCTAATGACTACTGTTGATCAGCTGTTTTCCTGAGTCAGCACGTAATCTCCCTCAGCCAGAGCAGGTGATTGACACTTCAGCACCTTTCCTCCGACCCCCACACCTCACACCCACTACTCCAGACCCTCCAGGTGTGTGACATAGACTCAGTTTAATACTGTTTGTGTCTGTGTGTGTGTGTGAGTAGAGATAGAAGGCCTTTGCAGCTGTGGTGTCACTGACATCAGCACTGCATCCTTTGGAAGACCTCTTTAATTAGTCCTCACTGCTCTATCATCACTTGCTGCTGTTCTTTCAAGCAGCTGGCACACGCACAGACGGAGCTCCTACCCCACACAGGTGCCTGAAGCAGAGAAACACATCATAGCAACCTTCTGGCAAACAGGTCAAGACAAAACTGAAGACAACAAACGACACAAGAAGGAAGGTTAATGGCAGCTGCTTAAATTTTGCAGTAGCAGCATATAAGAGCCAGTGCTTTTGGTTTCTCTTTTATCAGTATATACTTATTTTAACCTCAACTGATTACTCCGCTTTAAATTATAAAAACCGTTAAGGGAATTATATAAATGCACAATGTACAAAAGCCAACTATATTAAAATGCAGCAGAAAGCTAAAATAAAACACTCTTTTACAGCAACATTCATATGTAATGTTTAAATAAGACACGCTAAGTCGCAAAAAGTGCAATTACTTTAAAATGATTGAAATGCAAACTATTAAAATCCCTAACTTTGACATCAGGTGCAAGTGGTTATGAGCAATGAGTTATTGCTCTCATTTAATATGCTTTAGCTCTACTTTGTAGTTACTTTGTAACTACTTAGTATCTTTAATTACATAGTTTGAATTTTCTGTCATCAGTCTTATTTCTGAAAGTACATGAATGCTGTTAAAAACAACAACAAACAAATAAAAACTCACAAATCACACACAAAAAAAATAGGCAAAAGCCAATGAGTAGCTAAGGTCTCGGGGTTAGCTAACAAGCTCTAATCGCTAAGTAAGCTGTCAGGTGCTTTGCTGGCTCTTGCTATTTGAAACATTTGCAAAGAGAAACCACTTTGTGATTGCAGATTGTTTCAGTCACCCATAATAACTGCATGCTGTCTGGTTTGTGACTTCAACATGCAAGCAACCTTTAGCAACCAACTGCAGTCATTTTCCTTAGCGACTGGTGGTTGTGGATTGGTCTCTATTCTGTGTGACTGGGGCCTAAGGAGATAGATACTTCCTGCGTGAGTTGGTGGAGACCAAAACAAAGCTTAGAAACAGAAAAAATATTGAACTTGCATTTTTCCAGTGGCATGTAAATCCATATTGATGTTAGTTTATGCTGAATGTTTAACTAGGCATCTGCTTATTTAAAACAGCCACCATAATAGCCTTTAAATGTGTTCATTTGTATGTATTGCATTTGTCCCTTTGAGCAAAAAACTGCACACATGTGCACACACACTTTTGAAATACCTACTTTCCAAACCCCATGATTAAGTGGGGTGTAATTTCACAATGACCTTTTATATTAGCTTACTGGAAACCCACACATGAGCTAACATTACGGGTATCGTAATTCAGTAATATTAGACATACCAAACTCTGAGTTTGCGGCCTTGATCGTGTAAATGCTTAGCCACAAACTTCAACTTTTATTCTTTACTTAGGAACTCCAAAAATTAAGTGCAGAGCGTCAAGTGAGCCCACTGTCAGTCTTTGATAACCGAGCACAAATTTTCTGAAACAACCAACAGCCCATTTAAGAAAGAATTTGAATAAAGATATTAAGACAGTAATGACTCACTGATGCAAAGTAAAGTGACACTTTTGGAAAGAAGCGTAAATTACAGGCAGGAATTTTTCTAAGCCAGCATTTAGCAGCCATTGCTTCATTGCACTGCTTGTACTTTGGCTTCAGCCACAAACTGTGGTAGTAGTTACCACTTAATCTAAACTAACCTAAACTCTGTGCAGCAGAAGCTGCTTGGGTAACAGCCAGCTGGTAATACATCAATGGATGACTAACCTGGCAAGATGCTGACTGCAGCAGCTGGAAGTGATTCAGCAACATGGAGCCTTTAAAAATTGGTTTGAGCTATCGGAACCACACGGACCGACTGTGTTCTGGGCAATGGACTCTCTGCAGACCAAATGGTTTCAAGATTATGAGCATCACAGCACAAATCTCAGCGCAAAAGAGAACTTGGCCGTTTTGTCCAAGGACCAAACATGGCCTTTATTACTGAATAATGTTTTATACACTCACATGACATTGGCTACGAAGAGGCCTGTGTTTGTAGTTACTCTCTGCTGACTGGATTAGATGATGAAGACATAAAGGAAATGTAATGTAAAATAATATATGGTGATTAGGTACTGCCAATACTTCTCGTAGTGTAACTTGCTTACTTTTTCTGTAAGCTCTCTGCTTGAAGAGTAGCTGTACAAAGGCAGAAGTGACTGCCTATTGCTAATTTACCTTGTAATTACAGGCCTGGCTCCACTCTAAAATTCACAGATTATCCTGAACAACAAAATAAAAAAATAAAAAAACATAGCTGTCAAAGTCATAAAGAGAGGGACTTTCCCAGGTTGAATTCCATTGAAAAAAATTAAACAGAGACAGACATACAAAAAAAGAAGCTAAATTTAGATGACTGTTTATATGTGTTCTAGCATTAGAACATCAGTTTTTAACTAACGTGAGCCGACAGTGATGTGAAAAAGATGTTAGGTTCACTTTTGGTACTCGCACCTTCCCTGCTTGTTGAATTTCAACATTTTAATGAAGTCCAGACTGGAACTGGGCTCGAAAAAAAGGAGAGGGTTTTAAAAAACACTTTGGCGTTCAATGCCACGAAAGCCAAAATTATGACATTTCATGCTGCGTGGAGTGTGCAATGCAAAAATAGCAACCGGAGTGAGAAAGGAAAGAGTTTCTTGTTACCCTCTCTGACATTGCTGCCCTTCCTCTCGCTCTGTGTCGACTTACCTTAGAGATGACTTGTGAAATTGAGAGGTGTCCTTTGACATCCATCTGGAGCTGCTTGCACCAACATGCAGCCACCTGTGACCTGCATCAACCTGCAGCTTGAGCCTGAGACAGATGACCTGGGGCTCCTTATTCAGGTCAACGTGCACGTGGGGCGAGTTACTGGTGACGTGTTCTTTAGAGGTCATTTCATGAAAAATCAAGGCATGCCCCCCCCACACATATGTGTATGTGTGTGTGTGTTTTGCAGAACAATATCTGATAATTGTGAAGGGATAACTTTTTTCAGTTTTGGTTGATGTTACATACAATTACCCTTTTGTCCATGCTGGTTCTCGATTGATGGTTTTGCAAAGCAATTTTGTGTCCTGGCAAAGTTTTCTGACTTCAAGGAAGTTAGTATCAGATTTGTGCCTGCTAACAGACACTGAAATAAACAACAATGTACCTTAACACTAGTCAGTTTAAAAATAAAATAAAATGGAATTTTGCTGTGGGTTGTCAGGTAGGTTGGAGGGGGGTGAACACTGGTTTTGTGGAGCATTTGTGGTGTGGATAAGAAACTCACAACTCCTAAAATCTAACAGTTGAGGTGGTTATGATGAGGAGCTACTATTATTTAGTAAGGTAAGGCAATAAAACTACTTGGCTAGGCTTAGAAAAAAGACAACTGACAAATTAAGAAAATTAGATGTATAAATTGTATTTTTAAAAATATTTCTTCTGCCTTGTACAGTGTAGACTTTTTCTTCTATTTTTTCCACAGTATTATTGTTACAGCAGCAGAGTGAACAGAAGGAATAAATGCAACATAACCTAACGACAATAATACTGTGGAGATATTTGAAGAAAAATTCACAAAAAAGTCCTCAATTGGGACTAATAACATTTTTCTTATGTTATTTTATGTTATATATCTGAAAACATCTGAAAAATCATTGTGCATGTGTTACATCTTAATGTAAAACACTCCATCATTGTCTTTTTGTGTATACTGTATACAAAGTATTTAGCACATGTGCATCTATATATCTATATCTATATATCTAGATTAGATTAGATTAGATGAAACTTTATTAATCCCTCGGGTGGGTTCCTCCGGGAAATTCAGTTTCCAGTAGCAAAGCACCGAAAGAAGTTGCATGTTACAGATACATTAAGGGGAATGAGAGTAAGGATATAAGCATAAATACACCATATATACACATATATAGATACAGAATATACAATATGGATAAATAGGATTGCTCATTTGAGTGAGTATATTGCACAGTGATTATTGCACAGTCAAATATAAGAAAAAAGACAAAACAAAAACAAAAAACAAATATTGCAAATATTGCACAGTGTAGAGAAGCACCTACAGCTCAGTTGTTCCCGCCCTCCCTTGTCCCCCTGTTTCTCCTCCCTCTCCCCTCCAGTGAGGAGTTAAACAGTCTGATGGCGTGTGGGACAAAGGAGTTTTTAAGTCTGTTGGTTTTTGACTTTGGGAGAAGCAGCCTGTCGCTGAATAGACTCCTCTGATTGTTTACGACCGTGTGCAGAACACTGTCGGATTTGATTTCAACACTATTAAAGTGTCTATATGGGTCCACACCAGAGAGTGTTAATTTAACTCTTTTTGGAGAGTTGGTACGTTAACTCTGATTTAGTGTTAAACACCAAATCTGTCTGGAGTTGATAATTTAACACTTGGTGTTAAGAGTTTATATATTAACTCTCAAAGAGTATTTTAGTTTAACTACGTAAGAGTTATCTTCTAATTAATTCTAAAAAGCGGGAATTTTACTGTTCTGAACTTCTAGAAATTTCTTTTGGAAATAAACATTTACTAAAAAGACAATGGTTTTTGAAAAACATTTATTCTGAACTGTGCACCACAATTTCAAAACATTTTCTGAAAGATGTAACAGTGTACATGTTCTCACTTTCATTAGAATTTTGTTTATCAAAAGGTCTGACATAGGTGAGCTGGTAAATGCAAATAACAGCATTCTCATCACTTATTTCTTCAATACAATATGCATGTCCTTCATTCATCACTTTGTGGAACTTCAACGCACTTCTGCTCTCCACCATATTCCATCTTCACAAGTATATCCTATGTGGAGATTGAATAAAAATTAGTTGACACTAATTAATGGCACAAATAATCCAGTAATCAATTGCAGCACAGTAAAAAAAAAAAAAAAAAAATCCTTTTTGAGCCATTACTTGTGTAAAGTATTTTCCCAAAAGACAAGGACACAGGCAACAGGTAATACTGAACTAAATGTAAAACCTCAACCTTTTTCATGTTTACCTAAACCGTGTGCACAAAACTCTGGAGGGTTCTAAATGCTAACGTAGAACCCAGTCAGGACATCTGCTACTGCTGTTTGCTTGTTTTTTTTTTCATGGGAGATCGTTTTCAGGCTTCAAGTAGCACCATTATACCAACATTTCACATTCTAGACATTGTTTTAGGTGTATTTGACCAAAAGTTTGACTGAAAATTCACATGCAAGCTTTTTTTCAAGGCTGTGGTATTTGCCCGCAAACAATACCTTTCAGCTAGCTAAAACAGAATATTATGCTATCACCGAGCAACATGGCTAATGCCTTTCACACAGCTTTGTCTCAACTCCAAAGAGCCACAGAAGTAAAAGCTAATAATTATAATAATTGAAACAATCTTTGAAAAAATGACTTATCAAGCATGGCAAACAACTCAAATATGTAGAGCAAAACGTTCTGAAACGTCTTCACTTCAGCTTCGATTGGAGCCTATGGTGCTGCAGGCGGAGTCTGTGAATTTACTCTATTGGTGTCATAGCCCCTGTAGGAGTTCAGAGTTAAGAGATCAAGAGTTAATGTTTCCATTGTAACACCTCCAGATTTGACATAGAAACACTCATTTTTAACACTACTATCATTTTACACCTCAGAGTTACATTAAAAGAATTTGACTCTACTTAGAGTAAAATTAACTCTACTTTTGCAAGAAGACTACTAACACCAAAACATTTAACACTTTTGAATTTGCTGTATATATATATATGTATATATATATATATATATATATATATATATATATATATATATATATATATATGTGTGTGTGTGTGTATGTATGTATAATATACAAGAAACCAATTACAGCACAGATCATTTAGAGAAATGCTTTTTATATGTATTCCTTATGTGTATCATCTTTGGCTTTGTTGCCAGTCCTCTGTTGACAAACTACTTTGGATTAGGTCCAGATGTAGCTGTACCCCCTTGACCTTTTTCCCTCTCTAATACGCCATCTTTTTTACCAAGTCAAAATATATTTATGCATGTGTACATATCACATGCCAGTAATACACTGTATGTGTTAATCTTGCCCTAAACTATTTTGTCCCAACTGCTTTAAAAAAAAAGGAAAAGTGTAATAACTGTGTGACTCGTTCAGTTGTTTAGAATAAATGTGGCATCGTGCCTATATGTGTACCATTTTGGTATATCAACCACTTGTAAATCTGCAATTAGATCTAAACTCACAAAAGGGACCCAAAATGCAAACCCTACTTTTTTTTAACCTCTCCTGCTTGACCGTTTATGAAGAAATTAGCCTAATTATGCGTAAATAGAAAATGGCTTTGGTGAATTTAGCTCATTCTGTTTGTTTAAATGGGCCTTGTTACAGCTTTACGTAAGCAGCACAGACCACTGACTGATCCGTAACTTAAATGATTTTATCAAACACATGTGCTGCCCAGGTTTCAGTGTGCCTACATGAGCCTGGACCAATGAAAACAGGTGAATATAGAGTAAGCAAGTCAAGGTCAGAGTGGAAACATGTCATTTTCCTGATCATCTCTCCATATTTCGTAAAACTCAGAAAGGTTATGTTAAAAAAAAGAAGCTTTTTTTGACTAATGGATGGGTTGGAAGTCAGTTTGTGATCTTCATTATGGCTGGACGGCACAGTCGCCCGATCAGATTGCTTGGCTAAAACTACCAACTGTATAATTACATGTATATTATGACCAGTCGCCGGTCAGTCCTCGCCCAAGCATTGCTGCATATTCCACCTCCACGCCTTCTGCCTTTATCCTTTGTGGGCAAACATGCAGAAATCAGAACATGACATTTACACAGCCCTTGGTCTCTAGCCATTATAAATAAAATTATGTCACAGTTAAGTGTGCGATATCTGATTCTGAGTAATGGTAAAAAATCCCCTCCTACGTATGCTAATGCTGTTTTTGCAGCCCCTGTTGGGAGAGACACTGCAGGCATGCCAAGACGTTCAGAGCTTGAGAAAGGGATGGGCGAGGTGAGCAGTTGATGTTTTCCCAGTAAAATATTGGCAAATTAGCTGGGATGACACTTAAAATGCACACAGAGAATACATTTTAATGTTAGTGTTCTGCTGAAGTTTGGTTCCTCGCTGTATTTTCATCCAAAGGGAACAATTTCTGTCTACGAGTGCAAGGCCCTAACACCACTAGATAGATGAAACATCCAGTTCAGTGTCTGGGTCTCTCTGGATGAAAATCAGTGATTCAACGACCCTGCCAGGGTTTACTGATAGTGTCGGTTTGGTCGTGTGCATCACTACAACCAAGTAAATACAAGTTAAACGGCCTAAAATGTATTTCTGGGGGTCTTATGCTACTTAAGAACTGCTAATGACAGCATTTCAATTTCAGTTCAGTTATTAGTTCAAGTTGTTATTATGGTAAGACCCTACATTACAATACCCTACCCTATATTAGCAAGCTCTTTGTCATATTGGGAAGGAAAACTCCCTTTCAGCAGGAAGAAACTTCCAGCAGAAACAGGACCTAACCATGAAAACTTGTAAAATGCCTACAGTTCAGTTCCACTAGAGCAAGCTTGGCCAACTCCAGGCCTCGAGGGAGATCTCACCCTGGGTCAACACATCTGAATCAAATGATTCGTTCATTACTAGGCCTCTGGAGAACTTCACGACATGTTGAGGAGGTCATTTAGCCATTTGAATCAGCTGTGTTGGATCAAGGACACATTTAAAACCTGCAGGACACCGGCCCTCGAGGCCTGGGTTTGGACACCACCTCTCTAGAGTAAAAAGTAGGATAGTAGTAGGATAAGTTGGTGGCTGTATTGAATTTTTTGCATTTGGTGAATAAAGTAGCTTCACCAACCAGCTCCAAAAATTCTCCATCAGACTCAGTCTGCAACCACTCTCAGACAGATTAATGGAAGTTTGCAATTAACTTCTTTCTAAATGCAGACACAGTCGTTGCCAGTAAGCACAACTCTTCTGTTAGTCACATCTTTGCTACAGGGGACTCAACTCAGCTGGTTGCTAACTGGTTGTATTGAGGTTATATTCTGGTTGCTGAGCACCTGTCTCCTTTTGCAGAAACTACAGTACATCAATATTTGTTGAGGAATTTCTGGAATTCTGTTTCAAATCTATGATATTCGGATTGGACTGATAGCAGGCTGACTGTCTTATTGTGGTTTGAATGCTGTCTTCACACAGCAAAGTTACTTTGAAGATGGCAACTGACCACAAGTTTTTGCAGCTCTGGTCCCTGCTTTCGAGGTAGATATCTCAGTGGCAACAGGAATGTACATTTACTACACAGGCACAGTACTTTTGGTCATGCTGCACTCTCCAACTAATGTTTTTCCTAATGTGAAAGTAGCATTAGACAGAATATATGAGTGCCTGAGTGGTGCCCTAAGTATATGGAATTTCACATCATTCGGCAGCTCTTATAGGGATTTCCTTTAAATTGAGTAAAGGTATGAACAGATAGGCTTACCTAAGAACATTCTGACTTCTTTTTAACTGATAAATGTTACTAACATGGAACTAAGATGTGCCATCTAAGCATGCTAATGTTAACACTTAATTAAAAGCAAGACCTCTTGAATACAGTCTTACAGAGTGACTGTGTCCTTTCCTTTCTGTGGGGGAATTCATCCCCTACATCTGAAGCCAGTGGTTTGCTAATGTGCAACAGCAGGAGTACTGTAAAGCATTAGCCACACCAAAATTTAAATGAACTTACTTTTTCCCCCCTGAAGCTAACTAGCATCACATTGTGCTCTTTTTCTTACTCTCACCATATCCTTTGCTTTTGTCAGCTTCACATTAAAGTTCATACTTCATTTCTGGGGTCTGTGAGGGATTGTAGGGGACGAGATGAAAGTAAATCAAAACTCTGTATGAAAAATACCCCTGTCTAATAGTGTAAAAGGATCCGAGGGGGAGTTTTTCACTGAGAGCAGGACCGAAGCAAAGGATCACATGAGGACAGAGGCTAGACAGAATGTTGAGGTTGATGATGCAACGGCATCTTGGTTTTTAAACCTTGAAGTCAGACACTTGGTCTCGGCCACTATTAACATTTGAAAGGTACCGCAAGAGATTCAGACAGTCTGTTCTGAACAAATAGGCCTGGAAGATGACATTATTTTGTCTTCTAGCTGCAGTATCAATAAAATAACAGAGTCAACATCCCTCTGGCTTCGGCGCTGGCCAGCGGATGGCTCATTGTGGTGTACGCACACATTCATGCAGGCACACGTACGTAGGTGAACACTGCACACACACACAACAAAAACAGGACAACAGAGAATATGAGTAGTCTTTCAAGACAGAGACAGAGACAGATGTTCCTGGGTTTCGAGTTTGCTCTGGGAGGTGATGAATTAAAGGGAATAAATGGGACTATAAATCTAAAATATATCTCATCTTCTATTTTAGGCCAGCAAAACTAAACTGTCTAACCACAGGAGATGAAAATATTTCACTAAATGTGGCACACATCCTGAGCAGGAAAGAGGCAAGCCATCCCAAGTCAAGCCAGTTTCAAGAAATCAGTCCAAAAATTCAGCTTCAATACTGTCCTCTTATTGCACAAAAAGGCCATGACTGAAAAAGCAAAATGTTTATATGGTAACACAATGTTTCCCAACCACTGTGCCGTGGCACATAGGTGTGCCGTGAGAAATGATCAGGTGTACCGTGGAAGATTATCTGGTTTCACCTGATTAGTACTTTAAGCGACCGGCGTGAGTAACGAGCAGAACAATTACATTCTCTTCCACTAGAGGGCAGTACGACTACCTGCTCTAATTAAATGGGTTGCCAACTGCAGGTAAAACAGAAGAAGAAGAAGAAATTACATAATAGTCATGCTGTGAGTGAGATGATGCAGGGCGTAATAGCAATAGATAAATATTTGAAAAGTAGTCAGTCTGACCTGGGTCCTGGAGAAAATTCCCACCCAGATGAAGGCCGTAGGATGAGTAGTGGTCAGGAGAAAGCAAAAAAAGGTACAAAAGGGGACAAACCGAGCCAATTTCACTATGCCTGGTGTGCGGGGAAAAATTTCAACATGCTTTTTGAGGCATTTTTGTTTGGTGGTGTGCCTTGTGATTTTTCTAATGTGAAATATGTGCCGTGGCACCGAAACGTTGGGAAACACTGTGGTAACATATAACATGGTTATATTTACTAGTCTGCCTTCAAAGGGTCATCTTCATTTTAATTCTTTTTTTCTCAATAAGCTACATGCCCATGAAAGCAATGAACAAATTACAGAGAAAAAGCCAAATTCAAAGATCTCTGAATGTGGACATTTAGTTCTCACTGTTCTCGAGGAACAAATCATTGTGTTTGTTAATACAAGTAGGTGTGCGTCAAAGGTTTCAGAGTGTATATTTAACTTACTTTAGCATAATATAGATAGTGTTCCAGATGCAGGCAAATGCGTCTTAACTATAAACTTAATAAACTCAACTCAATCACTTGATACAACCAAGGCATTCAGAAGAGCATCTCTGATTGCACAACATGTCAAACCTTGCAGATGAGCTACAACAGCAGAAGACCACAACGTGTGACACTCCTGTCAGCTAAAAGCAAGAAACTGAGGCTACAGTTCACATGGATGGAGCAAAATATGACAGTAAGAGATTGGAAAAGCATTACCTGGACTAATGAGTCTCAATATGGGCTGCAAGATTTGGATGGTGGGGTCAGAATTTGGTGTAATCAATCTGAAATTTAAGTAAACTCCAAGCTAACAAAATATGTGAAACCATGTGAGAATGTTCAGTTCACTTATTGACCAGATGTGTCTGGGGCGGAAGTGAAAAAGAAGTAATTTCAGGAAGAATTTGTAGTGTTGAGAATTTAAGCTCATTTCATGGCCAGTTGCTAGCCTGTGCAGACTTTTGCATGTGTATAGTACTTTGCTGTATCCCAGAATGCAAAGCAAATATGGCTATGGGAAGTTTTTTTTAGCTCAGACTTGCAATGTACCCCGGCAGTTGGTTTGAATTGAGGTTGGAGCTCATTCACGCCATAAACCAATTGTTCTGGAGTTCATTTCTAACAGCACTGAGACTACCTCCTCCAAAGGGTCTCGATGCAGTTGTTTTAGTCCACAGGGGATTGCGATTGCTGTGTCCACACTTGCACAAACAAACCCCACTAAGTGGGAAAAAGAACCAGAGTTTGATTTAAATGCACTTATTACCTCAGGTGTGAAAACACCCTGAGGGTCCTGCATGTGGGTCCTTCACCTGTAACCTTTATAAATTCTAGGTTACAGGTAGAGCTGGGTGATAGAACGATAACGATATGTACTGCGAAATAACTTTTTCTCGATAGAAAAGTTTAACTATTGCGATAGGCCTCATCTCTCTTGTCCTCTTAAAAAAAAAAAAAAAAGAACAGCCAATCCAAATTAACTAGCGCAGAGCCGAACCAATCACAGCCGCAGCGTCACATCACGTGACTTGTTACGTACAGCACAAGTGCCAAGCCGCACATGTGTATTTGTTTGTAAGCAGCCAGCCGCCGTGCCGCCCGGGTAATGGAGGAAATGAGTGTGCTGACTAGAGAAAAATCAACCGAGAGCGTGACCGAAGGTTACCGAAGAGAAAACAGATGATGGTTCCAATGCCGGAGAGATTGTCGAACGGAAGAGCCATAGAAGTTCCGTAGTGTGAAGGTATTTCGGCTATTTCAAGTCTGACAAAAACAGAGTAGCGCGCACTGTAAATTGTGCCGAAAGCAAGTCTGGAAATACAATAAACCGGTGCATGCTCAATCTCTGACTGGAAGCGCTAATTCGTCATTCGGCTTTTGTCAGACTAAAGTAACTGTTAAAACTGTTTGAAAAGCTAAGCTATACAACAAGGAGAGATTGAGAATTTCCTTTTAGTTCTCAGTTTATTTGATATTGACAAAAGTTAGTCAATTTTGTCTGTTCTTCTGTAAAACAAACTAAGATTTATTTTTAGAATTAATATTTTGTTTCTAAGTGGAATTGACAATTTAGTAGTCTGTTTTGTTTGTTCTATTTTGAAACTTAAACGCTTTAGCGGCTGCCTTTTTTGTGTAGTTTGCCTTTATTTATCTGAAAAAGTCTCATGTTCCTTAAGTACATCTACCCTGTTGAACTTATTATGGGAAATAAATATTTAAATCAAAACAAGCTGCTGATTATTTCACATTTTACTTGTGAGCAACGGCACATTTAAATCATACAAATATAGTTATTTGGCTTATATCGTGATATATATCGTTATCGCCTGAAATGAAAAAAACATATCGTGATATGAAAAAATCTTATATCGCCCAGCTCTAGTTACAGGCAATGTAAGCAATTAGTTGGCAAAGATAATCGAACGTTTAGCAGCCAAAATACTGTTTAGTTTCTTGAGGACTTGGTGGAGACCAGCCAAAAAAAGAGAAAAATAGAATACTTGACTTTTATTTTTGAGACAGGACTCAACAGTCCAAGTGTTGCACCCTCTCTACTGAATTATCTTCTGTTGGTAGTTTTAATTCACCAATATTATATCTACAGCTTGTTGAACTATTGGTTGAGTTCAGTTAGTTTCCCCCAGAATCGAGCTGTGGCAGAGATATTTTTTGAAGACAGCGTGTCAGAAAGGTTTACATCTTTCATAAATGTTCCTACTTTTATACTCTGGCCTTTTTTTCCCCACACAGAAGAAGCCAACAAGGCAGCAAGAAAACATGATGTCTGTTTTATGTTTTACACCTCATCATGTCAGTAATTCAATGTGAGTTTAACTTAAAAAAAAGTGACACACAGCTTTACTTGAAACTCATTTTTCACCATAAAAAAAAGGTTACAATTTCAATGCTGATTCCATAATATTTAAAGGAAGATTTATTAAATGACATACAATGCTTAATCAATGACAAAGTAGTGAAAACTGACAAAGAGCGTATGTGAAATACTCAACAGTGTTTTTTATATTCTATTTCCCAGGGTTAAATGTTTTCTCAAGCACAGACCTCATCAGTCATTGATCATTTTCTCTTGTTAAAGTGACTCATTTACCCTCATCCAACAGTATCGTCATCCATGTTGGCGACATGAATGATGTAATGAGTGAATACTGACGTACCGGGAGCATATCATTGCCCCCCAAAATCTCAAAATCTAAAGGACTCAATTAAAACTGATGTATTTGTTACATGTTTTATGTTCTACTCACAGTTTCTTCATAATAGTCTCAAAATATTTGAACATATTTTACTGGGGCTGACTCTTGTGTCACCCGGCCACTTGGTCACTTCTGATTGGTGTTGGGGCTGACTGTAGCCTTGGCACAGGTATGTCATTATTTCTGATTGGCAGACAGAACTGTGAGCTCAGGCCATTGCAGAGAAACAATTAAACGTTTGAAAAAGCACAGAAGTAGAGAAAAATTTTCTTTGGGTAGGACTTTTGTGCTGTAGACAGTCACAAATGTTTCACCAAGAAAAATAATTGTTTTACTGGTATTTCCTTTCATGATTTTCCACGGTCTTGATAGTGACAAAGTGATTAATGATTAAAGTAGGAATAAAAATGACTTCATAACATAGCTCAGTTTTGAGTGAAACTAATAATAAAACAGCGGCTTTTTAAAAGGCTGAAATCTGCTTTTTGTCAGTTTTAAGCACCCAAAATGGACAAAGAAGTATAGCTTAGTAACTGTAATATGGAGATCTAAAAAATAACTCTGATTTCATTAATCACAGTGTCTCCATAAAAAAGTGAAACTAAAAATCATGATGTTGCTTGACCAAGATGGCTGTATTTTCCGAATTCAACAACTTGTTACCCTCACTAACAGAGCTTGCATTAGCAGTTAGCAGTTGCTGAGTCAAGCTAATTGCCTCTTACTTTGCTCATATAATGTACAACAACGGGATTATGTACAGTGTAAGATTTTAAAAAAAGTTCTCCTATTATTTTGTTGTCAAACAACTGGCTGCACAAGCAACCGCCTTCCTAACAACGCGCTAGCTGCAGCAATGCTAACTAAACGGAGCTTAAACTTTTCTCAGCTGTTTTCTAAGCATGTGATCCGCAGTCAAGTTCAGGAATGTCATCCCTTTCATGGTGAATGATAAGAAAGAGCGGTGCTTGAGGTGCCTATGTGTGAATGTAGTCTAACTATGGAATGAGTAGGCTAGCCTTTAGCATTTATTTTGAGATCGGTTACTTTTTGAGGAAATGTGCAATCTTTGATGCTACTTTTGAGTAAACACAAATAGGCTTTGCCTTATTTTCATTTTCAACCTTTTGATTTCACTACATAGTCGCTAATTTTCTTTACTAATGAGTCACCCATGGGTGTTCTAAGCCCAACCCTTCTTCCAAGTCTCAGAAGTGCTGCCAGTCACCTAAAATTGTCTCCGTAGGGGGAAAAAAAAAGCAAAAAGAAATCAGGTCTTTAACTTACTGAGCTCTATTTTCTCTCAGGCCAAGCATGTTTTACAACTCTGACATGAGTTTTCTTGTATCCTGCGTCTTTGAAGATGCTGGTTGCTACATAATCAAAAGTAGCAAGCTTGCTTGAAAGGTTGACAGTTAAGTGGGAGGGCAGAGTGTGAAATGGCAGGTTATGAACTTGATTTCAGCACATTGTGGGAAGTTGGTTTGGACATAAAAGTGGAGCAAAAGATGCAGTGGAAAATGAAGCAAAACAAATGTAGGGATTGTTTTTTTTTTGTTTATGTGCCCTCTGACTCTATAATTCAACATCTACAGGGATTCATACACGCTGAATCTGTAAATCCCCTGTGAGTCTGATACGGTGATGTAAATTAGAGTTCAAAGTGGAAAAAAACAGAAGCAGTTGCACCCCTGAAGCACAAGGGCTACATGGCTCGCATTAAATTCACGCAGGATTTGCATTTCCCTAAAGCTGAGTCTGAGTTTGGGTTCATACATGTTTGTCGTTAGCGGAAAGACAAACAGTAATGCTAGGGTATCTGCTCGTCCTTAAGGGAGGTGTGTGCGTGTGTGTTCCTGCCTAATGCCCTGGTTAATGAAGACCCAATGTGGTAGAGGAACCATGACGGGACCCTTGGAGTAGAGCGAGTCCCAGCAGAACTCTGTTGGCTGTGATCCAACACTTTTATAAAGCACCGCAGAGGCCCGATAACTGAGCGAGCACGAACACAGACCCTGTGTTATGGTTCGTAGTCTGAACCTCGTGGAGAGGGAGAAAACGAAATGTAGTGACAATAAGTGAAATTAAAAAGTTTTAGCCTTGAGAACTTTGAAAGTTTCCGAGAAAAATACTAAATGGAAACAAATGCTAAATGTATTTGCAAAAGTTGTCAAACTTTCTTGGAAAAATTCTTTAGTTTCAGAACATGATTGGGGAAATTTCCAGATCAACTCTGTAGCAGTCAAAGAAAGCATTACCCAGTTATCTCTACGGTGTTTTGATGTCATGTAGAATGAATAAAACTGATTTTAAAAAAGCTGCACCAGGAAATAATGTTGCATTTTGCCATAGATCAAATGATTACATTGTGTCAAACCCATGTAGAACTATTACTTGTTTCTGTAGAGTTTGTTCATTTTAGTATTTTTAGCGCCTTTATCAGCTATTCTGCTAAAGATTTTGTGTTGTGCTAGGGATCATTGTGCTGTTGCATGACCCAGTTTGAGCTTTAGATGTAGAAGAGATGGCTTCACATTTGATTTTAGAATACTTTGTTATATAGAGGAGTATATAGTTGAGTACATTTTTACACAGGATATCTACTGTGGTCTCCTGTTTAGGTATAATGTTTGTGTTTTTAGCACCTCACTTGAGATGCTAGTCTGAACCACTGACACATGCTGGTCAGGTATATTTCTACAGATTTGTATAGAGTGCAATAGCAGACCCAAGCAGCAAACAGTATGCCAGGATTGTAGAGTTCATTTCTTGATAACAGATGGTTTTGAGTTGCAAAACAGAAGATCACAAAAGTTGCCGCTTAACTTCCATTTAAAAAATAGGATTTATCAAAACAATACTGAAAGAAAAAATATCATATGTGACTGAAATCTCAATGATCCCTATCTAAAGTTTTGAATATTGTGGCGTAGCACTCTGTATAAACAGTCCACATATACTTTGTTGGTCTGGCTCAGAGGTCTCTAGAGAAGAGTTATCTTTTTATAGCAACATGTTTGTGCTTTGGTCTGGCAGCGTATGAGCTCATCAGCAAATCTGCAGATCAGAGCGCTGTGAGAGAGATGGCCTGGCCGCACACAGAATGTGCTTAAACGGGGTAAATGAGAAGCCACGACAGGACTGATGTGCATGTGTGTGGCCCTGCCTTCGTTCTGCCGCACACACACTGTCTGAACAGGGGTTCGTGTCTTTACAGAAGCTGAGTATCTGAGAAGCAAAAACAAGTTTATTGGCGTGTAAAGTGAAAACAGTCCCATGAAACAATGACCAGCAGAGCCACGATGGGGCTGATTGTCCTCTCGCCACCCCATGAGACTGCCAATGCTACATATAATCAGGTGTGGAAAGGTGACTAATATTCTGGATTTCTGTGTTGTAGTCTATCAAAGAAGCTGATGCTCCAGTTTTGGTAAGTGATTTTTTTTTTTTACCTGATACTTTGCCCTGATTAGGTCACCACAGCCCATCTCACCCTATCCCAACCATTCTCTTCTGTCAAACCAATGCGTGTACTCTGCCGCTCAACACTGCCTTGTGCCCCCCCAGTACAGTTTAATAGTAACAGTTTTGCAAAGAAATGGTTAAATATGAGTCAACAATCTCAGAATAATCCAGTTAAAGCTTGCCAATTTTGTGTGAGGTTCTTGTATTGTGATGTAGAGAGGCACCTATCTGTGAGTGTATATTTGATGTTTTTGTGAGTTTGTTCAAAACATATGTTTGCAAAATCATTGTCAACCGTTCATTGTCAAGATCAGGTTGTGGAGTTTGGTTGCAAGTCAGACGGAGAAAGTAGTACTATAAATAATCCTTAAAACAACAAAGTGACATAGTACAAAAATGTTATTTCTGTAGATTTCAGGGAGGTGCAATTAGGAAGCTGCTTTAGGAGATGATTGCTGTTTATGCTAAAGTACACGTAAGTTTCTTCTGTATGCAAAAATCCCAGAAAGATTCACAATTAATGCGTAGACTGTGGCTTTTACGATGGTTAATACAGTGTGTGTGTGTCTGTGTGTGTCTCTGTTTGTCTGTGTGCGTGTGTGTGGTGTAGATGTGGTTTAAGAAAGACAGATATATATCCCTGGCAAGCCCACTGCTTCCTCTTAATGCCAAGTCCTTACAAGCACATAAAACAAAAGCTTCCTTGCTTGGCCTCCACACACTGGGTCAGCAGGGGAATATCAGAGAGCAGCAGGGCTTTTTAATTATTTCCTTGGGAATAGACGGGAGGCGGAGATGGAAAGTGGATCGGGGGAGGAAGCATAGTTATTTAGTGAGGATGTATGCGCTCTTCGTGTCTGAATGTAAAAGTAATGAAATACATCAGAAAGGACACAGCAGGAGGGCTCAATGACAAGGCGAAGATGGAAGCCATGCTGGAAAAAGAGATAATGGTGGATCAAGATAGTGTATTTGCACTGTGTCTGTGCAGTTTTTCAGTTGACATGTGTTTGCTATAGAATTATTTCTACCAGCATCGGGTCCAGAGATCACATTTAAACAATAAGCATATTAAATTACAGACTTCATTATCACCTTGGAAGGATAAAATGTTATCAAACTGTTTTAAATTCAGGGGATTCAGATGATAATTTTCAAATTGTCAACCAACAGGATATATGTCTGTTTATCTGATTTGGGACTCAGTCACACTAGAGCAAAATAAAACAGTAGCCTTTGTGGAAAAACTGAGGATTGGTGAGTGCTTGCAGTGAATCTGGGACTGAAAGTAGTTGCGGCACCCAGCCGGTTAGCCATAGGTTGAGCATGCAGCATCCTTAACCTCTGAACAAGCACTTTTGGTCACGAGCTGATTGCACATATCACCTGGCAGCAGGTAACTTGTCTCAGTTTAAGACAGGTTGAAATTCCTCTCAAACAGATTGGTGAAGGTTTGCACTTATATAACCTGTATGTATCTGTAAAGGAATGCATATTGTTCTATTTACAGAGAAAACTGCAGAGTCAGCATTTGAGTGGCAATAACATATGAGAATGACGTATAAATTGGTTGTCAAGTTAGTTTAGTGGGTGGCTGTTCCTCTCTCAGCTGTAACACATGAATCAATAATTTTTGTTTAATGTTGCACAATCTGACCATGAAATACAGCATAATCTACACAGTTTTAACACTGCAACCTGGTAAGGAACAAGCAGATTAACATTAAACATGTTTTCCCCCCAACTAGTTGTAAGTTGTTGTTGCAGGTTGCTGGCAACTGCAGTGAAATTGATCACTAAAGTTCCATTCTTGCAGGCCTAGAGGCAACCACAGTTTGCTGGAGTTTGCTGATAGTCTCTAGCATGAAAGGTATACAGTGCCTCAAACAAATTCAACGAACTTCCAGCAGCCAAAGCAACTGCAAAGAGGATTTTGGTGCAGCGCCCTTGCGATTGCTAGCAACAACTCACCAGTTAGTCAACGAATGGGTGTGACTGAGACCTAAAGTTCTTTGTGTGTAGCATGCAGACAAGCCAATTGGTCACATTCTTAGCTGTTGTTGTTGCTTCACCATTCATCTCTTCTGCAGAGACAAAGTAAGAAGTAAGGCTCTAAAACACACCAAAATCATTAATGGTGAGTAGAAGCATATTTGTAAATTTCCAGATGCATGTGTGAGTAGTTGCAGGCTTCGGTAGATTTTCCAGTTCCAGATTACGATTTTGAGCTTCCCAAATCAATAACTCATAAGCGTAACACTGCAACATGTCTTTCTAGTTATATTTAACTAAAATCAGAGATCCTCCATGCTGATCCACAGTGACTGCCTCTCTGTAGCTCTGCCTACCTACCACCCTTTTCAAGAAGACTTGTGGATTTAAAAACTTACACGTGCTATAAAGTTCATAGTTAGTTTATTTTGCTGAAAAGAGCTGCCTAGTACTGCTAAAGCTGAGGGCCGTGAGGGGTACTGCTACTAAAGTTGCGGTCTCAAAAGCACTGTCCTAATATTTCTGTATTCATAACTTCATTTTTTATGTGGTTGAAGGTAACTGAAACACAGTAGATGCTAACCTTTTAACCTTGCAATATGTATTCAGATCTGTTTATTGTGAACCCAGCTGATTTACTGTTCATGCAAATGAGACGTTTCTAAAATTAAACTGAAAAGGCCCAGCCTGGAAAATACATTTTCAAGCCTGACAGCTTGTGAAATGATGTCTTTCCTTGTTTATTAGTAACTGCCCAAAACTGTAAGTTGTTTACCCACTAGTTAAAGTGTGTTTACACTTGCAAATTTATGCATGTGTATATGTGTGGGTGCATATGAATGTGATTTGTGCCCACTGAGATTGCGTTTCCTCCTCTGAGACTCCCAGGGCTTCAACAGTGCCCCGGTAACGGGCGATAGTGCCGGTTACATCACACGCAGTCAATACATCGAGCTCTGGAGAGGGTGAGGACAGGAAGAACGCGTGAGGTCAGATGATGTTATTTGCATGAAACAGAACTGGAAGAAATTTAGAGGGAAGGAGAAAAAGCTGTGCAGGTGAAGGGAAACAAAATAAAACTTAGGAAGATGAAAATGTGCATGTATTCAGATGCACATGTGCGATCGGTTATAAACCCCTCACTCATGTTTATGCAATCTGGCATTTAGACTGTAACAGATGTAGCGAGATGTAGTCCTGGTTCTTACAGTATCTATCCTGAATACAGCTTTTTCCTCTTGACTTTCATATTTCTGGTGAAACACGGAAGTCAGACTTATTCGTATCAGTGAATTTTTAAAATAAATGTGCGTACAGCAACGCATCTCTGTGCTACCGCTGTACGCCCATGAACTCGTAATCTCGCATACTAAAACCATTAATTTGTATCCACAATTTAAACCAAGTTCCACAAAAGGTCAAGCAAAAAGAAAAAAGAGAGAGAGAGGTTTGAAAGCCCCTCGGGGATTTGCACTCAATTGCAGGTTCACGAGTTGTGCGTGACCGATAAGTCCAGAACCACACACAAACACTAAAACACATTAAAACTTTGAGAGATTAGCCATTTTTAGTCCAGCGACAGTCACAGAGGTGCAAGCCTATTTGGGGTCATTTGTCACTGCAGTTGCTCCCCAAAGACACCTCACATTGTTCTCAGACGTGTTGGGGCCCACGTAAAGTTTGAATTAGACCAGGCGCCCGACTTAAACCACTGGGGTAAAATTAGGCATGAGGGCCGGCTTTCTCTCACAGTCTCTTTTTAGGGGATTAGATGACGTTTAAAGTTATTGGAGGGCTAATATGCCTGATTAAAACGGCTGATTATTGTTCAAAATAGAGGTGCGTTTTATTGGTCTCACCTCAAGGGGCTGGGCTTTGGGGGGGAGGGGTCATCAGTAGGTTTGTAGGGGGAGTTTACAGGCTCACTCAAGGCCCACGGTGGGATTATAATGCCTTATTTAACACTTGATGTGTGTATAGTGAGCAGTGAACTGCTAGTGAACCTTCAGGGGCCTGCACTGGAACAGTGGCTGGCCATTTAGTTACTTTTTGTAGTTTCAGAGTTTCAGTGTGGGTTTTTTGTGTGTGTAAACTCCAAGGCTGTAAAGGAAAGTTCACTTAGCAATGGTATCAAATGACACCCATGGACACCCACATGAGATGGGGACACTTCCAGACTTCAAGCCAGACTCTACTGAGGTCAGCAGGGGTTCCTTTACAAAGATGATAGCATTGACGTTTTCCTTCCTCTTGCGCAAGTTCCCAAGATACGTTTCTATGTCAGCGTGATTGAAAGCAGCGTTAGCGACTAAAACGAGCCAGAAAGAGAGATGGATCGTGCTCTGTGCTCCTGTTAGCCATCAAAAACAACTGCTGAAGAAAAATACAGCAGCAGCCGCAGCAAAACCACAAAGTCTTGTTGGTGGCCCCCAATAAAAAACAGACTAGGAAAACACTTCTGTTTACTAATTGGACTGGTAGCCGTGGTAACAGAGTTGCATCATGTCATCGTTAACAGGTGCCTTCTCTGGTCGGGTGTTCATGGGAAAGTTTTAATTAAATCCTCGCCATCAACCATCTGTACTGCAATAGGGCCGCAATTAGTTGGCGGTTAAAGGCTGTTGTCAATGTTTACGATGTGTCAGAGGGACGGGAGGCAGGCATGGGGTCAAAGTCAGAGGTCAGAGAGGCTGACCAGAGTGGAACCCAATTACCTAGAGGAAGTGATGCTGACTATTGTATTCGCTGCCACTGTTTGTTAACTCCAGCAGGCAGGTCGTGTTTTCTGTGCTGCTGGTGACCAGATCCCAACCAACTAAATGTGGACCAGTCACTCTGTGTGTGTTAGACAAAGTGGGCCATGCTAGCAATGTGGAGAGCTAGCCTTGAATTTACATATATAACATAAAAATAAAGCACAAAAAACTGTGTGTGATACTGGACTGTCATTTAGAAGGTATAGGGCACAAATACGGTGTCATTTCACATTACATCTGCATTTTCTTTATGGTAATTTCTGGCATATTCACCAAAATTTACACTTTGCAGATTTTGGCACAGCTTGTGACCATATGTGATTAGACAGGCTAACCCCTTCTTCTGAGTATAAAAAAGCCTCACCTTCATATACATACATACAAAAATTGCATGTCCTGCTAAAAATATCAAAATATGTCACACTGTTTATGATGTGGGACAGAGGGACATATATTACCCTGTAGTATCTGTTAGTTATAAGGATATCTCATATCAATCTCATCATTCAGATTTTATTGAAACATAGAAAGACCTTTGGTCACAACACTAACTGTATATAAAAGATGGAAACTGCCACTTTGACTGGATTCACAGCCATGTTGGTTTTATAGAGACAAACTAAGTGATCGTACTGTATGTGGGCAAACACGTAGCGTGCAAGTCAAAAAGCTAGCAACCTATGCGAGTACAATAAACAAAGAAATCAAATATAACTCAATAACACTGGGGCACAGACTCATAGGAAAATTACTTACACAGGAACACTATTATTTGTCATTTACTGCATTAAAGTACTCCACCATTAACACAATCAGAGCCGTGCTCATTATCTTGAACAAATGCTGTGAAAGCCTAGAGCTCAGCAGGTAGAGCTGCCTATATCAGTCAAAGCAGCCCATCTAAACCATGCAATGGCTTAAAAATGAAAAAAAAAAGAAGTTAAAATCAATTTGAAAACTGTCTAGCAGCCAATGTACACTAGTATTGGAGATATGTGGTTTTGCTTGCAGTTAGTAACCGTGCTGCGCGCTTTAAAAAAAATTAAATCATCCACAGGAAACAATTTAACATGATCTATACCGTTTTCATAGCATAAAACATGCTTTTAAGTTATGCACATGGGATTCTGGGGTAATTAGGCGAGCTTAAGTGGCCATACAGAGGAATTTGCCTTAAGCTAGGAAGTAAGTAATCAGTTTTTGGTGACTTTACAACCTGGCCTTTTAATCATTGCTATTCTTATATTATTTTTTAAAGCAGAGAAGCAAATTTCTTAGATTACTTGACCATATTTATCATGCTATAGGTTCCTTCAAGGTTATATTATCAAAGATGGCAGAATTTTGTCAAAAGAAACAAGACAGAATATATGAATCTGAATAAGATGAAGGCAAGTGGAAGGCTGAAGATGCAAGGAGCAGAAGTAGTCAAGATAGATTATTATGGTCAAGCATCCAAAGCAAAGAAAAGTGCACAAGAGAAGTGAAGAATCAGGGAGGAGTGGGTGAAGACGTGTCAGGGGTGATTTTTGACAGAAGGAAAGATAGGTTTACAAGATGAGACCTGGTGTAATGTATGGTTTGAAGACGATGGCACTGACAGGAGAGGCAAGGCTGAGATGGTTTGGACTTGTGCAGAGGAGGGATAGTAGATATAGAAAAACGAAGACAACAGAAAAGGTTGGTGGAGCTGCAGAGGTTTGGTGTGACAGAGGAGGGTGAGGGAGATGGTGAGTTTGAGGCAAATGATCCCCTAAAGGGAGTGGTTGAAAGAAGAAGACCTGAGTGCATTCACTTGTGCCCAAAGAGCTAATATGTGGCTGTACAGTCAGTCTTGTGTCAGACTTCAACGTCCATGAATTAAATGCAGTGGGATCACAAACAACTTTAAATGGCAGATGGTCATTACAATCTAAATGAAGAAGGTATTTTTTCCTGCACAGAAATAATGTGACAAGTGCACAAACTAATGGCTTGCAGCCTGATTCTGAAAATTCTTTTACAGCTCTGTTGCCAATGAACAACCATTCCTGTTACTGAGTTTATTTGTGTGCAGTTTAGCATTAATTGTTTTTAGTCAACTGCTGTCATAGACAGATCTCTTTTTTTTTTTTCAAACACTGGAAATGGAGTTCAAAGCTCTTGACACTGCAGTGTACATCTTATTTAGAGTGCACTTCTGCTCAAATGTTGCACAAGATAAAAACTTCCTGCATCTAGTAATTCAGGACAGATGCAGAGGAGATGCTTTCTGACACGTAGCCGTCACTGCACATTTACTGTTTTTCATACATGGCGGGCCTAGCTGACATATCTCTCTAACCTAGATCCAGCTATTTCCTGTATTTGTGGTTTGCGTATTCACACAGAACAAATACTTATCTGAGACTTTGATACATTTCTTGAATGTCGGCTTTAATCGAGACGTATTTGTTTCCCTCACATCATAGCTGTGGCACAGCATCAATATAAGCAAATACAAATGTGTCTTTATTCATCAAGGGGACAGATGTTTGTATCTCCTCTGTATTGGTACGGAGGTGAAATTAGACAGCAGGATCAGCCCAGGATTCTACAGAGAAGCAGCAAGCAGCATGAACGTTCCTCCTCCTCTCTCAGAGGAGGTCCCATTTATCAGGGTCAGAGGAGGAGAGGCGGCATTTATCATGGCCATACTCTGGAGACGCTGTAAACCCCTCCCGCCTGGCTCACATGCAAGCTGGCCAACAGAAGAAATAGAGGAATCCTGTGGCTAATAAAGAATACAAAGATGATAGTCTGTCACCACTTACTGTGTGTGCCCCACTAATCTCTGTTGCATCACTATAATTCATTCCATATTTGATTGCAGTTTGAAAGTTTAGCTGAAACACTTCTTCATGTGAGACCTTTGGTCTGCCTCATGAATTCACGAGATGTTCAGGTCGTTGGAATGAACTTTGGGCTTTCTTTTAAAGTTTGCTTTGTCTTGATTAAGAAAGTTTGTTAGTCATTTCTGAAACAAAGCAGTGTCCTAAGTTGTTATGGTAGATGGACTGCCTCTTATACACAGCTTAACTTTTAAACAGCATGTCCCATTCAATTACACAATGTTCTTCTAACATTCACACTACTACATTGAACCACCAACTTTCTGATAACGATATGATCTGCTCTACTTTTCTAGCTACGTTGCCACAGCTGTAGTAGTAGCAGATTTTTCCAACTGAAATGACAACTTCAATTCAGTTCAATTCAGTTTTATTTAGCATCAAATCACAACAACAGTCGCCTCAAGGTGCTTTATATTGTAAGGTAAAGCATACAGAGAAAACCCCAACATTCATCTGACTCCTTATGAGCAAACACTTTGGCGACAGTGGGAAGGAAAAACCCTTTTAACAGGAAGAAACCTCCAGCAGAACCAGGCTCAGGGAGGGGCGGGGCCATCTGCTGCGACCGGTTGGGTTAAGAGAAGGAAGACAGGATAAAAAACATGCTGTGGACGAGGCAAGTCCCGATCACTGTCCTGATGATTATCCAGCCAAATGTTTTCTCCTGCTTACCCAATTCAGGGTCGCAGGGGGGCTGGAGACTAGCCCAGGTTGGCAGGTTACAGAGTCGCCTGTCTATCACAGGAACCTGATAAGCAGTGGTCAAGCTAGCAATTACATTTATTGGTGATAATGTGGGCGATCGTGGCTCAAAGAGTTGGCAGTTCGTCTTACATTTGAAAGTAACTTTAACCTTCAATATTGCATATTTATTTTGATTGCTTTACAAATCTGCTTGCAGTCTGTGACTAATCAGATCTATTTGTCTTTATTCCTCTTTTCCTGCTTTTTTGTGTTGAGTTTTAATTAATTATTAATTTGAGCATGCAAAAGATTTTTTTGCACACAGGACGAGACCCTGATTGCTGTGGAGTTGCATGCTTTTGAATAGACATCCTGTTAACAGACAGAAGCAGCTAGAGGTTTGGTGTTTTTAACAGACCCTCTTTAGCAGACTATAAGACTGTTGGGGAATACAGCAGGCTCCAATGCAAAATCAGCAAACCATAATATGCTGAAAGGCTTTAAAGCACCTCAGCGAGTAGCACACCAGTTTAAACAATCTGCAGAGAATGGAGCATCCACTGGGATCCATCTGGCAACAGGTCTGACCATAACAAGGCTGAGCAGAAGGCATATATTCTCTTCTCTGGAGTTTCTTCTTTTTCTCTCCACCTTTCTTTCATTCGGCAGCTCGGCTTACCTCTTGCTTTCTTTGCTAGAGTCTAGACAGAGGAGCAGAGAAGGAAGAGACGCTGATGCCAAGTCATGGTCTGTCGAAAGCATAGATGACACACGCCCACACACATACACACACATGCGCACTTATAGCTGGTGAGGTCTGGTCAAGCAGTAGAAATAAATAAATGTGGATTATGACAATTAGTGGCCTGGTCCAAACCCCGCTGTTTCCAGGGCTTAGTGGATAGGACCAATTAATCAGAGCTCAGTCTCTCACACACACACACACACACACACACACACACACACACACACACACACACACAGTTAATGAACAGAGTAATATTCAAACATGTGGGAACCATTTCACTCTCCTGCTCTCTATGACAACAAAAAGGAACACAGAAACGTTTGGAAAAAGAAAACACGCCACTGAACCGTCAATGATTAGCAAGCAGCGCGTGGTAGTAATAGACCGGGTGTAATATTGATAGGGTTAGCAGCGTCAGTCCCATGTTACAAAGTAGCTATTCATCTGTCAGAATCCTACCGCACAGACGTTTAGCTAGAAATGTTTGCTTGAATTTTACAATTTATTTTTACTAACCACATAAAAAATACAATTTTTGTAGTCCACAGATCGAGACTGTGCTACTGTGTGTTTTGGTGGAATTTGGTTATGAAGGATGGTTCATAAATATACTATGTATGATCATTTAACTTCTCTGTGGCTGTTATTTATGAATCAAGATGAAATTGCATTTTGGAAACTGTTAGTTTGCTTTTCTGTTTCTGGTTTTTGACCCTTGAATATTAAATTTATTCCCCTTCTTAACTCAAAACATGCAAATGTTCCAGGAAAACCCAGACAGCAGACACAACTTGGCTACTTTTGGCACTGATGACTTAGTTGTGGTGCTGGCAAATGTGCCATGAGGTCGGTCTAATATGGCTAACATCAAGTAAAATATGGGCTAAGTTAAAAAATCCAAGTTGGTTTATTCAAAGTTAAGAGCCTTGCTTGACACATAACATTTACCCCATTCAACCCCCCCCAAAAAAGGAAATGCGTCTGAAACGAGGCAGTAAGACACAAAGTGCTTGCACACAGCGGTCTGTTTTATTTTAGGGTCTTCACCTTAAAAAGCATCTTTAGCTTGAGACTTTATCTTGTTTTTGTGATTTGGCACTATATAAATAAAATTAAGATTGTTTCTCCTTCCAGTCTTTGTATGTAAAGTGAATGTGTTACCCCACATTGCAAGTCCAAAACCAAAAATAAATCTGTCTTAGGAACCGCTAAGAAAACTGGAGCTTTGCTTTCAACAGAATACTCATCATGAGAAATGTAGTTTTTTCCTTGCAGGCCCTCATTCGCCACAATCTCTTTATCATTTCTTCTTTGCACACAAATGCTGACTGAGCAGAAGGTGATCTACTGCCCCACATGTAACTGCACAGAGATGACTGGTCAAACTGAGCATGCTATAATTCAGGTTTCACGTGCTTCCTTCCTTTGTTTATTTCCAGTGAAACCTAGAGACAAAACTTTAAAATGATTCATGTTAAAATCATGTTTATTTGGAAATTTGTTGGCTTGTGATGCTGCCAGAACCTGTACAACGGGGATGATCAAAACTAATGTAGTGGAACCTACAGAGCTGCAAAAAAATCACACGTATAAGCTGGAATAATCCTCGAAATTAGTCCAAAAAGTCTCTCCAGTTGTCTTCACTGGCACCACTTACTGACTCCACCTCAACATCCGTTTCGCAGTGCAACTGCACAAAATAAACAGCAACACTGCTGAACTGTCTGTTTTATTGTTTCTAATTTAGCAGAAACTAGAAACCAGGAACGGCCAATAGCACAAAATTCGACTGCCAAAGCCACGAAGGGTGACGTTGAGCAACACACAATTGGGTTTGATAAATGAAAGACACGAGGAGGATGAAAGACGGATTATTATTTGGCTCGTCTGCTTCCATAGCTGATTAGAAGAGAAAGCTAATGAGCCCTGCTTGCTAATTTGCTTTCATTTCTTTTAAACGCTTTACCTCAAATCTGCGCTGACACGCCGAATCTTAAAATTGCACAGACATTTTTAGGGGTCAAGCTGATTTATTCCACAGAGCGCGCTCAGCCCAACTTCATAATCGTTCGCCTTACTAATATGTTAATCCATAATTCAAAAGCCGGGGGAAATGATTGCTACAGATGCATATTCAAGAAAACACCGAGGCACGCAGACACACACACATGAATGCACATGATTGATTTGTTCTGCTGCAGATAAAGCCTGCCGGGGTGGGGTGGTGGCCCCTGTGATTGCACATACATGAACACAGGAGTATGTTGGTTATGTAAACACTGGTAGCTGAGGAAACAGAGGGTCAGCTGGTTTGTCTAACCTTTACTTCCACACGCTAGGAAACTCCCAACTCCTTTTTATGAAGCACGAGTCAGAGAATAGGTTATTCATATGAGCACCTGTGTGTTTGTGGGGTTCGAGATGTGGCCTTGAAATAAACCTCACCCGGAACAACCTTTGTCCTTGTCTGACTTTAGTGTGGCAAATGTGCAGTGGTAATTCAATTAGAGGATTAAGAAAGTGAAGCAGCATCATCAGCTTTCATAAAATGTGAACTGAGTTTTAAAAAGAAAACAGATTACAGCAGGATTTTTCAAATGTTAATGAAATGAAAATCAGTTGTCTTCTTAGAAATATTAGTAACATTCATTCCTGCAGTCAATCCAACCATCTCACTCCAGCCATATATCTCTTCTGCACCACACTGTTTTTGGGGGGACCCCATCATAAATATCACTAATCACTTTTTTTTGAATCGCAGAGGCCATGAGATATCCTCCACTCTTGGACTCATGCGTGCACCAATATGAGTTACAGGCGCACAAATTTGTGCACAGAGTCCGTAGTCCGTGTTGAAACTGAGTAATGACATCTTGGGATGACAAAAACAGGCAAAGGAGTAATAGAGATCGCACAGGAGGGTGATTGAAAACAGCCTTGCCCGTCCCTCCGTCTCTCTGGTTTGTATCTGCACCCTGGTTGGCCCCCTGTTCGCTGGTCTGCTGCACAGGTGGATGTGCCAGAGTCACCAGGCGTATAGTATCACAATAGTTAATACAAGAGTCTGAAGAAGTTATGTGTACATTAATTATTTCAACTAAGCATCTTCTGAAGGAAAAGTCTTACAACTGAAAAGCTAAACAAATATGCTAAAACAAATGACACGACATTGTCAGAACCCCTTAGTATTTTGGGAATTGGATTTTTCCTTTGTCTTAAGAGCAATAAAAGGTGAATGATAACAATGTCACATTTGTTAATTATAAAACGGAAAGCAGTTAGCATAGCATTTCACAAAGAAAGGGAAAAAATAGCCCTAAAAGCGCTGTCCTTTATGCTGCCCTGATGCTTCAGCTAGCTTCTGTCTTTTTGAGCACTTATTCCTCTGAGTGCGTCTGTACATTCCTAACTACTTTTTTAAGTACACATAGCTAATATTGGGTGTGACCCTCTTTTGCCTTCAGAACTCTTTTACTATTCTTATTGGTAAAGATTCAATAAGATGCTGGAAACATTCCAGCATTCTCTACCCTACAACAGTACACCAACACCAATGGCCTAACTCAGCGGTCCCCAACCTTTTTTGCGCCACGGACCGGTTTATGTCCGACAATATTTTCACGGACTGGCCTTTAAGGTGTCACGGACAAATATAACAAAATAAAACCAGTACCGGTACCAAAAAAAAGAAGATTTATTCATAACACACGGGAAATGACCCAGGGAAACAGAATTAACGATAAAATTGATTAAAAAATAACGCTAAAAACTCTGAAAACCATGAATTTCACACCCGAGCCTCAACTTTTGCAGTCCAGTACCAAATGACTCATGGACCGGGGTTTGGGGACCGCTGGCCTAAACTACTGATAATAGACAGTATGGATCCATGCTTTCTAATCCTACTCTGCAAGTTTTAAAGCAGAAGCTTGGACTCATTTAAAAGATTCAACATTTTTCCAATCATCTATTGTCCAATTTTTAGAGCTTGTGTGAATTGTAGTTTCCTGTTTTCAGCTGACAGGAATGACGTGTGAGGTGATCTTCTGCTGCTGTAGCCCATCTGCTTTCAGGTTTGATGTGCATTCAGAGATGCACATTTATGCTCTTCTGCATAATTTAGCCGAAACACGTGGTTATCTGAGATAACTTTCTATTAAAGCAGCCTAGCCATTGTTTTCTGACTGCTGCCATCATCAAGGCATTTTTGCCCAGAGAACAACAGCGCACTGAACGTTTTCTCTTTTCTGGGCCTTTCACTGTAAACCCTAGAGATGGCTGTGGGAAAAGTCCAGTAGCGCAGCAGTTTCTGAAATACTCAGGCAAGCCCATCTAGTAGCAGCTGGATAGTGTTGTGGTAGGACTACGCACCTTTGGACACACCTACACACCTTTGGCGCGGGAGTCGCAAGTTCGATTCCCACCCATTATCCAGTAAGGGTCCTGACTAGACACCCCCATGCTAAAAACCAAGCCCTGGAATGGCGCAGCTATGGCCGCAGCTTGGACACAAAACATTTCAGTGCATGTTGTACTCTGTATGATCGTGTATGTGACGAATAAAGCTTGCTTCATCTGGCACCAACAACCATGCCACATTCAGAATTGCATATATTACCTTTCCTCCTCATGCTGATGCTCAGTTTGAACTTCAACAGGTTGTCTTGACCTCATCTACAAACCTAAATGCATTGAGTTGCAGTCATGTGACCAAAAAACCTCAACAACAAAATCACTTTGTTAGGGAAAACAATTAAAATGATGTAGTGACAAACCAGGAGATGGATGAACCCTGGGCTTTTGACTTGCAGAGGGAATCTTTACATACGTTCACCTCAAGTTTTACATGTTTAGGCACTTAAAACTCAGACAGCACAACGATATGTAAACATCAGGAAACTGTAAAACAGTGTTCACTTGTCATTTCTGAAATTTCTTCCTAATTGTAGTGATGTTTTTGAGCTTTCACAGTGGAGTGGTTTACACCTGCTTGCAGTCTAGTCTAGTCTATCCCAGCTGCAGAGCAGAACCTACTATATAAGAGAACAGCAGATCTAGTTATGTAAGAATGAAAGCAATTAATGCAAATGTTCCAGATTGGTTAACTATTCCTGTAAAACAGAGTCACTATGTACCATTGCACAATACAGCTGTAATACAGATCCACCAACACTTCTGCAAGAACATGAATGCATTTGCTGCTGTTGCAAATTTAGAGCTCTGTCATCATGTCATAGAGTGGAGGAATCCAGAATTTTATTGCCTCTACAAAGTGATGCTTGATACAGGGAAAGCTTCCCTGTATCAATTCCAAGTGTGATAATAAATACAGAAATGTTGAAGAAAATATGAAAACATAGTGCCAGCCACAGTTCAAATCAAAGCCAGTGGTCAGCATGTATCTGCACGTGTTGCTGGATCTTAAAGCTCGCCCAGTCCTCCTCTTTCATTCAGCCAAACAGCGGATCACTGATATAGAAACCATGTGTGATAAAATGTCCTAACCCACCAGCATGACATCACCACACTCTAGCCCCATCCTGTCTTCTTCCTCCTCCTCCTCCATTCCCCTGCTGTTGTTGTTCTTAACCTGAATTTTCAGGAGTACAAAGAATCAGCCCACATGTTGGTTCTTAGCACTGTCCTGCTTTACAGTTAAACAGTTTCACACCTGGTAACAGGCCAGCACATCTAAATGCGTCAATGCGAACAGAAATGTCCTCTTTGCACACAAATGCTAAATCGCCTCCAGTTGATTGAGGAAAAAGCATTGCTCACCAACTTCCCTAAGAGTGAACTTAAAACTTTTCTGTTCCAAGAACAAGTTGGCTTCGTTGCAGTCTAACACTCCTGCACAGCCAAACCGAGGTAACTGGTAACTGTCATGCTCTGAGGTCCACCACAGCAACACCATGAGCCAGGCATGTTTCTTATGAGCATAGCTGATACTAAATGGGAAATGTGCCATGTTTAGTGAATACTGAATAGCAAGTCCAAAGAAATTATAGATGCTGTATCATAGAAACAGTAGGTTTAAATATGTTGAAAGATGAAGCATGCAAAACAAGGTGTACTCCCTTATTTTGTTAATGGGACCATTTGATCGTTTTACAAACCCACCTCCCAGTTTGGATTCAAGGGACCGACACCCTCTTTACTTTTAAGATTAGGCTTAAAACTGCCTTTTTTGATAAACCATTTAGTTTGGGCTGATCAGGTCACCCTGAATCCTGCCTTCGTTACGCTGCAGTAGGTGTAGGCTGTTGGGGACTTCCCATGATGCACTGAGTGTTTCTTCTTCACTCACTTTTTTTCATTCACTGTTTGTTTATACTCCACTCTATATTTCATCTTTAGTTATTATTCATCTCTGGCTCTCTTCCACGGTGTGTCTTTTGTCCTGTCTCCCTCCCCTCACCCCCATCTAGTCGAGGCAGATGGCTGCCCCTCCCTGAGCCTGACTCTGTCGGCAGTTTCTTCCCGGTAAACGGGAGTGTTTCCTTTTTCCCTTCATTTCCTTAGACAAAAGAGTAGAACTGAAGAGTTGTCAGGTAATAGTAGCTCTAGCTAGCAGGATTAGCAAGGTACATCTGTCTTTAACCTCTTAGGACCTGGTGTCCACATATGGGGACATCACATTTTGGGTTGTCTAGACCACAAACCTAAATTTTGCGCTTTCAAATGAGTCATATTGCTCAAAGGGGCACAATTGTTGTTTCTCATTTTGTTTTTGTAACCAGGAAAAATGCTGCTGTGTTCAGGCACCAATTTTAGAGTTTTGCACATCATTACTCAATTGTGACTTTATAGTGTTCTTTCAAACACTATAAAGCCAAATAGCAAAGGGAAATTAAAAATGCCTGCCATGAAAGAGTTCGGGTCTCAGGAGGTGTGAAAATAAATGGGATGCAACATTTTGGCCTGTGACTAAACAAAAAAAGAAACAGAGTTAAACCAGAAAAGACTTACCAGACAAAATGAATAATAACTTGCCAAGAGACTGCAGATGCTGTGGTGTAACGCATCAAATGGCAACATTTTTGTTAATATTGTACATGGTCTCTTTTCAAATCAAATCATTAAAATTAAAAATTGAAGTTGAAACTCACACATCAGCTGCTCGGTGAAGACTAGGTGAATAAGGTCTTCATGTAAACTGTTACAAAGAAGCCAATTTTGAGAGAGACCACACAAAAATCTACTTGGGCCAAGAAACACAAGAGATGGAAATGAGGCCATTTTCATGAGATTCCAGTCATCTATTTATAATGTTTTGTTAAATGCTACTATAAGTAAATTCTACACAGAACTGAGAACCCCAATAAGTCTTCCTCAGTCTATATTACATCACCTGAAAAGCCTTACTAGTTGGTACAGTTTCAATCGCTTTACTGCAAAGTTTGGCAGTGGGCACTCTGTGGCCTCCCCGAAATGTCAGGCAGTCAGCACAATGGTAGTGCTCCACATGGAGGCCGACTTCAGACTTTATTGGAAACTTTTCAAGACCAAGGGTTGAACTAGTAAGCTAAACAGATGTTCTCATAAAGAAAATACAATAGTGAGATGTACAACCGCTGTGTCAGGGAGGAGGTGGAGATAGATTGATGGATAGAGGAAAGGAAGGAAAAAGATCAGAGGGTGGGGGCGTTGTATGCAGCGTGCCAGAGATGTGGATCGATGGGCAGATTGGTGATGGGAACAGCCCATTCTGAAAATGCTCTGCAGATTATCACGGACGAGGAGAAGAACAGGAGCAGAGCCAGGAGATAACAGTCAGCGCAGACATTGTCCAACACCCCTACACTTTTCTCTGCCCCTTCTCCTCTGGCTTTCTCTTTGGGATCTTTATTTCCCAAGGCTCTCCTCTCCTACCAACACACACACACACACACACACACACACACACACACACACACTCTTAGAGCTGCAGTCACTGTTGAACTTTCTCCCCCAGGTCAAGCGGTAAAAGAGGACAAAGTGGTATCTATGTTCTGCAGTTCATATTTGTGTTGGAGGCGCCACGCGGCCTGAGCTCCATGTTAGCTCGAGGTAATTACACCTATATACCACCAATATCCCCTCCCATTACTGCACACTAATGGGCCTTACTGCTTATACACACACACACATACAATCACAGTCACACGCAGCACTTTGTCCAGGCAGGAGAGGCCGGTGACAACATCAGTTAGCTTCGATATGTCACATCAACGTTGCTCATGTTTTTCTGTGGTCGCGCTCAAATCCCTCCCTAAATTTACTCAAGTGTGTGTGTGTGTGTGTGGCATGTGAAACAGTTAAATGGGAGAATTCTGGTTATCAGAATGGTCATAAAAGTCGATTATTATGTATTTCTAAAATAATTTTACCTGCAAGGCAAGAGAAAACAGTTGGGAAGGGATATTAAAGCCACTCATAGAATTCTCCCTTTGATTTCACACAAAAGAAACTGAAAAGAGGAAAATTAAAGGAAAAGTGAAATCTGATTTCTCCTAACTTTTAGGGTTAAAAAATATATATTATTGCAAATGCATTTATTTTCAAAAGATCTGTTAATCTGTTATTAGTGGTGAAATATCGATTCCTCCGATACCAGTAATTTATGTTCTAGAATCGATTCTCATATTAAAATATCGATATTTTAGTAATCTGGGGTAAATTTGTAGTTTATCATTAACAGGAACAGAGTGGAAAGAAGCTATATCATTTGGATCGTCTAGCTTGGAAGGAACTACTTCCTCTTCCGCCTTTCATAGTCATGTGTGAAATACGGCTGTATAAATGTGTCGCAGCCCCTTGGCGTGCGCACTCACAACAATGGCTGAGTGTAAGGAGAGTCATGTGTGGACGTATTTTACCTCCACAAACAGCCAAGATGTGGTTTGCAATACATGTGGCAAGACAGTGAGGTGTTGTGGCAACACCACTAACCTCGTCAAACACAGTAAATCATATCACAGAATATGACGAGCTTATGTTGAGGCGAACTGAAGAGGAGGAGAGGGACAGGTGCTGCTAGGGCAAGACAGAGTCCTTTAGTGCTGCAGGTGGCAGCGTGTTGAAATAGCTTCAGTTTTTTTTATTTCTATATGATAATTCTACATTTTTAAGCAATAAGAACAAGTAGTCTGATGTCCTGTAATCATTATGAAGCTATAATTTGAAATACAGATTACATTTTTGTTCAAAGTATCGGTATCGGATCAGTATCGTCGATACCACCCCGAATTTTACTTGATATCATATCAGAATTGAAGTCAATGATATCACACATCACTATCTGCTATCTTACAGTCTTGAGGGTTTTTTCTGTCTTATTAATTCCAAAAAGTGAAAAATAGCAACATGGATTAAGCTCCTCAGGCCTCCTGCTTAACACTCTGCGTTTGTGTTTTTTGTGTTTGAGCACAATTTTTGCACCAAAAGAAGGATAACATCAGAAACATTAAGGATATTTTTTCTATAACTCTAACCCTGTTCATATTACTATAAAATATAACACAAACACAAACTATACATCTCTATAAATAGGATTTTTTTTTTTTTACAGGGAGAACAGTAGCGCAGCAGAAGTAACTGAGAATGTATGAGTCATACATTTAGGTAACAGAGCAATAAATTTTTCTTTTAATGTATTCGTCGCTGGGGAAAACCAACTAGAACAAAGCGTGCAAGTGAATCTTGTGTCATTTGTATTTGCCAGCATCTGATTCTTGGATTCCTCCAAATATAAACTCATTTGATGACTTTATGAACTTTCTGCTCTGTGCTTTACGACTGGGAAAGGTCTGATAAGGCAGTAAATAAAGGATGATATATGCAGCCAGATTCCATGCCTGCACCGCTGCGTCTCCTCCAGAGGTGAGGATCAAAGCCAGGTATGTGCCGAGGTTTGCCGGCGCCTGTCCCCAAACGCACACATTCTGATATTTGTATATCCCAGTCTCTAGGAACCAGGCTGATTTGTCCTGTTTAAGCCATTGCAATATTTCATAACTAGATGATAGTCCCTCAGCACATACTGTCTGTGCAACTGCTCCAATAATATTTGAGATTCTCAACACACGGTTAAAGTTAATACAGCATATCTGAGAAGCTGATGGTGGCCAACGCAGCCTAGGCTCTTTCTTTTTTACTTTGTGTCAAATTGAGACGTGTTCCTCATCATGTCTTCAAATTCTTACACATTCTCACCTCCTGTGTTTAATGAGGAGGTGAGGATGAAGATCATACTCGCAGACACGCAGTTGGAAGTGGAGCTTTCAGGCTGTTAGACGTGAAAACAGGTTGGAGACAGCAGGGTCAGATTTTACATGCCGTCTAATAGCAAATCCATCTGACTGCATAACTGAGCCACTCCACATAAACCATAAAAATGCACCACACACACACATTATGAACCCGTGCACATGCACGCACAGTGCTGACTGTTAATATGTACAGCTGACGGCACAGCAACTAACATGTAGAAAATGCCATGTAGATACAGTGCACGCAGACTTAATGGGGTGATTGGGGAGTGGGAATGTGACGGCGTTTCAACAGTTCTTGCTTGGCAACCTTGTGATATGCAGGAATATTGAAAGGGTGCACTCATGTACACAAACAGGCACTGATGGTGTCTGTAGCCAAACATTAGGGTGTAAATGGGGACTGGTCTGCAGCCAGCTCTGCACACTAAATATAACAAAGCGGTGGTCCATGTACTGAAAGATCTGAGCCAGGACGACCTTAACGCTAGCATGAGCGAGCACGCGAGCAGCCCGGCAAACACAATTGGATCCTTGACTGCAGACTCATGTAAATAAAGCTCATACATTAGCAACAAACTTGCTGGGGTTTTTAACTCTCTTCTGTTTAGTTCTGCGCATTTTGCTGGGAGCTCTGGTTAAAGTCAAGGAGGAGATGGCAAGATTGCAGCAATAGCAATAAAAATGGAAAATATTTGTTTCTGCACATGCAAGAGTCGCTCAGAACCTAAACAAGAGGCGTTAGCACAAGGCAAGACGCCAGCAATCACAGTAAAAGGAGAATATCCGCGGAGGTCTTGTATCATCTGCTCATTCAGAAGGTGTCATTAGCTTAATTTCCCTTACATTTATTAGCATGCATTGAGAACCTTTCACTCCTTTTTTTCACTTTAAAATGATATGATTTTACTAAATCATGGCAAATCTGATTATAATGCTATATTGGTGTCATATATAAGATATAGATATGACCTTATTACTGTACAGCATATGAGTGATCTCCTTTGGAACAATGGCTAGTAGCCCGCAAATCCGTGTTGCTCCTTTAACAATTTCCCTTTGTTACATGATTACTTTAAAATTCTGGTAGTGACACATCATCATACGATAGTGAATGTACAATGTGCATTATTGTTTTAGGCACTAGTCGAAGATTTACTGTAAAGTAAGAAAAGTTTAGAGCGACAGCCTTTTCCCTTCTAAGCGTAGCAATTCCTGTAGGTATATTTGTGCAGGTTGTTCCAAGCATGTCAGTGTTTTCCACACGCCTTCTGCTGCTTTACGTAATCCCAGACAGACTCTTTGACGTTGACATCGTGGCTCTGTGGGGACCTGCCATCTGTTGCAGACCTCTTTCTTTGTCGCTGAAGATATACCCCGACGGTATAGGGTAATGGTTAAAAATCTGTCCATATTGTTTAAACAAACCCAGTTCCTGTGTTGTTGCGAGCCTTTTGGTTTTGTCATCGCTGGGGAATAATGGATTTTTAGGCAGCAGATCTTTAACTAAAAAATACTTCCTTTCTGGACTGCGGATGAGGTATTGTGGTCCCAGTGGTTTCTGACACTTCTGAGCTGATCACTGGAATATTTCACGTTTTTTTCACTGCTTGAAAACCTAATAATACACTAATAATATACAGATACCCCTGATCAGGCCCTATAAGCAAACAAGGAAATGGTGGTGAGAGTATTGTGTTTTTCCTAGCACAACAAAGAACGTAGTGAAGCTGATGAGACTGGTCATTCTGCTGCATTTTTGTCTTTCGGGAAAGATTTTGATCAAACTAAACAGCATGGACACAAACATTTCGAGACTCCTCCTGCAGAAGGTTGTGGTCCACATCGAACATACCTTCCCTGCACAAGAACAGTTTCCACCTGTCTTCATTACAGTTTCATTAAAATGAGTCACTGAAGTCAGTTCAGGCATCTGACTAGGATAAAACCTATGTGCTCCATAGCACACCCTACATGGGGGGAGGATGCCCTCTCAGGACACACTGGAAAGATTGCATCTCCTAGCTGGTTTTGCCTCGGAAGAGCTGAAGGGACAGGGGAAGACTGCTTAGACTGCTGCCTCTGCAACTCAGACATAAATATACATCAGATAAATGGATGCATGGCAAGAATTCAATCATAACACCTATCTCTATGGGTTAGATAACGGCACATTTTTCTGACCCTCTGCACATATGTTAAGACTGAATACTGTGGACATTTTTACACTCTGTAAAACAGATATCTATATATGTTATACACATATTGACATATTCTGTTTGTTTGCAGTACTTGCAGTATCATATAATTTTTGCATACGTTATGGAGCATCATTAAGCACCAAAATACCAAGACAAATCTCCTGTATGTCTTAACTTGTTTAGCAGTAATGCTGATCTGGATTCTGATGTGATCTTAGATGTCGTTCCTATTTTAGACTCTCAGATGTGTTCATCTGAAAGCGTATCCAGCATTTCGGAAACTCTCTCAGGATCTCTGCCCTCCTTTCTCCCTAGCATCCCACGCAACTCATAACCAAAATGAGAAGCAGATGTTATATATCTGTGTAGTGTCTCATGTATTTATGCATAGTTGTGTCTGAGTGTTAGCAAGGAGCACGCAGACAGGTCTGTGGGCCATAACGAGGTTTTCAGAAGACATCCATTGTCTTGTCCCCAAAATGATTTGCCTGATGTTTTTTTTTTTTATGAATCGAATCTGCCGCCAGGAAGACTTACTGGCTAGCTCTGCCACCTCACAGTCACTAAGTCCTGGGTTCTATTTTGGATCTGCTGGCTTTTCTGTGTGGATTTCAGTGTTGCTGGAACACACGACCAAGCCGGAGGTACTGCTGGTATAAGGTCACGCAACATCCAAAAATAATAATACTTAATAGGCTAGGACTTTAGAGAGAAAATAAGACAGAGCAGCACTTTTTTTCCCCTTTTTTCTGTTCATGTCCTCCTTTTTTTATCCTAGCTTCTTTGTCTTATTAATGCCTTCCTACTAGTGTTTTGGGAGAATCCCCTTTAGCCATTACACAAGAGATTTATTCTTTTAATCTCTCAACTGAGGTAGCTTGTGTTACACGAGGAAGTTAATAAATTAAACTCTACGTGGTGATAAAGTTCACCTGCTTTTATTAATCTCATTGTAAAAATGTGGTGCCTGAATACAATAATGTTCATCATTGATGTGTTTTCATTTACCGTTATTTTGTTCTGTTTTATTTTTCAAAGCCGCCTGATACAGGTTACTGTACCCCATGGCTTCCTCGGGAAGATTTTGCCATTATTCATTACACAGACATTAAAATCATTATTAAAATAATAAATTTGGGGGACTTTGAACTCTTCCAGTAAATTGATTGGTTTTGTAATGCCTTCTCAGGTGACAGCAGCAAGACCGAATATCTCTGATGGATATCAAAGTGGGTTTTTGATGCCCTGAGGCCTCTGGGGGAGCTGTGCTGAACTAGCATACAGCATTTAGCGACATAGCTTTTTGCAAAAGTATGTGTGCCAGGGGAAGGTACTGGCCCTCCATAGAACAATCAGAATTTTCTAGAATATTTCCTCTTCTTGTTGTACTCCTGGCTTCCAATACTCTTTATTCACTCTTTATTTTATTGCAGGATGTTCCTGCCAAGAATTTTAATGTTTAGCAGACAAAAACTCTCAGATGTGATTCAAACTCTCAGCTGTATCCAGTGGCTACTTCATCAGCTATGCAGGCCACTTCTACCCTTTCTGTTCCACAAGTGGGTCACTGATCACACCTGCAGCCTGTTCTTCACTTCACGTTTTAATTCCACCGTCATCCTCTTAGTGCCGAAACCCTTAAACCCTAAAGCTGGTGGTGACAGTGTTTTTTCAGATCATCCATTTAACTTCCCCTTTGATTTCTGCTTTCCTGCTCCTGGAATTTGATAGCCATCAAACCTTCATCTCGGGATTTCTTTTGTCTCTACCTGCCTCCTCTCCATCTCTACTACTTCTCTACTTCAGGCTAGATAGAAATCCTTACCCATGTCTCCACCTGTATGCCTTTGATTAAAATTCAAGGCTGACTTGTGTGAAAGTTGAAGACAAGTCAACAAACAGTAATTAAGCATGAGAACCTTTTCTCTCCAGATGTTTATCAGGTTCAACAAGGTCACTGTAGCATCTTCTACTTGTCTGTATGGCCTATAAGCAAACTGCATGGGGTCAAGCACATCCTCAGTCTGACTTTATATCGCTGTCTACAGAGTTTTGGAATAACTAGATGCAGGAATAGGGAGTAAAGAATGCTTTGATGCATTAGGTACATGCTGTGGCTGTAAATATTTATTAAAATGATAATGGATGGTAATGAAATACAGGAGTCAGCTGCCGAGCACAAGATTTGAGTACACAACCACAAATATTGTCAGGATTTTGAGCCTTGTTTAGTCTTATAGGCCTTTTCTACATCCTTCTACTCAATGTTAAAGTGCTGATTACGTTCATTCAAGTAACTAGCTAGTTCCATAGTTGCTCAGAAAGCAGCTATTACCCAGCTATTGCTGCTGCTTTAGACGGTGGGCGGAGCCTGAAATTTGAAAATGTTCCATTTACGAGTTTACCTGCTTCATCTACATCCACATATTTATTAACAGCATGAGGTCTATTGAATATCTAATCTTTGTTGATTTAAGCCATAGAATTGCATTATCCTTTATCCATTTTAGCATATCTGTAGTTTAAAGAGATCAGTAATTGTAGACATTAATTGTGGATATCAATACAATCACCACATGAAGACCTCTGCCAAAATCAGTAAACCCAAAATTTGAACCCCAATTTGACCAAAAAAGCAAAAAATGTTATTAAATAAATAAAAGAGATATTATGTGTTACTCTAATGTCCAAAATTTTATAGTAAAGCTTAAATCCCAATATGTTTGACTTTATTGTCTAACAAACTGTATAAGACGTGAAACCCGGCTAAGGTACAAAATATTACTTTTCCATTTTTTTATGTTTCCTAAATCTTCTAGTTTAACATGCAAAAAATGATCTCATTTAAATTTTCTATGAATTACACATTTGTAACATGAAGTTGCCAAACTGTGTCGATAATCGGAATAATTCTGGTCTAGTGACAAATATATAAAACATTCACAAAAAAAGTTATCAGCGCTCCAATTAGTTGACATGTGCAATCCACAGTGTTATCACCACAAACTAAAGATGGAAACATTATAACTAAGGGGACATATTTCACTAAATAACTGGCCATCTCTCATGCCCAGGCACGTTTGGCTGCACTGAGTGGAAGTCTGTGCCATCGGTTGCTGTTTTTGTTTAGCTTTTCCCATTTAGGGACCTGTTTAAACTATTTTTAGACTTTTGGTTCCATGTAATCTATGCAAATCTCACTTTCAAGGTAACAAGTATTGTAAATATTGTACGTATGATGTATGGCTGTGTTTGTGGCCCCCAGAAGTTCATTAGTCACACTTTCTTCATTTTATCTCTGATTCGTTGGGCTCTGTCACCTCTTGAGAAAGATATCAAGCTTTGGTGGTAAGTTTTATAGCCTGTTTGCCAGCAAGTCGCTAATTTGATCTGCTGTTTGGTAGGCTGTAATTAAGGGAGGTTACAGTGGGTTTATTGGTGTTTTTCTCTCACAACAGACGCCTGCTGTGGCTATAAACAAAGTTGATAAGCGCGAGTAACAGAGCACTAGAACGCTGAACATGCGGGTGTCCGACCAAGGAAATTAACTACAATTAACTACAAACCTCCAGTAAATGCACTATAAACCTAAGAATAAACTGCAATGGTGAGTGAAAATTTTCATGGGGTTTACTGCTGTGACCCATTTTAGCTTTAATACAGCCATTTGACCTTTTCTGGCATAAAAATACTTTTAAAATACTTTAAAGTCCTTTTAACCTCTAAAATTGTGACCATTCATTCAGAAGTCTAAGTTATGCCACATTCACTATCTTTCTTCATTCAAGTGAACGCTGTTGAACTGTTGACAGAAGGGGTTTGTGTTCACCCCAGACATGGAAAATAGAAGTCAGCGTTGACAAGTAGTAAACACCCAGATCGGATGCTTGACCGAGTAGTCTTACTGAAACCGGAGTGCTGCATAATGATAGGTAATCACTATGCTAACATGGTGCATTATGTGACTCAGCCACTGCAAGATGGCGATGAAACCCAGACCCAGGTGGAGATGGCATGTCAAATATATACAAATGCATGTGTAACCATTCCATATGTCCACCATAATGGACGGAACAAACGCGTAGGGTTTGTTTGACCTTCAACCTATCCTGTGATCCAACTCTACGCTTTCAGTAATGGGCCTCCTCTTCCAGTAAACTTGCTTCTTTTCCTTCCCGTAATGGCTACTTTGTGTGTACACGGTCTTCAAACCACAGAACGACACATGATGGAAACGGATGAGAAAAAAAAGAACGGAGATGGAGTGACTAGTCGTGTATTACATGGAAAAAAGAAAAAAAATGACGTGTAACACTTTGTCCAGCTCCTAAAACACAATGGTTAGAAATGGTAACATGCTGAACTGATTATCACTAAATGTCGATCTGCCATAACGAGAAACTGTGCCATATTCCTGCCTCCACTTTGTATTTATGCTGTGAGAGCAAGTGGAACTCCTCAGTGTTTCACTGGCTTACCTGAAAACTGTCAACAAAACAAGCCCAAATCCCATCATTTTCCAATCCAGTGTTGTAAAAATTCTTGTGATCAGGCTGTGGTGTGACCTCTGTGGCTGGGTCATTAGCAAGCAGCGTGGCTATTGGCTGCCTGTCGCGGCAGCAGAGGGTTATGGCTCCTGCTAAATCTCCAGGGAGGGCTGTAACAGTGCAGAACAACAATAGGGCCAATGCTGTGTTTAGTCTGCGTCTGTGGGGGCTTACGGCAGATTCTGCACTTTGAAACAAGACCCCGACTTGCTACCAAAGACTTTAAGACTCCCTCGCAGTTAGCTTATTACATCTTAGTTGACTTTTCATCTGTTTCCAAGGAACACACAAACACGCTCATATCATCACACCCAGACTCAAACCAGAAGCATGAGCTGATATTCGCTGTTTTATAGTCCCTCCTGGCATCTCAAAATTGTTAAATCTCATGGTTTAATGTTTTAATAAGTAATACCCGCCCTGGCCTTATCAATATTTTCTTTGATTGGACCTTTCACTTGACTTTGAAAAAATACAACACCCCTCATGCAGCAGCCTACACGGCTGAAAAATGAATCCAGCAAGGAAGGGCCCAGACTGCCTCCCCATAGACTCCCACGATTAAATGTTTACAACCCTGTACAAAAAAAGTTTTAAAATCTGTAGCTGACTTCCTTAGTCAGGTTTTTTACATTTGAGTTATTTTTAGTCTATATAAATTTTAAATATTGACATTTAAAATTCAAAATACTACTTGTCATAGAGTGACAAGCAGGGCTGGGTATTCTGATTCAATTTGGACTGAGTCAGAAATATCTGATCATTTATCACTACATATCCACGTTTTATATCTATGTATAAAAACAAAGCTGACACTTGTGAGACTTCATCACAGCAGATGCCTTTGTGTCAAAGTAACTGAGGGTAAAACACAGAAAAACATGAAGGAGATTTTCTTGGCCTGGCTATTTATAGCATATGAGAAAACCACGAATCAACATATGAACATTACCTGATGCTGCTGAGGTGAAGCAGAGCAAGTTACAGAGGTTTTATTAGAGACACAGCTGAGCGTTTTGCATCATTTGTAAACGTTTTCATTTCTTTGGTTTTGAACAGCAGAAATTAGATTTTCTTGGAGGAGGTCATTTTTTACAGCACTGTAAACAACGGTAGACTGGTGCGTAATAAGCTAGCGAATTAAGCAGAAAACAGATTTTTCAGGGTAAACTGGTCTCAAAGTACACTGAGAGAGAAAGAGCTGTGCAGGAAGTTTGATTTTATTGTGGTGGAAGCAAAACAGCAAAGGTAAGAGGGAATTCATGACGAGGTTTATCAAACGTGAAGTACAGTTTTGATCTTCTTCAGTGAATTTTGGTCGGAGAGTGACAAAACCTGCAGCATCAGAATCTGTGAGATTTGGGCTATCAGCACCGACGGCGTGTCTGTGTACCGTTGGGGGAGAAAGCCGACATCTCACTGATTCTGAAGTGTCGGGTCCACGCTTTGTGTTTACGTCTTTGTGCGGAATTCATTTACCTGCTCTGCTCTCATTTACTTTTTTAGCTGTTTGGTGGTTGTTGAAATAGTTTTGTGAGCTTTAACCTGAGATTCCGTTCTTTCTAGCAAAATATATATTTAAAACTCGATTCAGGATTTAATGAATCAATATCGCTTTACTCAAGCTAAAATAGATTTGAATCGGGAAACTGTTGTTTTTTTAAATCCACCCTTAGTGACATTTCATCTTATCCAATGTTTGGATGCTAATTTGATTAAGTACACATTGTTTCAGGTCTGTCTATTTATTTATACATTTGCTATTTAGCAATAAAGAAACCTTTCATACCACACAACAGATTACAAAGCTAGCCAGCTAGTACTAACTCCTTAGCGCTGTCCTCTCATCCAAATATACGTGTGATATTTACATCTTTGCATTGGATACTTTGTTGTTGGTACGGTGGTTAGCACTGTTGCCTCACAGCACAAAGGTCCTGAGTTCAACTTTACCACCAGGGTGGGGTCTTTCTGTGTGGAGTTTGCATGTTCTCCCTGTGTGCGTGGGCTCTCCCTGGGTACTCCAGCTTTCTCCCACAGTCCAAAGACATGCAGTTAGTGGGGATAGGTTAATTGGCAACACTGAATTGTCCATAGGTGTGAATGACAACCCAAATGGTTGTCTGTGTGTTAGCCCTGTGACAGACTGGCAACCTGTCCAGGGTGTGCTCTGCCTCTTGCCCTAAAACAGCTGGGATAGGCTCCAGCGACCCTGAAGTGGATGGATGAATACTTGTTATTTATTTATATTTATTATTTCACAAAGAATTTGCATACAACTATTTCAAGCTAACATAGAGCAAATAATATAGCCAAAATAGCAGCCAAATAAAGTAAAACACATTTTAGTAAAACAGTACAGTCATTCTGAGAGCTGCAAATTGCATTTTAATAAGTCACATCTAACTTGGTGTACTCTAATTAAAATATGACAAAGAGAAGAACATGTTGGCTAGCACTGGCTAGATAAGAATGCGTCTTTAACCTCTTATAATGAGGATGCACATTTGTTCTGTTTCTCGAACCTGATATTGTGTTTGATATTCTGATATTGTTAGTTTAACCTAATCAGATTAGGACATAAATTTAAACAAAGTCAGATTTCTAAACTGCAGCTGAGGCAACATTCATCCTCTTTACATAACATTTGATTTTTAGGAATCATTATCAAAAATTGCATCGCTTTTTTGACCCATTATTACTATACCGACCTTTACTACACGGTGGCACAAGTGTGCTGGCTAGTTCTGAACAACTGGATTTGTAACATTTGCTTCTCAGACATCTTTTAGCTTTTCTGTGTTTTTTCTCTCAGCAGCTGAGAAGAAATTTTGTCTAAATAAATGTCAACCTTTGACCAGTATTTTTTGTTTTTTAAAATCCATTATATACTGAAGAAGAATCTGCCCTGTCCACCTCTCTGGGGTTACAGGCGACAGCCCTGGTGGGCTCTCACATGGCTCATTCCATCTTGCTGCCATAACAATTGGAGGGTGTGTTGAAGTCCAAAACACACAAAAGGTCAGGTGCTGAGCATTTACAGCACTTGTGTCTCACAGCTCAGCCCCAGGGGCTTGCTGGGTAAAAGCCAGACCGCTTCTTTTTTTTTTTTTTTTGTATTTTTATTTTTGGAAGCCAAGGTTCAGTACTCTGCATATTATTTTAAGGCTGAAAGAGTCGAGGCTTCTGTCTGGCTTGTGGTAGAAACCCATAATCATGCTTACCTTTAACCACACTGTTGTACCAAAGCATGCACTGCTGGTGGTATTTTTGGTGGTATTTTATTTCATCACAGTGATACAGTACAGGAGTGAGATTTTAAATGTGCTATAATGGTGGCAAGCCAGATTTTAAAACAACATACATTTATTTATAGTATATTTCTTGCAAAATTAGCCCCTGAATCTAAAACATGTGAGTTTTGTCAGTTAAAAACCTTCATATTCAAGTTATGTGAAATAAATGTTGCATGAAAACACTGGGTAGCTTTGTGCAGGATAAACAGGTTCACTTGCATTAATGTGGTGAATTCACAGTGAAGCAGTGTGTTGGACTGATACACAGTGTCTGTGGTGCTTATGGTCAGTGTTGGGTTACATCAAGTGTAGCAGAGATGAATTTACGTTTAAGCTGATGATGCTCAGATTAATTCACTGAATTCCAAATTTATCCTGTGTAGTGTAAAAACTGTGTGAACAGTATAGTGTCAGTGTAGGAGATGCACATCAGCCAGGATAGCTTGTGAAACAGTTTACATGTTGTTGAATTTATTTGTGTAAATCAGCAGCAGATCAGCTGATCACAGCATGTTAGTTATGATTCTTTTCCCTGTGCTGAGTCACTACACAGACGTTAGGGTTCCCGGATCTGCTGAATCCCACTGTAACCCTTTACTGTACTAGTTGTACTGTTTATGTGTGGAAGTAAAGTCACCCTCTACAATGTAAGCAACAGAAAATAGTTAAATTTCTAAAATTCAACTTCAAGCTAAGGACATCCATTAGAATTTGAATTTAAATTTAAATAATTTTGTATAACCTATTATGTACTTATATTATTTTTATTATCATTATTAGTATCTAAATGATTAATTTAGCACAAGGTTTGGTTATTTTGTATAAAAATTGTTAGTAAAATTGTCCTTCAAGGAGCTACTTTTACTGATGAGATGAGGAGGTGGGTTTCATTACAGAGGGATTTAAGGCTGATTGGCTCAAAGAAAGTGGGCAAGAAGATGACTGGACTAGAGCAGGGGTCGGCAACCTGCATGCGGCTCTTTAGTCCTTATAGTGCGGCTCCGCGTTGTTTGGGAAAATAAATTAGAAGTATTTAGCTGAAGTGTATTTTATTTGTGTTTAGTTCTTTTTTTAACTTGTAGTTCTAAATTGGAAGATTATTGTGATATTGAAATATAAAATAAAATAATATTTTATTAATTTTTCATCGCTCAAAATAAGCGTCAGACTTGCGGAAGCCGGTGTACCCGCCGAAACGCCGTGCATTTTACTTTCAACCCCAGGTAGGCCAATTATGGATCTTCGGATCCACATTATGTCAGCAGCTGTCCTCCACCGTGAACTATGTTAAAAACAAACACCGCTCACGCCTCACAGATGACAGCTTATTTGCAGACGCTGTGCGCAGAGGTTCAGGAGCAGAAGTCGCATTGTAAACATACCACGGCAGACCCGCTGCTTTTTAGCATCTCTTTATTGACCACTGTTCACACACGGTTGCTGTACGCATACAGCCGGCTGTAGCTTTTCAGCTCACAGCCCAACACACACCCACACAACAGTACAGATAGCACAGATGTTAAGGCGGCGAGGTGTGATTGCGGGTGCCCCTCAGGTACGTCCGCCTCCCCTGCAGCGGCACTGCAGACCAAGCCCAGTCACACATGTTAACCAGGTAAAATACATATTAAGGCAGAATTTTGCAAATATCTATTTTTCATTTTTTAGCAGCATAGTGCTTTTTTTCCAATTACTTTTTAAAAGTCAGGTCAAGGCTCCAAAAGCCCAAAGGCGATATGAGGGTAGCGGCTCACAACAGTTTTTGTTTGCTACATGGATCATTTTATTCAGCTGGGTGTCTTTCCTTTTGTTATATTTCTTTAAGAGTTCAAAATGTGTTAATTACATAAATAAAATGTAATTTTCTCTGTAGCACTTCATGGATTTCATAAAGAACACACTTTAGTTGCTCTGTGGATTCTTTTAAAAAGCAGTTAAAAATGTTTCTGTTCAAACAAGCCTTTTGTTGATCTACGTATTTTATATTCTTTACATTATTTAAATTTGATCTTTTACATTGTGTATAATGTCTATTGATTGTATTGATTATTTTACTATTTGTGTACAGCGCTTTGTGACTGCCTTACTGTGAAAAGCGCTTAATAAATAAACTTTACTTACCTACTTACTTTAGTTATTCACACAAAGCATAAAGGTAAAAAAAATATATATATACAGTGTTATCTTCATTTTAGATTTCAAAAAGTATTTGCGGCTCCCAGTGTTTTCTTTTGCGTGGAAACCGGGTCCAAGTGGCTCTTTGGTTGTTAAAGGTTGCTGACCCCTGGACTAGAGCAATGACATCAGTGTTGTGTTTGACAGTGTGGCAAAATGGAATGGAAAACCTAACAAGGGTGTTGCGTATATTATCTAACTGTTTTTAAAAAAATAACAGTCATGTTCATTCCACTGACAAACCACTACTGACATGTTATTTCCTGTAATCTTGTGATCTTGGCTCTGCCCTTGAGCATAGTTTGAGTAAAGATCTGTTTTGCGATCAGTGTGTCTAACTATGATTCAATTCTGATCAATACTGTAGAATGAATAGTAATTCTGGTGAATTGTGAACAGACAGATGGAAGGACAACGTGATGGCGTAAGTTCATCGATCATTTGACAAGACAAGCTTACAAAGCAAATGACATGAATATCTGTAACATGTGTGACTTCAACTTTGCTTTTTGGTATGAGCTACAAAATGATTCTTTCCAGCACAAACCTCTCCGACCTACAAATGCAGACATTTTTTGGCCTTTTAACTCGAAAATATTTATTTCATGACCATGGACACAAATCAGTACATACAGTATGACAGCAGACTGATGAAATCTCATGCTCAGGACAACTAAGCAATGTTGGGAAATTCATGTTGAGGACCATGAAAAGAATTCAAAACACATCAGAATTAACCGGCTTCACAGTTAATAGACCAAATGGTCAAATTTCTGTATCACTGTGTTTGGTTTTAAGTACTGTAAGAGTGAAAGAACATTGTCATCATCATCAGATGAAACGAGGAAAAACAACTTAATCATTTTCATCCGCAAAATTATTGTTGGAAAAAAGGCCAAACTCCCTGATGAATACCAGAAAAATAGAGCTTAAATTAACAAAAGGAATTGCATTAGTGTTCTCCATTAAAATCAAAGGTCTTTTTCCAAATTCAAATACATCACTAGGTGCAATCCAAAGCTGTTTTACTGTCCTGTGCTCACACTAATGCCTACACATACATACTTTATAAATATGCTGGCTCAACAACTTTATCACTACACAGACAAGATTAAAAAAAACCCATCTCAGCTAAGAAAGTGCATACAAATGAACGCACATACAGTTTCATGATGGCACAATGGGACATCACGACCAAACCCACAAAAATTTAGCTTGTAATTACGTATGTTACACAACACAAGTTTGCTTTTGGATAAATCCAAGGAGGCGTTTTATACTAAATATCTAGTAGGCTGATAAGACCATAACAGTGGCACCAGCTTTGTTGGCCAGTGGACAAAGAGGTTATTTTCTGTGTTAAATGCACAGACACTCAATGCTATAGACAGACATGCAAACAGTCCTAAGTGGGCCATGTCCAGCTTTAGCTGAACCCTGATTAGCAGTGTCACTCTAAATCTTAGCATTGGTTTTAGTGCTAAACCAGACCTTAGGCTGATTGGGGAGGCATGATAAAAATTACTGAAAAATGGGGGCAGGGGATCCTACATAGGACTGAGGGAAGTGGAAGAAACACAGATGGAGGAAAAAAAGATACGACAAAGGAAAGAACAATCACGTAGAGATCAGAAGGTTTATGAAAAGTTAATGAAAGCACGCGCAGGGAATTCCTTCAACACGTCACTCTGCTGCCAGAAAAAAAAACTGCTGAAGAAAAACACATTTCTCTGTGATTTTTCCAAAGCGTCGAATATATTTACTGTGCCGTAAAGGTTTTTTGGACATTAATCAAACCTGACATTTTGAATTTAATTAGAATTGCATGAGTTTGTTGCTGTAACAGTAGCAGGGAGCATGGGGAGTGTTTGTCACTACACATGTTCCCACTTTATTGTGAACTCTGCTGACTTGCACTTCAGAGGTGGCAAAGGCATACGCATTCATCACTTAAGTAGAAGTAGGGTTAAAAGTTACTCTGGTAAAAGCTGATTCTACTTCATTACAATATTAATACATCGTCTTACAAACTTTGCCTGAGTTGTAAATGGGGGACTTGGCTGCTGCTGTTGATAGATGTGATTTGGTAGTGAAATTTAGCACTGATGGGTGTGGTGTGAAGCAGTACTCAGTAGAAGGATTGCCAAAAAAATTGATGCTCAGCTATTAATTGATGTAAAATAAATATTGGATACAACAATGTCATCTAAGTCCCACCAAGCTGAGCATCTTCACACAGTCCCACTGCAGACAGACAGGCACATAGCTCCTCGCTTCGCTAACAGCTAAAGTTAGCTAAAGTTAAAGTCCTTAACACACTCACATTGAATTTCCTCCTAACATGTCAGAGGTCAGTAAAGTTGCTGTTTCAACACCATTGAAGTGTTAAAGAGTTTACATAAATGTTAACCTGGCCATCTCAATCAGTAAGCTAAAGTGCTAAAGCTAGCTGTTTACATGTCTCTTTATGCTAACCATGTTCTGGTAGCATGTAACTTTTTAAAATGCAGACCCATTTTTTGACTGAAAGCCAAGTATTTACATAAAGTGTAAAATATATTTCATTATACACAAACCACACAAATTAATTAATATTAATACCTAACATGGTTGGGCTACGAAAGACCATTTTTAGATTAGCTCAAGCTAATCAATAATGTAGAAATGTGGTAGGAGGATTACCAGTTCTGTTAAAAACAAAAACAGAGGAGGCAGGAAAGCATTTCACGTGTTAGTATCCTGAGCTGTCTGACAACAGGCCAAGCATATCACTTATAAAGTTAAACATTTCTGTTTTTATGACTTCTCAGAACATGTGAATCACTTTCTGTTATTTGACAGTGCACTCAGCAGTGGCAGCATATGAAGCACAACCAGGGGAAAATGGACAAACAGACCAAAAAGACCCTGGCACAGTCTCGTAAAACTGAGTTGACCTTTGTGTGATTCCTTTGACAACATTCAAAGAAATAAGATATATTAACGATGCTGCGTAAAGAACAACAGGGGGGGACAAAAAGAAGAGAGTGAGCGTGGAGGGGAAAGATCAGCAAGTAGAAAGCTCCACTAAATATCAGGAGAGGAAACATGTGACGCCGGTCTACAAGGTGACACCTCTGGACCAATCTAAGTTTCCACTACACACACACACACACACAAATATACACATTACTGATGTTTGTGTTGCTATGTGTTTGTTGAGCAGGTTGAGAGGTGTGTGTCTGTGTTGCGTGAAAGGAGGGGCAGATTTCTAGAAAAGAAATGGTCACTATGTCTGTGGTGTCGGGTGGGTGTGTAGGTGGTGCCATGGGTGTGTATGGGGTGGAGTGACTGTGTATGTTAGGGTGTGTGTTTGCGTGGGTGTGGTAGGTGAAGTGTGTGTTTAAGTTCCTGGTAGCACGTAGCAGCCGCCTGTGCATAAATAGTAGCATTTCAATGGTAGGTAAAGTGACGGTGATGTCATGGGTATTTTTCCAGTATGTGCTCTATGTTTGTCTGTGTGGGTAGTCGCGCATGTGTGTGTGTGTGTGTGTGTGAGTGTGTTTGTCCTGTATGAATCTGCACTGTCACTTTAGCACTTGTGTTTTTCCCTGTTTCTGTGCACCCTGGATTATTACCCAGTCTCAGCCTTTTTGTTTGGAACCTTTCTTATATTAACAAGCTTCAGGGATTAAATACATAGTTAACCTTTTTACACTGACAGAAAGGAGAGTGTCACTGATCCAGCTCTAACATTGGAATTGTGAACATGGCACACGTACCACCAAATTACACTAAAATCGACAAATGTTTTTGACATAGCAGATTATTTTGCTATATTCCATCTGCCAGCCAAATCAGTCAAAGCGCGTGGTTCAACCAAAATGTTTGTTGACCGTTATATAGATTTATCTATGAAAATTAGTTTTTCTTTTCTGTTCTATTCTATTTTATGGTTTAAAAGTTCATAGCATATCATTTTAAATCAGCCTACAACTTACTTGTCTGATTTGTAGTTCTTGTACCATTCAAGCACAGTGACAGTTTGGTTCATATTGTTGGCAATAAGTCAGTGTCCAATGGGAGTTGGAAACTTCCTCACAGATTTTCTTTATAATTTTTACGGACAAAATTTGGGTGTAGAAGTGTAGAACTTCAAGTATCTTCAGGATTTCTACACATGTGAGTGGAGGAGAGAGAAGGAGATTGACAGACAGATTGGTGTTGTGTTTGCCGCTTGTTTGTTGTGAAAGCTGAGGATGAATTGGCGTAGCCATGGTCCAACCTGACCTACAGCCACAACCTATGGGTGGTGGTGAATTTGCATCCATAGATGCAAATGGAATCTGCTTGTTCAGAAGGATGTCTGGGCTCCCTCCTGGAAATCGGGAGGGTCAGAATCTCGGTCATCTTGAGTCGAGTTCGGCTGCTGCTCTTCGATATGAAAGAAAGTCAGCTGAGGAAGTTTGAGATTCTGATTAGCATGATTATGCCCCAGCTGGTGAGATAAAATTTCTTGGCCTGGCTTGAGAACTCCAAAGTGTTCCCCCAGTAGAGCTGGAAAAAGAAGCTGAGAAGAGGGATCTCCCATATCCTGGAAAATGGGTGAATGACATGCACCACCTCACATATCACTCATGAAAAACTATAAATTATGTTATAAATAAAGACCATTTTTTACAACACATGCCTGACTTAAAGAAACAGTAACCACTGTTTATTATGAATGAGCACATTCAGTTCATGAATATGAATTTATTTACTTGTGTAACTATTGGGACACTTAATTGTGTTGATTACTCAAACTTAAATAACTCTTCCTGGCAAAGAAGTTACTATTTTCCTCATGTTTCTGTAAAATGTCAGAAAGTCCCAATGCACTAAATCCTGTCCTAAAATTCAACATAATAATGGCATGAAAAGTTTGCATTACAGCTTTTTATTTGGTCTTGTTGAGTTCCAGGAAGAATGATGTTAATGTGCGATTCTTTAAGCTGCCACTGTTGGTGCAGGCCTCCCTTGTTGTGCTGGCATAGCACCTCCAGTCAGCTGCCTGTAAAGCTGTCAATAGGGATCGCAGACCCAGGAGGTACACAGCACCGAGCCCTGTTAAAAAGCCGCAGATCACCCTGCTGGTTTTGTTCCTGAAAACCACGGTGACTACATATTTTAGAACGGCTTAGAAGATGATGGAATTAAAGCAGAGGGTGGAGGAAGAGGACTTAAGGATGACATCTTGCATGTAATGCTGCTAATCCCCTCATTTTATTTCCCAAAACATCAGCAAGATCCCGTTAGTTGTTTACCACAGAGTGCTCGAGAGAAATTCCACAACATGAGGTCATTACCTTTGGTTTCTATCGTGCACTCTGGCAGGTCATATTTCTCTCAGCATATAATTGTGTCTGCCTGTAGCTAATTATTTGTATAAACCTGAGCAGGCTACTGCTGGTGGGTTTTATAGGATATATTAGTTATTTTAAATGACGTTGAGCGCAGCAGGAAAACGGTAACAGGTAGTTAAAAAAAGGCTGACACTTTGCATGTGTGTTTGTGATGGTTTTGGGGTATGTTTCAGGGCAATGCCACACAAGTATTGGGACTCACAAATGTAAGCTTTAAAAAATGGATGAAACAGACAGACTTACCTGGCTAATTCCTAATAATAGTAATAATAATAATAAAAGTTTATTCCAGTAGCTCATAACCTGGGCTCCAGGGCTTAGGGTGTTTTTAAATATTATTTTTAGGCATTTATATTGGTGATGGAGATAAAAGAGAGGGGTATGTCATGGAGCCAAGGACATTTACAGCGCACACATGACACTTTTACTGCTTTTACATAATTTGGGGCTTTATTCCTGCCATTAATCCAATTTTTTCCCAATTTTTTCCCAATTTTTTCAAAACTTTTCTACTTTTACCGAGTACTTTTACACTGAATGCCACATTCACCCATTTACATACACATTCATATAGTGCACCCACATGTGAGTGCTTCAGGGACAGTTTGGAGTTTGGTATTTTGGGGTCACTGGACTGGAGGAGCTGAGGATCGAACTCCAACGTCCAAATTAGCAGACCAATTAGTGGAAAGTAAAATGTCCTCTTCATATTTAAAATACTTACATGCATCCACCTGACCCATATAGTCTTTCACTCCCTTGTTCACATACTGTAAAAAAGCTGCTTTTAGCTCTATTTTTTGTCTAACTTTTGTCTGTTGCAAACTTTTACCCAGCTGTTTCTTTTCAGGGTGTTCAGTATTTTTATTTCAAGGACTTTTTAACTGTAGTTTGGACAATTTAAGGAAAGTTTGCCGCTTTCAGCTTATATACATATTGAAACATACTGAACCATGGTGGGAACAAGCTATAATAAAATCTTTACCTTCATCACTCAGCGTAGCCTAAATATAGAGGTTCCACTCTGCAAAGTGTTATGATTGTGCCCACCAAGAACTTATTTAACTTTGTATCTCTTTCAATTAAGATAACTTTTTTTTATTTTTATACCATTAATCATTTTGTCATAGTTCCTTCTCCATATGGCCAATCCTCATTTTGAACAGAACCGTGTTTATATACTTAACATGTAAAAGCAAGTACACATGTAAGAGATCATTAGAAGGAGCCTGTGAGAAGCAGAGGGGTTGTTGCTTTTCATGTTGTGGTTTGGTACAGAACATTGGTGAAGTCAGATAGACAGTCTGCAGAGCAGCTTTACTCTGCCAGCCAGACTCGGCCTGTGGCTCAGTCCTGGCATCGGCCTCCAGCGGGACCGTCGATAGACTCGCGGCGGTTTCCTTTCATGTTGCTTTCACAGGCTTAGCTCCTACTTGACAGTAAGACATTAGCAGTCACAACCACAGCACCAGAACCTGGTATCTACACTCCTTTTATATTACCCCATGTCATTACACAGCTAGCTAAAAGGTTGGTCACATGGTGAGATTTCCATTACTTGTGAATTCTTTGCCAAGGTGATCGTACCAGGTGTTCACACACTGTAAACACACACATGGACAAGAAATCAGCGGGTAAGTACAGGAAGTACATTTCAAACATATTTAATCAGTGTTTGCTGTTCAAATTTGATACATCATTTTAGCTGTTTCAGTTTCATATTAATGACCTATCAGATTCATTAGTTTATTACTTTTAGCTGCTCAGCTGATAACTTCTGTAATTCACAGAGATGTTGCTTACCTGTCTCTGACCCCAACGAGCCAATCAGGTGGCAGTGTAGATATATGCTCGCCAGCCACTTTGTTAGGTACACCTGTTCAGCTGCTTGTTAGTGTGAATATCTAATCTACTGATCCCATGACAGCAATTCAACACATTTATGCAAACAGACTTCACTGAGACAACGTGCTGCAGTTCAAACTGAGCATCAGAATGTGTCGGAAAGAAGATTTAAGTGACTTTGAATGTGCCAAGGTTGTTTGTAGCAGAGAGTATTTCAGAAACTGTTGATCTACTGGGATTTTCCTGCACAGCCTTCTCCAGGTTTACAGAAAATGGTCTGAGAAAGAAAATATCCAGTGAGCAGCAGTTCTCTGGGCAAAAATCCCTTGTTGATGCCAGAGTGTTTCCAGCTGACAGAAACAGAAGACCGCACCAGGTGTCACTCCCGTCAGCTAAAGAAAGGAAACAGGCTCATCAAAATTTGGTCTGATGAGTCTCAACTTTTCAAAAAGGACAGAATTTGTAATAAAGAAAATAAGAGCATGACTCCATTCAGCGTTGTTATCAGGGGTTCGGGTTGATGGTGGTAGTGTAATGGTGTGGGGGATGTTTTCTTGGCACACTTTCGGGTTCTTAACTGACAGCCTCCCTGATTATTGTTGCTGGACATGTCCATCCCTTTAAGACCATAATGCATCTATTTCCTTCGGTCTCCGCAGCCCTCACATCTGTCATTCAGGTGTTACTCCCTTCCTGTGCCAAATTTCTGTGCCTTACTTCTTGTTTCTAAGCGTATCAGGATCTGCGTCCCTGCAGATTTGAGGTGATTGTGGTTGTGATTTGGCATTTTATAAATAAAATTTTATTAAATTTATTTCATATCTGCTTTTTATTCTAGTGAACATGTAGGTACTATGCTGTTTTTTTAAAAAAAATCTCTTTCTATTCATTTGAATTTAATTCAGTTCAATTTCATTTATACAGCACCAAATCACAACAACAGTTGCCTCAAGGTGCTTTATATTGTAAGGTAGACCCTACAATAATACATACCGAGAAAAAACCCAACAATCATATGACCCCCTATGAGCAAGCACTTTGGCGATTCTACTTTTAAATACTCTACGAACAACAAGTAAGCCTGCAGTGCGAGAGCGAAGTGCTCATTTTTAATCTTTCTATGGGTTACCATGTGCATAATTTCAGTTAGAGCTGTTTTTGTTAGAGTGCTCTGGTGGGACGTGCCCCCTGAACTGAACCCTTAAACTCTGCATGTGTAAAAAAAGCTTTTAAAAGCTTGCTTTGGGGCAAAGTCTCCAAACTTCTAAATCTCTCTTTAAAATCCATTTTGACAGCTGATTCTATAGATACAGTCTGTATAACTCGGTGACCATTAAACTAAAAGCTGACTCTCTTCCCATTCATTTACGTTGGATGGAGTGCAGTCTTGACAAAATAACTGTCAAAACGCCAAAATGCCTGCCAGGTGGCAAATCTTTGCCATTCCCCCTAAAACCCAGTTTGCATTGGCACTTGCAATTGTTTATTCATTAACTAACTTTTTAGTTGCTTATTTTTTTGGACTTGCTCTGAATAACACTGTTCAGATTTTACAGCTGACTTAGTATATGTTTATATTTTCCAATCAATATAATATCTAGTTTTTCAAATGGGTGGAGCTGCACAAATTGGTGTTTGAATGGTAGTCACACTACAGTAGTTTTCCAGTTAAAACACTCTCAGATTGCCAGACTGGCTTGGTTTCACCCTTCAGCTCTTGTGTTTCCTGTGGCCTGATTTTAAATATGCCATCTTCATGTATTCCACGTGACTGCTTGTAGGTAGCCTGGTGTTATTATGTGTTTACTGGCGAATCCTCTCATGGCCGTAGGTGGGTAATTTGAGTGCAGTGTGCATGCAGGTGAATATGAACACAAAGCCTCACGTAAACTACTTGAATTCATTACACCACTAACTGTGCAAGAGGCAAGCTGTTCCTTGGCAGCGAGCCATCCCAGTTTAAAAGGCAGCGAGATGGAAGTGAAGATGGATGGAGGGAAGCTTGCAGCCAAGTCTGCACCGCCTGCAGGAGAGATAATCAGAGCTCCTGCTCCTCTCCTAACGAGTACTTTCTGTTTTTACTGTGTGTGGGCAGTGCTAGGCCAACGTTAACAGCCTCAAACACCTCATCAGAGGCTTGAAGTAAGAGTCAGATAAGGCAACAAACAGAGTCTGAGTGTGTGCGTATCAAACATTTGTTGAAAGGAAAAATCAAGAGTGTCAACTGTGTGTGACAGTTTAGCCTGAGAAACGGACGAATCTGCGAGCTCATGTTTCATTTGTTCTGGCAGAGTGCATCTGAAATGTGCTGCAACAGATTTCAACCCAGTGCTACCTGTTTAGGGCCAATCAGCCATGTGTCTGGCATGTGGCAGGTTTGATCCAATGACTAGAGAGAAGTGTTATCATCAAAGATCTTATTTGGAACACACTTGAAAAAAAAAAAAGCTTTTGTATCAGTATTAACATTTGGACTCTAACACTCACTGACACACAATTTCAAATTATGCAATCTCTTACTTTTTTGTCATTCAGTGCTGCATCACTTGGTTGTGCACATGTGGAAACCTCGGGAGCTAAACCACGAAGCCAATGTATAGCTAGCAGAAACAGTATGTAAGTCAATCCTGATAGCCTCCCATGTTAAAATGTCCAGATTTACAGCTTTAAAAATCATACTTAGAGCCTGGTACAAAATGCAGTTTTGTGGCCCTGAAAGGTCAAATGCACTGCAATTACATTTTATTTATATATCACAAATTATAATAGTCACTTCAAGAAGCTTTATATTGTAGGGTAAAAACTCGTCAATAACACAGAGAAGACCTCAACAATCAGACGACCCCTTATGAACAAGACTTGGTGACAGTGGGAAGGAAAAACTCCCTTTTAACAAGAAGAACCTGACGACAAAACCAGGCTCAGGGAGGGGTGGCCATCTGTCATGACCGGTTGGGGGTGAGGGGAGGGAGACAAGACAAAAAACACTATTGCAGCATACCTCAGGGAGGATTCAGCGCCACCTGATCCAGCCCTAACTATACACCTTACGAAAAAGTACTAAAAGCACCAAGAAGTATTGCATGAGTTGGAGAAAAAACATGCTACGGTGTTATACAAATTAAGTGATTAAAAAAACATTATCTGCATCTTCTGGTTCCTATACTTCTGCAGCTCTTCAGTCACATTTGCCTCAGAAACTCTTTTGTTGTGTTTTGTATGTTTTTGACTGCTGAGGGCCACCGTAGTTGTGGCCTCTGTGCATAACTTCCATGACATAGCAATTGAGTGAGTGGGTCTGGATATTTTGATTGACACGTCTGCTGGGTGTCTTCCACTACTCGAGTCATTAAACTGGATGTCTTTATTGCATTCATGCTGCTGGTGCTTTCTTGAGCACTTTTGGCTGAGCTAATATTGTGGCTTGTCATGTGGTACAGTCCATCCAGGAAGTTTGTGCTTCAGTTTTGGTGAAATCCTAGTGTTTTATTAATCAGTTCCTTAGCACTTATTAGCCCATATGTGTGTGTGTGTGCACTGCACCTGCACGCTTTGAATGCATTTCGTCAATCAAGCCAGATATTGTTAGCTGATAAATTAGCGCCCCACCGCCATCCACTGAAGCTTCAAAATACTGCTTTTATCTCTTATCCTGCCTCTTGTCTGTGCTTACTATTAACATCCCATGCTAATCCGAAATGAAATGAGTGCTTTCAGACTAATTCAACAGTTTATACAGTGAGGGGAAAAAAAGTGAATTGTAAACAAGCTCATTCATTCTCTTTATATTCTTGCACTTAAATGTGGCCAAAAGCGCACATGCACACACATACAAACACACACACGTGCAGCGGTAGAGCAATAACACTGTCAACATCGGCAGTGAGAAGGGCAGGATCGCAGCCCTGCCACTGTCTGTCTGCCACCTTGTCATATAAATCTGCAACACAACTCCCTGGCACACGCCGGGGTGTGGATGGATGAACCCTCAGTGTGTGCACAGATGGTGGGTGAGCATGTGCATGCAAAAACCTGTTCATAATCGAGACCATATAAAACTGTGTCTGTCAAGAACATGTAATTGATTGTATGAGTGTGTGTGTGTGTGTGTGTGTGTGTGTGTGCCGACAGTGACAGTATTATTGGACTGTTCGGGATGCAGAGGGATGTTGAAGCTGTAGGCAATGAAAGATGAGGGGTAATCTTAAGTGAAAGGTCTTTGCTCTGCTCATGTAGCAGCATGTCTATGAACACACTTAAATGTGTGTGTGTGTGTGTGTGTGTGTGTGCGCGTGTGTGTGTCAGATCATATGAACTTCTGCTTAGTCAGATAAATTTTTTTTTTAGTCAGCGGCAATGTGACATGAAATGAATCCGTCTGTTAGACATTTTGTCTGACTGATTGCAGTCCGTTGGACAGTGAATGTTTGGCAACAGGTTGCCATCAAATGAGGGTCTCACGTACTCAAAATCTGTGCTACAAGCTTTTCGCCTTAAATACTTGCAGTTGGTTAATGAATGTGTAACACTTTTGCCACCGGCTCGTGTGATAAGACCCCCCTATAGGCCTTCAGGTGGAGTCTTAACCCTGGTTAAACATTCTGTGATAAAAGATACATCTCAAAAAATAAATATCAGTCTAGGGGGTCGTATGATTCTCGTGTCTAAATAGCCTGGTGGAGGCTAAAGGAAATGCACTTGCCCGATAAACACTTATGCATCTGAATATTTAAATGATAAAACACCATGCAATAACCCCAACACAAGATCTCAGGTTTAGAACATGTATTAAGCATTTGCAGGGAATTCACATTCAAACCCCTTTTCGTTTATGAAAAAGAACAAATACAGAAAATAAAATATAACCCCGGGGGATAGATTTTAGTCTCTCCTTTCTCAACCTGTTTAGTTTTAGTTTGTTTGGAGTGCACTCCTAGTCTATTTTTGTTGGCGCGCTTTAGTTGGAGCCCTTTGTAATAACGATACCTCCGTGTATCCGTGACGTCTCGGCCACATCCGATGAATCACTCGCTCGTTGCGGTAGCGACCGTCTCCACTCGCCGCAGCGAGCAACAAATCCCCGGTTCCCTCGGTAGTAGCGAATCGTCCTCCGTCAACGGCTCTCTCCCGAGACGACTCCCAAAACTCCTTCTGTCCGTTCAGGCGGAATCTCCTTCAGCAAGGACCGTGGCGTTAGCCTAGCTCCAGCTAGCCAACGTAACCAACCTTGCCTCGTGTTCACCCGACACGGATGGACACAGAAAGTCCGGCTCAAACGCTCCGAATAATTACCGGGAAGTCCACAGTTGGGTGGTTTGTTGTTGCTGAACAACCTCAACCTTGGTGACATACGCAGTCCCAGAGTCTTTGCTCTGTCTGCGCCATTTTCATTACTCCTCTTCTTCTCTCTTGTTTTTTTTTCTCCCCTCCCGGAAATAAAAAAAACTCAAGGTCATGAATTCGCATGACGTAGCGTAAGAAAATAATTTTTAAACCTCTTCTCTTCTTAAAGACATTCACATTCCATGACATTATGCTTTAACGTAACTGATTTTAAACACAACTATTTATGCATTTTAATACATTTATTTATATCAAGTATTTATACCAATTTCAGCCCCGTCATGAACTGTAATTTTCTCTTTAACTTATTCTCATGAAAACAAAATAAATACCACTGATATTTATCAGAGTATTACACTCTCCCCCCACCAAATAAAGCATGCCCTCATGACTTTGTACCTTGAAAACATAAACCAATATGGCACAACTGGTGAGTAAAACACACAACTAAGCAAAGATGGGTGTTCCAATCCACTTATACAAACAAGAGACATATTTCACTGTAGGGGCTGCTACAACACTGGGATGACCTGGTTCATCATAAGTTAACCTTAGAGGAGCCCTCTTTAACCTCTGAAGTCTGGTCTTAATGTCAAAGTCAGGATTAGTCTCAGAGTTCTTCTTGCAAGAGAATGTCTTCAGTCAGTGTTTTGTCTTTGCCGGTCTCTTCGCGATACTCGCCAGTCTCTGGTAGTTCGGTTTCGGTTGTCTCAATAGACTCAGAGTCATTTACACCGTCCACTTCAGGTTCCTCCACACAACTGTTTTTGGTTGCTCAGTCCAGTCGCTTAAGGACACATCCAAATCCAAACTGAATGGTTCCAGAGTGTCATCTTCCATGTTGTTTCCGAGGGGTTCAACAGCTAAATCATACCAAAGTCCATAGTCCTCATCCTCTGAGTCAATGTACTCTTTTCCAACTTGATCACTGAGTGTAACTCCTTCTCTTTCAGAGTCCTTATCTGCCATCTTCTGTGATAGGGTCTTTTCCTTTTCAGGCTCGTCTGTGCACTCTTTCTGTTTTCTCCGTCGCAGAACCCTCCTTGTAGGTGTAAGATCCGTATGGAATTCAGGATCTAGACATATCCTCTTCCCAAGAGGCAGTAAGTGATTTCGATGGAGGATCTTGATTGGTCCATCTCCATCTTCAGGTTTCAACCGGAACACTGGTAGGTTCGGCACCTTGCTTTCCACAACATATGGTTTTGACGCCCAGCGATCGGCCAGTTTATGCTTCCCTTGTAAGCCAAGGTTTCGTAGCAAGACTCTGTCTCCAGGTAACAACTGTGCGAACCTGATTCTTTTGTCATACCGCTGCTTATTGTTCTCATTTTGCTTGGCAGCGACGGACTCGGCTAGTTCATAGGCAGCCTTTAGCTCCTTCCTCATGTCAGAAACGTACTTGAGGTAAGTTTTCTGTTGTGTGCCATCACTGGAAACCTCAAAACATAAATCCACAGGTAACCTGGCTTCACGCCCAAACATAAGAAAATAGGGAGAGAATCCTGTAGCTTCATTAGGAGTGCAATTATAAGCATGAACCAAATGAACAATGTGCTGACTCCATTTTGTCTTTTTGTTCGGTTCCAGAGTCCCTAACATATCCAACAACGTCCTATTAAACCTCTCGGGTTGGGGGTCTCCTTGAGGATGATAGGGCGTCGTTCTTGATTTTTCAACTCCAAGTGAACTCAACACTTCATGGACAAGGCGACTTTCAAAATCTCTGCCCTGATCACTGTGCATCCTCCGCGGCAATCCATAATGAACAAAATACTTCTCCAACAACACTTTTGCAACCGTAGAGGCTCTCTGGTCTTTTGTTGGAAAAGCTTGAGCATAGCGAGTGTAGTGATCAGTAATGACCAGAACATTTTCTGTGCTGCTCGAATCAGGCTCAATGGACAGAAAGTCCATACAAACGAGGTCAAATGGTCCATCACTTTGCAAATGCGACAAAGGTGCAGCTCTCTTGGGTAGAGTCTTTCTTTTTATGCACCTCTCACAAGACTTGCAATACTCCTCAATCTCTGACTTCATCCGAGGCCAGTAGAACCGGTTTTTTACCAAGCCGTATGTCTTGTCGAGGCCCAAATGACCCCAGTCATCGTGCAGTGATTTCAGCACGGGGGTTCTGTACTTTTCTGGTAGTACCAACTGAGAACAGCATGATTTGCCTGGAGGGGTTACAATGCGATACATCACTCCTTTCTGCATCTTTAACCTGTCCCACTCTCTCAACAGCAAAGAGCAAGTTGGATGCTTGGTCTTGTCAACTTGGTTGCTATTTCCATTACTCAGAGCTGACCACACTTGTCCTATGCCAGGATCTCCCCGCTGAGCGGTTGACAACTCAGCAAGACTCACAAAGGGCATATTTTTAACACTCAAAGAGGCCAGATTGCAATAAGCTTGTGGGATAGCTTGTGGAGAACTGCCAAAAGAGTCAATGGCTCTTCCAGAGCGTGGATTTCTGTGCTTTATCGCCACAGACATTTGACACAGGGCCCTCACGCCTGCTGCAGGAATGTCGCTCCACTCTCTCTTGTTTATTGAACTCGAATGTGGGCGGCGAGAGAGAGCGTCGGCATCAATGTTTTGGGCTCCCGATCTGTACTTGAGGCTAAAGTCATATGTAGACAGGGCAGCAAGCCAACGGTGACCCGTCGCGTCTAGCTTGGCAGACGTTAGCACATATGTCAGAGGGTTGTTGTCTGTCCTCACCTCAAACTTGGTCCCGTACAGATAGTCATGCAGTCTGTCCACTACCGCCCACTTCAGCGCCAAAAATTCCAATTTATGGGCTGGGTAATTCTTTTCTGAAGGAGTCAAACTCCGACTGACGAAAGCCACAGGTCTCAATCCTTCACCTTGATCCTGGTACAGCACTCCTCCTAGCCCTTCCCGGCTAGCGTCTACATGTAGCACATAAGGTAGCTGAGGATTCGCGAAAGCCAACACAGGAGCTTGGGTAAGTCGTCTCTTCAGCTCCCCGAAGGCTGCTTCACATTTTTCACTCCATCGACCACCAAAAGGCTCTGAGGGGTTAAGGTAAGTGCTATCCGGCTTTTCCTTTGCTTTCTTCTTTGCAGCGGGGGGGTAACCAGACAACAGTTGGTTCAATGGGTGAACTACTTTGGAGTAATCCTTCACGAAACGCCGGTAGTACCCACAGAATCCAAGAAATGACCGTAATGCAGTCACAGTGTTGGGTCTCGGCCACGTGGTTACAGCTTCAGTCTTCTTTGGATCGGTAGACACCCCATCTTGAGATATGATGTGTCCAACATAAGTTACCGATGGCTGACAAAACTGGCATTTATCCAGCGACAACTTCAGTCCTTCGTCCTTTAAACGGTCAAGCACCTTCAGCAACCTGATCTCATGCTCCTCAAGCGTTGCTCCAAACACAATGAGATCATCGAGGTAAACCAATACCTCAAGCAAGTTCATGTCTCCAACAGTCTGTTCCATTACCCGCTGAAACGTAGCGGGAGCCCCTGTCACTCCCTGTGGCATTCTTTCAAATTGGAAGAATCCAGCCGGGCAAATGAAAGCTGTCTTGTCCTTGTCGGAGTCTGCCATGGGCACTTGATAATATCCACTCCGAAGATCAAGCACACTAAACCACTTGCTTCCACTGAGACAGGCCAAAGCATCTTCAGTTCTTGGCACCGTGTATTGGTCTGGGATAGCGCGGCGGTTTAGAGTCCGGAAATCCACACACATCCTTATTTTCCCATTCTTCTTCCTCACGACCACAATGGGTGAGGCATAAGGACTGCGTGACTCTGTAACAACACCAGCGTTTTTTAGCTGCGATAGATGCTGTCTCAATGCTTCCACGTCTGCAGGCGGCAGCCGACGAGACCTCTCACGAAATGGTTTGTCCTCTGTGGTTTTGATAGTGTGCTGGGTGCTTTTACTGCATCCTACATCAAACTCATGCAGAGAGAAAACTTCACTCCGTTCCATCAATTTTGTCACCAATCTTTCCTTCCACTCCTTAGGAACGGGTGAGTCTCCAAAGTTGAAAGAAAAGGAGCTCAACTTCCCAGGTGACTCGGCTTCAGACTCTTCCTTTCCAGGTGGAGATGACACAACGTCGACTGGAAACAGATGAGCTATTGGCGTCCCTCTGGTCAAGGTAATTTCCCGTGCTGACACGTTTCTGACCAGAACAGTAATTCTTTTGGCCGTCGCACCAGTGGAGGTCTGCAACTCTGGTCTCACCAGGAGTCCATCGGGAAACCGTGACTCATTCTCAGGGTCATCAGGTGAGTCTACAAGGATTGTCTGAGTGCTCAGCACTCCATGAAACTTTGGTGCCCCAGCCACTTGGGCGACTCCCCCAGGCTGTATGGTGACAGGTTTGGCTTGAGTGAACCACACAGTTCCTCTCTGGTTATTGTCAGTATCAGGTGGTAGCACTGAGATCTCATTGAAAACTTTTCTGAAGACGGGGTGAATGTGCATGGATCTCACAAAGTTTTCTCCTCCCTTTTCCCTGCAGTGGCTAAGCAATCGCCTCACGGTGGGTGTGTTGGTGCCAACAAGCAGGGAAACTTCACCTCTCACAACTGGGTCGGGACATACCAACACAAGTGCATCAATGGTCTCACTCACGCCTACATCTGCTTCCAAAAACTCCAGCCTAAGTGACAAATAGCCATCGTAAGGGTACTCGGCGGAGCTGAGACCCCATATCGCCAAAGTGTCGATAGACGTCAATGGCAGGTGTGTCAAATATCTGTCGTAGAAGGATCTGTACAGCAGGGTTACTTGAGAACCAGAATCAAGTATGGCTTTAGAGTAAATGTCTTCAATCTGTACCGACACTACAGAGCTACGGCCCACCAAGCCTGCAGGTACAGTGTCGTTCACTTTTCCATCTACGTTGTTGCACTTGGCGGAACGTTTCACAACCACCGGGATGCCAGACCGTTCCTCTACTGGATCCCGCGGTAGTTTCCCGATTTCTTTGTCAGTTTAATGAGGCGCTTATTGACTTTGAGTAGGTTTTCTTCACCTTCACATTCTCTCTTAAAATGTCCATCCTCCCCACATCTATAGCAAAATATTCCAGGTTTATCCTCTTGATAGCCAGACCTTTGTGGGGTAACATTTCTTTTATAAGGTGTCTTGGCAGGGATCCCTAGTGGTGGAATCTGGGTGTCTGGATGTGATGCGACTGTAGCAGCTTTAAGACTAAGCATCTCAGCTTTCATGACACTTATCTCTTTTTTCAGCTTTGCTACTTCAGAATCGACTTCTTGTTCAGGTGCCGACTTAGAAACAGGAGTTACGGACTGTGACATTACTGAGTTCTTACTATCGTTTCCGCTCTGGAGCATATCCTCCTCCTCCCTTACTTCTTTTAGCAACTCACTGAAAGAAGGGGGTTCTCACAGCTTGTGGGTCATACGAAGACGAAGTGCAATCATGTCTTGTTGCAGTGCTCCCCTCACAACCTGCTCCATCCGTAATCGATTCATGTCAGACAGTGCCACGCCTCCTTTTCTGAAAATACAGTGCAGCATTTTATCCAGCCTCAACAAGTAAGTAGACAACTTTTCGCCAACATTTTGGTATGTATGTCTAAGCCGTCTAACCAGAAGATCAGACGCGCTCTCGGTTGTTCCAAAAGCTGTCTCCAAAACTTGCATGTAGTCATATGAAGTTGCAATGGACTGCTGCACTCTCAGGAATCTTACAATGTCAGCAGCTGGACCTTTCAGACTTTCCACTATCCGCTGTTTCTTTATGTTGTCGCTGCACTGCCACTCTTCTAGCAGATGTGTTGTCTGCTCTGCCCAGGCATCATACTCTTCCTCCCCACTGGGCGTAGGTTTCACACCAGAGAACATGCGCAGCTTACGATAGCTCTGGGAATCAACGGATGTGGTGTTACATTTATCCACTAAAGAACTGATGGCATGTATCAAAGCAGTGTTCACGTCAAGGGGTGAAGGCTGAAGTAAGCCACCAACGTCAGTAAGAGTTTTACCTTCAGTCTTCAGGAATGACATTAGCTTAGATTGAAATCCGTCATTATCTGCAGGAGCAGTGAGCACATGAGCTGGCCACGGACCCGCCTCCCCAGGAAGTCCAACAACACCAGGTAAGGTTTGATTTGTCAAGTCTGTTGAAGTCTTGATCAGTACCAACTGTGTCCTAGAAGCTACATCAAGACAACGGTCAACTATCTCGGATTTTCCAAATACTTTGACCTGACTCAAAGCCGATAGCAGAACTGCATCTGTGACATCGGGGTCCACATCACTCAAAACAACTGCATGTCCATAAGCTAACTGCTTCCTTTTGCACCAAGCTTCGATTTCAACGGCTTCCATTTTTCTTTTTAGCTCAACAGCAAGTGATCTCACAATAAATGTAGCCACACTTGACACTAAAAATAATTTCCTTAGCAATCTCAAAAAAATTAGTTCCCTCTCTTTGGTGAATAACGGAAAACCAGGTCAGTCATAACAAAAATTACAAGCATCCCGGACGAGCCCCCAAAAATGTAACACTTTTGCCACCGGCTCGTGTGATAAGACCCCCCTATAGGCCTTCAGGTGGAGTCTTAACCCTGGTTAAACATTCTGTGATAAAAGATACATCTCGAAAAATAAATATCAGTCTAGGGGGTCGTATGATTCTCGTGTCTAAATAGCCTGGTGGAGGCTAAAGGAAATGCACTTGCCCGATAAACACTTATGCATCTGAATATTTAAATGATAAAACACCATGCAATAACCCCAACACAAGATCTCAGGTTTAGAACATGTATTAAGCATTTGCAGGGAATTCACATTCAAACCCCTTTTCGTTTATGAAAAAGAACGAATACAGAAAATAAAATATAACCCCGGGGGATAGATTTTAGTCTCTCCTTTCTCAACCTGTTTAGTTTTAGTTTGTTTGGAGTGCACTCCTAGTCTATTTTTGTTGGCGCACTTTAGTTGGAGCCCTTTGTAATAACGATACCTCCGTGTATCCGTGATGTCTCGGCCACATCCGATGAATCACTCGCTCGTTGCGGTAGCGACCGTCTCCACTCGCCGCAGCGAGCAACGAATCCCCGGTTCCCTCGGTAGTAGCGAATCGTCCTCCGTCAACGGCTCTCTCCCGAGACGACTCCCAAAACTCCTTCTGTCCGTTCAGGCGGAATCTCCTTCAGCAAGGACCGTGGCGTTAGCCTAGCTCCAGCTAGCCAACGTAACCAACCTTGCCTCGTGTTCACCCGACACGGATGGACACAGAAAGTCCGGCTCAAACGCTCCGAATAATTACCGGGAAGTCCACAGTTGGGTGGTTTGTTGTTGCTGAACAACCTCAACCTTGGTGACATACGCAGTCCCGGAGTCTTTGCTCTGTCTGCGCCATTTTCATTACTCCTCTTCTTCTCTCTTGTTTTTTTTTCTCCCCTCCCGGAAGTAAAAAAAAACTCAAGGTCATGAATTCGGATGACGTAGCGTAAGAAAATAATTTTTAAACCTCTTCTCTTCTTAAAGACATTCACATTCCATGACATTATGCTTTAACGTAACTGATTTTAAACACAACTATTTATGCATTTTAATACATTTATTTATATCAAGTATTTATACCAATTTCAGCCCCGTCATGAACTGTAATTTTCTCTTTAACTTATTCTCATGAAAACAAAATAAATACCACTGATATTTATCAGAGTATTACAAATGCAAAAAAATTTTAATGCAATCACCATTATAATTTCCTAGTTGCAAGCAGTTTGTGGTCCTAATTAAGGTCAACATTTTGACATCAAGCGGTGTAGAAATGTCTTCATGAGCTGTTTCTATGTGCTTCTGGTAATGAATGATTCTACTTTGGACACTAATGGTGAACAGTGAACAGAAATATGAAAAAAGTCCAATATTCAAGACCTGAAACGGTTTTGGTTAGAAAGCAAACTTATACCTTTTTTACTAGAAGGTAGCTGTAGGACTGAATTTAGGCAAATGGAACAGATGCATTATTGTGCAGCTTTAAAGTCCTGTTGCCAGTTCTGTTGCTTTTACTCACTGAAGAGCTGATTAAAGCTTTTAACATTATTAAAATCCATCTTGGGTTTCAAAGGACAGAAAAGTAGTAAACGGTGTCATAATCAATTAATGTAATGACAATCACCGTTTCCATTCAAGCACACTAAAACAAGTAGAAAACAACTGTTATAAAGTGATTAGTTACACTGACCGTGATGTTACAAGTTGTAAAATGTGTATGCCTGCGTGTGTGTGTGCGCGAGTGTGCGCACTCGCCTTCATTTTCTGCTGCCGCTGCCTCGCGTCCTGGCGAGGCAGAGCTGCTGCCGGGCACCTTGACTGAATCATGTTCATTACCTCTGCTACTGGAGCCCTAATGTGGCTTTATGGGGAGCGTGCAGCGTCCCACAGGACAAATTAGGCCGCAGATCGCTACATTTGAGGAATAAAAGTGGCCATTCAAAAAGCAGATTGTTCCAATTTTGTCATTAGTTTTACTGCTGGGCTGACAGACGATAGATGTCTGAGGTGGCTATATGATATTTGTTTGAAAGGTTTTGTTCTTAAAAGCTACAAGGCCAAATTGGGAAGTAAAATAAAAATAATAATCATAAATGTTTTGATGTTGCAATTATCCTCCTTATTTTTGCTGTAATATTTATGTGCTCATCTTGTATTGTACAAGATATAGAAGATAACCAAAGCCAGAAATGAAAAAATTAAGTGCACGACCCATATATATATATATATATATATATATATATATATATATATATATATATATAAACATAAACAGTAGTTGCTACTACAGATACACATTATCTCAGGATTAGATTCAACTCTTATGAAAATACACAGCAAGAAGGAGCAGCAGGCTTCCACCAATGAACACTAATTATCTGTGTCATTCTTGTGTCGTTGTGTGTGCAGTTTGCAACCCTTGTGAAAATGTTATGTTAGCGAGGCAAAGGATTAGGTGTCAGCAAGGGGGTCTACAACTAGCGGGGGGCATGAGGGGCTGCTGAGCATGGCTAAAGCATGTACTGAATGAATCCTAAGTAAGTGTGTTGGCTTGAAGTTATATAGCAAGAATCTATGTTCTGTGTACATCGTACACTGGCTTTATTTGTACGTACTAAAAGCTACTGTAGCAGTTTCTCTGTTTTGGGGCGGAACAAACAGATGTAATTATGTGACAAAAAATAGAGGGTTTGCAATTTTATGTTTTTCACACTTTTGTTGGTCATGTAGTGTAGTAGTATCAGTAGTTTAAGTATAGTATAAATGCATTGTTCAGGTAAACAAGCTATGTCACGTTGTACAAATGTGAAAACATAAGTTGCTTAATGTAGACAGGTCTTCAAGGCAGACAGGCTTGTACTACTTGTTTTATGGAAAATAATGTATCACAATATTAATATTTGCAGTTCAGAACATTTTTTTAAATTCAATATAAATTTGTTTTAATAAAAAATCAAGGTATGGTCTGTTTTTGGCTTATTTGGTTAATTAAAGGGACTTATTATATTTTTCCTTCTTCTTTATCATACATATATTGGTTTACTATATACAATAGTTGATGTTTATATAAAATTTTGACAAGTTTCAAGTTAACAGCTCAGCTCAGGTTTCAGACTGTCCTGACAGCTTATCCTCTACTTGGCTCTGTATGAGGTCGTATCTGAGAGTCGATGTCCTTAATATGATCGTCTCAGGCTCACAGTGAGGGAAATGAGTACAGAAACTCCACCCACCTGCTGTTAAATCCTCCTGTTTACAAAGTGCTGCAAGTTAGAAAAAAGCTGGCTTACAGGGATGGGGAAGTAGCTAAAATTGTTTGTTTGTCTCTGGGTAACATCAGTTGCAAAAGGACCTCTGTGACCAGGTATGACGCAGTGACTGCCAGCAACCTACTGAATCTCCTGGGCGATACACATTTTCCCCCCTCACAATCAACGGTTGCCGAGCGGTTTCTAGGCCAGCATGACTGAGTCTTAACACAGAGGATGAACTAAGCAGCATAGAAGTAATGATTACTTAGAACTGTAATGCCAAGTTACTCTAGTAGAAATCAAAAATAAAAATATGAGCCTGGAAATGAGTATACCAGTAAAATCAAAGCATTATAGGAATATATTATGAATGCAAGGTTAATGTCATAAAGCTGGTCTCCTCATGGATTTGATTTAAATGATTTTGCAATCTCCAAACCTGCCTAACACAACCAGATACAATACATGGAGTCAAAGGACAGATACTTTTTACTGGTATTACTTTGTTACTTTGTTGGAAACCTTGGTCTCAGCCATACTCAGGTCATCTGCAATGATTCTCTGGCCAGGTTTCGTAGCCGCTCTGTCGTAGTCCACATGGTGGAGATGTGCTGTCAGAAATCTCTCTGCACGACTCTCTGACTGCCTAAAACCCTGGAGGAAAAGCTGTGCTAACCAGCCAGACTATCAGACTCCAAGAGCACTGAGACCCCCAACCCTCATCATTTCCCTCCTTCCACACGAGTCAAAGAGCCCTTCTTTTACATGCCAGCTGACTGCAGGAGGAAGGATAGGACAGCAAGGGGAAGAGAGCGTGGCCTGTCGAGGGCAGAGGGCTGGCTAAAACCCACGCTGAGTTTTAAGCATCTAACCTCTGATTACACCAGTGTGTATATTCTCTAAAAGACCATTCAACAAATGTGCAATACATGTAATACTGCTATAATACATATTATATAAGTCTACTGCTTCGCAATAGCAAGCTGCAGCTGTTATGGCACAAGGACATCAGAGCTACCAGTGTTGCTCTGATATCTATAACCCAACCTGAGTTATAATCTGCTGGAGAAACTGCAGAAACTCTGTGTGAGGAAGAAGAAGTAGCGCTAGAATAAAAGCAAACCCCAGCTGGTCGGCTCTTCCATCCTTCCTGCTCAATGGTTGCTTGACAAAGGTGCAGCTGTAATCATAGTGTTTACTTTTTCATTCATTAACTGCATGTCCTCAAACATGATTGGCAATCGGTGTGAATCGTAGATCGTGGGAGTGCTACTTCTGCTCCCTTACATGTTAGACTGAGTTAAGACTGGATGCATCACTGATTCCCTGCCTTATCTTTACATAAATTAGTTACAAAGTGGTAGCTGCTTGCAGACATTTCTTTGAGTCTTTCTCAGAATATTTTACGCTTTCCATTTGTCCAGACTCTGTTGCCACTTTTCTGTCAACACTCTCCACTATCCTTTCTAATAAAGGCAAAATCCGTAAAATAAATTCTTAAAAGAGAAGTAGGGAAAAAGGTCATGATCTGAAGGATATCGCATTACCTGTCAAAACATGGTGCAGGCAATGTTATGGCACGGGCTACCTGTAGAACCGACGATGTGATTGCAAGAAGTGGCAGGATGAATACTAAGCATACAGAGCTGTACTTTCTGCTCCAAATCCGTAAAACAGAGCAGACAGCACTTCACAGTGTAAACTGATAGTGACCTAAAATAATAAGAGTTTCTCAAGTCAAAGAAATGGGATAATCTTCAATGGACAATTTAGTCATCTGATCTCCAAGCAATAGATCAAACTTTCCAGTTACTGAAGACAAAACTGAAGTCAGAGATTCCCGCAAACAAACAACAACTGAAGGTGGCTGTAATAAAGACTGCTCAGTAAATGCCTAACATCTCTCCTCCCTCGAGGAAACATATCATTTGGTGATCTCAGTGGGTTTTAGACCTTAGGCAGTCATTGACTGCAAATGGTGTTCATCCAAGTATTAAATACACCGTTATACTTTAAATTATGTTGGTTTGTTTGGTTAATGTTGAGCCTCTGAAAATATGGGGATAAAAACGAAATTCAGAAAAAAGTTTTGTTCTGAAGCCTCTGAATTCAAAAATTTTACACTTCAGTCATATGTTGATTTTTTACTTTAAATTCCACTGTGGTGCTGCGTGGAGGCTGTCTTTGCCTTTTTCTTTTAAACACCAAAACAGCTGTGAATGTTTTAAACTTTGTGTTTAGCTTCACAAATCTAAGCAAATTTGAACCTAACTCAGCACTCCTCACAGTGACAAATGACTTTCCTTAACCTGTTGATTTTTGTGTGATTACTCAATATTTCAAACGTAGTAAATCCAAACTGGTTCTTTTTGTGGATAATGGCTTCATCATTTGATGGCTTCCAGCTCACACTGGAGTACTTTGCAGCTGAGTGTGAAGCAGTGGGAAATTAGCAGCTCCAAGTCTGAGGCCATGGTTCTGAGCCAGAAAAGAGTTGAGTGTCCACTCCAGGTCAGGGACGAGTTGGTGCCCCAAGTGGAGGAGTTTAAGTATCTTAGGGTCTTGATAATGAGCGCAGTGAGAGGGGAGCGAGAGACTGACTGATGGACTGGAGTCACATCTGCAATGATGCGGATGCCGAATCGGTGCATCGGGTGAAGATAGAGCTGAGCATGAAAGTCGATTCACCAGTCGATCTACGTCCCTACCCTCACCTAATAGGGTAGTGACTGAAAGGCTGAGGTTGCAGGTACAAGCGACATGTCCTACCGGAGGAAGCCCAGAAGTACAAACAGCACATGGTGGAGAGATTATATCTCTTAGCTGGCCTGGGAACACCTCAGTGTGTCCCTGGAGGAGCTGAAGTAAGAGGTTGGGGGATAATTGATGGATGGATGATATTATAGCAGATTTCCTTCTGAATAAAAAAATGAAATTCTTACAAGCAATTACTGCCACCAAAATGAATACAAGCTTCACAGGCAGTAGGGTATATTTCCACAAAAAATATGTTAATTTAATCAGTTAAATGAGGTGAATTATTTGAGCAAGTAAAGCTGCTGCACTGAAATATTTCTAACCACCAATTTCAGCAACAGACCTAAGTAAGAGACACACACACACACACACACACACACACACACACACATACCAGTCCTCCATTTCTCCAAATCACATAACACCTGAACCTCACACACAAACAAACACGGGTGTCCAAAGTGTTAAAGACGAGACCCACCTGCTAATCGCTCAGACAATCTGGCTACTGTAACTGACTTGATATGCAGGGATAACACACACACACACACACACACACACACACACACACACACATAATTAATGAACACACGTATTACTAGTGCACACACTTGCCACGGGCGCTTTCCACACACGCGGTTTACCCCAGTGTTTCATCCCTCATGGGGTGGAACATGTTCTTTCAGCACAGTGCACCCTCACAGTCCTCACTGAGCTAGCAGCACTATTACTAATAAGGCAGAAAAATAAATATGGAAAGTCAAATTATACTCTGAGTCATATTGCATTGCGTGTTAAGTTGACACACAATAATAAGTCATTCACGTGTGCTACCGACGGTTTTGATTAATGAAACAGGATGAAAATACTTATTCAATTTAGGCTTTTGGATCCACTCTGAAGGTGACATACAATTTTTTTAAAAATAATATAAAATAAGCAAATCTGTGAAGAAAAAACATTTATTTTTGACGAAGAGGTATGTGGAGTCAGATGAGAGAGCGCTGTGTTTAGAGGAAGGGGATGTTGGAAGGTTGACGAGTGAAACACCAGAACAGGATGCATCGGGGATGTGTCAACGCTGAGCCTGATGGAATAGCTGGCACCCATGCCACAGGGCATACACACACACAGATACAAACACACACACACAGATTTTGCTGCTAGACGGGCAGGCGACCATCACTCGCATCGCTCCTCTCCTACCTCTCCTAACGCTGGCAAATTAGCAGGAATTTGTTGGGGAGGGCTGATTGTTTTCTCTTTAAACGGGGCTTGTTTTCGCTGGGGAAGTCTCTCTCTTGCATGAATATTGTGTGAATTGAGGTGAATGGAGGCCTTCATGAGCTGCGAGGTGGCTGTGGTCTCTCCTGCCACGCTGCCAGCCACGCGTCCTCTACCACAACTCTCGTGCTGATTGGCCCACCTGGAGGTAGGACTGTGCTTGGGCTTCAGCAAGTTTCAAACTGCAGATGCTTACAGAACGACTTCATTCAAGTGAGTACAAATAACTGGTTTACCAGTTATTACTGTGTGGATAATTAAATGAATCTTATTTATGTAATGAAATCACAGTTGCCTCAAGATGCTTTAAAATATAAGGTTATAATATAATAATACAGAGAAGATCCCAGCAATCAGTTGAGAAAGCACTTGGCGAAAGTGGGAAAGAGAAACTCCTTTTATCAGGAAGAAGTCTCAAACAGAACCAGGGTCTGGGAGGGGCGGCCATCTGCCACGACCGGTTGGAGCTTAAGTGAGGAAGACTGGTTCTTTTCCATGGCATGTTTAATGATTAAATTAATGATTAAACATGATTTTTTTCAAAAGACACAGAAAAAACTACAAATACCAAATAAGAAAGACAAAGTACAAGAGAAACCTGTTTGGAGTTGCAACTTTGTCAAACTTGGACGTCAGTTCCTGAAATTTAATTAACTTTAAGTAAGGGAAAGACCTTTCGGGGGTATGTCTGTGTAGCTTTTCAGTCATCCAGGTCATGGTAGTCTAAAGTGCTTAAGTTGAAGGCAGTTGGACTTGTTTTGAGACCTTGAAGATGTTTCACCAAAAGGCTTCTTCAGTTCTAAAACCTGACAGGGAGTCCAAGGTATTTAACCTCTAATTACCAACTCGGGGGTGGTACCGACAACGCCAGAATATGTCAAAATATATTTGTGAGTCACCGGGACATGTCAGAACATATTTGTGAGTTGTGAGGGTCACATGGCTCAAGGTGTGAACAGCACTTAAATTGCCCGTGAAGGGATCTTAAGACTGCTTTAGGTGGCTGATACTTAATGTCATAGCTGAAAGGTTGATTCTGCCCAGAACGTCATTCAAATCTTGGTTCCATCAGTGGAAATTCATGAATTTGCAGGTACAGGAGCTTATTCCTTCAAATGGTTATTGACTGAAATGTTTCCATTGGCCAGCATTAAGTAAAATTTGGATGAATCCAGCCACTATGTCAAAAAGCACCTAGATCCAGATTGCTATGATTCACTCAGCTGGACAATGGATGTATTAACAGAGCCAAATCTGGCATGGTGAGTCAGCCCTGCTCCCTATTCGTCCCAACAATTTGTCCTTCCAACAGCAAGAGGAAAAACATAATGTACCAGAATGTAATGTAATTAAAACATTGGTCAATATGGGTGACATCAAGTCAATTTAAAGTCAAAAAATGAGCTCCTGATTATTAATAAAGAGTCGGTACCACTTCTGTTTATGCCCACAATGGCTACAAATGAGCCACTGTGCCTTTGAGGTGCACAGGAGATTCTGTACCTTGTCCTTCGGTCTTTATTTTTTATTCCCTAATTTAACTGAATTTTAATTTATGCATGCTGTAAGCTAAATGATACTGGACTCTATATCCAGTGTAAATATTTCACATACACTAAAGTGGCTTTAACAGTTAGGTTGATAATGTAACCCTAACAAAGAAAAACTGCAAGAGGTACATTCAGGCATAGGGATGGGTATCGAAAACCGGTTCTTGTTGAGAACCGGTTCCCACTGTTTCAATTCCTTGGAATTGTTTGCCATTTTTGCAAACGATTCCCTTATCGATTCCAGTCGCCCCGAATGACGTCACCACGTTGCGGAGCGTCATCTACCTGGCAGGTAAACCTGGCAGGCTCAACTAACAGTGCATATTATGTTAGCGCGATCTGCCTTATTACAAAACCTGCCATTACTGTGCATTTAGGTGACCATGATGAGAGAGACAGACAGAGTCTGGCTGGCTCAGATGCTGGCAGTTCTCGCTGCAGTCTACCGGTAGCGTCTCCTTTCAGGCCAGGATAGACGAATGTCACCGAGCAGTGACTCAGTTTGTGGTCAAAGGCTTGCACCCATTTGCCACAGCAGATGATTTTCGGTAAGTGAATGTGTTTAATTGTAGGCAGGGACATTACTGGATATGCTTGTGTAATTGCTACAGAATAATTTATGTTATACTTTGTTATTGCTACAGAAGAATATTTATTTTTATTATTTTACATTTACAATTTTTTTCCCCGGGGACCCCGTGACACCCCATTGAAGAGCCGTAGGCTGGATCTCTTAAGATCTCACTGTTGGGTTTGTAAGGCCATGTTACTCCTAAATTTCTATCTTGTTCAAAGAGAAGATATAAAACAAAGTTCTAAGCTAATCGACCTTAGTGTTCTCCTTTTTTAAAAAGAATCGATAAGAGAATCGATAAAGAATCGAATCGTTAAGCAGAATCGAAAATGGAATCGGAATCGTGAAAATCTTATCAATACCCATCCCTATTCAGGCATTAAAGTGGGCCGAAATGATCCAGAAAAGCATTTCACTGCCTTCAGCTAATGATGAATTAAATCTTGCAGGCAGTTTATTATAAGATCACTTTTCATTGGCTGCAGGCTGGCATCTTTCCAGCTGATGCTGGTGAGGCGGCACGTTTTTCCTTCACACATGCGTTCTTCCTTCTTAGTACTTTCCTGCATTTGTGATGCAAATGTCAATAAAGTTGTGTTTGGTGTTTCAGCATCTAGCAACACAACAGAAGAGGTGGAGGGGTAAGCAGCACACTTTTGGCAGGTAATTTCAAATGCAGTGTTTGAAACGCTTCAACAAAAATCAACAAAAACAGTTAAAAAACGGAGCAGTGTGGCATTGAGTTTACTAGATAAATGCAGAGCTTCTGTATTTTCTAGGGACAAAAAGTTAACGTGTGATACTGAGAGAAAAATGAAAGATTGTTTTTAAAAGTAAGACTGCTTAGAAAATAATCTTTCATTTTATAAACTAGAAATTTAAATCTTACATCTAGGGTCATAATTGAAGTTAGATTTTTTTTTCTTTTCAATCATAGTGTATCTATACATGTGTGTGTGTGTGTGGCTCAGGTTGTCAGTTAACATGTACACTAAAAAAATGTTAGCTCATTTAATAACATGCATATTTTCATTGTAATTTTGTTGCATAAATACAACAAAATTAGGTCAATTTACTGCAATCTAGTTAAAGGAAATTTACATGATTGGTAGACAGGCGTGGGGCAGCGCGGTGGCACGATACGGTGCACGGTTAAACACTGTTGCCTCACAGCAAAAAGGTCCTGAGTTCAATTCCACCATCAGGCAGGGTTTTTCTGTGTGGAGTTTGCATGCGGGCTTCCTCCTACAGTCCAAAGACACGCAGTTAGTGGGCAAACGTTATTGGAAACTCTAAATTCCCCATAGAGAGTGCAAATGGTTGTCTCTGTCTGTGTGTCAGACTGGCGACCTGTCCACGGTGTACCCTGCCTTTAACCGTAAGACTGTAAACATTCCTCCCGGCTGGCCTGGGAATGCCTTGGTGTTCCCCCAGACAAGAGGAGAGGGAGGTCTGGGCTTCTCTGCTTAGGGTGCTGCCCCTGCCACCTGGCCCCGGATAAGCGGAAGACGATGGATGGTAGACATTCAGTTTATAGCAAGCACATTTTCCTTAAAGGTTATGTAATTGTATAAGTGAACCTTTTGATTTTATATATTTTAGTCGCATTTTACTCAAATAATTGGTGGTGAAAAATAATTTGTAGTGCATGCTGGAAACTACAGATATGTTAGGTTAGACTGCTGTGTCATGGAGCAGTTTACAATGATGGATTGATGCAGGGGAGACTGTGGTATCCATGGTCACTGCCAGTTAGATACTGAATAGACATTTCTGGAAGAATTTTGCAACAGCAAAGATAGTGGTTGAAGAGTAACTTCCAAAAAGTTTTGAAAACCTTATTTTTTTTTATAATAATCAAATCACAGTCACGTCAAAGTGGTTTATATTGTAAACCAAAGACCTTACAATAATACAGAGAAGACCTCAACAATCAGACAACCCTGTATGAGCAAGCACTTGGGGACAGTGAGAAGGAAAAACTCCCTTTTAAAACAGGCAGCAACCTCCGGCAGGCTCAGGGAGGGTTGGCTGTCTGTCGTGGCCGGTTGAGGGTGATGCCTCATGTAACATCTGATCATGTACTGTGAATACAGTTGACTGAATCATAAAGTGTAGTAAACTTTGGTGGAGAAGCAGCATCGTTCAGTCGACCACAGCCTGGACACAAAGAAAGCAAATCTGCTGGAGCTCACAATAGAAGTTATTACATGACTCATTTCTAAGCAAGTCATGTCCACACTGCACCACTGCACCGGAACTTTGGGTTCGCCCACGTCATTCCCATTGAAGCACCAATGTTCTTACAGTAACATCTGTCTAAAGAATGTTTCTTTCTATCAAACTACAAAATTTAACCTATATATTAATAGGGATTATTTATAGTTGCTTCCAATAAAAAAAAGTTGGTTAATAAAAAAGAGCTATTCCTTAAAAACACAACCAAACACATGCAGTGCACATGACATACTACTTATTCACAAAGCCTTTAGGTTTTTACACTGATATAAAGTCACAAGTAAGACATATTTCTAGGCTTGGAAGACAAATTAATATTTAAAAATAAACAGACACATCTTGACCCTCTTCAGGCCTCTGTGTCAGTCACTCAGCTTGTTTCGCACAGACCGACTCCTGCTCTCTTCTCAAAAATAAAATGCTTCATTTAACTTTCCTTCCCACTCACACAGTTTCATGCATTCACACCTGTGATCTGTCCAGTATCCACCCTTTTCTAATACTAGACACTGAGCAGTAATGTCAGGTTGAGTGCCTTGCTTAAGGGCTGCCCTTTCCCTTATTAAACACATATAGACATATAAAGTCCATGACTTGATTTTTGCAGCTCTTTTTACCGTCTAATAGAAATGCCAGAACTGGATTGCTGAATGTTAATCTCAGCTAAATCTCAGTTTTTAATGCTGGCGCTAGTTTTCCAGAAAGACCTGCATGCTCGCTGTCATTTTCCCCGTAGTGATCATCCCTTGTGACAGGTGTGTTTACATGTATTCTCCGAGGCAGCTAATGAGAAAAGACTTGGTGGAACATGGCGTTTTGAGAGATTTATGGGTATTTTCCTTCTTACGTGCAGCATACGGAGCAGAGGCCATGCAGTCAGCACAGTCTGAGCGTGAACTGCATCTGCTCTGAGTCAAGCAGGTGGATGTTTATGTGTGTGGCCGCAGAGAACAGAGAGAGTGATATAAAGTCAAAAGAGGCAGGAAGATGATGTGTTGCTGGTGTTTCACTGTTTATGTCTTGTGTCTTCAAGTGTGCCGGTGGTGTTTGTGCAGACCTCTTGCTTGAGTGTCAAGTGACTGCTCCTCTGCTAGCTAGGCTAGTTAACGTGGCTTGTTATACAATTTTATCTAGAACTGCTTTTTGTCCAACAGAATAATTTGTATTTAACCTTGCATCGTTACAAAAAAAAATACAATTTGTGTGCCAATATATTTTTTCATTGAGAAAAGGTTAATTTTGAGAAAAAACTTACTTTAGCTAAGGCTAGTGTGCAAGCTAGCTTAACCTAGCGTGAGTGGAGGAATAGCGGCATTTTGGATTTTCTGTCTGTTTTAGTGTTACAGATTCAGTAAAAGGACTAGACGTTGCAATCCCTGACAATGCTTTAAATGGAGAAAATCTTGGGGGATGGCTGTTATGAGGAAAAGCAGCCCAGAAACTTTACCAGCGGCACGCATCGTTGCGTGCCTCAACTTTTGTTGTTTTACTTTTGTTCTTTTAGTTCTTCCATTTTTCCTTGGTTAGGTTTAGGGATTAGACATCTGATCTAAATTATCATATTAAAATTTGGGACACATCGTCAGTAGTGGACCTTGGATTCATTGGGTGTCTCGGCCATTATCACTAGAGACCAACATACAAGGAGGCCCTGCCAGGGTTGATCAGACCCCGGAGTGTGTCACTGGTTTATGTTAAAATTGTTATTTCTCTTCTTCTTTCTGCTGTTTAGTTTTCTACAGTTTATCCTATCTATTCACAGCAACTGAGAAATACTTACCTCTAACATTAATGGAGCCTCATTTCTTCAAAGGGACAGAAAAGGTGATAGATCTGGCTTCCCACACCTCCCCGCCGGATCGGGCTGTACGCTCTACCTCCCCACTGACTCCCAGAAAAGGGAAGAAGAGCAGAGGGGAGAAGAGCGGAACGTTTTTCTTTCCTATTCTTTCATTCCTCCTTTTAGTTTCACTACCATGAGGTTATTTATCACTTAACTCATACAGCATTCAAATACAGCATTTAATATACATTTATATATTTGCAGGTTTAAGCTGCTAATAATCTTGACATCTTGGAAATATACCGTACTGTGTAAAAATCTCAAACTAGCAGGGCAAAAACTGACTTTTTGCAATTTTGAAGACCTTGAAAGTCAAAATTTGGTATGCTTTCTTAAGTCTCTCAGGGAAGCTTTCTTGTAATTTCTTCACATAGGCAGGAATAGCTCTCCAAAGTTCTTGAAGAACATTTAAAGCTCTTCTTTTGATGGCAGCTGCGTTATTTTCCATTCTCTGATAAGACAATCCCACACTTCTTCAACAATGTTGAGGTCCGGGCCCTGTGGAGGCCAATCTCTGACTGGTATTGTTCCATTGCATATGTTTCTATCCAGGTATGCTTTTACTGAACTGGCAGTGTGTTTGGAATCATTGCAACGCTGAAAAATGAAGCTACTTCCAATTGCTTGTGATGGATCAAAATATGACGGTAGCTTCTGCCTTCATAATTTAATCTGTTTTGATTTAATTAATTAATAAGATCCTGAACACCGCTGGCTGAAGTGCAGCCACAAACCATGACATGACAGTGGGGACACTTGCTTTCGTGCCTTTCTCCTGACCTCTTAAATTTAGACGATGATTTGAACCAAAACCTTCAAATTTGGATTAATCACATCACTGGACTTGTTGCCACTGATTGTCAGGCCAGCTCTTGTGTAATTTGGCATACCTCAGGTCTTTCTCCCCGTTTCCCCTTCTGTAAGAGTGAGTGTTTTTAATGAGGCTTCAGTAAACAGTAGATGGATCAGCTGAATAGCCAGATTCATCTCTCAGTTGCTGTGTCAGGTCTTTGCTGAAGCTTTACATATTTCTAAAGGACATGACTTTCAGATCGTTCATCTACTGTGGATATTTTTGTGTGTGTTATGTTTGGCATTTTTAGAGCAATGGGAACAAATATGTTTTTGCAATGGGCTGCTGGTAGCAAAGGGCCTAAAGATACAATGTAAATGTAGTTCTTAGCTAAGTTGTGCAGAGACAACACTGCTCCATGCCTTTTTTATGCTTGAAATTATCCATAGATTGATGTTAAGTGGCTGAACAATCAAACAATCTCAATTCTTCTGACAATTTTTAGGTACAAGAACTGTACTGAATGAACTAGAAGTCAAATAAAAACTTTCAATAACATTCACAAAGCCTGGAGAACTCTTGCTCAAGGTCTGGCTCTTTGGAAGCATGAAAAATGAGGGCTATTTAAATGGCGTTTTGCACAGTACTGTTTAATAGAAAGAAGATCCAGGGTGCATTCAAGCCATAATGCAAAGCCAAAGTGAAAATAGAAGCCACTCTTATTTTATTGATAACTTAAAAATTACAATACTGCCATCTGGACATCGAATGGACCATCACTTGTGTTTTTTATGGTGACCAACACAATCAAAGTTTACATTTAGCAGCTCACACATTTGAAATGTGAGACGCGTCTATTAATTTATTTTTAAACATAACCTGACTGCATCCACCTCCAGGTGTTTCACGGCGACCGTCCATCAAGCACTCAGTGTGGCAGCAGCTGCTGCAGCTGGACCACTGCAGGAACCAGCTGTGTGCATGTGTGTGTGTGTTTGCATGTGTGTGTGTGTGTCCTTCCAGCCAGCTGTGAGGAGAGTGAGAGGTCTTTTCCACCAAAGTCAGCAGCACCTGGGCCAGCTCGGGGCAGGACCAGCAGCCAGACCAGGCCACCCAGCTTATCCTGTGGACTATTAGTCCCAGACTGTCTATTGTTGTTTTAAGCAAAAATCCCCCTCAGATACTTTTACATCGCTCATCAGTCTGCAATGCTCAGTGCATTCCACAGGTTCATATGAGATGCAGTGCTGTGATTCATGCTTTAGAAGGACCCACCTTGCCTGAACCTGCTCCCCTGATAAACATGCAGAGAATGAGCTATACATTATATTAGCATGTAGAAAGAGCATTACCTTTTCTAAGACGAGAGACTAAGAGCTGGCCTCTGACTCTGCATCCTCTGTGTGGCCACCTATGGCATCCTAATGCGTCATCAATATTCAGCACATATGGCTTACAATAATAAGATAAATCATACTTTGGATAGAAACATAATCAGTTAACACAGAACATAATCAATTATTTGTTTAGATCTTGTTGTAGGGTATTCTGGCTCAGGATCACCTGCTTGCAACATGTAATCCTGCAGGAACAGAAGATAGGAACTGAATTATGAAATCACATGTTTATTTTTTGAAGGTTCTTGTGTGTTTGCTAGAATTTATGGTGAAATGCAGGCGTGAAATGGACGAGAGGTTTGGATATCAGAAGTGGTCTGAAGAAAGGCATCGTGAAGAACTTGCAGTCTGGTTTAGCGATGATGTAGAACTGGGTATCTACAAATGATTTATCTTATGCATGCAGAATGGCAGCTATTCAATGTTGCTATTGAATGCTAGTTCAAATAATCAAAATTCCTCCACAATTTTGGAAACCTTACCACTGAACAGCATGACTAATGGTCTCGGTCGTTCTCATTTCAGATGTCACATATTTACTTGTGTAGTACATGAATTTCCATAGGGTGGTGTCTTGAATCTGAAGATATGAGTCGGACACTTGCATTTTGCAACTTTTATGCCCCCTGGCATGTTTTAGTGATCATCTTAGATATACTGACCACCCCCCTGAATGCCTGCAAAAAAACAGTCTGCTCATATTTTGTGTCTACTCGCCCTTTGTCAGTAAAAGGCCCTCCTCTTTCCACTTCATAGCCAAGATGTTGACCAATGAGGATGAGACAAATGATAGATCTACCACAGTTACCACAGAGGCTGAAAATCTGAATAGTTCTACATCACATTGTTATCATTGTGAGCTTCAGATCAGTCTATTGACCTTGAAGGAGAGGTAAATAATTCTGGACATGCTCCTGTTTTTAGTGAATTTCCATAGCTGTGTTTGATGCTGCAAAAGCACTTACAGTACAGGTGTAACATAAGTGCAAGTATGTGATTTTTAGGAAAATGAACCTCTGTTCCATCCATTGGTGACATGTTGGCCTACCACTAAAATTCCATTCGTGACGCTGCTGTTAAATACATCATTATTATCATGACAGAAAGAAATTCAAATCCCACCTTGAGTTAGGAGAAGTAACCTGCTGCATTTTAAACAGAGGAAGAGAATTGTTGCTTAACCAGACGTCACCCCTGCACGGGCTAAGGCAGCTTTCAGCCTGATCCCCAAGCCGCGAAAACCCTCGCTAAGAGAAAGAGCAGCTTTACAGCAGGATTAGAGCCCCGTCTACCTTTTCCTCCTTTTTTTTTTCTGTCTCTCTCTCGCTCTCTCTTCTTTCTACCTAGGACAAACATAACATAGCCTGCTATTCACGTCACATCTTGCCAGTAGCCATCACCTCGATGGGAGCCAGTGCTCCACGCACGGTCTGGTGTTGAGTTCCACCAATAGGGGCAGGTTACCAGCTCCCACTGCCAACAATGTCCATAGAGTGCAAATGTTTATTTTAAAAGTTATGTTCGAGTATTGATTTTATTTCATTTTCCCTCCTCCTAGCCCGCCTGCTCTTGGCTCAGGTAAAGTGCCTGTCCATCATGAGGTTTTCCTGCTGGAGCCAGGCATGTTGTCTGTCTCATAAAAGCCGCTACTATAGTATAATGTAGCCCCGTGCCCCGAAATGTCCGCCTTTCCTCTCCAAGCACGCTGAGCTTCCACTGAGGATGTGTGTGTAGTGTGTGGGCCCTGTCCAAGAAAAATATGTTAGGGGGCCTCATGTCTTATAATAGTCTGGACATAGAATATCTCACCTACTAGCAGGAAAAATATAACAGTTAACATTAATACCCGATATGCCTCTTTACCCACTTATCTTATTTTATATACTGACCCTGTATTTGTATTCAATTAGCTTTAAATGGGTTTATGTTTAATATATGGAGTCACACTAACATTCTCTGTTCCCAAAACATATAGCGTAAAATATATTATCTTTCGCGCTTCCTGTCTGAAGTGCGGCTCACTTTCCACCGTGTTCGTGCTTTCTGGAGCAGGTTATTGCTTTTGAAAAAGACAGAAAAAGATCCGAAATAGCTCGCGCGCAAGACATGAGCCAGACATCCTGTCATTCCCTGCAGCACTCCTGAAGGGAGGCAGAGGATAACTACGATAAGTCTGAAGATGAAAGCGGACAGCAGCAGGTATAAAGGTCACTGTATTAGCTGCTCTGTTTCAAAGTCCGCAAACATTTCTACAGCGTGTTAAAACCACACTTGGGTTTGAGTCGTTCCAAATGACATCAATCCTCAGTATAAGTGCTTTGTTTGTTTAATTGGCAGCATTTTCAGATGACGAATTATTCGAAACTGCCCGTGGCCTCAGGACCATTAGATTAAGTTTATCTACTAGACAGAGTTTAGACCGTCCAAAGTTTAAGTTGCATAAAAAAGTTTATGAACCCTCTGGAATGTTTTTGTTTGTGCAAAAGTTTTGAGACACCCTTCAAATTTTTATAGTTGACTTCCAAGAAGCCAGACTTTCATCTAATTTTTAAAGTAGTCTTGAGCCAGACCACTGTTCTCCAGGCTTTCACAGGGTCTTTGGCTGCTTTTTCACCTAGTTTCAGTCTAATCGTTTTACCTGATTATTTTCAGATGAATGTTTTTTGTTTGTTTGGCCACTAATATTGACTTATGACTCATTCAAGCTAATGCAACCAGCGACAAACCAGTGTTGTGTATACATAAATAAGGTAACCTAGCAAAAACAAAGCTTAAATGCCAAATTACACAAGATTTGGATTTAAAATCTGTGGCAACAGGTCTTAAGGAGTAATGAATCCAAATTTGATATTTCTGGTTGGTTTGTTCTGGAGTTGTACAGCCATCTGTAAAACACAGCCGAGTGTTTGGCGCTGCATTTCGGCCAGCAGTGTTGGGGATTTTGTCAAAACTGAAGGAATGCAGAAATGCACCATCAGATTTTGATCCACCATGCAATACCATCTGGAAAGAGTTTGGCTCACTTCAGTTTTCAGCATGACAATGATCCCAAACACATTGCCAGTGTGGTAAAGGCATACCTGGATAGAGACACACAATGGAATACTATCAGACATGGACTCCCCCACCCCCTGCCTCCAGCCAAGAACTCAACATTATTGAAGCTGTGTGAGATCTTCTTTATAGAAAACAACGAAAACAGTGGCCAGTTTCCAATGAAGAGCGTTGGACTGTTCCTAAAGAAAAAATGGCAAGAATGTTTGCCTAAGAGATTTCAAGTTTTATTGAAGAATCAAGGTTTTATACCAAATACCGACCCTTGAGCTCAACAGAATTGTGCAAACTCTGTTTTGCCTTATATATTTCACCTATGTTTGGATGTTTCAGTAACTCACTTTACCTGTTTCCTATTTTCCCTATGTTTAAAGGCCAGAAAGACCTTGATAATGATCATATTGTTATATACAGGCGAGGTGAAGTGTTTGGGAAGTGGTAAGACTCTTACGACGCTCCAAGCAATAGTGATTTTATCTCCTAAAATCTGTCAGAGAAAAGACATCCCACAAACTGGTGATAAGATGATGGGGAATGGTGCTGAAAGAAGCGTGTTCCACAGTCGTTCCAGCTCATCCTAAAGGATCTGCTGCATATTTAGCATCATGTAGAGTCCATACGTTGGCAAGGTTTTTGATTGCTGATTTCAATGCGTAAGCCACAAATGAAAGCCAGAATGCTGTTGATGGCAGAATATTTTTGCTTGCAAATTCCTGGATGAGAATGAGTGCAGATGTGAATAGTTTTAGCAAAGCACACATCTAATGTTGGCTTTCCTGCTGCAACTTTTGGAAAATTGGGTTCTGCTTCAGTGAGGAAAATGCACTTTTTATCTAGTAAAATATGAACAGCAGACGAGACATTTAAGAATATCTTGTGTCATTTAGAGAATGTAATAACTGTTAATGACTTATCCAATTTCTGTCATTTTAGGATACTGTAATAGGTTTATACAGTAATTTGCTGGAACATATTGTAATTCCATTTTACAGTTATGCAGACTTTTTGCACATACAGTGGGTAAAATAAGTGTTGAACACGTCACAAATTTTGTAAATAAATATATTTTGTAAAGGCGCTATTGACATTAAAATCTTACCAGATGTTGGTAAGAAACAATCCAATCCACACATGCAGAGAAATCAAACCATAGATGCCCATAAATTAAATTATGTGTGCTGATGAGAAATGACGCACAGAAAAAGTACTGAACATGCTTACTAAAATGTATTTAATAGTTTGTACAAAAGCCTTTGTTGGTGATTACAGCTTCAAGATGCTTCCTGTATGGAGAAACCAGTCGCATCAGGTTTGATTTTGGCTCATCCTTCAGATCCTGAATTCTCCATGGTCCCATTGATGAACTCTGAGCGTTAGCTCTTTACATAGAATTTCAACTGGCTTGAGGACAGGTGATTTATTTTCTTTCTCTGAAACAAATTGAGAGTTTCATTGACTGTGTGTTTGGGATTATTGTCTTGGTGAAACGTCCATCCTCGTTTCATCTTCATTATCCTGGTAAATGGCAGCAGACTTCATCAAGAATGTCTTGGTACATTTTACATTCATCCTTCTTTCACTTTTACGAAGTGTGCCAGTGCCGTATGGTACAAAAAACAGCCCCACACAATGATGTTCCCACCTCCAAACTTTAATATCGGTTTGGGGTTTTTGGGGTGAAATGCAGTGTCTTTTGCGTCTAAAGACTATACTGCACCAGACTATATTCTCCCAGTATTTCAGACTTGTCAGGCATGTCTAAATGTTGTTCAGCAAACTTTAAACATGCTTCAACTTGCTTTCTCTTTACCAGTGGAGTCTTGCGTGGTAAGTGTGCTGATTCCAGGTCCTTCCGTAGCTCTCCACAAGTGGTCTTTGGCTCTTGGACAGCTCTTGTGATAATTCTTTTCACTCCTCTGTCTGAAGTCTTGTGGGAAGCACTTGTGGGGGCCGGTTTATGGTGAAATAATGTTTGTTCCACTTCTGGATTATGGCCCAAACAGTGCTCACTGGAACCTTCAGTAGTTAGAAATTCTTTTGTAACCAATTCCACCAGTATATTTTGCAACAATAAGGCTGTTATGGTCATGAGAGTGCTCATTGGTTTTACCAATCAATGAGACACCTTTTTATAGGCCATTAGTTGGGACTGAACCAGCTGATGTTAATTTACACTAAGCAGCAGGATTGCTTTCAGCTGGTCTCATGACTTTCCGCATCTCCTTTTCTAATTGTGTTCAGTACTTTTTCCCTGTCATGTGTCTTGCAGGCACATGACCGCTAACCAAGTGACATTAACTGGTCGGCCATTTTGGATATGTAATAAGTAGGTAAGAAATCTACTAAACATTATGTAGATGAGATGAACTATGGCAACTATCAGGAAACGTGTATATTCCCTCTCATAGGAAGTAAATGGACTGATTCTTATATAGCACTTTTCTACTTTCCTGAAGAACTCAAAGTGCTCTATACAACATGCCAAATTAATATACTTAGTGCTTCCTAACATTCATACTCCGATGGATGCATCGGAGAGCAACTTGGGGTTAGTATCTTGCCCAGGGATACTTGACACGCAAACTGGAGGAGCCAGGTATTGAACCAATAACCTTCCGATCAGTAGGTGACTTACTCTACCCGAGCTACAGCCACCCACATGTAAGAATAGGAAGTAAAACACTTTCATGACTAGCATCTTGCTCGTTATGTGGAGAAACTGGGTAAGGGAGGACAGAAGATGGATGTTAACTTACACCCTCTACGTGTGTTTCCTGATACTGTGAAGTTTAGCCCTCTAAAAAGTAACTTTAAATTATATCGACTAGCCCCCCCGCAACCCTGACAAGGAAAAGCGGAAGAGAATGGATGTATGGATATTAAGCCCTACAAAAGTACAAGCAGAATATAGGTGTTGTGTTGGGGAAAAAAGTAGTGATAATTTCTATGTAAAGTATATATGGCCATTGTGTCCCCAATGCTAATAATACAACACGACAAAAAAGACAAAATAAATTTGATGCTCAGTGTTTGAATTTCTTAGTGATTTGCAGTAATGCCAACATCGTTTTTATTGAGCCAGTGATTTTAATGAGTCTTTCGTTATATTGGTGTCTCATGCAGTTATGGCACAAAGGGAGACAATGTTGAGTTGGCACTAGGGCAGAGTTTGGAACGAACTGTGGATTATTAAATGCATTTACAGTACAGTACAGAAGACTGTATGTGGAAATGCAAGCATGCGTTCAGCCACAGCTGCAGTATGCATGCAAACATACAGCCATCCAAACACAGTGCACAGAGAGATATACAAAGAAATACAGAGTATGTCTACACTGAAAATAAAGACTAATGAGTTAGTAAATGATATTCTTTTCTTTGGAAGGGGATTTCAGCTATCGCAAGACAGATTTTTTCAACCATCACAAAATACCATCCAATCTCTTTTTAAATAAATCATTTAGAATGAAAATAATTTCCAATTGTACTCCCTAAATCTGATTAGTTTACTTGTCTTGGCATAAATATCCAGCGCAATACTTCTCATATCCAAGCACTGGCTCATAAATTGAGCAATTATGGCGTCAAAAATTGCTGTTTGGTCTGCTGCTGAAGCTTATAAACCTATCAGGCGCGGTCTTAAACAATCTAAGAGTCCCTGCGTTATGCCCTCTTAGCTTCTCATTTTCTCCAACATTTGGAGCTAAAACTGTGTGAGAGTCCATCTGAAACAGCTCTGATGAAACTGTAGTGAAAAATGCTCATATTTCTGTATGTCTCCTGAAGTTAAACTTCTGCAAAAACTATGTTTCTTTAAAACTGTTTGAGGTAACCAGGTGGAATTTGCTTCCAAATGATCTCAATAAAGGAATCCAAGGCACTTACTGCGCCAGAGAGCATTAAAAAGTCATTATAATTTGTCATAGTGTCCAGGAGGAGTGGTGTTATCATCTTCTTCCCTTTAAGTACAGCAGGCTGTCTAATTTTCACAAAATCAAGACAGAGCTGCTGGAAAACAGAGCACCAAATTAAGTGATTCTTCAGCAGTAAAAACATTAAAGAAAAACTAAACCAGAAACAGGAACTGCAGACCCTTTTAAATATAGTAGGTGCACAATTAATTTCTGGAACAAGGCCTCAAACTTTTGAATTTTGAAAGAGGTTTTAAAATTGAGGTAAGGGTGGTGAGATGAGCTTTCACAGAATAAATAAGTACATTTTCACACTGCAAAGATGTTCTTTGAGTAAATAAAAGTCATCATTTGGTTCAATGGCAAGTTAAAAAAAAAAGGTTTATTCATATGTTTTGTTTCTTTCCCATAATTATCCAAGTAGATTGTTTCAGTGTGAGTTGCCCGGTTTGGGAGATATCAGCTGTATAAATTCCTGTTTTTCTTCATTAATATAATGAAGCATGATTTAAAAAAAAAGAAAAATATCACCTTGTAACTCAGAAAAATAATCAAATCAACAAATCTTATTCTGAGCAGCTTTGTAATGGAACAATTTTCTTTCTACAGTCTACATCTGTCTACATCCAAAGTGTGGAGCATGGTGACATTTCAGGCGCAGTGGAAGTTGTCTAGACATATGCAAGAAGATGATCTTGAATGGAGACTGTGAAATTTAAATCAGGTTAGGTTATATTAGGTATTGTTGGTGAATGAACCCTTAGTCTTAGAAATGCGGAAAAATGGTCACATGGCCAAATGAGTCATGGTCAGGGATCAGGCTCCTTTAGAACAGAAAGTTAGAAGTGGTGAATAAAGTGTTTCATACATGTGAAACTATAAGTAATTCACTGTGGCCTTCATTGTCACTGGATTGCAACTGAAGGCACATCCCTGGGAAATTTCCGATGAATATCTAAGAATAAGTGAGGGAAGACCAAGTGGCAAACTTGGACAACAACTGCAGTTCCTCAAGTGGCCACTTGGGGCTGAATAAGTCCCCATAGACTCCCATGTTCAAAAGGCCAATCTTAACAGCATTTAAAAGCATATTTACATCTGGGTACAAAAACTAGTTTTCACCTCTATGGATAGCTTCCCTCTAAAAGCTCTGTTCAGTGGTGTGGCCACTCATGTTCGGGTGAAATCTGACCGATTTACAAATTAAAAAACTCATAAATATTGTGTTTTACATCCGATTGCCTCAAGGCCATATCCTCCACACTATGCACTTGAACATATAAATGTGATGAGCATCTCTTTCATTGAATTTTGAGTGTTTTAATCAACTTTGGGAACACTAAAGAAATGGGGTGGGGGTGCACACAACCTGACAGCTAGCTATAGCCAATGAGTACCTGCTAGGCCTCACCTACGCTACCTAGAACTAGACCTCTCCACCTTGTTTGCGAATTTTTGAGCACTTTTACTTAAATTGTCTAACTAAAAATGTGGATGGCTGTCCAGTTAATTGTACATAAATCTTACAAAAAGTCTGTTGCTGAGTTTTTGCTGCATGAAATTCTAGTATTTTATTAGCTAGCTGGCTAGCTAGCTAGCTAGCTAGATGCTCTGTATGAAATCGTAAAAAAAATCACAAATTTTTATGTTATCATTCTAATTCTGAATAGGTTATTACTTCCTCCTTTGTCACTTAAAATAATATTAATTTAAAAAAAAAAAACGTTATAGCTAACTTTTATTTGTCTCTATGGCACAGACACCAAAAATGGCAGACTAAGTTTCAAAAAGAAAGAACACAAAAAAAAATTGAAGGCAACACAGCAAGAGAGTAGTGGGAGGTGCTTTGCTGAATGGGATGTGGCTCATTACCCTTTAATCAGATATTAGCCAGCCACTGACGGGAGAATTTAGGAGCAATTATGTGTGCTAACCAACTGACATGACTCACTGGCACAAAGAAACACTGGCTGTTTAGAGCTGGCACAGCGGCTATCTTTATAAACACGTCTCTGATCACAGAGCAGGAAACGCACATATATGTACAAACATTCATGCTCCATGCAAGCTGAAGAGCTGACGCTTGATTAAAAATGATAATGATGGGCAGTACTGGATTCTGCAATGCATGCTGTTGGTCTTTGTTCAAGATGGATGGAAACAGCTGATGACTTCTAGCTGAAGGCAAGAAGGTGTCAGTGTCAAACAGATCTGCAGAATTATGGTTTTCAGAGTTTGACAGGGTAACATTTCACAGCCTGTTAGGCTTCAGATATCTGCATTTGGCCATGCACAGCAGGGGTAATGTGTGGCACATGTGCCCCCAGGTTACCGCTGACAATGCAAAGACAGGTTTAAGTTCCATATGCAGCCTGTTTAGCATTTTCACCACATTCTCTCAAAGCAGATTCTTCCATTAATGAGAGCATGTGCACAAAACTTTATTTGCAACAGAAATCATAAAAGATAACTTCGCACATCTTTTGTGATGAGCTTGTATTCCAAACATTATTATTGTATAATTTAGATTGCATTTGCATCTTGTATAATTGCTATGTTTTGCAATTATTCTAATACATTTTTTATATTAATTTCACCTGGTCAAGCATACCTTTAAAAGGGTGTGTGCTTTTTTAGGATATGTACAGTGTAACAATGGTGGGTGTTCATGTTAAACGTGGCCAAATTTATATATATATATATATATATATATATATATATATATATATATATATATATACCCACATCCTGTTCAAACCCTATGTTTGTAAGGGGCAGCCAATCAGAAGAGAACTGGCTCGAAAAGCAGGGAGCGATTATTACATTTCATTGATATTCAGTGTCTTTTTTTAGGACAGTTCAGTTCGCGTATAAAAACATTATTTTTAAAAATTCATCACTCCTGTGTTTGGAGGCAGCTATAACATATATCTGATAATTAGCTAGTAAGGTTGTTAGCAGAGCAGTATTACAAAAGTGCAATTTTTAGATTTCATCAGGTAACTGACAGCTAGCAGTGTGTTTGAGATGGAAATAATTCTTGTAAACATTAGCCTACAATTGAAGGCTAACAGCTAATGCGCCACAACTCCTTATCTCCATAGTTCTTTTTGGCCATATGCTGTGTCATTGTATTTGTGAAACCTCTGCAATACTAAACATACCAGTTACAACTAACATGCTTTAAAACTTATAAACATTCTGCCTTTTAAACACTTACATAATGCATAAACAGTGCTTAACAACTTGATTTACTGTTGTTATCCATGAATTTTCCATTTTTCTGTTTTACAAAGAAGCAGAACACATTAAAATGATGACAAATTACAGCTATTTACTTTGCTTCCTGCAGACTTAGTTTTAGAAGTAGAGGTTGCACATTAGGTTTGAATAATTTCTGACTTCTCAAAGACACCCAGGCTCTAATTTGGTTAAAAAATAAACAACAATACATCTGTGAAGGTTCTCAGTCAACAACAATACAGTTTTTAGTTTTAAACACATTTTGAAATATTTCTAAAATATTACCACTTGCTTGTTTTTGACAGGTTGTCTAATAAATAGAAGCCATGGACACCATTATGTTCCAAAATACCGAATGCTAATTTTTTGCACTTTCTGCATTTCCAATAACTTCTGTACCTTATGACGTCCAAGAAAGGAGTTTTTAAGCTTTATATATAATTTTAAATATTGTTTAATAACTAACAATTTCTGCACTTTGCAGAAGTTAAAACATATACTTGACAATTAGTTGGTAAAGTAGCTAGCAGAGCAGCTTCGAAGAAGATGCATAGTTCTTTTCAGCTATATTTTATCTCAATATATTTGTGAAATGTTTGCACTATTAAGCAATCCAGTTGCACCTTAATCATTAATCTTGATCCTAACTAAATCCAACTAAGACCATCTCTGAATCGAGGAGGGGGCCTAAGCGTACGTCTTTCACCAACTTATAATGCTGTGATTGCAGCCAATCCCCAACTCTCTGTGAGTGGTAGTCATGACGATTGATCAACGGTCATTGATCAGTAGTTGTTGATCAATGGCCATGAACATAATTTTCATATTAATATTCAAGAACGCTATGTCCAGATGAACAGAGTGGTTTATCTGGACTAATAGTTTACAATTTATAAAATGGGTAAAGTGGATTATGCAGTGTGTATCATGGTCACAGAAAACTACAAATGCAAATGCTTTAAATAAGAAGTATGCATTTGAACTGCGCTAAATTTATATAGTCAAAAGTAGAAGGACTGGTCTTTTTACAGAGTACCAAAATATATTTACTATTCTTTTCTTCTGTTTGTATTAATATAGTTCAACGCCATATTTGTTTCATACTCCCGTCAGCATATAAATGTAAATAATACCTAAATGTGAACCGTATGATAAATCTTTATTAAGCAGTGTTATTAAACAGCCTACAAAGCGTCTTTCCAGTGACAAGAGATGACGGCTGATTGGTCATCTGGATCTGGTCACATGATCCTCATGTTGAGTGCGAGGATGTAAATGTGTACACATGCTACTATCCCCGTCCCCATCTATAAATACCGTGCATTTATTCCAGAAATAAGTAGCAGTAATTTTTGTGAAAACCAGCACTTCCTCTAAATAAACTCAAAGCAAGCTGAGAAAACTTCAGTCTTGTCCGCAGCTGGGCAGCTCTGCGTATTAGAGTTGACAAACGTCATTAAAATTCACCGCTCCAAATAACGAATCTTTCAGCAGCCACGCACACACACTCGCACAGAGTATATAACACACAGAAAAACAGAGACACACACACGACTTTCAGCAAGTCAGCCGAAACAGGGATATGCTAACCTCGGCAGAGGATGTCCGCTGGGACGCCGAGGCCAGACTTGGGTTTCTCTCCTGGGACTGACTCTGGCTAGCACGCATGCTAATGCTTGAACGTCTCTTCTGCCTCTGCTTCAGTCTTCATCAAATATTCTGCTTCATCTGGGCCTCCAACCGGGCTTTTCATCACCTATTAGCTCACAAATGTGTGGCGGTGACAAAAGAGACGTTTTGACAAAGTGCCAAAACAGATTGTCACATATTGCTGGTGTTCAAAAGCTCCTCACCCTACCCTTTACTTCCTCTGACTGGAGGACCGCTGATTAGTAGCCACTTGAGAAAACTGAACGTCAGGAATGGTAAGTGAATTATTTAGTCATTCAGATCAGTAGATAGTCAGCAACAGAGACAGGGTGCTTTAGGTGTGCTAAAGCCTCTGTGGCAAAGACAAGCCATCTATTTGGCTAAACCACAAGCTTTCAAAGACCAACAACAGGAATGCCAGCCTACTCGGAGCAGGGCGGAAATTTGGCACTTTCCGAGGGTGCAAGGTTTCAAGGTAGAAATAAAAGCTCCTAGCAGTCGCTTACCCCTGCTTTTCCCCTGCAGGAACTTTTTCATCGCTGCAAATTCAGCGAAATGATTTTGGATGACTCGGTCTAAAACTAACAAATTATGTCAGTTTTATTTCAATATCAAAATAAAAAAAAACCTGACTGGTACTCAATCAGCATGCTCTGCTGCATTTTCAGCCAATATCTTAAATGGGTCTCACCTCAGAAAACATTTTTTTTTAAGAATAGCAATTACTCACTGAATAACTGGTGGGATATGTTGTTGTAGCTGGTCATTATGGATTCATTTGCACAGACAGCAGCTTTCCGTTAAAGCAGGTATTTAAAGACACACTGTTGTGCTGCCATCAGAAGAGACAGTAAAGGTAAAATGTTCCAGCTGGCTCCCTCCTATATAGCTGCATTTCACAAATACTTAATAATTATATTAACAAATGAAGATGAATTGAATTGAATAATTTGCTTGAGAGCAGGTGAGAAGGCAGATTTCAAAATGCAGGAAGATGTTATAGTTTGGTAACTTTACCAATAACATGATTTAACACGGTGCGATCAAAAAGTTTTGGGCTGTAAAAATTAAAAGATCCCTGATTTAAATTTAGGTGATGCAGGTTTGACCACTGATGCTTCACAGCAAGACACTCCTGAGTGTGAATGCACAGGCTGTGGAGTTTGTGCCTGTGTGGGTTCACTCCGGATAGTCTGGCTTCCTCACGCAGATTAAAGACGTGCATGTTAAACAGGTTAATTGGTGATTCTAAACTGGCCTTACGTGGGAACGTGACTGTGAATAACTGTCTGTTTCTCTGTGGTATCTAGGGGGTACTTTGCCTTTTGACAGCTGTGTTAGGCTGTCATAGGGCAGCTATCAGTCCCTGAAAGTCCCATTCTATCTCCTCTTCGATACATTCTCCATTATGTCAAAACTGCAACACGCCAATGTGATTTTTATCTTGTGGAAATAAGAAGGAAACGTCAATTAATGTTAAATTACAACTTTGTATTGACCTTCTGAACATGGGGGATAAATCCATGCTGTTGAAACTCATGAGGAACGGGTGAAATTAATTGTTGGGACACTTTTAAGATTAGGCTTAAACTTTCCTTTTTGCTAAAGCATATAGTTCGGGCTGGATCAAGTGACCCTGAATGCTCCCTTAGTTATGCTTCCCATGATGCACTGAGTATTTTCTTCTTCAGTCACCCTTCTCACTTAACATGTGTTAATAGACCTCTCTGCATTGAATCATACTTGTTATTAATCTCTGGCTCTCTTCCACAGCATGTCTTTATCCTGTCTTCCTTCTCTCACCCTAAACGGTCGCAGCAGATGGCCCCGCCCCTTCCTAAGCCTGGTTCAGCTGGAGGTTTCTTCCTCTTAAAAGGGAGTTTTTTCTCCCCACTGTCGCCAGACTGCTTGCTCATAGGGGGTCATATGATTGTTGGGTTTTTTCTCTGTATGTGTTATTGTAGGGTCTACCTTATAATATAAAGCACCTGTTGTTGTGATTTGGCGCTGTATAAATAAAATTGAATTGAATTGAAAACATCCGTGGTTAACTAATTAGCACAAACACTAAAGTCCTTCCATGAAAAATCATGAAATACATCTCCCACTGGACCCCATCATTATTAGTTTATTTTTTATTCTGTGCACTAAATCTGAAAATGTACTTAAATTGCATACATACAAACTAACTTTGTTACATCTTATTTCAACAAGCTACCGTTTCCACATGGTGATATAATATCCTGAATTTGCGCCCAAAATTGACTCTTTACAGTTGATTAGTAGATAACAGATGCTCAGTGTTAGGCTTTTCTTGTAGCCTGTAAATTATAAAGGTAAGGAAATTATGAAGTACGTAAAAATGTAGGCAGCGTCTGTGATTCTAAGAGGTTAGGTTGGAATGTTTTTTTCAGATTTTCATTAGTTTGAAGGTTAAAACCAAAATATTTAACTTTTGAGCTAATTTTTTGGTCTTACAGTAAGGGGAATGGCTTAGTGGAGCAGTTTAGCTATAGTAGTCAAAGGTTACTTTTCTACCAACTATTATAGCTCAGAAAAACATAAAAAACATAAATCATATTGATTAATACAGTTGTCCAAATGCATACAAATGACATAGTGATTTGGCAATATAACTGTCACTGAAAGTAACTAAGGATCCTGCTCGTGAATCAATAACAGACTATTTTCACAGCTTCTCCTGCATTCATTGTAAAGCCTGTTTCACTGTGTCGCCCTAGAGAGCATTGCATGGGCTAAAAAACAGACAGCGTGGAGACTGACTGACTGCTGACACACAGAGAACATGCCAGCTTTTGTCAGACTTCCACATATGTTTCTAATGCTGAGGGGATATGTATTATATTCCGGTCTGGTATCGGCTACAGCTTAGGCTCGTGCTTAGCTCCGTCTGCACACAGACACACTATGTGAGCACTCGCGCATACGGTATGATATGTAGAGAGGCTGCGATAGAAGTGTGGTGGCAGTGGGTCACACTCAATATGACTTAATGTGTGTGTGTGCAAATGGGTCATGTTACTATATGGCTGCTGAATGTCTAACAAGGGAGGATGTCAGTCTTGTTTGAGAAGCGGGTGTGACAGCAATGAGATTCAGAGGAAAATGAAACTTCAGCAGAAAAGATTATATACACAGTAGTAGGTATTTTAAAAGTAGCTTGTAGCCCTAAGGTCTTTTTGTAATGTTACGTGCTACACGCATTTACACGGTTGTTCCTTGACATAGTTATATACAAAGAAAGAAGGCTTTTTAAAAGTGAAACCACGCAACTGAAATTTTTGATGTAGATGTAGCATCAATTTGTGAGGATACCAAAAAACTCGAGGTTGTAAAATGATAAGATTCTAAAACTGTACCAAACATGACAAATAATGGAAGGACATTTTCAGTCTACTCACATTTGAAGTTTTTAATGTTTTTATGTCAGAAAAAAATAAGGACATTAGTTCTGCTTAGTTATGCTAAGTTTTCATAAACCTTATGTATAAATTATCCAGGGCTACTTACTGATTGGAGTTTTTCTTGAATAACTGGTTATGTTGTGAAAACACCAGGGCCTGAGAATTTAAGTAAAATTATCAATCGCAAGAGTCCAAGGTTAAGTTAAGTGCTGGTTTAGCATTAGCTACAAGGAGACAAAAAGAGTTAGCTTGGAACTGTACAGTTTTTTAAAAAAAAAAATGCTACACATATTACACCTTGTAAATGTTCACATTTTAATATGAGAAGTACATGTATCTGGTGTACTTTTGTTTCCATTCACTATGGAGGTTTTGCTTTAGCTAGGCTGTAGCTAGCTAGCTATAGCCCAGAAACATCACATATGAGTGGGCTCTCAATAATCTCTTATTTTAGTCTATTTCCAGAGAGAAATTGGAAGTCTGGAATTCTTTAAATCATTACACTGTTGCGTGTATGGAGAGCAGAAACAGACTAAAACAGTTTCAAGCTAACAAAAGTGCGACCTATTTTTCAAAAGTCTTGTAATCATTTAAAGAAGCCTATTTTTATTTCTGTCTTCATTATCTCCTAAGCAATAACAAATATGACTATGCTCTTCTATCTTCCCTCTATAGCTCCCTTGAGAGGGCTGTAATAACATGGAATGGATTTCTACTGTGTAAGCTAGCAGTGACAACATGCACTTAGTTCTTGCTGCTCTGTGCCACATATCCACCAGATTTCCCTTTGAACCAGTCGTGCGTTCCAAAATTGAAATGGAAGTTAGAGGATAAGAGTGTTCTCAGCAACATTTTTATTTATTTACATTCGTAATAGATTAAATATACAGATTAAACTCCTAATGATTTATTGATGTTTGAGGAGTTTATGTAATGCATTTAAAAACATGTGCCTGGATAAAAGGGTCTTAATTAATGACAGGACCAAGAAAGAAAGCTCAGGTCAAAAATACAAAGATACTTACACTCGCCCAACAAAAACTGATCTATGGAAAAAGCTTACATTCTAATAACACACAGCTAAGTAAAAGTTTATGTTTTCAGCAGCCAACAAAATAAATGAAACAGCAGATGCTGGCATTTAGAGTTGTTTTTATCAAAGCAATGTGGACTTGAGGAAGTGGAGTGGCTGTGGTGGGGGAGCACCTGTATATTTATACAGACCTCAGTTCTTGTGATGTCATCTCTTAACAGTAAACATTTATCTGTGTTTTACAATGGCAATCCAGATCCAAGGTCATTAGCGAAACACGGAGTCAATGAAGGAGACCACCATCTGAGGCTGAAAACAGCCGTGGGTTACAACTCTGGAGGCCGTGTTAAACTTACTGAAACGAGGATAGTTTATTTAAAGGATTTGTATGGAGTTGTTCTTGGTTTCCTGGGGTGTGTCGGGAGGTCAGGATGAGGCCTGGATGTAGTCGCTGGGGATGTAGAGAAACTGACAAATCAGTTATCGGCATGTAATAAGTTGACAGTCATCTAGTTCAGTTTGCCTATTTTCAAAATTTTCTGTACAGACTGAAGTATTCGATACTTCACTTCTGGTACATTATATCGAGGCATTCAGATTTAATCATCTGATTCATCACTGGAAGTGCTAATGCATATTTATCATATAAATATGATTTAAATATGTTATATTTTGTGTTATGAGCTTATACCAGGTACATCCATACATTGCATATGAAAATGGACATGGCAGTCAGTTTTAAGAAATCATGCAATTACAGAAGCCATTCTTTCTAAGGTGGCCTGTGATTGCAAAAAGCAGTCTGTTTATGTAGAAATCTATGGGAGAAAAGCTCTTGACTCGCTTGCTCTGTGATCTGTGGCTGCTGTTGTGATTTTGCGATATACAAATAAAACTAAATTGAACTGAATGCAGATATGTATATTCCCTTGATGTCTTTGAGAGATCAACACCACGCCATTTTTCAAATCAAGATAGCAATGGCAAAAACCTTCAGCTCTAGTCTTCACATGTTATTTTTTATATACCATTCACAAACACACACCAAGGATATGACCCTGTCCTTATTAAAGTTTACTGACCTTTTCACCTGGGATGACACTGAGATATGGTGAACAATCAGGAGATGGAGCTTGTAATGATACTGATCACCAAAACCAGATTTTATTAGTTATATATTAATTTAAACCCTTCTGTTATTTTAGTAAGACAGTAACTGACACCTTTAAGGCCTGGGCGCTATCTTCATCTTTTATGTAAAGTTTATGAAAGTAGTTCTGGTACGGGCTACTTTAAATCGCTGACCCTGTGCCCCTTACTCACACTTCATGATCTTCACGAACTAAATAACAGAGAAACCATGAGATTTTTTCATGCTGATACTATCTCACATAGGGATGGGTATTGATAAGATTTTCACGATTCCGATTCCATTTTCGATTCTGTTTAACGATTCGATCCTTTATCGATTCTCTTATCGATTCTTTTTAAAAAAGGAGAACACTAAGGTCGAATAGCTTAGAACTTTGTTTTATATCTTCTCTTTGAACAAGATAGAAATTTAGGAGTAACATGGCCTTACAAACCCAGCAGTGAGATCTTAAGAGATCCACAGCCTACGGCTCTTCAATGGGGTGTCACGGGGTCCCCAGGAAAAAAAATTGTAAATGTAAAATAATAAAAATAAATATTCTTCTGTAGCCATAACAAAGTATAACGTAAATTATTCTGTAGCAATTACACAAGAATATCCAGTAATGTCCCTGCCTACAATTAAACACATTCACTTACCGAAAATCGGGGCATCTGCTGTGGCAAATGGGTGCAAGCCTTTGACCACAAACTGAGTCACTGCTCGGTGACATTCGTCTATCCTGGCCTGAAAGGAGACGCTAACGGTAGACTGCAGCGAGAACTGCCAGCATCTGAGCCAGCCAGACTCTGTCTCTCTCATCATGGTCACCTAAATGCACAGTAATGGCAGGTTTTGTAATAAGGCAGATCGCGCTAACATAATATGCACTGTTAGTTGATTATTTACCTGCCGCATTAACGGGAGAAGACGTGCAAACGTTACCGCTGCTGCTGGGTTGAGACTCACGAGTCCGGAGCGGAATTAAAAACACGACATTTAAGGTTATCGCGTGTTTTGTGAGCAAATGCTTTTGCATATTCGTAGTGTTTCCTCCCTTAAATGAAATATCTACTTTGCAAGTATTGCAAGTTGCCCTGTTGTCATTCGTTCTCAAAAAGTATAACCAAACTTTTGAGCGTTTGAGCCGCCATGTTTCCTGCCAGGTAAATGACGCTCCGCAACGTGGTGACGTCATTCGGGGAAACTGGAATCGATAAGGGAATCGTTTGCAAAAATGGCAAACAATTCCAAGGAATTGAAACAGTGGGAACCGGTTCTCAACAAGAACCGGTTTTCGATACCCATCCCTAATCTCACATGTTTAAAATGGGTTGTAGCCAACTCCATTCTGAGTTGTCAGACAGCATTATTTTCACACCGCTAACAGGCTTTGACAAAACCAAAGTCTTCTCATAATAACTGGTCAGTGTTTGTATTCATTGTGAGTGATCAGGGCAGTTGCTTAGTCTGGAAAACCACTAGACTCTTGTAAATGACACACATTGTTTGAACAGGGTGAAATCTCAATTTAGTTTCACATTTACTCAAAAAAAAAAAAAAAGAAAGCAGTGAATTAAAAGTACAAAGAGGAATTTCAAAGCCATGTGATGAAAAAAAAGAGAAAATCCCCCAAAGAGCTCCAGTCATTGCGGATGCAGTCAGACATTCAGCCCGAACTCTGACAGCTGCATTAGCGCCATGCTCAGTGTTCTGCATATAAAAGTATCTACCAAACAGCAGGGATTATGAGCTTTTTTTTTTACGGCTCACACACGAGGAATGGGTAACAAGTCAGCCAGATAATGGTGCGGAACCTGTCCGAACACTGGGAGGTGAGATCGGTGTTGCTCACACTGATGACAGTAGTTCCACGACCGGTCTCAGCGGGGGTCCGGCCCACACACAGCTTTAGTGTAGTCCAAGCATGGAGAAGGTAAACAGTGATGAAGCTCTTGCCTTCCCCACGCGGCGCATCGTTTTACCACAGACAGAAATAAAAACAATGAAAACCAAGTGATGATCCATGTTAAGGCTTGGACCAGACAACTGTTGCAATAGGTCATGACAGGTAGCCAGAAGTTCCCAAGAACATCAAACCGTTTCTGTTGTTACGTCTATTGCAGTGGTGTGCGGCTTTCGACTTATCGCTCTTTTTACACTTTTCACAGTTGAATCTCAGGATGATGTTCAGGTGGAAAAATGCTGATTAAAGTCTAAGAGCTAAGTCATCATAGGTGGTAAACTTTATTTTGGAGAGAGGCAAAACTGACCCTATTTTCGTTTGTTGCTTGATTGCCAGGACTTGGGGGAGCAATTTAGGGTTAGAGTTAAGTTTCATGTACATTTGTTTTACATTAAAGACATCAAAGTCTGGTTATTTGGCCTTTTAGGTCTTCGGCAGGACTTGAACCCCAAATGTTGCAGATAATGGTTAATGCTGTAAACAGTACACCACCTAAAAAATCAGGTTTTTGTAGTATTTGGGAGTCAGTTTTAGCTTTCTGCTTGGGTCACTGTTAATTAAGTCTATACAAATAGAATATTCTGAGTGCTATTTGTATATGATTTGTCCAGATAAAGTAATGACCATAAAAAGTGATTTTGTTACATTCATAATAGAGCTGTGGACTTTTCTGCAAGTGGATTTTAAAATGGACTTCCTGCAAGATGATGGCAAACACACTAAAACACTACATGTGTTTTAGTGTGTTTGCTAAGAAAGAGAGCTGCAGATGTACATACATGTGCTTATTGTGTTTTAGGACCCATGAGAAGACTGTGGAGCCATAATTAACAAAGCTGGGCATACATTCTAGTGGAAGATTGCAACATAGAGGACATAATACCCAGATGCCTTGGTCTCTCGCTATAATGTGGTTCACCTTTTGCAGCCTCGCTGCTTTGCAGATTTTTTTTTTTTGAAGTGCTGTACTGTATGTTTGTAAGTTTTCTCCCCAACAAACACAACAATGTCCACGAATCGTTTTGCACCGTCAAAGGCACGTGCACAAAAAAGTTGGACTTCTGGACATGCTAAAGGAAGGTAGAAGTTACCGTATTTTTGGGAGCATAAGGCGCACCCGATTATAAAGCGCATTAAACGAAACAAAACAGTCACATAAGTCAAACTTTACTCAACTCATTCTTCTTGCTTCCTCCACTTCCGTACCATTGATTCATTAATGTTGAATTCTCTCGCAGCTGCTCTGTTCCCATGTTCTGGACCTGAAAACAGGGTTTGATCTTTGGTTTCATTCTATAATACTGGACTTATTTTTTGAGAGTGTTTAAACAAGAGAGAAAAGTCTGAAAATACTCATGCCTCTCTGAGAAAAGTGTACAAAGTGTGTAGTGAGGGGTTATACAGCCTTAAAACATCTATAAGGCTGTGGCTGTAGCTGTAGCTCAGGTGGCAGAGCAGGTCAGCCACTAATCAGAAGGTCAGTGGTTCGATCCCAGGCTGCCTCCTGGCTGCATGCCAAATATCCTTGGGCAAGATACTAACCCCATGTTTGCCTACTGGCGGTGGTCAGAGGGCCCGGTGGCGCCAGTGTCCGGCAGCCTCGCCTCTGTCAGTGCGCCCCAGGGCAGCTGTGGCTACAATGTAGCTTGCCAGTGTGTGAATGACTGAATGTAGTGTGAAGCGCTTTGGGGTCCTTAGGGACGAGAAAAGCGCTATACAAATGCAGGCCATTTACCATAATACTTGTAAAAAATATAGCTGGCTACTTTGCAGGTTATTTTTAGAACGTAACTCCCGTGATAATTAAGGGACCACTGTATACAGTATCATCTTCACTGGACCACCAGTGTTTGATGGTTCTCTATAGTTTTATCCCTCCACAAGTCCTGGTTTGTTATTGGCTGTACTGAAGCAACCAAATAGGGCAGCTATTTGTTGACCACCTTTCTTGTGCAATCGTTCAGTTTCACTTAAAACCAGATACGGTCGGTGTATGCATAGATGCTTTATATCTAGATCGTTTTATAACCCACTGAAAGATGGTGGAGAATCATCAAATAAGAGGCAAGGCAAGGCAAGTTTATTTATATAGCACAATTCAACAACAAGGTGATTCAAAGTGCTTTACAGAGACATTAAAAAACAAATAAAAAGCATTATTTAAAATTGATTAAAAAAAACAGCAGATAAAATCAGAACAGTAGATAAAATCAGTAGTTAAAATGTAAGTTTTGAAATTTAAGCTTAAAAGTGTGGATTTGGTGTTTTATTCAAATGCAGCTGAGAACAGGTGAGTCTTCAACCTGGATTTAAATAAACTGAGTGTTTCAGCTGACCTGAGGCTTTCTGGGAGTTTGTTCCAGATATATGGAGCATAAAAGCTGAATGCAGCTTCTCCGTGTCTGGTTCTGACTCTGGGAACTGATAAAAAAACGGATCCAGATGACCTGAGGGATCTGGAAGGTTCATACTGGGTCAGGAGGTCACTGATGTATTTTGGTCCCAAACCATTCAGAGCTTTATAGGCCAGCATCAGAACTTTAAAGTCTATCCTCTGATGGACAGGAAGCCAGTGTAAAGACCTCAGAGCTGGACTGATGTGGTCCACTTTTTTGGTCTTAGTGAGGACTCGAGCAGCAGAGTTCTGAATGAGCTGTAGTTGTCTGACTGATTTTTTAGGTGGACCTGTAAAGATGCTGTTACAGTAATCAAGCCTACTAAAGATGAATGCATGGACTAGTTTTTCCAGGTCCTGTTGAGACATCAGATCTTTTATCCTTGATATATTCTAGAGATGATAGTAAGCTGATTTTGTTATTGTCTTAATGTGTTTTTCTAAGTTTAAGTCTACATCCATCACTACACCCAAATTTCTCGCCTGGTTGGTGGTTTTTAGGTGTATAGACTGAAGTTCTCTGGTGACCTGTAATCGTTTTTTTTGGCTCCAAAGACTATTACTTTAGTTTTGTTTTTGTTTAGCTGGAGAAAATTGTGGCACAACCAGTCATTAACTTCCTCAATGCATTTACCAAGAGCCTGTACAGGGCCTCGGTCTCCTGGTGACATAGAGTGAGGATAGATCAGGGCCAGTTTCAACAACATAGACGAATTCGCTCATTGCCACAAAATGTCACTGGTCTTCCTATTTGCTACAGTGGACTGAAAGGCCAATGGGACAATACAGGACATGGCCGTTCTTCTACAAGTTCTGGTTTGTAACGCCAGTCTATCCACCAGATATGCAGAAATCTCAGAGAAGTTTCTATTTCTGAGCTGTATTCACTGATAGAACATGAGATAGTCCAGAAAGACAAGAACAAAGAATAAAGAGATTTGACAGTTAAACACACATTAGAAATGCAAACATCAGACATATGAACAGACTGCCCAGAGATAAAGAATCATACTTGCAATTAGTGATGCTTTTATCTAAAGTTTCTCTAGATACAGCATGCATTTTTTGGCATCCACGGTCCCAGTGGAAATTGAATAAACCCATGAATCTGGCAGCACTACCTAAGAGCTAAAATTAAATCCATAGCTACACTCTGATCATTTGGATTTTTCATCCTAAACCAATAACGCCAAAAATCTTTGATTCTTTTCTCATGATCTGGCAGTTAATTATTTGGTGATCAAAGCTGTATTATAGAATCAAACTATATGCACAGACAGATGTTGTACAGATGCTAGCTTTAATTCGACAGCCATGAATTTAAATTACTCGCCAACTTTCAAAGTGAACCATACAAATAATGTGAGGGAGCCCTTTTTTAAGATTTAAGCTTTCTTCTGTTTGTTCCTGTCACATTGTAAGATATCATTATGAGAAGTAGATCAATCATACAAGTCAACCAGCAAAAAACAAGAAGTCACCCATTCATGCAGCAGGACTGGTTCTGTTCCTTTGACACCTCCATAATTACAACTCATAAATTACACCGCTCTGCCTGGCAGGCGAAATCAGACTTGGAAAGAGTCTAGAATATCTGCTGTTAGTGAACAGAAGACATCAGTTGATTAATGGCAGTCAATAAGAGCATCTTAATATGATTTTAATTATCTTAACACCAGGATCACAGGAGACCCTGATGACGAGAAGAATGAGAGACAGTGTTAAAGGTCTCATCTGGCTTTTTAACATTCTGACATTAAATTATTGAGATATTGTAGATACAGACACAAAGGGACTTGGCAGGGTGAGTTGAATAATTCTCATCCTTTTAAAAACAAACGCTAACAATGATGGAGCTCTCAGGCTTTGTTATGTATCTTAGCCAATGACAGGGTTGTGCTAATTTAAAATAAAAAATCTCACTGTGTGGGAGCTTTCAGATGCTTAGGCTTTAAGAGAAAATGTGTGTGCCTGATAAATGAGCTCATATGTATCTCCACATGTCTGTTTGTGCATGTGTGTGTCAGAGGTTTCGGTTCAAATGAGAGGCAATCAAGCAAAGTTTGTGTGCTTAGCCAAGGCATGAAAAATCCGGGTAGGACTTGACTTTGCTTCCCACAATACTTCCATATCGGTGTCTCTCCATTTCTCTCCGTCTTTCACACACGGAGAGCCCCCACAGACTGAAAGCTGTTTCTATGATCTACGTTCAAGGGTGAGTAGCTAAATCTTCGCCTTGACCCCAGATTCCATACTTGTCCCTTTAATCCCATCCCATCCCACCGACAATCCTGTTTCCTCCCCTTTTGCTGTCCCGCCATTGATCCACAGCTCAGACAGAAAAACATACATTGCTTCCACACACACTAAACACACACACGCTTCTCGTTTTTTCTTACCAACCCACACACCCTTCTCTTCAATTTCTCACTCTCCCTCATCTGACCTTTCTCACCTTTAGTGCCTTGTTTGCTTGTGTGATCCCCCAGATTGTCACCCCCGCCCAAAACCTGTCGTTTAACCTTTTACCTCCTACACTGCGCTGGAAAGCAGCGGATATCTAATAAATGAGGCAAACACAGGACAAACAAACCCATAACTCTGATCAAATTCTAGAAATTGATATTTGACATTATTTTTTAAGAAGCCAATGAAGGACACATTGCCAATTAATACATCCATTTCAGTTCAGTACGGTTCAGTTTTTGCCATCATACTGTTATTAGTTTGATAGATGGATGTTGAAGTTGTTTGCATGAAGAAATAGATCAGATTGTTGCAATGAAGGAACTGAATGCATCTTTATTTTTGAAACAACGGAAAGCAATTTATTAGTAAATGGCTATGAAAAGACAGACACATAATATCTTCTCCACATGCAAAGATGAGTATTATCAGAGCCTGTTTTCTTAAAAAAAAATTTTTTTTTCATGTATTCATATTTATGTACATGTAGAATTCTGTCTCGTGTGTTTGCATCGTAAATTTCACGTCTGAATGGCACAAATACAGTCCCGATCAAATGTTTTAGAGCGCTTGAAAAAAGGCAAAAAATCATGTTTTGCATGGTTCCAAGTTGAGCTTCAACATGAAACATCAGCTGTAAAACTGCCTGTTTCAGTTAAAGCGTTGTTTTCAATAAATTGCATGCTCAAAAAATGTTTTGTTTCAGGTCGTGTCCAAATTCACGGGCTGCATCCTCCTGAGGCCGCATTTGTAGACCGATTACGTCACAGCGACGTGAAGAAGGCTGTCCAAATTCGTAGACTCCTCCGAATGCAGCCGACAAATGCGTCCTCCTTTTCTTCGGATTTGAAGGATGGGTCGGGTGTATCCTTTGTGGCCCACCATATCCCAGAATTCATAGCGCGGCCAAGCCAATTCCAGTTTTCAACAATGGCGGCGGCTACTAAGTTGTTAATATTACTCTTATTGCTCTTTCTGGGTCACAAAATAAACTTTTAACATATTTTCAGGCGAAAATGTAGCTGTGTAAACTTCAAATATCTGCTCAGTTTATCAAAACATCGCATATTTGTAAGTCTGTTATCCACCAGCTCGATAGCTAGCCGGGAGCTTGAGGGTCACTAGAGCTGCCGAGAACGGCACAACTCCCGGCACATCATTTTCAGATCACCGTGGTCTTTCCCTACTCAGGTTAAACGTAATATATAAGTCACTTAGACAACCTAAAAATGTTATTGTTTGGCTTTTTCAGTGTTTTATTTGTTCGTGAGTAAATAGATTTGGCTGAGATTAAAGTTATTAGATTAGATTAGATAAAATAAAACTATTAATCCCCCGGGTGGGTTCCTCCTTGGTTTTCACACAGCTGAATAAACGTCAAACAGAAAACTGATTAAACAGAAGTGTGAGATGGTCGAGAATTTACACCAGTGTCCTGTTATATTTTAGATAGCAAGGAGCAGAGCTGAGTTTATTAAACTCCACCGAGACAGCGGTGACGCTAATCTGAAGGCTAGACTGTCCAATTTCCCCAGCCGTTTACTTCCGGCCTACCCGACCTTCTGAGGACCCGGCCCACGTAGACCGTGAAGGCCGGGTCCTCAGGAGGATGCAGCCCGTGAATTTGGACATGACCTCAGTCCTATTTCTTCTTGCTGCATGTTGAAGCTCAACTTGGAACCTTGTTAAGATCCAACCATGGAAAAAATGTTTTTTTGCCATTTTAACTTTTGATCAGGACTGTATTGCTTTTCTGTCCCCGATATCATCATGAAAACAGGGATGGAAATGACCGGATGTGAGGTCAGTTCGTTCAGTAGGAAAAGAAATGGGTTTTAAAATGTGAGATCTTGGGACTAAGTCGCTATTGAGTTGTTGATTATTTTATTTTTATTTTATAATAGTACAACAGTAGAAAACAATTACTGATTACAAATTTTCTTTTGCCAGAAACTCAAACAAGTAAATCTAGGTGACACTGAATGAACTGAAGAACATTTATTCAGTTTTCATTTGAAGACTATTTCAGATGTTGAGTATATTAAAGATCATTTGAAAAAGTGCTTAATAAACAAGTATAGGAATTTGTGTAGAATGAAGAATCTTAATGACTTTATTTATATCAAATTTTATCTGTAAACTGAGTATGATGCCACTTAATAAATTTTAGCAAGCTAATGCGCTAACCTTAGTAAATATCTCTAATGTTAACTAGTTATTATTTTAGAATAGTTGTTACATTTTCAAAGAAATAGAATACTTTATGCAATGATTTAGTTTCCTAGAATATATATTCTGTCTTCAAATAATGCCAAAATAGTTTCTATAAAATTAAATTAGCACAAGGTAACTTTAACATTATAATGTTGAGGACTAGTTCTTCTACAGTGAAGCATAGCCTCCAAGCTAGTTAGCCAGGTTAGCTAACTACCTTACCTAGAAATCAAACCAAAACGGCTAACTTGAACTAGACCATCTTTGTCATATTAGGAAAACAAAGAATACATTTCATCACTGATAAATCTCTTGAAATTCTTTCAGGTGTAAGGCTTTGAATTTTGTTTGGCGTCATGAAAAAAGTGGGTACCTTTTGACCTAAGGGAGGTAAGGGAGGACAGCGTAATGTTTTTGCCTTTCAAAAGATAAAAATAATTTACTACTTATTTCATTAACTCGTTTTTGTAAATTACAACATTCAGACTCCCAGCCTTGCACTCACAAGCAGAACTTTGTAACCCGAAGTCATTCTACTATCACTCAGTGGTTTCAGATTGGTCTGTTTGAGAAAGACCAGCTGACCCCCTTTCAGAAATGGAGTGGTCTGTAAACACTTAGGATGGATTAGGTCAGAGAATGCAGTAGGTGAAGGAGGGGGTAGGGAGCAATGAGAAGGAGGAGAAGATGCTTTAACTTAACCCCTCTGAGGGACAGAGTAGTTAGGGAAAATGACAGTGGACACAGCATGCTGAAGGTGTCAGATAAGGAGCACTCTTACAGCTTGACTTGAGCAAAGGGAGGATGTGACCTTGACCTTTCCTGCACATTTATAATGGAACCAGAACGTGGACAGTGAGCATCATGACAAGTTAAAATGTTTACAAGAAACAGATATGACTGCATGCTACCAAAGATCTCTTTGGAGCAAAAGCTGGCATGCTGGATGCATAACGAGAAATGTAATGGATACACAGTAATAAGCTTCAAATCTGTGCTGCAAACTTAAGACAACAATGAAAGCATTGTAGACATCTTGGATATATGTACAGCAAATCCCCAAAACAGCATTTACATAGCTCTTTAAGCAAGTCCCAGAAGAAGTGCATACACCGGTGCTGCAGTAGCTTCCTTCTCAGCTGCCACCGGCTCATACCGGACCCTAACAGGGTGCATTTTGTCCTCTCTCTGAGGTATTTGTGATCTGTGGTTTTCATTTCGTATCCTGGACTGTTAAGAATAAACCAAACGCACAAAATACAGCCACGCTGGGATGAAAACAACCAATGAGTGACTGAATAGGAACAAACATACAAAGAAACTCTCCATTTTTGATTCTCAAATCCTTTAATTGATCCAACAAGTCAAAAATGAAGGGAAATGCATGCTCTTTACAAGCCCGGTGTTCCTGTTACCAGCAGGTTGCTTTCCGCCCTCGTCCATCATCTGCTCTGTTTCCAAAAGCCGATGTTAAAGCTATGCATATAAAAGTCTTGGTTTCCAGCACGGTGCCAGAGTAAACTGGGTGGTATATGGTTTAGAGACATTTCCTTCTTCAAGACTAAGGGTCCCAGGTCCCTGTTTGTGATGGAACAGCCCACCGCTTGCCAAGTGCCAGATATTTCTTAGGCCTCTTTGTGGCTCTGAGGAACACTTTGAAAACCGCAAGTTATCATTGGAGCAGGGGAGGGCCGTAGGGCACAGAACAACCACCACCATCAACCTACACCCCATTATACTCTCCTTTACTGACCCTACACACCTTGCACACTTTCCATCGCTCCATCTGCTGCCAGTTTACACACCTTTAACCTCCTCTCCTCCACCCAGCTGCCAGTGCCAGCCTCTGCCCCTTCAATCTTTCTTTCCTTCCTTCCCTCCGCACCCATCCATCCGCACTGTCGGCACTTCATCGGTCTTGTCCGGCTGAGTTGTCAGGATGAATGGCAGCTCTGCCCTCCAGGTACATGCTGTTTTATAAACACGGCCGATAGCTGAGGCCGTGCTGTGTGGCCTTTCCATTGTATAAAATATGTGGTAACTCTTTTAATGCACCACGACATTAATGACTAAAATATATGGAAACCTCTCACTTTCTGATTAGATGCTGGCATTGGCTTCTCAGACATGGGGTACAGTTTAAATGTGCATATAGAAAAAGTAGCAATAAATCTTCATTAGTATTATAGAAACATTGTCATAGTATTACACTCTAGTAAGCTGATAGTTTTTTTTTTCTTTTGTGTTTGTTAATGAGTTCTCCAGGAATGATCTGTTAATGGATGATGGCACACACATAGTTTATTCCTTCTTACACACATGAACAATCTACATGTTACAAGTTTTTATCTTTTTCTTTTTTATAGTCTCATTTGATCTACAAATGTGCAGAAATGGTATTTGTATAAGAACTTTTTTCTTTTACTTTCTTGTATAATTTTATAATGGAAAGCTTGAATTTTAGCCACAGTTTATGTTGTTATTTGGTACAAATCTATAAAAAATATGCACTGAGAAAAATATGTTGAATAAAAATAATAATTAATAACAAACTACACAGATTTTCATTTTTAAAACGTGTGAATTATTATAATAATTAGTCATTTTTTCTAGATCATGAAATCAGCTTCATAGACACTTTTTAGTGAAACAATAAAAAACATTTTTTTTTTTTTACTATTGTTTATGTTGATTTAGTTAAAAACAGTCTTTAAAGGGGACTTTCTGTCAGGTGCACCACCACCCAATCTTAAACCTAATCTGAATTGCTCTTGTCTTAGCGGTGCAGTTTAACTAACACCGAAATAAGACAATTGAAGAGCTGTAAATTCAGAACAAGGAATCAGTGAATGCTGTGCAGTTTAACTCAGTTTAAAATAAAAACCAGTCCGCTGGGAAACAAATAATTAATCTGACTCAGAAAGCGCTGTAAGGAAATGGTGGGAAAGACCCCTGAGCAACAATAATTCCATCAAACTGTTAAGGAATGTTTCCTGAAAATTCAGTACACGGCAACATAATTACACTTGTTTTTTGAGAGGGGTCACCTGTTTTCTGTGGTTTGAATAGTGTAGAAAATGATGATGATGACCAGCTGCTAGGTTATGGTCCAACACAGACTGCTGATCTGGAGACAGCTCTTCAGCAAGTTCTAACATCAAAACTTCTTTATCAAGTTATCCCTGTGTTTGTCCAGTGGACTGCTTCTCTGTCATTCCCATCTAAATTTCCTCTTTGTAGTATCATCTCATAATATCTACACTATTTCAAAATTGTCAGCTAAAAAAAATTCTCTCTACAAAGTACATTCTATTCTCAGTATGAGAAAGTGTACTGACTTTTGTTGCATTTGTTAACATAACAAAACTAAATGTATTTATTTTACATAAGAATAAAAAATAGACTTATGTAAGTCTCGGTGATCCTCAGCAGCATTTTCCCACATGTATGCAGAGACTAACCTCTTCTTAATCGCTGCTACTTCATATACTTGCATTTATGTACCCCATACAATATTTTTAGAGGAAACAGAGTAAGGTCTTAAGAAAATGCTTCCACAAATCTTCTTTGTCTATTTTCGTAGTGTCAGCCAGTCACGCGCTTGAGCAAGTACAGTACCCTGACAAAATATTATGATTTGGTTTTGCAGTTATTCTTAGTTGCCTTCTACTGGTTTGTTTTGTAGGCCTGTATGGTGCACCTTGTTCCATCTGATATAGCTGAAATAATGAAAAAGTGACCCGAATTATGTTGTTCTTAATGTTACGATTCCCCCTTTTTTAATTTTTAATGGAACATGTGAGGCATAATGTACATATAGTGTGGAGTACTTAAAGAGCTGCAATCTCTAAGAGGCTGCAAAACCTGCTGAGAAAAACATGAAATCGGCAGTCACTTACTGCAGAAACATTATATGATACATAAAGTGATGGAAAAGATGGATGTGGGAATGATGAAGCTTACGTGTTTCATGTGTTTATAAACCTGCCTAATGATTGCATTTGAATTTCAGTGTATTGTGCTTATCCTTTCAAATAAATTTCAATCTGAACTTTTATTATTCTTATAAACAAATGGCAGCAATTATTGAAATTCAAATTTTCCTCATTAACGATTGTAGATGTGGGAGGATCATGCTTCACAAGGAGATTCCTCTGACTAAACGTCCCCTTCACTGGTCTGCTGGCAGAGGTAATGTTAAAGCTAAGTGATCCAGAATATTCTTCTCTGATTAGACAGAGCTTGCTTTCACAGCAGATCCCATGGTGCTACTGTAGAGAGGGTAAGTATAACTGAGATCTGTTGGGTCTCCCGGATAGCAAAATTTTACTGACAACTTTGTTCCGCTGGCAAGAAAAACTTGTGATTAATATCACTGCACTGCTAAATAACTCATTCAGGAACACAGAAAGGTTCACACACGGTCCAAAGGCAAATACTCCATGTTTATCTAAATAAAACGATTTGCAGTTGTCACTGGATTTAGAGTTCGAAATAAACACAGGGTTGTTTGACATACCGATAATACGCCACTATACGTAGTGCTTTGATGTGGTTTTGACAGCAGTGACATAACCATAATCACAGTCAAAGAATGTTCACAAGCAGCTTATGGCATATTAAACATATTCTTGATATTTACCCATATTCATGTTGTGCAACAGTGTGCCTACAATCAGTTACAATGACAGTTTAACAGTTTGCACACATCCACTACTCAGGTTCACAAAAATGTCAGTTTTTGCTATTTTAATGATGACATGATTGGTACAACAGTTCAAACACCAAAGCTAAAACACAGATCTCTTAGCCAACACAGGGTATGTTGAATGTCAGATGCATGCATTAAAATGCACTACAAAAACAGAAAAAAAAATTTGCAGTTAGTTCTCATAAACGTAAACTCTCCTTTCGAACTACGAATAGCACAAAGTTAGTTTTTGTCTTTATGTTTGTTTTTATGTCTGTAACCATAATTCTTCACTCTATAGAACCAGAAAGCTATACAAATAAATACCAGTGTGGGATAATGCAGTTGTGGTCAGATGTTTACATACATTCATCATCGGTATGAATGTCATGGTAATTTTGGGCTTTTAATGATTTCTTTGAACTGTTCTTTTTCCAGGCTTGAATGACTGCACAGCATACATCTTTAATTATTTTAAAAAACAACAATTGGGTTCACAAATTTGAATTTATTTTACTTTTCTCTAATCCATACAAGGTCAAAAGTTTACTTACAGGCTCAAATATATAAATACACCAACACTAATATTTGGTGAAATGTCCCTTAGTAAGCTGCACCTCAATCAGATGATTTTGGTAGTCAACAAGCTCCTAGTATAATACTGGCTGAGTATCTGACAAATCTGGTAGAGATCATTTAAATAAATTGATTATTAAAATCTGGGACTTTCCACCAGTTAGAACTCTTAGAACTGAAGAAGCTTCTCGGATGACAGGTGAAACATCTCCAAGAACCTTAAAAGAACTCGAGACGCTTTTCTTTCCAAGCTCCTTAGACTACGATGATATTTAAATTGGTTGGTTTTCTTGTAAGGATTTGGTGTTTAAGCTTAGACCACAAATTTTTATTAGGGTTGAGGCCAAGGCTTTGGGAAGACCATTTCAGAAGCTTAATATTAGCCTCCTTTATCTATTAGAAAACTACTTTTGATGTGTGATGTGTGTCCTGTTGGGACACTTAATTGTGTCCAAGTTCCAACCATCTCACTGTCGATTCAAGGTGAAATTGAAGCTTTTGGAATTAGGCCTCATTAGTCCTCCCACCCTAACCATTATTTCTTTGATCTTTTGCCTTAAACCAGTACCAATGGCAGTAGAACAGCCCAGACAATGATATCACCTCCACCGTGCTTGACAGATGTTACAGTTTTCTTAGGTTCGAAAGCCTCACCTTTACTCCTTCAAACATAGGTCTCGTCTTTGTGGCCAAATAGCTCAATCTTTGACTGTGAAAACTTTCTCCAGAAAGCATTTTAGTTGAGCTTGAAGGTATCGATTTTGGAGCAGGGGCTTCTATCTTGGTTGACGCCCTCTCAATGGTAATGCCGGTCTTCCAGCCATTTCCACTTCATGGCAGGCTTGAGTCTTGGCGGTTCCTTGGCTATTCCTTAATATCCTAACCAATTTCCTCTCTCTGGGGATGAGAGTCTTAGGCAACCTTAGCAAACTATTGCCACCTCTAAATAACTTGAGCTTACAATTGTTTGAAATGATGCTCTTGGACTGTGCAACTGTAGAAATGGCTCCAATAGAAGTCCCAACTTATGTATGTTATCTCATCGACATTTTGCCTTCATAGATCTTCACTCAGTTCCTACGATTTCTTCTAAATATTGGTCAGTTCAATGAGTGCTGTCAAACCAGTACTTTTCATACTGTCAAAGAGAAACTACCAGTTGTAGTCAAAGCAGTAACAGTCTGAGCATATTATCTAGGTTATTAAACCTTGGCCTTTTCCAGAGAAAAGACATTGTAGAACCACTTATTAACAGAATTAAGTGAATTCATGTATATATTTAACCTGCCTGTATGCTTTTGTACCAGTGTGGACCAGAGAAAATCCAAAATAAAAGTTGTGCACCCAATTTTTCTTTTTTGAAGTCATTACAGATGTACCGTGAAAAAAACAGTTCAAAGAAATCATTAAAAGCAATTTACGATTACATTCGTGTCCATGATGAAGTGTATATAAACTTTTGACCACAACTGTAAATCCCTCATGTGCTGAGAGCATGCGAAAAGGGTATCAAGGCTCCAACCAGAGTGAAGTGCAACAGTGGAAGATGAGTTAACTGATGGCACTCAGTATGCAATGTGTTAGCGATTAACCACATAACCACAAGGTTAAGTGCATTATGTAGGTGATCAGTAAGGGGGGGATTCCAGGAAGAGATTGTGTTCTTCCAAATGACAGGACTAGCAATTTAAAGTTCCTATTTTGCTTAACAGTCTTGCAGTTGTAGGGAGAAGAGTAATGTATGCTTCTTTTGGCTTCAGAACAAGGTAAAAAAAAAAAAAAAGAAAGAAGTGTTTTTAGTATACCAATGCTCATTTTTTTAAACCTTATGTACTCTTATCCTGGCATTATTTAATCTCCAAAGTCTGACAGTGCTGCATGAGGGGTAGTAACGTCTGCGTTCTCATTCATCTCAGACTTTGGAGACTGCCACTCATTTTATTGGCAGCTCGGCTCCATCACCTAAGTGCAGGAGTGTGTTTCTCCACTGCGGGAGCTCTACTGGGAGCCTGGAGGGGAGAAAGTAGCAATCTGAGTGGTGGTCTGCCGAGCAGAAAGAGGGAGAGAGAGAGAGAGCTCTGTACCTGTTTAAGAAAGTAGCTGAGGCCACTGTGGACAAATCCCAGTTACATATGAAACCTGAGGTGTGCTGTGGATTATGCTCAAGCATGACTGCTTTTCCAAATGAAAATGTAGGTTTTGGCCCGGACGTTCGAGTGATTTTATTATTACGATTTTTAAAATCCCCTTTGCTCCCCTCCTCTGCCTAAGTCCCCAATGTATATGGTGCTCGAATGCTATAAAAAGACTTTGTGTATTCAATAATTGCTTAATAGTTATATAAAATGTCATTAACTGCTCTTGCTGGTTAGGTTACATCCACTCTGGCTACCAGAGGGACTAAGGCCGTTCACCCTACATCCTTCACGTCTTTGCTGTTCTGCCTCTATTTCCTTTTTTCCTTTTTCCGACAACAATCTCCTCATCTTTCCACCCCTTCCACTCAACCATTCCGTCGTCGATCCATCAACATCCGCCACGTTAGCGATACGCCTTTTGACAGGTAAGACATCTGTGGCTCCCTCGCCTGTCAATCAGGGGTGTACGTGGGTCAGTCAGAGGGCTTATGTGGCTCCGACACATCCAGATCCAACACTGATCCGACACCGTAAGGGAGGAAGGCCACAGCTATGAGGTCATCACTGCACCGCTGCGTCTTTGCACTGTTCTTATTTCAGCTCCATTAAAAATAATTGGTATCTTGCTCCAGTAAAAATGTTGAGAGGGAAACCACGACTGGTCATTCCGGCTCAGTTCAACATATAAAGAGGACGGAGAGCATCATCAAAATGGTGTAAAAGTTCAGAATGTATTTATTCTTTCCCCGCTATCACTTATCCAAATTGGCGGTCAATATTTACTCTGGTGATGATCGCTTCCACTGGCTAATTTTCTGAAAAGGATATCTCTTTACTTTGGTGTTGAATGCTGCCAGCTCATAGCAGAGACCACGTTGAAAGCATTATTCTTACCACAGTATAGTTTCCTCCCTTAATCCACCGCACTAATGATGTTAATGAAAAATAATTCTAATCTAATGAGCTCTTCTCTCCAATCAGTCTCATTTCCCTCTTAGGTTTGCCTAATCTGTGGTATTGGCAAAGAGCTGTGTGATTCTCTCCAACAACAATGCTGCCCATTTTTGCAGGAACATTGTCAGGATAACAACTAAGGCTTAAAAAAAAGAATAGGGTTTATTGGATATGGGTTATTATATAAAGATCTGGTCTATTTTCCACTGCTATTATATGTATAATGTACCACAAAAGTCAATGAACAGTACAGCCTGCTTGTCCCAGAATGTTCTACTTGTCAATTTACTTGATGCAACAAAACAGCTTTTGAGTCACATTGTACGTCTGTGGAAAGCCATGAAATTGATTTAGTGATGGTATTTATGTAAGGCAGCGTGACCAACCACACCTTTTCAATGCTAGGAGACTCAGTGCAGCAGTACTGGCTTCTAAACAAGGACTCAGAGGATGGCTAACATATACTGTTAACCCTACTGATGACTAAGTAATCATAGGCGCTAACCCTAACCCTTTATTTTGGAGAACGGTAAAACCAAGTTTTTTTGTGAAAAAAGATGGAATCCTTAATTTCTTTGTTACCGCGACTTGGGAAAACTATTTAATAGAAACAAAATTACATATTCTGATTGCCTAGGTTAGAATTGGCGTCGTAACCAATGACAACTTTGACCTCCAAAACTGGGCAGACATCTGTATGATGTCAGAATCACAAATCTCACAGCACAGCTGTTCTTCTCATGTTGTATTTTGTTAATTTGTTAGAAATTACAGTGATCATAAAGTAATGACTTTATCTGCAGGCTACAGCTCGGTAATGTGTGTTGGACATTGAATCGGGATCAAATTTCACCCTACCCATGACGTGTGACCTATCCCAAAACTTACCTCAGTGCTTCGAGCTTACATTTAAACCCTTCTTATGTGAGTGAGTGCGGAGAACAATGGTAATCATCAACAATTACAGTAATCCAAATGTTGCATGATAATTGAAAGTTATATTTGGTCACCGGCCAAAGGCAGTCTTTATCAAAGATGTGTTGCCATAGGTACAAAGGAAACATACAGATCAAGTTAGCAGCTGAGAGCAAATAAGGACAGGATGAAGGACTGATTTTCAAGATTTTAGGGTTTATGCAGCTTTACCATGAAGAGTACTGGGGTCATTTTTGTCAGTTAGCTTTTAATTCAGTTGTTGCATTTTAAAATATGTCCCTATAGTATGGAACATGACACGTGCAGCAGGCCAAACACGATTTGGAGCACTTTAAACAGTGAAACAAAAGATTAACATTAACACAAAAACTGAAAAATAAATGCTTATCTGGCATTATTTGCACTTGCAAATGATAATACAAAACGGTGGTCACATTAACATTATGCGATATAAATATTGCTGCTGATTTGTAAAGGATTTGTCTCTGATATTTAAAATATAAGCACAGAAATAAAGGTGTGTTTAAGTGTGTATGGGCCGTATATGCCACATGCTGTTCTGCACTGGGTGTCCCATCTACACAGCAGGATGAGCTGCTGGCTCTAACACCCTTTCATTAATCATTGGACTAATTTGTTTTCACAGTGCTGCGCTGACAGCCCCAGGTTCTTATTATGGCACAGAGAGGCTAAAGGAGACTGTGTGTGCATGTGCGTCTGTGTGTGTTTGCACGTGTGCTTCCAAGAGTGTGACAGAGAAAAAAAAAGGCTGAGCTGGACAGTCTTCTGCTTTCAAATGGACATGAAGAACATATTTTGTTTTAGTATTGAAAAAAAAGTCTTCAGCTACTCAAAAGTTGTAAAATGTTGCATATATTATCTACTGGATGTGTAACTCGGGTATACACGTTTGCGGTACTTTTGGTTGTTGTTGCATTGTGTGTGAGAACTGTACACCCAGCCCGTATGCTGGGACCTCAGGGAGGGGACGGAACTGAGAAAGGTGATTTTTCTAATTCAGTGGAGGTTTAAATAAACAGTAAATATCAGAAACATACACAAAAGTTCTAAAAGGTTGATCTGTGGAGTTTATATTTACATGCTTACGTTCCTCACAGTCTTAAAACTTCCTCACAAATCCTAAAAGTACAAAAAAGGAACCATATTCAGCAAAAACTGAACAAAATCATTAGACTTGGTCATTTATTTACAGGAGGATATAACAAATACCACATATGTGAACTTTTGAATTCAGCATCTGGTGTGACTCCCTTTTGTAGGATTGAATGCATTTAAACATTCCTGGTTACTGTCCATGAGACTTGTGAATTGTCGGAATTTAAGCCCATTCCTCTTTACAGACTCATTCAACTCTGGGACGTGTGTGGGTTTCCTCACATTAACTGCTGGCTTCAGGTCTTTCGTTTCTAATCGACTGAGGTCAGGGTTTTGACTCGGCCGTTCCAAAACATATTCATCTTCAACCACTCTTTGGTGGAAACATCTGTATTCTGTGTGTGCGATGCTTGCCAAGATACTTCTCATTTTGATATCCGGCGTCTCAAAGTTGAACAAAGCTCAGACGTCCACTTGGCTCATCCTGTGTCATTTTTATGGTGGGTAGTAACATCCTTCTTGCAGGTGTGCTATGCAGGTAGCCTGGGTACCTTTTCTGATCTTGTGGACAATTATACAGTTAGTTTTTACTTCCTTTAGTTGTACTATAAAATTCCAAAATCTTCAGAAAATGGTTTTGTTAACCTTTTCAAGCCTCATCAAGGCTCCTTATTTTCCATGATTGGCATTCCTTTGATTGTAAAGACATGAAAATGGTACTAATCTTTAGGGTTTGCATACTGTATACCCTCACAGATATGTCATAATCATAGTATGAATGATGTATGTAGTTTCATCCAACACTGGAAATGCTTTAAACCAGCATTGTTTTTCCAAGTCAGCAAGGGGCGACTCGTGTAGCCGAAAAAAGAAACCCAGTTGTGTAAAACGCTACGGGAAAATAATCTATCAACTTTCTCTGTGTTCTCATTAAACACTTTCCTGATGGTTTTATGGATTCAAGCATTAGTTTCTGTCCATATGGAATTAAACATGTCCATTTTATAAATTATAATCAAGTTAGAGTTGGATGTGAGGAATATTCAAGGTATGATCCTTGGCTAATGACTTGCCACCAATGACAATGACACAATCAGCTCAAGGCGTCATAACAGTAACAGGACTTCACTAACCAGTGGGTGATGTCATAGGGGCCACGTCCATCTTTTTATCTTTTTTTGATCACTTTTATCAGTATCAGTATCTTGCTAATTTACTGCTATGTGTTCAATACCAGTAAACTAGAATGTGCAAGGCTGTGACTATTTTTGTCATGTAACTTCACATGTATACTCTTTTATCCTATGCCCACAGAGGTTTGAGCCGTCTCAACAAAGGGGAGGCGGGAAGGAAAGTTTTCCCAGAAAACCTCATCCGTCACTGATTTCCTAGAGGAGTTACAAACAACTATGCCAATACCTTCGTGTGGCCAGTTATTAAAGTATGTGACTGATACAAAATGAGTGATCTTTTTTGTAATGCTCTATAAAGTCTGTACAAAAGAAATTTATTGTTCCCAAGCTAACTGTATCATAGTTCATTGTCACTATGATAGTACATATACATATATATATATATTTTAATTGTAAGGGATTTGATCGTTTTACCTATTCAGAGCTCTACTGGACTGCTTTACACTCAAATATCCCAGTTTAAGAAGATTATAAACACAACAGAATTGGAGCACAGCAACTATCAACAAGAGCAGTTTCTACTGACTTCCACTTGGTGCTGCCAAAGTGCAAAATTGCCTGATGTGGCTTTACTCTGTGAGCTTCAACCCATTTTTCTCTCTAACGTGTGGTTATGTTTGCACTGTGCAATAAGTGCACAGCGCGAGCCACTATAGGTATGTTTTCCTGTGAATTTGTTTGATTATGCCTTTGTCTGTCGTCAGGGGGCTTTTAAGTGCAAAAGCAGAACCCACGGTGACATAATGCTAAGACCCAAACTCCACAGGTAATGTATGAGCCTGTGTGGCTTTTAAATAAGCAAGACTTAGATGGGAACGGAACCAAAAAAAGCACATGTATCTTTGAGCCAGGACTATAAATTTGTTAATGTGGTGGTGGAGAAAGAGAAAATGGGACTGTGTAAGCGGCATTAATTCATATATCACTGACAAAAAAAAGAAAAAGAAAGATGGACATTTAAGAGACCTTTGGCAAGACAAGGAACTGTAAATGGGCAAGAAAACAGTCAGCTTTAAGTAAAGGGAAAAGATCAGAGAGACAAAAAGGAGTTTCAGTCTTATTTGACAGAATACACATCCAAAAGGCATATATACTGTGCACACCTTAATTCAAAAGAAAAAAAATAGAAAGCAAAGTGATATAATAAAGTCTTTACTAACCTGTTTGCTTATTCTGCCTGTGACGCAATTACCAGTTAATTCCAATCAATAAGAGCCCTTAGGCCTTTCCTCATTTGTTTTGTTGATTTTCATTCCTCTTTCTAGGGGAGTGCAGGGCTTATCCAAAATACACAAACAGGACTCAGCGCACGCAGACATGGAACCTGAACCTGCGTCCTACTGGCACTTTTAATATCCTGCAATGAAAGCTGGCTAACTCAGATCACTCAGAGCAGACATGCAAAGCGTAGACTTATTACTTCGCTTATATCTTTCATGTTTGTGTTTGTCACAAACCAAATGCTCACAGTTTCTATGTGAAAATAAGGAACTCTTTATCCCCCGTTTGCAGCATGCTGCTAAAAGCTTCTGTCATTATTGCTAACATCTAACATCAGCACCATCAGAATTTCAAAGAATTAAATTAACGTTCGTCAGGAAGTCATTCTGCACTTAATCATCACCTTAATATTTCATCATCCAGTGGCAGAAATAATATTTAACATTTCTCACAAGTACACTGTAGGCGAGCTGTTAGCAAGCATGCTAGTCGTGGGATAACTGTGTGACAGATTTAGTGACAAATTTACTGTAATGGAAGCGCACGTTCCTTTTATGTAGTTTTTTTCTGGCTTTATATTCTGTCTCTGTTCATTAAAATGAAATGACAAAAAATTAGAGACTAATAATTTCTTTGTAAGTGATCAAAAATCCCCCCCCCCTCCCTGTATATCGCTGAGACAACACATCATGTGACATACTATTATCACAAATTTCCTCGAGATGTTGGGATATGATTTGGGTTCACTCTGATATTTTATGCCACGCAAAAAATGAGTAGTTGGCTTCTTGGTTTTGTACAACTGTAAAGTTGTCATTTATCTTTACCACATTTGCCTTATCTTTGAAGTCCTTGATCAAAGCCTGCATGTGCAGAAGGGCAGACAAAAGACAGGTCTTCACATCAGTTATCAGCTTGGCCACAGCCCCGTCTTACCTGAGGTTACTGGAAATCGCGCATGTGGATCTTAAACCCTAAAAATGTGATGTTGTAGAACGTCATCAGCAGCCACTTAAAGTCATCAACTTTAGCTGGAACATGTGTCTGCAGCAGTTCCTGTTGTCTGCGTGCAGACCACCTGCTATAGAGTGTCAAACGTGATGTTGCATGTCTCGTTTATTGAGGTCAACGCCTAGTGTACTCTGAACCTGGCAGCTGTGGATCTGTATGAAGCTGAGGATAGCACAGTGTATGAACTATGATATGCTCAGCTACAAGAATAAGATTAACTACTGAAGACCATGAGGATAAAGATAACTGATAAGATGCTGATCAGCAGTGTTAGGCAAGTTACTTTGAAAAAGTAATTAATTATAGTTACTAGTTACTTCTTCAAAAAAGTAACTGAATTAGTAACTGAGTTACAAGATTCCAAAAGTAATTAATTACTTGAAAAGTAACTATTGCGTTACTTAAAAAAAAATGTCTAACCCTCTGGGGTCCAGGGTATAATTGGCCATTTTTAACTACTTTTGATTTTCTCTCACCTTTAAAAACTATTTATTTGCCTTGTTTGGTATCATTCTTTTCAGCACAACCTCACGTGTCTGAATTTACAGTTATGTTTTCATTTTGACATACTGTATTAACACAATTGATCTAAAATCAGACAAAAAACATAAAATCTGAGTAGAAAAGTTATATTTATTACTATGACAACCACAAACATGTTTAATGAATCATATTTCATAACTTTAAATGCAAATATAAATTGTCAATTTTAAAATCATACGCACAAGTTTTGCAAACAACAAAGTTATTTGCAGCCATTTATCTTTTACCCCTTTTATTTATAACCATTTCAAACTATTTACATAACAATCAGCTGTTCTGCATTTAATAAGACGCCACACAAATTATTTGTGCCACTCCAAAAAAATAATTTCTGTCCACTATAAAGGAGAACATCACAGCCTGATACCTGCAGGTCTGACAGCAGCAGGTGTATCACTCCTGTTTCTACCTGGAGACAGCAGTCGCCTCATTGTTCTGACACACAACACAAAACTATCCACAGCACCACACACTAACTACACAAGACAACACATTAACTACACACTCCAAACACGCTAAACGTCATAAATCTCTCACATCTCAAAACTCGCTCTCTCTCTTTTTCTGCTGTCTTCTTTCACCGTCACTCCTAAAACTTCACCGTCTTTCTAAACAACCAAATGTCATGTTGCCTTATCATTTTTTGATTGGTTGGCATGATGCATTTTTCCACGAACACGAAAGTTTTTTGTTTGGTCATACGCAGAGAGTGCTTGGTTGTATATATTGTTTATCGTGACTCTGGTTTTACGTGGCCTATCAACACAATTTAAAAACTGGTATCACTTTGTTGCTTTGTCATCTTGAAGTGGTCATGTGATTGGCTTACCACGCTTACTATATTCTTCCTCAGTCAAACAGCAGCACTCATGCGATTGTTTTGCCCCCTAGCTACAGGTGTTGTGCCAAAAAGTGATCATCTGCAAGAAAGTGATTTCCGTCCACGGGAGTGCGCAGCTGCTTAAAGCTGTAGCGCCCAAATTACTTACAGCTGCTTCCGTGCAACTGATATAAGATGCAGTAAGCTGAAGACAGCTTCAACCATCTGTTTGTTGAAAAATAGTAACGCGATGCACCACATTTTGTTGTTAGTAACGGTAACGGCGTTGTAACGATAAAAATATTAATTAGTTAGATTACTCATTACTGAAAAAAGTAACGCCGTTAGTAACGCTAACAGTGTTTACGCTCCTGAAGATTTCCGTCTATCTTTTCTTGCAGTCCCTCTCAGCGCTCACCTACAAACGGCTGCACAATGGGCACCAAAGAGGTCAGCCAGCAGCATTTTTGCTAGTAGATGTTGGGACCAGAACAGCAGGGACAACACAGAGAACAAAGTTACAAATGAGGCCAGTGCTGAGCGTACTGGTTGATTAAATGATCAACTTTTCCGTGTTGCGGTCTTATTAATGTAAGACTTACAGTAGAGCTGGACTATCTTTATTCATTCATTTCTATTAGATTAATAATGTTTATAATGAAAATATTTGTATTTTTACAAAAAAAATCTATAAAATAAAATTCACAGTCTACCCAAAACTCCTTCCCTACCCCCAGTTTCTTATTTTAGCCACACAGCACAGTGTGACATGTTTAGCCCACCTAAACATCACATGACAAAAACCACACAGGAAAGCAAAAGTCCAGATAAACACAGGCACGGATGTGAATGTAATGCAGCATTCACTATTGCTGTACGTATTTACATTATTCTAAAGTTATACATTTTATATGGCCATGTATTTATTGCTCCTGCTCTTGAAGTGAGGGGCGAGTGGAAAGCTAAACACAGGCGAATGAGCAGCGTGTTGACTTTCCAGTGCGAGTTCGAGTGGCAGATAAGGAGCAAGCAGTCGCCATGGAAATAAAAAGCAGTGGTACAGTTTAATTTCATGCAAACCACAAATACAAAGGACAACACAGAAGGGGAAGAAAGCCAGCTCTCTTGACTTTTTTCTTTCTTTTTTTTTACATTTGATTAAAAATGATATAATTAGTCAGTTTTTTACAGCTGTGTGTGCAGACAGAAAGGTTTGGTTTAGGTTTGCAATACTGACACACAAGCATGGGGAACATTTTCAGATCTCCTTCATATAGAAAAGTTCATGACAAAATATTAATAAACAAAAAAAAAAGTAAAAATTTACACGTTATATCAAAAGAGGTATTTAAACCTTCAGCATTTAAACTAGAATGTGTCTAATTTAGATGTTTTTTTTCAGTACTATTGAATTTTAACTGTAACAATTCATCTTGTATTATAATCTAATTTTGTTTGTCAAATCTGCAATGCACCCAGTAAGTATAACTGGTAAATAAAGATGTGGCATTAAAATGTACAATATTTTATATATATATAACGTTTTCCCTTTCAGATGCAGAGATATAAAATGAAACAAAAATATCACAGACATATGTCAACAAAGCAGCTCATTAGAGACCTAGAATGTGATCGGTGACTATGCAGTAATTTGTAAGATATGATCCCCAAACCTAAATAAAAGTGAATATAAAGATCTAAGTGTCAGATGTAATTATCCCACATCATCGTATCTATATTCAAAATATATCAGAGAACCACAGGTTTGTGCTAACATGGCGTTCTCCCATCTGCAGGTGTGAACTCACTGACTTTTTCCTGAACCGTGTCCAGCATCTTATTTAAACCACAGGTCGACTTATTGGCTACTGGTGAGCTTCTGTAATTGAGAGATGTACGTCTTCTAGTCGAGAGACGACAACCTGTTCTCTTTGAGTGCATGACTCAGGTATTTTTCATCAATGCTGATGACTTTATTTGCACTTTAAAAAGCATGAACTGTATATTTACAGTATTTGTTATGCACAGTACAGTAACAGGTTATAAATACATAAATACAATACGTTTAAATACATAATAATTTGAATGCATGTTCAGTGTTTCTGAATCTGTTTTTGGTTTTCTTGGAGAACCAAAATAAACTGATCACATTTTTTAACTTAGTATTTATTACTAAACACCTAAACAAACTTACTGTAAACAGTAAGTTTGTTTATGTCAAGGATATTAAAGTGGGTTTCAACAGTTAAAAAAACAAACATTGTGCACTTCTGTTTACTGCATTATAAACTTAAAGTTTGCTCAAAAAGAACAAAGCAAAGAAAATTGATTTTGATTTGAAAAACAAAACAAACCCAGAAAACAGACCGCTAGTATTGGAGTATTTAAATCAGGTACCAAGATTTAAGACTCAAAATAATAATTTTCAACATCCAGAACAGAACATTGAGTCCTGGACAGAACCTATATATCCCCGGACCTGTGATAAATGACTTTATGTCAAATACATGATTAAAGCATCGCATCCTTGCTGTCTATGTCAATCATCCAAGTTCATGCAGTTCATCATGGAAACAGTTTAAAATTTTATATTTGTCAGCAGTTACCGACTTTATTTAGACTAACCTAGATGTGTGCGCCACTCCATTCGATGACTAATTCTGCTGCCTTTACATTTGAGGACAGCAGGTCTGATGGATATTTCTATAAGAGAACCTAAAACAAATAGAAATATACTGCTGGTGACTGGGAGACACAGAATTTACATATGTGGCCAGTGGTAGCAAGGAATGTACATGAAACGGTCTTAATCCTATATTGGCTGTCAAATCACCTCCATAAAAAGGGGTGGGGGGTGAGAAGAAAACTCCTGGCCGTTAGATTTATAGACAGAAAACAGGCCCTGTGTGACAAGAACCTAAAGCTAAGAGCAAGCAAATTCTCAATCCTTAATCACCAAATTGGGAGTTATAAATTCACTCGGTTTTTAATAGGCTGTCAGCACAGCACAGTTTACCAGTGTAAGTACATGTATATAACACCATCTCGTGTGGAGCCCCACATTTTGTATATGATAGCGTACGTTTATGTCTGTGTCTCCATATTTGTCTTTTTTATGCACGTGCGCTCACCCTTATATCTCCGCCCTGCACTCTACTTCGTGTCTCCACGCGCGTCCGTATATCTCCAGGTCTGCCTTTTTTCCCTTGTCTATGTGAGCGGGTGCAATCGTTCATCCGTGTGTGGCCCTGCAGTCAATGGCCCATTGCGTTTTCCCCCGACAGCCGTGAAGGGGGGAAATGGCCGGCCTTCTCCCTCAGTCCATATTAATGTTAATCTATCAGACTTGGAGTCTCTCTTGCCATACAACACTGCCAATGTTCCCAGGGCCTTGGGGTGCAATCAGTGGTGTCGAAGCAATGTAATGGTGGGAATTACTAAAAAAAATGCATATACAGTTAAATCTCTTGCTGATTTTTTGAGCTAAATGGTTAAATACGCTGAAACAAAAGCTGTAGAAGAAGACCTACATGCTAACCTTAGCAGGAAAGGTCAAGGGCTGGAGATTACTCGCTGACTTGTGACTGGGAAACATTAACACAGACATGATAAAAGATAGGTGAGTTTGACTTAAGCAGACCGAGACACTTAATTTATTTTTTTAGGAAAATTAAATATTACACTTTTGATAGCTGTTTGCTAAGCTCACACGCTAACAGGCCAAAGTTTAGAGGGTTCATCTGTTCCCCCATCCCCTGTGTTTCTAATCTGACATTTTTACAGTGATGTTATAGGTAGATTTACTAAATTTAATAGAGAACAATTCTGGGCTTACAGACACATTTACACAAATGTAAAAGCAGGCTGTTCATTTTTGCAAGCCATTGTAGATGGTGCTAGTACATTTCTCAATTTAGCTAACTAATTAAGCTAACGTGGGTTTTTTGTCATATATTTATATTTTTTCTTTCAGTTTTTGATTTTCAGTTTAAGACAAAACTAATATATAAGTATGAAGTCATGGATTTATGTCAAAAGAGGGAACTATCCACTATGATGCTACCTCCTGTGGTTTATTATTGGGTCAAGTTGCTAACACATTAGTTTCTCTTAAGACAAGAAAGCTTATTTTTAGACACAGCCAATGCTAAACTCTATAACATAACACCGTCCACACAGTGGGGCACACAAGATGCTGGTAGTACTGCCTTGGTAAAGTAAGGTTAATATGATGTAGTTTTAAGAAGCAAACTGTTGTTCTGTCGCAAAGCGAATAATGCTACAGTCACTCTAAGACAATCAATGGTTGGAGACTGCTGCACAACTGTTTGTAATGAACACATGATCTTGTTACTTCAAAGACACGGACTAGATCTGTGACGACTCGCAGTCACACGTTTCAAGTCAGTCATTTCTCCTCTCGGTTTGCAGTTAAATGTTTGTGATTAACTATCCTAAATCTACAAAAATTGCAAATTTCATATTCAGTTCAGTTTTATTTTGCAGTTTTATTTATTTACTTGCTTTAAGGAACTTTATTATGGAAAGTAAAAAACCTGGAACATTGAAGAGGGAACTCCCAGGATCAGAATATAAGCAACTATTTGGCAGTGGTGGGAAGGGAAAACTCATTTTAAACAGAAAGAAACCTCTAACAGGACTAGGGTTGTTGGTGCGATGAAAAATATGAGAAATGAAGAGCACAGAGAAACAACATGTAAAAATGACAAGGAAAAACTTTCCGAGAGCCTTTGTCGCAGTGAGTTAGCCACGACTTAGTCAGACTATTTTAGTTTGATCTAAAATCACCCAATGATTCATGGATAAACTGTAGACTAGTTAGCAAAAGTGTTTGTAGTTTTTTCTTCTTTTTTTTTAAATTCCTGATTTAGGAGGGAAAAAACATTACCTTCCAAACCCAAACTTCAAAATGCATTATACTATCATTTCACTAATTAAAAGCTTGAAAAGCCTACATTGAAATGTTCCAGCTGCAAAGCTATGATTTTTCAACTGCTGATGCAGCAAAAGGTTGTCAGTTTTCCAAGTAAAACCGCAGCAGCGCACTGAGGTTATACTAATCACTTTCCACAGAAAATGTGTTTACCTCTGTGAATATTTATCCCAGCATTGGTTGGTTAAGAAAAAGTTCATTAAATTATGCAGGAATCTCCAAAAGTTCCAGCCAAGGTAAATATGTAAATAAATATGAATTCTTCATTGACGAAGAAAAAAGTACAGCTCGTTCCATTTCAAAGCTCTGAGGTTTGTGGTCTCTGGTGACTGTTTAATTTAATTTGAATAATCAGTTTAGAAATGTCTATAATCTAGCTTCTCCATCTCTGACTGACCTGGTAGACTGGTAATTCTTGTCCCAACTAGGCTATAATGCAGATCACCTTAAAACTTTGGTACAGCTTAAATATTTGAAAATTGTTCTGAGGTTTAATAGTGTATCTATTAGAGACCTGTTGTATTTACTATGCTTGCTGAAGAAAAAAATATCCCCGCCTTTGTATTATGCTCTAGGTAAGCATGTCATTTCTAAAATATAAGACACATATGATACATTTAAGAAAGTTAGGCGTAAGCTATTGACGGAAAATGGCCAGGAATAACTTTTGTAACTGAGCAAAACAAACTCTCTGGTCATTTGAATTGAGATGGATGATCGAGAAAAATTAAAGAAAGAGAAGGAAAAATTTCTCCTGGGAGGTCATTAGATGCCGTTCAGTCAGTGCGGTCCAGAAGTGGATTAACGCTCGATGGGGGCAGAGGTGGTCGAAGAGAGGGAGAGAAAGGCTACGGTCATTTGGGTAATCTTTGAGCCGATCTGGCCACTCACTTGGAAAGTCTATGCTAAGTGCAAGCTGGGAGCAGTTTTGAGGGAGGTTCTTGGAAACTAACTGCTAATGTGTTTTTTATTTGTGGCAGGATGATGTTATCTCAGCGCATGGCATAAACTGTTTGGACTGTTTAGAAATCTTGCTACATTTCACCCCCTACCTCCAGCCTTTCCCTTTCTTGCTTTCAGAGTCATGGCTTTTGTAGCTGTCATATAAAATTTAAACCCTTCTATGGCCATCAATTTCATTTTCTTGTTTCTTTTCTTTTTATGCCACTGCTCAGCCTGTAGCTTAGATTATTCATGGTGACAGAAAACTCAAGATAATTGTACAATAAGTATTTGTGGCATACTATAATCACAGTGAAAAGATATGGTGAGCCTAGCAATTAGCTGAATGAAATCCAAGGGAATCTAAAAATCATTTTACTTTGTTTTAGCTTGACGAGTAAATAAATGTGATGCAAAGTGTCAGCAGTTAGATAGGGTTGAAATCTTTAAGCAGGTCCAGGATGTGAATATGTAGAATCTATAGACATAGGAAAGATTTTTGATACAAAGCTCTGTGGTTTTTGTTTATAGCTTGTGTTCCAAGTGTTAATGACCACTCACATTTCAACAAGCATTGGCTGCATGCAGGAAAAAACTCTCTGCGGAGAGCAAAAGAGGCTAGCTATTGTCTGACAATAACAAATTCTCAATGCATTGAGAATTTGGCCCACAGAGGCCATTAACCAGAGACCCGATGCTTTTCAAGGACTTACCAACAGACATCCATATGGGGGAACAAATGTCCAGTGTTAACTTGCCAGCTACTAAGTCTAAGCGATAACGCATTGGACTGTTGTTCAAGTAAGTGGGCTTCCAGTAGTCCAGTAGTCTTTCCAGCATGTCTGAGGCAGACTGTATCCTGTTGTAGACTCCATTTACGAAAAGACAACCACAGAAAATACCCTAACCTAATTTTCCAATAGTTAGCCCAAATGACAAAATCACTACATTAACTGGTTTTCCATGGTCCTACTCTTTATTTCTACCTGACTCCAGCTCTACACAACAAGAAAAGTTGAGGTTGTAGTCTAGATGTTTGAACAAAGGTGATTAAGAATAGTCTGAATGGCATTCTACTAAAAACATCTATATCCTATATTAACTTAAGGAAATCTCCCGTGTGTTATGTTTATTCAACAGTTTTAGACTTCCTCAAGTTTGGACCATCTAAAACAGACAATACTGTTAATCACAAATCAGGGGACCCTAAATCTCTGTGTGTTGTTTCTTATTAACTACTTTTGAACATGTAAGGGTGAAACCCCCGATTCAGCTAGCATATTTGAGTTGACTCAACCTTAACACATCCTGACTCATACCATTACCGCACACACCTCTCCTGGCAGCCTATCATAACACTGTTTCCTAAATTTTATTATTTTGTTCCTTATTTCGTTCAGTGTTTGCCCTCCATGTTGTGTTTCAGACCAAAATAGAAAGTCCACCTCCCCCCGTCCAGCTTTTACTGTTGTGATTCCATCTTGTACACGTCAAACCGTCCGAGCAGGTGGTTCAGCACATCAGTTCCCATCTGCCGTCACTCAGCACCTCAACACGCCTAATGTTGCCGTCTGGTTGTCGTGGAAACAACAGAACGTCAGGTCCCGTTTGGCCCCCGCCCGCCGTAGTGGGGCCCCTGTGCAATGCGTCTATGCATGCGACGGCCAGGAGCCGGTGGTTTGTTATGGCGTGTCGCCACCCTCGGCGAACCACATGGCCTCCTGTTTATTTGAACAAGGCCCCCAATGCCCGGCTGTTCTCTCACCGTAGCGGAGGAAAATGAAATGTAAAAAGCTGTCAAAGCTCAGCTGTCACTGAGAGAAAATGTTAGGAGAGAGAGAGGAATAAGAAAGAGGGTGAACGCCGATGAAGAGAAAGCATAAGACGGAAAGACCATTAAAGTAAAGTGACAATAAAAGCGCAGAGATAAGATTTGACTAATAGATAAATTGAAGGGTAGACAGACGGATGTAAAAAGTAGTTGTAGTGCTGAAAGGATTGGGAATGTATGTCAGGAGGACAAGTGAGGTCTGTCACTATGCAGCAGGGTGGGCCACTCCTGTTTCCATGACTAATTGAAATCTTCCACTGGACTGCTGAGGCCACGCTTCTTTCCGACAACACCCATCTCTTATGTTCTGCTTCTCTGTTATTTTCTCCCGCCCTTCTCAATCACCACTCTTTTTCTTAAACATGTATTATAAAGCATATGTTCAGGTTTGTTTATAAATAACGTTTCTACGTATACATTTATAATAACTTATAAATTATACACATGGCAATGTAATGCTGAGATATTCTAAGTTATATGGCCTCACTTTACTGTAACGTTACCTGCTGATTTACCTTGAAGCCATGCTGTGAACTTTTTGATGAACACTATGTTGTTGGAGTCAGAAATTACCTTTTTTTTTTTTATCAGAGGGCAGAGGGCAGCTAACACAACCTAGTTAGCAAGTTGCATCCATAAAGTGTCCAGAGGGAAAGCAAAAACATAGGAACTTGTTAAGTACTAAGTATGTCATTTACAAACACTGGCTGTACCACCCAGAATATATTTGGATAATTTAACTGCAAATTCTCCAAAAGGCATCAGCACCACAAACATGGACAATAGATACAGATCAGTGAAAAAAAAAAAAGCCAGCAGAGGGGAAGCTTACCACACAGCTATAGGCTACAGCAGCCTCACAACTGCCAGCCTAGTACTAATGTGCTAATTTTAATTCTTAAGTTTATTCAAATGAATGAGTTATTAATAAAATTCCCCTTTGTACCCGTAGAGACCAAAATCATAAATGGTCACTAGTTGTAAACAAGTTATTTTCATAGCTAAATTGAGTAATTTCATGATTAGAGTCTCTTTAGAGGCATTTTTAAGACAGTAACTACACATAGAGGACAAACGGCTCTTTATGTTGTAAACTTGCTTTCTAATGCTGTAAAGTAAAAGATGATAACATGGGAGGCTATGGAGATTGGCTTGCTTCTGGAACGAGCTTCAACTGGCTACTAGAAGAAGTGCAGGTTCTGGCATTTAAGATTAGCTTCAGTCCCAAATGGTGCTGCTGGATATTGTGCATTAGCATTTTTATTGGGCCACAAAAGGTTGTGTAATATAAGACCATACATAGTAATGATTTGAAAAAAGACTTGCTTACAAAAGAAATCCAAAAGGTAAGATAGATGTCTAAGGATTGTGTGCAGCTTTCCAATATATTTGGCCAATTTTTAACCATACGTCAGTGATATATCGGCATGTCAGATAGGCCCTTTTCACTGAGACATTTGTCATGTCACTGTAGAAAAAGTGAAATCTAAATAATTAAATTAATGATGGCTGAATTCCATTTATGTCAACTAGTCATGGCTGACTGGTATATATAAATAGAACATCATTTGTGCATCATTAAATTGATTAACACATGTGCTTGCCTTCTCTTAATAATATGAAAAGCTGTTGAAAGGGTCTACGTGGTTGACTGGAAATACATATCACAAACATTCCTACTGTAACTTTGGAAGAAAGAAAAGATGATGAATGAATTTCTTCCCCAACCTGGACCCAGGTCGTCAAACAGCATTAGTCATACTGTCAGAGAACATTACTCAAAAATTACTTCCAGTTCATAATGTTTCTGAAGGACCGGGCAGTATGACAATGCTGTGTGAAATCTAAAACAACTGCCCTATCATGTGGTACAGCAGAGGGAAGATATACTTTTATTAATTTTATGTCAGATGTATAGTGTTAATGTGTGGATGCTGATATTGCAAATGTTTCAAACGATGAGATAAGTTTATGTACATGTAGCCTCAATGAGCCAAAAGCTGAGGCTTCAGACTCTACATAAGGGGTTGGCAACATTTTTTTTTTCCAGAGGGCCAAAACGACTTCGATACAGCCAAAGACCACACACCAGACAAGAACTCTCTGATCTGCTGTGAGGCTGCTTTTTACTGTAGCTAGGTTGATGTAGTTGTTGTTCTCTGAAGGTCTTTCAAAGATTTTGTTGTTTGACATCAGCTGCTTTTCAACCCAGTCAGATGAATGCTTTTTTTGTTGTTGCTGTTAAGCCACTTAACACTGTCTTATGAATCATTCAAAAACAAAAAAAAGTATCCAACTTAAACGATGAACCCATGTTGTGTCTACACATAACAGGCATCTTGGAAGAGAAACAATTTTAAACTGTACCTTTAGACAGTTTGTTGCTTTAGCTGAATATATGAAATATGCCAAAGGTAACACAGTTTGACAGGCATAAAATGGTGTTTTGCCCCAACCAGGGGATTGGTATGCCTCAGTGCAGTGTTCAGTGTCTTCTTAGAAAATATAAGAAAATTGGTAAGGTGGAAAACAAAGAGGTGTAAGGCCTAAAAAAACCCCATCTACAATAGATGAACTGTATATTAAAATCATGTCCTTTGGAATAGGGAACGAAAATGCAGCTAAGACCTGACACAGGATCTGAGAGATGATTCTGGCCATCCTGATGATAAATCGACTCTTTTCCAAAACCTCATCAAAGACGTCATTCTTATAGATTTAGAACTTTTCTGTTTGTTTTCATATAGCAATGCTACACCTCCCAAAATGTCTAAATCAATCTTTATGATGAGCGAACATATATTCCGGAGACCAAGTGGAGGAAACCTTATGTGTTCGACTGGCAGAGAGGTGGTGCTCCCAATCGACAGCCTACCAAATAAAATCCATGCTAATATTTCTTTACATCTAAAATTAACCGTAAAGTTTAACATGTTGATCTATGTGAGTTAGGGAAAACACATACATGTGCTAGTGAGTGGAAGGGAGTGTGTTAATGTCAACCATGGCATCCAAGCGGCCGAAAAGGGGTCCAGGTAATGGGTCAGTACCCTATACAGACACCAAGGGGTCTATGTAACACACACCCTGCAGAACATAAGTCTGCTGGGGCACAGCTTGATCCTCAGACTGCCTGCTTCACTGACTGAGACACATATTTATCGCCTACCCCAGCATGACCGCGGCCGTCACACCAAACATGTCAACCTGTGGGTGATTCATATTAACTGTATGCGTTTTGTCCAGAAATCAGCAATTAATCACTTTTAATCAGACTATTACAAGCCCTGTCAAATCTATAAGAAAGGCCTCGCTTACTAAATTGAATATATGTGCATGTTAGACACCACTACTGGACCGGGTCGAGTTTCTTTAAGCAAGAAACCACTCTCCATTTTTTTGTCGGGTTCAGCGGAGGGCTCGGAGGTTGAAAACCCAAACACAGATGAAATGGGAGAAGAAACAAGAGCATGAAACACGATTAGATTTCAACATGCTGTGAGGAAAAGCTACTATTGCATTACTGTGCCTGATCAAATTTATAAATTAAATTATGTCTTTTATCAATCCAGACATCTATTGATTTTATTTCAGAGAGCACACTGGGATTTTATGGGAGTTATGTATGTGGGTGTGAAATGATGGAAAAATAAAGAATATATAATATAACAGGGGACTTTGTATTTTTTTATGTAGTATAGTGATTCCATATAAATGTTAGAGTTGTTTTATCTATAAAGGTTTTGCAGCTTTCTTCCAGCTAAGTTCTAGATTTACCTGCAACTACTCAAAGCCACACTGATTGGAGCGTTGCATGTAGATGACATCACGCTATCAGCATAGGTGTAACAGATTCATTTAAAGCAGTCGCCACTTGAGTACCTGCTGCAGTTTTTCTTGTCAAGATAAGCTCTGATTATGATTTACAAGATTCAGTTGACGTTTGAAGGTCGTTTGAAGGTTTTAGATTCCTGCCTAAGAATTAAAGTAACTTTTAGAGTAGATTAAAGCCTTGATGGAAATCATAGAAACAGGTTTGAATGTAAGTGTGGTGGATACCTTTTTCCACTGAAAACCAGTCAACATGGTGAACAAAGCAAATCAGGACACTATATCAAGGTGATGATGAATTAATGTTTAAATTCCATCAGAATCAGGATAAAAGCTCATTGTTCTCTAGCTAAATCTTTTTGCAGAGCCTCCCAGATACTAAAAATACATGTCAGACAATTCTGACAAGTTTTTTAAAAACAATATTCCTCTTCATTATCAACGAGTGGCACTAAAGCTAAACTAGCAACCCGGGGCCACATGTTCAGTTTTTTGGTAGCCATAAAAAAAATGTCGTGAAAATAAATTTCAAAAGAAGCTATTCTGTACTGTCAAGGATGTATGTATCGAAATCCAAATCCAATTTATTTATATAGCACATTTAACAGAAAGTTTGCCTAAAGTGCTGTAAAACCACTGACACTCACATAAACACGTAATAATGTGGTTTATTTGAAGAGTTTCAGTCAGGTTTCAGAGCTCATCACAGCACAGAAAAAGCTTTAGTGAAGGTTACAAATGATCTTCTTATGGCCTCTGACAGTGGACTCATCTCTGTGCTTGTCCTGCTAGACCTCAGTGCAGCGTTCGATACTGTCGACCATAATATCCTATTAGAGCGATTAGAACATGCTGTAGGTATTACAGGTACTGCACTGCAGTGGTTTGTATCATATCTATCTAATAGACTCCAATTTGTGCATGTAAATGGAGAGTCCTCTTCACACACTGAGGTTAATTATGGAGTTCCACAGGGTTCAGTGCTAGGACCAATTCTGTTTACATTATACATGCTTCCCTTAGGCAGCATCATTAGAAGACATAGCATACATTTTCACTGCTATGCAGATGACACCCAGCTCTATCTGTCCATGAAGCCAGATAACACACACCAATTAGTTAAACTGCAGGAATGTCTTAAAGACATAAAGACCTGGATGGCCGCTAACTTTCTGCTTCTTAATTCAGATAAAACTGAGGTTATTGTACTCGGCCCTGAAAATCTTAGAAATATGGTATCTAACCAGATTCATACTCTGGATGGCATTACCTTGGCCTCCAGTAACGCTGTGAGGAACCTTGGAGTCATTTTTGACCAGGACATGTCCTTCAACGCACATATTAAACAAATATGTAAGACTGCTTTCTTCCATTTGCGCAACATCTCTAAAATTAGAAATATCCTGTCTCAGAGTGACGCTGAAAAACTAGTTCATGCATTTATTACTTCCAGGCTGGACTACTGTAATTCATTATTATCAGGATGTCCAAAAAACTCACTGAAAAGCCTTCAGCTAATCCAAAATGCTGCAGCAAGAGTACTGACAGGGACTAGAAGGAGAGAGCATATTTCTCCTGTTTTGGCTTCCCTTCATTGGCTTCCTGTTAAATCCAGAATTGAATTGAAAATCCTGCTCCTCACATACAAGGTCTTAAATAATCAGGCCCCATCTTATCTTAATGACCTTGTAGTACCATATCACCCTATTAGAGCACTTCGCTCTCGCTCTGCAGGCCTACTTGTTGTTCCTAGAGTATTTAAAAGTAGAATGGGAGGCAGAGCCTTCAGTTTTCAGGCCCCTCTTCTGTGGAACCAGCTTCCAGTTTGGATTCGGGAGACAGAAACTATCTCTACTTTTAAGATTAGGCTTAAAACTTTCCTTTTTGCTAAAGCATATAGTTAGGGCTGGACCAGGTGACCCTGAATCCTCCCTTAGTTATGCTGCAATAGACGTAGGCTGCCGGGGGATTCCCATGATGCATTGAGTTTTTCCTTTCCAGTCACCTTTCTCACTCGCTATGTATTAATAGACCTCTCTGCATTGAATCATATCTGTTATTAACCTCTGTCTCTCTTCCACAGCATGTCTTTTATCCTGTCTTCCTTCTCTCACCCCAACCGGTCGCAGCAGATGGCCGCCCCTCCCTGAGCCTGGTTCTGCCGGAGGTTTCTTCCTGTTAAAAGGGAGTTTTTCCTTCCCACTGTCGCCAAAGTGCTTGCTCATAGGGGGTCATATGATTGTTGGGTTTTTCTCTGTATCTATGAAGCGCCTTGAGGCGACTTTTGTTGTGATTTGGCGCTATATAAATAAAATTGAATTGAATTGAATTGAATTAATACACACATAAACATATCAACTCACACCAGTCTAAATGCTATTGAAAAAAGTTTCAAAAGCGACTTAAAAACAGGAATTGAAGATGCCTGTCTAACATTTAAAGGCAGTGTATTCCAAAGTTTGGGAGCCATAACTGAAAAGGCCGTTCTCCTCTACGTTTCATCCTAATTTTCAGGACAAAAACATACTATGTATGTAAATATTTAAGATTTAGAGAAATTTAACAAAGATTTCAAACTGATATATTCACAAAAATTTGTTACCATGCAGCAAGTGTTGTGCCTTCATGTCCAAACAGTCCAAATGACAAGCCATCACCTTATCACTTTGCAGTTGTTATGTCTTAGGTTTGCCTTTAGGCCGTAGAAGACTCAAAATAATTTGAGATTGAAATGATAATGATGGAAGAAGGTGGTCTGATGTGATAGACCTTGCTTTCTAACCTTAATGCCCCCCCCCCCCCCCCAATGTAGGCTTAGTATTGGGTTAGGATTGGGAAAAATCCCATGACCCTTCCCAGTCTGGTCCATCAACCAATGTTAGTCAGATGGTCATAATGTTATGCCTGATCTATCTATCTATCTGTAGTTATAGATATAGATAGATAGATAGATAGATAGATAGATAGATAGATAGATAGATAGATAGATAGATAGATAGATAGATAGATAGATAGATAAAAGATACCTGGTTACCTACAAATGATGTGGTTCTATTATTTCAGTCTAAAATAATTTGTAAGTCTTTTAAGACTTTTCTATACAACTATATAAACTTCAAGTGATATTGAGGGTTTTTTTTTTTAAATGATTAGTTTTAATAGTGACAGGAAATTAGTTTACAACTTGTAATTTTTCCCACTAATGTGCAGCTGCAGAGAAGACACGGTCCACTGGCAAATTCGATGTCACCCTCATTTTACTAAGCCGGGCGAGTCTGTACAGACGCAGAAACACACATGGCAGACATAAGGCACCAACACAAACACACACACACACAGTTCAGGCCTCTACATTACACGGGGAGCCACCTTGGCACCCCGGCCCCTTTGCATTCTGATTGGTTGGAAACAATGTGTGTGTGTCAGAGCGAGCTGCTTGAGCCCGTGTGGAAGTGCGTGAGTTGTCATGACGTGGTTTGCACGGCTCACTGCTCACATACTAAACTATACCTGCCACATTATAAATCTTTGGGGAGAGAGCCAGGGAAGGTAAATAAGAAAGGTAAAATATGGCGGAGCACAGACGAAGTGAAGGTGAATGTGCGTTATTATGTGCCACACTGGTTTTATGCTGAGGTGTATCATATTCTTGAATTATCTTGCAACAAGCAGGTGGAAGCTGTTTGGGTGAAGCAGTTTTCGGACTTTACCGAACCAGACGTCAGACTAAGGAATTCCAGAAAGGGCGACTGTCACACATTGTTATTTTTCTCTGTTGTATTTTCCTAAGTTGCATGCTGGAAAGAATTCCTGTGTCTACCTGCCTCGCCTGCGGTGTAATGAGGTGAAATTATTCTCTGACTGACGACGACATCGTTTAGTCAGTCAGTGTTGGGGGATCTGGCGCGATGCCTGGGAGACGCTCAACCTTTGCTAGCCTCGAGACTCAGTCTGTGTTTTCACTCAAAATATAAAGAAAAAAAAAGGAGGAGGGATTGGCCTCCCCAATTAATTGCCATTTACATATTCCTGGCTTTGCTTTTTTTTTAGATGGGGTGCAGAGTTGGAGTTAGGGTGTTGGCGAGGAAATGAGACGCCATTTCAGTCGCCTCGCTGATTATTTGTTTAGGTCATTAATAATTCCCGAGGTGCTGTGCTTCAGTAAAATTAGCCAAATGAGTGGAACTAGAGCAAGCAGGAGAGGGAGAGAGGGGTGGAGGCCTGTGACACGCACCAACAATTTCTGCTGCGGTGACATTTACTGGTAAACAGTCCCAGATTAGTTGCAGTTTGTTTTCAGGTGACTAATGCGACTAATGCCATCAATTTGGACCATGACGCCTGGAACGCCTTGCTGTGCTACCTGTTCTGTGGAAGGAGAGGGGAAATGAGAGAAGCAAGAGAGGGGGGATATGGAAGAAAGAGATGATGCTGCTTTTAATCATCTTTCTCTTGCAATGAAGTTGTAGTGCTTGCTATATTAGGAAAAAAAATCAAAGAGCTTCAGTTTCTGCAAAACAGTTGGGCAGGCACATACTCGTTGCTTTGGGGATCATCATGTGCTTCCTCTGTACTGACTTCCTGCTCAGTTACAGAAGGTCACAGCTGGCAGTCTCTTATACCTGCAATTTATTTATTTATGGCAACAGGATTAGATTAAATCCCTGAGGTATTAACGGTGCATGTAAGTAATCCAAATAAGACTTTAAATGGAGAGAAGGACTATTCCACGCACGTAAGCTTGAGCGCTCGGAAGAGCAATGTTCTCATAGACCACGCAGTCAATGAGAACCAGAATGATGATGAAGAGGAGGAGGGGGAGGTGGGCATGAACATGAAGTCATGGCCCTCACAGTAAGATCCCAGTTCTCCGTTCCAGGTTTGATTCCTGTGGGAGCAGAAGACAGCGACTCTCCGGCTCCACGGCTGACTACCGTATGGTGACTGTGATGTTCCACATGTGGCGGCAGACCTCGTCCACCAGCCACTGCCGCCACTGTTGGTCACACTCACAAGGTAGACATGAAGGGACATCGCTCGCAGCCAAGAGAAGCAACTGTGAAGGTGCTGACAACTAAAATGATAGTTTCCATTTGGGCTTTTGCTATTGTGAGGTGAGATTGCATTTTATTGGCAGGGTTAGGAGTTTAGGAATAAGTATAGAGTAAGTATTTCCAAATACTTCCAAGCCTGCTGCCCCACAGAGCAGCTTTGACTTGACAGGAGCTTGTCCAAAGCGGCCCCATCTGAGAGGATCATGTTATACATAAGTTCTTTTGAGCTGGTAGGATGGCGATATGCTAAAAGCTTGGGTCAATATTAACATCTTTTCTCTTTGACTCAGAAGAACTTATCAGAGAAAATTAAATGAATCCCATACATCTCATGGGTCTAGAATTCCAATCTTCATAGTTTTGAGAGAAATGAGACTGCACACACCTGCTAAGGCTGTAAATCCGACGGGGATGTCTGGATCCAAATTACATTCTAACATTTCCAAGAGAACATTTTGTGGATACATGAGACTAAATGTCCAATTTGGCAATCCTTACAAACTGTTCTGAACTTTGATCCAGACAGACTGCAACAAAACTGCATTACCATGGATGCAAAAGTGATTGAAATAGTGTTTCTGACTGTGAGAGGGACAACCAAAGGGTTGAATAGCTCTGGTGGTGGAAGACATGGGTGCTTCAACCAGATCTGGAAGAAGATAATTACACCATCAGCCAGCCAAAAGCTCCAAATCGGACCAGTTGAGAGGCCCTTGGTAATGTAGAGCCAAAGAATGGTGCAGGTGATTGTTCAGCTAAAGAAACCTTGTTAAGTCCTCTCAGTAGATCTTGTTGACCAAAGACATCTAAGCAGATCTGCACCACTGTAAGTCAAAGTAAAACAAAAACACCAGTGCAAATGGTGAATGCAAAATAATCATTTCAGTGTGAATTACACTTTCACAAAATGAGCATTGGAATTAAGACATGATCAGTCAGACCCTACTCTGCAGAGTCATATTATTACTGGTGCTGCTGTATATCAGTATGGAAATCTGCAGACTAGTCCTCTGATTGCAATGCAGATATAAAATGAGCTAGTGATGGTGAAGCGTGAAGGAAACACCTTATGCCAGTCAGCAAATTGCTGTAATTATATTATTTCAACACTATAATTCTTTCATAGAAAAGAACAGCTACATTTCTACACAGTGAAAAGTTCTCATTCAGTCCACTCAGGGCTATTGTCTTTGCATTAACACTACACAACTGAATCTGGTTTCTTAGCGACAGAGAAATCAGTTGTCTTTAAAGGATAAAAGGAAATTGTGCTCTCCCTCCAGATTCCAACACCATGGGTGCTGCTGTGAACTATAGACGTCAAATGACACAACACCTCACTGTATGCTGCACTTGTTTGGGTAGTAGTGGTGGCTAATTTTGACAAACTTTAGCAGCATGCTGTTATGTAATTGGCACTAGCTATTTGCTTTAAATAAAGTGACAGGTATAAATGGCTGTGGTGTAGAAAATTGTGCTCATATACTTAGAAAATTGGTGACTCTATTTGAGGGAAGAAACAGAACCAAAAAAGAGTAGGAGTCTAGTGTGCTTGTTGCTCACATTAACTAGTAAGTGACATCACAAAATGTTATATATGTGGCTTTATTTTTAAGGTTTGGTTTTAGTTGGGTCCTATCCCACAGCTTTAGCAGAATCATGATCTGAGCTCTCTGCTGTGCCAGACATACTTCGTTTGCCAAGAGAAAGTCTGTAAACTCGCCATAGGTTCTTCTTGCTAATCAATTTCTGTTAATTTTATTTATTTGTATTTTTTTCGTTGCTCAAATTAATGTATGTATTATGTAACAATGCCAGAAGTGACAGTTGAGGAGAGCAAAAAAAAAAGGGGAAAAAATAGGAGTAAAGATAAAAATAAAGGAAAAAAGTCCAAGATTCACTCGCTACCTCTGAATGAGCAAAACATGTTAAACAACTGAGAAGCCTAGTAAGTAATGTCGCCCTCTCGGGAGCCAGAGGCAGACAGAAAAAGGTCCAGGTGACTCAGGCCATATGCAGCCCACCAAGAGTATTGAACACTGCACCGTAAAAAAAAAAAATCCTAAAAAACCAGTAATATTCCGGCAGCTGGGGCGCCAAAATAATACCATAAAATAACAGAAAATAACTTTCCCATGAAAATACGGTTATTTTCAGTAATGACAATACAGTTTGTTGCCCTAATTTTACATGGGATTCTGCCTTTTTCAAGTGTTTTTAAACATTAAATTAGGAACAATTTAATGTGATTAAACAATGAAATTACCTATAAACAAGGTTAATGAATGCGGCAATATGAATAAAAATACTTAAATGTACAGAAATATACAGTTAACAGTTGGTTTAAATAATAATGGATTGCATTCATATAGTGCTTTACAATTCCACTTTATAATTCCCCTCTGGCCATCACCAGTAGGTGAAGTGTCTTGCCCAAGGACACAATGACAGAGAGTGTCTGAGCCGGAGCTCGAACCGGCAACCTTCTGATTACACTGCGAACTGCCATCTCTTGAGCCACGATCGCCCTAAATAACAGCAATAATAATAATTATTTGATGTAAAAAAAGTTTATACGAATGATTTTATTTTCAATCTTTCAAATAACATACAAATATTTGTGAAATTATGATGCATTTGTGAATGTATTTTAACAATCTAAATATCCATATGTACAGACAAATACATTTAAAAAAACAAGAAAATTATGTTTTATTACATTTACAGTGATTTTACGTTAATTTACATTTGAAATGTAAAATCACAGTCTATTTATGTGAATTTAATGATATTCTAGAAGAACAGTACAAAACTGTAAAATACACAGTAAAATACTTTTATATTACAATTTTTTTTTTACAGTGTGGGGCCTCATGTCCCAATTACACCTCCATACCCGCCTCAGCAGAAGGAAGAAGCAATTTCCCAAAGAACAAGAAATCCAGAGAAGCAGAGGCAACAAGCAGCTAACCCCGCTGGAGGCCGGCCAAACCGGTACAAGCTGATGATCAGAGCCCAGCGCCTCATCCGCTTGAGAACCACGTGGCACCTGGGAAAGACATCCTATAATGAAGATGGCACCCTGGACCATCACATATAAGGGAGGTCAGTGGTCACACCAAGTCATCCAGCCATGCACCTCGGAACCACCAAGTACCCACATAAAGCAGCAACGAACAGTAGGGAGCATGACCATATCCACAGTTATACACACATACAGACACACATCCTGGCCACACACTCATGCATCCACAAACACACACACACACACACACACGTGGAAACGATCTGATGTGGGAACACCCATGCACATCAAATTTTTCTTAAGTTTTATTTCTGTTGATTGTGTTGGTCAGTTAATTACTTGTGCACGTGCAGTTCAGTGTTGCCTTTAAAGAGCTGCAAATCCGTCCCCCGCTGGGAGTCACAGTAGCAGTGGCCATCATAACTTTCCACTTCAAAAAAATCACTCAGAAATTAAGTGCCTACTCAAGCGCAGCACTAACTGAATTGAGGTTCAAGTATGTTTAGTGTAAAATGGATGTAGTCAGTGCACAGAAACATGTGCGCAGACTGAGTCATCTGCTTCCCCTGAGAGGCTGCGCCTCTGCTCTTGGCCGACCACCAGGGAAGCTGGCTGGGTTAAAGCTACGAGACCCTGACAACTCTCCCGTGAACCTTTAAAACACACGGCCCTGCACTCTGTTTTCCTCTGCTCAGAAACGAGAGCGTGAGATTAGTGGACCCCTCTGTCGCCCCATTTAGGTGACTGATAGCTGGGCAGATTTTCTTAAAACAGCCAGCAATTATCAGATGCAATTAAGGCCCCCCCTGCACAATTACAACACCTCTCTGCGAGTGTGGATGTGTGGCTGAGCGTGTTCCACTGTTCCCCAGCCAGTTCACAGAGGGATGATGACGAGTGATTTTTATACATAATGCTGAGTATATTCACATTGAAATAGTGCCTGCTAGGGCGGGCACTATTTCAGGATTAAGGTTTGAAACAGTTCAGCAACTTTGTGTTTAATAGTAAGAACAAAAAATGTGTTTTTTGGCCTGAGAGAGTCTTAGAAAGACCTAAAAAAAACAGATGCTACATTGCAGAAGGAGAAAGGTTTACTTTGCCCTTACCAAGCATGCTGTTTAAAGCAATGGAGGGTTCATTCCATGCAAATTTCATCAGTTTTCTTAACAGCTGCCTTGTTGTTGACTAAATTAACTAACGTTAACCTTAATGTTTTCCCAAGTCTTGGCAATCAGGGAATTCTACCTGTCCTCCCTCAAATAAAAGTTATTTTCCCCAAAATGCAGGCTTAGTGTTGGGTTAGGATTGGGAAAAAACCCATGACCCTTCCCAGTCTGGTCCAGCGACCAATATCTGTTTGGAGTAGAGGGCCAAAGGTAGAGCTGGATGTCTCCAGACCGGTCTTGGTCCTGCCTGTACGTGTAGCTACACATTGCTTTGATGCAGCCTCCAATGATTGTGATTGGCTTATTCACTACTGTTGATTCCTCATGTGGTTTTCCAGCTAATTTTTGGCTCGCGTTTTTGAGTTTATCAGTGAGAGAATAATAACCATCAGTATGACGACTCACAATTGTCAGTAAATTCCAGGAAAGCGATTGCAGAAACTATTGGAATGCATGTGAGGGAATGTACAAAGAAGTGGAAAAAGAAAAAAAGTGACCACATCAAAGGGTGGGGGTGCACTTTATGTGTTTCTTTCCACCTGCACTACGACTCGATCACACGGTAATTAACATGTAATGCACCAACACAAGCATAAATGCCGGCAACAACGTCTGCTACTTATAAAGGTTACACGATAGGCTCTTAAAGAGCCCTTGCAGAAGTCTAAATCAGAGTACAGCGTTAATGTAACATTGCTTAAAATAATTTTTGTATGATTATTAATTCAAAATTGATGACCAGTGACGATCAGGGTGAAACTGATGGAACTTTTATTGCGTTGGTCCTGTGCTGACACAAACTGCAAGAACCCTTCCAGCAAAACTTTAATCTTTACTTTAATCTACACCAAACATCAGTTTAACATTAAATATTTTACCTTCTTCCTGCCAAACGTTACAAAACTGGAACGCAAGAGAGCAATCCGCTGTACAACTCTCCTATTATATCGATCTGCTCTTCATAAACCAGGAAATGAAAAATTCAAGAATCCTGAATTTAAAGCCACCTACTGATTGCATATTTTAACTTCCTGGTTATATATTAGAAAGTAGCAAGAGAAACAGTGTTTTCATAGTTGTAGTTTTTTCTGCGAAGCCCAATTGTAAACCTTGAGACATCTATGTGCGTAAAACTTTGCTACAACCTTTCCAGGAAATCCTGATTAAAGCTCATCATACACTTTTTGTTTCCATTGCAACTTTTTCCAAGAAGTAAGAAAGCAAGGAGCTGAATTTCCTACTCATCTATGGCGGTGCAATGTTACATCAGATTTTGTCTTTCCTCCCTGTATCAGCCCTCTTTAAAGTAATATTTGGACTTTCACTTAGTTAGCCCTACATTTTCCAACTGCCGACCTGTAACTTTCTGCTCTGGCAGTGCAGGGGTTTACACTGGAAGGCCAGTTTAAGCGCGAAGCACAGGTAAAAACAGAGATGAGGCAAACACATGCGTCATGTTTTGTTAGTTGGAACTTCAATAAAGGTATTTATGTTTGTTCTCCTCGCTGAAGATGGAAACGCAAACAGGATGAGTGATCTCTGGTGAGGAGAAATGGAAATGATGGTAAAGAATCAGTCTGAGTCAGTAAATCTAGTAGGATGTATTACTGTGTTATACATGACTCAGTACTGGAATCCTGGCTAGGACACTCATAGATTCACTTTGTACCCATGTATGAATGTACCTCTGATCAAAACTAGATTAAATTTTCCTTCTTTATAACAACTTCTTTTTTTTTTTCCGTGAAACAGTTTAACTCAGCTCCACAAGAGGGGGCAAAACCCCTGTGGGGAGTCACAGAAGTGGGCCAGCAGCTATAATGACACAGGCTCCCTAAATTAAATAAGCTGCATTTACATTGTTTGAATCACAGATATAATTCAGCTCAGGATCACATGCATGATGCCATTGTGCTCTGTACTTTTTTGCTGTGCTCTGTATTCTCTTTTTTTTTACCTTTCATCCCCAAACCCTTCCTTATACCTCTACACACACACACACACACACACACACACACACACACACACACACACACACACACACGTCCCTGCTACACCCCACCTCCCTGTCTCCTCGCCTGCACTGGCTGGTGTGCGTTTCGTCTAATTCTCTTAAATGAGGCTCATTTCACTGTCAGGAGTCTAATGATGCTAATTAATTTACCCGCCCACCCGCGCTAAAGAAAAGTCTGTCATCCAGATCCTGCCTTAAAGAGAATGTATACAGTATCTGTTAGGGCTGAACAAATAAATGATATTGTTTAAAAGGAGCATATTTATATAGAGCCGTCCCTGATTTGCATGTAGCTATAGGCTTTGTGTTTCACATTTACTTTTGGAGCGTTTAACTGAACCACATACGTATATACATGTGAATTAAACTCTCTTTAATGTACACAGTCTAAAGTAAAGCACAGTTAAGAGCTTTGAAAGCAGCCAATTTATTCTTGTCCAGCTGGTGACCCGTGAACTGCGGTGGAGTGAGTAACACTTTGTTGCAACTATTGTTAATGAGTTGTAACTCAGAATAGTTTCAAAGTTGCTAAAGTCTCTGAGATTCAGACAACGTGTCTTTGGGTGTTTTGGGTGCCACGGCCTCATCAACAGCCAGATCGGTGTCACTCCCTACATATCATATCTGCATGCTTGCAGTCTCTGGGGCTGAAAAGTCCATGCATAAGTGCCTAAAGCTGCACTGGAGTCAAGAGGGGTGTTAAGCTAGACGTGTGGCTTTGAATGATCACTGTAACAGCAGCTTCCTGCTTTGCTAATGTGAGTTGCTAATTATCAGACAAATAATATGGCCTTCTGTATGTCATAAAATAACAAAGAAGTTTATGCTACAGGTATACTCAGTATAATCTAAATGTTTAATGACTGCACCTTTACAGTTTACTGATGCAACTTGCTAACCAAACTTAGCCAATAAATTAGCAGATAATTTTAATAACTAATAAATAAAATAACTTTAGATAATTTGATTACATGTAATTTTGTTACATAAGTGGATTGTAAAACATTAAACTGATTAAACCTATGCGGACAAAGAATAATTTTTTATTTCACTTCGGACTCCAAAAAAAATCTAGCATGAATTAATGTGAATTAATTTCACAATGTGCAAAAAATGCCCTTTCAAACATCAAATATTATTAGTGGGGGTCATCAACTATCTATGACAGGGGTGTCGAACTCCAGGCCTCGAGGGCCAGTGTCCTGCAGGTTTTAGATGTGTCCTTGATCCAGCACAGCTGATTTAAATGGCAAATGACCTCCTCAACAAGTCTTGAAGTTCTCCAGAAGCCTGGTAATGAACTAATCATTTGATTCAGGTGTGTTGACCCGGGGTGATATCTAAAACCTGCAGGACACCGGCCCTCAAGGCCTGGAGTTCGACACCCCGATGTATGAGCAGGAAAAAAGATGCCGCATTGTCTTTTTTCTTTGCATTTTTGCATCTTTTGTGAAGGGAACCCCTTTTCAAGTGATAAAACTTAGGTACAATCCTTAAGATCTTGTGTCTAAAGTTGCAGACATGAATTCAAATTTGCCTCCACAGTACACAAACCTCTACAGCGGGCTCTTCTACGTATGCCAGGCTGTAGCCAGATACGTAAAACGTGATAAGCTGGATGGCGGGTTGCAGGAACTGGTGCCCACTCATATGGATTTTTAAAGGCTTAATTCTAAGTTTTAGAGTAATATATTTGTTTTTCTATTAAATAAACTCCAAAAAATGACTGATTGTACCTTTCAGTAGCAAATTACAGCTGTGTGCCTTATAAAAAAAAAATTGACACTTTCAAAGTCTCCAAAGATGAGCAATAATCAAACATACAGGCATTATGTATAAGCTTTATCTCTGAACATCTTACCTCAATATCAATCATTAACCTCAATCAATAACCCATCTGTGACTAACTGCTGGATAATCATGTGAAAGAGTTTCTGACTAACTGTCAGCACGTATCTATAGTGCCGTTGCTGAGTAATGCAGGGGAAAATCCCTGACATTCTCCCTTACATCCACAAACCTCGGAACATCAAACAACAGTCAATATGATGCAATGATGAATGAGTCAGACTTTTACTTCCCCACTGTTTATTTTTGGTAATCAGGCTAGACCAGCAATTTCTCTGCAGGTCTAAATGTGACACATCTAAATAAAGCTTGATTAAATGCTTTGCTCCGTGACTGGTCGCAAGATTTATACATGATTTGGAAATGTCAAAAAAAAATTTAAAAAGAAGAAAAAAGAGACATGATACATAATATTCCATAGTTAGCGTTAATACAAACCTTGTACATGATGTTGGCTGGCTTAGTTTTTTTGGAATAAATAAAGGTAACTCAAGAAGTCGAGGGTTGGACTATATGTGTGTGTCAGAATGAGAGAGGGAGCGAGAGGGAGGCAGAGCGGCTGAACAAATCCTACCACACATTGTTCTTGTTTGCACAGACCTTAGCAATTTGTTTGACTTTACTGCTATTGAGGCGAGACATGCTCGCAATCTCTGCATCTGCGTGAGTACATGCCTGAGTGTGTGTGTGTGTGCGTGTGTCTGTGAGTGTGTGTTTGGGTGGAGTGCGCCGATGTCAAACATGTCCTACTGTAAGTCCTGGGACAATTTTATATAGTTTGATTTGTGCGGGCCGGAGAAAAGCCGAGTGCCCGGCAGTCCCGGGTTATTCCTCTGCACTGATTTCCTCTGCCTTCAGACTTTATTTAGACTCATTTTGTGTTTTTTTTTAAATGTGCAGCTCGAAAATATCCAAACTTTTTGTCAAATCTTTGATTTATTGACAAGAGCAGCAATACTAAATAACAAAATAAATTATTTTTACTCCCTTGAGCTCGTTTGCCAAATGTTAACCTGTCAGTTGCTTGTGAGTGCAAGCAATTTTTTTTCCTTTTCTATATTTCTTCTCTCAGTTTTTTTTCCTGCCAAGCAGTGACAGCTGTAGAAAAAGGCCAGGGTGGCACGGACTCAGCGGTTTCGGTGGCACACAAGTTGCATTTGATTGGCGCCGGGCTCATGGACCGCGGCCCCGGCGTGAGTCAGGGACACCAAGAACAAGCACACACGCGCATCCTCCCTCTGTACCATCTCCATGGCAATAGAGGTAAAAGTGAATGGAGGGGGTTTTGCAACTAGTTTTCCAACTTTCATTGCTCAAAAAGGGTTCAAAGTTTCGAAAATACACATACTAACTTTTTGTTTTCTGAAGCGATGGAAGAAAAACAGGGAAAAAAGGGAAAAAAGGCACTAATGTGGCTTCAATTATCCCTAAAATGTCATTCTGGTCACCTGTACTTAAATGTCGTTTTGGAAAATGTAAGGCTTGGTTTTTATGCAGCATTAGAGCATACGGCATGTATTAGGAATGGGCTTTTGTAAACAAATGACGCCATCTTGGCAGATAGTCTCCAGCACTCTCCAAGCAAATGTAAGAGGTGCTGCTTACATCATGGATCCGTCAATCACTCACGGAGTTACTACACTTGCAGAGGCTGACATTGAGAAAGGTAAGAGCTGTGATGGTGACATCACTCCAACTGGCCCTTCATGGAAAAACTGCTCAGTTCCCCTGGCTTTCCAGTGAGAGTCGGTCGTACGTGTTGGGCGCCTGAAGAAGACACCGAGGGGGGAGAAAAAAGCCCAGCAGAGGCACGTAGACCTGTTTTTCCTGTGCGTCAGTCGCCGTGCCGTGTCAGCAAAAACACAAACATGACGGAATGCAGGTTGTTGCGTAAAGAGCAAAATGGCGCCATGAGGAGTTTCATCCCAACATAAATATAGACAAGTCTCAGACTAATAGGGTGCACACTCCACCACGCATACACACACTTGCGAGCAAATAAGTAAATAAACCGTTGGCATCGCTGCAACTGAGTCTGTGTTTCCAGAATCCTGCTGATTCATTATGTCAAAATCTGACAGTACAACTCTGTTCATAAAGAAGCCATTGACAAGTTTCAAACTATAGCGTCGACCATTCAGTCGTCCTGTAGAAACACTTGCAGCGATCTAGGCTGCGATCTGCCATGAAAACGAAAGTACCCAACGAGTATCCACAGAATCTGAGAAACATTAAATCATTTTTAAACTGTTATTTGCTTTTGCTTTATGGTGTTGATATGGCGTCAATGCTCTGATAGTTGGCACAAACAGATCGCTGCCGTAAAGCATCCCATCTGTCATTTAGTTTTAGGCACTGAAGCTACATTGTAAGGTGGAAGAAAACATGAGGCTGGCATAGACAGGGCCAATTATTAAAATGGACGTGTTTTTAATCCCTGCAATTTGTGTTGCAGGAATAAGTCTAAAACAAGCCCTTTGTAGGTGCTTAAGTGCAAACAAAAGTGGAAATAACTGCATGCTTTTACTCAAGTAGTAAACTTAGTAAGAGCTCAGCAAAAATGAAAGCGCAGGACGCAACAAGTGAAAAAAAGCAAGTGAACGGAGAGCTAACAGCTAACAAGTAAGTGAAAAACTTTAGCACCTTGAGTGGCCGACTGCAAAAATACCCAATTTAGCTGTGCTGAAACAACCAGGTACTAAAAATTGTGTTCCTGGATAGCAGAATAACATTTATGACAACTGTAGAGCTATTGCAGTTTGCATGTAGTCCCCATGTCTGTGAGTAGAGGTCAGTCAATCAGAAAGCGCAAGACCAAGAGTCCTCATTCTCCACTGTCCTCTGTCTGCCATGCTGGATTCACAACCACAGAGCACAGGAAGCCACGGTAGGTTTCCTTCCAAGCTTCGTTTAGTGCAGTAGAGCTGTGATTAACCGCCGGTTATGGGTTAGGGTTTAAAGCAGGGGTGGGCAACTCCAGGCCTCAAGGGTCTGCAGGTTTTAGATCTCACCCTGGGTCAGCACACCTGAATCAAATCATTAGTTCATTACCAGGCCTCTGGAGAACTTCAAGATATGTTGAGGAGGTAATTTAGTCATTTAAATCAGCTGTGTTGGATCAAGGACACATCTAAAACCTGCAGGACACCAGCCCTTGAGGCCTGGAGTTGGACACCCCTGGTTTAAAGGGAAAATTAGGTTAGGGTTTAAAGGGTTAATGAGGAAACAAACACAGACACAAAAATCCTTTGTTCCTTATCAGGAGCAAAAACGAGTGTGAACTACCATTTTTGCGAGTTAGCTAGCACAGTAGCAGTGCTAACTAACTAGCTGTCTAGCGTAAATACACTGATGAATGTGCTGCAGTGATATTAGCTTTCTCACTAGGCTTTTCCCCCCACTGTTGGCAGTAACAGAGGACTCTAGTTCACCTCTGAGCCCTCTGACCCACAGCACTGTCACTCAGGGACAACAGTACATCACACTTTATGGGCGATCGTGGCTCAAGTGTTGGGAGTTCGCCTTGTAATCGGAAGGTTGCCGGTTCGAGCCCCAGCTTGGACAGTCTCGGTCGTTGTGTCCTTGGGCAAGACACTTCACCCGTTGCCTACTGGTGGTGGTCAGAGGGCCCGGTGGCGCCAGTGTCCGGCAGCCTCGCCTCTGTCAGTGCGCCCCAGGGTGGCTGTGGCTACAATGTAGCTTGCCATCACCAGTGTGTGAATGTGTGTGTGGATGACTGGTTGTGTAAAGCGCTTTGGGGTCCTTAGGGGCTAGAAAAGCGCTATACAAATACAGGCCATTTACCACTTTAAATCACTCTAGAGTTCTCCTTAATACTTGAATGTTAATTTACCCGTTCATCTGCAGCCATTTATATTTGGCAGCATAGTTCTAGTCTATGACCTCTACATACATATTTGGTATATAGTAGAGGGCACTATGATGTGATGTGCAAAAGGGTATGTGATGTGTCAGATCCTGGCATTGTGGGCACTGAAGTCAGCTAATGTGAGCTGATGCACTGGGATTGCACAGCTTGACTATATGACCTACTTGAACTGCTCAAACTTCATTATGCTCTATGAAGTTTGACAGGTTTGATTTTACTTTGATAACATGTTCTTTTTCTTTTTTACATGGAGGGAATTGGAGGTTTGTTAATAATAAGGAATCCACGCAACTTAAAGCGCAATTATTTAGGTTTAACAGTAAATTCTTAAAAAGAAAAAAGAAAAAACTACAGTTTTTCTATGTCCAAAGTGGTAATACCTGCCCTTTGCAACAGTGACTCAGTGTTATGGGAGAATCAATTTTAATTTACTGAGTCGCCGCTGATTCTAAGCCCCCAGCTCTGGATCAGAGTCAACAGCTTCCTGTAAGTGCTGATATTTCACCACATCGGTAATCACCACCATCAGATGGAGCTCACTGAATAGCTATCATTAAACATCTCTGTGATAGTTTCTTCCATTTCGCTGTCCGTCTCACTTTCTTCCTTCATTCAAAGAAGCCACAGTTTCATAGCGGCACTAAATCATTCACATATTTAGGCATCGGTATTGTTTGGAGAGGCTCATAAATCTGCAGCTGATGATAGAAAGTGTGTGCGGGGGTTTAATTGGAGTGTAGTGGGCTCCACTGTCCAGAAAAAAGTTGGACAGTTGACATTCACATTTTCTAGGACAGAATTTATTTGGAAGGATTTTGTCTATCGACCCATTAATGCATCTTTTGTTTTTTTGCAGTTTGGATCTATTTTGATACAGTGATCGTTTGAATAACGTGCTACTACAATATAATGGGGGGAAACAATCTAGATTATTTCGAAGAATGTGAAAGCGCTGTGGTGCCTGTGTGAGGCTGTTTACCCACATGTGTGAGGGTGCCTACCCCTCTGCACTCTGATCTGCAAATGGAAGCATTTACATTTTATCGACTGCTTACTTTGACGGCTCGGTAATTTCAGTGGACTAAGAAAATAACTGACCAATTGCTGATAATTGTTGAGAGGTAGCCATGTTGGGTGAGGGGTTAAAGGTTGCTAGTGACGGGCTGCAAGCCAGCTGTGGATGGGTCAAGAGGGATTAAGTTTGAGGGACGTTTTCAAGAGAAATATGTTGGAAGGGTTTCAGTTGACATGTGTCTTATTGTGGGTAGTTTAATTCTGACCATTTCTTGTTTCTGGTTTGCTGAAGGAGTGTTTGCTGAGTGTTGGACTACTTGACTTTTTTATAATCACGAGACAGTTTTGGTCTAAAATTAAGTAGTAGTAGAATAGATGTCGAAAACAACAACTTCAGTATTGTAAAATTAAAGTGGGATCAGTTTTCCTTTTCTTCTTCTTCTTTTTTTTTTTGAGTACCTAGAAACCAGGAGCTTATTTTGCCTTGGGAATTCCAGCCACATAGATATTTCAGTATGTCTTTACTGAGTCCTAATCTATGGACTAAATTAGTATATCGTAAAGAAAAATGTAAACACGGCTCTGTCGCCAGCTCAGCTAAAGTGAATGATCGCAGAATTCTTTCCTTGATTAACAATAGCTAGTCTCAGAGACCTGAAAAACATGTCCTTGGCATCTCTGCTCTGACACACTGCTCAAAGCAATACTTTACTCACAGTTTGGGACACTTGCATAGGGACACTTGTCAGGACTCTTGGTGCCACAGTTAAATATAGTAGGTTTGCTTGGGCATTTTTAGCTTCTGGGTAAGCCTTGTTTCTTTTTCTGAACTGAGCGGTTTCTGACATATTTCAGCCCTAGTTCCAGAGCAAAATGCCTGGGTGTGAAGGTGACACTTAGAAAAACACAAACTATTCTAATGGTTGTCAAACCACACATTTATTAATTGATACTGATGTGCCAAAACTTGTTATTAAGGATACTGGGTAGACCATCTGTATAGGGGAATGGGTTAAACCAATATTTCTAACAGACTCTGGTAGCAAAAAGAAGTTCAATTTTATGGAAGTCTCCAATGAGCAGTAAATCAGTAAATAATTTCCTGATGAGTGTATATATTATTCAGCAGTCTCAAGTGTTAGTGATCAATACAACATGTTGTTTATTTTCCAAATTACTCCCTGAGAAAGTATGAGTCTTCACTTTGACAAAATGTTCAGCATCACTGCTACCCTTCCTGCTTTCCTATGTGGACCATTATCTTTCAGTATTGCAAAGGGAGGCAGTAGAGGCATTTATATCTGGCAAAACAGCTGTATTTGATGCATATGACTGAGAGGGTAATAAAGGGCAAAATATACCCAGTTTGGAAAAGGTTTCTCTATCATCTAGATGATTACTGTAGAGCTTTTGTAATTTACTGGAAAGAAATGCCATGCACATTCATTACATCAATAACATTTAATTCTGCAAGGTCTGGGTTGTCACCGGTGATCTCTTCAACCATAACTAAATCTAAATTTATATTCTGGTGAAAAGAATTGGAGATAGTATTTGATGTGTGCAAGTTATAATGATTTACGTTTCGTCCCCTGACGACTACGTTTTTTGATAGATGGAGTTTTGGTTAGGGTCAGTGCTCATGATTACTTAGACCTTCCGGTTAACACAGTGATATGATTACTGTAGAGATACAGCCAAGACAACATCAGCCCCACTGTGTCTCAGCTACTTAAACTTGTTGAAGAGATGAACAACTGAAGAGCACCAATTGAAGAAAAACTAAAAGTAAATGTGACAACTAAACCACCCTGGAAAAGAAAACCGCTCCCTCCATTCCTCCCTCTCTGTCTCTATTACTGTTTGAACATCAGCCACTTCTGACCAACTTGTGGTTGTGAGACTAATCCCACACTGAGCAACGCTGTAATCAGTGTTTCCACCAATGCAGACGGAGACATGAGTGTTAAGATGGTTTTAATATCTCTTAAAGTCTGGCATGGTGAACAGTAGATCTGGAACAAGCATATAAACAATGCAATGGGAGGCTGCTGCACTGTAGCATCGACATTTGAAGGCTTTCCCACAGCGAAACCGAATCCCTGATTAACAGTTTGTGAGGCCTGTTTTACATAAAATAGAAGAAACTGTAAATTCTCTCCATTGCCATTTCAGTGTCAGTCAATGCTGACCACCAAGTCTGTGAGGCCAAGCCCACAATGAGCTGCAGAGTGTAATCAGTGCTTTGATTTTCCTCTGGCAGCATAGCTTAATCACAGACTGTGGCACCGCAGCGTAGTTGCTTCTTCATCTCATGCTGACGATGTGACAGCTAAATACTCAGGTCCGTGTATTCCCATTAGTCTCTTTCTGATTGGCTGATTCGCTGCGGTTAAGCTACTTAATTCCAGATCATGTTTGGGTGGTTGGGCTCGCTCTCAGGGCTCTCTGTCATGTGGTTGGCAGTCAGGCATTAGAAACAACAAACAAACACAACAAGACAAGCTTACAGTGCAAGTTACTGCTCTGAATGAAAAGTGGCCAATTTCCTGTAATGTGCCAGACTTCATAGGAAAAAAATCCTATTGCACTTACAAGACATAGTTAATCTGCAATATGTAAGACTTTTTAATCATCATTTCCTCTTCTCTTAGCTGTTCTTCCCTCATTTTTTATATTTTTCCAGGAAAATAGGAAATATACAACAATAAAATGTACTGTAATTTTAGACAAGCTTGTAATTTCTTGATGTATTCTTCACCAGTAGTCCTCCAGGCTTCTTTAAGGACTTCACAACCTCTTCTTTGGATGTTGACGATATTTGTGTGAATCCTGTTTCTCTTTCTTCTACCTTATTATTCTAGTTGCTCAGACCTTTGCTGGTTAACTACTCCCTCAGTTTTCAGCCGATTTTCACCATTCAAATTTTTAACTGTTCCGCTCCTTCTGCTGATGTATGCTATATCTTTTGGTGCTCATACCTTTTATACTTTTTGAGATATTAAGCTTTTTATGCCATTTTTGGCACATTTTGCTGAATGGGACCACATTATCAGTGTGATCACCAGTTTTGCTTGCCGGGCTGAGCCATGTTTTAGCTCAGTGAGATGAGCAGCCGTTCTCAGAGCAGGAAGGGTTCGAATCCCGCTTGTCACAAAAAACTTTTCAGTAAACTGTTCTACTTTTTTAACTCTTTTCAACACAAATTTCAACTTCTTCACCTCTTTTCAGCAGAATTTTCAATTTTTCACTACGGTTCAGCACAAATTCTAGCTTCTTCAGATTTTTTAAGCACAAACTTCAGCTTCTTTACCTCTTTTTAGCAGAAATTCTGCTAATTCACATCTTTTCAGTAGAATTTTTGGCTTCCTGGCCTCTTTTCAGTGGAATTTTCAGTTTCTTCTTCTCTTTTTAGCAGAAAGTTTAACAAGTTCACCCCTTTTCAGCAGAATTTTCAGCTTTTTCACCTCTTAACAGTACAATCTCAGCCTCTTCTGCACTTTTCAACAGAATTTCCAGCATCTTCACCTCTTTTGAGGACAATTTTCAGTTTCATCTCTTTTCAATCACCAGGGAACCAATTTGGCTCAGTGAGATAAGCAGCGCCTTGAGACCAGGAGGTGCAGGTTTGAATCCTACCCGTGCCTCTTGCTGCACATCTTCTCTCCTCGCACTCTCCCTGAGTTCTTGACACTCTTCAGTGTAGGCTTTCAAATAAAGCAGTTTTCAGCACACTTCAACTTCTACACAGTGTTTTCAGCAGGTAGTTGTCCGTCTTCTGCTTTTTTCAGATTCCACTACACGGCATTCACACTGCATTTTCGCAGGAAATGCAACTTTTTCTAGTTTGTTTTGCTCTCTGTATGATCCAACACTGCCCATGGGGGGAGACCAATCCATGACAGAAAGTGTTCTACTGATTGTTTTTCTGGCAGTGGCAGTGTGTTTGGAATCGACATCATGTTGAAAAATGATTCGCCATTGCTAATCAAAAGCTTTCCTGATGGTATTGCATTGTGGATCAGAATCTGACATTACTTTTTCAACATTTGTGACAAGACCTCCAACTTGCTGAAATGCAGCCCCAATTTGACTTTTTTATGTTGTATTCTTATTCTTTATGCTTGACATTGTTATGATGTCTTTATTTATACCTTTATTTCTTCATTTTTTATAAACCACTTTGTGATTTTAATCTCTAAAAAGGGCAGTATAACTACATTTTACTTACTTGCCTTTCCATTAAGACAATTTCTCATGAGGCTTTCGTGAACCATTGATAGATCAACTGAAGGGACAGATGGATCTCTCAGGTACTACTTTCAGATACTGTTCCATCTGCTGTGTATATTTTTTAGGCCTGGGACTTCTTGTTTTGACCTATACCTGTCCTGTTTCTTCATTTTTTTTTTCTAAGGACACGCTGCAGACCATGCCAAGACACGCCAAGCCTTCGGCTAATAGTTCTCTGTAAATTTAAGATGGGCAAGAGAGATTGATAAATAGCTTTTGAAACGGTTGTTGATTAGCTGTGTGTTCATATCATATATGCCAATAAGATACATGGAGCTTTTAATGCCTGGTTAAACCGTGCTAGATGGGTGAAAGCTGGCATTAGCACCAGCTCTGATTTGTCTTCAAGTATCTAGAAAAGGATCCTTTCATGCAAAGATGAAAGCTGTCAAGACAAAATCACTGTAGTAATAGAGAGGATAAAATGCAGTTGAAACTTGACATATAACAGGGCTGGCATTAAACTTCTCGGAGGTTGCACTGTTCTTCCTACTGTTAAATATCATCTTTCAGTAGTAGACCCTGCAGACACCATAAAGCACAAAGTGAAGTTGTTGTGTCCTTATGAATAAGAAAACCATCAGAAACATACTGCTCAGTAACGATTAACAAAATGCCACTGAAAACATTTTCCACTATTCTGCATGAGTTTTTGTTGTTTTTTTCTTCCTGCCAAATTTGATGGCAGAAGATCAATATCCACCATGTTTTGATGATTTTGGTAGAAATTACTGAGCACATCACATCTTTCTTCACATGGCAAATTTAGGAGGACAGTTTACATGAAATTACAGGATAGGCTCCTGCTAAATGTCCGTGTTTAGCCCCTCTATGCTCCATCTCTAACTTTGTGAGTCCAAGCTCCGTGGAGACACCCGGCCCAGGCGAGGCAGCCTCTTGGCACTCATTTCCCAGTCTGGGTGCCTTGAGGACTAGGTAGCTCCCAGGCATTTGGCCCTTGTGGCTTCAAGGCTTCCAGGTTTATGTCAAGATCCAGCAGCGGGAACAAAACCACCCCACCCTCCTTCTCTCTGACAGCAAAAAGCAGCCTGTATTTCTGGGAGGGCAGAGAATTGAAGAAATAGATAGAATTACTCCTGTACTACACATCATGCCCGCTGGCCCCTGTGCCACAGATGTAGACGCCCGATAGTGGTTTAGTCTCGCTGGTTAGTCACGGCCTGACTCACCTTACTGACAGGGAAATCATGAAGCAGCTTGACCACTCCTGTTGTCAGGTTGGCTAGCAGCACTGCTGCCCAGGAAGGTTGCAGAGTCACGGCTTCTGACATGTAATGCTAACTCTAAATTGGTCTCAGTGCTCAACTGTGAGTCTACAAGTCTGGGAAAACATTAATTCAATGTATCTCTTGCATTGTGCCATGACAAGCCATTAGCTATTAGCCTTTTTTATGAGTTATGAGTCATATCGCCAGTTGACAAGCCCAAGGTATTACAGTATTGTGACTTTGTTATGAAATGCTTGTTACTTGGCCTCACATTTCCCAGAGTTAGCATGTTATGTTGTAATATCTGGAGACCTTGGAAAGAACAATAATCTTTGAAGAGCAGTTTGATGACATGTTACTGTTACCAGTGCCAGCAAGACTTCATGGAAGTGCATGGCAAAAGCCTAGGAGGAAAGATTCTCATGTTGTACTGATCCACTTTCCCCACAGCGGTGCACCCTTATTACTCACCACTCTTCAGAGCCTGTTGCTCCCATGAAGGAAAATTGGAAGTGTCAATTCCTAACTTCCCAGAAGATTCACTCTCCGTGGTGCGCTGCTTCTCTGTTCTCCACCCACAGGAACAACATGATCCCTTTGTCCTCCTGTTGCATCAGCCATGCTAAAGTTGCACTGTCATCTTCTCTGTATTCTTGTCTGGTTCTATCTACAGCCCCATTTACACCTGTGATGTCAAAGGTCATATATCCAGGTCAGCAGATGGTGTGACTTAATCCACTTAGTGACATAAACGACATTTGTTGGCTGGATTACGGCCCTGGTTCCATTCACCTTCATCAAACACTTTGGGGCTGCGTGTCAGACAGTGGTGTTAGATTTTGATCTATCATGTAAAACAATTTGGAAAACATCTGATTGGGAACAGTTACTGTTTTTCAATCATCGCAAGCTTATTGCCAGTGCAGTGAAACTCATGGACTGGCCTCCCCAGAGCAGGATCTCAACTTTCCTGACGCGGTGGAAGATCATCTTGACAGAGAATGGAAAAACAGGCAGCCAACATCCAAAGAAAACCACTGGAACGTTCTTCAACAAGCCTGGACAACTATTACTAAAGAATATTTAAAGGTGGCGTAAGGAATTTTTTGAGGTTATTTAATAGAAAAAATCTTATACTCATAATTATACATCGATTAGTGTGTAATTATGTCTTACAACAAATTAATCATATACTGTCGTTTTCATTCTTAGGATTAATACACTAAAAATATGTAGGTGCCTGTGTGTGGAAGCCGCCATGTTGCCCAACCAGTTTGAATACAGCGGGCGATATAGACATCGCCATTCTGCTAAATCACGTTTTACGTATGTGACTAGAGACCGGCGACCGACGAGCTCCATTTTTAAATGACCATTTACATCATCACTCTTTTTCCTCCACTGCTGTCTCTCCTCCCTCATTTCCACCTCAGCCCCATCCTCCTCGCCTAAAGCCTCACCTCCTGAACTGAAGACAGGGTTCTAATACCTACAGAATAGTTCAGGATATTCTCAGTAACTCACCTCAGTATCATTGTCATCAGACAGAAGTGCGCTTCATCGACTCATATCGGACTCTTTTCACAACGTTTTACAGCCTCCACCTGATTAAATAGATGTGGACAGCTGAAGTGAACAGTAAATTCACTGCAGATGAACAGTTGCCAGTTGTTTGTCCAACATCGGCCACCGTAGCTAGGATTCTGCACTTTTCAGTTGGCTGCAATCTGTAATCTAGTGAAATTTAGTGGTGAGTTTTCTCACTATATACCTCAAGAAAGCTTTCCTAAGGGAGTTCAGGCTGTGTTTAAGAATGGAGGTGGTCATCCAAATAGGGTTTAAAATCTGGGACTCTCCACCAGTTGCTCTTAGAACTGAAGAAGCTTCTCGGATGAAAGGTGAAACGTCTACAAGGAAACTTAAAGAAGTCCAGTTGCTTTTCTTTCCAAGCTCCTTAGACTACGATGACCTGGATGACTGGAAACCTTCACAGACATCGTGCCAAATATTGAGTTTTATGTTCATTATAATTGTGTAAACTCTATTTTTTCCTTATATACTGTATTTTCAAAAATGTATGCACCAGCATCCCATTTTCCTAGAATGAAAACTTTTTCACAGGACTGTACTTTAACACCTGACTTAGCTAGTTAGTACACAAGTACAAGATGTATTCAGAAAGTCTTGTCCACCACAGGAAGTTAAGAAAACACCAAATTAACATTTGCTGATCTCTCCTTCAGGGTCACCTCCTTGTGCATCTCTGGACAGCATGCAAATATCAACTGTGTCACACTGGCCCAGATTATCATCACTGGAGATGAGAGCTAGGTTTCAAGCTATGCCGCAGAAACTCAAGAGTTCATATGAATGTTAGCAGAAGTTCAAGAGTGTGACCAGTAGTAGACTTGTTTTTGTTTGTTTTTTTCAACATTTGTCCTCCAGGGTTAGACTATTACTGTAGAGTTCAACTTTTTTACTCAGAGATACCAAAAGAAGAAAACATTCAGCTGTGGTGTGCACCACTGTACCAGGGCAGTTTTTTGTTTTTGGCTGCACGATACAATATTCGTTCAGCACTTGTGCTGCTTGCCAGATTTGGCTCCAAGCAAGTTTGTCTTCTTCCTCAAAATGAAAATCATTTGAAGGTTCAATGTTGTGACACAGTGGAGAACACCCAGTGTGCATTGCAGGAGAAAACCACCTTGGGAGGGATCAGTCCACAGATTCTAATCTGCAAGACTAATAGTGCTTGATTGAATTAGCGGTGAGCGTAGCCTTTTTTGCTAGCAGATGCATGCAAAATGCATGACCTAGCAATTTATAAGTGGGCTTTAATGTACTGGATATTAGCAGTGTGTACTGTTGGAGACACAACGTACATATTTTTACTGTGCTGTAAAACAAGAGGAAACTCTTGTTTTACACCTCTGGTGTTTTTGATGCTTAATCGCCACTTGATCAACATTCTCCTTTACATACTTAATTTTGTTAGATACCATTGTTGATTAGCCCAAGTGCGTTCTGGTCCACTTACACAGTAATTCCTTTCCGAATGCTTTTCCAGCCCCGCTGAGTCACAGAGACACAGTACATTCTTCTATGTGTTGTCAAGGTACTGTGGCTCAGACCCTTGTACTTTTTATGCTCTTGCTTCTAATATTTCTGTTGAAGGAATTTTGGCTGTATTCTCCTGCACTCTGTCACTGTGATGAGGGTGGTTAGATGTAAGATAAGCTAAAAACTGTTTATGTATGTATATGTTGAGATTTTCATATTTAATACTTTCCCTCAAAAGCCTACTCCTTAAATGGCATTTTCACTTCAGCTTTCACACTGTTGCCCATATAGTAAATTCCAGCTGTGCTGTCCTGTGCTGGTACATGCTCCAGTGTGAACTATTTTATATTCATTGTGAATCAGTCAGAGCTACAGACAAAGTGGCCTCTGGCAGTTACTGTACAACTGCTACTGTTGACCATTTGATGATGCCTTTAAGAATTACTTTTTACATTTTTCCATTTTTTCTTTTCTTTTTTTCTCTTGAGGTAAGACTTACTGGTAGTGATGTTTTTCCAGCTTTGTTTGCTTAAGTTAGTATTTCCCGTATTATCCCAAGTGCTTTCATATTCATTGTTCTTTTTAAACAGGACCTCTTTGACCCTTCACACATTCTTGCCTTTTTGTATTCTGGGAAAAGATCTGTTAAAGTATGCTTTTACAATTGCTCAGAATAATCACCGCAATTATCACTTACATTACTCTGTATTTACAAAGGCAACAGTACATTTCCGTGCTTTCAAAATTTGTTTTTAACATTTTATCATTTCTTTTTTCATGATAGGTTACAGTTCTTTCTTATTTTAGTGCACCTGTATTGCTTTGGCTGTTAATTGCATTTCTAGTCCACTTTTTTAATGCATTGAATTCAGCCAGGGTTCGAGACAACTTTCTGATTAGAAGATGAACCAATAAGGCATGGCTGTAGTTCTGGAGATAGAGTGTTCAACTTCAACTTTATTTGTATAGCACATTTAAAACAACTGTAGATGAATGAAGTTCTTTACAGATTGAGCAAGAAAAAAATAAGAGACAATAGATAAATTAAGTTCATTAAGATAAGAATACAATGCAGTAGGAATGCATTGAGAAGTCTGTACTCATCTTGAGCTAAAAGAAAGGAAAAACAGGTGAGTTTGAATAAGGACTTGAAGGTTTCTACATTGCAAGCAGATCTAATGTTCTGCGGTAAGCTGTTCTACAGGACAGGGCCTACAACCGGAAAGGCCCGTTCCCCTCTCGTTTTTAGCCTTGTCCTGGGAACATCCAGAATCATCTGATTAGAAGCTCCTATTGCCCTAATTGGAGTGTGGATACGTTAAAGCTCAGATAAATAAGGGGTCAGGGCCATACAATAACTTAAACAATGTGTGTGAGTGTGAGACTATGAAAACATCTTAGACTCTGCATGTTAGCCTCCGTTAATATTAATGATATTAATATGTCACAAAATATTGAAGATCATGACATGAGTTAGAAAAAGACTGAACAAGTATGCTTGGAAGGGGTTCCAGCAAAAAGCTTCTTCTCTTAAGAACATGGCAGCACGGCTTAGGTTTGCCAAGTTGCATCTTAACAAACTTGAAGACTCGAGAGAACAAACCAGGCACACTAGCAAATCTGTAACAGACAAAAATGTATGACAGGACTCCACAAAGTCCTGTGAAATCGTTCTTTTACAGCTTTAAAAGAGACGTAACTCACCCGACTAGCTGACAGATGTGTAAACCTGACAAACTGCCTAGCAATATTGTGACTCTCATCTCAGTTGTGCAAACAGACCAACAATTCCTCACAAGTCACAATGAGAATATCATTCTCTTCTCTCATAACGTGGCAGCTGCTCCTCTGTTAACACTTGTCTTTAATGAGCCTCTCAGTCACCATTATCGGCAGCAGTGGATGACAAAGTGAGTTCCTGAGACAGATGTAGAGAAATTAGGAGAGAGGTAAAGAAAAAAATTACTTTTAAAAGTGACCCCAGTGGGCCAATGTCTTCCTGATCTAGCAGCACATTGCTTTGATATGTTTTACCCACAGTGGGAGCGAGAAGGAGAAGGAGCAAGAGAGAGCGAGAGGGAGAAAGACCTCACAATTTGAGAGAAAATGTGTTTCCCAGAACTGAGACGTGCTGCGGTCTGGTGCAACATTTGCTGGAAGCATCAGGAGTTGTCAATGCTCGTGTGAGGCTGTCCCACAGGTACCTTTAAATGCACCCGCTTGTGTGCCAACCCACTTTACATCCAATCCAAAAGGTCTGCTGTTCTCTCTTAGCGTTGCCTCTCTCACCTATCAGTCTTCTTTCTCATCTTTTGCCACTTTCCTTCAATGGTTCCTCTCCAGAATCCATCCAGACATTTTCCCTTGCTTTATCCGCTTACCTTTTACTCCCATCCATCCACTTTCTCTCTCTTTTCCTTCCAGTCCTCCTCCTGTTTATTCTCGCCATCTCCTTCACTCACCACAGGGGTGACAAGGAGGACGAGAAGGAGGAGGCCTGCCGGGGAAGCTTAATGCATCTACCATGGCAGGAGCTGGACCAGGATGTCTGGCTGTTAGCAATGACTTTTCATGACTGGTGTTTAGTGCAGTCTGGGGACAAGAGGACACATTTAGCTAAAAGTTGTATTTTTCACATTGACAAATGATGCTGGGGAGACGGATGGTGAGACAGGAAAAGTGTGAGAGGGTGAGATAGATGGAGAACTGCTAGTGATACTCCACAGTAAAGACAGCATGAGATCATGGGATTGCTTATAAATAGCATCCTACTTCATGTCTGTATATTTGAAACTTTTCACCTGTTATTTTATGACATTAAATGATACTTAGCAGCAATAACATGAAGTAATTCTTTTTTTTAAACTATTATATCTCTCTCTGACAATCATTGTTATTTTGGGGGAATTTTGGCCGAGCCTTCTTTACAACTTTGCTTGAGTTCATCGATTTTTTTGTAGACACTTGTTTTTCCAGAGCTCTCTAAATGTCCTACCACAGAGCAGAGGCGATTCTAGGATCAGAGCTTTGGGGGTGCTGAGCACCCATAGCTGCCCAGCCAGGCAAGATAAACTTTACTTGACACGATGAGACTTCTTCCCCGTCTCTGTCAGTCCCTGCATCCTTAAATGTCTCCAGTTGTCCCGAGTTCTCTCTGACTGTCTCCTTGGTGCATTTAAACCCCTGTTCCTCCCTGTCCTCGTCGTCTGTTGTCTTCGTCTCTGTTATCAGTCATCATAATTTTACCATCTCTGAGTAAGTCTGCAAATTTCTTTATTAAATCGTAAGATTCTAAAATTCATCAAGTCTCTCTGTGCCTGGGTCCTCGTCACAAAACATGACATCACTGTTTTGTACATTTTAACACAATTTAATCCCCACATTTGTGAAAGAAAAGCAAAACACTTTTTGAAAAGTCTGTAACAAAACCATCAAATCTGATAAAGGTTATTTAAATGCTGCAAAAGAAGAATGGATTGGAATAAAAAAAAAATACATAACCTAACCTTAATTACTGGGGGAGAATAATGAATGATGCTCATAGTGAGTAAAAAGTAAACTGAGTTCATATTTTGGACAGAGATTCACTTTTAATGTGTATGTATAATATAATACAGATATATAAAAAATACACTCCAAAAATAGAAGAGTCCTTGAAATGTACAAATGTGCAAAAAAAATTATAAAAATGGAGGCAACTCTGCCTATGGTACAATGTGTACAATGTATGAAAAGATCTTTACTGCAGATGCTACTATGGCTGTGCAGATTTTATTATTTTATTTTAACCTGTGTCGCCTCACCTTGAAGTTGGCAAATCTGTCTATCACTTTTTGGTGGTCAACTCTCTCTTTGCATCTCAGTGTCAACAACAGCAGGCTACAGACAATTTTAAGTTTTAGATTTTAAATAGGCTATATAAATTTCAATGGGAGCAACAGGACGGTCAAATGTCGCTGATTTTACTACACAGTAGGACGTATTATAGGGTGGCAAACATTGTCGGAAAACAGGTTTTCAACACTGCAGGTTACCTGGGTGTAATTTTTTTTAGCTAAAAAGGTCTGATTCTCTGGTCTGACTCCTACCTAACTATATAAAGAGTAACTGAAGGTTAAATCCAGCTAACATGTCCTGTTTTAAGCCAGGCACTTACACCTCCGCTCCGCTGTGTCTCAGCCACCATCGCTCTGGCAGAAAGGGCGCTAGAGCCAGAGCAGGGGAGAGGCAAGCTGGAATAAACCATTTGGGGGGGGGCATACAGTACTCAACCAAGTACTGTATAGTTTTTATATTTTTAGTAGTGTGTCACACAAACAACAAATATTGTCAAAAAAAAAGTAAGAAATCTTTGGGGGTGCTTTAATTTACTTTGGGGGTGCTTTAGCAAAAGTGGGCTAAAAACGCCCCTGCCACAGAGTTTCAATCGGGTCGAATCCTGATTCTTTTGTTTTTAAGCCATTATGTTATTGATTTGCTGTCATGCTTGGGATCATTGTCCAGTTACATGATCCAGTTTGGGCCAACCTGTCAGATGGTTGGCATCACATTTGACTCTAGAATACTTTGTATACAGAGTGTCTGTGAAGGTTCTCAGTCATCCAGGTCATCGTAGTCAAAGGAGCTTGCAAAGAAAAGCGTCTGGACTTCTTTAAGTTTACTTGAAGACGTTTCACCTCTCATCCGAGAAGCTTCTTCAGTTCTAAGGTCAAATGGTGGAGAGTCCCAGATATAAACCTAGTGGGAGTATCCCCCCACAGAGGGACAAAAGGACCCCCTGATGATCTTCTAATCGCCTGAGCCAAGGTGTGAAACTGGGTGTGGGTCCCAATCAGCCAGAGTTTCGGGTGTGTTCATTGTGAAACCTGGCCCCACCTTATCATGCGAATTCCTGAGGTCAGATGGCCCAGGATGTGAGTGGGCGTTAAGGCGTCTGGGAAGGGATCTCAAAACTGGATTATAGATGGCAGAGAGTTGGTGTCGTAAACCCCCGCCTCTGTTCAAAGATGGTCGCTCACAGTGGACATAGATGGCTTCTTTCACTCCTCTTTCAAACCATCTGTCCTCTCTGTCCAAAATGTGAACATTGGCATCCTCGAAAGAGTGTCCTTTATCCTTAAGATGCAGATGGACTGCTGAGTCTTGTCCTGTGGAGGTGGCTCTTCTGTGTTGTGCCATGCGCTTGTGAAGTGGCTGTTTGGTCTCTCCAATGTAGAGGTCTGGGCATTCCTCGCTGCACTGTACAGCATACACCACATTGTTAAGTCTGTGTTTTGGCGTTTTGTCTTTCGGGTGAACCAGTTTTTGTCTGAGCGTGTTGCTGGGTCTGAAATGCACCGGGATGTCATGCTTGGAGAAAACTCTCCTAAGTTTTTCTGATACACCGGCTACATAGGGGATGACAATGTTGTTGCGTCTGTCCTTCTTATCCTCCCTCGTTGGTGTCTGGTCTTCTTTTCTGTGCCTCTTTGCTGACTTTAAGAACGCCCATATAGGATAGCCGCACGTTTTGAGTGCTTCCTTTACATGTGTGTGTTCCTTCTTTTTTCCTTCAGGCTTAGAGGGAACATGTTCTGCCCGGTGGTGTAGGGTCCTAATTACTCCAAGTTTGTGTTCCAAAGGGTGATGGGAGTCAAAGAGGAGGTACTGGTCCGTGTGTGTGGGCTTCCGGTAAACTTCGATGTTGAGTTTGCCGTTCTCTTCAATGTGCACAGCGCAGTCCAGGAAAGGCAAACAGTTGTCCTTTGTGTCTTCCCTGGTGAACTTGATGTTTTTATCCACAGCGTTAATGTGCGCAGTGAAGGATTCCACTTCTTGTGTCTTGATTTTGACCCAGGTGTCGTCCACATATCTGTACCAGTGGCTGGGTACTCTTCCTTTGAAAGAGCCAAGAGCCTTCCTTTCCACTTCCTCCATGTAAAGGTTGGCTACAATAGGTGACACGGGGGAGCCCATGGCACAGCCATGTTTTTGTCTGTAAAAGCCTTCGTTGTATTTGAAATATGTAGTGGTGAGGCAGAGGTCTAACAGTGTGTTTGTATACAGAGGACTTCATGGTCATCTTACTGATTGCAAGGTGTCCCAATTATCATCCCTACTTCACAGATCTTGACATTTGATGGTTTTGTTTTCTGTGTTTATGCTGATAAATGCTGTGTTTGTTTTCTTTTTTCAAACACAGTCTAATGCATTATGACCTAAGAACATTGTCTTAGAAGTCTTGTTTTTGTCAGATAGAACCTGAGAACACAAGCAGTGAATTTGACTTTCAGTATCAGTCAGTGTTATGCTTGCAACCAGTCCCTAAGTACCTATGTCTCCAACAACTGTGTTGCTGTGTTGTTTTTACCCAATGATTTACGTAGTGTAACGTATTTCTCAGAATGTTGAATTATTCATATATATATTTATATTTCCGATACAACACTTTCTCCTTTAACATCCCAGTTTTAGGCCGTCGCTGTTAGGCAGTTGTGCAACTACTAAATGACTATTAAGATATTAACCCGACATTATAACAACCAAAGTTTATGGCCCAAAGCACACTCCTCTCCCCCAGAAGTCCTTAAAAAGTTATAAATGTTAGTTATTACTACTTGCCAACCAACAAGTCAAGTGAATTCACTGTGTATTGTGTGATGTGAAGACATTTCAGCAAAATGCAACAAAAGTGCTCTCTTGGGACTCTGACGAATTGCTCAACTGAACTCCTGGACCTTTGAGTTCATTTCCGCAACATCAGAGATCTTAAAACGTTTGCTTCGATTAAAGCAGCAGTGCATCCAGGTCTCTTCAAGAACAATATTTAGATTTTCCCCTTGATGTAAAAGGGATATTTAAAGTATGCCTTCATGGCCCATTGATGAGGCCTTTCTGTCCGTGTCTGTCTGTCTGTTGGCAAAGATTTGTGGATTCTCTTTCCTGGAGATGAAATTTACCCCACTGAGGCAGGTCTGGGTCAAAGAAAGAGAAACATTTACTACCCCTTGCCTAGCTTTATTTCTCTGCCTAGACTCTTTTCCGTACATTTTCTTCCTTGTTGCCAGTTATATCGTTCACATTTTTTTCTGCCTTTGATAAATGACCGAGACACAACAGTGGCAATAACATCAGCTCTCCTTACACTTTTATGATGAATTTGTAGATCATAGCTGTAGAGGTATGAAGCAACATGTGTTTGCTCACTTCTGGGATTGTGTTGCATTCCAGTGATGGTTGGAGAAACAGATACAATGGAAAGCAAGCCTTGACATTCCAAGAAGGAAGCGATGATGGTTGATCTGTTGGAGCTGACGTTTCTGATGAAATTGTGGGAATTTGGCCAAACTGCGGTCTCAGAACAATCAGTCCTAAAAAGCTAAAATAACAGTCTGTCAAACTGATAAAAGACCAAATGGCACAAGCTGCCACTTTAATACTATAAACTAATCATTGAAACGTAACTTTCTCAAATGTTAATATGTCTTCAAGATGACTGCATTAAATTAGACTCTGAAAATCCAATTAATGTCTTCTTTTATTTGACATTTTATATCGTAGCAAACATTGATGTAATCTCTTAATATATCAGAGATTTGAGGCTCTCTTTTTTCAGGCACATTTATGAAGGAGGTTGGATTTTATACATCACGAAGCAAAGCTCGGACACAAGCCACATCAGTTCCCGAGACATTTTGGGTATCAAATTACATCACACCTCATAAACCTGCCAGTCAGTTGCCACCATAAAACCTCTTATCCACTACCTTCACCCAATAATATGCAGCATGTTTGCCAGAAGCCTCTCTGGAATTGTGTATTTCAGATATCAAATGATCAAACTTTGCTATTGTCCAGAACGCTTGAGGATATTGTGTCGCGCTATTTGTCAAAATACATTTCTTTTATAGAATTCTTGAAATTGTTTCAGCTTCCTTTAGTAGTATGACCCAAAGCTCAGGCCGGGAACTTGATATGAACTGTATACACTCTGTGTTAAAGCCATCACTCTGTTGGCCAGACCTATGAAGATGTCATGGCAGGTACAGCTGACATATAAAACTGTCATGTGGCTTTTGGCATACCATGTGTCTGGTTTTAAAAGTGTGACATCAGGTTCTTGGTCAAGTGGAGTCTTGGAGAAGGATGATATGGTGAGCTGAAAGTGTTAGTGAAATGAAATGAAAGTATACAGAGAGGATTTAGACCATCAGTAGAAGTGTGAGGAGCAAATTGACAGTGATTTTAACTGTCAACGTAAATGAAAAAAAATCAAATAAATGCAAAGAGTGGCGTTGGTACATATGTGTACACTGTTTAAAAAAAAAAGAAGAAAAATGTCCTGGTAATTTTCTGCCAGTACATTATCCTTTTTTTTTAAATTGGAGGTTTCCATAAAGGGAAAAATTGCAAAACTTAATGTGTAGTTAAAAAATATGGGTAAAACCCTTAAAAATAATATTGAAAATTCCTTAATTTTAACTTTATTTATTTTTTTACTTTTAGTTCTGTTTTCTGCTATGACACTGAATATATAGGAAGTTGAATCAAAGGCTGAACTCTCTTTAAAGGTAATTCTGTCTTAGGACCCAGTCACACAGGCCTGTCAGCCATCACTGGTCTCTGAGCAGTTGTGAGTGGTTGACGGAGGTTAGTCGCAGTGACTGTGACATCAATTGCTAAAGTCACACAGATCTAGAAACCAACTAGCAACCTCCTAAAAACCGTCTGCATTGAAAGAAAAAGTAATAACTTTATATATGTGTTGGATGCAGCTGTAAGGCGTAAGGCTCTGGTTCTGGTGTATGTTTGCAGACAAAGCAGTATCCTCCATGAGATCTACACATGAATGCAGCAATCTGCCAGCAATCTCCACTATCTTTGAAAGGTAAAGGTTTTAGGGGCATAGTCGGCCAAACCAGTATAAGGCATATATCACCACCTTCAACCATGACTCAGCTGCCCTGGAAAGCCAATAATGACTGCAAGACATACATAGAAAATACAATACTCATGCTCAAAAGAAATCAAGCAGAAGTGAGTAATTTTGTGCAATTGATGGGACATCATGCTGGATGATATTGCACTATGCAAATGTTTAGTCTTGTAGTTTTTTTGGAAATCGGGGCCAAAAACATTAAAACTCTGAAGATGCATGACTGGGAAATGTGTGCACGCACAAAGACAGAAATATGTATAAGGACTCGTTCCAGCAGCCCACTAGACCTCTATTCAAGTAAAGTTGTGGCTAAGTGGTACTATGTTGCTAAAAAACAAAACCTTAATCAGATTATATATCGAAGAATTGACGAATCCTTTGTGATTTTTTTTACAGCTATGAAGAAAGTCTTAGACACAATGAACAAAGTACAAAGCAGAAATGAGGAGGGCTCACTGAATGGTGTAGTTGAATGGCTCATGGGAATAATCCTTCTCTTTCTATATAGGTGAGCATGAGTTGGTATAACTTCTTGACAGGTCTTTGGTGATGGGCACCAAAAAAGAAAAAGATGTGGGCAGCACTAGTCTGTAAGTGCCAAATCAGCATACATGAGACGACACGAATATAACATTTTTACTGGCATACAAGCAACCGAAATGTAATAGTGTGACTGACTCCGTAAGTCTGTCGGTGTGCTTGAGGAACTGTGCAAATACACTGACGTGCCAAGACCCCAGTATAGCAGTGAAGGCATGTGTAGTCTTTGGACAATCCTAGATAACAATCTGAAATGTATCCCTGCTTCCATGTGCACAACATCGTACCCGCAGCAGCCTCCACTTACTGGTGCATTTTATTAGCGGGGGCGAGCTTTTATTTCAAGTTGCGTGAAATCAAATCTACGGGAATACGAGCACATCTGTCTCTGAATTATTGAGCAAATATTTTGAAATAAAACAGCTTTCGCGCTGTCAAACATAGTACGTCAAAAGAGACATACCGACCTGGGATGGGTGTCAGAGTGTGAAACTGAATCAAAGCTTCAGCACAGTGCTGAGTAGGCGGCCATCGTTCAGTCAGTTCGAATTTAGCTGAATGTGGTCTTTTCAAACCGGCTGCTGTCTTCAGACCTACCTGTGCAGTGCTGCACTTTGCAAACGACAAGCCTTGGAGTTTATAGCTTGAGATGAGCATCGTAAAAGCAGTATGTGGGATGTAACATATATCAGTCCTTTCCATAGGGGTTAAAAGTAGATCATTGTAAATAGATGGTGACCCCATAAACTTGTTTCAGCGCTGTCCAGGAAGAAAATGACGAGTGAAGTGTCACAGATTCTTCCACTCAGTTTGCATAACGATATAGTCATTCTGATCTGAATCCCACATAGGTACCAAAAACAAGAGTTCAGTGAGGAAACTGTTCAAATTTGTAAACTGACTGCCCAATTTTGATTTTAAACACTAATAACTGGTCAATAATGTGTCTGGCAATCCAGCTGTGAAATAAAAAGCTGATTTACTGGATACATTTTGTTCTACTTTTCCCTTTTATACCCTTTTGTTTTAAGTTTTTTATACCAAGGTTTTGTGATATCAAAATGTGATGCTGCCTTATCTCAGACACAGGTAGCTCTGCCAGTTACAATTGCCATTACTTAATTTACATGAAGACAGTTGTTTGGTGTTGCATTAAACAGTCTGTTTATTTAAACATACAATTAATGAAATTCTTTTTGTTTAAATGCATATATAATGCTTAATAGATAAGTGCAACAAGGCATACTTTTCCATAATGTTCTATATAATAATGTTATTTTAGTTATATATTTTGATGATGATGATGAAGATGAGAGGGAGATAAGATTACTCTTACTTTTTCTTCTTCTTCTCATTATTATGTGATTACCGAGATATAGACAGTTTGCAATAAGATGGCAATTCAGTGAAAAAAAATGGTTAAAATGTACATTGTGTTAAACTTGGAGGACCAACATAGTTACTGTAGCCACTTGAATGCTGTTTTGCTGAACCTTCCATCCACACTCTCCCTTTGAACTTTGTGTCTCTAAAGTAAAAACACTCCAATTCTTCTTCAACTAATAGAAGAACAAGAGTTAGTTGTGATCTTTGTCTCTTAAAGGTAATAGGAAGCAAGTCTTCAAAGTTAAGGACTAAACTTGGAGTACTTACATTAGCCACTTCCTTAAGTTTTGCAGTGAGATATATCTGGGACAGTTTTACATGTAATTGATAGCACAGACCAGACAGGGCTGTGTTTGGATCAGCGATCAGGGTTAGACAAAGGGCAGGACTAAGTGATGATTTTCATTATGAGGGCTCCTCAAAGATAATGTAAGGGGTAACTGTGAGACTGTTCTTCCATAAGTCTCTTAACATACATGAAAACAGTCACAAGTGATTTTTTTGCATCAACTTCTCTCTGAATTTTAATGTCCATATCCATCTCCAGATACAGCACAGTAGCATTATTAGACTCCCTTGTGAAAGGCTGCTTTCCTCCTGCAGACGTCCTGCTAGGAAAGATAATACTTGGGTTTCACATTAACATTTAAGCCCTTTAGCAGACGAGTACAGAAAACAGAAAAATACACAGAGGTGGAAATCTGCTCGGGGCCAAAAGTTCCTTTGTGAAGCTTCAGTCTTCTGAAATTGCGCAAATCATAAATGTGACAGAACACTGAAGCTCTCTTCTGAAATACATGGCTGATGTCCAATATGCAGGTTACTTAGTGACCTTTAGCCTTTTCATACAACAAACAAAAGACACTTTCAGTCAGGAGGGAGGAGGTCCGCTTTCATTCCAGCCTCCTCCTCCAGGAGCATTTTAACTCTGTGCTTGTAATAGATACGCTACAAACACACACGCTCACCACAAGTTCTCAAGAAGGTCAAATTGACCATGCAATCAGCACATTTAAGTTGTTCCGTGGACGCCTGAGCGCATGTCTGCTGGAGTTTCAAGTAAACACCTTTCACCACAAATGTTTACGTAGTACCAAGATTCACTGAAGGATACCTACACAGGTCCGCTGTTCTCTCTAATGATTAAACACAGGAGATATGTTTGCTTGGACATGCCAAATATTTGTTCATTGGGCTTTACCTACCACTAAGCTCTCAAAATATGCAGTAATTGATACTATAGCACCCAGGTTCTAAGCTTTTTTTAACATCAGGTAAGCTCAAGTAGATGTGACTTAAATCCTAATTGCGAGCCATTAGGTCTGCAACGTATTTAATCATCATCACTGAGTAGAGTAGGGTCAGTCAGGCAGAGAGCTTCCATCTTTCATACTAAATAACGGAAGGTTAAGAAGTTCATTCAAGCTGTGCTGTAGCTTGTGATCCGAAGGGAAGCAGCTCTGCATTGGGGGAAAAGTTCAGAATTATTCTGGGCATCTTGGACTGGCCTTTTTGGATGCAGTGATAAGAGGACACGCAGACAACAGTAGCTAAAACTGTAACTTTTGCTGAACAACACCCACTGTGGCTAAAAGTACAGAAACCCCTGAGCCTGAAAGACACAAGTCATTGCACAAAGTTAATATGTTGGGGCGTGGGATGTAACATTAGCATCCCTTAGGTCTAGATAGTCTAAATTAATAAGTCTAAATTGAGGTTGTGGAGTCAGAAAATGGACCATACACCATGCAAATGACTGTTGGAGGCTTACAGTTTCAGCTGCTGCTCCCAGTGAACTGTCAGGTTAATTTTTGTATGGGCACGTAACAGTTTGTCTTTGCTTCTAGTTTTAAGAAAAACAAAATAAAACCCTCTCAACTTACTTTGGTCAATTTTTGTTAAACTTGTATGAATAAATAAATAAATAAAAGGTATTAGCTGAGGTGAGTACTTTTTGAGTTATTATGACATTACTGACTAATTTGTCTATTGCACGTCTGCATGTGGCGTGTCATCACAAGCAGAATTTTAAAATCAATTACTTACCTCAGTGCAGCAGTTCAACAGACTTACAAGACGTTCCAATATACAGTTTCTTGGTAAGCAAATGTTGTTGTTGTTTTTTTTTTTAAATTTTCTGATTGTTTTCCACTTTCTGTACAACTTTAGCACGCTGTAGATTTCACCATGCTAACATTAGCATTACTGCTAGCTAACATATTGTAGCGGGTCAGGGCTGTTTGGGGTTTTGTTTTGACAGCTATGTTCTGTTGTTATGTTGCCATGGTTACAGGTGGCGCTCTCTCTCTCTGCGACTATGTGTTTCTGGGTGGAGAGAGTGCCATTTTGTGTTGTTGTTGTTGTTGTTACACTAGAGCTGCGCCGAGCGGTGGTGTTAGCGTTGTGTGTTCGTCTGTGGAATGCTAATAAACAGCTGTGCTCCCTGGCTAGCTCACGGGAAGCAAGACCAAACGATACCTCTGTCTCCTCCTTGTCTGAGCTCGCCACAATACTCGCGATGCTACGAGCCCCATCCAGGTTTCAAGTGTCACTTTTAATGGTAAACCTCTTAGGCTAAAAAATGAAACCAATCTGTAAGTGGCTAAAACTAAAAATATAAAATGAATTGGTGCTTTTGCTGACTATTAAATCAACTCTATAAGAGCCAGAGTGTGAAAGTTCATCTTTCAAAATTATTATCTAGTCTAATTTTAAAATACATGAAGATGTAACAGTGTTCTGGTGTAACAAATTCCTCAGTTAAGCAATGCTGCATCAACCCTCTGAGCCCTAACCCATCTCTAACTGACATTTATGGGGAAAAATGTGAATGGTTCCTGACGTGTATCAGTCAGTATTACTATTGTCTTTGTTCCCAAATTACTAAGACTTAGAAATACACTTTCATAAAACAAAAATTGCATGTTCTGATTTCCTAGAGTTGGAACAACTTTTAAGTTTTTCCCTAATGACAAATTAGACCTCAGATCTGTTCTGTGTTATCATACAAACATTTTAGGTTCTTAGAGAAATGACTAGACGCAGTTCTAACTGGAGCAGAGATTAATTCATCTTTATTCATTATATCTTTTACATGTAAGAGTTTACTTAGGAGTTTCAACTGAAAGCTTTGTTGCTCCATCACGGCGGAGACTCTGCTTCAGAGGATTTCTACCTTGATCAGAACATAGTTTTACAAAAGAATCTGAAACCTTGTAACACTGTTATTCTTATAATTTCCTGGCAGAAACATAAACACACAGATATTAGTGTCATTCTCCACATTAATCTAGAACCCTACAAGTCACCCCACTTTGCGAGCTTTTGCTTTTGTAATTTGATATATTTCATAATTAACTATGAGCTTTTCCTCAATAGTCCAACCCCCAAAGGGTCGAATTTATCTAAATTCATCAGTGCAATTAATAACCCTTTAAATCCCCCTAGTGTTTCTTCTGTGTTTTACAAGGTTTCCTAATCAAGCAGATCGAGCACTCGGTTCTAATCAAGGGGCTAAAAATGTTTAATGTTTGGCTGTTGTGCAAAGAAAAGAGCTCAGCGGAGTATCAGAAAGTGGGATCGTGAATATTAAGGCTCCCATTATGGCTGGAAGGAAATATTTCGGCTCTACATGACGCGTGCTGCGCTGCGGTCTGGGAACCATGACGCAAACGTGCACAGTCTGCAATGTAAACCTCGAGGACTCTCTGCACCATTGCACAATGTTTCCCTCCGCTTCATCGCTGAAAATGAGATGGAATCGTTTGGAACACACTTCGATTCCTCATGAGTTTACATGCCTTTGCATGTAAAGCAAAACAAAGCGTGTTTACCTCTACATAATTTCCCTCGTTGTCTAAATCCTTGTGTTGTTGGCAAAGCACTCGAACAAATTAGCTTTGACGGATGTAGGAACAAGGCCTTCCTGCATTTCCTTGTTCCTTCCAAAGACAGGATTTGTGTGTGTGTGTGTGTGTGTGTGTGTTTAAGAGAGATGGAGAGAGAAAAAAAGGGGAAACACTCAGCGGGCACTAAGACTGCTGGGTACGAACCGAGGTTGTCCATCATGGCTGGACTGCATATAGAAGTGGTCACTCCTGACAGCTCTACAATCTTAGATTTTCCAGTCTATTTGAGATGAAGAGGGATCACAGGGGGTGGAAGCCTGCCTGGGAGCTAATGGTGGCAAAAACCAGGGTTATCTGCACTGAAAGACTCATCCATCTTCTGGCAACTACAGTGATGAAAAGCAAACACGCAGAACAAGACACCCATACAGCATCCAGCTCGCACTCTCTTGGCCAAACACATCTAACAGAGATAACAAGATGCTTAAGAGGCCGGGGAGGGCTGAGAGCGAGTCACAGAGCTGAAATGTAAATAAATCCTGCTTGTTGAATATAAATAACTACGAGACGAGATCCACGGGCAATATTTGGTGACTTATTAGAATTGCTTTTTTTATGCTGCAAATATATGAAAAAATGATTTTTAAAACAAGCTTTGTTGCAAATAAACCACTGCACTATAAACTGCTCACTTCTTCTTAAGTGGTTAAAATAATACATGGATCAGGGGCTCAGATAGTTGCTTTCCCTGCTCTATGTATGTTTTAAAAAGCTACAGTACAATGATGTTTCTTTTTCCGTTGGTCATAATTTGGGATCAAACAAAAACTGTAAAATGTAGGCTTGTTTTTTTGTATATTTGCAAAAGTCAAATCTGTCAGAAAATGAAATTGAAGTGATGCAATTTAGTTTTACAAGCATTTGCCTTTATTTCCTGTCCCTATTTTCTAGATCAAACTGTTTATTGGTTTTTGATTAACACGGGTCAGATTAGGTATTCTGGGCTATTGGAAAGTTGTGATTTGTCATTATTTTTGACGTTTCACACTGGCCTAAAAACTTTTCCTTGTCATGATCTCATTTTTCATATGACCACAGTGCTGTTTCATTTGGCAGATTTCCAGATTTTAATCAAGGATTAACGCATAAAAAGTGAAAATACTGATTTTCTTTCTGTGATATGTTGGTTGTTTGCAGCCATACATGTGTTTAAACCCACTGTGTCAGTCAGTAGTTGTGTCTTAAATTCATAATAATAAATAAAAACTCAAAATCAAAAAGAATAATCTGTATATAGTGGTGTAATGTAACTTATTTAGTTTTGATACTTGATATTTAAATTCTGTGCATACATGGATATAAAAAAATATGACAGCAGGAATTAAACTTTGTTTTAGTGTTTTTTGTTCACTTCTTCACTGTTTTATGTTTTAGTGCCTTTTTGGTGTAACTTTGTTTTTCGGGTTTTTGGTAAAAAAAATTTATATTTTGATCTCACGACATAACAGCCAAAGATGGATAAATGGTACAGGATGGAGGAAAAACATGAACATTTGATCTTGGGTTTTTCTTTCTTTCTTTTGTTTCATTTATTAATCACACTTATATCTTATCCCATAAATCATTTCCCGCCCCCTGGGTGAATTTTGACCTGCAGGTAATAAAGAAGGTCAAATAAAACTAAAATTCAGTGCCTGAGGTTGAACAGTCCCTCCGTGCTTTCCAGCCACAGACAGATCCTCTTATCGAGGAGCGTGCCATTTTCTGACCAGCAGCTGCCCTGCATCAGGACCCACAGCAATGACTTAATTACCATCTTTCAGCTGAACAGACCACTTGGGACAAACACATGCACTTAGATCTGTATGCATGTCAGCATGTTCCTTACTACGTTTAAGAGCAATAATCATGTATATTCCACTAGGAATTGTTTTAATGGTTCTTCTGTGTGTGGGAGGGATTGAGGGTCAGCACACTGTATTTCGCTGACCCACACTTCCTTCTTTTGGCACTGAGCCCGACAAAGATGGATACTTTTGAAAATTGATTAAAGAAACGCAACAAGATTTTTCTCAGTCATGCAAAGTAAAACTGCTGTAAGTTCCTTCACAGTTTCAAAGACATAAATTTCAGTCTGCTGATAAAAACAAGTTTCACTTTTCACTTCACCCTTCTGAACAACATCTCTCTATACCAACACGTACAGATCCAAACTGATACCTGCTACAAATGAAGCAATTAAACGAATGCACTGCTCAGCAAACAATCCTCCTTAGTATGCGGCCACCGCCATCAATGGCACACTACATTTCTCTGAGCTTTATTCATAAACTGTAAGCTGATATCATCTGAGGTCAGGTTTTTTTCTAAACAGGCACTTCCCCGTGCCATTGTTGTTGTTGCTATATTTAGCAGCACAGCGAGAGAGGACATACGTGCCACTCATGAAAGAGAATAGAGGGCCTCTGTCTGACCGGCCATGGTCACAACAGCCCAGTGTGCTGCTGCTGCACAGAGGACTCTCTGTCCCACTGACACCATTACCATGCAGCAGGTCACCAACAACTACGCTGAGCCACTGGGGAACTCTTGCCTGTGACTGGTGTCAATACACAGATTGTTTAGCAAATAGTATGACGGTGCAGTATGCTAGAGCTGGGTGATATGTTTGCATTTCCAAAACTCTACTGTCGGCACAATGATCTGTCAGCACAGATTCGAAGAGGTGGGTGTGTCGACATGGGGTCACCTTGTAGAAACCCATCGAATCATTTTGAAAAAGAACACAGAAATCACAGAAATCTTGAATTCTTTTTGCTTGAAACTTGATGAAATTGGCAAGTAAGCAATCAGATGAAGGATGCCTCAAAGGTGGGGCTAATGTGGCCAGAGAGCACAACCAGTGGCGGTCCTAGCCTGTTTGGCGACTTGGCGAACATTCCCTCCCCAGCCGGTCCTCCTCCCCTTTCGACGGGTTGTGTGTGAGACTTTAAATAATCAAACTGTAAATTATAAATTTTAAATTGTTATTGATCCCTTTACCCCTAGTCCTAAAGTGTATATTTATTTTCTTACTCTTCTTATATATATTGTTTGTTTACTTGCACTGCTGTAACTGGAGCCTCGTCGTCTCGTCTCTCTATATACTGGACTGTATGTAGCGGAGATGACAATAAAGTTTACTTTGACTTCAGAAGCAAGCAGGCGCACCTCGCAAACGGAGGGCGCCCTTACCCCCAGCAAATGGGCGATAGAAAACCGATTGGTGCCTATGCCATTCCCAACATGCGCTGGATGATGTCGGGGCAGCATGAGTACGAGCAATTTTTTATCTTTTTTTGCCGATGCCCGTGATGCCGCCCCCCCACCACGATGCCGCCCCGGGCAACCGCCCGTGTCGCCCGTATCAAAAACCGCTACTGAGCACAACTAATAATATTTTTTAGTGGCTAGCTCATCACACCGACTTTGGGAAAGTTGAGAAATTTGTCAGTCACAGGAATAAATTCAATTTTCAATTTCAATTCAGTTTTATTTATACAGCACCAAATCACAACAACAGTCGCCTCAAGGTGCTTTATATTTTAAGGTAGATCCTACAATAATACATACAGAGAAAAACCCAACAATCATATGACCACCTATGATCAGGCGACAGTGGGAAGGAAAAACTCCCTTTTAACAGGAAGAAACCTCCAGCAGAACCAGGCTCAGGGAGGGGCGGACATCTGCCACGGCCGGTTGGGTCTTCTATAGTACTTAAGTATTTTTGTTCTCCAGTAATTGAAATTTTTATAACAACTGAAGGTCTCGACAGCACTAGATGTACTCTCAACTCTAGCAGAACACAGCAGAAAAGGAAGGACGGTGGTGCTATTCAGCACTACAGGGAAACTGCACAAAGCAGACCTAACTCTACAATCAGAGAACAAAGAAAATTATAAACCTGCCTGTATGAAAAACTATTTAGATCTAGTCTAAAACTTAGGGTTAGGGTTACCACCTATGATGGCTTCAACCAAAATCAACCCAAATACAAACAGCTACTTCTTCTTAACAAGCACTTCTAGTCAGCTGTTTATTCAGTTCACATCTCAAAGAGGCAGACCTCCAAATTAGAAAACATACACACTAAATTTGTTCCAAATATAACCTGTTGACCAACCTTACAAAACTCAAACTTTGATACTCTGATTAAACTACAGGCATGGTGATTAGCTCTGTGTTGGTGCTTGTTTTTATGCCATATTACTTACAGTGTGATCCTCTGTAAAACTCTTGTTTAGCTTTAATCGAATTTTATTAGCTTATTCGCAATGGTGCTTATTCTCACCTGTATTTCTTCAGAATATCACAAAACTATTTTAAACCACCAAACCACAAGCATGATAGTATTCCAACCTAAGTAGTGCATTGGGTTCTGGACAAAACCGGTTGAAAAAGACCAAGTGGTGAGCTCATTTGTGCCTTTAGTGCCTCTAGTGGGGCAATCAGTCCTCATAAAAGATTACATGAGACATATCGTAGATACGATTTCCTCAGACAGTTGAATCAGTACCAGAAACTCCACGCATACTGGGTATTGGTGGCTGATTTCCTTGATTGGAGAGGTACGTGTAAGTCCACTTAAACTGAAAGTAAACAACCAAGTCATATAATAAAACCACAAATGGTAAACATTACAGATGAGGTTTTCACAGCTATAAAGGTTCTTGTATGTTGACTGTGAAATTGCTACATTTTTTAAGCATAGTGCAAATTTTAACGAAACTGCATATGGCAACTGCCAGAATGACTTCCATAAAGATGATGATGATGATGGGTTGAATGCATTACTTTGTGCTAACTAGAGACAAACAGTACTAAATTCTGCCATTTCCCAAAACACACTGGAATTTGAATGTGATTATCAGCAGTTTCTTGACAACCTGAATGAGTAAAGTCTGGTAAGAGGAAGTTGAAACCTTTGCAGACTCTAGGGTGGCAGACTGGGACAACAGACAACTCTGCAGACGAGAGTGCAAAGACTCATGGGACTGTTAAAGCTGTTATATACACTCAAAGCACATTATACAATTTCACCTATTCGTACAAGCATTTTCCGCTATGCTATCTAACCTTCATACACCAATAAATCTTGCCCGAGGATATTTGGCATATACACTCAAAAAAATAATTCATTGGATGAACGTAATTTTATCTTGCCACTTATATTCCATCTAAACAAATCATGTTATATTAATCCATCTTGATTGTGTTGTGTCAACACGATATATGTGTGTAGGTTTAACATAATATTAACATTAATATTCAATTAATTTGACTTTTGTTCAATCAACATGTTTGCACCACGTTAGTCTAATTAAATTTATTTAAATCCATCTTATATTGTTTAAACACTTTGGCACATCAAAAGTCAGTCTTGTTACATGAACTAGTAAAATATTTGTTTGTTACACCAATGATAACCTTGTTGAATGAATGAAATGTAACTTATGTCTGTAGTACATGTTGTATTCATATTAAGTAATGTTCAACAAAAAAAAATCAATGGATTTACAGCAACTTCCAATCCACCCATCTTCTTATCTTTATCTGGGCTGCGGAAGTGATAGGGCAAGAGGGACAGGGTACATCCTGGACAGGTCGCCAGTCTATCATACAGAGACAAACAATCATTTGCACTTTAACATCTTTGGGCAATTTAGAATAACCAGTTACCCTTACAACTGCAACTGTGGAGGAAACCAGAGAGAACCCACTGCAAACTTCGCCACATTGTGGATTTGAACCCAGGATCCTCTTGCTCTGAGGCAACGGCACGAACCACCATGGCATTAGGAAAAGTAGGAAAGCTATGCTTGATGATGCTTTATGTTGTTGTCCTTGACAAGTTAAACCATAAGAAATAGTAACAGCATACACGTGGTGTGGTTGTCTGCCTCTTGTAACCCCACTGATTTTCCTGTGGTTTGACATCTAATGTGATCTTGTGAATTTCGTGAGTCGACTCACAAAAATGAAATTGGGTGGTTGTTACATGCATAAGATCCGAACTTGTAATTTGAACTAAATAATTCCATGTTTCTATGGTGAACGTAATTAAATCATGTAGCATCTGCATGAAATTCAGCAACTTAATTTGTTCTTGTTGAGATGACATCATACAATCTAGTAAGAGTGGCTGGATCCAGGCAACTAACCGCTCTTACTAGTTTGTATGATGTCATCTCAACAAGAACAAATTAAGTTGCTGAATTTCATGCAGATGCTACATGATTTAATTACGTTCACCATAGAAACATGGAATTATTTAGTTCAAATTACAAGTTCGGATCTTATGCATGTAACAACCACCCAATTTCATTTTTTTGAGTGTAGAATGGAGCAGGCAGGGGTCAAAGGTGACCTGCTGTGACAGCCACCTCTGGTAGCAGTGTTGTTATAGCAGTCATGTTGTGTTTGATTGTGATGCGAGTGCTTTGTGTTTAGCTAGCTAAATGCCACCAAGACTAAGGCAGCAGTGGCATCTAGTGCTCTCTGGTTAGTGTTCATGCTCGCGATGTGTCAACAATAAATACCACAGAATAGGTCAGGCATGATACACCATAGGATACAGGATAAAGTACATTGAAATAATGAACAAAATGACATCTGGTGCCCTTTAACTACAGAAATCATAGAGACTGAGGCTGTTAGCAAGCAGCATTTTGAGTTCATGGACCAAAGTTCAAATTCAAGACCTCACGACTTCGGCTTCACGTGCACACAAACAACGGCACTAATTTCTACTTGATTAATATCCTATATTTGCTGTATGGGGAGGTGTTTCTGCAAAACGCAGAGAGGTCTTAAAATGTTACAACCCAGTTTTTAGGAGCTTACAACAATTTTCCAGCCATGTCTGCAGTCTAAAAATGGGTCTTCAACTCTCATGCGCACCTCTGAAATGGTGGTTGTGCCATAAAAATGTCCCCTTATCTTTCCTGTGAGCATAAATCCATGCTTCTCTAATCCAAGCTGTATAACCCAAATAGAGCATGGCTGTGGTGAGACAGGAAGGATAAGTGTTAGGGAGAAAGCAAGGGGAAAAAAACAACAGTAGTACAGAATCTCATTACAGGGAAAGAATCGAGTGAAGTAAAAACATAAACATGACTGTGTAGAATTAGTCTGAAACTAATTTACAGGAAAGGGATATTTTCTGTGTTGCATAATAAATTTAGGATTCTATTTAAATTAAAGATTATTTCTTTAGCACATTGAAGACAACGTTGGTTGACCAAAGTGTCTTACAGGCTACACAAAATATACATTATGGTAAATAGTAAAAATAGATGACAGGCATATGGACTTGGACAAATGAGTTTAATGGCACAAGAAATGAAAACTTCAGCTTTTACTCATCACCTCAGATCCCCTTTCTCTGACCACCGACTCCACTGTGGACATTGTCCCTCACAGAACAAAACATGACTGCAATACAATACCTATAGTTCCTATCAAAGCTGTCATCAACTCAAACATCTGAATTCTCACTGAGCAACACTGTATCTAACCTGCCAAGCATACCTTCAGTTGGAATTATTTGGAGCGGCCCACATTATAGACCCACACTATCCAAACTTTTTATCAATGTTGCTTTCGAGCATCGTGTAAAAACTGAATGAAGGTGGGTTCCTAAGACTGAACTGAGGTCACATACACAAACTGTCTGAGCCTTAATGCGGTGCCGTAATGGGGACATGAAGCAGAGACCATTGTGTGCATGACAAGGGGGACTGCAGTGATGACATGCTACTACTTGTGACCTTCAGGGTGAAAAGGCAGACACCCCAATTTTTTTCCACTGGGGCCGTACTCCAAGTTAGTACTGGTAATAAATTATAAGTAAACGTCTAACGAGCGAAGGCCAAGCCTGAAAGAGGGGGAGCAGGACCTGTTGTAATGTTAATTTAGTTGTCCAAGGTCTCTGACCTCAACAATATCTTGTATAAAACACACTCCAGGTGCTATATCCACCAGTTAGCGGTGAACTGGGAATAGCATCTAACTATCAAAATTAAGTTAGAAAGTATCTATTTTACTTTTTGGTAATTGATGTTTTATGTAGAGTGGCAGACATCCTTATAGCTGATGATAAGTGGATAGATCATACACATACAGTAAAGCAAAGACACAATAAACTTCAAGCCTTTTATATCTTGCTTTTTTTGTCTTTCCTAAAGTAAACTTTGGCTATTTTCTCGCAATGCCTAAATACTCTTCTTGCATATTTTCTAAAACTAAGTGAAGGGCAGGGAAATCCTTGGCAGGGAATATTCCAAATGCGAATAATAATAGCATTCAGCAAGAGTTTCTCAAGAGCGATATGCTCAGTGCTCCACTGTTTGCACTCATGTCTTCTGAATTGCTTCACTCATCACTGTGCATGATCTATGGTGGTGGTTGTCTTGGAGACTCCATTGTACATATAAATCTCCTGGAAAACAGCCTTAAATAGCAGACAGTTTTTAAAGATACTTGACGAGCAAGTTTGGCAACCCTTCGACGATAGTTTGGCAAACCTGTTTGCCAAACAGTTCTGTGGATTTATTGTGTTTCTTCTTGTAAAGTTAGATTAGGTAGATCCAAGTGCTGACACGAGAAGAGCCTGGGTGGCAAGAAGTAAAAAGGAACTTTAGTAGACTTTGGCAAAAGTGATAAAATCTGCTGTGACCAGCACAAGTTCACAAAGGCAATTCACAAATGAAACAGAGTAAGAGTGATTTAAAAGACAGGAGTTGAATAACAACAAACTATGGGAAGACAGACTAAATACACAAAACTGAGCTCAATCAGACAACAGTGAGGTTGGAAAACAATAAGGGCAGGAAGTAAAAACCCAGTAAAAACCACACAGGGAGGATGCCTTCACCTGGAATACAGACACATAGGAATAGAGGAGAAGAGAAATAGAGGATTTGAGGAAAAAGGACATGTTAAACAATTGAAAACACTTTTAACACTTTAAACATGAGAAAAGGAAAACTAAGGACAATCCAGATTATGGTACTTAATCTGAAAGATGACTACATCAGACCAGAGGTCTTTGAAGGCCTCTGTTACAGTACTCCTTATTGTTCTTGTTGCTGAAGAAAGCTGTTTATGACTTACTGCAATGATTTCTCTTATCATACTTACATTGTTGGAATCGTTACTCAAAAAAAGTAATGCATTACACATTATGCATTATTTAATTACACTAATTTTAAGTTTTTATACTACTTGTTACATTACTCTCTCATTATGCCACAAAATGACTCATAAAACAGATAACTACTGGCAGTAGGCTTCAGACTGTGGCCTGTGGCTAATGTAAACCTACAGGCTACAGTCCCAAACACCAACATAATTCCCTATTCTAAAAAGAACCCATATTCAATCTTTATTTTATTGTTCACGTATGAACACAAAGCCAACAACACAAAGCAAAGATAGATAGAAACCAGCCTAAAGGGACTTGAAAGCCATCACCACAGTGATTCTACTTTAGAAACATGAACAAGTAGAAAATGGAGGCTGCAAATCTGACTCCTCGTCACTGATTTTGTTACCTGTCTCTGGCTGCTGGTCTGGGGTCAGCATACACTCAGCTTTAACATCAGTCTGGGTTCTTAGCATGCCAACGCAAAGCTTGTGTGAAGAGCTCTAGTTTGTTAGTAATGTAATTTATTTGCTCTGTCCTGCAGTTTGCACTTTACCATTGCACTAATATTTTTGTGCAATAAAAATAAACATGATGTCTGTATCTTCACTGCACACTGATCCACCATTTCCCTCCTCAGGCATACAAAATTAAATTAGCTGAGTACAGTGCAAAAGCGCAGGAAGAAAAAAAGCGTTTTTGTGCGATGTTTATTCTTTCAATTTTCCTAGTGTGAAGATAACAAAAGAACCTTTGTAATGCAAGTACTGATATTACTGTGTCTGTCTTACTAAAATGTAATCTGATTACAGTAATGCCTTACACCCTACACTGATCACAGGACTTCTTCAAATATATCTCATATTCAGTATACAGTATACAAAGTCCAGTGCGTCTCAGTTTTGCACATTGCTTTCTTTTGGATCTGCACACTTTTGTGCTGAATAGGAAAACTAATTTTATAGCTGTCAAAGCATTAAAGTAAGTGCTGATAGCTGAAAAGGCAGCAATGGTATTTTCTTCCCAGTTAGTCTTTGGGACATAAAATAACATTAGCTGTATTTCATTTGCAGTGAAAAGTGAAATCGAGTGTTCTCCCTCACACACAGAGAAGCGTGCATGCCGGTTTTGCACAGTCAATTTAGCTCTTTTCTGAACTGAGTTAAAATGACAAAATGCTGAAGAGTGACAGCTGACAGCACTGGAAGCCTGCTGCAGACTGTTGGCTGTATTCTTTATTTTTGAATATTTCACACCAGCTGCAGAGTTTTTGGTAGCCTGCATAGCAAATAAATGTAAAGCAACATCCAATAACCAGATAATAAGATCCAAAGATATTCATTGTCCAAAAGCAACTTATGCACGCTGCTCTCGAGTTCGAGTGCTAACTAGGCAGGAGAAGCTGAGCTTCATTTTCATCAACTCCCTATTTTCTCTTTGAGTCATCAGGTTTGGACATTATTCTTGGAGAGTTGCTATGATGCAAGTATCCTGTTAGCTCCAGATAAAACAAAGACTTTGGCCTGTTCCCTGTCCCAACTCCCATCTCTCGGTGTCTGAAACTGGAGGCCCTCCATTGCTGATTCTATCGTGTTCAGCCAGTCCTCTCCTTCTCCTCCCTTTGGTTTCTTGGCATTACCGTCTGCCACATGAGGTCCTGGCCTGGGAGGCCTCAGGTTGTAGTAATGAAACTGCTTTCACTACACTGCCTTCTCAAGACAGACGCAGGCCATATCAGGTTTCATGCTAAGGTCCATTAAGCCGGTGACAGAACTACCGTGACTGTTTAGTTTTTCTTCTGTTCATAGCCACAGAATATGGGGACATGGCTACAAGACAGGAATGCTGCACACCACTGCTTGGGTGTGTGCGTTGCTAAGCTGAGGTTATCAATAGCAAACAGAATTATAACCAGGCACCAGAAATTTTGGTTGTCAATGTATCGTACAGTTGTAGCACTTTTCTACTATTATTGAACACTCTAAGCTCTTTTTACTATAACCACCATTCACCCAACCACACACATATCTATACAAACGCCTTGTCAACATTAGCACACACACTCACTTTGATGGATAGATTGATGGGGTTCAGCCCAACGATAGTTTAACTAGAGGAGCCTGGACTTCTCTAGTCCTACAGACTTCCAGTTTGCTTGAAAGTCTTTGGACAACATTTTTTTCAGATCATCTGCACTAAAAACTTCATGAAACAGATCTGGACCATGGTTTACAGCTATCTTTAAAACTTTGACTGGTCCTAAGAACACAGTGGTTTGTTTTTGTGAATACAGAAGAACTCTGAAACCACCGGGAGTCTTTATGAAGTTGGCTATCTGGTCAGGTTAACCAGCAAAGGCTTTCTAAAGAGGCGTCACCAAGAACCCATAGGTCATTAATTAGATCAGACATTACCTGAAATGGTCCAGCCTGCTGAAACGGTGATCATCTCAGGAGTAATTCATCAATAAGGCCTTTATGTCTGAGTGGGCAACTGGACACAACTGTTAACTAAATGGCATAGCTTAAGCTTAGATGCGTTCCATCCAATTGGATGGCAGAATGTGCTTGGAAGACTATAAAAAAAGCTATCCCAAGTCCAAATGTTTGGTTTTTAGAGACTTACCCAGAAAGAGTTGGTGCTTCAATTCAAAACTGAATCTAAAGTACAACATTGAATAATATTAAAAATACTAAAACCCTTTGAGTGCATTAACAAGATGCAGCGGAAAAGCCTCTTCACATTATCTCACCCTCACTCTGCTGCTGTACATGTCAAGAGGCAATGTCGACACAAAACATTCGGCGATAAATCGTGATCAAAAGACAAAGCGAGGCAGTGGGAGCATAACTCATGCTCGGTGGGATCCCACATGTGGTGATCTTCTATAACTCTAGCAGGGCTTCTGCTCACTGTTGCCAGTAACTGTCACAGTGGCTTAAGGTTTGGGCTGAGCGGTCCAACAAGCAGCTCAGAGCAGGAACATCCTGGAGAGAACAAAGACTTTCAACATGAGCTTCAGCCTAATGGGCCGACAGTCAAGACTGCGGCTGGAGAGTTGCTAGTTTGAGTCCGTGCTGGGAAAATCTGCGTGGGGAAAGTGAAGAAGTGACATATCGTGACCTTGAGTGTTTCTAAACTGGATAAATGAAAGTTGACAAATGGACAAAGCAACATCTGTTATTGATTGGACCTTCAAAACATTTTCTGTTGAAAGAAAGTCAAATCAGTGGATAAACTAAAATAAACATTACACTCAGCTTAGGGAGGAATACGACTCTCTTCTACAATCTCCCAGTACAATATTGTTAAAGCCAGAGCAATTAATCCTACTTATCCATGTAGTCTAGTACAATGTAGCCATAAAAGCAGTGTAGTTGACTGTTAGCATGAGTGCAAAATTTGGTATCACAAGCAGCTTTTGGCAGTGCGTGGGATGATGGCACGGCTGCTGGAAAGAACTGTGTGTTTCATAAATGTAATTTTTAAAACCAGTCACCACAAAGAAAATCAAATTACATCCACTGCTCTAGTTCACTAGTTCAAAATCTAAAAAGCAAAAGTTGATCAAAGAAGAGTTCAAACAGTCAAAGTTTTGTGTACTTCACGCTTCAGGAAACACTCATATTTCTTCCTTGCTTAAAAAAACATATTTATGCACTCATCCTTCAGCAATATATATTCCAGATAAAGTGTATGTTTGCACTATTAGGCCTTAATTTCTACTTCAAAAATTATAACATTGAGGCAGCAAAGAAATCCATGTCACTATGTACTTGGCATTCCATTTGTAAACATTAAAAAACACAAATTTAGATTTCATGATAAATCAATATGGACCAAAAGCAAAGCAGCATCAGCTTGGATAGTTCTACCTGTGAATCTGGATGGAACAGTCCACCTCTCTCTTGCATGTCCAAAGCTTTTATGCTCATTCCCAGCTCAGCTACAACACCTTTGCAGCTGAATGCTAGAGGATGCCCTCTCTTTAAACCAAGAGTATGACAAAAAGCTGATACTTGAGGTTATTGTTCATTGAAAGTATTTGAAAAGATATAGAAAATAGCAAAACACATAGTAATAGATCCACTTTGACGTCTAGAAAATTATATAGGAATATTTATATACATTCATCTTTCAATAAGCTACTTTTCACAGAATGAGTCCTCTTGCGGATTGAGCAAAAGTCCAGCATGCAGTAAAAAGAAATGGTTACGGTTACACTCTCTCAAGGCCTACTGTGCACCTATCCAAACAGCATCAGTGGATCCAGTTCAAGTTCACAGGATGACCTCAGTTATTCCTTTCCAAATCAAGCTTATTGATATCAGAGCCAGAACCAAATCAAAGAGGAACATGATGACTATGAACAGCAGGGGCGAGGATTCAGCCTTAATGTCTTCAAGATCCCACAAAGAGAAACAGAAATAGAAATGCAGTACCAAAAGGAGACAGTTGTGCTGATATATTAGGTTGATATCAGCATCTTAATAGTACCTGAGTCTCCGGATGAGTCAGTGCTGTGCATCCTGACCACATAATAAAATGAAAAAGCTGAAACTTGCAATATTTTATGACTCTTTGGCTCTTCCTAATAATAATGTATTTGCCCAAAAGCAGCTTCTACCAATCACACTGTGACCACCCATGTTAGGGGTGATGTGCTAAAAGATATCTTAAAACCAAGCAACAACCTCTAACCCCCTAAGCTAATAAGTACCACAAAACTGCAGTTCTTATAATGGCCACTTGAGGCTCAAAATAACTAAAGACAGTATAAAACATGGACGTAGCTTCTGGTTAAACACGTCCCTCAGGAATCTATGGACTGTGTGACTCAATTTGGGTCATGCTGAATAAAAAAAATCCTTGAGTTAGATTTTTAACTCTTTGATTTGAAACTACACTTGCGTTGGCCAACGATTTATCGTCAGATGCCACTCTCCTCATCACATCCGTTTTTTGCAACCCAGATACAAACAGCAGAAACATCTTGAGGAGTCAACAAAGGACTTCACAACCCAACTGTAGCATCACATTAGCGACATCAGTCTTTTGAGCCCGTCTGGCTAACAATATGGTACATTTTCCTCTAATGGCCTTTGGTACCTTGTTTTAAATTACTCATCCATTTGGATTTTGCTAAAGCTTGAAATTACTGTAGGTGTATGGCTACTTTAAATGAAAGGTGTGCACATGCAGGCTGATAGCTACAATGTTCTAGTCCTCCTGGAAAGTAATTTGTAGTGTTGGTGCCGTAAAATTGAGCATTTGTAATGGAATGAACTAAGAGATAGCATGGTAGCTATGTGTTAAAGACTGTCCAAATATTTTGTGTACCTGTTATTGGGAGTCAAACTATATAATATTTTTTTAGCCTCTTATATAATAATTAGTAGGTTTGGGTTGCAGTTTGCTAATTAAGCCAGCTAGCTAACTTTGTGCTCTGCCCTTTCAAATATAGCAACTTGGGGAAAAAAAGTAAGAAAAAAAATCAACATCCCAGTGGCTGTGGCTTCAAAATGTTCAGTCTAGTACAAACAGCATGTGGTGTTTTTTTGAGTTCATCCGTAATGTCAGCATCTCTTAAATCAGAATCCTAAGCATTCCCAGGAGAAAAAAACATCCGCAATATATTGGCTGAAGTCGCAGAGAGACGCTGAACAGGAGGTATCCACACTTGCAGACACAGGGGGAGCGAGTGGTAGCAAATATGTCAATGCCCACAGACTAAATAGAGCTCATCGTCATCATCAACCTACCTCCGATTTAAGCCATGTTTCCTGGGCCAGTGAGCCAGATCGACAGGCACAAAAAAGCAGATAAGTAATAAAGGGGGAGAGGACTCCTCATTAAACAGAGTTTAACCTCCAAGACAGCATAAATCAAGAATCTGGCCTCGCTGTGCCAGACCTCGGTGTGTGTTATTGTTTTTCAGCTGCAGGCAATAACATATATGCGTGATATAGCACTGGATTATACAGGTATTATTTTTCCTGATTCATGTCACAGACATCTTCACTGTGAAGAGGACAAGACATGAAATATCTCAGTCACCTCATTTCAGATTTCCTCTGTTTCTATTTATCACTAGAACGGTATTCCAAAAGGCACTGGAACTGCAGACATATCTTGGATACTTGCAGTGCCTGGAACTGTTTCTCATCTGATTTGTCTGGCATTTTCTTACAGTCATCCAGATAAAGTTGTAGAGTTTCTAACCTTGCTAATTAGTCCTTGACTGTGTTATGTGTGATTAAAGAGGAATAAGCCAACAGAACAAGCCACGGAAGAACATTTTGACCCCATGTAATAAAACTAAGTGGGGGAGCTTCTGCGGTCAACACATGTGCACGTCCAGACACCCCAGAGAGGTGTTACGGTGAAAAATGTTTCAGAGTGTTTCTGCTTCGCCCATCAAGCCCGAAATAGTTTAGTTCTGGCATGAATGCAGAATTTAACAGAGACTGACAACACTTAAAATTGATCTTTGTTGTCCCAGTAATGATCATTTGATATCCTTATTTATTTATATTTTTTTACCTTTATATAATCATTAAATTCCCAAAAGAAAATCACCACTTGAACAGCTTGTGCAAGACACTTTCCTGATTCTTAGTCACTGGTGTGACCTTACAAACCATCTGCTGTAGCCGCGGTGTGATTTTTCTGTTTTATGATGTTTTCAAAGCAGTAAATGGACCTATGGGATGTCTGACGGAGAGCGAATTGAGGGAAAATGGGGGCCAAGAGAAGTGACAGTTAAGAGCTATTGACAGTTATCATGGTAACATGTAAATAAGCAGAGTTAATGGAGAACATAGCCACCGTCATCAGAGACTGCGCACATGTCTCAGAGGACCATTGTTGCAGGATATTTAAAAACGTATTAAAGATACTCTTTTTTTATTTTTAACAAAACCGCTGCTCCTCAGTATGTCTTCTTGAAACTTCACAAGGTGGAAAGTCTGAGTCACTGCCAGACACAGAAAGAAAATGAGTAAAATAAAGCAATAAAACTAAATCCAACATTTCCAAAACATCTGTGTGGGTGTAACCCAGAAAGCAAACACATCTGCAGTTCCACGTGCATCTGTTGTTTAGACGACGCCTCCCACACAGCTTTGTTTTCAGCAGCGCTTGTCCACGTGGAAAGAGAGAATATTCTCAATTATACCGCCTTTTTTTGCTCCAGTGTAACTGCATTATTTTTAATTATTTATGAATTGTAAACATGAAAACCCTCATAGCTTTAGAGCTTATCATAGCTTGACATTTTATCAACCAAATTATTACCTTCATAATTAAAAGACCTCAAAAACTGGAAAAAGACTGAATGTAATTTTTCTGTATTTGGCAAATATGACATTTTATAGTGTTTTCTGAATTCGGGAATGTTGTATAGATATTTTCATCACTGTTCATTTTCCCCAAAAAACCCCAGAAAACAGTTTGATGTAGTTTTGGCAATGGTTATGTGAAGGTGGTAAATAGATTTACCAAAACTCCATTCACAGCCCCACACTATGATGGATGCACTGGGAGCAAACCAAGGTTCAGTATCTTGCTCAAAGATACGTCAAAGTGTGAACTGGAGAAGCCAGGATTGATCCACCGACCTTTCAGTTGGGACATGGATGGTAAAAATCACTCTGCCACCCAGTTTTCTATATTAATCACTGCGTTGGATAAAGGATAAGCGTGTACTTGATGGATTGTTTGTGCTTGAAAGAAACAAAGTGTCTGACACAAAGCTAGCTAACAGAGTGTAGCTAGATACAAGATCAATAATTATTACAGGCTGATGGAATATTGCGCTGTGGCAGAGAGGACTGCTGGCTGTGCAGAGCAGCAGGGGAAACGCAGCTGACAGACAGTCCAGAGTGTGGAGAACAAATAGGAGATAAGAGAGATGTGGAATCAGATGAGCAGAACAGAGGCTGTTAAGAGCTTCAGACTGAGGTGGAGCAGTGTGAAGGGTGAATGAGAGACAGGAAGGTGTGAAAAAGATGGTCAACATTTCTCTTTTACAATAATTTATTATAATTTGTGTTTTTGTTATTGTTCAGTCTTTCACAGTGAACCCTCATTTATCAATTTTTTAAACAATAATCCCACTCATTCCCACCCAGGTCACTGCCCTAGGCCTGCACACTGTATTTCCACGCCTGACATAAAAGAGTTTGCTGAAAAATTCTTATAGATTTTGAAATGCATCAAGGAAAGGACCCCACATGCTTTGAAATTTCCTAGTAGAGTTCTGGAGTAAATCATTTATCATTTAACATCTTTATTTTTAGCATAAGTAGTACCCCACTTTAGCTCAGTTTCACGTGTTATAAGGGGGAAACTATTCCCAGAGGCCCATAACCATTTGTTGCATCAGGGGGAGGGTTTTTAAAGTTTTGTCACTGTTGACACATATTACATACGCACTTGTTTTTCTTAATAGACATGATTTGGCTTATTTTCATAAAAGCTTTCTTAAAGACAGGGTTATGTTATAATTTATTACGTTAAAGTTATAAAAATAGCAGCTGTTCATTTCAATGTTGACCCAACAAGTTCCACGTTTTGATACCAACATGTCCACATGAGACACGGCCTCTTTAGCAAACTTCGAGCTGAGATCTGATTAAAATATTTAATACTCCACCAGGGCATGGATTTAGAGCACAGCCCAAAGCTGGGGACAGCTCAGGCCATTAGTATGCCTAACACCAATCTGTGACTAATACCAGCGTTTGTGTGTGCGTTGTTATTCTACACGAGCTTCACATTGTGAGCTGGAACGGCGTGAGCCGCGAGAGTCCGGCCCTCCCTCGGCTTCATCAATCACGGCGCGACATTGAATGGCAGGATAATATTGTTGCTGGTGGTTGATTGGGAAGTCTCTCCTGTTACTGTGTGCATACGCGAGCCACAGAGGGAACGCGAGTGCATTCGTACGTTACTATGTGCCTTCTTGACTGCGCACGAGTGGGTGTCAGTGATTTTTGTTTTTCGCTGTCACGTGTGTGCGTGAGAGCGCCCGTATCGTCTCAGTGGGTGGATCGGTGAATATGTGCAACTGATTTGCAAAGCATGTCACACACTGCAGGCACACACACACATGCAACACACACAGTAGGTCTACTTTAACTCCTTGGCGCCTGGGTCTTCCTGTAGCGCTGGAGCTGGGCTCTGCACTGCTGGACAGGCTCTTCCCGTTAAGGGCCCTGTGGTTACGGAGGGACCATGTGCCCATTCACCACTGTTTGTTTTCTATGTCATTATGAGTCCAGCACTCCTTCACTGACCGGCCCCATCGAAATAGTCTCCTTTGTTAGGCACACTCTCTCCCCCGTCATAGAACCATATAAAAACATTTGGCTACATACACTTAGGTGTGCTTAGAGGTGTATGTCCAAATCACACATTCACCCTCCCATTCAGCCTTCTCTAATCCACATGCATGCACATCCACTCACTCTCACACACACACACAGCTTTCCATTCAGTCCTCTCATAATGTTTCTTTACTTAACATTTAAAGTTCCTGAAATAGGAATGTTCCCGAATCAAAACTGTTTCTTCAAGGGAAGACTCATTGAAATGCATTGATACCAGTTTAGTCCTTCGGCGCGCTCTGCATTAATCAAAAAATCGTTTGATTACGATTGTAGGCATGAGGGATGCGCAAAAACAGGAGGTATTTTGAGCCCTGGCAGAATCTTTGTGTTGCTTCGTTTCCCTGCGGTGAGTGTTGTTTTTGAGCGAGGACCATCTGAAATGCAGTCGGTAAATCTGGGCAAATGTTGTGCTCAGGATATGAGATGGAGAGTGAGGGATAGCCACTGGTAATTACACAGATCCTGACAAATAGCAGGTAGGCACAGGAACACTTTGGGTTTGTAAGGTGGAAATAAGCCACAATATACTCTAAATCTGCAAATGGAAAAACAATATAACCCCAGTAACCTGTCATCTGCGGTCTAGACACACCAGCACATGCACACTTCAGGGTGAGACTAAGGAGAGCTAACAAAAAAAGCAGTCGAGTTGAATCTCTAAGAAAGCATTTTATAGAAGGTTTAGAAATGCAGCCTGCCGAACTCAAGCGTAGCGTTAGTTCAGGCAGGTCACGAAGTCAAGTTCAACCACAAACCTGGCAGATGCCAGCCCACACCGGCTCTGCTCAAACACTTAAGTGTATGCAAATGGCAAATTTCATATAGGGAGCACTATTTGAGCTGCTCTAGCCTGTCTGCAGGTGCCATAAATCTGCAAGTCACTTTGCAACCCACCTCCAGCTACATCTTGTCATTGTTTGTTTGCAAGTAATACATAATATGGAGAGCTTTTAAAAAATTCAGAACCTGTTTCAGATAGCATACTTTTCTCTCAACTCTATAGAACCCAGAAACATTCAGAACTGCCAGATTTGTAGATTTTTGGTCTGGTTTTTTAGTCGTACACTGATACCACTTTGTTTGCTACATTGGTTCAATTCAATTCAATGTTATTTATATAGCGCCAAATCACAACAACAGTTGCCTCAAGGTGCTTTACATTGTAAGGTAGACCCTACAATAATACATACAGAGAAAAACCCAACAATCATATGACCCCCTATGAGCAAGTACTATGGCGACAGTGGGAAGGAAAAACTCCCTTTTAACAGGAAGAAACCTCCGGCAGAACCAGGCTCAGGGAGGGGCGGCCATCTGCTGCGACCGGTTGGGGAGAGAGAAGGAAGACAGGATAAAAGACATGCTGTGGAAGAGACCCAGAGATTAATAACAAGTGTGATTCAATGCAGAGAGGTCTATTAACACATATTGAGTGAGAAAGGTGACTGAAAAGGAAAAACTCAATGCATCATGGGAATCCCCCAGCAGCGTACACCTATTGCAGCATAAGTAAGGGAGGATTCTGGGTCACCTGGTCCAGCCCTAACTATATGCTTTAGCAAAAAGGAAAGTTTTAAGCCTAATCTTAAAAGTAGAGATGGTTAATTTGCTTGTTAGGATAAATATCTAATCACCCAAACGACTGGAAAAACTCTGTAATAGGCATGTAAACAAGGTAAAGACAACAAGAAAAAGTTTAAACCAAGCTGCAGAATAGACAAAAAGGGTGATTTATGGGACTTTGAATGTGGCATTGCTGTTGGTGCAAGATACCTACAGTGTGACATCTTCTGATGCTTAATGCAGCATGCTAACGCAGCATGTCATAAATCTCTGGTTCCTTAAACATCTTGAGCTCACTGTACTCGAATGCCAGTCACCAGATCTCTGTTCAGTAAAGCAGCTATGAGGTATACCTCAAATAAAGAGGTATACCTACCTAATAAAGTATCGTCTATTTGTGAGTGCAGTTTCACAAGTTATTACATCTTTTGATTAGATAGATAACCTGGTTTTTGTTACACCCCTCCTAAACCTCTGTCATGCACAACTCACAGTCACACATACACAGCTGTAAAGTAAAAGGCAGTGAGCTGGTTGCAAATACCATCAGCATCTTTGTTTACAAGATTAAGTCAATGTGAAAAAAACAATATGAATGCATGGTGTGTGTGTGTGTGTGTTTGTGTATATGTTTGTGCTGACACACATACACACATTATTGGGGAGTAGCCGTTTTTCCTACAACCACAGGCGCCCTGACCTGTCTGCCTTGTCACCGTTTGATGATGTAATCTGGAAGGTTCCAACTCAGTAGCCGCCACACAGCAGCATACTGGGTGGAGAGGGCAGGTGCTCCACATCATAGTCTCTCCATAAACACACGCTTACATGCACACACACACACACACACACACACACACACACACTTACACACACACACACACACTTAAGTAAACACAAACACATATTACACTGGCAAGCAGACAGCCAGGCAGCAGCGGCGCTGCGGCCGGCACGCACACTGTGGACATACAGGATGCAGAAGTATGAATAAACATGCTCATACTGTACATGACACACATATACACACTGGTTCAACCACAAGCATGCCCATGTATCAAACCCCACCCAGAACAGCCTCATTGTCCCCTGGCAGCATTTACTTTCTCCAAGTAAAAAACATCAGCTTGATATCCACCTATTATGAAAGCCACATAATTGTAATAATCACAGAGTCGGGGGATAAATCAAGAGATCTGCAAATTAAAAACCCCAAAGTCTCCATCTCAATGACAAGAATGAACCACACTTCTAGGAGAAATCAATTAAAACTCAATCAGGAGCAAAGAAACAGTAAAGAGCCGCTCGCTTTTATACGTCACAAGCAGACATGAAGTCACCGCAGTTTGACGGACTCCAGCTTGTGGTCGCTAGAGTGTATATTGGTTGACTTGAGTGGTGTCACTTTGATTCGCTCTAACCAATAATCTCTTCATGTTTTCCATAAAGATCAGCTCATGAACCAATGAAGATCCTCCAGCGGTAGGCTAGCTGTCAGAGAAAGGTTTAAGAAGGAAAAATGCTCTTTTTCTAAAGACTAAAGATGGATCCAACGTCGAGGTCTGACTAGCATGCTTTCTGGTCAAAAAAGAAAGAAATTTCTAGAGGATTGAGGTTTGTGACAAGGCTTAAGTGAAAAAAGACAATAAAAGAAACAGATGGAGCAGCTAATAAAGACAAATGTAATCGATCTGAGAAGTGGGAGAAGCCACGTTTGTGTGGTTTCATTCTGGAAGCAACATTTATTTTTTTCCCACTGTAGCACTTTCTTGGCTTGGATCAGCATAGAAGTCTATCCCATTAAAATGACTTTGTCTTCACAAATTGGGGGAAAGCCCCGCGACAGACTGAGAGCCGGTCCAGGGTGTACCTGTAACTCGCCCTGTTACAGTTACAGTTAGCTGTTGGCAAGTGTTTGGAGAAAAGTTGGCGTCCTTCATGTAAGGCACGTGAGTGCAATCACTAATCACAATGAGGCTTTTGGTGCAGCATCGTTTTTGTGATCACCTAACTACTGCCAGCAACCACTTGCCAACCAGCTGGGTGATATTTTCCCCAGTGACTTGTGGTTGCTAGAGGGAGGTCGTATTCAGGTCTCTAACCCTGTGTGATTGGGGCGTAATGCGGACAAACACAAACAGACCAAAAGAGACTTGAAGGGTAAACCACAACGTAAACCACAAAACTGCTTTTTGTCTGCTTAGACTCTGGATTAGGTTAAACTTTGAGGCCCCAGTTTGTGGATTTTCTTAATTCAAACTGATCCAGATTAGCCATTTCTCTGTGTTTCTAGAGTTTTTTTGTTTGTTCTTGTTTTATAGTTCATTTATGATTGTCAGTGCAAGTAAAAGTATTATACTATGTAGTTGAATGAGACCCACATTTGGATATTGGAGACATAACCAACCAGTATTGCATACTTGGGTTTATTATAGTTGTTGATATCAAATGTATTGATACAAAGTTACAAAGAAGTCATTTGATAGCATATAAGTTGTAAACAAATTTGAGCGTTGCTCAACGTGTGACAGTCCCGTTAAGTGATCTTGGCAGCAGTGACAAGCCACTCTGCCCCCTCTCTTGCAACAATACCAGTGTGGCGAAGGGGCAGCTGCTCCGCATATGCACCCCACCCCTCTGGATGCAATTATAACTGTTTAGGAAGAAAATAAAAACAAATTATCGACACTTCATGGTGGCTAATTTCTTCACCGGAGAAATATTTTCTCAAAAAATCATACGCCCTCTTCTTGTTTTGGTTTGCTGCCTCAAAAGCAATTGATTATTCCACGAAGGTATGCAAAATATAATTACTGTCATATTGTATTTCCCGTGTAGTGCGCCACAACAGCACGGATGCTGTGGTTTAAGTTCGGTGCTGGGTTTAATGCACGTCGAGTGCAGAAAGTGCTCCACGTGATTCATGCGCCGTTACTCGTATTAAATCAAAATGAAGCCAGTGACAGATTAACTGGCCTTGAATGATAATTTATGCTCGCGTTGTGTAATTAGGGTTCGAGACTTTAACAGCTTTGCCAGCTGATCTGTCAAAGTTACTGCTCTGTGTCTCAGACATGCACTGCAGACTATTTATTACCCATTCGCCGAAGTGTAATTGCACATTTTTAGGGCAATTCCACATGTGGTCATTGTCAAAAACAAATTGCACAAAAAGAATTTAATGATTAAACTTCAGTGCTTGATCCATAATGTGAAAATATATACACCTGAGTGAATCGTGCATGGTGTATATTCTCCTATCTGCCTCTCTTCAGAGCATCACTAAAGGTAGAAGCCAAAATCCATCTTCACAGTAATATCACTGAGGTATACCACCGACATGATTCATTTTTGCAGTAATTTCATTTAACAAAGTCAAATTTAATTGCATCTACTTCAAATCCATGTTTCTGTATGATTTTTTCACCAGTTTACCACTGACTGAGTTTAATTTAGTCATGCTTTTAACCAGATCATGGTGTTTATAAAAGAAATTGTGATAAAAACATGTTTATTGTATCTATCAGTATTTATTTCACTTTTATATTGTGTATTAACTATACCGCTATGTGTATTTCTGCCCAGTGGAGACTTTGTGGATATGACTAGTACCACAGGTCTGGACCACTGATGACTTCCTTGCAGGGTGACCAGAAACTGAATGTGGGGCAAATGCTGCGTTTGTTTGGAACAAAGTGGAAGATGTCAACAATGCTGAAAGGTAGACTGAAATTTTTGTACTTAACCTAAAAATGCAAACTTGCAGAAATTTTCTAAGCAAGTGAATACAATAAGGATAAAAAGAAGTATGTAAAGAGCATTGCATTGTCTCCTGAGGTGGTCTTCATATACACCTGTATTCTCTTTTATTTGTTGTTCTTATTTCATCGGTTCTTCTGTCTGCCATCATTTTAGCTGTCTTTTAATGCAGTTTTATGCCACACATACTGTCTCACTTCACATCATATTTTCTTCTTTTGTGCAGCAAACAAAAATGGTAGTTTCCAGAGTTATTATACTTTAGCATGTGTAGTTTTTATTTTCATCTTAAATTTTTGCTTTTAGTTTGGTTTAAATAAATTTTGTATTAATGCCAAATGCCAGAGGCAAGATTTAAGAGAACTACAATATGAACACAACTTCTTGAAAGCAGTTGACTCGCGGTCTTGCTGACATCTAAGGCCTCAATATACACATCTGTAAGAGCTTCATTACATTTTTACAAAATTAACAAATACCAAAACTAAGGCTTCCATCCTCTGTAATTCTATTTTATTTAGTTCTGGTATTAGTTTTAGTATTAGTTCCAGTTTAAAATTTTAGCTTAGTTTCATACTAACCTTGGTAGTTTTTATTATATTCAGCAAAATGTTCAAGTTTTTGATATTTTGTTGACTTGTAACTTGCCCTGATGAGTATAGCATTAGACCCTTTATGTGTACTGGATGAAAGCTATACTTTAAAAGTGCATGTCCTGCAGAGCCAATCAAAATGCGGTACGTTGCCTCAAGATGTGGGACAAGGAATCAAAATGCTGCATAAAGAGGGACATCTGGTAATTCTACTTCCATTTAAGCTTATGAGAAAATTCAACCGGTAAATCAGTGAATTGTCATGACATGAGACTAAATGTTTGTATGACTGGTTATTGAATGGGCCCAGTGCTCAATAATAGGGTGAAATGATTAAAGCCTTTACTTGATTTGAAAGTGTGACCAAAATAAACTCGTCCTTTCCACTGAAATCGTAGAAACTGAAGCATATGCTTATCTCGTGATGGAATTTAAACTGAAAACAAACATTTTTAATCCAAAATATTAAAAACATGCCAGTATTAATACGAGATATATACTAAAAGAACACAATTGTCTGTTTCAGCCCAGCTCAGCAGTAGGTATAAGTGAACACTTCAGCACTTCGGTAACTAATCCTCCCACCGACCCCAGAGCGCACACCGCCGCCACTTCACTAATCATTCCAACATTTCCATCCTGTTAAGTAAGACAATACATTAATTGCAATGGCATGCTGAGGCCTCATGCTATGCAATGTAACCCCTCTCGGGTCTGCCGCTGAAACCCCGAAGACACACAACTGAAGCTGACACGGAGAGTTCAGGGCTTCCACTCTGCGTGCCGCGCAACATTTCGGCAGCTGCAGGAGCAGATTAGAGACGTCCGCTGTGCATTCCTCGCCTAATGATTAAATATCAGCTCGTTTATTGCGAGTGTCACTGATTGCGGCTCCCTAGATGTGGCTCCTGGCATGCTGCAAAGGCTACGAACCGGACGCTGCTGTGGAGATGTTTTCTGTCCCCTGCCAGTTGAGAGATGCTAGCATGGAACGGTTTAGCTGGTGTAGCGAAACCACGCATTTGCACATTTTCGATTCTTTACAGATATCTTGTTAAATTATCTGACGAAGTGAAAACTAATCAAATGCCACCTCTCCCAGAGTCCTGACTGTATTAACAAAGGATTAGGCTTCGAATTCCTGGAAAAGGAATGTTTACATTTAATAAATAGAGAGAATAATAATCCTCATAGACAGAAATGCTGTGAACGAGCCAAAATCGCTGGAATTAACTGCTTGTTTAACTGCTGCTTTCACTATTTTACCAGCCAAGTTGACATGCAGGATTTTAAATCCGATTTTTACCTCCCACAGTTTAAATTTTTACCTTTTTTTTTTTTAAATTTGACTGACAGAAGGTATATTGTCCCTTAAAACTAATTTCTATAAACTACATATTTATTCTAAAATCTTTTTTTTTTCCAGGTTGTGTCTGTATTGGCGGCAGTGCCAGACATATTGTGATTAAATGGTCCCCTCTGGCTCATAGTTTAGCTCAAGGTATTGGGTTTCACCTAAAATTAGCCATCAGACTCAATTTATTACCTCAATTGAGAGGCTCGAAAAGTGCCTGTAACAGCGCCTCTGCTAACACGGACTAACCTTGGCCAAGCCATATAATGTTGCATTTTAATTCAGCTACAGGAACTGCCAGCAAGGCCGAGCCCATTACATGTTACACCTTTTTTTTCTGTCTCTCTGTGTAGCCCAGGGTAGAGGAGCGTGCTTGAATATTAAAGGGGTACAAGAGTGTTAGGCAAACAGTAAAATCCAAGATAATTTTATAGCGGTAAAAAAACTGTTCCCCCCCCCGTTGGCCAGATGACTTTAAAACTGTTTTTGGGGTAACGTATTGTTATGAAAGTGGAGACACACAAACGCATTAAAGTCTTTACAGCTACACACCAGCAGCACACTATTCAGGTGACAATTGTTTGTTAGGTCTTAAACGCACACTCCTGTAACGTGTGGCCAGATCAGTTTGTGAGCATCCAGACTGAAATATGTTAAAAAGCAGAGATGCCTGTAAAATGTCAGCAGCTCTTGAGTAATATCAACCACAGCGGCTTGAAAGAGTGCTACTAATCTGTTGCAACTATGTGTCAACAGGAATGTAAGGTTATGATCAAAGCTGCCTAAATGTTACAGCGTTTGAATCTGTTAGCTGGAGAGCGAGTGTAACTGTTAATATTTGCTAATAGATTTGGTTTCTTAAACCTTGCATCTGTGCATGATTTTTAAATCTAATCTTTAACATTTAGCAAAGTCACTTGAGAACCCATTCTATATCTGTGTGTCTGCTAGGGCTGGGTCTGCCTGGATCCATCATCAGTCAGTGAATATGTGGGTCTCTGCACACATCTATGTGACTGCTGCTTTTGTAACCGTGCAAACTCATCTGTAGTGACTTGGTATTATTATAATGACTTGTACCGCATTTGAATGTGTTCCCAAATCTGCAAAGTATAATCAAGGCTTAAGAGTAAGTTGTTGCTGTGTTGCTTTTCTTACACCTTTTTCACTGATATGGTGTCAGTGCTAGTATGGAGTTAGTTCTAGTTTACCTTGGTGCCTTAGACCCCAGTCATACAGGCCTGGAGCAGGGGTGGGCAACTCCAGGCCTCGAGGGCCGGTGTCCTGCAGGGTTTAGATTTCACCCTGGGTCAACACACCTGAATCACATGATTAGTTTGTTACCAGGCCTCTGGAGAACTTTAGGACATGTTGAGGAGGTAATTTAGCCATTTAAATCAGCTGTGTTGGATCAAGGACACATCTAAAACCTGCAGGACAACCTGGATACCCCTGGCCTAGAGACTAGTTGGCAACAGCCCCCGACTGCTAAGGAATTCTGCTAAGTGTTCCTTGACCAGTTGTGAGTGGTTGCTGGAAATCAATTGCTAAAGCATAACTGGTCGTGATTTCTTTTGGGTCCAAAAATACACTACAAATGGATCCCATGCTTCTCTTAGAAGGAAGCATGGGAATCTTTGTTGGCATATGCACAACTTAGTTGACTTTATTTAATCCAGTACCTAGTTCCCTGAATGCATTCAAGCGCTTCCATTTAAGCTAAATTGACACATAAGCATGCTAGCATGTTCACAAGCACAGTACCCTTGATAATATTAGCCATGTATATCATTCACTACCTTAACATTTAGCATGCTAACAAGCTAATCTGACTAGATGACTTAAAGTTAGTTAATTGCAATTATTTGTTGAGTTAATGGTTATTATTAACTTCCAAGAAGTCACCAAATTCAAAGAAATTCAATAATAATTTGGATATGAATGAGTTCCTATACAAATTTCATAGCATGCTTTTCACAGTATTTTAGTCAGGACCAAAGTTTTTGGACCGTCCCATTAGGAATTAACCCACAGTGTTCTCCATCACTACAAATATGGAACTGGACAGTCTTGTTAAAATGTTTACGTTTTATAATACATTTTTGGATTGTTTTGGACTTCACAAGTGACAAGAATTGGTTGCATAGTGTAGTGTGTTATGATTCATTTGCTAATGACCAGAAAGGAAAAGGACCAAAAAACTATGAGCAAAAAACTGCGGACGAATCTGTGTGAATTGTGACTCTCCCATTCCACCAAGCAAAAAAAGCAAATATTGTCCAGCTGTGCTTGTTTTCTTCTAAATGTCTTTCATAAAAGATTCTGAAGAAAATGTCTAGAAAGCATGTGCATACATTTAATATGCAACCTGGTCTTAATATATTAATGCATTTGGGAAATTTCAGTATACGAAGTGTATTTTTCCCTGCTAAAGTAATGAGGTGGCAGTAAATTATGTTTACCGAAGGTGTTGATTTTACAACCCTCTCACATGGCTTTCCCGTTTTCTCCTCTCCTCCTCCCTTGCTTGCTTTTTTTTCTCTTTCCCCCTCTCTTTGCTTGCTTCTCTCTTCTCCCTACTTCTATCTACACTGGAATCATCCGCCGGCACTTTGCTTTCTCCAGCCTATTCTTAGATTTAGCTGTGGCCACTCCAGTAATATTTTTAAAGATTATTATAGTATTCACTAACCCTTTTTCCCCCTTAGGCTGCCTTCCAGAGTTTCTTTTTCTCCCTCCTACCCTCCTCCTCTCTCCTAACCCCCTCTTTCTCTTTTCTCCCCTTCTACCTTTCTCTCGACAGCGATCTTTGGTTGTAAAATAATAGAGCATCAGCCAGCAATAATTTGCGGTCCAAACAGAGCCGACGCTGGCTGACGTTTATTGAAACCTCATCCCCCCGCGAGCCGGTTTCCTTTTCCCTCCCAGCTCCGTCGCTGTGTGTTTGTACAGACAGGGCCTTAGTCGTGGCCATTGCTTTTAATAATGAGGCCTACGGTCGGCCTTGGCTGCAGCTTTGGCTGGGCAAGAGGAGAAGCGGTGGGAAAAGACGGGTGCCTGCTTGGCTCTCATTAATCCTGACTAGTAGTCGGCGGTGGAGGAGACCCTGTCAGACAGTCTGATGGTCTCGCAGGCAGACAGACAGGTAAAGGTAATGAGGCTCCAAAACTGGATCATCTGGATAAAGGGACAGTGTGCAGTCACAGCTTTAGCAGCTCAAATAGGTGATGACCAGCAGGCTGGGCCCACACACAGCATTATGTGACATTTAAAAGGCAAAAACATAGTTCCAAGCATGAGCTTCTGCAGAGACAGTGAAGGTAAATAAGCCCACGTAAAGATATTTATGGCAGGATTTAGGGTGCTAAACCAGTAATAATCCCCCAGGATCACGTCTATCATGTCTACAGCCAATGGAGAGCTAGTTAAGACTAAAGCAGTATATAATGTTCACTGTACAATTTCAAACCAAACACAGTAAAATATTTAAAAAATAAAACCCTGAAAAAATAGCACTTCTAAAAGCTTTCATCTAAAAATAATATTTAATCTAACCATGGCAGAACTAATGTGAATATAATTCATGATGGCATTATGAGCACTCTTCTAACCGTAGCACTCCCAGAGATGTTGACTCACGCTGGACACTCATCGTCCACCTTATTAGGTACACCTTGCTATTACCAGATCGGATCTCATTTGGCCTTCAGAACCGCCTTAATTCTTTATGACACAGAACTAACAGAGTGCTGGAAACATTCCCTATAGACTTTGGTCCATATTGACATAACAGCATCACACAGTTGCTGAGGATTTTTCAGCACAACCATGACGCAAATCTTCCATTCTACCACATCCCAAAGGTGCCCGACTGGATTGAGATCCGTCGATCTGAGTACAGTGAACTCATTGTAATGTTCGGGAAACTAGATGAGATGATGTGAGCTTTGTGACGGTGAGTTATCCTGCTGGAAGCAGTCATCTGAAGCTCTGTACTCAATTATCATAAAGGGAAGGACAGCAATAATACTTAGGGAGGCTGTGGATGGATGCATCAGAACCAACGCCTGGCCTTTCCCTCTTAATGGAAAAACAACAGCAGCTAACCTTAACCTAACCTAGGTGAAGATAAGAAGTGAGCAATAGAGATCATGTCTATTTACAACATGTTTAATTTTGAATTTCCAATAATAATGTATTTGCTACTATGTCACATGTAGCCTCACCCTCCACATGTTGAAGGTCACATTAAACCCTTCATAAACTTGTTTGCTGACTTGTTTGTGGTGCTTTTTTTAAATGTTTCATTTATTTTAATTAATGTGTGAAAAGTACCACAAGTAATTTACTGCCATTTACAGAGAATAAAACAATGTTTAGGCAGCTACATAAATAGGGACTAAATAACACACATGGTTATGTACAATCAAATTAGGGAACTAATTTTAGCACACAAAGTTGGTAAGGCCAACAAAACGTGCTGAACAAAAACTGAACGTAAACAAAACAACAGAATTATTATTTTTCAATTAACTAGAACTATTCATACATAGCACAACTATATATACCAAATTAACTGACTGAGGAATCACAGGTTGAACTTATGAGGATGGGAGAGACAATTAGAGGGAAACAGACAAAGACAGGAAGTACAACCATTTAAGATTCATAAGAATAGTGATTAACAAAATAAAACAGGATACGGCAGAAGCTCAAAATTCTATTTGTTTAATGGCAATGTGTCTTGCCTCTTGAACACTACAATATGAGCAATATTTGTGACATTAGTGCGCTAATACAGCAAATACTTTTCTTTTCTTTCTTTATTCTTTAAAAAGCCTGTAAGAAGTAAGTGTGTGCGGATTCTTGCTGGATTCAAGGGCCTGGGAGATCCCCGACTGTGAGACAGGTAACAAGAGAAAGAAAGACAGGCAGGTGGCTACACACTGAAATTAAACACTAATCTTCTCCTCACTGTCTGAAGCCCCACTTACTGGAACTCCTGTGGATTCCTCTGGTCAGCGGTCAGCTAATGCAAACTAATCATCACTTTCTATGGACTGCGGGCTGACCACAGTGCTGCCCAGGACAAGGCCTAGCAGACTGAAAAACACGAGCCCCGGTTCATTTTCCACCGTCGTCACCATCGCTAATACCAGCTGTGCCAAAGCCTTTTTAAAAATACTGCATCAATAGCAATTAGCTACATTTCCTCGTCACAATATGGGAAAGCACAATCGTTGCAGTCGCACCCTATAAAGTGAAGGTTTAATTAAATAATTTTTTGGCATTCCACACTTCAGCCGCAGACACGGAAAAGAAAGAAAAAATCCATACATTTCAGCAGACACACAGTAGTATAGAGGTGGGCTTGTGTTTCCTCCTACAGGGATTCTGTGGCCAAAAACAATCTCGAGGAGCACAGCTGAATGTTTTCATTGTGTTTCTTCTGCTGAGTTGGGCACAAGAATGGGTTTCTGCTAGTCAGCGCAGGCACCGGCTGGTTCTCTAACACGCCCACACAGTTGATATATAAAAAGATTTTACATATAAGAAGACCCTCACCTGCCAATTGGTGCCTCATGCCTGGAAAAACTGGAGTGGATAAACCAGTAAGGGTCAGCTGCCATGTTGGCTACTGACGTTTTTGCGGGGATGTTAAACACAGGAGTTCACCTGTTCTCTAAAATTGTCACAGCACACACCATACATCAGAAATAAAGGCTATCACTATCTATTATTTTGAATTTTACTTTGTTATTAAGTTTAGGGGCATCAATAGCTGCAATCAAGTGTTTGTAATAAATGTTAGAGTATTTCACATCAGAGGATTTGAATAAATTTCATCACCCTATTATTTGCAACATTTTTTTTAATTTAACCACAGTGGAGGGTTTTCGTGCATGAACATTCTGTTTAATGCCATGTCAAAGGATTCGATTTGATTTAAGGCCAGACTTTGACTACTTCACTCCAAAACCTTCAATTTGTTTTTGTTTTTATTCTGCGGTTGACTTCCTGGTATGTTCCAGATCAATGCCATCCATCATAAACCCAAGTATATTTGATCTTCAGAACATGAACTGATGGCCGGACATTCTCCTTCAGGATTTTTCTTGTGGAGAGCACATTAGTTATGTCAAGCTATCAAAACAGCCCTAAACCACAACACTGCTACAACTATGTGTGACTGTTGGTATGATGCTCTTCTAATGAGATGCTGTGAGTTTTATGCCAGATGTTATGGGACTCAAACCTTCCAAATAGTTCAGTGTTTGTCTCATCAGTCCATAGAATCTTTCCTTAAAAGTTTTGGGGATCATCAAAATGTTTCTTGGCAAATATGAGATGAACCTTTGTGATATTTCAGGTCAGGAGTGGCTTTCACCTTTAAACCCATCTTAGCCCAGTCTCTTTTTCTTGTTGAATCATGCACACTGACCTTAACTGAGGCAGGGGAGACCTGCCGTTCTTTAGAGTTTTGGGTTCTTTTGCAGCCTCCTGGCTGAGTCAGCAGTGCACTCTTTGGCTGGCTGGCCACTTTTTGGAAGGTTCACCTCTGTGTCAGGTTTTCTCCATTTGTGGATAATGACACTCATCATGATTCGCAGGAGTCCCAGGGCCACAGAAATGGCTTTGTAACCATTTCTAGACTTAGAGATCTCAGTGACTTTTTTATGTACTGTATAGCCTGTATAATAAATAAATACATATAAAAATATACATTTTTTAAATCATAACTGTGTATTTAGTGGCATGTCATTAAAATGTAAAAACTGATGTATACTTTGAAGTCCAAATTTTCAACACAAGCCGAAATAGAGACTCAGTGTGGCTGCAGGTTGTTGCTATGTCAGCTTAATTACATGTCGGTCATGCGCTTTGGAGGTGCAGCACACAGAGTGTTAATAACACTTACCTTCATTCAAACTTCAAAGATTTAATGCTATCTTGTCTTAATACACAACACTGTCATATGCAAAACCAGGGTGGCACTAGGGGTGGCAAGAGATCATTTTAGGGTGACACATGCCACCCCTCAAGATCCGCCCCTGGATCTGAAATGTTGAAGTATTTATATATGCAAAAAGCTAAGAAATCGGGACATGGCAAATAGTTGTTTCACAGCACTTTATATCAATACCATCTATTTGTTTGTGAAACATTCTCCCTGCTGCCTCAGGACACAGCATTGTGTGATCTAAGTAATCATCTATGAGGAACCCAACCCTGAACCCAGAAGTTTAAAGCACTGGGAGCTCCTTTAGTGCCAATTTCTGACTCGTCAGGTTGCCTATTGCTGGATAAGAACATTTAAAAAGCAACAAGTCTACTATTGAAGACAGGAGTAGGGATGGTGGCACAAATCTCAGGATTCGCACAGGACTTTTCACTTTTGGCTTTTCACTTCCAGCATGCATTTTGGAAGTTGATGAAATGACCATTTTACAAAATTCAGGTACTTGCAGCTGGCCTAATGACCCCACACCTGCCTGTTTGTTAGCATCACCCACAGAGTCAAAATAGCCAGATTAACCAATCTGAAATTCAATGGGAATTGCCACTTCAATTTCCTGGTGCTCACTGACCTTTATTATGCTTCTGTCGCCATGTTTCTGCTTGTCACTTAATGTGAACGTCTCTTTAGGTTACCTTCTACCTGTAATTTTATCATTCTAAATTTCCCTGAAATTGATCTGGGTCTAATTAATAACAGTAATTGCATATGATTGCTGTAACACCTACCTCCATATGCTTATACTGATTCTGCATATGTGCCCATTGTCAGTATTCTCCTGTTAAGCTCCTGTTCTCTGTCCTAAATAACTTTCAGTTAACCTGAAGCTGCTGTTGGTGATTTTCCCTCCAACTGTTCTCTGTCCTTCATCTGCCTCCGGATCATCAGAGGAACAGGGAAATTAGACAGGACACTTCATTAATGTGTAGAAATTAAAAGCTTCAGAGGATGTCAGGCCAGTGTGATTGCAAAGCACTGAGAAACGTGGAATGTGTGCGAGTGAGAAGGAGTGGGATCTCCTGCCGGGACATCGTGGGGCCACAGGCCTCACGTCACATTATACAGATCTCGTAATCCTCCCTATCCCAGGGATAGGAAGAGATGGATGGATGAAGTGAAGGACTGAAGGAGGAAAGAGAGGAATTGTTAAATGGAGCAGGAAAACTCAGTCATCTCCTGAGGACTCAGCTCCGATAATGCACTGAGCAGTTCTCATCCAATCCCATTTTAGTTCCCATTAACAGTCCCGACCAAAAGTTAAGGACCACTTGAAAAATGGCAAAAAACACATATTTTCAATGGATGGATCTTAACGACGTTCTAAGTAGAGCTTCAACATGCAACAAAAAGAAATGGGAGTGAGACAAAACTTTTTTTGAGCATGCAATTTATTGAAAACAACTAAAACAGCCTGCTTTGCTCTCTGTTTCTTTCTTTCTTTTACTTGCCATCCCAGTGCCGTCCTCTCCTTGACCTTGGTTGTGCTGAAGGTTTATCAAATATGGGGGTTCGTCTTTCCCAAAGCATCGCTGTGTTATTCCCATTTCAATTATTCTCATCTGTTGTGAGACATTAGATGGGAAAAAGCAAACACAAACAGGACAAACAATAAAATCTTTTTGATTTCTTGAAGAAAACAAATTCCTTGTTAAATGCACAACCTGAATTTTTTTTCTTTCTTCTTCCTCTACTTTATGACACGTTGCTTCATCATTAACATCATTAACAAACAAACTTTTTATGATTTTTTTCTTTAATTATTGGACCCCATTAAATGAATCTGACTGGTAATGACACATTGTAAAGAAAATGCACTCACCAGAGAGTCTAAAAGCCACAGACTCAGCGACAACACAAAGGGTCTCTAAAAGGAGCAAAAAACATGGTTTCAGTGACACTCATGCAGGACTCAACGTCTAGAGAAGTGGAGACTGTGAAAGATGCTTGTCACGGTTTTTGGCTCTGGCAACCAGCTCTGTGTTTCTATTAATCAGTTAATCTACAGTTCATAGCACAAACTGATGCTTATCAAGTATTTTACACAAGTAAAACAACAACAGCAAAAATAAGAAATATTTGGCACTTAGATTTCATGTGACTTATTTTAGAGCCCTGGAACCACAACAGTAGGTCTGCTTGTGTACGACATGATTGCTCTGCTACTCATCAGAAATTTTCCACTACCCTCGACTATAAGGAAGGATAACAAAAAATGCCGGGGACTTAAATTATATGTAGCAAATTTGACAAAATGATCCTAACCGGAGGGCAGTTATGCGATTTTTGAAAGCCCTTTTTGAGTATGTGAAGGAGGCACATTCAACAGGCTGCTAACTTGTCTATTAGAAGCTGTGTTTGGAGAAGGGTGGTGGATGGTGACGGGGTCATTTGATCGATTGACAGGTATGTCAACCAACGACCTTCAGCTGTGGCTATTGCTCTGCACAAAGTTTTGGCTCCACCCGGCGATTAGAATCTGAACCATTTTCTGAACATCTTTCCAAGCCAAGCTGTGAACATCAAAGAAATACTGGGTCAAACCTCCAAATCAGACGATTAGAGAATCAACACAGTGAGTGAAAAAAACTGACTGACGAGCAAGAAGAAATGAAACAAAACAAAAGTTAAGGTATTAAACAGAGGGAGGCGGAGGGAGGGAGAGGTGGGAGGTGGCTCAGGGAGGGAGGCAAAGAGAGAGAGAGATGGATGAACCCAATTATCCCCCTATTTTCCTTCACAGCGCTGAACCTCATTCAAAGCGGAGAGCAGAAAAAGAGAAGGTAAATAATAGAAATGTGTCGAATGATGGAGGGAGATAATTAAATAGGCCTTCATTTCTACACCCGCCGATTGTGGTGTAATTAACCCATTACAGTTCCAACCCCTAATTTTTTTTCTCCTTGTAATGATTACAATAAGTGTAAGGGGTGAAGGCTTTGGCAGGGGAGCGCTTACATGCACACCCCATTTGGTTCACTCAGACATGTCACAGTGATCATTAATCATGGGTTGTTTTTCGACTTCCAAATGGCTGGCTGTGCAGTCAGAGGCTTTGGCTTTTTAACAGAAAGAAATAAAAACGACTCTCCGCTTTATGGTAATTTGTATGTAAGAGGAATACCAGTTTAAGTTGTAGGGGTGTGCAGCTTGTTGCATCGGCTGGATGCACACGCATTGATTCTGTGGCCTGACAAAGATTCGTCATTACCACATCACCACATGAGAAACGCCTGTGCAAAGATTACGTTTTTGCATCAGAGCAAATGTATCGTTTAGTTTGATGGTCGGTTACCAAATTGAATTGAATGTTGTTTGCGGCCTTCAGAGGAATGCAAAATCAAATCTACCTATCTATCTACATGCACACATATATACTACTATGCAAGAGTCTATTCTTCAACACAGCCTGAACTCTCTAAGAAAAGCTTTCCTGTAATTTCTTTAAAAGGTCTTCGGGAATAGTTCTCTAGACTTCTTGAAGAACATCCCAAAGCTCTTCTTTGAATGTTGACTACCTTTTGTTCAGTTTTTCCTGTCAAGATGATCCTAAACTGCCTCAGTAATGTTGAGGTCTGAGCTCTGGGGAGGCCAATCCATGACTGATGTTGTTCCATTGTGTGTTTTTCTATCCAACTTTGGCTTTACTACATTGGCAGTGTGCTTGGGATCATTAACATGCTGAAAAATGAAACCTTTGCCAATCAGACAATTTCCAGATGGTATTGCATGATGGTTAAAAAAAAGAAAAATCAGACGGCACTGGTATTTATTATTCCATCCGCGCTGACTGGCTAAAATGCAGCTCAAAACAAAGACTGTGAGTCTCCGTAACTACAGATCTACAGAGACTCACTGTTGTACCTCTCTCCTGTCTCCTTCCATACATACTGACAACGATTTGAATTTAAAAAAAAAAATCATACATTTGGATTCATCACTCCATAAGACCTGATGTTACTGATTTTCAGTCCAGTTCTTGTGCAAACTGGCATACCTCTGCCTGTTCCCCGAATTTCCTCTCCTTTTCTTAAGAATGGTTTTTGGCATCCATCCATCCATTGAGATCATTTCTGATGAAGTTTCAGTGAACAGAAGATGGATCTCAAGGGTCAGACGCGTCTCTCAGGTCCTGTGTCAGGTCTTTGCTGGATTTTTTTTTCTTCTATTTCTTGAGAACATCACTTTCAGACACTGTTCAACTGATTTATGTCGGTTTTTAGGCCTGACACTTCTTCATTTGCCCTCCACTTCTTCCATTTCTCTTTCTCTGTCTCTCACTAGATATACATATATTTGACTGGGTGAAGCAATGTTTTAAATGGGCAGTTTTACCCTTAAATAGCTGAAGTTTGGAAACTCATAAGTGACTGATGGTAGTCATTCAAAGCAGCAGAAGCCAGAGCATCCTGTTTTAAAAGCCAAACAGTGTGGTTTTAGTTTAAAAACAATGTAAAACACACCCTTTCTACATAGTAAATACATACTCCAACTTCCAAAGAGTTTTTTTTTTAATTTTCAGATTAAAGAGGGACCTGCTACGCTGATTTTCCAGTTCCATGTTTATATTTTATGGGACTAACCAAGAATGTCTTTGCATGACTCACAATTCAAAATGATCCTTATATTGGGTCTCATTGGAGACGCTCAGTTTAACTACTGCCAGAAACAAACATTTTTGTCTCCCCTCCTTTTCCGATTGTCTTTAATTCATGAATAGAAAATAGAAGCACAGAAGCTCCACTTATCTGCTGTTCAATCTATTCTTAAAAACATCACAAAGATGTATATAATTAGAGAAGTCTGAAAACCTGTTGCTGTTGTGTACGTGCGAGGGATTACTCGCACATGCCCTGACCTAATTATTCAAAGTGTTATAAAGAATATCCACCATTGTAACACTATAAATATGACAAAAATGGTTAGGGTCAATAAAATTACAATTCTATGACATGTTGCTCTAATTTACACACCAAGGAGGTTTTGTGAGTGCAACTAGCTAATGCTCACATAATAGAATAAACAGAATTAAATTAAATTAAATTAAATTAAATTTATAAGAGATGCTGTGCTTTGGAGGCTAGTTGGAGCCCCATCACATCATGTTGCTGTTGTTTTAGTTAGATTTTCATTAAAGGTCAAACTGAAATTGAAATCATTCATCAATCAGTTATTGTTGATGTAATTTTTTTTAAATCTTCATTCTGTTACCACACAATAAGCTTCCCATTTCAAAGGGTTTTGAAATTGAATGCACAAAACCTTTCAAATACTCTGTACCTCAATGCAACACATGTGAAAGATAGAAACCATTCTCCAGTGGTGCAAGTCCTCTTGTCAGCGCCAACTGCCTTTGTTTTGTGAACATTTGTCTCTGCCATTTGTCAGAGCCTACTGCACAGTTTGAGCTTCTTACTTTAACACGATAACATTATTTTTCTTCATTAAAGGAGCCGCGGCGCTGTACCTGCAACCCGACACCATCCCTTCACCCTCAATCATCCCTCAGTCGCTAACAGAAAGGACAAATGCATACTTTTCTTCAAGCTTTATATAAAGAGACTCAAATTTAAACAGCCTACTGACACGAACAAGCACAGCATGATTTATTCCTGCCATTATAAACCTTTGCTGATCTTCTCCCCACCTCCACACTGGCGAAGTATGTTATCTTTCCACCATCAATTTATTTTCTTTAATTTTCCCTCCCTCTGCTTTTGTCACGCTGGCCAATTGTTCTTGGATTGAGGGATTCCAACTACTGAGGGGGAGAGGCGGAAAAGGAGGGAGACTGAAAATATTATTTAACCAAATCCCTTTACTGAAAACGGTGTGGATGAAATTACCTACAGGATCAGGAAAAGAAGCAGAATATACCTGTGAGCCAAGGTGAAGGGTAAGCTTAACATTCAGAATTTGATTAGCATTATTTAAGGTGAAAATACATGTGAGAAAAGAAAGGAAGGTCTGAGGAAAACTAAAGCAAAGAATGGGAAAAAGAACAGGAGGCAGAAGTGTACTCGGGGGGAATGCCAGAGGAAGGTCACAGACACCTGGTGTTACAGCCAACAGAAGGAGAAGATGTCACTGGGGCAAGAGGACTAAAACAGATTAGAAATTCCTGAGTTTTTAGAGTCTAACTCATTTCCCAGACCTCGAAGAACACTCGAGAAAAATGAGCGACTGAGACAGATCGTGCATGCAAACCAAATTTCATGAGACAGAGATGCGACAAACTGCAGTATGTAAAATTGTAACTTGAAGCAGCGTTTAACTGGAACAACACTAAAAATAATGCAATGCTGTTTTGTTCAATACTGCACAATAATGACACTGAACATACAACCCCAGCGTCACAGATGTTTGTGATATAGTCCCGACTTTTAATTTCATGTTACTGGTCACCAATTTTGTCTTGATGCATGCTCAAACATCCAGGTAAGTAAATCCCAAAAGGTTGATTCTGTTCATCTGGACGCAGCGTTTTCAGTAGGAGAAACGTTTTGTCACTCATCCAAGTGGCTTCTTCAGTCTCAGCTGACTGCAGGCTTCCATAACCTTATAAACAGTACATTTACACAACTACTGAAACCAGCCAACTGAATGACCAATGGGCTATGAGGTCAGTTCCTTGATCATTAATATGCAAATTGTCATGACCATTGATCAAAGACCCCTGATCATTGGCCATGAGTACCATTCATAGAGAGTTGGGGAATGGCTGCAATCACAGCATTGTACGATGGTGAAAGATGTACGCTTATCTGTACGTGAAAGGGAAAGACCATCTCTGAATTGAGGAGGGTGGCTAAGGTCACTTGGATAAGTGACGTTTCTCACACTGAAAATGCTACGACCAGATGAACAAAATCAACCTTCTGGGGTCACCAATTTTCAAATTATTTTGGGTTCCCCCACACACATTTTTAATCACTCTACTTTCACATTTACTTCAGTCAGTCAGGCAGTTTTTCACATGGCATTTGTATGATTTTTCAAAATACATTATTAGTTATGAATATGTTGCTTGGTTAGCTCTACGATTAAAAACTACTTGGTTATGTTTAGAAAAATGTAATGGTTGAATTACAGTGGTTGCCTCTTCACTCAGACTTATGTCATCGCCATGGTGTCACGGCTGGGGCGGCAGTCGTGTGGAGGGTGAGAAAGGAGGATCCAATAGCAGACAATGGCGGAGGTGCAAGTGGGTTTTATTTACAGTGCACAAAACCAAGGTGTGGGCAGAACCGAACATAAACCTAAACTGGGAAAACTAATACAAAATGGAGGACATGAAGCGAGGAGCAGAGAGACACGAAGAAACATGGAATAATGCAGACTACACGGGAGGTTCACAGAGAAACACAGACGCCGCGACGAGAAGCACAGGCAGACACCAACTATAAATACACACACCAGGTAATCAGGAAATGGCACACAGGAGGGGACACAGCTGGAACTAATGGGCATAACGAGACAGACCTACAAAGTAAAACAGGAAACACCCAGACTGTTTTACAACACAAACTCGGGGACATGAACAGAGCACCGAGGACAGACACAGGTAGGGCTGAATATACACCAAACTTCAGGTTCAACCCTAAACTAATACAAAATCAGAATAACACAAGGCACAAAAATGAACTTCAAGGAAACACAAAACGCTGGGTCAAAATGACCCAGGACCATGACACATGGTGTTTTTCTCACTTTGCAATTGGGGAATTTTAGCTTAAAGGTTACCCCTTTCTTGGACTGAGAAGCATGTTTGATGTGTTTCAGCTGGAAAGATTATTTGTCTTGTGCCTAATTGCCAACACTTGGGAGAACAATTAATAAAAAGAAAAATTACATATTCCGATTGGGGTTATCAGGATAATTTGGACAATTTAACCACTTCTCCAAGTCATCAGTCTGTTAAAGGACTGATATATTGAGAAAGACAACCATTCATGCTCACATTCACACCCAAAGCCAACTTAAAATCACCAGTTAACTGATCATGAATGTCTGTAAGAACACCTGTAGGGAACGTATGCAGGAATATAGAGAACATGCAAAAAGGTCCCAGGTGACAGAAGACAGTACTAAGTACTGTGTCGTGCCACCCATGACTCCAGTCCCTGGAGTGAATCTAGCCCACAGAGTTTTTATGGTGTCACGTACAAAAAAAGGGGGAAGAAAAGAGACAGATCAACTTTAAGAGATGCTACAATTTAACGCTCAAAGATAAGAAAGTAAATGTTCTCTACCTAAAAAATCCAAACATAATGGACATATAATATTAGTTCTAGTTCTAATAGTTCAGAATTATAATTATGATAAAGGTTTTCCTTGATTAAAGCTCTGCATGTGTGCATGCACAGCTTGTCCTACAGGGCCTATTTAGCAGTAGTATGTGCTGCTTATTGAGGGAGACAACTTCCCTGGGACAACAGTCACAAGTGATTCTGCTGATCAAACCTGGCCTCGAGTGCTGCTGTCGTCATTAGCTGGACAGCTGTGATTAATGCCTGTGAACCTGCGACCTAAACCTGAGAGGTGTTTGCTTGACCTGTTCCAAGCCTTTGTCATTCCTTCTCGGGTTTGAGTCCCACTTCACCTACCTACTGAACTACTCCCATACTTTATTTGTCCGATTGAACATGCTAAAAATAATAAGTAAAGCTTCCTGTGCTAACTAGACTGGGAAATTGCCATCAGGGACTCAGTGAAACCTTTTGCAGATGATTTTTTAAACTGTAATGTAACAAGGTGATGTAAGAGATACCAGTGTTGAGATGCAGAAAGTTAGCCTAGCTTAGTTGGGATGAAAACAGGGAGGAAAAAGCTAGTCCATGAAATAGCTACACTGTAGTAGTGTGCAATATTTGTGAATAAATAGTTCTGTATGGACTGAATACGCAAGATCCATAAGTATATCCCTTGTAACTATGACTGTTGGGAAATATATTGACATTAATGGCAACATAACAGCATGTGCTAGTCACCGTGGCTATTAGGCTGTGAGCTTTTAGAAAGGTTTTACATATAGCACATGAAATAGTATCTGTAAATATACTTTATTTGTATAAGAAAAAATTTTGGATTAATTATTATTTAGACAAATATACAACTATTCAAAGAAAATATACAAAAAGATTTTTTAGGATCTGCAAATCATCAATCTACATAATTGTTTCATGCCATTTTTATTGACTGAGGTGGGATTCTTTCAATGCTGTGTGCACCCCTGAACCGATGTGTTTATTTTGTCCCAAGTAAGCCCACTTGGGAACATATTTTTCCTCCCAGTCTTCAGAATGGTATCTGCATTGCTGTGGATGGGAGGGCAGGGCCTTAGCAGAGTAAACATCAACAACCAGAACTTTAAGCTTTGGCTGTTTGGCTTAGAGAGTCATTCTGGGACTTGAGAGTGAGGGGGAACCTGCAGGATCCGTGCAGAGTGACGGGCAAACACAGGTAAACACTGAACCCCCTTCCACAGAGCTGACCCCAGGGACTCAGTCCAGTATCAGTTAAGCTAAGTGAAGGCGAAGCACGTCATCGTCAGTTCCGCTCAAACACAGTCTTATTTGGGGAGTCGCTGGAAACGGATGGTTCGCAAGTTCATTAACGGCTTCTCAGCTTTGAGGACGGCTATGATGTTGGAGTCCTACAGCAAATATTGAAATGTTTGACTTTGTCTTTATTTCATCACAATCTTGAGTCAGTCCTCTGTGCTGTGAAATGTCACGATTTATAGGAAAATGACCCAAATGCTGTTGAAAAGCAAGCTGTTTAATGAGGCTGATTGTAAACGTCCGCAATGCAAAACACAAAGTCCAAAAGGAAAAGCAACACAAATAAGAACAAATACACTACAACAACTAACAGAGAATGTCCCCAGAATATTAGAGTAACACAATATTAATGAAACCAGACTTGCACAATAAACAACACTAAGAACAAGAAACACTGAACAAAGAGTAGAAATAAAAACCCAGACAATAAGCAGAACTCCTAAATTTCAAAAACTAATGAAACACTGGGCCTAAATGTCAGGATCAGGTCACCAAACTTATCAATAGCTGATAAAAAAAATACTAAAAGATTTTTTAAAAATCTATAAATTAATTGCTGCAGTTCATAATCTACTTTGGCCCTTGATTTAAATCAACATTTGTTTTTTAATTGACATGTTGCAAACAATCAAACCTACTGACGTTTAAGTCAAAATTAATATTTTGAGATGTTCTGGTCAAAAGGCTATGTGTATTTAGGTTGGGTAACTCTTTATTAGCTACGTCTCAGATATAAGGAGGTTTTATTTAATGTGATTTGTTTTTTCAGCTCATTGTTTCTGTTCATTGTTTTGGTAGTTTACTCTCAGGGACCATGTTTCAAGGAACAGCAGGCCAATGTTCTTCGTAAATAACATCTCAGGCAAACTAGCTAGCTAAAGAAGTCATTAGCTATACTAGCTAACCTTTTAGCTGCAGACAAACAATATTAGCAACTAATGCAAAAATTGTAGCTAATGCTTAACAAAACTTATGTAAAAATCAGGAATTGGTGAAGACAAAAATAGCACTAGTTGCAGTGGATGTTGGGTAGGCACAAACAAAAACATCATCATATTTCAGGTTATTGTTGTTACAACTGTCCTTTGTGGCTTTAGCTGTAGGTTTAATTAAATTACTGAAAAAATAATAATAATTTGACCGAAATGAAAACAGCTTAGCTATCCAAACATATTTATTTAAAGTAAAATGTGTCCTAAATTCAGCTCATTTTATCCAGTAATGCTATTATACGGTTGGTCTTCATTTTTTTATGTATTTGGAAAAGACTGAACATTTATTACTAGCATTTAATAAACTTTTTCTTCAGTTTTTACAATAACTTGAATATTGTATAATAACTTGTTATTGATACTGCTAATAACAGACAAAGAAAATAAATGGAAAGGCAAGAGAGAAACCATGAGACAAAATAAAAGCATTAATTTTGAGTGGTCTACAACGTTTCCTGTTGCCCTCGTGCTTTGCCATCCCAAGGGCGCACACACACACACACACACACACACACACACACACACAGGGGCTCGTGCACTCAGACGCTCACAATATATGGCATCCCAAGGGCACAGACAGTCTGGCGCAGTGCCCAGTAAGACCCTGAACAGTCCCTTTATAGACATGCTTGGCATCCTACACCAAGACCAACAGTCCTGCTTTTCACCATGCAGCGTGCAGCACACACATACACACACACAGACACGTACACATCGAGTGCAACACAGAAGTGAGCCGGGAGCCAAGGTTGAATAAGCTGACTTTCAGAAGGAGAGTTAATATCAAAATCATTGTGTGCAATAAAGGTCTCACCAGTTTTGCTTAATATTGTTTTTCAGCAGCTGTTGATGCTATCTGACCTCAGCCGGTGAGGGATTGGAACAGCACACTGTTTTAGTGGTTGCATTTCAGACCTATTTTTGCCTTATTCAGAACACATATTAAATGAGTATTCATATATTGCACATGCCTTAAGATGAGTGCAGCACAGGATTTTATGTAATAGGTTATTGCATATTAATTTTTAGTGGTAATGATGCTTTGCTTGTTGTAGAAATAATATAAATATATAAATTTCACTGACCTCATCTATTCTTCTACCCACTTCCACCTCCACTCTTGCTTTGATCCTGCCTGTTTTTTATCAATGGACTCTCCTGGACTCTTTATGAATAGGAGTTGCTGTGCAGCTCTTTGGCACTCGCTCTCAGCAGGCTTTTTAAAGGTTTCATTCCAAAACTCTCTGCTTTCAGTTTAGAGAAATATTATACGTGAAACACATTAACATTAAAGAAACGGTTGTACTTGAAATATAGAACCACTCTGTAAGCAGCCGCCATACAGTAATGAAGAATTTTGAGCAACAATGTGCTCCATCCCACAGACAAATGAGTGGAGTGTTTTAGCTAAAAACATGTGAGTCAATGCACACTCTGTGGGCTTTGCTGAAAGTACTTGCCCTATGATAAAAACTGAAATGCATGATGGAAAATGCAGTTAAGATAAGGGTTTAAACACAAGCAACAACATCTGGGGCTGAAAACTGTAATTCAGTCCAGTTCAGTTCCGTTTTATTTATAAAGCACCAAATCAGAACAGCAGTAACTTTAATGCACTTTAAGCGGTAAGGTTAAAACCCTACAATAATTAAGAGAAAACAACAACAATCAAATGAACTCCTATGAGCAAGCACTTGGTGACAGTGGGAAGCAAAAACTCCTTTTTAACAGGAAGAAAACTCCAGCAGAATCAGGCTCAGGGAGGGGCAGCTGTCTGCCATGAACAGTCGGATATGAGGGGAGAAGAAGAGAGGAGACAAAAAAAACATACTATGGTAGACAGCTAGAAAAATGAAGCCTGTGCTGATTTGCCAAAAGCTGCAATTCCTTGAATGACCACTTGAGGCTGTTTCAAACATCCCATTAACATTTAAAAAAGTTTTACAACTTATTTGCTTTAAAATTATCAAGGCTTGAAGCTACAGATGATGTAAGTTGTCTGCTTCACTTCATCTCTGCCTAGTTGACTCTGCTCGGCGTTATTGTGACTCACGTCACTGTTGTTGTGATTTCACTATCACTGATTAGCTACACATACTGACAATCGGTTAGGTAGCAGCAACTAGAATATATTTAAAAATGTAGACATAGTCAACATGACCTGCTGACATCCAGAGTGAGCATCAGAATGAAAAAGAAATGGGGTTGATGGCACTTTGGGCTCCTTAGTACCATTATATTCAGTATAACATAAGATTTAACTGCGCAGCATACCTAAGCTCAGGTAATCTCAGACTGGATTCTTGAACATGACAATGATATCACTTTACTCAAATGGGCTTGACAGATGCGGTAGAATGGGATAAACTTATTATGAACGTGTAGATGACAAATCTATAGCAACAGTGTGATGCTATCACGTCACTATGGAGCAAAATCTTATGAAGAATTCAGGCAGTTCTGAATCTGAAAGAGGGTCCAGCCCGGTGCTAGTAAGGTGCACCTAACAAAGTCTCCACTGAGTGTTTCTGAATGCATCTTGCTTATCAAGCGTGCTAGAATTAACAAAGCACTCCATTCCTCTCAGCCAAATATGGTCACTTGTGACAAAAACAAAACGTCCAAAAACCATGGCCCCTAGCCAAAATGTCAAGGTTAGAGCTTTGAAATGGGCTTCACAAGCCAAGTGAGTGAAGTCACACACATCCTTCATTTATGTAAGTCCATGGGTAACTTAAAAAAAAAAAAAGAAGCTAGCAACAAATGATAATGGCACAACAATGGCAGGTCACTGAGTCATTCTTTTGTTAAATAATACACTTAAAGTTATGTGTGGCACAAATCTTTTTTATCACTGCTGAATGTCTTGTGCCTTCAGTGGTGAGCTAAGCAGACTTGATAAAAGATGTCTTCAGCTGCAGCACTTGTGTGTACTGCAGCCAGAGGACTCATGATTGTCGGCAGAGAGAGAGAGAGCTCTCTTAGTTCCTGTATGATGGGCTGCCAACAACAACCCCATTACATCTCCCTGAACAGTGGCTCAGGGTTCACAAGGAGGGCTCGAGCAAGTGGAGAAACACTACCACACTTCTTAACATCAATGTGTGTGTGCATGTGTGTGTGTGTGTGTTCCCAGACTGAAATATTTGACAGCTGAATCAAGTTTAACAAAGTGATTGCAGATATTCAGTCTCGTTCCATGTGCAATTAGCAGTTTATTTGAATGTGTAGCAGCCAAAACCGTAGTACCTATGGTGCTGCACTACTTCAGCTTTTGGTGGGTGCTGTATATTTATACTGGAAAACTGACAAAATGACCATAGTTCTTTAAAAAAAACACAGTAATTTAAAAAAGAAGGTATCACTTCCTAATACACTTTGACACTTCTCTGTGTGTTGATTTGATTTGTTGTTTCTTACGTGTAAAATTATATCTTCATTCTATGCTCTGAATATCTGTTTTCAAATATCAAAATAATATCATTATTCTCCAGACTCAGCTTCATTGACAGACACAACACTTAATCCTCTAGACATCTTGGAACCCTCTTTCAGTAGAAGAAATCCGGTATGATATCATAGAGCTGGAGCTTGTTTGGCGGCAGGGTAGCGTAGCCCTGTTTGTCTGTTGTCGTGGTGATGAGGAGACAGGAAGGAGAGATGTAGGAGCCAGAGCGAGGTGAGCTATTGCAGGTGATCTTGCTTGTCTGTCTTTATATCCCTCCTTCCATTGCATTGTGATGGATGTAAGCTAATGTGACCAGACGAAGGAGTGCACTTTCATGAACAAATGTTTCTGTATGCAATGCTTGAGCTTGAAAACTACACTGTGAAAATCACTAATGATGGTTGTGTTTTTCTACGGAATCTTGAGGAATTTGTGGCTTTTTCATGCCAAAAAAATTTGGAATGTGGTTGTCTGGCTATCAACTATCAAAAGCAAAAATCCCAACTGAGAAAACTAAAAGGGAGAGAAATTTGCAGCCTACAGAAAGTTACAACCTATTGCACAGTAACACACTGCAGTCACAGAAAACATATCCAAAAAGAGATGAAATTTTCATGGTTAATAGTAAATAGGCAGGTTCTTATATAGCGCTTTTCTACTCTACCTGAGTACTCAAAGCACTTTATACAACTTGCGTCATTCACACAAACCCTTTTTTTCAATGCAAATTCTTTCCATCTAACATTGACACTCCAATGGATGCATCGGAGAGCAACTTGGGGTTAGCGTCTTGGCCAAATGCATACTGCAGATGCTTCGAATTGAACCACAGTTCAAAAATCAGTGGCAACAGGCCTTATGGAGTGAACAGTGGAAGTAAGAGAGGTACAACAGTGAGTGTCTACAGCCAACTGTAAGACATGGTGGAGGCTCTATTATGGTTTGGGATCTTGTCAAAATTGATGGACCTCAGATTAGGTCCACCATGCAGTAGTATCTGGAAACCATTTGAGTGGCAGTGGCTTCATTTTTCAGCATCACAATAATCCCAAACACACTACCAATGGAGTCCAAGCATAGCTATAGAGAAAATCTCTCAAAGGTAACACTACTAATCAAACTCGTCACAGTTTTCAGGGTTTTCCAATAGGTGATAGTACCTGGTACCATGTACTAAAATAGTACCTACTTGGCCAGGGTTCGAAGTGATCTCAGCAGGTACTAAAATGTGATGTCATCAGACTGCATGCCACTGATTGGCTTGTCAGTGGTGTCAATCGATGAGTCATGAGAGCATTTTGTTCACAAGAATCAAAACCGCTATTTTTTAAACCCGGCAAAGAGGGAAATGGCTACAAAAAACAACGCCGTGGTCTCAGAGTATGACGAAAAGCCACAGACTGAGCAGCAGGTATAGCATCGCCTTGACGTCCACCTTTGTTGTAGCCTTTGTGTCACATACTAATTAAGTCACAGGACGCTCAGCTGCATCGCTGTAACAATGACCACGCACATTAGATGCTACGTGATTGTAATGGAAAACCAGTCAATCCGAGTTGAGTTGTGGCAAACCATGGTAAGTCGATCCGAGTAGGTACTAATGGAAAAGAGGCTTGTTAGTCATGGATTGATCTCCCCAGAGTCCAGACCACAACATTACTGAAGCAGAGTGGGATCATCTTGACAGAGAACATACAAAAGGCTCAAACATTCAAAGAAGAGCACTGGAATCCTTGCGTAACAGAGTCTAGGCTGTGTTGAGGAATAAAGGCAGTCAAACCAAATATTGTCTGTTCAGCTTGTTTGAATATTGTTAGAATATCTTGTTTTTTGCCTTATATACTGTATTTTCAATCATCTTTCAATAAATCCCTGCACCTATTTCCTTGTTTGTGGGTTAGCTCAAACCTTTGAATATTACTCTGTTTTTCTATTGATAATATCTACGGTGGCACAGTGGTGGTTAGCACTGTTGCTTCACAGCAAGAAGGTCTTGAGTTCAATCCATCCCTCCTCCTTTTATAATCTTCCTATTTTGTCACAGCTGACCATCCAAAGACAACACCTTTTGGCACATTTCTTTTTTGAAGGAGTTGTGTAATTCATTGTTTTAACTTGCAGCTGTTTTGTGGGGGTCACGTTGCCTTTTAGTCAGTCATGTGCAGAAGCATGTTCTATATTTTATATGTAATAAAAAATAGTTTGGGTAATATCTGTAGTTTAGAGTGTTGGAGTTTAATGAACATCTACCATATCTGGTAGATTTGCCTGTGGTTGTAGCACTGCAGTGACGTTTTTTCTGATTACTGATGATAATAGGTGATTCCTGACATCCAGCAGTGTGTGACAGTGTGTACTTTCCTTCAAACACTTCAGTTTAAGTATGCTGTCAGGGCATTTTTCAGCTGCGGGTTAAGCTGAGGCAGCCCTGAGTAGATGAAAAAACTCGAACAAATCACTCTCACCTGCTGCCATCCCCCTCTTCAGCTCCACACAATATCTTGTCATCCCCTAAATTGCTCTGGCTCATCTCAAATTCCCCTTTCCACTGATCCATCCAATTACAGTGTGTGCCTGTGCACAGTGCAGCGACCACACTGTATATCTCCTTGCTCTAACTATGTTTATACAGGGACTATAAGACGTTGAGGTATTTGGGTTATTCTTTTGGTCAGCTCTGCAGCGCAACTGAAAATCCCACAAAACAGAACGCTAATTGAGCGTCGGATTGTGATTGGGAGGGGGGGTTGGTTTGGGAGTCTAGACTGAAGTCCACGACCCTTCCCTCTCAATGTCAATGTAGTGTGAAGTCGTGCTTTACACACTTAGCGGGAAATGAAGAAGAAACATCAGTCTACTGACCCATCTACTGGTTCACATGAAAATAAAATCTACAGAATTTATTAGGAAACATAAAGTGGAGAAAAAAACCTTAAAATTAAGCATTTCTAAGTGTATTGGAGCCATTCAGCTGCTCTGGTTCTTGTTCACCTTCTGTGTCCACTATACCCACAACTTCATTTTCCCTGCATTTCTCATAGGTGTTTATGGAAAGCCTTCAGCCATAAAAAAATAAGAGATGAAGAAAAACAGAAAAAAAATCCAGTGTAGAGTTTGTGCTAATCAGATGCGAGCAGCCAAAATGCTTGAACCAAATTGTTATTATTAGTGGTTTTGAGGGCTTTGGGCTTGTCATTTTTGCTATGTTTATATTTCAGATTTTAAGGAATACATATATAACAAATTATGCACATCACCTTCTCATATTAGACAGACGCTGGACGCTGGCATGTAGCTGTAGTGGGTAAAGGTCTGCCAAGGCCAAAAACCACTGGAAAAAGTGTGTGGGCTGAGCCATGGATTCAGTCAGGTCTTTGTAACATGTGCAGGAGATTTTTCTAGAACATGCACAGCAAATTCAAAAGTGTTAAATGTTTTGGTGTTAGTAGTCTTCTTGCAAAAGTAGAGTTAATTTTACTCTAAGTAGAGTCACATTCTTTTAATGTACCTCTGAGGTGTAAAATGATAGTAGTTAAAAATGAGTGTTTCTATGTCAAATCTGGAGGTGTTACAATGGAAACATTAACTCTTGACCTCTTAACTCTGAACTCCTACAGGGGCTATGACACCAATAGAGTAAATTCACAGACTCCGCCCCCAGCACCATAAGCTCCAATCGAAGCTGAAGTGAAGCCGTTTCAGAACATTTTGCTCTACATATTTGAGTTGTTTGCCATGCTTGGTAAGTCATTTTTTCAAAGATTGTTTCAATTATTATTATTATTATTAGCTTTTACTTCTGTGGCTCTTTGGAGGTGAGACAAAGCTGTGTGGAAGGCATTAGCCATGTTGCTCGGTGATAGCATAATATTCTGTTTTAGCTAGCTGAAAGGTATTGTTTGCGGGCAAATACCACAGCCTTGAAAAAAAGCTTGCATGTGAATTTTCAGTCAAACCTTTGGTCAAATACACCTAAAACAATGTCTAGAATGTGAAGCAGTAGCAGATGTCCTGACTGGGTTCTGCGTTAGCATTTAGATCCCTCCAGAGTTTTGTGCACACGGTTTAGGTAAACATGAAAAAGGTTGAGGTTTTACATTTAGTTCAGTATTACCTGTTGCCTGTGTCCTTGTCTTTTGGGAAAATACTTTACACAAGTAATGGCTCAAAAAGGATTCTTTTTTTTTTTTTTTACTGTGCTGCAATTGATTACAGGATTATTTGTGCCATTAATTAGTGTCAACTAATTTTTATTCAATCTCCACATAGGATATACTTGTGAAGATGGAATATGGGGGAGAGCGGAAGTGCGTTGAAGTTCCACAAAGTGATGAATGAAGGACATGCATATTGTATTGAAGAAATAAGTGATGAGAATGCTGTTATTTGCATTTACCAGCTCACCTATGTCAGACCTTTTGATAAACAAAATTCTAATGAAAGTGAGAACATGTACACTGTTACATCTTTCAGAAAATGTTTTGAAATTGTGGTGCACAGTTCAGAATAAATGTTTTTCAAAAACCATTGTCTTTTTAGTAAATGTTTATTTCCAAAAGAAATTTCTAGAAGTTCAGAACAGTAAAATCCCCGCTTTTTAGAATTAATTAGAAGATAACTCTTACGTAGTTAAACTAAAATACTCTTTGAGAGTTAATATATAAACTCTTAACACCAAGTGTTAAATTATCAACTCCAGACAGATTTGGTGTTTAACACTAAATCAGAGTTAACGTACCAACTCTCCAAAAAGAGTTAAATTAACACTCTCTGGTGTGGACCCATATAGACACTTTAATAGTGTTGAAATCAAATCCGACAGTGTTAATTTGGACATGCTGGATTTGCTGTGTGCCTTAAAGAATGCAGCTGCATTGAGCAGATTTACTAAAGGAGAAGCGTATACCTGTCCGCGGTTATTAATGAGGCCCGGAATGAAATTAAATCAACAATAACAAGTCGTCACATTAAATTCTGCACCGTGGCAGGGTTTTTCCTTCTTAAAAAATATTAAACTGTGACTTAAAAAAGTAAGCTGAGGTACTGACTGCATAGGACGCAGGCAAGAGGACGCCCTCCCACCCAAGGTTGCAGATTATTGAGAAATGACTCGAGTTTGAGCTCTTCATGTGTTTCACATTTCCCATTCTGATTGAAGTGCAATGGAGCGGTTCTTAACATTTCCCCTAAAGTTTACTAAACTGTGGTTTGAATCCCTGCTATTAGCTAAACAATGGTAAACAGTGCTGGTGTGATTAAAAGTTAGGGCACGGGGAGCTGAAGTCAAGAGCTTTTAATGTCTCTAAATATTCAGTGATGTTCAGACACATATTGGGCTTAATTATATAACACACTTGGAGAACAATTTTGGTTTATTACAACTAATATTTACCGATTTTTACCAAAATTTGTATTAGCTATCATAGCTCGATGTTTGCAAGCACAATGCTGCACGAAGAGGTATTGATGTAAACTCAGTGCAGTCATCATTACATTTCACAAGCAATTCAAGAGTAGTCAGTCTTACCAGACTGAACAAGTACCAAGAGCGGCTGGATGAAGTCTGTTCTCTGACTCATTCAAATGAAAAACAAAATTATATATGAGATATTTTGGAAGTGCCCCATATTTATGAAGCCCAAAGAACATAAACAGTTGACTGGCACTATGCCATCCTGGAACCTGGAGCCACAGGCTCAGGGCATCACTGTAAACCACTATGGGCTAGCTATTACTTTAAGATCAATGTTGAAGCTGGGAGTTGGTCTGCAAGCTATGATGAATGTTTAAAACAAGCTATTTTTTTCCGTTTGCCTGTTTTCATTTCTAAATAAGCTTTGATAAATTATGGGTTTGTCTAAAGCAACTCTTGTTCACTAAAAAAAAAAAAAAAAAAAAAAAAAGAACTTCAATCCTGCCTTTCAAATATATCATGGGTGGATTAGCTTAGCATAAAGACCGTGTGCAGGGGGGAGACTATAGGTCTGTCCAAAAGTCCAAAAGAAAAGATGTATGCTTGTAGCTGCGGGAATCATTGAAGAGTGATCAGTGGTGGAAGGCAACTAACGTCTAAAACACTAAGTCTTTAGTTATACAAGCTTAGAGCCTGAATGGTGAAATGCACAATTTTCCAAAAATGCTGATAAGTAGTTATTGTAGTTTGCTTTGTGAGGCAAAAATCGGCCAAAAAGACGGTGCTGCACCAGAAACCTCCTTGTTATTGCTTCAGTTGCTAGCAGGCTACTGCGGTGTCCTCACAGTTTACATGGAAGACCCCAACTTTGAGGGTGAACAGTCTCAGCTATATCTACTGCTCTGTGAATAACTAGCAAATGTTTTTACTTGGTTGTCTTCCAAGTAAACTACACGCTAACACTGCAACCTGATAGCGACCAAAGCAATCGCAAAGAGTTGTAGCACTAGAAACTGGCTTTTTTTATGCCAGTAAATTCCAAATCAGTTTAAACAAACACAAAGGAGGTGTTGATCTTTTTGTCTGACTCTTAAAGGGAAAGTACCTTACAGTATATGCTATGACTTCCAGGTGGCTTTTTTTCAGCTACCATTTCCATCATGACAATGAATATAACTCTTTGTAAGACCATGCTAGCAACAAAGAAATGCAACAAAATTTAATTTAAAATTTTCATTAACTTAAATGAATTCTGTTGGCAAATAGCTAATATTAGATTAGATGCGAATAAACTGGTCATATGATTTCTCTAATATTAGCTAACAGCTAATATTAACAAATAGCTAATCTAATATTAGCTAATAAATAATCTAATATTCACTGTTTACCAATATATTGGTAACATAATTTATAACCCCCCGATAAATTTAAAAAGTAAAAAAGAGATGGGTGTTGATAATTATATATTATAAATATCATATAAGAGTTTGTCCACTGCTTGGAACCCTGCAACTTCCTTGTCGGCGCCACGTGTTTGGAATCCCACAAACACAACAACCAGCTGATCCGAGCGGAGTCGGGAAGGGAGCAAACAAGGTAATCCACTACTTGTTGGGACAGTAAAACTGGATTTTAATATTTTATAAGTAGAAACACATAAAAAACTGCAAATAAAAATGTTAAGGAAAGCTGTTAGAAAAAGGTCTGCTGATGTAGCCGATTTCTAAATCAGTCTCAAAAATCCTATATTGACGAGGCTCTAGTAACAATAATGGATCAATTTCCCCAAAGTTATTTAAAACTGGATTGCCCCTTTAACATGGACCATATGGCAATGTAAACATCAGGAAAGAGGATAGATCAACTGGCTGCGCTCAGATGCACGCAGCTCACCGCCAGGTCAAGAAATACATTTCAAGGAAAAGCACATTATCCTAAGTCATTGAGAAGCTTTGCTTATTTTCAAGTGCAAATTAAGCATGATAATTATGAGCTTACGAGGCGTGCAATTTAAGTGAATGGACAAAAACGCTCTTGTTTATTTTTACTCTGTAAGGTTGACCATGATTAGGTGCCATGCTCTGAAATGACTGTATATGCTCTAAAACAAATCCTCTTTCTTTTAAAATTTCCTAAATCAGGCATAATTAAAGACTTAATCTGCCCACTCAGAGTGAGCCAACAGCTTGACTTCTATTCACCTCAAAGCAAATTGAAGTGTTTTATAAACATATGCTTCTCCTAACATGCAGGTAAACGAAAGAGATGGAACATTTCACAGAGCTGCTGTGGTTTAATGGCATTTCCTGAAATTTTTACACTTTTTCCATTTTTTTTCATTTTTTTTTTTCATATAGAAGATTCCGGAGGAAAAAAAGATAAAGCTTTAGGGGAGTGATTTATGGGGAATCCCAGTAACTGCTTGTAATTAGGCATGTCACACTGAGGATGTCAGTCTGTGACTGTCTTCTGTCCCTTTGTTGGCTCCAGAAACTATTCGGAAAAAGACTCAAGTTTGCTTTCTTTCCACCAGGCTAAGCTGGGAATAATGGTCTAAATACAGAATGACTAAACTGTTGAGAAAACACCCAAAAGTCATGTCTTCTTAAATCTGATGGTACCTGGGAACAAGCAGTTGTTTCTGTCAACTGTGTTCTTTGCTAGAAAAAGCCTTTTTTAAATTTATGGTTCCTGTGATTTAAATAATAGCACAACAATCAGGAAAGATCGTATACAGAGGTGGCTTAAAAGTGTACTTAGGAAATGTCTGATTAAGTGTAAACAAGACCCCGAAAATATTTAATAAAAATATTTGTTTCTGTAGCCCCATGTTGACCAGAATTCTCCCAGTCACAGATGTCCATCTCAGGTAAAGACAGCTTTGTTCTGGGCTGCGGGTCTACCAGAAAAGCCATCCTGCAGATTCTGGAAATAGCCTACGTTTGCATACAGTAATCCTGACTAAATTATATTAGGACAGCAAAATAAATGAACATGTCACACCGTGTGACTCTTGTAATGTGTCACTGTGGGCTATGAGGACAGTATCATTATAATTAAATGCAATGCCAACCTAGTGAGCTCCAGCTCCTTCGCCTGAAGCAACAAATCATAAACTGTGATGTTTGTGTCTGTTAAAGTACTTCTTAAGAGAGCTGTAATAATAGACCAAGAGCGAATCTCACATTCAGATGAGTCATTTAGGGTCTTTAGGTAATAATATTAATTTATCATCAATTGTCTGCTGGCATTCCTACTTTTCCATCAGCAGTTAAAACACAGCCTCGGAGACGCAATATTTAGGCCTACTTTACTGTAGAATGTACTTAGACTGCCAGTTTTAAACCATTGTGTATTGTGTGGATATGGCATTACAGCTGTGGTTGCTGCTCTCAGTCAGTTTGGTGTCAACACAGTTCTCTGGTGTACAAACCAAAGAAACAGAGCTTGTTGCACTCTGTGTTGTGGTCTGTACACATTAGCTGCTCCAACACTGGGAAGTGATGATGGCTGTTACTTTGGTAGCCTAGCAGAGGCCAGCAGACTTGGAACCAGAATCTTCTTCAACATGTGTGAAGAAATAAAAGATTAATTCTGTTGAGACATCTTTGCTCAAATTAGCATTGTTAGTCCATCTGCAGTACTTTACATCTGGCAGTACAGCTCTGTTCTGGGACCTCCTCCGCCCACTGAAGTGCCTAAAAGGAGGGAGAGCAGCAGGAAGATCCTCCTGAAAGTGCAGAGCGCAAATCTTTAACAATGGACATAATATTCATAAAATGGGAAACTGAGTGAATAACATGACGTGGAATAGTTAAAGTTGAGGTTCCTTCCAAAGAGACCTGCAGAGGAAGATGCATTTGTAACACGAGTGAGGTAGTTTAAATAGCACGACCAATGCAAGATTCAACAATAAGACGTGCAGAAGGGCATCAGCTGAACCCCCATATGATGCGCTTGACCCATGGACTGCCTGTGCCAATACTATTCCAAATTCATGAAAGATGTGGAATGTAACGGTTATACCACCATCAGGATAAACCACTGATTCAAGGCAGGATGGATCCCCGCTTCCATGTTGTTTATGCACCCAACCAATTAAATGTTGCAGCAGATATCAGGACTCATCAGACCGCACTGCATTTTTCCAAACTCTTATTTATCTAGTTTTGGTAAGCCCGCGCAAATTGAAGTGTCAGTTCCAGTGTGGTGTTCTCGTGCTGTTGTAGCCCATCTGCTTCAAGGTTTGACATGAGAGATGCTCTTCTGCATACCTCGGTTGCAACAGGTGGTTATTTGAGCTTTTTTTTTTACCTTCCGGCAGTATGGCCGTTCTCCTCTGACCTCTGGCGTCAACAAACGATTTTCCCACAGAGGTTGGCACTTACTGGATATTTTCTCTTCATGCACCATTCTAGGTAAACCCTACAGATAGCTGTGTGAGAAACTCCCAGCAGATACTATTGAGTCATAGAAGTTTTTTAAGTACATCCAACTGATCAATGTGACCTTATCACAAAATAATATTCATGTATGGTGAAAAAGGCCAGAAAAGTAAGCAAAGAAGAAGGCTAGATGCAGCAGAAGGGATGCACAAAGAGAGACTGGGTGTATGTGTGAGGATGGCACAGATGGAAAGAGACAGAAGCAGTTAAGCTCTGACTCACATGGGTCATCTGACTACAGTGTCATCATCCTTGTTGTTGCTCTGCAGTGCTGCCCAGAGTGACCTACTTAGTATGTCCCGAAATGTCCTTGAAACGTCACTTTGTCAATATTACTTCACTCCCCCTGTTCAAAGTTACTTAGTACAGTTAAGTCATTGTGTGAGTACTTACCTAATTTTCCTTAGCGGGATTATAAAGTACCTTTACTTTTATTTAAACTCAAGCGTCTTCCCAGAAGCAGTTGTAATGAGGGAGGCAGTAAATAAATATTTTTTCCCCCACTGACAGCACAGCCTTAGCAAGAAGCCACAAATAAGCCGCTCCAAAGTCAGCCTTGTTGCCTTGTTTGTCATCACAAGTCATAATCCATAGCGGTAGAGGCCTGAGAGCGCTACGACGTGATTGCATAGTCTGAAGCCCTAAAATGATGCTGGTACGGCTTCAGGATGATTGCGTTTCATGGATTTTTTTCAAGTTTTCTTAAAAAAGGTGTCGATAGTGAATCTTGGCCAAAGAATGGCTCCTGTGAGCTTTTGAACATGACCCTCAGTTCAGGTACACAAACATTTTCTGCTTATCCACAGATCCTGCAAATTTATATGCATATACAGTATCTTTCAAAAGAAATACAAGCAGTCCGACTAAAGCGGTCCAATGTTGCACATGTGTAAAGCTTACACATGTCCATTTTGAGACTTACAAATATTAAATTGTAAAAATTGTGTTACAGTCACTCTGCCATTGAAACAAATTATAATTCAAAATCAATTTGATGAGTAGAAGCTTTATAGCATTTCCCCCTTATAGTCCATTCTACCTCTGACCCTTCATTTAGCATTTTGTGGACATGATTTGGTTAAAGTCTCAATAGATGTGATCAACACAAGTGCCAGCTTTCCTGGGTTCCCACCCACAGGCATGAAAGGTGTCAAAGTTAGTTTGGAAAGGCAACATGGAGATTGATGGCAAAAGTGCTTTCATTTATGTATTTTACTCTTATTATGGCAGGGAATTCTGCAGGGGTGGGAAAGCTGGAAAAATCTGCTCAATCATACACGGCCATCCATTTAAAAAAAAAAAAAATCCTGACATTTGTAACCAACTAAATGTAGAGAAAACCACAACTAGTCCCTGGTTTGTATGGGCCATTTGCTGGGTAATTTCATAAAACAAGTTGTGTTTCTGCAGCCTCTGTCTGCCTGTAGAACGTCTGCTGATGGAAATGTTAACCGAGCGGTGTCAACGTCAATGGAGAAAAAGAAGAAAATAAATATTATGCTAACTGTTTGATAGGAATGCATGCAAGGCCAGTGCGAGGTCCCCTAATTTGTGATTTGGTTTTTCGTCTTTGAACCACAATTGTGTGGCATCTTAAGTCAACACATGTCCAAGCCTGCATTTCTCAAAGACCAGTCCTACGTCAGTGGCGCAGCTCCCAGCCATAATTCCCACGAGAATTCATTTATTCCACTGTTTAGTATTGATCTGCATTTTAGAAACATTTACCGCCTGGCAACTCTGTTGTAGTGTGTAAACTACAGGGTAAACAAACCAAACCACATAACACGATGCTCTTTAATGAGGCCTGGGTTGTGCTGAGAGTCACAGCCTATCCTATAATCTATGTTAACTATCTGTCAAGCAACATTTCCATCAAAATTAACTGCAGGCAAATGCTGTATAATCAGCATTTGCCTAAAGAGATGGTTTGGCTTTTTAGGAATTGTGCTACTCCAAATGACCATTTTCTTTAAAATTACTGCTTTGGATCATTTTAGCGAGAGTATTGTATCCTTAACAGCTATTTAACTGCTCGCCAGCCAATTTTGTACAAGCATTCGTGATTCATAGGCTGTGTCCTGCTGCCTCTTTCCTGGCGTTTGTGAGTGAAATGTCTCCAAATTATCAGATGGACTGGAATAAAACGTGACTGGCAATATCCCTTATTATTTTATCCAACACAAATAGGTCTAACATAGAGATGGCAATGGAGATGCTACCTTTAAGTAAACTTAAGAGTGGGCTGTTTTTTGTTTTTTTTTGCAATGACTCTACAAAAGCTGAGAAAATATTTATGACTTTTCACCTCATTATAGGTTATCTTGTATTTGAGGTGCTGGAAAAGTTGTTTCCAATCCATTCAACAATTAAACCGCTGTTCTTATTGACGTAGTTTTGCCAATTCAGTTTCTTTCCTTCTTTTTTCACGCCTCTTAGAGGTAACTGTTGTTGTCCGTAATCACACCACCTCCACCCCACCTCATCTGGCTATGTGCCTTGCAGACCAGTCTTCTCCACCCTTTCTTCCCTCTTTCCTACAGCGTACCCGAGCCTCACTTTACCCCGCCCGTGGCTTTTACTGTAGCTCCGCTGGGCCAGTTGCCCAGCGGTGCCCGGTGATAAATGAGAGCTTTCACACTCATGGTTTGTCCTGGCCGCTGGGCTGAGAGGGGGGCACATTTGGAACTGCAAAATTACTGATGAAGGTTTGCAGAGTTACAGCCGCCTGAGATGGAGATTGTGAGGGAGAAATGAAGGGACAAAGTAAAGGCCATTTCAGTGATGGAAGGAGGAAAGCAATGTATTGGCAGGAATAAATTGTGTTAAATAAGTGTTAGTCAGACATTTGGGGATTTGACATTGAAGATCCATCTTTAGCAGATATATTTCAATGCGTCAAATATTAAAATCATACATCAACAACATTTGTATAATGCACTTATTTCAAATTATTACTTAATATTTATTCATCCAGTTTTTAATTTAGCCAAATAATAGTCTTTTTCAGTAGTAGTAATGCTACAAATCTGAATGTGATCAGAGTCTTTAAAAACTCGTTTCCAACTAAATTTAAGGCAAGAATGATCGGGAATGATCAGGATAATACACTTTGAAGCTATGCTTAAGTGTTTTACAGGTGGCAGTCTGTTGTCTTTTTCATGTGTTTGATTGCATTAAAAGATACAATGAAGTCAACCTATTTTTGAGGCATTACTAGCTTAACTTAGCATTCAATTTAATATCCAGTGAATTGCTGATGCACACTGAATTTAATTCAATTTTATTTATACAGCGCCAAACCACAACAACAGTCACATCAAGGCACTTTATATTGTAAGATAGACCCTACAATAATACATACAGAGCAAAACCCAACAATCATTTGACCCCCTATGAGCAAGCACTTTGGCGACAGTAGGAAGGACAAACTCCCTTTTAACAGGAAGAACCAGGCTCAGGGAGGGGCGGCCATCCGCATTGCTAGCTAAAACCTAACCTAGCCCTCATTTCCAAATGTGGTCACAGCTGGTATCCCAAAAAACAAAAGAAAAATGCCTAAAATGTGATGTCATTGCGGCTACATACATCTTTATCTAGTTTCCCAGAGCTATGCTAATATTAATACTGCTAACAGGGTCACAATGACAACTTTATCACATGATTGACATCTTGGTTTAACATGACTGGGTACCATGTTTCCCATCTCCAATCACACGGTCCTAGAGACTAGTTGGCCACTGCCAGCACCTTCCAATTGCTAGCAACAAATGATTATTCCTCAGCTGTTTGTGTGTGATTGATGGAGACTGTTCACAGTTCGCATTTTCACTAGAGAAAATGTGCATTCCCCAACCAGTTGGTGAATGGTTGTGGGAGGGTTCTCTGTGTACAGTGTGTACAGACCAATGACATTGGTAAAGACAAACTGGCATCTTATGGGCAAGTGGCCAAACTAATCAAAATAAGGTTTTTGGTGCCGCATCCTCCTTGCAGACTTGTTCCATCCAGTGTCAGGCAGCAACCAGTAGCTACTCATCAAAAGGTCAGAGGTTGCCAGGGTTTCAACAACTGGTCTCTAGGCCTGTGTGACTGAGGCTTTAGTTTTGAGTGTTTGCTTATATGTACAAATAAGCACATAAAGTATGTTTAATGCTGATGGAGAGTTTGCTTTGTAGGTATTAACAATTTCACCTGATTGCAGTACAAATTTCAAAGTGATAATTTCAGTCAGAAGAAACAATTCTGTGAATTATATCATCTATAAAGGAATAGTAGTCAATATATATGTTAGTAGCTGATGCAACAACACAGTAATAGCTAAAAAGAAAGGCTGGAGAAGATGAATTGCCTCATGTTCACGATTGAAAGACAACAAGCAAGGCTGTGACGCAGCAAAGAAGAAAAGAATGTTTCAATGTACAACTGTAGGAGCTAAAAGACAGGTATATATGATAATGAAGAAAAAAGTGGAACAAAGCAAATATAAAGAAGGGTTTAAAAGAGAAGTTTGAATGGCAGCAGAGAAAAATAATCTACAGAGGATGAGGAGAAATAGAGAGAGAGTGCAGGAACCAGCCAATTGAGTTTTATGTTGTCTGGCTGTGTGTCTGGTCCATTTGTGGTTCTGTTCAGCATTCCTCAACAGACCACTACAGGCCACATAAAGCACAGAGGCACCAAGTCACATGAGAAAGAGCAGGTGTGTGTGTGTGTGTGTCTTTTTTTCAATAGTGCACCCACGTCTGCATTATCCCACTGCTCTCCTCGGCTGGGTTCACTTGGGCAGTCATTGTTCTCCACCCATCCGTCTCAGTTCTACAGCAGATGTGGGCCACATCTCATTCAGAAGGTGATCACCACACAAGACTGAGGAAACCCAAAAGGGAAACTTCCTTGTAGGAAAGCTCGCTGTCAGGAAATACAGGATAACAACCGTCCATAGTGCTGCTACAGCAGCACGTCTGCAAGCATGCATGGCTGCATCACAGCATCTTTTAGCCTGTTATTTTTGCTTTTAGTTCTAGGTGACTTGATCTTCCACCAACCCTTGTGCCAGTATGGATGCATGGGAGTTTGTGTGTCGCCCGCGTTTCACTGGAAGTTGTGGTGGCGGTGCTCTTTAAGCTGTATGAGAGCCTGATCACTGGCAAAAAAAAAAAGCACAGGGCATAACACAAACACTGAGGTTGTAATCAGGGTAGTGTAGGATCTTATAATGTAGGAGATGCATAGCTTATTGTAATGAGTGCTTACTGTGTGTACAACTGCTATGGAAATAGATGAGTATACATCTGGTTGTAATGGGAAACGATGGCTTTCCGCCGTTATAGCGGCTTGGCGAGTGGTTTCCTGAAGTTGGAGGGAAAATGTGGTAATGGAAACACTCCATCATTCCATTATTCATGGCAACGCAAAGCTGCTGATGCAAAATCTTAATGATTTTAATAATTATGCTCATCAGTATTCCTTCAGAACTCTTCAAATGGTGAGTTAATAGTGTTAGGATATAGTGTGGTGGGGGTGGCTGGTTTAACTTATACATTTCCTAGTAAACGCTTATAAAACATAACTAGTTATACGCTCTTGTATGATTTTTAATAATTTCAATTCAATTTTATTTGTATAGCACTAAACAATCAATGAGCACCTATGACATAGCACTTGGTGACCGTGGGAAGGAAAAATTCCCTTTTCACAGGAAGAAACTTCTGGAAAACAAAAGTCAGGGAGGGGCAGGCATCTGCTGCAGCTGTTTCAGGATAAACAGTAAAGAAGATTTGAACACCCACAAATGTTGTTTTCTGTTAAAGGAATAAAAGAATGCCAGTCTTTTGTTCCATGTTCATCAATGTTTGTCTTCTTATTCAGGAGAGAATCGACCTCAAGACACAAAATCACACAAAACACAATGAAAAAAAACACCTAAAGGATTGCACTGAGACCTGCTTGAAAGAAGCAAAAGATTCAACTGTGTTGTGAGGGAGGCCATGTGTGTTTTAATTGGATAACTCATGCAGTCCTGTAGATACATGTTCACTATTAGCTGTTTACTGCTAGCTTGTCAGCTTGCCAACTGTTTTGTCACATTATTGTGTCCCCCAAAAAATGGCCTTTATTTGTATAGCGCTTTACTAGTCCCTAAGGACCCCAAAGCGCTTTACACATGCAGTCATCCACCCATTGGTGATGGCAAGCTATATTATAGCCACAGCCACCCTGGGGCGCACTGACAGAGGCGAGGCTGCCGGACACTGGCGCCACCGGGCCCTCTGACCACCACCAGTAGGGTGAAGTGTCTTGCCCAGGGACACAACGACCGAGACTGTCCAAACCGGGGCTCGAACTGGCAACCTTCCAATTACAAGGCGAACTCCCAACTCTTGAGCCACAAATCGCCCCAAAATTGCCAGGGGGTTTTCTGAGCTTTTGCAGCGATTTTTCTATTTGGTGGTGGGTTTTTTTTCTTTTTTTTTAGACCTCCCAGGGTTACCATAATAGGACACATCAATCCCTGTGGATCTCTTCTGGTCCCTCACTCTCTGTTCCAGGCTATAAATCTTCTACATCGGCTGTGGTTAACTATTAATACCAAAAACAGCACAACACACTCATCGCACATATTAATGTGGCAAATATTCCAGGAAAAAAATTCTGGAAAAAAAAGAGTTTTATTATTTTTATATGTCAGAAACTATAACATATACATTTATTTTTTAACTTAAATATCAGTAAGAAACTACTAAAGCTTGACAAACACTTGCAATGATTTCCAGATCATTCTCTTTGTGTTGGCTCCACTGTGATTTATTAAGGGAGGTGCAGATGTTTGCAGCTTAAGTTACTTCCCCGCTTTTATTGCTGAGCTCAAGTTCATGCTGTTTAAACTGGAACTGTGTCCTCCATTCCCCTCTACTTTTCATCCACCCGTCCCTCCAGCTTTCTTGTCCTGACCCTGAAACTTCCTGTTCCTTTCCTTCTTCATGCCGTCCTACACATCTGACCTCTAACCTCTTCAAGTTTCACGCTGAATTGTGGGACTATCATCGCCCACCCATTTAGGGAGAGCCCAATAAAACACTGGCAGAGAAAGTTGATGAAAGACGCCTTGTCCTGGGTGAAGATTAATTGAGCCAGACAATGGGACAGGACCTCCCTTTCCCTCGCCACCATTCATGAGCAGAGTCACAGGTCGTCTTTAGATCTGTCGCTCCACAGAGTTAAATGGCCTCTATATCACCAGTAGCAGAGGAACAAGTGTGGGTGGGAATTGCACATCTCATAAAATCAGTTGTTTGGAAAAGGCACAGGGAGCAAGATTCATTCATTCACATGGAAATAGCTTTGAACAGCATGAGGAAAAAAATACAGCAAACTCAGCACTGCAGGTTGAATGTGATTCATCTGATTTTGGTTTGAGGGGCCACGTCTTGTTAACCTTCAGACTCACATGGTGTTTGAGTCTGTTTATTTTGGTTTTATATGTCTGACTGGACTAAGCATTGGATCCATGGATGCAATGTGCAACAGAAATACTCACAATGCCAAGACAGAAGAACTTACCGTCACATTAGAGCACAGGCAAGACACTGTAAAACACAATGAATAAATGGTCAGTAAAAACCACACTAATCCTGCGATAATACAAAGTGTAGCATGTTAGAAAAAATATCAGCCATCAGCTTTGACTGCTTCTATGAAATGCAATTTACAATATAACACGAGATGGACTGAGAGGAATGAGATTTGAAGATTAGAAAGTAGACCTATAAAATTGCTCATTTCCAGATCCATATTTTTATTTGGGAACTCTACTTGGGTAGCTTTCCATGATTCAAAGTTCAAAATAATCCTTATCAATCCTTATTTATCTCATATATCTCCTCAATTCATCCTCTCACACAAGCCACACAAGCTCCCTTCACTTTCTTTTCAAGCTAACTTTTTCTTCTGATTAGCAGACATAATAGCTAGAGCTGCCTCAGATGACCATATTAGGGATATCCTCTCTCTCTGACATCACCAAGAGCCAAAGTGATGTCAGTGCTCTTAGAGCAGTTTGAAACCTGAACGTTAGAAGCTTATCTGCACATTCGGAGTCAGGAATGTCAGCAAACAACTAGCAGTCAGCCTTAAAGTGATTCAGGTGTGGACGCAGCTTAAGCTTAATTATGGTTGATGCAGCTTGCACCAATCAGGCGTAACATTATGACCACTGACAGCAGAAGTGAATAGCACAAATTTTTTTCTTCATCATGGCACCTGTTGCTGGGTGGGATATTTTAGAAAGCACTTTATCGCAAAGAATAAGAATTTGAGTTTGAGTTTGACAAGGGCCATATTGTGATGGCCAGACAACTGGGTCAGAGCATCTCCAAAGTGGGATGTCCCAGTCTGCAGTAGTCAGCATCAAAAACGGTCCAAGGAAGAAACTGTGATGAATCAGCAAAAGGCTCATCTGCAGCCAAGTCTCACTGATGCACGTGGGTGGTCAAGGCTCGCACATGTGGTCCAATCCACCAGATGACTTATTGTTATTCAAATTGCTAAAAATGTTACTGCTGGTTCTGATAGAAAGGTGTCAGAATACACAATGCATCACAGTTGTTTGCTATTTTGGCAGCAAAAACAGGAACAAAACAATATTAGGCAGGTGGTCATGATGTTATGCCTGTTCTGTGTACGTGAAACCCATTCTTTAACTTTGCAGTTAGGACCAGGTTTAGTAAACACCAGTTAGTGCAACCAGCTGTAGGCCATTAGCCTGCAATGAACAATGACTAATGACTAAGCTCTAATTTGTAAAAAAAAATTCAACTACAGCTTTGCTCCTCGAGCCAGATTTGAATCTTGAATTTGGTACCACCAGTTGGGCATGTTTGGTAGAATCCAGGTCTCATTTTAAGCCAGGGCAAAACACCAACTTGTATTGGTGCTCCCACTGTCACACAAATTCAAGTGCCACCTCTTGTTCCTCAAAGACACTTTTTACAATCATGCAGCGGTAACACAGGGTTGATCCAATTCCATGGCACCGCCCGAAAAAAAGAAAATATGCGCTTTAGCTTTTCACCCATTTGCAGCTAATTAGACAACATGTGACTGGTTTAGGCCTGTTGTAAACACGATCGCATCTGACTCCCATTACAAAGCAGAAATGAAATAAGCAAGGGCCTGAGTGGGAAACAGCAGTAGCAGCAGCGGCAGGAGCAGCGGTCACATAGGCCCCCCAACGCTTTGTTAGAATGCTACGTGCTACATCATGAAGTACTTTACAGCCACTAATTAACACACATGGGCACTTTGGTTTCTGCTTCAGAAAATATACAAATTAGAAAAACATTTCCACTTGTGCAGAGGTGAGGCTCTTCTGATGGGAACAGATTCAGTTTTAGCACCGCGAGCGGCAACTGGAGTTTTTCCTCCAGACTGAGCTGTGCTCGCATTTCTGAACCCTCGTGCTGAAATAATCGATTGGCAAACACATCTCTGCTGCCAATCCAAAGACAGCTCGACCAAAACAAAACAGGAACAAAAACAAATTCTGGAAACAAAGCAGACTCACACCCACACGCTCTTTAACATTTGCTCGAGTCTCCGGCACATCATTTGTTCTCTCTTTTTAGCTGGCCACAGAGCAGCTGTTATGAGTAACGCTACATAAAACTGAACTCCTGGCTGCAAAGAAAAAACCGGAGAAAAAAAACATTGCTGATTTGCTGCATGAACAGATGACTAATTAAAAACACAGCAAAGTGTGTGTAATTAATGACTCCATTAGTTCTAGGTAATCTCTGAGATCCAGTATTAACAAACTATGAGAAGCCTGGGATGGAGGTGATTAACAGTGTGGCCACGTTGGTTCTAATTAACTACACAACCACAGTCACAACCAGATTCTGTGCACATAAGTCAGGTTCTTTTAAATGTGAGGGTCTCGGGGGGAGAGCAAGATGTTGCAGGCTGTATGGTTTGACGGTTGGAAAACTGCAACGTGATGCATGGGTGTATCATTCAAGCCTGTGGAGTTGCTTCACAATAAAACAGAGTCAATTCAGTGTGATGCAACACAAACCTCTGGTCTCTCTCAACTACCAGGCCAATCTGTGTAACGTGACAGCTGAAAAAACCAGCTACAGCCCACAATTAGCAAAAAGCAAACATGCTCAAGTCTTATAATGGGCCTTTTTTAATTGCTACAGCTAACAGTTAAGCAGATAATCAAGTCACTGCTAATAAATGAGTGATTCTAAAATCTACTGGTATCAAAGAAAACTGTGAAAACTGGAAAAGTCGCACTATAAAATGAATGAAATGGTTTGTTCTGGTAAACAGCCCCAGAGAGGCGGCAACATGTGTTCTTGCATTCATTCCCCTCGTGGAGGTGGTTTTATCTTATCACAACCATCTGCTGGGTCCGCTCCTGTTCTTTCCACAGAGATTGGAAAGAAGATAGCGTGGGCCAAAAAACACTTCACAGTGCAAAGAAGTGTGCCTCCTGCTGCCTGGAGAGCTGCTTTCATCTCTGCAGCTCATTATACAGCACTTCGTTGGCTCTGGAGCCAGGTATGATGCAAAGACAGTGGGTAGGAGACCTAATACACTCCCTTTGTTTACCTTACGTCAGTGTGTGTGTGCACGCATGCATTTGATTGCTTTGTGTACACTGATCGTATTTCATTCTTTCACTTCGTGAACATGACTTCACTTTTTTTCTCAGGAACTCACCGAAATCATATTATCTTTTATGTATCCATGACAGACAAATAACAAAGTCAACATGTTCTCATCTCAGGGTGTCACTCCTAACTCACAACACATTCCCGAACTTTTGGATCATATGCCACCTTAAGGGGGAAAGCCATTTAGCTCCAGTGTATCTCCAATGCATTTAGTTATTATTAATCGCTGGCACTCCTCCACAGGTTCTCTTTTGTCCCGTTTCCCTCCCATCAACTCAGTCCAGTCGCAGCAGACGGTTGCCCCATGTCGCCAAGTGCTTGCTCATAGGGGGTCGTCTGATGTTGCGATTTCTCTCTGTACTTTACTATATAAATTACCTTGAAGTGATTGTTGTTCTGATTTGGTGCTCTATAGTTGAAACAGAATTGAATTAAATGTGAGGTAGAACAAAAGTCCACATCTATGAGTTGCATGCACCTCAAAACAGAAAAGTTTGAGTCTCACTTGCAACCATCTGCACTTCATGTTATACTCTAGCTGCTATGTCGCTGTTTAGTGAAGTTTAGTGAAGTTTAGTGATTATAATGCGGTTAGGTTTATGCACTAAAACTGCTTTAATAGGTTTGAGGGTCAAATCATGGTTTGGGTTAAAATACACCCTCAAAACACATGTTAACACATAACATCTGCAACATGTGGCAGTTCCTTGGTTACCATAGTGATGACACTAGCAGAGCAGACTCCTCTGGCCTCACTGCTGGTCACAGTGTGCTTCAATGTGTAGCAGACTAAGCATCACTCTATGACTGTGACTTTGACATTACAACAGATTGTTGTGTCAGAAGCCCACTGCATGTTAGAGGTACACAGTGACAGACCAGCTGCTTCAGCACTGGATACTGAGAGTGAATGCTTGGGTTTTAATTCCGCTCAATTTAATTAACAGCAATCCACAACAGTCACCTCACCTTTATACCCTTATAAGTTAAAGACCCTGCAATGGCAGAAAGAAGACCCCAACAATCTGAAGGCCTGTGCCGAGGATAGAGTACAGTGCACAAAACATAACAGAAGCTGAATAAAACACAACGGAAATAATAAACAAGCAGTAAAAGCTAACCAAAAAAAAAGGTAACAGTGTGACAGAGCAGCTGCAGAAATGAGAAGCTAATAATCAACAGCTAATAGCAAACATGTAAACTTCTAACAGCTTTTCTTAAATATAAAAAACCCTTTGCTTCTTTTAAAGTGTTTCAGTAAAATCCTTCGCATATCTTTCTTTGTGTACTGTCAGTTTTCCCGGCGGTCACGTTTTGGTTCAAACAAAAGAGCATAAGGCTGGAATAACATGTATCCATCTACACACAAAAGAACCCAACCCCTCTAAAAGCAACTGGCTTCCTTTTATACTCTACCTGATTCAGGTGAGCATCTGGATAAGCCCAAGTCTTGGGTTAGCAAACCAAATGAGAAAATAAACATCCACATAAGCAAATATCAAACCACAATATAACACAACACATGAAAGACATATTTATATATGTACCAAGTCCTATAATTAATTCAATAACATATACACTTCAGTCACTTATCTATAAATTAGAGACACATTGACCAAAGCTCCCCTAACCAGGCACATTGGTTTACTCCAGGAGCTCTATAGCAGGTGACTGAGCTGCTTTTACCGTTTTGTGCCACATCCTGCAAAAGAAGCAACCGGGAAAAGGTGAGTACAACTAGCATGCTTCTCTTAATACATATACAAAGATACACAGGTAGGATGGCCAGCCCCTCTCCGTCTCTTCACCTTTCACAAGCAGTCACTTAAATATTAGCTCAAATGTTACCTGATAAACCTAATAAAGAATCGCTAACCCACAAATGTATTTCTTTTTATGTAGTTTTGGAATCCCTCAAATGAATAAAAAATACAAGTACGGTTAATTTAATCCCTGGTTTCAACACTTGTACCTTCTGCAACTCATCTATCATCTCAGGGCCAGTGTACTGGAGGGTTGTCAGTGATGGAAATCACAGCATTTCTGTGGAAGTGACTTGTCATTTTTCATCAATAAATCATTAAAATGGTCTTGAAGATCCTGGTGTAAGCCAAATTTAAATGGATGGTAACTTCACCTCACTCTGAACTTCTATAGTTGGAGATCAGCTTGAAACATACTGATGCTTAATGCGGTTTTTTTTTAAGAATCTGGATATTCTGGATCAGAATCTGTGTGGCAATGAACACACTGAGTCTTTTTTGTAGGAAATGCATTTATTTTGATTCAAATGAGTCCAATAAACTGCAGGATCTGCATAACTGATACTAGGTAAATTCATATGAGAAAACCTTTATAGACATAGTCTGTTTTACTAAATATATCTATGTGTTCCTGTACACGTATGCACAAGCATGTCATCTACTTACTTCTCCCACGGGGGAGACACGAGTGTCAGTCTACGAGGCTGTCAGTGCCTGCTCAGTGACAGCCTATAAGTTCCCCCGGTTCCCTTTTGGAAAAACAGCCAACCCCTTATTGAATAACCTCTGTTTCACCTAGCCCCTCAGTGTGCCCCTCGTCTCCCTCCAAAAACCAAATCTAAGCTCACTATATGAGCCCAGCTAGCCCAGTTATTGATAAATCCACGTTCCTTACCCCAGCCGCTACAAATTACCATATTATAGGGCTTACAGGTATTAGTTTTAGAAGGCCCAGACCCAAATCAAACAAGGCAAACCTGAATTACTTTTGTCTGTCTGGGCAGGCAGCGATGGAGACACTGGCTGGAGTCAGAGAATTAGATATGGGGAGGGACATGGAGGACTAAACATACTGTATGAGGTGTTAGTGGGAGGTATGGAGGTGGCGTCATCTTGTAGTCACAACTGATTAGTCTCAGAATACAGCGGGACTACAGTCCAGACTGACCACTGTTCACTATTCACAAACCATGCATGTTGCTGTGTTACACAGAGACACAATCTGCCCACAATCTATGGCTTTACTATTGATGTTTTTGTGGGGGAATTAACTAGAGAGCCTTCCTATCTGCATAGTTAAATGATTGGTGTAAAATCAAAATAGTTAATAAAATCAATCATTTTAAGTATAAAAAAAGCATATTATTGATGATCTACTGACTTGAACTCATCCTTCAAATTAAAACAATAGATGTTTGAGTTTATAAGGCTTTATGATAAATTCACAATAATTTTGTGAGTAAAGAATGTAAGTAAGTCATTCCTGTTTTTAACTTCCTAACTATAGGCGTGAAAAGCAGGTACAAAAGAAAAACAAGTGGCTTTTGTTCATCTCAGTAAATGTTTATAACACTTCCATGTTAAGATGTAAAATCAAGTGTGCCAACGTGGGCTGCTGTACCCACTCATTATCTGTTAAGCTGGATGCTCACATTTACTGTAACAGAAACTAGCAGATATTAGCCTTCGTGAAATGCTAAAAGGCTGCTAAAAGAAGCTAGCTAGCCTTAGCTAATAACTGTTTTAAAGAGTTGAGTAACTTTACTGTGGCAACATCCATGTTTTCTATAAAGTCTATAGTTTTGCTTTTATTGAAAAATAAATATTTTTCTGGTTTCTAGAAAAATGACCTGTTTTTATCTCGTGATTTAAAACAGTGTTTTTATGGCTGGAGAGCATCTCTGACTCACTCCTGTATAACTCAATCTGCCGTACAGTCTGGCTGCAGTTATTTCACCTCAGGCTGAAGATTGAGGTTAGAGTGATGAGTTTGCCAAAATAAGGAATCAGCAGAGCCATCATTTCCCAACTATCAACACTTCAAGCTCCCACGGAGGGACGGAAAGCTAAGGGGAAGTGAATGGTAAATACTTTCAGAAGATGAGAGACAGATGGTTGGACCACTGCGGGGAGAAGAATGACAGACTGATAAACTCACACAGTCATCCGTTTACTGAAGCACTGTAAATATGCAATTTATTTTTATTTATGCAGGTTAAACCCCTTGTAAAACTATTACACAACAATTTAATGTAACCACACACGTGACTGGCACTGTAAACTTGACTTACATATTACATGCTGTTTCACGTTATCCACAGTCTTTATGCTAGACTAAGCTAATTGACTCTCGGCTCCAGCTCTGTACTTAAGCGTATCAATCTTCTTATCTAACTCTTGCCAAGATGGTGTCAGAATAATCATTTAAGTCCTGGTTGGGTTTTATTATTGCTATGCTAAAGCTCCTTTGAAAGAGTTGGCGGGACTTGCTGTCATAAAATGTTTCTGTAAAGGAGCTGAGATCCGTTGGAAATGAGGTTCATTCAGATTGGAATGTTACCTGCTCACACTGTCAGCTCATATCTCCTGTGCACACATCAGTGACGTTCCTGAAAACCTGAAAGGCTTGATCACTGCAGAGGTGAAAGGAGTATAGATGCTAGCATGCTAAAGCAGTAAATAAAATATCCACGTGTGTTTTCAGATGTGAAAAAAAAAAAGAGGAAAAAGAGAGGGCCTGACTAATGCACTAATACACTTCAGATCTGAAAAGTGAAAGGAAAGTGGAAGTGCCTTAGTAATTTTTTTTTAATCGATTTTAAATCACGCTTTTTATTTGTTTTTGTTTTTTAATGTCTCTGTAAAGCACTTTGAATCACCTTGTTGTTGAATTGTGCTATATAAATTAACTTCTTGCCTTACCAGAAGTAGGTGACATACTGAAAGCTAAGGCACCGGGTAATAGAAAATAAAAATTGAAGCAAATAACAGATACATTTAATCCAGAAATGATAACAATAGGTATGATTATTGGGGATGTAAAAGAAAAGAAAAGTGCTTTGCCTAAAACTGTAACTAAGTTCTAGCCAGCCCTTACAAACGCCTACCTTCAAGTCACTGTGTCATCCAAGAACAGTCTTGACAGTGTTGATATTTTACAGCTTGTTTTATCCTAGAACATGTGCGTCTCAGAGACACATGCCCACCATCCACACAGCATATTAGGGGTCAAAGGGCAACAGGTAGGAATGCAGCTCCGTGGGAGCAAACATAATGAAGTCATCACACACTGACCTAAGTCCCGGTGAGTTATGAAGTCTGAAAAGCTCAATGGCTGATGGGTAAAATAATGGGGTCATCGCTGTAGTCATGCCTCTTTGAAAAGCATTAAGTGTCAAATTCAATGTGGTCCTACTGCATGTTTATGTTAGCATGTTCTTCATCAGTTTCACGTTTGTCACCATTTCACTACAAATTTCCGTTCAAAGAGACGAATCGATCATTTTAAAAGCTGCTGTCCTGATCACTTCAGCACACTAAAACAACATTGCTGTAAAATAAAAAGCACAATTGGTGCAATATATATTTATATCACACACATACATTTCACATAGTTTTTTGGACAATATTTTGCAGAGGTTGACCAAAAAAAAATGCTAATTGACAGGTATTGAGCTAACAGAAGCTCCTGATACGGTCCATAGGCCTAGATATCAGCTGGTGATCCTCTGACAACCTCTAGTCTACAGGGAAAATATGTTTTGACCAAGCAGTTGGCAAGTGGCTGCTGGCTGTTGTCAGGTGACAACAGTCACAAAGAAAACACTGCACCGAAAACCTCCTTGTGATTGCTTTGGTTGCTAGCAAACTGCCAATAGTTTTGGCAGTTGCCAATAGTTTGTGTGGAAGATGCTGACTCACCATTTACTCAACCAGCTGTGGTGTAACCTAAAAACCGAGAAGGTTCGCCTCCTGAGTAAAAGTTGAGTCAGTGAGCCTCAAGTTACAGCACCAGTTACTCAATGCCAACATTTTTCTGTTTCTGGTTTACATCACACCTTTTTTTCAGATTTGTTTGTAGGCAGGAGTCATTTGGTGGACAAGTCACTGTCATCCATGCAAAGTACTGGCAATAGCTGCATCATGCTAGCAACCTAAGCAATCACAATGAGGTTTTCATAGCACTGTGCGCCACTTTATGACCAATTTAAAGCTAGCAACTGCCAGCAGTCTCAAACAAACAATTGCCAATCAGTTGCATAATATCCACTTTTTCTTAGGATTGGTCGTCACCAGGGGGTCAGTGCCTGGGCTTACCTTGCATAAATGGGGCTTTATCAATCACTTTCAAAGTTACTCCCAGGGACGACTGGGAGTCACTGGGAGAACGACTGGTTGGCTGGGAAACACAGAATTTTTCCTGCAATAGATGGTTTCCATTTGGTCACCAATAGCTTACCTTGCCTGGATGATTAATGAACCTTTTTTGATAAAACTATGGTACTGTTGCAGTAACAAAATGTCACTACCGTAGTGTTCTGCACTTCCTTGTGCTGAAGTATAGGACTGTATGAGCCAAAACACATAGTGTACAACACATAAATTGTGTAACTTTTATAATGATGGTCAGAAGGTCAGTGTCAGCCTCACGGCTTCTGCTCAAATACGCAATGACAGTTTATGGAGCAGCCGTTTTCTTTGTGGTGACGTCGCCCTGACTCAGGCCTCTGATGACTCAGCACCCAGTGTGAAGGTCTCATTAATTTAGGCCACTTAAGGCGATTTTCCAGTTAAGCTTGTTTTCTAATGAGGCAGGGGAGGGCAATTAGGTGATTAGGGTTATGGCAGCACTATGCTTTTTTAGGCATACAGGAGTGGACAGAATCTAGTCCGCTGTCTAAACTGTGAAGGAGTCATTAGATAAATAGATGACAACAAACTGAACAGAGTCAAGAGCTCTGCACTTAAAATAACGGTTAATGTTCAATTTCGACGCACTCTGTCCTACCAAATGTGTGGTCACAATCATCATTTTAATGACACTTCAAGCCAGTAAAGTGACATGAAAACATGTCAAACGTGAACTCACTGAAACTGTAAAATAGAAGCAAACACAGTCTGGGAGACAGGCTACCAGCAGGCTCTTATAGGGGAGGAAAGTATAAAAAGACTTGTGAAAGAATAGAAAAAGCAGCAACAGGTTTCCTTTCAGTGTCTTAGCAACCTGTATTTGTTACTTTCTCTGGGTAAACTTCATTTCTGTGGTCAGAACAACCAATCACCTTGAAGCCCGCGTTCTCTCTTTTCAGCACCTTGCACGCATGTCTAGACCCAAGAGGTGTTAGCAACGGGTTTAGTGAGTGTGTGTGTGTTCATGACTGTAACCAGTGATTCATCTTGCCATTATTATACTACATGGAAACTTTGGTGCAGAAAGGCACTGGCCTGGCTGGCTTTGAGACTGACAAGCCGACCCCGGAGTTGAACGCCGAGGTTGACCCTGTAGTCACACGAATGAATCCCTGGAGATTACAATTTTAAGGTCAACATCACATTAACACGTCACATATTTAATATTTTAAAATGTTGTCAGGACTACATGTGTGCAGTGTATAATTTGCTCACAAATGATTCATGAAACATTTTTTTTAGCGTTATGCAAGGGTGACCGAAACAGCTGGAAGCTACTGCATGTACCTTGGACGTAAACAAGAACTTTATGGTGGCAGTGGCACATTCATATTTCAAAAGTGGTGCCTCAAAAATGTTAAGTACTTTGAGCATTTCTGAGTTCTCTGTATGCAGTTTATTGTGGTTGATTTAATGAAATGTGTCAAATTTAAGACGACAACATTGCTGGACCAGCAAGTACGTGCCACTTTAGACCTTTTGTCAGCCTGCAGTGTTGCCAGTTGCAGGGAACATGTGCACATTTTGCAACTTGTTAAAACAAGCTGCTTGAATTATTCACTGTTATTGCCAATGTTCAGTACACAACTTTCAATACTACTCACTCATGAGGGTCACTCAATGGGCATTTAAAAGTGCATTTAGATATCTTGATGGCGCCTTCAACGATGGCAAACAAGAAATAATCAAAGTATAGCTAGTAAATCACACAAGTCATTTAAAATAACTGCCATCTTTATAGCAGACCATTTATTAAGCCCACTTTGTGGTTCTGCCTGGCCCTTCCTGTTTGCATGCTTTGGTGTAATTGTCTGCCTCTGTGAAACCACACCCTTACCTGTGTGCTGGCTGCACCTATTTTTGTTTGCACACACTGAGTGACTGCAGTAGCAGTCATTGTATTGACATAGATTAAAATTATACAATGCTTACGGAATAGCCTGCTAGCTTTACTATGAGGTATAACGTCAGTTATCTTATGTTAGCTCATCCATTTGTATAATGCCAGCCACTGCAAACATTTTACCCATTTGAACATAGATGATTTCACAAAGCTAGCAGTCTCAAACCAAAAAGATAACGACGTAAAATACTTTCATATTCGACTCTTACTGCCTTCCTTATGGGTCAGGGTGGAGCTATCATGATAGCGCCAAGAGTCGGCATCTTCCACATGTAGTTTTTTTTCGCGTACTTGCGGATATCCTTCCTCTTTAGTATGTAAGGATAGACAAGAACACCGTGCTGCCCTTTTATGTTCTGTGAGGACTGCAGCATTTATACAGAAATTTTAATTTATACTTATCAACTAGTGTATTAGCTGCATTTCATGTAACTAGGCTAGGGTTAGCTTTCCTTTCCAGGTTGAGGTACGCATGCCTGCATGGAAAATGGTTATACAATGCTCTGGCTGAGTGCTAATCAGGAGATATGTCAGTTTACTCTGACACAGTAAACAAACAGCCATTCATTTTCTAGATCAAAACTAAATCAAATACTATAAAATCCAGTACAACATTGGTGCTGTTGGGAGCTGCCAGAGCGGTGGTTCCCTACACTGATTTAATGAGTAGTGGTATTTCTGGTAACAGCAGACTGCAGAACCTGAAGTCATTTGAAGTCAACTGCTCTTCAGGAAAGTTGCTATTTCCAATAAGTTGATGCAACTAACACAGAACAGCAGCAGGTTGGCCTACACCTGAAAGCTCATGGCTCATGCATTCTGTCAGATTGCTTACAGCACAAGACAGTAAAGTTGTACATGCATTCATTGCAAGAATCCCTGAACTATAAAGGCAAACGGCTAATTCCGTCCACAATATGCAACTGTTATACTACAGTGGCACTAAAGTGGCTGTATTTTCTGGGGCAAATGAGTGCAGTTTGTGTTGGCTCGGTGGGTTGTGGCGTAGTCAAACACCATAACACAGCCCTGCCCCTGATAGCCCTGACAGAGTCATTTTGTCTCACTTTCACCGTCACAGAAAATTCAGGTAAGGGATTTACCGAACAAAATAGTGTCTGAAAGTGAGACTGAGGCACAGAAAGAGAGAGTGAAAGAAACATTACGAGACCTCTCCCTGTGTTTACCTTTGCAATTTTGTCCAATTTGTCTAAATTGCTTAGCTGACCTCTTAGAAAAAAAGCATATGCTTAATGTCAAAAAGCAGCGAAATATGACTGATCACCTTCATTTTGTCCATTTCGCTCCCTGGCACAAACTCTAAATTGTGTATTCTTTCCACGGCGCCAAACCACCCGCCCTGCATTTAATTAATTTCCTCTTTCTTATATGGCTAAAACTTTACAGCAGTTTTTATTTAGGTAAGGCAGACTTTCCTGTCGTTGGAGGAGCGAGCCTGTTGGGGCTTTGGTTAATCATCCTTTACAGTCACTTAAATTATCTCATTTTGTCTGTCTCCATTTTTGTCACTGCTGAGAGGGGGGGCATGAAAACAGTGGGGAGCAGGAATTAATTTGTCAGGATCAGATTGTTAGAAGATGAAATTACTGCCATCAGGACCAATCGGAGAGTAATGTTGGTAAATGTCTCTCGTGGCAGGGTAATGAGCAAAATGGCTTTTATACATCATTCGAGGAGGGCAAAGAGCTAGCCCAATTTCCTTGTTGATTTGGCTTCCCATGGATCATTTCTTAGTTGGCCTACTGGAGGAAAATGACGGCAGGATAAAGAGAGAAAAAAAAGTGCAAGCACTATCAGGAGCATTTCTAAAAGGTAACATTCAAGTTTGAAGCCTTGCATCAAGATGCCATCTTAATATAATTTGCTCATTTGGAAAAACCCATTAGGACCGAGTCACATTAATGTTATTTAAAAATGAGTGAAACTCCTAAACTTCAAGTTTTAACGCACATTGTATAAACCACAATCCTGTCTCCTTCTCCCTCCATCCTACTCCATACTTAATACAGCTCTGTGCTTGTTTACCTGAAGACCCGCCCTGAACTTTCACGTAAGTGAGCCATCAATCCATCATCTCCAAGGTGGGTAACCAGACCAGGTCTGTTTCCACTGGAGGGCAAGCCCCACTGTGGCGGGACCTGGGTGGGCAAGGAGTGCTAGGGGAGAGGGTGGGGGTGTGTGAGTACATCTGTATGGCAGGAGTGGACTGGCCGTAAAAGAAGTCATGTGATGGAGAAAGTGTAACAAGAGACTGTGGGGCAAAACAAACCAATGTGCAGATTTTAGGAGTCGCTTCTAGGATTAGGTTTGGAGGAAAACAATGAGACTTTTTAGGGCGAATAAAAGGAAGTTTTTGAGTTATGTTTTTGTCTCCTATTACCAAGACTCCAAAAATTTAATATCACATGTCCATAGAGGATAGTGTTAAAACTCAGAAGGTTACATAAAGCCCACAATGCAAAGCAATTCATGTTCAAGTTTCTTTTTGTTTGTTTGTTTTGTTGCAGTTTAGAGAAATATATTTTAAGAGAGCAAAAAATTAACACCAGAAGAATAAAAGATTCTCAAAATCAGAGTAGAGTACCTCAGATGATTAGAATAGGTGATCCAATTTGGACTGTCAGGCTCAGACTGAACAGAACCTACTGCACATGCCAATAATACTATAAGTAACACTGATGCAAAGCAGATTTTTTGCAATAAAATATTTAAATAAGCAATACATTTCCTGAGCACAGCATATCGATATCAAATCATTGCGTAATTACTTATTATTATAGTAGATAGTAGTTCATAGTGCACAGAATTTGTTACTTCTACCAGCCTGACTAACTAAAGAAAGGATTCCATAATATACTCACTGGAAATGTGGCTACAGACATGAAATTGTAATATAACAGAAAGAGAAAGCAAAAAAACTTGTCTCTTTTTGAGATACCTATAATTTAATACTCATCTGATAGTGAAACACACATCAGGTTCCATCACCCATACTTCACATTCATGAATCAGACAGAATGTTTTGGATTTCCTTTTTTCGTGAGCATTTCAGGACATGTCCTTCAACGCACATATTAAACAAATATGTAAGACTGCTTTCTTCCATTTGCGCAACATCTCTAAAATTAGAAATATCCTGTCTCAGAGTGATGCTGAAAAACTAGTTCATGCATTTATTACTTCCAGGCTGGACTACTGTAATTCATTATTATCAGGATGTCCAAAAAACTCACTGAAAAGCCTTCAGCTAATCCAAAATGCTGCAGCAAGAGTCCTGACAGGGACTAGAAGGAGAGAGCATATTTCTCCTGTTTTGGCTTCCCTTCATTGGCTTCCTGTTAAGTCCAGAATTGAATTCAAAATCCTGCTCCTCACATACAAGGTCTTAAATAATCAGGCCCCATCTTATCTTAATGACCTTGTAGTACCATATCACCCTATTAGAGCACTTCGCTCTCGCTCTGCAGGCCTACTTGTTGTTCCTAGAGTATTTAAAAGTAGAATGGGAGGCAGAGCCTTCAGTTTTCAGGCCCCTCTTCTGTGGAACCAGCTTCCAGTTTGGATTCGGGAGACAGACACTATCTCTACTTTTAAGATTAGGCTTAAAACTTTCCTTTTTGCTAAAGCATATAGTTAGGGCTGGACCAGGTGACCCTGAATCCTCCCTTAGTTATGCTGCAATAGACGTAGGCTGCCGGGGGATTCCCATGATGCATTGAGTTTTTCCTTTCCAGTCACCTTTCTCACTCACTATGTATTAATAGACCTCTCTGCATTGAATCATATCTGTTATTAACCTCTGTCTCTCTTCCACAGCATGTCTTTTATCCTGTCTTCCTTCTCTCACCCCAACCGGTCGCAGCAGATGGCCGCCCCTCCCTGAGCCTGGTTCTGCCGGAGGTTTCTTCCTGTTAAAAGGGAGTTTTTCCTTCCCACTGTCGCCAAAGTGCTTGCTCATAGGGGGTCATATGATTGTTGGGTTTTTCTCTGTATCTATGAAGCACCTTGAGGCGACTTTTGTTGTGATTTGGCGCTATATAAATAAAATTGAATTGAATTGAATTGAAATTTCTCCGGGAATACGCAAGGAGTGAGAGAGAATTTTAGACCCAGTCAGACACGGACTTAAAAGTGGATTCTGACTCTTCTTTACCTGTCTCAGAGAGTGTGTCAAGTGTGTGACGAGAGGCAGAACCAAGTTCATCGCCACACGCAAGGGAACATCTGATTGCTGCCCCAGCTGTGCCTCCAGCCCTGTATTATTCCAGTGACCCAACCTGAAATAGCACTGCTGTGGCAGTTCATTTATTATAGTCAAGCCTCCTGTTTCTGTGCATGTGTGAGTCTAAATGTGACGCACACATGCACAAGAGGAGGTGCTTCTCAACAGTACAAGTGTCAGGATTCCCTGTTCTATTTTGGGCTTTGCACCGACCAGCTCTCGCATAAACTCCGTTATCTTTCACTAGAAATTTTTAGGTTTTGAAAAACTGTTAGCCTCACTGAAACATCTGATATAGTGAAATAAAGGAATGGAAATGGTTGGCAACAACACTCAGGTAGGCTGTGGCACTTAAACAATGCTCAGTTAGAACTAACAGTGAGCCGAGAAAATATCTTCCACACCATTACACCACCAACAACAACTAGAACTGATGATGAAAGGCAGGATGGATGGATGCTTTCATGTCATTTATGTCAAATTATGACTCTACCATCTAGATTTATCCCAGTAGATCAACACGATCTACAACAACATCCAACAACATATACAGAATAAAACAATTCTTCAGTTTATTGAATGTGCTTCCATAATCTATATTTAGCATGTAAAGTATACAATGTATTCATATTAAAAGTTTCTGTAGACCTTCCAAAAAGTGTGTGCTCCTGTTCAGGAGAACAAGATTCCAGTAATTTATTAGTATATCACTATTAAATAGCATGTATCTACACATATGTCCTTATGATGCAATGGTTAAAGATTAAAGAAGCATGTTGCTAACTAACAAAACAAATTCATAAACCTGTGCATGACATCACTATATATATATATATATATATATATATATATATATATTCCCGGAGAAATGCTTATATGTGGCTTACATGGATACTATACTTAAAGTTTAGCTTATAGCTCAGTTTTTTGTCTATGTGCTATTCTGCTTTTTAGTTACAATATGGAAAAACCCCCACTAAGAATCAAATCATATAAAACTACAGTACAGTTGTGTACTATTTCAGAAACATTTCACCTCTCCTCACTGCACTCCACACAGAAGCAACTCCAGAAAGTAATTGCTGATCTGGCAGAAAATCGCATGTAAATAAGCGTCTTGTAAAGATTATGAAAAATCAAAAGATGCAGCACTTGATGCACGCCCTTTTAAAATGGTCCTTGTTTTATTGTATTTGGTCATATAAAGTAGATCTGTTCATCACTTTCTACTATTTCGCCTAAGAAGAGCTAACCCTCGCTTGCTTGCTGTGTATGCTATTCAACAGACATGCGGGTTTCTTAATGATTATTAATGCTTTCTTATTCCAAACAAAAAATATGTATATACTCTTGTATAAGACTTGTATGCACTATGAGTGTTACTGTCTGATGAACGCTCGTTTGTAGATATGCATGATAATGCATTCCAGTGACCCAACAACAACGTACACGTTCACATAACGTTACACAGGAGGACAATACGTTTTATGTTTGTATAGTATTCGCACTGATATGAAAACATATTATAGCGTATTCATTCAGTCCAAAGTAGTTTTTTTTTAATGAGCTATACAAAATATCCAAGTGTTTGTATTCCACAAGGAGACAAAGAATCGCACTCAACCACCCAGCCTCCCTCTCTCTGGGAGTCCCTTCTGGCTCGTGGTTCAAGCGTTTAAGATTTTGTTTAATGAAGTGCCAAAGAGCAGTTGGTCATGCTTCCTCTCAGCACAGATACACAGTGACATACGGGATATGCTTGGGTTCATCTCAGGAAGGCCTGGACTGTGTGGAACTTCTACGGGAATAACAACCTGCCTCCCAGCAAAAATATTTACAAGACAACTGCAATGAATTAACAGAAAGGGTAATTAAACATATTGATGGAGGGCCGGCGGCACGATGCATCATCTCGGTGGCAACAGGTTTGTGTAACATCCAAGGCGAAAAAGAAAATATCCAAATGTACATTCGTTTGCTTTCCTGGCGAGGACATGTGGATGGACATGCACGCAGCCTACACTACACAGGACAGCTTGTGAAAATTTGTCCTTGTCGTCGATTTTTCTTTTCTTAAGTGATGCTCTTGTTCGTGACTCCCATATCGTGTGATAAATCACAGCATCAGAGTCGGGACAGTTTCATGACATCATTCACGCTACATTTCCAACCACGAGCCAGTTTTTGATTAGGGCTGTAAATCTCCTTCACCGTCCCGCATCCCCCTTCCCCACAAACACACACAATGTGACACCCAGTGACAAATGTTCATAGATGTAAAATATGAACATAGTTCTGTGTCTGTCTATTGTGGTCGGTACACGTTTCCATATGGGTTGAGACTGGGTGTGCTGCTTTAGTCCTACTCAGAGGAAGCCAACACCTCTTTGCCAAACAGCGACCACTTGGTCCACAAACTGCAATTACAGGATTATCCGCCTCCATTTACTGGATATAATAATCTCACTTTAAAATTATACACTCAGGAGAAAAAAAAGAGCTAGAAGTGTCACCAAATAAACTATACTGTGTTCGTTTTTTTTCCATGAGGCTAAAATGAGGCAGAAATGTAAACTCGTGGAAAAGGACATGACTGAACTGCTTCAGCTAGGATAGAGAGCACATAGAAAAAACATTAAAAACATGAACATGAAAGAGTTTAAAAGTTGTTGTTTAATTTCATCGTTGTAGTTTGTTTTTTGATTTCCAACTGTGAGGCATAGAGTGAGGTCAGTTGTTGTAGCTACTGGCTACATATCAATAATTCTACTTGCTAACTAGCAAAACACTAGAACACAGTAACAAAAAAGAAATAGCATTTTACAGCTTGTCAAAGTCAGGTAACTATACCTACCAGAATTCATACCTTGGTACACTGTTTCAGTAGTACCATGTAATTCCTATAAAACAAAAATTGATACACCAAGAATATTTTGCTCAAAAATTTAGATAACTAAAAGCATACTAAAAACACACTTTTTGAACAAATGTCCAATATCTCTAAAATTATTTGTTTTTTAACTTGTATTATAAAATTAGATTCAAATTAATTTTGCCAGAATCTTCATATTCTGATTTCTTTGCTAACTGAGACAGCTTTCGGGTTGGCAGCATGCAGTGTTTGCTGGGCTAACATGCTAATGTTAGCTCATAATTTGAGCTGGTTGCTGCTTTTAACAAGCTGAAGGTCTGGAAGGACCTACTACATCTATAATAGGTAACATGATTAAAATCAAAGTAAGTTAGCTAACATTACCATTAAGCATCTATATAGTCTCTAATTTCAGACCAAATAAAGTTTGGTTTAAGTTTAGTTTCTTTACTAAACATATTCAGTTTCAATTCAGATCTATTCAATTTTATTTATACAGCTAAAATAATACATACAGAGAAAACCCCAACAACTATATGGCCCCCTATGAGCAAGCACTTTGGCGACAGCGGGAAGGAAAAACTCCCTTTTACCAGGAAGAAACCTACCAGCATAACAAGGCTCAGGGAGGGGCAGCCGTCTACCGCGACTGGTTGGGGAGAGAGAAGGAAGACATTCTCATGCATAAACTGCAAATAAACAACACAATCCCCAAGATTCTCATCCAGCAAACCTCCAAATTACTCATTTAAAGTAGTGAAGGGGGAGCCTCCTTTTAGTGCAGCCAAACACACCTGGAGGTGCGATCGAGCCAGTCAGCTAGCAAAAGTATGATTTTTCAGTCCTTGGAATGTGGTGATAACACTGTGTGGACTGTTACTGATCAAGGGTTCCTTGTAGAACTATTATATAAATGTGCAACAAGTGATTTATCAGAAATCTAATTAAGATTTCTGATTAACCATAAAATATATGCCAGTAAGTCTGCATCATTGTACAAATACATGCATATGAATTCTTTTCTGTGGGTGAACTTGCCTGAGACATGTTGAAACAAAGGTGAATTTTCCATGCAGGGATTTTTTCCTCTTCATTTTAAGGTCCTGTATTGTATTACCTCAATTTTACATTACACTGATTACAATAAATGATAACAGACAACCAGTGGTGGATATACTGGATGTAGAAACAGAAAAAAATGACCTGCTTTATTAACAGAAATTATTTTAGAACACTGAGTCTGCATTCAAGCCAGTGTTTTTTTTTTCTAGGCTGCCACTGTAACTAACCACTCAGACCAAAATACATTACAGCTAACAGCCAAATCCGATCACTTAGGTCACCTCTTGGATGTGGAGTTTTGTATCCAAGTTTACCAGACAGAGAAATTGAATTAGGTCCGAAACAAAACTTCATGGTTTCCTTCCAACCTGGAGTCATAAAGTCCGTAAACACTGTTGTTTTGTAAGTAGGTTATTATATCCATGCGGTACAGCTCTCAGCGGCGTTTGAGATTTGCAGTCCACTTTATTGGTTGAAAAGAGTGAGCGACGCTTGACTTATTTAGAGGTTGACACAGTGGTGTTAGAGGATACGGTGCAATGATATCATTTCATCATTACACTGTCAAGGGTGTGGAATTTTCTCATCTCTTTCATGGCTGAAGGACAGCAGAAGAGAGGGCAAAGGGGGAATAATTTCATACACAAGCACACATGAGACACTGGTACTTCAGCGAAATGTACCAAATTACTGAAAATGTAAGACTCGCCACATCATCGTCATAGAATATATTTACACTGCTCTCGCTATGAGATGCATTAAAAGTTTCCCCGTGTCATGAAAATGACTGTGAAACTTCTAATTCAACTAATTATGGTTATGCCTCCACATTACCCTGCCCTGTTTTCTCCTTCTCTCATTACTCTTACAAAAACACATAAATCAGAAAGGTATACACTGTACCCCTGCAACACAATGCACTGGGGGATACCCCTTAACTATCCTAACATGTCTCAAATTTAAATTTCTACTGACATTCCAGTTCCCCAATCCTCAGCTCGGGTGTCAGAAAATAACAGCGAGGAACTCGCGCCCTGCTCTCCCCTAACATTATTCCTGGTTTAAAAGGTAAACAGAGTGAGGAGCAGGTGGTTGCGGGGGATTTTTGCAGAGACTTCGATGAAATGTCTGGTGGCAATTAGGTGTAATACAGGATGTCAAAGCCTACAGCCGCTGGCCTCAGATATCTGCTGCCTAATGTTAGCTTTACAGATTCACTTTGGCATATGGCTTTGACTGCTCAGCCCAGGGCCAAATTAGTGAAAGCTATTACCTCCTTTCCCTCAGTGGCAAAGGGCACAGCAAAGAAAAAGGTGGTGAGGCTCATAGAGGAGAGAAGGTCTTGCACAGCTTTAAACTGAATTACTTGTTGCACTGAAGGTAACCTTTCTGAATAAAGTAATGCTTTCGTTGCAGAAAGAGTTTTGATGCAGACTCATTGCTATGAATGAAAACATTCGGTTGACTCAAGTATCTCTACGAGGTGTTATCTCGAGGCTAGGAAGCTGCCCACGAAGTGCAGAGCGAGGTCTCTTGGGGCAGCCAGTAGATTTCCAGTGAAGGGAGTGGTATTGCTTGCACAGTAACCAGATCTGTGATATCCCTAGGAAGGGTGCGATAGGCCTGTCTGCTTCAATGCAGCACAGATGGAGAGGGGTGGAATACACAATTAGACCGCCCTTGAGAAGTGCCAATGTGGGCAACAAAGCGCTGAGTAGGAAGAGGAGAATAACATGTTGGGTAACTGTACAGAGAAAGTCAAAAAAAATGAGCAGCCAACCATATCCTGGTATCACACATCAGCTTGTGACTGAATTGGTTATGTTGCTTTGATCTTTGAGCATCATCTCAAACCAGTAACTCACCTGTTGAAATAAGAGATCTTTTAGTGCATGCCAGTTATTGGGGGATTTATTTAATTTGAATATTTCTAGATCTGGATATATAGCTCCAAAAACAGGAGAGATTCTGATATTGTTGCTTGCTTGATTTGTTTGATTTTGGCTCTCATTAGTTGGCTTGACATGCAGTATACACCATATACATATAAGTAATAACAGCCTTGTTCATGTTGGCATTTCAGTCATTTTGCCCTTTTTTAATTGTTATTATCACCCTCCTTACCTGCCTGACTTCCTTACTTAATTGGTTTCCATCTCAACAAACCACAAGACTTCTGGAACAATGTCCTTTTGACAGATAATAACAAAGTGGAGGTGTTTGGCCATAAGTTTAGTGAAACCCAAGCATATCACAAAATCTCATACCAACTGTTAGGCACAGTGGTGGAGGGGTAATGATTTTGGCTGATTTCACAGGCGCAGGAACTCGACACCCTGCAGTCACTGTGTCGACTATAAACTCCTCAGATGTGATGCCATCTCTTTGACAGCTAAAGTTTGTCTAATCACAGCAGCATCTGAAAGATATTGCAATGGTCCAGATAGAGTCTAGGCATCAACTGGATTAAAATACTGAGCTGGGACCTTAAAAGACCTGTGCATAAATAAAATGCCTGCAAACCTCAATGAACTGAGGTAACACTGTAAAAAGGAGAGAGCCAAAATTCTTCCTATCACGTGAAAGGCTGATAAAGTTGTACAGAAAATATTACATCGAGTTATCGCAGACAAAATCATGGGTTGTAGTTTTTCACACACTTCTATGTTCTTTTTTGTTATTTGCTGATATTTAAAACCTTGGAACCAAATTAATTTCTTTTTCACGTGACTGTATGTGCCAGCCTCATAATGTTAACACACAGTCTGTAGGTGGCAACAACGGAAAATTTAATCTCCAAATGTGCTTCAGCCAAAGAAATTTGGCTTAAGTTTACCATTCACCATTTTTCAGTCATCCAAGTGGGTGTCCTTGAACATTTAGCCTCCAAACTCAAGCAAGTAAGAAAAAAAAAATGCACCCTTGCCTCTACAAGTGGATGAGTCATACCAAAACAGTGAATGCACACTCGCCAAATCTTTCTTCAATGAATAAAGGTTTTTAAGAAAAATCATCCCTGCCAGCAGTGACTCATAGCTAAACTCCTTCAGCCTACGATCTATCATTTTATGATATAAATAGCCAGACCACAATTTTCAATAATTTTTGTAGGTCTCAACTCCAGGTTATAGGAAAACAATCCTGCACAGAGGCTTCTGTAACACAGGAAGTGTTGGAATATTAATTCTGACAGGGAAGTAGTGGTTAAGCTATAATGAACGGCTTCACTCCCATCAATATCTTAGCAGACCTCTCCCGTCATGGAATTAAGGATGAAATAGCAATGTCATGGCATCCATTTATACACATAAGCACAAGCTTTGTAAAATAACACATTACATCCCCTCTGTGGCAGCAATGTAATGTATTGGTGTAATCAGGATGGCGGGAAAAACGCCTTCATCAACTCTTTATGAAAAAGACTGTTCATTAATATTACGCTCCACTAGTTTATGTCTTTGCTTTTTTCTGTTATATATCATCTTGCAGTAAGCAAGGTGGACAAGTTTGTGAAGTCTGCCAGATTTTTTTTTAAACTAGCAAAACTTATAAAAAAGTAGTAAGCTTAAATTCAACACCATATGTCTGTCACCTAATAATCAATGCTAAGGACTGAACTGACCAAGCCCTGACATCAGATTTACTACTTCTATTAAGCTAAAGTTACTATGTGTGATAAATACTTACTTGTAAAAAAATAAATGTGATGAATTATCAAGTGCAGGCAACCATTCACATTCACAGCCATAGGAAATTTAGCCAGTTAACCAGGATGCATGTTTTTGATCTTACCAGCAACAACTGCTCTTTAAATCCATGTGTCACATTTTTTATTAATTCATATAGATTATTTGATCCATACTGTATTAAACCAATAAATACAACACACTGTTTAGAGTTTTTGATCTTAGTTATAACATATCTTGATCTCACCTGGTGTTTCTTTTGTGTGTGTGTGTGTGTGTGTTAGTTCTCTGTCATATAGAAACTGTGTTATGAAAACTATTTTTCCTTAGTATCTGTCAGTGCACTTGTAGTTTGTCAGCATGTGATTAATGCCATACAATAATCAAAATGTTGGAAAAGAAATAGACTTCACATATGAGACATGCCTGAAGTGGCATATGTTTATATGTTTATACATAGCCATGTATAAACATTTTTATTTTTATTCCAGAGTAGCTAAAAAGCATGTACATTAATCTTGTCATGCAGATGTCATTCCTTTAAATGGCTCTAAACAGCCATGGCTAATTTTGTTATATCCTTTATTCATTCAGCCTCTTTAGCAGTTATTCAAGTCAGGTCTGTGGGGGGAATGGAGCCATTCACAATTGGATGTTGTTACATCCTGGTATGTATAGGGATGCGTACCAGTATGGCACCGATTCTGACATAAACGGTAGTAACCAGACCGAAAAGCAGCGCACATTTCGGTGCTTTATTTCGGTGCTTTTTTTTCCTGAGATGTCACACACTTTGGATTCTAGCCAATCATTTTACCTTTGCAAGGACAGTATGCAGGCCCAGGTACATATGTTCTTTTAGAGCAGAGCTACAGATTAAAAATGCCCAAGGCGAAGTGGTCAAAAGTCTTGCTGTACTTCACAGCAAACGATGCAAACTCAGCAGCCTGCAACAAGTGCTTTAAGCTGATACTGTGCAAAGGAGGTAACACCTCGAATCTGATGAAACACCTGGCGACGCATAGCGTTTTTTTAAAAGCCGAGAAATGCACCGTATTTGATAGCTTGCTGCAAGACCTCACACCGTGCACATCTACTGTGGGTGTGGTGCCTGTTATCAGACTGGAGTTAGCAACATCCCCCAAAAACACGAAGAGTAGAGTCCTGGCTCCTAGCCCTGCCAGTGTAGCAGAAATGATGATGGATGATGATGGCAGCAGCAGCCGTTCTTCTCTGCGTGAGTAGCTTAATGTTGTTCGTGTGTAATTTACGCTGAGTAGGCTAACCACGTTATTACATTAATGCATGTAAGGTGAACTAGCAAACACCGTCGTAGTTACATGGGGCTGTCTTCTTGTTTGATGGCAGATACTCCCTTCACCCTGGCCAAAAAGGCTAAAATGACCAAAGAAAAAGTGGAAAACGGCCAAACATGAGAGGTTTTTGGACAAAGTTCGTGTTTTTTCCATTGTTTAAGCACTGCTTCCAGCCAAGAGTCCCCTCTGTGGCAGCAATGTAATGTATTGGTATCTTTCTTCTCCATTCCGATGTTCGTGTTGAACTTCAGCAGGTCGTCTTGACCCTGTCTACATGTCGAAATGTGTTGGCTTGCTTCTGTGTGATTGGCTGGCAGATTCCAGGGGAGCGGGCAACTAAAAATTCATAAATGCAGTCTGTATGCCATTCATTTTTTTAAATCTTAAATAACTTGAGGGTTTTAAATAAGAATTTTATTTTAGGCATACACAAATTAAAAAATATAATTAGATCTAAATGCCCTTTTCCTTCTAGTGAAACAGTATGCAATACTGTAATACTGCAATACCGTATGCAAGTGTGCATTCATGTAGGAAACATTTACTATTATATTTTCCTGTGGGATATGAATGAGCTATATGACATACAAACAAGGAGTGCAGCACACACAGATTAACTGTCCACGTAGGCCTGACTTTCATACAGATCTACACTGTCTGAATCTAGCGGTTGGGCTTTTAAAGGCTCCATAGCCTCAGACAGATGGCAATCTGATCTCAAATAAACACTGCAGTAAATCCATTCAGTCTAGCCAAACAGCCACCAGCAGCACAACAAGGCCACTGAACCAAAACCTTTACGAGTTACAGTGCAAGAAAGCAACCAAAACATCTGTGTGGCACTCGGAGGTAATGGAAAGACGTTTTAGGGAGCGATCCAAACCGCAGGAGGAAGTTGCATGTCGATGTTCTCCCATACGTGAAAACGGCAGAACGCCTGCCAGGTGTCAGCACCAATCGACGTGAACGCCGGCTGCGGAGCGTGGCTCGATGGCTTCCACATGATCCGCCATGCCCCCCGAGCCCGCTGCGTGAAAGCGATTCGACACGTCGGAAGGTATGGTAGAAAGGAACTCCGTGGGCTCACGCTAGCTGCTGACTCTGTGCTTAGATGTCTGCTTGGCCTTCTTTATGTGTGCCTCTGTGCGATAAACTCAGACTGCTGGTCACCTGCTCTCTATTGAATACAACCACACGTTATTGCAAACACATGCACTGTTGAGGGGGAAGGTGTTGGGGTTTCAAAGAGTGCAAGATTCAGACTGATGGAGGTGAAAGGAGGAAGACGTGTATAAAAAGTTATTTTGTGTCACCAGCTAATAGCTACATGTTTCTTCTAGTGGTGACAGCTCGGCTCTAACCTTCACATATGTTAGATTAAAAGTAACATAGGCCGATGTTGAGCTTTATGCAGAAGTGTAACATGGCTGTAAAGTACAGCAGGTAGTCATAAATACTGTTGTTCAGTCAACCGTACATCATTTTACATCATTGAGTTTAAAAGGTTTGGAAAATCTGCAGTTAGATAAAGACAGATCATAAGACAGGTTTTCAAAGGGGACCTATCATGCTAAATGTAATCTCATTACATTACACCAGGGTAGCTCAGCATGATTCACAGTTAAAAATAATCAGTTCATCTAAAATGTGAAACAAGACATTTCAGCTTGCTTTCCCTTGCAATCAATTAAGCTTATCTCTAACTGGAAATAGAGGGTAAGCAGAGGTGTCTGCGATCTGCTCATATCAAGAATATTTGCTCTTATTGACATCACAGAGATCCAAGAGTAGAAAAAAGAGTAGTAGTAGGCCATATTTAATATGAACATTTACCGTTCTAAGAGTACAGACACGAGAAAACATGAGGAAAAGCTGAAACTCCTATGGAAGAGAAAAAGAAGTAGTCTAAAGGTGCATTTATTTCACCACTTTTTAGCTTGAAATTGCAAACTGGGGGTTTGTTATAGCCATTTGCAGTACAATCAGTTCCCTTTATCAGCTAAACACATGTGGTTCTTCATCTGATTTACAATAACTGATAGAAATGATGTCCAAACCCACAAAATTAATTCTCCAATTCCAATAAACCGCAGTGTTTCCTTAATATAAGCTCGATCTCTGACGAAAGGTATGCTGAGATATTTCCCGAATTTGTTGTTAATGAACCAAGGCCACTTTGGCCCTGGACAGCAGACATGTTCAGACAAGCATGAAGCTGAAAACAAATAGGAGCCAAATGAGTGACGTCTGGAACGGGGCATTGTGGATGTTGGCACCATGACACCTGGATTACCTGTATATCCAAGTTCTTCCACATTTGAGCACAAATCCATGGATATACTGTGTAAGTGTGTGTGTGCCTGCACGGACGCAGACGCTTGCAGAGACGTGCACAGAAAGCAACAACAGAGGGGGAAGGAGGGTTTAAATTTACATCCACTGGAGCTCAGACTGAAGAGGTGGAGCGTGTGTGAGAGGAGATTCTTAGTGTTTGTTGATCCTTTCACCAAACTGTCGACACCACTGACCTTCCCTTTAAAACAAGGCTGGGATGACATAAGATACACTCCATGTAACTCCATGAGTAAAGTTGTGTTTTATTAGAGTTTCTGTTGTGTATTTGTGTTTTGGGCTGCACAGCAAGAAGACAAATGGGACCACATTGAAAGAGTCTCTTATCCTGCATACATGTGTGTAACGAAAACACCTCACAACACATAAAACTGCAAATTGTACCAAAGTGGAAAAAAGTATTTAGACTTTAAAAGTTATAATCCTACTTAAGTAGCTTAATAATTCCCAGGATGTATATTCAAATATATTTACCTTAATTAATTATTCTCATGTATAATTACAGTTTTGAATTATATAGTTGATTATTATTGGTTACAGTTACTGATATGTATAGCTCTCTTTAATGTTACATGACTGTAGTTGATCATTTAAGGGGCATGGAAAGAAAAGCGACTGGACTTCTTTAAGTTTCACTTCTCATCCGAGAAGCTTCTTTAGCCAAGACCAAAAAGAGGAGAGTCCCAGGTATTTAAGCCCTAAACTAAACAACCTAGTGTATGTTGTAACATAGTGGTTAATACCAATAAAATGTTACACGACTAACAGAATAAATAGTGCTGTTGACCAGTGTATAGCACTTAATGCTGTCCTCATCCCCAAACTGTGTGCTGACTGACAGTCATTTGAAACCAACCCGCTGGCCACGACACAAGACCCATGCAGCTTAAATATACCACTCCAATAAAATGGAGACAAATTGTATACCTTAACCTAAAAATGGCAACAAACTGTGTGCTTTTCCTAAAACAAAAGACAAATTGAGTAAAGGCAGAGCGGAGCAGCTTTTACTGCTTTATTTCTTAAAAACATACGGCGAGTGCCATTAATGCAAGACCGCATCATGAAAATGGATGGAATAGAAAAAGGTTTGTATGCCCACTTGCCTGTGTCTGTATTACGAGACCAGACAGAGGGTATTTCAAATAAATACAGGATGCCACAGAAATGTACACTTTCCTCTCGAGGACCAGGGGCCAGGATTGGATCTGCACACCTAAACACTATATTCATTATGCTTTGGCCTCGTAAAGTGATTACATTAGAGCTCGATGATTGGGACGAATGCGCTGCCAGGGCGAAGTTTCCAAAAAGAAACGGTCACTCTTAATGGATGGCTCACTCGGCCTCTCTATTTTATCACTTTCAAACACCTCATTTTATTGTCAGTGTTGTTCTTTTACAAAAACTGGCAGCATGACGTTTACCCAGATGACACACGAGAGGACAAAATATTTTAAAAATGACCCTGTGGATTTACTTATGTTAGTTCATGTTAATCTGCAGTGTTTGGAGTTTTCTGATGATTATTTCGTGATGAAGTGTTGTAATTTATTTTTTTGGCCCAAAAGATTTCCATCATACATCTGAACAACTTTCAGCAGTAAATGAGCAGTAGATGCTTACTCTATTTTTCTCAGCAATCACTCTGATGTTTAGCTTTACTTTTACATTTGGCAGTAACACAGTACGGTCAGCAAAGACATTCATTTTGTTTTATGCTATGGCAATTTGATTTTTCATTATTTTATATTTCTGACAAATACGGAATTCTGTCAATTGATTGACGTGTGCGTGTTATATAAATGTTCAAAGGCATGCCAACACTGCTTTGGAGCCTTTCTTTAAAGTGTCTTCATATACTTGAACACATGAAATAATTAACTCAATCAAATTATGGACAAATTATAGCATTTTTCTTCCTCCTTTGTTGTTTCAAGGTTACTAAAGATAAGCAGGACTCAGTGTTAAAGGATCGGGAGGATAAAATTCTCCCATGCAGAGCTATTAAGCTATTATTGCCTTGAGGTTCTTGAGGTGCCATCTGATTGCAGTTGTAGCAAAAAAAAAAAAAAATCTAAGAAAAAAGCTTAATGGACTTCCCCCTATCTATAATTTTATTGTACATGTATAATTAGGGCTATTTTATTCTATTCTACAACTGGTGTATTATTATTGTAGTGTTATCAACATTAGCACTATATTAAAGCCTCAGACAAAACAAAGACAAATATTAATAAAGTCATGAGAAAATAAATATCATCCTGAGAGATACTGAAATATTAAGATTTTTGACATGTATTCATCAATACAAATTATAAATATGTCGATAGCACCATAAAAATTGCAAGCGACTATAGAGTGGTGTGAGAAAGTGTTTGCTCCAGTCCTGATTTCCTATTTTTTTTTGTATGTTGTTGCCAATCACAAAATAGGGCCATCCTTTTTCTCTTAAATGGGAAGTAGACTTTACAGAATCGGCATCAAGCTGAATTCAGTAAAACATGAAACCAAGGAGTGCGAAACACTATGCTTGTGAGCTATGGGTCATAACAAAGGCCTGTAAGCTAGTAAACCATGCAGGGTTTGAAATACTGTAAATGCCACATTTGCATTTTGGGGAGCTACACTGAATGTACTAATAATCCTTCTATTATTATTTTTTTACCTTTGAAAAGTCTTCTGTTTAAATTAGAACAAAAAATAATGATGCCTTTTTATTTTTAGGACTAACACAAACCACATTAATCTGCCCCGTGTCTTAGTCTAACAAGACTATCTAACAGCAGAAACACACAAATTCACACAATTCTTGCCAGATCACGCACAATCTGAAAACTTGTCACTTCTAAGTTCTACTGAAGCCCCCCCCCCAAGCCTATAAGCACTCACACACACACCCTACACAGCAAACACACAGCTGTCTGACTATCAGCCACGGCGACTATAAAGACCTTGTTGTGTGGAGGTTAGTGATGGAGACGGGTGGGGGTTCTGGCTTGACGCTTGCTCTGACAGCTCCTTTGTTTTTTCCTTGACTTGTATCAATCGTGAGATAAGGGAGATAAAGAGAGCTGGAAGAGAAAACAGAAAGAACGGAGCAAAGCCACAAAAGAAATAATATGAGAACAGATGAAGAGAAAATGCATAAAGTTGTCTTTGCAGATTACATTTAATAATAATTTTTGACAATTTTGTTGTCAAATATTGTGAATGACTGTTACGCTCTGCAGCGCCCTACCAAACATATTCTGCAAGTGTAGGGGGCAATCTTGTGTCGTCACGACAACCATTCATCTTGCCTTATGGGCAAAAAGCGTGAATACAAGAGGGGAGTGAATGCTGTGCAGCTGGGACTCTGTTGAAGCACAGTGCCATCCCGCAGCTGGGATATAAGGCCATCTTTGTCTGTCACAGGTGTCCGCCTGATAAAAATGCATGGGTGGCTGCGCTCACACATGCATGCACGGCGATGTTCATGTGCGCACACTTTCTGACACAAAGCCCAACACATATATCGGAGCTACTTTTTGCATCCTGAGTGACAGATGCTCTCAAGGCATGGGAAAATAATGTGTGCGGGAAGCAAATAGAGACCTGATTGTATACAGATAAAAGGTTACGGGGGGGGGTTGCGCCATGCTGAATTTGTGCAAAATTCCAGTTTACATTTTGGGGAGAAGATAAGAAAATTCCATAAAAGTAGAATAGAGAAAAAAAAGATGCTGACTCAGCCATTCCACATCCCACCACAAAAACGAGTAGGGGGTTCCAGAAAAAAAAATGTTTGCTGAAAAACTTTTTTGGCTTCCCTGTTTGTGCTCTGCGGTTTCCAAATCAAGCGCCGTCTTCGTTTTTTCACGAGCCGTGTGCCAGACCTGTCGCCACCCATGGCCTTGAATGGCTTCTTTCATAGGCCAAGCGAGCTGACCAGCGAGGCTTCTCTGTTGAATCTGACTGTTTTCTGATGATGATTTTTTTTAACCACCTTAAAATGCATAAAATTTCTAATCTAAGATTTACGATTCTTTTCTAACACTATTCTACTCTTTTTTGCTGCAAAGACTTTTATCCCTTTCCCACCACCCCACTTGAGATGCTTCTTCCTACCCAGCATTTGTAAAAATCTCAGATTCGGACCGTCATTTATGGTCCTTGGTCCGCAGCCAGGGCTGAAAAGGGTGTAGCATCCCTCTCCTCAGACAGGTTTGGATTTCAAATGGATGCCAGCATGGCTCTGCTGCAAGGTGGGACCACAAGTCGGACCACCGGGGCCCCGGCTAAAAGCCTCGTCTGTTTACTGAAGGAGGTCGGTGTGTGTGCGTACCGTGGGTGGTGCCGCCACTACTTGAGTTTATATTTAATTTGGTTTTTGATGCAGAATGCTATTTCGATCAGGAATGACGAGGACCAACGACGGGTGCTCTCTTCCTCGAGTTTTTTCCACGGCACCCCAGGGTGACACGCGAACCTTGAGCGTCAGCGGCTTGCGGTGGAACCCAAAAAACGTTGCGCGAGCGCAGCAAACAAGTAGTTTTTGTTTTGTCACGGGAGTTGGGAGTGGGGGAGGTTGCTTCTCCTCCTAGGTGGCCTGGAAAATGGAAGCGGAATGGTCAGTTGATTTGTTGTCTCAGAAGTTTGTTGAAGTTTGCTGAAGGTGGAAGCAAATTTTTCATCGGGAAACACCAGTAATTGCCACGGTCCCCGCTGCCAAAGCCGACCACGGTTCCTTCAGATGCAAGGCTGGTGTAAATACATCGTCTTTGGAGTCCATAATTATGCTAAGTGTAAATCTCTGAAACCACAGTGTCTCCGAGGGCAGCAGTCAAACCTGGGCTTGAACCAGCGATGCACCGAGAAGGAGCAAGCAGCAGCTGAGCTAAATAGACCACATTCACTCGGGTCGCCCTCCAGACACTTTTCCCAACATACATGTCACCACGCTTCTCTTCCTCTCCACCCATATCCATTCCTGCCTTCTTCCTTTCACATTCTGCAAACAAGGCTATGGCTGTCTGACGTATGAGGCTGCAGTCCTGCTGTTGCTGGGGAAGTCAAGAACCCACCGACTATATCCATACATCTCTACCTCCTCACCAGGCCAGGAAGAGTCACAGACCATTTAACTCGTGTATTAATGACCAACAAGAGCCTGCTGCCTCTAAACTACAGTGTACAGTATATGAACCCATGAGAGTACGTACAGACAGAGGCTGGGGAGAAAAGAGCAAAGGGCAAAGTGCCAAGACAAAAAGAAATGAGGTATGGGAAGCTGGAAGCAGGAAGAAAACAAAGCAGCGAAAACAGAAAAGAGCAGATAACAACAGAACGATGTGAAAAAGGCAAGTTTAGTGCCGTGAGTGTAGTATAGTGTGTCAACCAAGTAAACAAATGTCAGAAATTACATTCAGCGGGGATGCGGGGTGCAAATCTGACGAGAAAGTGAAAGAAAGTGGTGAAAGATGTTTTGTCATTGTTTACGGCTTGCAAAATAGGCACTGAACAACCAAAACCAACACAATTCATCACATTTACAAATGCAGAGCAAGAAATGTCAAGGTCTGAGAAATGTAACAAGAACAAACCATTTCAAGGGGAAAGTTCATTATTTGCCATCTTGATGTGATGGAAATTTTCACTGCAGGAAACTGACACTTTTCCAGAAATTAAGACCTGGTTACTCACAAAAAGCTGTTTCCTGTAGGAACCATTATCATGTAACAATGTATCTACAGACTCATTTCTTTGTGCTAGACTGGGATGTTTGCCCAGTTTAGCACGATGGGTTCGATGCTTTGCTGCTATCCCCAAAGTTCAGTACGGAGCCCACTTAGTTGTGGAAAATAAATAAGTTTTTTGGAAATTAAAAAATATACCTCAAATGCACTATGAAAAATGTCTGAATCCTTTTGTAGTGACTGTCATGTCTATTTTATAGCCTAAAGCACACTTAAACAACAGAAGCTGACCAAAAGTGCTTTACAGACAGGCACATTTACATTCCAGGTCTCCCCAAAACCCAAATTCAGAATATACGAAAAGCTGAAAGGTGCTTTTTGTTTTTTTGTATTAACTAATTAATGTAAAAATCACAGAGATTTTCAGAATTTGCAAAATAATGATAAACTATCTCATAAGTCATGACACACTGTTCCCTCAGTATCTGTACTTGTATTGGTATTGGGACTCTATACTGGCCCTGTATTTAAATCTGCAGTATTACACTGCACTGTCTTTGGTGACAGATCATTGGTTGCTGGAGGTTGTTGGCAGTAGCTGTGTAATTCACTCTGGCCTAGACGCTGATCGACGCTGAAATTGGTTCTATACATTGCAAAGTTCTATAATTGCTGCACTGAAAACCTCTGTGCAGTTGCTTTGGTTGCTAGCAGATTGGTGCAGTTGCCTGAAGTTTGCTTGGAAGACTTGACCAGTGGTATTTTTCTATATACAAGGTAATAAAGGAGTTCCAGTGTGTCTTTAATGTTCTGTCTGGAGTCTGGATTTTGTGTTTAATTTCTGCCTTATGCTAGAACAAAGTGAAACAAGCAGAAATCAAATAACAGTTCTCTTACATCAGTGAGTAACTCCCACTTCATTTTTCAGACTTCTCTTGATGTCCAGCTGAGGATTAGAGAGAGGGATGGTTTAATCAGCCCCTCACCGCTGGAGCTCTGACTCCCGACCTCTGACCTTGACCATATGATCCCTCCGGCAGTTCCACGAGAGATTCAAAGGGCTACTAGGACCGGTCGGGCATCACGACAATCTGAGGGGTCGACGGGAGCATGGGGACACATCAGAGGCATGACATTTCCCTGCTGGGCTGAGCTTGTCCCCTCAGGTGTATCGCAGGCTGGCAGCAGCTATGCTTCTTTACTCTGTGAATTCTACAATCTGTTCAAATGTGGACACTGAGACACTCAATTGCTGAAACATTCACTGTAGGGGCAACTGTTGAATTGTTGAAAGCAATTTAAACATAAGAGAACAGGACGGTCTGATTGTTTATAACTTCAAATACAAAATTTGTCATTTACAGCTCTACCATATCTTCTAGATTTTTTAATGCAAAAACTAATGACATGTTGATATAAGACAAAGCCAATCTGAGTAAACTTGGGTTAACTTTGATTATTAACGTGTTTTAGAAATGAGTTCAAGTTCACTAGGCCTGATTGATTCACTAGGTCTGGCAGTAAGCAATCAGCCTGTCTGACAAAGTGAAGGTGGCTAAAACATCTTTAAAATAGCAACACATCGATCTAAAGAAAAAGACTGTTGTATGAACTTCCTGTATAGTAAGGCAGTGGGACTCCAGCTAACCGAGAGCCATTATCTGTAAATAAAGAAAAATAAAGAAAAAAATTGCAACAGTGAAGAACCTTCCCAGGAGTGGCTGGTGACCAAAATTACTCCAAAAGACCACTGATAACTCATCAAGGAGGTCTCAAAAGAACCCAGAACAATGTCTAAAGAACTGCAGGCCTAACTTGTCTCAGTTAAGGTTAATGTTCGGGATTCAACAATAAGAATGAGACGGGGCAAAAATGGTAATCCATGAGAGAGATCCAAGGAGAAAACCACAGCTGACCAAAAACCCCCATAAAGGATTGCCTGATATTTGCCAAGAATCATCTTGATGATCCCCAAGACTTTTGGAAAAAGATTTGGTGGAGAGACCAAACTTGAACTTTTTGGAAGTTTTGAGTCCCGTAAAACTAACACAACATTTCACAAAAATAACAGAGTCAAACATGGTGGTGGTGGGTCTGGAGCACTTTGTTGGACCTGGATGACTTACCGCTTCTGATGGAACCACAAATTCTAATCTCTACCAGAAAATCCTGTAGGAGAATGTTCAGCCATCAGTTTGTGCCCTGAAGCCCGAGCACAGTTGGAGTTGTGCAGCAGGATGATGATTCGAAACACAAACCAAGTCCAACTTTGAATGGCTGAAAAAAACAAAAAGAGTGGCCTAGTCAAAGTCAAGACTAAATCAGATTGGGATGCTTGGCGTGACCTTCATGCTCAAAAAGCCTCCGCTGTGACTGAATTAAAACAATTCTGCCAATAAGAGTTGGCCAAAATTCCTCCGCAGCGATGCGAAAGACTCGTTGCCAGTTATTACGAATGCTTGATTGCAGTTCTTGTTGCCAAGGGTGGCACAACCAGTTATTAGATTTAAGCGGCAATTACTTTTTCACGTACGGCCAGGTAGGTTTGGATAGCTTTTTTCCCCCTTAATAAAAAACTGTGTTTTGTTTCTACTCCGGTCCATCTTTTAACATATCACACACAAATTTGAGTCAACTTCAGTGCCATGAAAAAGTATTTGTCTACTCTTTGATTTCTTTTTTGTTTGCATATCTATCACACAAGCAAAGTAGAGGATAGAAGGATAGAAGGCACATATTATAAAGGGCCTCAAAGCAGTTATTAACATAGTTCAGCTTTTTGTATAGTGTGAGAATTGGTCTTAATGTGGTTACTGCAGCTCTAACTTTGCACAACCTCCACGCAGTAACTGCAGGGAGACCTGAGGTTTGTTGTTGTTGGTCACTTTCAGTCCGATGTTCTTGCTCTTGTGCAGGATTGATGGAGAGCCTAGTATGTGTCCCTCTCCATGGGCCCAGTGTCTCATAATCTTTCCATGGTTATAGGCCAGCTGCAGTTAAAAACAGTTTTAAAGTAGCTACAAATTAAACTTTCCTCTGTTTTGTTTAAAGTGTGCCCCTGTCACCCCCACCCCAAGATGTTCTAAACTGCTGCTGTGTGAACAAAGCCTGACAGATAACCATGCACACCCTTTTTTGAACATTACAAGCACACTGACGGATCTAAGCACATGACCCAAGGAGTTTAAATATGCGTACGCACACCTACATATATATAAAAGTAAGCCCACACACAGGAGCTATGAACACACACGCTCACACACTCCCGCATGTACTCAATCATTATTTCCTTTTTTCTGCCTCTATGCAGAAGCGGAGCCCGTTCGGCCGTGATGTCACTGATGAGGTCACTGCTTAGGTCACCAGCAGCACACTGATGTTCCCCCGAGAACCACTGGTAATTATGAAGTCATGGATCAACACACACTCACACCCCCATCCACACACACACACACACACACACACACATACACACCTCATCTATTTGCAGCTCCAGCTGGTTCCTGGGTCATCTTACAGAGCTCTCCATCAGCAGGAGCAGCGGCAGCCTGAGAAAACTCACACCATGTTCCTGCTGCAAGATCAACTTCAGAGTGTTTGGATGGAGTGTCAGGTGAAAAATCACCACACGCCACAGCAGGGACGCCCCTGCAGCTCATCTTGGAGAATAAAAAAGTCACTGATCTCCACATATAGGAGTCTCTGTGGACAAGTGAACAGAAACTTGAACAATGGCTCTGTGGAAAAAGCATTGCCTTGTTTTGAAAAATACAATTAGAGCCTGGCTTATATTGATACCAATATCGATAATAATAAACTGATCAAATATTGTTATCAGCCGATAACATTTTAAAAATCAGATATATCAGCGGATATTTTTTTCTTTCAAACACAGAAAACATAAACATATTTCCCTAGCATGTCTCATGTATAGTTATTTATGGGTCCTTATGGACATAATACAACCCAGGTAAAAATAATTGGATTACTTGCTTGTGTTCTGCGCAGCTCTCAGCTGGTTGTTGTGTTTGTGGCGTTTCAAACCCGGACATAGAAGAATGTCCTCTGGTGGACAAATTATGGAACACCATCACTAGTCAGATGGTTGAAGGGTGTTTCTCCCATCTCTCCTTGACTTTTTTAAAATGTTCATTTATTGTCTGATAATTGATAATTTGCTGGAATTCACTTTGTGGTGTTATATTAAATTAAATATAAGTGACCTCAACTACCTGAATATATCCAGGTACAGTATTTGTCACAAGGTTTTAATTCAGTCATGCATTCTAACAACTTTACTGCTGAAGATTTATTCATAAAATTTGTACTTTTTAATTTCTCTTTTTATCTGATTGCTCTATTAAACATCTTGAAAGTTGGCAGTATTTCCTTCTACACTTTAGATATTTTCTTGTGTTATTTTTGTGTATTTGTCATAGAAAACAGCAGATCCACATGGATCAGGGGGATCATATGTTCACACACATTTACTGTTTTTGGATTGTTGAGTTTAGTTATTTTGGAGCATCAGTTTTAGGTGACTGAATAAGCAGAGAGGCAGCCTGGCTGTCCTCACTGTGTGGAAAATAAACTTTATTCAGAAGAGTTCATGTTTTGTAGTTGTTTTTCATGTTATAAACTAAGATTATACAGAAAATGTGTATTAATGTGTTTCTGTTTGTCTCTTTAGTATTGTGTGAGGCAAAAACGTAAGAGTTCAGTTACCTGCTTAACATCTGAACCACTGAATCAAGTGAAAGTAGTACACACTGAAATGAGTAGGGCTGTTTTTAGTATAAGTGTTTCTGAATTATTTATAGGAATTTGTACATGTGTAAATATTTATTCTGTGTATTCTATTTTCTTTGGTGAGCGTTTATGTAGGTATTTAGTTTTCATCCTCTCTAAGGCTCAGTTATAAAAAGAAGCTAGTTGCTGTCAGGGTTGGTTGGTGTTGGTGTGCTTCCTGCTGTATGTCAACAAATGACAAAAGTTGGAGGTTGAATTTTATTTTTGTAACACACCTTTTCAAAAGCCTGAAGCTACTGTATTGAAATGTGATGTCCGGGAGCTGGTTCCACAAAAGACGGGCCTCAAAGCTGAAGGCCTCCCTTTCCTCTTTTAAATATTCTAGGAACCACAAAGAAGCCAGCAGTCTGAGAGCAAAGTGCTCTAATGGGGTTATATGGTACTGTGAGGTCTTTAAGATAAGATAGGGCCCGATTATTAAAGCCCTTGTATTTGTGAAGAAGGAGGACTAATTGATCACAGGTGAAACTAATAAGGCTAGGGCATCGAGAACAAAGCCAGGAAGTAAAAACAGACAAGGAAAGTGACCTTTACAGGAAGTAATCGAAAGCGGAATAAGACGCGCCTGTGGAAGACGCAGATGAAGGCGAAAAAATTAGAAAACAACTAATGGATAAATAAAAAGTGAAATAAATGCAAGACCGGCTTTCAGCCAAAGTGCAACCACTACCCCTGCCCTCCACTGACATCAGCTCAGTGTGGCCGAGCGCATTCCGCAGGAGCCACAAATAAAAATGACCTCTGGACGCAATCAGGCTCTGATCTCAAGTAATGCACTTTGCATTAAGCTGCCCCACACTGCATCCTAATTGCACACAGGAGGCCGAGTGTGTGTCCGCTGACTGTACGTATATGTATGGACCCATGTGGGTGCGTATGACATCATGGCTAATCACAGATTATACTTCTCAGTGAGCGTAAAGCGCAGTGGAAGTGCAGCATGTTCACATGCACACAAAGGCACGATTGTGGACGAGGAAATGCGTGTGTTTGCCGCGTTTGTGTTTCTCTGACACACACATACAGACACATGATTTTAACAGTGTTTTTGCATTTCAGCTATCTGATGATCTCGCCGCTTGTTGTTTAAAGTAACCCCTAACAAAGGCTCTGAAAAGGATTCGTACACATATAGGTGTTTTTAAGGCATGCTTACACACACACTTTCCTTTGTGTGCATCTGCAATATGTCCTATGCCATCCCACCTCTGTGTGTGTGTGTAACTGTGTGTGTTCTAGGCATAACTATGTGTGAGCAAAGTGGTTATGGAGCAGATCTGGCAGCCATCCCACTCAGGACATTTGACCTTGGAGAGGTTTTTTTTTTTTCCTTTTTCAGCCCCTCTCCCCTTTTCCCCTAGCAGAGGCTAAAAGGCTCAAAAGGGTGGAAAGCAAAATATTTTCTTTAGTCTCCTGGATGCCAGGTTGCATAAAAGGTTCCAAAGCTGTTTGCATCAAACCTCAACCGTCGAAACCACAAATTCTGTTTTTCTAGCCATAAAACTCCCCCCGTCGAAAAAGAGGAGGTGAAAAAAAAGAAAGAAAAAAGATTTCCATTCAGTCAATTCTTATGAATTTAAATGAACTGAAAAAAAATAAATGATTTACTCCCCAATGGAAAACATGGAGTTACACGTATGTGCTCGTGAAACGGAAGCAGATGAAGACATGGTGCGCTCGATCCATCAGTGTGATTTACACACAGCTGCACGAGCAAAATGCAAACCCTCGTTCTGATCAATAACACCACAAAAAGCGCTTTACAAAGTATATTTGTGATATTAAGAATTTTAAAGGAAGATCTGATAAAAAAAAGCTGGTGCAATTAAAATGAAGCAAATTTGATGATGCCTTCTGAAATATTAGCGGAGAGGTTGGAGGGTTGGAGGGTTTTATTATAAAGGTTAGGTACAACACAGTGGTCTGAAATCTAATATATCTACCATCAACTATTCAGAGTCAAACCTGTTGCTTGCCACCAGAGAAACACAAACAAAGGACAAACAATTGTAGTATGTCATCATCATGTCATCATCATGCAGCAGGTAGGGCCAATTTACAGGAGAATGTACCTGATGGGAACAAAACAACAGCTGGACATAGTCGGACACTGTTGTTGTCAGGATCCTGGGTCTCCTGACCCAGCGTTTTTAGTTCTTTGTGATTTTTGTATTATTGTACTTGTGTGAGTTATTCTATGGTTTCTAGTTTCGATCCCTTGCCCTTCATGTTTCTCTGTGTCCCCTCTGTTCTGTGTAAGTCTGTGTCTGCATGTTTGAGTTTCCCTCTGTGTCTTTCGGTTCTTAGAGTCCTCTGCCTTATGGTTTATGTCTCTGTGTTTCTTAGTTGCTGTCTCCACTGTGTCAAGTTCGCGTCTCTGTGTGATCCTTCCTGTTTTACTTTAAAGGTCCGTGTCTTATGTGAATGCGTCCTGCTTTGCTTGTCTCGTCAGTCCTGATTTCTCCCAGCTGTGCCCTCCTTCTGTGTCTCATTCCCCTCGTTACTTCCCAGTGTATTTAAACCCTGTGTTTCTCTGAGTCAGTGTCGTGTCGTCTCTCATGCTGTGTGGATCTCCCTGTGAGTTTTAGTTCATTGTTTCCCAGTTTAGCTTAGTTTACTTTACTTTGTATGCTCGTTTTTCTGTGACCAGCAAATAAAGCTGTGATTTTGAGTTCATCCCCTGAGTCTGAGTCCTGCACTTTGAGTCCTCATCTCCTGCCTGCCACACAGCGATTCATGACAGTTGTGAGTTTTCAAGCCTTGGTTTTGAACCCTTATGTGACAGAAGAGGGGTGGATCAGAGTGAGAAAACGAGGGAAACTGCACGCTCATGCAACGACTTGTCGGTCACACCGTCCGCTGGGAAAAGATTATAGTTTCAGTTAAAATGCAACAGTTACCCTGCACGGTGAAAAATGACAGGTTGGGAGTAACAGCCCGATCTCACTAATGCTATATCCTGGTGCGTCATGGCACCGATGCCAAAGGACACACTGAATGTTAATGAGCCACAACAGTGGCACCAGTGATGAGAATGGGCAGGCTGTATTCAATAAGAGTTTAAACTGGAGACTCACACCATAAACTCATTACATAAACCCATTAGAAAAGTGTTTGCCAAGGTCATAGATCAAGGGAGCCACGTTTCCTCATTAGCTTCCACACAACTGTAGTCCTTTTTGCAACCGCAGGTGTCGCCCCCTGTTGGCCATCAAAAAGGATCCAGGTTGAAGAAGTTGTGTTTGGCTTTTCAAACCTTTTGAAAACTGAGACTTTGACCCACACAGAACAACATCAACAACAAAAAACCTGACTCAACCAGGAGTCAGTATTTCAATTCAATTCACTAAATAGCACCTAATTACAACAACAGATAAGTCAAGGTGCTTTATATTATAAGGTAAAGACAGCAATAATCAGAGAATCAAACAGCCCCCTTTGAGCAAGTACTTGAGAATAGTGGGAAGGAAAAACTTCCAGAATAAACAGGATCAGGGAATCATGGTAATCATTTTTTTCCTAGTAGCACTTTGTCATCCTGTTCTTCCCTCATATATGTATTCATATATGAGTTATTACTCATATATGAATAGATACATTTTTATCACTAATCTGGGACCTACAATGACATTTTGAGACACCGGACTTGATTGACCTTATGGATCCCACCATGTCAGGAGAATGAGGATTAAACCCATGAAGACCTGACGGCTGTTACAGGAAAACTAAACTTATTCTTCAGCCTCTGCCCTCTAACATATTCATTTCATGAGTGGATCTCAGGTGAATTTGCATAGTTTATATACAGAACTATGTGTGACATAGTATTTTTAAATGTTAAATGTTTCAGCTCATCAAGCAAATTTTAATATCAGACACACAGCCCAAGTAACTACAAAATGCAGTGTATTGCATTTATTGGTGTGTTTGGATCATTTTCCTGCTGCATAACCCAAGTGTGCTTGAGTTTCAGGGCAAAAACCGATTGCCTGGACAATCAGTGACCATGATGGAACCACGATGATGATCTGGGGGTAAGACGTCCAGTTCCTGAAGCAGCAATGCAGCATCAAACCTTTTCTCTAGTCCACAGAATATCTTTTCCCAAAGTCTTGGCGTTTGTTAAGATGTTTTATGGCAACTGTCAGATGATCTTTTTGCCTTAGTTTTGGTCAACAGGAGTTTTTGCCTTGCCTATTCTCTATCTTACTGCTGAATCATGACCTCTGACCTTAACTAGACAAGTGAGGCTTTCAGTTCTCTAGATGATGTTGTTGATTCTTTTTTGCCCTCCTGGATGAGTTACACTCAAATACACTCTTCGAGAAATGTGGCCTTCCTGAGAAACGTTCCCAGTAAGGCCACTCCTGGGAAGGCCCACTGCTGCTCCAAGTTTTCTCCATTTGTGGATAATGGCGCTCATTGAGGTTCACTGGAGTCCCAACGCCTTAGAAATGGCTTTGGAACCTTTTTCGTAGGTACAGTTTTGAGTGACTTTGTTTCTTAGTTGTTTCTTTAGATAGTAACATGATTTGCAACTATCTAGATCTGCTTTTTTGAGATCTTAGCCTACTTTAGTTTGCCAGAGAGGTTCTATTTAAGTGATTTCTTGATTCAGTGGGTCTTTCAGTGATCAGGCCTTGGTGTAGCTAGAGAAACTGAAGTCAGCTTTCCAAAAACTGTAGTTAATTCATGATACAGCAACACTGGGGGCAAATATGTTTTCATATAGGGTTAGATAGGTTTGGATATGGATTTTTTTTTCCCATTCACGACGCTTATCAGCTATAGGTAACTATATTTCAGTGTTTCCCAACCACTGTGCCACGACACACAGGTGTGACACGAGAAATGATCAGGTGTGCCCTGGAAGATTATCTGGTTCCACCTGATTAGCGATCGGCGTGAGTAACGAGCAGAACAATTAGATTCTCTTCCACTAGAGGGCAGTACAACTACCTGCTCTAATTAAATGGGTTGCCAACTGCCAGTAAAACAGAAGAAGATGAAGAAGAAATTACATAATAGTCATGCTGTGAGCTGATGCAGTGCATAATAGCAATAGATAAATATTTGAAAAGAAAAAGTAGTCAGTCTGACCTGGGTTCTGGAGAAAACTCCAACCCAGGTGAAGGCCGTAGGATGAGTAGTGGTCAGAAGAAAGCCAAACGAGAAGACAAACCGAACCAATTCTGCTGTGCCACAAAAAGCAATTATTAATATGCTTTTTGTGACATTTTTGTTCGGTGGTGTGCCGTGTGATTTTTCTAATATGAAATGTGTGCCGTGGCACCAAAAGGTTAGGAAACACTGCTATAGGTATCACCAGCCAGGTTCATTCCCAAATTAACTAGTGCAGAGGAAATCAAGAAAAGGGCTGACCAGCAGCATACTTTGAGGAAAATCAGTGGCATGAATATACAGGTTTGTTACTGCAGAGCAAGTTGAGAATGTCAGCACATCCAGGAGGTAGACACATAAGTATCCTCGTCAGCATCAAGGGGAAGACTTTAAGAATAGAATCCTTGGAAGACCCCTGGTAATCCTCAAAAACAGAAAGATAAGCAGGCGCTCAAAACACAAAGCAAAAACGAAACCAGCAGAGTTGTGTAAGAACGTTCTCCTGGACAACAAAACAAAAACCAGCCTCTATCAAAATGATGGAAAGAAGAAAGTGTGGAGAAAAAAAACGTGACCAAAAGCATACCACCCCATAAATTAAACATAGCGGTTTCTCTTTGGTTTTGTTTGTTTCAGCTGCTGTGCTCCATAACATTTAGTGCCTGAGATTTCATGCTCCTAAAGGTATGTTGATTAAGTAAAATGAGAAAGATGGACGGGCTGAAACACCACCAGCAGCAGTTCTGTAGTTAATGAGTTGCATTTACACACTGTATGCACGGATGCTGTTTTTGTGTGTATCTTGCATATCGTGCATGCATGTTTCCAGCACTCAAATATTTACAAAAGGACCACACATAAGCAAAGGACCCGCGCCAAATCTGTGAAATATCCATTTACAAGTGTGTCAACATGCACGTACACACACACACACACACACACACACACACACACACACACACACACACACACACACACACACAGATATACATATGCAGAGTTTGGAAAGCCACAGAAATGTTCCTGGCATCGTGCTATATTTTGCATTAAGTGCCTCTCCCACCCATATAGTTTATGTTTGTAAATATAAACCATTTCAGCAAATATTCTCTCAAGTTGGTTTTCACTGTGATTGACTTTTGGCCTCCTGGTGTGTGTTGTGGTTGTAGCTGGTGCTGCTGGAAAGTTTCCACCACCTTCAAATAAAATAAATCCTATAATATAAACACTTAAAAAAAAATCAAATTTTTTCTAAAAGGATCTGTTTTTCCTTTAACAAGGTTGGGTTTATAGTGTTGATCATAAAATCAAATGGCCAAAAAGCTACAGTTTTACACTTAGGAGTTAAGGCATATCACACTTTTGATCTGGTAAATTGAGAAATAATTTAAGTATGAAATAACTGCAAAGTGGCTGTAAGTCAGTGGAAATATATAAGCATTAAAGTCCAGGTTGGAGTCACTTTTGCTTTCAGAACTGTTCGAATTCTTTGATGCACAGATTCAATAAGGTGTTGGAAACATTCATGAGAGATTTTGGTCCTTATTGGCACGATAGCATCACACAGTTGCTCACAATTTGCCAGCTTCACATGTATGATGTTCCCCCACGGCCCAAAGATGCTCTCTGGGTTGAGATCTGGTGACCTTGGAGGCCATTTAAGTACAGTTTACGCACTGTTTTGTTCAAGAAACCAGTTTCAGATGTTTTTAACTATGTGACATGGTGTGTTATCCTGCTGGAGGTATCCATCATAGGATGGGTACACCATGTTCATCCCTTTATGACCACAGCCAGCTATTGTACAAAGGTAGGTCATGGCTTTAAATGATACTCAGGTGGTAATAAAGGCTTTGAAGCATGCCAAGAAAATATCCCCCAGGAGTGAAGATATACACATCACCTCCAACCTGAGTACAGCAGGATGGATCCATGCTTTCATGTTATTACATTTTGACTCTACCATCTGAATGTTACAGCAAAAATAGGGACTTGTCAGACTAAGCAATTCTTTTTCCAATCTTCTATCAGCACTCAGTGCGGTCTTCTGCTGCTGCAACCCATCTGCATCAAGGTTCAATGGGTGTTCAGGGATGTTCTGCACACCCTGGTTTAACAAGAGTTCTTTGAGTTACTATAAGGTCAAAGCAGTCTGGCCATTCTGCTCTGACCTCTCGACCCAAGAAGGCATTTTCACCCAAAGAACTGAACTATCGTTAGTGGTGCTGAGGGGCCCAAAGGATGGCAAAAAAATATCCCCCAGACCACCAGCCTGAACCAGTGATCATGCTTTTATATTCTTATCTCCAAATTCTGACCTTCTGACTGCCGCAGCCAAAATTAAGACTCATTACACCAGACAACTTTTTTTAAAGCTTCTATTGCAGAGCTTCCCACTTCTTAGTTAACAGGAGTGGCACAAAGTGTGGTCTTGAACTCCTGCAGCCCCTCTCATTCAAAGGTTTGACATGCTTTATATTCAGAGATGCTCTTCTGCATACCCTTTGTTGTAACAAGAAATGATTAACCTTCTAGGACCTGTGATGTCCACATATGTGGACATTTCATTTTGGGTTGTCCAGACCAAAATATCCACTGATATCCTGATATCCACTGACGTTATACTGCCACTGATCTATCAGAAATTTAAAGCAAATGTCCTCATATGTGGATCTCATTTTTCTCAGAAACAAAAATCAGGTAAAAAAAAATAAAATTCACGTAATTCTTTGTTTTTACATTCATCAGGTCCCAATCAGCCCAAATAGCAAAGAGAAATAAAAAATACATGCCATGAAAAAGTTTGGGTCTTAGTAGCTTAAAGTTACTTTTGTTACTTTTTTGTTACTTTTTGCAACATTACAACATTTTGATTCACCCAATCCAATAAAGGTTGAAACAAAAAGTTAGTAATTTTATTGGATGAAACTAGTATCTTCCTCCAACACACACAGCCACCACTATTTCATTCTTTCTTTATTTAGAAAGACTTTGTTTTCACATCCTTTTTTACTTTCATAATTTATGCAACAAAATTATCTGGTCTATCTTTATGTGTCATTAAAGTATTTTAGCTCACTTCAGCTTCTCACTTTGGTTTTATAACTCCGAGCTTTCCTTGTCTTTCAGTCTCACCTGACTTTTGACTCTTTCCGGCTTCTCTGAAAGCTTTCGCTGCACAGAAATGTTAATTTGTTCACAACTTACATATGGAACTGCAGAACTCAGTGTGTTCAACAGCAGCCTGTGCTGGATATACTCTCATATTCATGCAGTTGAAGTGCTTGAGCCATTGATGAAAGCCTGTTTATATCAAAGATCGCATCAAATCCTTTCCTGCTCTCTGACCTCTGGTAGTTTAATGCTGATCCAGCTCTGACCTCTTGCTGTCGTCACCCCACCTCACTCCGACCTCCGAAACAGAAAGACATGATGAAAGATGGAGAGAGTTAGATGGGTGTCATGCTCATATGTTGACACTGAGGGACAGCTGCTATTGTAAACAAACCCAGCTGTGTGATAGATATCCAGTAGGTAAGAAGAACTTATTTTTCCTGTATCATGGATGATATCGTCCAAAAGTGACTCAATGACTTAAACTCCTTTCTATGTATCATTTGTGTTGGTTTAGATGTATGCATTTCTTTTGCTGACTGGAGGGTCGGGGCAGTTATGTGGTCCACATAAGGCCTTACCTCCCCTCTCGTGCTTTGGTTTTGGAATTAATTAAAAGCAGCTTTTTACTTTGCAGAGGGCTGCTTTGGAGGAAGAAATAATGCCATTTGTTATGTTGAATCTCAATAGGAGCAGAGAAAAAGACAGGTTTTTGGAGGGCGTGTTGGCAAACTTTGGTTAAAATATTCCTTAAATGAACAATTTAAACACTGATGACATTTGTTCAAAATCTTTACATTCGTGATCCTGAGAGATCAGCCAAATAATTAAGGTGCATATTTTCTATTACAAGTAAATACGTGACACCACATAATATGTGCTTCCTTTTGCTCCAAGTAACTGGCCAGAGAAATATCTCGACTCCACCCACTGCTTTTAATCCAGCCACTTAGACTAAATCTAAGTCAGTGAGTGACATTTTCAATTAGTGTATTGTGAACTTACCCCACATACCATTTTCAACCTGTATGGTCCTCTTTCAAGGCCAGACACAAAGCACACTAAAACACATTCTACACTCAAAACAAAACCAAAGACAGAAACCTCAACAGAGATACTTATCAATCAATTAATTGACATTTGGGAGAAATCCAAAAATTCTTGTAGAAGAAGATAATGACTGGGCAAGGATTCTGTTCAGACTGGCTGTCCTCCAGCATGAAGCTCTTCCTCCCCGAAGAGCATTAACTTCCACAAATCACAGTGGAGGTCCGAGAACTAAAAGAGTATGGATGAAAACACAACCTCAAATATGCTACCTGTTCTAAAGGCTTGACTTCTTTCCAGATGCATCGATGTAGAACTCAATGCAGTCTCCATTCCAAAAAGCTGCAATGCTGAGCAGGATGTAAATAAAAACATAATGATTTACAAATCATTTCTGTGTTCTGCATTAACCGATATACAATTGTCACTTTGATGTAGAAAAAAACCAATTATACATAACTAATTCCGAAAACCTTGTAATTCTGAAGGTTTTTCAGAACTTATGTTGCAACTTTAACTACAGCAACACAGGAAGCACATGACATCTGAAAATCTGGAGAAGAGTCCAAAAATGAATATCAAATGCCTGTGATGTTTGTGGACTGTTGTTAAAAGAAGAGGGGATGTTACACAGTGTTAAACATGGACCTGTCTCAACTTTTTTGAAATGTGTTGCTGCCATCAAATTCAAAACGAGATGTTTTTTTTTACGAAATTGTAAAATATCTGTGCTGATTTCCCTGTTTAATTGTGACTAAATAGTCGATGTATAAGATATTCATTTTACACAGCGTCCATGCATTTTTGGTATTAGAGTTGCAGAACATTACATTATGAGCAAACTGTTGCTTTCTGAAGTTAACGCCATTAACGCATTAACGCGGCAAATCTCCGTTAGCGAGTTATTGCAGATCGCCCCGTGCGTGGGGCTGCACGGCGTCAACGCGTTAGCACGGTTAGCTCGTTAACACGTTGACGCCGTCCAGCACCGCCCACGGGGCGATCAGGGGTAACTCGTTAACATAGATTTGCTGCGTTAATGCAGTTATGGCGTTAACGTCATTTTAACAAGATTAACGATGACAGCACTAGTTTCTACACAACACATAGTCTTAAGCCTTGTACATATATAAACCCACATAGAAATTAGACATAACTAATTTCTATTTCTATATGACATAAAAAGTATCGTGATCTGGAGCTGATTTCAGGTCCTGGGTAAATTATTCATTGGGAATATTGAACTTAAAGGGTGATTACAATTATTGGGGATGTTGGGGGTGATAGATTATGCACAAAGCACTTGTGCAATTCAATAAAATGCTTAAAAACTGGTTTTTCATGATTTGTAATGGCAGTCTGTCCTGATCTTAATCCTTTTGTGATGAACCTTCAGTAAAATATTGATAAAGTGAAGCATGAAGCATGCAACATGATTTTGTTGCTATGAAAGGAACTCAAATAACTTATTAGATTCAAATATTCTCACGTAGAATTTAAGTGCTCCAGCCTGCCAATCAGCTAATCAGTGATTAACTGTCAATAACTGTCACTGTCAAATTATGAGTAATTAAAGGGGGTAAAAGGGGTTTACAAAACTTTGGTAGCGTTAAATAAAGTTGCAAGTAAAGGTATAAAAAGACATCCCCGTGTTACTATATTACTAGCCTATGTTTACGTGTGTCTGTGTGTGTGGACTCAGCTGGACTCGGACTACATGGCCTTTCACTGCCCTGTTTCCTGCTGTAACTATAGCTCGACATGAACCCAGCCACCCCCTGCCCATTACTATAAGGCAACACAGTAAGCACAATTAAAGATAATTTAAGACTTAAGCAATTAAGGTCACATCTCCTGTGGAAATGCATGCCCACGGAGGTCCTGGTATCTGTCCAGCACAGGATGAATTTGGACAGGTTTGGTAGTCTGTGATTGCCTGTGTGCATGTGTGTGTGTATGTGTGTTGTATTCCTTTGTAATTGCACCCAAGTTGCCGGGGTCAAGCAGGGTCTGCGTGTGGCTGTTTTTGGATGAATTGCCCAGAAGGAGATTAGGACAAAATGACACACTCTGTGCCTAGCTGCGCTCCGATTACAACTGAGTAAACATGAACACCCAAAGGGCATGTATGCACAGAAATATTTTCAAAAGTCAGATTATGCAGTTTGCATGCACACACCATTAGAATAATCCCATCTTCGTGCAGACCTCCAACACTATGGATTAATGACTGTAGGCCACCGAGGGGCTCTATCTTAAAGACCAAAACGTGGGCTCCTTTCTGATGCTGCATCAACAAGAGTTCATAAGATGGAAATCAAGAGGGATTCTGCATTGGGGGAAAAGTGCTTCACACCACACAGCCCGAACTTTGTTGTGTGAAATGTTCTTTTAGCCTTATCTATCAGCCTGCAAACTTACACACCAACACAAACACACGTTTTACTCCTTCTGAACCAGACACCGGTGACTCATCATATCCACTGGCCAAGAAGGGCAGAGTCATTACGGTTTCCCCCTATCACTCTTCTCCCTGTGTGGTCTCCTCAGCGCTGCAGCTACTGCAACTGCCATCTAAGGCAACATGTTTATGAGAGGGGTGTGATTTTAGGTGGCAGCAGGAACCCAGTGTCATTCAAATCTGACAGAGATACATACTGCTAAGATAACACTGGAAACACTTTTTTTTCCTTCTTTTTTAATGATGTTATTTTTTTTCCTTTGCGAGATAGTCTGAAGTTGCTGTGAAAGAGCGACTTGTGTGTTCTGGAAATACTTTTAAACATTTTAAACAACCTCAAAGAAAAGTCACGCAGATAAAACTGTGCCTTGTACCTGGCAGATCTCTTGTATATGACAATGAAGGTGCTTATGGCCTGCTCTGTGTTAGCTCAGATTTTTCTACCATAGTTCAGGTTTTATTGCTTTAATTTGCTGCATTTTTAGCTAAAGCTGTGGGGGGAAACTAGGCAGGAGAAAATGCACTCACGGACTCTTTGATAGGTGCCCCTTGCTAGTGCTGGGTTTGACCCCTTTTTGCCTTCAGATATGGTTCAGTTCTTCGTGGCACAGGTGCTGAGAACGTTGCTCAAAGATTTTGGTCCATGTTGACATGATAGCAACTTCATAGTTGTGGTGACTATGGAGTTCATTTGAGCATGTAGTCTGTGGCATTTAAATGCTGCTTGGTTTGGACTGGGCCGAAAGCGTGGCAAGAAAATATCCTTATTATATCATTATTTTTCCAGTCTTCTGTTATACAGTTGTGATGCAAATTGTAGCCTCATTCCTTCAAATAGTCAGCAGACAGAGACTCGTCTCAAAAAAGATTTCAATCTCAGAGAAGTGTGGGAGAATGCACCTTGGCTCGCTTGTTTGTCAGCTAGACGCCCGCCCCTGGCTAGTCACATCAAGTTTCAAATCCGCAACATGGTGACTGGCTAAAAACTAAGCTTCAGGGTTCACAATGAGGCATCGTCCCACAGGTTATGCAGATGATGATGGGTGACTTCACAGCAGCTATGTGAACCTGTTTATATAAAGCTTATGGTAAAATATTGCACAGCCTTACGTGATGCCTCCTGTGTCTTTTATTCATGCATATGACTTAGAGTGCAACAATAACTGACACACTTCAAGTCCCAGGCCTCTGTCTGGTAACAAAATGAAGCCAAACCCCTGTGACAGGGCTGTAACGTAATGCTTCTGATGCTAGGATGTGAACTATTGGGAAAAATACAAGAAAGACAACTAGAGGGATTATTAGGAGTATTCGGTGGCAGTAGCATTTTCTGCCAAAACAACAAATGCAACCATAAAAAATACAATATTAGCAAGTCAGATTATGTAATCTCACGTGTATTTGTAACATTGAGCAAAGGATAATAGAGCACTGTTTTATTTGCAAAATGGCCATGTTGTATGTGTCTTGGAATGAAATTGTTCGCCCTGCAAAAGGGAGCAGCACTTCCTGAACACAGGGCGAAGAATTTGTAACACAATACTGCATAATAACAACCAGTTAAAACCTGTTATCCGGCAGGAATGTGCAGCGTCAGAAACAAAGAAAAAACATATCCAAAAATGGCACCGAGATAATTTTGTTTTCAGCCAACTTAGAGATTGCTAAACATAGCCATGGTCAGGCGTCCATGGTTTTAACCATCCGGACAAGATGCTTGAAACCCTGTTGCTTTTAACTAAACTGGGAATTGCTTTATATCTATATGCAGCAGGTCCAAATCGTACAAAGTTTATAAACACACACACACATTCTGTGTTTTACAGGTTGTATGCAGGAGCACTGCCAGTACAGAAGCCGCAGTGATAACACAACAAACCCTGTTAGGACACAGGCTAAGAATAAAAAAGACACTCAGCAGTCATGTGCAACATTTTGTGAACCTGTTAAACCCAAATAAGTGTTAAAGGGGGATTTTTGGGCGTGGGGGAAGCCTAACATCCGGAGTCAACTGGCTGAAAGCATACTCAACGGTGACTCTTTTCCTGCTTCATATTTTTTTTTCTACTATTATTCATTCTACTAGTGCAGTTTTCATGAGTCAGAGTTCAAAACAATCGTTGTTTGGCTCATGGTGGGTGGCTGTAGCTCAGGTGGTAGAGCGGGCCACCTAATCACCACAAGGTTAGTGGTTCAATCCCAGTCTGCTCTTGGTCTTGCATGCCAAATATCCTTAGGCAAGATACTAACCTCATGTTGCTCATTGGAGAGTGAATGTTAGACAGAAGCACTAAAAACCTTAGATAAAAGTGCTTGTATGATTGGGTGAATACACAAGTTGTATAAAGCGCTTTGAGTGCTCAGTGTGAGTAGAAAAGCGTTATATAAGAATCAGTCCTGACAAACTGTTTCTGGTCTCTTCTCCCCCTTAGTTTATAGTAACTTTCTTCCAATTGCCTACTCCTTCCTGAGAAAAAAATCCAGCCCACATTAATAGCAGATAGTTCATTTGCTAACCCTCATCCGCACGCACGCTCTCATATTGTATCTGCTTTAACCCGATCATGTTCATAAGCAGCAAGAGGGGATATTTTAATTAAAGAGCCGTCATGTGGCTCGCTCATGGCAGCAGGTGGCCGAGGCTCGGAGAGCTAGAGTTACCCCAAACCATCAGCATGATAGACTGAAGGTGAGCATTTCAGTTCATAAGCTGGCAAGAGAGGTTATTTGTGTCGTGAGATGACATTTAATTTAACGTGAACCGGTCATGTTAGACCGTTTATGTAACTACTCAAAAGCTCTACTTTATACACACAAAGTCACTAAAGCATTTAAACTCTTTGTCATTAAAAGTTCTCTTATTTTTGAAACTTTTTAGGCAAAAAATAAAGTTAAAACAAAGATGAAACTTTGCTGGATATTTTCCAATAAATCCCCACGATCTCCTCTGAAGTCCTAAGCCTCTCTGAAGGCCATATGGCCCTCCCCATAGTAGGTGAGACACCATATGAATTTGTAAACCGGAATGCGGTGACATTGCACCTCAGGTCCTTTGTAGGTGGAACAAAATCTGTTGGAACAACGAGAGTCGTGCGATTGTCTGCTGGTTGCATTTTGAGGTGAATTTAGCAGCAGGCTCTTGGAGACTGAACATTTCAGCTTCAAACAATAGAAAATGTGCTCGGATCAGTTTATATCACATACAACCTCAGCTATTTACCTCAGAACATGGTAGAATGGAAGAAAATATGATTATGAAAAATGCATGAGATCTAAATGTCGCAAGCAGAAAAACACTGTGAGGTATGGTTTTGTGAGAATAAAAGAAAAGTTTGTAAAAATCTTTTGAAGATAATCAGGAGATAGAGGGCAACAGAAGGCAAAAGTGTACTCAAGGAAAAGTGTGAATGCCTGTGCTCGCCAATATTTCAAATCTGCTGTTTCAGATACAATCTTGAAAGGAGATGAAAGATGAGATTGGACAAAATGGTGATTTCTGGAACGCCTTCACAGTAGATGGCCGGTCAAGCTGTGTTAATGTGTTTGTTCTGGATCCTTTTTACCCTCTAGTGTCCCAACAGCTTGTGTCATTTGGCAGCTCTGAGGCCTATATGAGATGAGGGCGAGGGCTACTAACTGACTGACAGTTACATTACTCATTTACATATGTTATTTTCAGCACTGTTGGAGGCCTACTGGCAACTTCTCCAGCACATCATTCTCACTTTCACCTCTTTCCTGTTAACATTGTTGAGCAGAACCCTCAGAACATGTTTTGCCTATATATTTTTTCTAAATCAACCAATTACAGAGGTTCAGACAGAAACCTCTTGTGTTCGGTTCCTCTACCTAAAAAATATATAAAGTAAAATCTTTGAAGATTCCATTTATCTTGATCTAAAATAGAGATCACTGCGGTAACAATGTTTCCTAATGACTGGAACTAATGCATACAAATTAAGCTTGACTTGTTATTTAGCCACCCAACTCATGGAAGCAATTAGTATGCTTCATAGATGCATACAAGGATACATTGAGAATGGCAGTAATACTGATATACCTTTTTTGGTAAACTTTGACCATGTATACTTAACTATTGCCAAAAAAGAGTGTAATTTATTAATTCTCATTTAACTGTCTTGCTCTCTTCTTTCTGGAAGAAATATTTATCTGTTTAAGAGCCAAATCCCAAACTAGCTTAACTAGTCAGTTGCTAACTGTCTATCCACCATTTGGTGACCAATGGCTAACATACTGTGGAAATATGTTTTATTTATTTATTTATTCATACATTTTTTTAATTACACATGACCCTAATGACGAGAATATAGTGGAGATGTATTTCCTAATGCTAATGCTAATGCTAGCACTCATGCTAGCTTGGTTAGCAAGGTGTATCCATAATTAAGTGCCACCTTGTTATGCATTATTACGGAAAACCGTAACAATGCATAACAAGTTAAACAGGTGAACTTTATAGATAATCTCTAATACACAGTTGTTAGGTAAATAAGCAGTTGTTACTGTCAAGTTTAGAATATATGGGAATTGAAGAAACTTAGAGGTCCTTTTACTTTAAAATCTGAACAAGTGAAGCTTTAAGAGCTTCAACTTCTTTTTTCTTTGTTGAATAAGTAGCTAAGAACAGCTGCTTGTACAACCTTGATCCGGTGAAATTTTTTCCTCATACGCTTCTCTTTTGGCATACAGACCAAACATGTAGGTCTCCTGATTTTGGTTTTCACCATCTTCACTCCTCTAGCCGCTTCATCGCTTTTCTTATTCCTTTTCTCCATCTCGGTGCTGACTCACACTTTTTCCTTATTTTCTCCTCACCATCCCCATCCATCATCCATCCAGCTCTTGCTTTCTTGCTGATTCATGCCCATATAATTTGTCTCACACTGTGGCGCTCTCAAGGTTCCTCATGCAGAACTGCTGACATGCTTCCAGACCCCCCTTCTTCTTCTCCTCTCTTTCACTTATCTTGCTTATCCTGAAATAACTGTCGACAGAGTATCTGAGCTCTGAGAGTCTAGTGGAGTAAAAACATATCCAGGCAGACTCTCCTGCTAGAACTCAAGCCGCAACCGCCACCCCAGCCTGAATCCCAAAATGTAATCTAGCACATGATCCTGGAATTTAATCCAGAACCAAACTCAGTCAACCAGAAAATGTGACGTGTGAAAGACCCAAAAAGCCATGAAACCAGAGCCCAGACACCTGTTTTGGCATCACCCTCTTGTAGAGGGAGGGGGTGATTTCCTCCAGCGCATGGTTTTGCAGAGCACTCCAGATGATGACCCACAAACCAGAACTTTACTTTTACAGTCAAGTCTAGAAACAAAACAAAAAAAGCAAAACAAAAAGGCCTAACCAAGAAACCGTTGGAATGGGTCTCAATAAAAAAATGTAATATTATTTTTTGAAGAAAGAAGAACTAAAAGATCCAGACATCTGGTACCAAAGCAAGAGCCCATTTTGGTCTTTATTTCCCCCTTTTATTTATGGGACAGAAACAGAACCACACAAATGGGCCGAGGGGAGCTGCTCCATAGCATACAGTCGTCACCGCAGGAGAGGAAAAATAAACCTACGCCAAACCCTAAAAACCTACACTAATATTGGAGCACTCCGAGTATGAAAATGCCCATTAAGTACATCCACGCTGAATGTCTGAATTTTCTTAAATGTGCCCTAATGTATGGTAAAAAAAAGGTTATTTTAGAAAGCATGGAGAAATGGGAAGTGTGTGCGTGTCAGTGTGTGCATACGTGGAAAAACGAGCTATAGGCTGGTCTTTATTACAAATAACAGATATCACACCTGCTGTATTAGTGTAAGTAATATTGTATCGTTTATTAAGTAAATGTAGGGGTGACTGGACAGTGCCAAAAGAAGGAGGTGAAAATGAGAGAAAGAGAGAGGACCACTGAGAATGTGACACAGAGACAGAGTGACAGAAATGACTGTTTAATTTATTGTAAAATATGGAAACAATTACCTCTTGGCAAGACGAGGTCTGGCACAACAAAGCAGATCTGCTTTGTCCAGGATCGTAACTGCCTGACTCCATCTCTCTTCCTGTTCTCATGTGCGTGCACTCTGGCACTCAGAGGACAGCATGTAATTAGAAAAGAGAGACTAAGTGGACAAAAGGAGAAGGGAAGTAGGAGAGACTGAATGCATCAGTCCCTGCACGGTCCAAGCACGGCTCATGTACTTGGACTGTTGCCGCTCCAACTGAATTGATGTGAGTCTGTGTCACCGTGAACATGAGTGCACTTCCACTTTGAGTGTGATGAAGCACATTAACACATATATCAGTGGTAACTTAGGATCAGTAAAATAAGCTACCCCAAATATGCATACATAGATGATAGCATGCATTATTCTCACCTTATAAAACTGCTAACATTTTAGCCGTTTCTTATTAACATATCCAGCACATGCAAAGTAACCTTAGCACTCATTTGTGGCTATATTTCTGACCACCTGATCAATCTAAGTCCAGCATTAATTCTCTTCCCAGCCTCCACCAGCTCCTGTGGAAACATCTGGTTTTTTAGCTGTTAAATATTTCACCGAGTGCATTTACGAAGCACTAACCTTTCCTACCTGCCCTACGGTGTCGCGCAGACAATGGATGTTAGACAAGTTTGCCTATCAGATTTAGGTAGGTCATGTAATATCAAGACAAAAAGCTTAAAGACACCAAAACAACACATTCTTTGTCAGATTCTTTGCCATGCAATACTGCAAATTATGGTATTGATCCAATACCAAGTAAATACAGGGCCAGTATTGCTGATGCCGATATCATTACCGATACTATAACTTATAAAAGCTGTGCTCATGGCCAAAGTGTCTCAGTCTGAGCTGTTTCTCCGATGTACTCATTTTTAGTCCTTTCCATTCTGGTCACTCAGCATCTTGAGCTCTGCCTCCTGTCATTTTGTCTGTGTCACTGTCTCCAAACCATCTTAGCAAGTCTCACGACCGTCTTGTAACTCTCCCCTTTCACTCTTGTCTCCACCTCCTCCCTGCTGTCACTAAAGATCACAGTGTCATCTGACTTCAGTCTGACCTCATCTGTCATCTCAACTGTCCATCACCATCTGTCTTCATACATATCCTGCACCACCCTCGCATACATCCCTGTCACTCCTGACTCTTGGCACTCAAGGCTTCTTGAAATCCACAAAGACAGTGAAGCTCTAGACCTTCTCTGTTCTTCAACACTCTCAAAGAAAACATCTGAATGAGCAGTTATCGTTAAAACCTTACGATATAAAATTACTTGGCTATGTTACAGCTTGGGTTACTTTTTTATGTATTTGTTCTTTGTTTAAGTCTCTTCAGAAAAATCATCTCGAAAGTGAGGCCAATAAACTAGTGACAGTGAATGTGCAAATTTCTGTATTGTCCTGGTGTTTGGAGGATTTGAGCTAATAAACAAACCGAGCAAACAATTACACAAAAGTTTATTAGTTACTTCATTGTCATAATAATAAAATCCTGGGACATGTGACAGTAACTAGTGATGGCTTACACAAAGCAATAAGTAGGCATGCAGATTGAGTTTAAAATGAGCTGTTTCATTATCGTCACGTTCTTTCCCCCATGACGACATAATTTTTCCCAAAATATTATTGTATAATCAGAACTGAAAAATTCTATGTATTACAGCTTTTAGATCACTCTGATTAAAATACAGTGCAGTGTGCGCTAATAAGTCTTTCTAAAAGCTGCATTGCGCTGCCTTGTGTGGTGTTTTTTATTGCTCCGGGGAACTCTTGGCTATTGAGCACTCTTGGTTACTTGAAATTAATCATTTACTATAGTCTCTGGCCCCACCTTATGCTAGCTGCCAGCAGATACCCACAACTGCACCATTACTGCCACTATTTCCTCTCAGGAAATGAATTAGGACTCTGATTGGCTCTAGTCTCCATCTGGCCCTGGATGAGAGAAATCTGATTGGCACAGTGGCAACAGGCCTCGGCCAGAGCGCTCTGCAGGAGGGCCGTGCTGAGAACACCGATCCTTCAGACACGCGCACACCTACAAAGACACACACACACATCGGTAGCACATCCTGTGCTTCCAGTTTGTGATAAAGCTGCAGTTTGGTCATATTTATTTCACAACAAGCACTTGGCTGCTGGAGAAGGACAAACATGAAGGCAAAGAAACCAAAGCACGACTCGTACGCAAAATGCTGACTCTTTTTCCTCTGAGGGGAACGCCTCCATCCACAGACGGACCTCTGGACTGGGAGGGAAGTATAAAGTATGAATGTGGTTAATGTCTTATTAACTATTCTGACATTTTTGCTTTTCAAAAGAATACATCAAGTTTTTGTGAGGGGGGTAGCGCTTAGATTCGGAGGCTTCCAAACCTCGTTACCATGACAGTAAATGATGATGATGATGTGTAGATCTGTTGAGCTCATCTAGAGGCAGAAATGATCTCATAAGTAAAATTGAAGTTGTGCAAACTATCGACAAAGTGATAAAGTGCAGCCGGGCAGACATTGAAAACAAAGGAATAACCTATTTAAGTTTAGCTATAAAATATTTATTGATTTTATTTTTCCACATTTGCCTTTGTGAGCATTATAATCTGTGCATTGCGTGGCACCCTCTGGACCTTAATCTTTAAGATCTTTGCATTAAAGCAACGTCATGTAACCGCAGCTATATACAGCACTGTCTGTCAAACTTTGCACTTCCAACAAAAAAATAAAATAAAAAAATCACACATTGTGATTCCTGATTGGTCAAACAGTGCCATCCGCCTCCTAACACTCTTCTTTAGAGACTTTGTTTTTTCTGCTACTAATTTATAATTTAGTAACATTATATCTCTGACATTAATGTTACAGGTTCTTGGATGGAAAAAGTAATGATTTATGAAGTAAATGCATCCACAATTCCACTAGAGATTAGCCAACAAGAAGCTGGGATAAACCATGGAAAAATTGGCCGGCCAAGACAGTGGCATTTATGAAAAGGTAAGCTAATGTGGGCCATTATTATTATTATTATTAGCATTATTAGCTTTTAGATGGGAGTTGTTGGTGGGGAGCAGTGTTTGGAGATTCTGAATGCTGCTCTGCAAAGCAACAGCAGCATTCAGGCTTCTCTCTTCAAAGAAGTTTAACCAGATTTTTTTGACTATAACTCGTCAGAAAAGTAAAATGCACTTTCTAGATCAGGCGCCAACGTACAGACGGGTGATAAATTAATGGAAAAACAAAAGCCAGCATAAAGTGTCTTAGTAAGGATCTGGGGCACAAAGCGATGCCAGAACAGCTTCGGTGCACCTTGGCTTTGATTGTAAAAGTCTTTAAGACTCTCCTGGAGTGACGAAATGCAATTCTTCCAATACAAACACACAGATATGCCCTCATTTTGTGTTTTGACGTTGGTGGCGCAGTGGGTCAAGCTTTCCCAAGGTTGTTAAGCTGGGTTAGATATTTCAGTTCAATTTTATTTATATAACACCAAATCACAATAACAGTTGCCTCAGTGAGCTTTATATTGTACAATGATACAGATGGCCCCTATGACCAAACACTTGGCGACAGTGGGAAGGAAAAACTCTCTTTTAACAGGAAGAAACTTCCAGCATGGCTCAGGAAGGGACAGCCATCTGCCGTTTCTGGTTGGGGCCGAGGAGAGGAAGACAGGACATGAGACACGTTGCGATTAATCATTAAATGCAGAGGTGAAAGAAGAAGAAATGTTCTGTGCTCGGCGATTTAAACTGGTCATCAGAACCGCCTGATCGCCTCACTCCAACAGTCAGGTTTTTCCCTTTTTTTCCTTTTTTTGTCACTCATCTATAACTGAACTATGCACGCGGACCATAATTCCTTTTTTATTTTTTTTAACTCCATCTTTGGCGTGCAGGTCGTTTGCGCCCCGAAACACTAAGCGCAGCAGTTCTCAGAAATGTTTCTCTAACTTAAACTACAGACTGCTGACTCTCCCAGGTCAGAGGTGTAGCGTTACACTTGGGCTGTCAGACGAACTGCTCAGACTCGCACAATAACGACATGACGCGGTGTGCGGACCGGTGGAGGGACAGGCTGAGGAGGGGAGCCGGAGGTATGTGAAAACTTGCAGGATGAGAGAAAAGGGTGGAAAAAGTGAGTTAGAATGAGAGGGTGATGGCTGAAAGTGGAAATATCAGAATGGGATGAGAAGTATGCAGGGTGGAGCTTGGACCGGATAAACGGTAAGATGTGGGACAATGATGTCCTCCCTCAGGTTGATTTATATGCCCAGTGAAAGAAAAACACCATACGTAGGAGCTCTTGTGGGCACAACTGAGGGTGGAAGTCATGTTTTACACCATCCTCCTTTTCTCTCATTTGTTTTCCTACATGTGGATGTGATTTCGACTAATCTCTCGGGCTTTATGAAATGTCACTCAGAGACTGAGGACTATGTGTTTTGTTTCCAGGACATGACATGATGTTGTGGCATGCTCCGACAAACACATCGGAAGCTCAGAACCTCCCCGTGTTCCACAATTTGAGCTCGTCTCTTGGTTTTGCCCCCCTGTCGCCATTCCATGCCTCTCCTGCTTAATATTACTCTTTAAACACTGAATGTCAATCAAGGGGAAATAACCTTAAGAAACGAGCTGGAATTGGGATCATGGAAATTTGAGGATTGACGTTGGTTTCGGCCTGCAAGCTGTCCAACTACACTGAAGTGCCCCCAAAGAATGAGTGCGAAACTGGATTGAGATGGAGGAAAAGGCATGTCGGAGAGCTAAAAGGCCCATACTGATCATTTAAGGAAAAGAAAAAGTAAATGTTCCGAAAATAAACCACAGAAATTATTGCGACCCCTGGGAAACTTGTTAAAAGCTCATAAAACTAAAGTCTGCTATAATACATGAAGCTATAATGGGGATCCATTTCACAGATTTTTTTTTTTTTGCAGAGCTGTTTTTTTTTGTTTCTTTTCAACAGGACGTGGCACGTTAACAAGGGATTGGCAGTCTGAAGTGTTATAGTCCAGAACACAAATCCTATGTGAGAATGTAGGCCACAGTATTGTCGTAGCTATAAGTTTGAACTTTTATTTAAAACATTGTTTAGGAAGATACAGCAAAGCCTCCACAGGTTATATGACACAAGTACAGTTCTTATAAGAAAAATTAACAAGTAAAAGCGCAATGCTTTACTGCAGAGAAGATGCCTGTGTGCAGCAGCTAGCAGCAGCTAGTCATTTCAACCGCAGCATCAAATGCTGACCTGCTCGAGACACGAAGAATCAAATAAATCTTTAGTCACAGCTGTTTTCAACGTGGTCAATCCCAAACTTTGTCAGATCATTTAGTCATAATTTAGACCAAAAGGTCAGAGCAACTGACTGACTTTAGCAGTGGAAGAATTACAATGACAGTTTGGCCTCTAACAGAAAGAAAATTGCACAATGGCGGTGCAACATACCATTTAGCAGTTGGCAGCCTGCAGGTGAAATAGCGATCCTTTTTCAGCTTGTAAATCAAGCTGAAAATGAAGCCAGTGCCCAATCTTCTCCTCAAATGGCAACTTCAGATTGTAGCTCCAAAAGAAAGAGATAACCTCCATAGATTACCAACATCAGATACTAAACTAAACTGATTTGATCTCTAGCGTTTGCCGATAACTTGGTTCTCCACCCAAGTTTGTGGTTTCAAAAAACATAAGAAAAAACCAACCGAAAAACAGCAACAACAACAAAATAACCATGACAAAAGCCATAAGGCTAAAACAGCTTGTGCCAACTAACTATAGGGTGATATCGCTACTTATGATCATCATTTAGTTACAGTAAATGATTTCTCTCTATATAACAATTACAATTAAATAATATATATTATTCTGTAAACAGCCAGTATTATTGTTTCTATTTTTTTTCCATTATTACTTAAGTAGGACAAGAACTTTTACTTAACAATGAGCTCAATACCAGTCCCACTGAAAATATAGTGATGGTAAAAAAACAGTGGTAAATGATTTTAGGACTTTCAGCTTTATTGCTTTTATTATATGGTGCAACACTGCAACATAAAAACAAGTATGGCAAAGTTTTTATTCAGTGATTCATCTACACCTGCATATCAGAGTACACCTACACACATAGACTCGCACACGCTGGCCCATGTCTGGACAAATTGGAGCTGAGCATGCTCTGAGTCAGAGAAGGCAGGGGTGAGCTGGCTACTGGGGTCTGCTCTGCGTTCAGCCTAAATGCTTCTGATAGAGCTTGCTTGGAAAACGACATGGTGTTGAAGTGGAAATCAAGAGCTGCTGGCACAATGTGTTGTTTTAAGTACTGGGCAGGAGGAAGGAGCGGAGAAAGGACCTGTAAGAGCAGAACAGCCTGCTTTTGGATGTGATATATGGATGTAACGTTTCACAATTCATCCAGCTCTTGTTCAACACTCGCAAAGACAAATCGGGGGAGGGAGGGGGCACGCGCTCCTATGTCTTCTTCCATACTTACTCCTCTTTTCATCCTTCCATAATACTAGATGTTTGCTCTAAAGATAATGTCATATTATGTGGAAATCAGAAAATTGCTTTTTTTACTTTGATTGTCTCTTTGAGGTCTCATTAAACACAAATACCTTTAAACAGCAACAAAAAAACCCCTGTCTCTCCTGTCATTTCTTCACTCATCTCACCTTCCTCTCTGTGTCCTGAGCCAGTCCACCGACATCTCCGTTTCTCGCCCCTCCGAGGTGATGAGAACTGTGATTGATCAGCTTTTCCAGCAGGAAATGAGAGGGCATCTCTCGGAGGCCTGTTTAAACAGCGACTTATACGGTTACAGAGTTGTTCCAGGACAGCCTTTCACGTGATGGGCCGAACTGCGTTGCTTACTCAAGCCGACGTGAGTCATATTTCCCGACCAGGTCCTGATCTCCGAGGTGTTCGTTGCATGCGAGCTCGTGAATGTACAAAGAAACATGAGTGTATTCTTTGTATGTTTTGAGATTATTGCTGTGTTGTCTTTGCACACACAGACAGTTTGTGCTGCTTAACTTGCCAAAGACTAGTGGAAGTTTAATCTGGAAGATTATTCTTTAACCTTGTGTTGATCTCAATCACTTTAATACTTTCGGGGCATCTGTGAGGAACCAGGAAGGACAATCCAAACCACTGCACCACCATGCTGCCCACATACAGTATACATATTGACTTAAAGGAGACACAGAGTCGTTCATTTGGAGCTGTGGTGATCCTGATGAATCCAGAACTTTGGTGTCCACCAAACTTGTTGGTATGGGAAAGGTAGTAAGTAAGTATATTAAAAATAATACACAATAGTTTTAAAGAAACTCATTCAATAAAATGTCAGTTATTACAGCTATTATGGTTTATGTGATGGCAGTGGGAGTGGACCGAAACCCAAAGATTTGACTGAAGGAGTCAAAATTGATTTAAATCAGTGTTAGTTTTAACAGCAAACTTTAATTTAGTTTAATTCATAATTTAGGTGTCTAAATTATTTTAGTTGTAGTCGACTGGATATCATTAGATTACTAAGAGTTGGTGTGATGGTCAGCAGAAGAAGTGTCTTGAGTTCCTCTCCACAATCTGGACGGTTTGGGTTAACTGGTGATTCTAAATGGCCCATAGGTGTGAATGTGACTGTGTGTGGTTGTCCGTCTGTCAGTGTTAGCCCTGTGTCAGACTGGCGACCTGTCTGGTTGTCTAATGGTAGCTGGGATAGGCTCCAGCCCAACCCCCCATGACCCTGATAAGGACAAGTGGAAGTGAATGGATGGATGGAGTTGCTCTTCTTTTCCTTCATATCAAACATCAAGCGTATCGATATGTGTTGCCTTCCTCCCCAGCATTGACATTTTGTCGCGTTTCAATGGCAAATGGACTGCTTGGGACCCCCCCCCCCCCCAAAAAAAAGAAAAAGCTGTACTATTTCCCAGTGCAGATCAAATGTCTGTGTCTAACCTTACTGCACAGTTGCTTCTGATTGGATCACCCATTTAAACTAGGTCAAACTCTATTCTCATAGGATCAATAACAAAGGTAAACATTTTCTTACTAGTTATACGTTTATAGGTGAGCAGCTTTTATAGAACTTTTTTTTTTTTGCAGTTAGGATTTGTCATCTTTGTTCATCTTTGTCAAATGTTCATGAAAACTTGGAGATGAACCAATATATTGTCAGAAAATTACAGTTTATCAGTCTAATGTGGGATTTACTCTTAATGATAAATGAGTTTTAGATGAGGAATAGCAAATATTTGCAGCCAGTTGGCAGCCTTCAGCAAATAATGAACCAGAATACCCTGGAACAAAAAATTTAAAATAGTCATTTTGTGTCCAGGTTTTCTACTTTGCCCTTTTACTCTTTGCAAAAGGGAGCATGGAGCTAAAACCTCCAGGCATGGTTATGCATGGTGGATACAGCATGGCCTCACATTGATCTCGATGTATCTCACACAAAATAGTGTGCCACTGCTCCAAACATGAAGAATGTGGTCTGAGATCCTGCTGCTGAGGCAGCAATGTTACTGTCTGGCTTCACTTCCTCACCTGCCATGATGATGCATGCTCACTGTTAATTAAAAGGAATCCCCACACACACATAAATACACATACACACGAATATTTAACCAGAGCAATTAGGGTTTGGGCATTCCCGGCATCCACATTAACACCGGCCCCAAAACAAACTTCACCCTGACAGTTACAAGCTCAGAAAAGAAAGACAAAAAAAAAGGATGGCTGAAGAGGAGACAGGAAAACGGCAACAGCGAGAAAGGAGTTTATTTCTTTTAATTCAGACCAGATTTCCATATCTCCAGCTCACAGCTCACTCGCAGCTGGGTCCACCTCTGAGGCAGAGACAGTGCAGCACAGGATACTGGGGAAATGAAACCTGCGGTATTAGTCTCCCCAACACTGCATATTAATCAGCATTTAATAAAAGGAAAATAAATTGCTCTCCACTCCAAATATTATGAGTGTGACGCTACCTTTGTTTTCATTTAACTGTAGGTTTTTCCTCCAAAAATCTAAAATAAACAGTGCCGCTGAAAGAAGGCGGGAAGCATGGAGCAGAGGAGGGATGGAGACTTATGACTTATGGGGGATTTAGTGTATGTACATGTGTGTTAAAAAAGGAAAATCTGAAATTAAATAAACAGAAGCTGATGAGGAGAGGACCTCTTGACACACCTTGCCTTGCCTTCAGGTTTAGGTTATAAACTCTTGTGGGTATGACTCTAGATTGTTGTTTGAGGGCACAAAATGTCCATGTTAATGTGGTGGCTACCTTCCAAAAGGAGTCATTATGATATTAAAACAAACTGCGGAAACCACCCCTGAAAATGACGAGATTGTTTGTTTTATAGCATTTAACGGAGACAAATGTCTTAAGTTTGGTATTGAAAAGCTGAACTTTGAACTGCGGGTATGTTTCTAGCAGTAAGGAACGAAGAGCTCTTTAATTAAAAAAGAAATCTCTGTATGTGTGTGTTGTTCGCTCGATCGGATACCCTCATGTTGGTGTGGTTCCTACATCGTAATAATTTGGGTCCAGGATCATCCTCGTAACTGACTTCATAAGTGACTTTCTTAGCATTCAGTTAGCATTAGCCAAACGTCAGCTAATGCCACTGAAATTAATCACTAGCAAACCAACATGAAGAACATAAATTTGGCTAAAACCAAACATAACTTAATAATATAGGGGAGACCGGGGATAGTTGTAACATTTTTGACATTTCTGTCTGTAAATTGGAGGTCTTTTAAGGCAGTGGATTCAAAATGTAATGCAAAGTATTTACATGTCTCTGCTATTACATAGTGCAGCTATTTTCTCTGCAGCACAATTACCCATTGCATGGTATGGTCTCAAACACAAAGAGTGAAATGTTACAATTAACCCCATAGTCTGGGTTAGTTGTAACGTATCCTGGGGTGAAATGTAACACAATGAAATAAGGGTACTGACAAAACATTAACATGTAATCTTTGTTTATTCAACACATGAATGCACTTAGAGCCATTTATGTAGCTGTGTGTGTGTGTGTGTGTGTGACAGAATGCAGAAATCTAGCTTTTGAACATATTCCAACCCCCCAAAAAAGACAAGTTATGGAATTTTCTGCAACTGAATATTTCATTAATTTTGGTTGGTCTTCCTTGATTTTGGCCTCATTGGCTCAGTGGGCATTATAACCAACTCTTGCACCAACTTTTGAACATAACAATGAAACTGAAAAAATGTAGTTGTTCACCAGCATTGCAATTCCATTACTTTTTATCATGGCTTACCTTGGTGTGGTTTGCAAAGTGCTTCAGAAAGATGAGGAAATCTGTTTCTTGCACCCATCCTGATTTATTTCCACTACCAATACTTCCTACTGGTCCATCTCTGACACAGTGGTCTGCATAATGTATGTGTGGGAACACAAACAGTGGAGGAATTGTGTTGCCAATGGCATTAACCGCATATACAAAGGTGACCAGTGAACCTCTCTCTGCTGATGTCGTTGTCCCAACTTGTTTAATATAAGTTAAAGTAATAGTGTGGTAAGTTGTAACATCTGCATTATTGTTACAACTAACCCAGACTGTTGCTGTTACAACTGACCCAGACTCCTATAGCCATGAACTAGCTAACATTACAGCCAACGGCTAAAACATTAGCACTAAAGACCTACACAGAATGTATCCCCATAGACATACAAATAACACAATTTAAGTTTGATGAGTTTAACTGCAAAGCAGATAATGCTATTAGAAATTGAAATAAAGTAGAAAAACGTACTTTTTGGCATACAAATTACTTTTTTTCGTGTTAAATTGTCTGTGTTTGACAAAATATGCTGATTTTTCACATGTGATAGCAGAACTGAATTGGGCATGCACAGGATGAATCACATCTTTTGAAACTTAGCCCTGATTGGAGAAATTGGAAGTGTTACAACTGACCCACGTTACAACTATCCCCGGTCTCCCCTACTTATTACGTTGTATAAATGAATAAAGAAAACGTTTGAAAAACTGACCATTTGTTCTAGAAGAGAGTTTCATATAAAAAGGAGAATTTTTTCTAAGCTAGGACATCACAGCATGTACACAACAACATGACGCAGGAACAACACCAACACGTGGATATTCGCCTAGCTTGATAAGTGTCAAACCTGTTGACAAAGTGGTCTGCTAGAGACACAAATCTACTACTAAACCTCTTCTACAAAAAACTGCTTCTCTACACCAGTGTCATGATTGAAAGACAGGCTATAAACCACAGCGTGATGTGCAGGAACTTCTCTGATGCGCAGGTTCCCTTTGTAGATCAGGGATATGGAGTTTAACAAGGAGCCTGACCAGGTCCAGCCAACCAACGCGCAAAATGAGGCTAAAGTCTGTGAATTTTAAACAGAGCTTAGAATGCAGGAGAAGGGCAGAGGGGCCAAAGAGTGCCTCTGCGAGCAGAAGCGCACCAAGCTGGCAGAAAAACAACAAGGCCTCTTTAGAGAGACATATTATGTCAGCAAGGTTGAACCAGTGGCAGCAGGAGGTGGAGAAACTCTAGAAGGAGAATGAGAATCACTGTCTGACATCCTGCCATGTGATTAGATAAATCTTGGATGTTGATGCTTTTGATGATGTTCAGACAAGCTCCACCCACTGATTATCAAGCATCACATACCAATACAGATATTTTTGTATGTATGGGAGAGCAGTGTGTCAGGATTTATGAGATGAATCATCATCAACACAACAAAACAACCTTTCAACTTCTCGTGTATTTTGAAACTGGATCTTTTTGGAGACCTAGAATGTAAATGTGCCTGCCTTCAAATACTTTGGATCAACTTCTGATGTTTAAATATGCTATAGGCTATAAAAAACAAGATGTGACAGTTAATACAAAAACGTTCAGACATTTTTCTTAGTATAAGTTTGAGGTAAATCATTGTTTAACACAATACTTTGGGCTACATACTGTCCTGATAGAAACAAATGATCTGTCCTATCACTCTAGTATTGATCTGATACTAATACGAGTGCTGGTACTATCTCTGGCAATTCATAAGCCAAGTTTGAAGTCTAGATCAGATAAACAGCTGTTGAGATAGCAACACAGATACAGAGATTAATTCATTTAGACAATAAATTAATGACATTTTAGAGGCCTCGTTTGACTGCTGAGGAATGGTTGGCAGCAGAACACTGTGGCTAGGATGGTAGCGCCTATGAATGTTCATGGAATCACTGGAAAAATACTTGAATTTGCCCACTGGACTCTTCCTGGATAAATAATGCTTCACATAAAAAGCAGTTCCTCTCTTTGCTTTATGTCACCTCTGCTGCTCATCCACTGTGCCAAGATGCAAACTGCACTGGTTTAAAATGAAAGCACATATACTTGTGCTATAACGGTATTCATGAGCGTCAACACATCCAGCACATACTCACTCAGACACACTGCAGCTCTTATACCTGCAGACTCTTGCTCTTGCCCCAAGCCTGATCTCAAGTTACCTGTTTTCCTTCGTGTGAGTGTAAAGTGTATTCATATGGTCCTAAGAGGGCTGAGATTGGAAGGAGACTGTTTTCCCAGTGATAAAAATCACTTGGCACCTAGCGAGGAGCCGGCATCGGAACACAGGACAGAATAAAAGGCACACCGAAGAGTAGCGCAGCGCTTCAGCGTAGGACGAGCCGCGCGTGGGCCCAGAGCGGAGTCAGAGCTCTGCTACTTAACCTAATCACAAGGAACAGAGGAAACACAGAGGCAGATCAGTACAGTAGAAGCCAGGTCTTTCTTTGTTGGTACTGCAGATAGCTCAGCTGTAATAAAGATGATTACATAGGCAAAAACTATATAAAAATAGCGTGTCTTACTAGTAGGGCCTGCATTTTGTTAAACTTGCACTTGTGAGCGCTGCTTAGATGGACAAAAATGTTTATTGAATGTTAAGGATAAGATTTATTAAGTGACTTACTTCAGCACTTAATTGTAGGAGTATCAAGTGAATGTGTGACTAATCACGTATACGTAGGACAGGAACAGCTAGTGACAATGATTTGCCCCATAGCTGGACAGAAGAATTGGGTTACAATATTAGGAACTGGGATAAATTAGAAAGAGAATACTTTTTGTGTCCGTTTTATCACATTCAGTGGTTCAAAATGTTACCTATGTGACCGCTAACAGTCATAAACACATGACACATCAATTAATCCCTTTGAGGACAGTTGGTAGTAGTGATATTTTTATAAACCAGTAGCTAAACCTTGACCTTATTTCTGAGATCCTTTTCTTTTAGGGGAGCATTTCTGCGCGTCCCACAAAGGGCATTTGTGCGACGAAACCCTGCATGGGTCTATGTTGTCTTATGGGAAGTTGTCTAAGCTTCCCATAAGCCCATATTACCCAGACAGACGTCAAAAGGTTTTAGCTTATGTTTTTGCTGTGCATTAACACTATGTACAGAACCAAGTGAATTCATTAAAAAGTGCTCACTCCAAGCAAACATCAGCATTTGCCAAAATAAAGGTCTTTGATATGAAACAGTGCTGATATATGTTTGGCCAGGCTCTTGGGAATACCTCGGTGTAGGTAACTGAGCAGTACCCCCCGTTACTGGAATAAGAGGTTCCTCTTCGCTGGGCGAGCCGCGATACTGGCTGCTTTTCTCCACTGTTTGCAGAAGCTTAAGTCTCAACTTCCCGATTAGACTCTAAAACTTGAATTGCATGACAAATAAAAGGTGCTACACAATGCCAAGTGCAGGCTAAAAGTGAGGGATTAGCTGCAATAAGCCAACACTCGCACCCACTCCACACACAGACTCAATGTGTAATGTGTCCTAATGGCAGAGGTAAATTGAATACTTAAGCTCAACACACATGGGTCTCCGTATCTTCACTCGAAGCCACCTACATCGTTGCTCGACCTGCCAAACCACAAGGCTGAAAGAGCCTATGAGATAGACAGAGCGTGTACTGTATGTATGGCCCTCTGCCGTTCCACCGCTCACTCACCACAGTGGGTTGGTACTCGAGGAGGGGGTCCCAATGACAGGGGGCCCAGTGTTACCTTTAGCCTTGGACCATTCGCCGTGAAGGATTTAGGCGTTATTCTATCACGGTTTAATACAAACCGGTTTTTCAGCTGCTTTGTCGCTCCCTCGCTGTGGATCTGTTACATTCTTCGTGAAACTGATACCTCTGTCTTCCCCTCTTTCCCCCGAGTGGCAATATTTGAATCCTCAGATGGCCCTGCAGTATCAGTTCCTTCCTGAAACCAGCTGACACTCTCGCCTCCCCGTCTCGTACCCTACCTGATGAGAAAGACGTCAGCGGACATTCCTGCATTCCAGATGCTGCTTTAATAACAGCCCCAGAGACAGAAACATGACCGCTTTCAGTGTGTTGCCGTCTCCATTTCGCTCTCTCTTCTTCCCAGTCTCATCTGTTTCGTGTCCATTTTTGTTTTCCCTTCTCCTAGTCAGTTGCATTCAGAAATCCACAAATTTCTCCAGCATTTGAAAACCGTAGAAACACGGCCTGCACACTGGCATCAGAAGCAAGGTTAATCTGGCCTCGTGATTGCGCTGTGTTTACCTGGCAGGCTCTTCTTCAGTGGTCACGTCCGCCCACCCTCGTCACCCTTGAGTCAACATCCCCATTACTTCCAAACGTTGTCCAGTCTCCATCCAATGTCCAGGCCAAGTTCCTCCCGTGGCTCCCCAGAGGCGGCTCACTGGTCTCGGGTACGCTGAGCCACGAGGCCAGGGTCAGCAGAGGTAAGGAGGAAGTAACTGGAGATTTTTAATTATGAGCCTCAGTGGTGCGATGAGCAGCTCAGCTCATGGCTCCAAGTTCAAGAGAAGTGAACAAACTGGGTTTAGTATGGTTCCTGAGTTGTACAGAGCAGGCATTAAAGCAACATTTGGCAAAGGTTCCGCGTAAATATAAAACCATAGTTTCTGCCTGAATCTTTGCTGCCACAAATTTCAGGCAGCTTAAGAAAAGAATGTGCCATCCTCTGTAATTAGGACCCTGTGGATTCATCCTATTTGTCTAAAATTATGGATATGGTCACTGGCTTGAAATCTAATTGGCACACAGGAAGCTAAAGCTAAACTGGATAGATTTGTCCTTTGAATATTAGTAAGTCAGTAGTTGCCACCAAAACACACAAACAAACAAAAAACCTGGAAACCTGCAGATCTTTTAATAATTTCAACTTCTTTTTTAGTAACAGTTTATATTTTCTATTACTCAGATTTATCTCTGTTGTTTTATCTCCGTTTTTCTTTTGGATGACAGCACATTGTTTTTAGATTGTAGTCATAATACCGGCTCGTTTTTGTTATCTACATATTTAAAGACTAACTGAGTAATATGTCGTGGTCCAAAAGACTGGCTCGCAAGGTGAATCAACATACATAACACAAATAAGAGCTCACAGCACAGGAATCCACTTCAAATTATATGTGCTCATCCAGAGGAGAGAAAGAAGCTGAAATCGCTAATTTTTAGCATATTTTTTTAGCCAAGTAAAAGCAGAAATATAACTTGCTAAAGAGCTTTCAAAAAGGCTCTGAACTCTAAACTACACTGAAATTTACCAATAACATAAAAACATTGTTTCCGTTCTCAGACGTTAGTGATCAATTTTGAATCTTGAATCACTAAGACAAAACTAAAACAATGCCTCTATTACTTGCTTTTTTTCTTTAAGTTCTCTTGTATAAAGTTTGGTATGCTTGCTAGTGCAAAACAGGTCAGTCACAACACTTCAGAAGTCACCAAAATAGTCAAAAGCAGAGGTGGATTGATACTAACACAGCTGGATCAATACTTTGTTTCTATCCTCGGAGTGCAGTATGTATCGCAATAAATTGTGTCAAATTAATTTTTGGTATCATTTTTTTTTCCACTAAAGAATATACCTCAAACATGCACTATGAAAAATGTCGGAACCTTTATCTGTATCTTTATAGCCTATAGCACATTCAAACAACAGACCCTGACTAAAGTCATTCAGCTCATAAATCATTACACACTGCTGTCCCCTGCATAAGCTCCCTTTATGGGTTATCAGTATTAGTATTGGTATCGGCAATACTGCCCAGAATTTACTTGGTATCGGTACCAAAAATATGCTGTATCACACAGCACCAGTCAAAAGTCACCTGATAAAAGAATGCCCTGTTAGTGCACCATCCCCTCCACCCCATGTTGTGTTTGGTATGTTGCTCTGTGAGGGCATACTGAGACATTTTTGATGGCAGGAAATCAGACTGAGAAATTTCCTTTTGCCACATGTAATGCTACCCAGTAGGGGCTGCAGAAGAAGACGGGTCCAAGTAAATACTATGGCATTGTAAAGAAAAAAAGGAAGTAACCTTTGTGTTCACTGCAAACTGCTAGAAGTAAATCTTGCAGAGCTATCACCGAGGCTATAAACATTTTGGACTAGGCTGTAGGGTTGGAGAGTGTTAAAGTCGACATTCTGAGCAATAAGCAGTGTGACTATCAGTTTTATTTTCTTTTAAACACATTTTGAAATAATTGCTTTTGTAACATAAACCATTTTGTGGGGCACTGCAACTTCCTAAAGCAAGTAGTGTAGAGTAATTGAACTGGCAACATCTCAGTTGCAAAAAATATCAGAGCCTGATGTTTTAAGTGCATCTACAGTTTCACTACTGGCTTTAATGCAGAGGTCATGTATTGGTTGCAATTTTGCAAAGTGACGGTCAAGTCATTTACTACCCAGAACCTGCCAGATCTCAAAAGCAGTTGGAGAAATCCAAACCTCGCAAGCCAGTTGTTGTTTTTAAGTAAGTAACGTAGGAGTAACAAGTGATTCACAACAATGGATCTGCAGACGTCCATCTGAGTTTTATTTAGACTGAGGTTACGAGTCATGGACACAATCACGCAGAGCTTTGTGAGACAAACTCTCCTCAGAGAAGCTTAGAATGGATTTAAATGATCAGTATGCTAGAGGAAGGCTCTGACAATGTGAAAGCTCATGAGGTGATGAGTCCAGATGTTGCAAATCAAGCCTGAACATGGTACCACAGCTGGCTTGTTTTACATCAGCAGCACACACACATACACAGACAAAACAATGGGCTTGTACGACCCCAACATTTATGCACACATGTACACAAAAGTAGAAGTACATCATCTCACACACACACACACAAGCAGACACATACAAATGACGCAATGGCATTCACATCGTTTCAGTATGTGGTCAACAGCACACCACATGTTTATCGGATTAACTTTGAAAAATTGTTATAAAAGACTCTAGATGAAAATTAGCGATAGAAACTTTTGTCCCAAAGGCAAATTAAGTATTAGGAATGTGTAACTTGAAAGTAAAAGAAATCCACGTTTGGATACATTTAAAAAAAAACATGACAGGCAGTAACAGTTTTCTGTTTGCTATCTGGCTTGAAATTGAACATAAACTAGCATATAACGCAATTTTAAAGTATTAATGATTTTATGTTTGGTGCCTCAGCAGCCAGATCGGAGCCAAGGGACGTCCCGGGATGGAAAAAAATAATTACTTTTCACTGTTGATGACTAACTTACCACAATAAAAGAATTAGATGAACTATTCCTGTGGGCACCAAGTGTGCAAGCACATGTTCAGGAAAAGTCTTGATCTTTTTTTAAAGCAAGAGGAGCAGTTAATGTTTATTAAATAAAAATGAAACTGATGAAAGCTGAAAGCAAACAACTATTTCATGGTTCCCATTTGTAACAAGTGACGATTCACAGTGAGGTATGTACAGGACTGGACTGGGACAAAAAATCGTCCTGGGCATTTTGACTAGAGACCGGCCCACCAGGTATTAAAGCCATAAAGCCTTTGAATGAAAACAAACACTGTGGTGACAGTGATGTACAGTCTTGTTGGTATATGTATGATTTCTATACATTTTACATAAAATAAAAACTTTGGTTGTAAGATTCAGATAATTATTTAATAAAAGCTCCATATTTTTAAATGAGAATAAGAAAGAAAAGTATATCTTTGTGCCCCCCTCTCCCTGTTAATGCCCTACCTGCCCCCTGGCAAAACTTTGCTAGACCCGCCCCTGCACAGTTACCAGCTGTCAGCTACTTAGAAAAGGATCCTGGTGTTATTTGTCTCTCTGAAACAGTTCATAACTTCCCTTCAACTCATTCATGTCACCTAAAAGGTAAACATGTTTCTCCATCACCTGTTCAGCTCTGATGATTCAGTAAGAACATCTCCTGGTTTCATCTTCATGTTTCCCTCTCACCACATATTCAAACCGATATCATGACCAGCAGCTTTACGGTTGATACTAGAAATTAATATTAAATAAATTCTAAGAACAGCTGACCAAGCTTAAACGTGCTGCTGTTGTTTAGCGCGACATCCGCTGGTTTCCTCTTTCTGGCGCAAATTGGGCGATAAACAAACAAGAGAGAAAAGCCGATCAGCTGATCATTGATCAGTTTCATGATTGAAGTAGCAACAGGAGAGGGAGGGGGAGAGTTACTGATTTATTTTTACACCTCGACCAGCATCTGGCCAATCCACCACCTTTCATTGTTTATACCGTTGCAAAAAAAATCAAAAATCATCGGCCCATAAAAATGAAAAATCACCATCGGCCGCCAGTCCAGCTATGGGTACGTACAACGTATGTCAGAGAATAAGTCGTTGTAGCTTTGTATTAATGTTGACCACAAACTTAGTTAGTTAAGAGGGCTTGAAGATGTTGTACAGCTTATTAAGCCAGCTTATACACACTCCATCGTCAGTTCTGAAATCTGAGGTATTTTTATGAATTTTCATTTACTTATATATTATTTTTCACACAACTATTTTGATTCACCAATTAAGCTAACCCCACTAATTGCATGTTTTTGGACTTTGGGAGGAAGGTTACCGGAAGAGAACCCACGTAAGCACATGGTGTCTAACCAGACTTGCTTACTTACTTTGTATGGCAATACCTTGGCTTCCAGCAACACTGTGAGGAATCTCCGAATCATCTTTTGCCCGTATATGGTTTCCAATACCCATATTAAACAAATATGTAGGACTGCTCACCTGCTTTTGTCAATTATCTCTAAAATTAGAAACATCCTGCCTCAGAGTGATGCTGAAAAACGAGTTCATGCATTTATTACTTCTGGGCTCAACTATTTCAATTCATTATTATCGGGTTGTCCTAAAAGCTCCCTGAAAAGCCTTCAGTTGGTTTAAAATGCTGCCACGAGAGTGCCGACTTCAAAGAGGAACTAGAAAAACAGAGCATATTTTTCCCATATTTATTTTGTTCCTCGTCAAATCCAGAATGGAATTTAAAATACTTTTCTTAAGAAACAAAATCTTAAATAATTTGGCTCCTGAAACCAGAGATGGGCAGTATCGCGTTACTTGTAACTTACTTGTAACACGTTGCTGTAATCCGATTACTTTTTTCAAGTAACGAGTAAAGTAAGGGATTACTATTGCAAAAACGGTAATTAGATTACCGTTACTTTTCCGTAGGAACGCTGCGTTACTGCGTTACTAAAACCGTGATTTTTTTGCGAGAATGTCTCATGACAGTGACATAAGCGAGTGCGACGTTCGTGACAACAGCTGTGTGCAGATCAACAATGGATAATATATCGAGTACGGAGAGAGTATGAGCGTGCAGTGTTTAAAGCGTGGAAGTACTGACCTTACTTTGAGTTTGATTCCATAAAAAGTGACAAAAACATTAGTGTCTGTTGTGTGTGGGAAGAAAACTTATTTTTACAGCGAAAAAAACCCCTAAACTTCACAGAGAAACTCGCGGATTCTTCAACTCTCCGCTGCGGCACACCTGCACAAGGGCAAACCTCCGCCTACCCTACTCCTGCTTTACAGATAAAAATAGAGCAAAAGGACCGCTAGTCTTTGACTTTATTTATTTACTTGCATCTATTTGAAAGAGTGAGTGTAAACACAAAGAAAAAATATTTTATTTTCTGTGCTGGAATGTGCAGAAAATAGGTTTAAATATTAAACAAATTTCTTCCAGTCAGAGAATGTTGCATATAATTAAATTTTTGCTTCATGCATAAAATGAAAAGATTAAAACTAATAAAACAAGTTTTAAAAAGAGACTTTTCCATTTGATTACATTTTGTATGATGGATTATGTAGAAAAAGTAGAATTGGGCTGAAAGATCTATCGCTTTATCACCTCTTCAGGTTGTAAATCGTGTTTTTAAAAAGTAACTAAGTAACTAAGTAATTAATTACTTTTGAAAATAAGTAATCAGTAAAGTAACAGGATTACTTTTTTGGGGAAGTAATCAGTAATTAGTTACTGATTACTTTTTTCAAGTAACTTTTTTCAAGACCAACACTGTCTGAAACACCTGATAGTACCACATGACCCCAGTAAAGCTCTTTAGTCTCAGACTGCTGCTTACTTTTGTTCCCGGGATATTTAAAAGTAAAATGGGAGGCAGAATAGGATCTTTATGAGGGCTGGATCAGGTGACCCTGAATCCTCCTTTAGTTATGCTGCAATAGGTCTAGGAGGCTCGGGTTTTCCCATGATGCCCTCACCAGTCTTTCTTCACTTTCCTTTTTTGTTTGTACTCCACTCTGTGTTTAACTGCAGTGATAATTTAAAGTCCTTTTGACAACCACTGGTAGTGTCTGAGCAAATGTCTGACTCTTCACATCCAAAATAATCCAAGGTCCACAGAGCAGAGCTGTTGCCAGTATAAAGCAGTATTTATTTTATGCAATAAATAAATGCATTATCCATTATTTTCAAAGTAAACTGAATACAAAGGTTACTAAGGATTGTCTGAAATCAAGAACCTTGTCTGTAGAGACCTAAGGATGTGAGGTCAAAGACTGTTTCCAGGTAGCATCAGTTGCCTTTATGTCCATTGCACACCACTTCCAGCCACTAGATGGGGCAGACTCAAACAAAGCAATATTAGACTCAGAATCCATCATATACATAATCATCTTTGGCTCCTACATTAACCAGTTAGTTATTATTCACAGTGGTTCTGTTCTCCGGACTTCCTCTCCCCAGCCTTCCTGAGCCTGGTTCTGCTGGAGGTTTTTTTCTTCCCCACTGTTGCCATCTGCTCATAGGAGGTCATCTGACTGTTGGGGTTTTCCCTCAGTTACTATAGAGCCTTTACATTGCAGCATAAAGTAGCTTTCGGTGAGTGTTAAGATTTATTAAAAAAAATTAGACTGAACTGAATGACCTTCAACAGATTAAAAAAGGATATAAAAAGTCACATTAATTTATAATTAACATGGAAACATAAGCAACAGGATTGATGCCTGTGAGACTGCTTTTTTGCTGTAGAGCAAATTCAGCTACAACTCTTTAATTTAACTTTTATATGTCTTTCTTCCCTTCCACATTGGTATTCTAATCTGAATGACTGTGGTTAGAGCAGGATGGGGTTTTGTGTGGAGGCCTGCTCCCAAAGCAAGCCAGCCAAAGCACAGAGATATCATCACCGTTTCATTAAATGTAGATCTCAGTGTTGCTGAGCAGGGGGCCTGTGCAGGAAGACTTTTTGCTTCAACAGGAACTGGAGGAATGACAGATGTGACAAGTCTCCGTTCACATATACAAACGCTGATCCTTTTCAAAAAAGTATTGATTTTAATAGGGAGTTATTTATTTTCTAAGCAAGTTCACAGATGTTCTTCACAGAATCTGCAACACGTTGCTGTATTAATAGATATTTTAAATAATGCAAGAGTGCAAAGCAGCTTGTATCAAACTGAATATTGGAAGAGTCATGCTTTTAGAATTTGACTCTCACTCACCCATTCACACACCTGGTCCAATGGCTGTCATGCAAGGTACCCACCCCACCCATGAGGAGGGACTTAGGGTTCATTGGATTGGGAGTTAGAGCATTGTCTTTGTGTAGAATAAAAAAAACTTCAGATACCTTCTGAAAGCTTTTTGTCCAGTTTTATCAGGCAAGAAATTAACTCTTGTTCTAAGGTGATTTTAACGTGGCTTCCCCAACCCTCAACGCCCTACTGCACTGTCAAAGACACCATATCGCTTTCCTTTGTATTACACTTGCTTGTAAGTATGTTTTGGTACTTAGTCTACTTAACTACTAGCAAATGCCAAATGATTGTTGCTCACACCCCACACCTCTCACCATTAATCAACTTTCTGAGGCAAGCTCTCTTTGCTTCCTTTGGCAATGGGTTTCTCTTTTTGTTTTTCTCGCTCCCAAGAATTCTGGTTTCTCCACCCTTTGCCGTTTTACCAGAAAAAGCTTTTGTTCCTACCACGACGCATATATGTTTGAATGAGAGGGAGGCAGGTAGAAAGGTGCAGATACAAGGCGTTTAAATCTCTTGGTTTGGATGGGGTTAACTATCCAAAGTAACAGACAATGCACAACAAAGGTGAAGAAGTGAGAGCAGGAAGGGTGTGGAATGGGTGGAAATGAGCGCCAGGTGTGATTTGTGACAGAAGGATAGCAGCAAGAGTGAAAGGGAAGGTTTACAAGACTATACAAGACATGCTGGGATGTATGATTTGGAGACAGTGGTAATGGCAAAAAGAAAGACATTAAGATATACATTGGGAGTCACCAGGAGGAACAGGTTAAAGATGTCTATATCAGAGGGACAGGTGTTCAGTGATAGTGGATATATTTGACAAAGGTTGTTGAAGATGGACCTGCCAGACAGGAGATAACGAGGAAGACTACAGAGAAGGTTTGTTGATGTTGTGAAGGAGGACGTGCTTCATGTTGGTGTGGCAGAAGAGTAAGCTAGGGTTAGGGTGAAAAGGAGGCATAGGATCTGCTGTGGTGACACCTGAAGCAAACAGTCGAAAGAGGTGGGGAAAAAAAGTGTAAAAAGTGTATATGGTAATAAATCAAAACCATTATATACGTTTAAATTTATTACATACAATCTGACAGACATGCATATGTGTATACATTTCATGGAAAATTAGTATAACATATTTTAATGCTTGGTTTAAGCTCACATTAGTGTGTGTGCCCTGTTTGCAATTGTTGCCCATTGTTTCCCTTCTCCTTTGGTTGTACAATGAGGCGTCTATTTTCAAGATTCTGAACCTGGTTGCTGACAGATTTACTGCTAAAGCAAAGCTTACAGGGAGCCAGTATAAAGACAGACAGTGTCATTGTTCCATAGCCATACATTATGCAGTCTGCATTTACTTTATATTGATAAGATACAGAAAAAGTTCTTTTTTTAAATGCTAGTGTAAAAAAAACCAAAACAAACAACTTTACAAGTCTGTTTGAATGATCCAAACAAGCTAAAGAAATGTCAACTTGTGTTGTTTCTAGTCGTTGAACTTTTGCGTTGAGCCGTGACAGTGATGCCTTCAGGCTGATGCAGCAAAATAGAATACAACTACATGTCAGACAACTTTTCAACATTTTGTTGAACATAAGTCTGAACTATGAGGAAAAAATACTGAAAAGCCAAATAAAGGTGTGACTCGATTCACTTCAGTTTCATATATAAAGCGCCAAGTCACAACAATATTTGTCTCAATGAGCTTTTTATTGTAAGGTAAAAACCCTCCAGTAATAAAGAGACAACTCCAATAATCAAACAGCCCCCTGTGAGGAAGCATTTGGTGACAGCGGGAAAGAAAACAGGAAGAAGGCTCAGAGAGGGGCAGCCATTTACCATGACTGGTTGGTGGTGACGGCACGGCTGTCAAATATAATTGTGTGTTTTGTTTAGTACATCAGGACACGAGTGCATGTTTTTTAAGGAAATATTCATTTTCAGGATGCCTTCTATATTAATATGTACAAAGAATTATGTAATACTTTATTCCATATAGTAGAAAATATAATCCTTATATATGTTCTTTTTAATATCTTGAATAAGAAATAATATATTAATTTATTTTTTCCACGCTTAGCTTCTCTGGTCGGCAAGAAATACTCGAAGCCTATGTGTTACATTTTTAAATTGCCTTTGCCTGACACCAAATGACCCTCATAAGCACATCAAATCATTACACACTGCATGGCACCAATTACCAGCAACCGCAACTGTAAAGACACCGAGGAAATGGACCATTCTGGGGGAAAGAAAGACCTGTTACTGTTACAAAAGAAAAGGAACCAAAAACACACTGAGGAATCCTTTCAGACGTCTGTCCCCGCCTTCACCGGCCCCATCCTGCCTCCTGCACAATTCAATAAGCTGTAAAAATGTGCTGCGTTATAGTTGGACGTCCTCTGCTGCTCAGAGTAACGTTTCGCTGCGTCAGAGCTTTTTCTCTTATAGTGCATAAGAGAAAAGCTCTCCCCCAACCTGCGACTCATGGCTGCGCTCAATCCCGGGAAGGAAGGAGGGAGTTTTCCAGCAGCCACCCGCTGACAACCCGCTCGCCCCCCCCCCCAACACACACACACACACAACTTCTTCTTTGGCTAAACCCAAACAACTGCTCAGCATTAAGGTGTGGATCTGTCATTAGTTAGCTCGGACTGGCTGGGTGAGACCATTGTTATTGTTAAAGCGAGGGCTGTTTGCACAAGCCATATCTTCGGAGGGAAATGGTACTCCTTTGCAGCTTTTTTGACTCAGCCTGAGTGGATTGGGTTTCCATTCGCTTTTCCAACCTCTCGTACAGCGGCATGAGCGGCTAATGCACATATTTTAATCAGCAACAACTCAGGTTGCTGGGAAATGTGTCTAGCGGAATGAAGCGACCGGCTCTGTTTTCTGCTGGATTCACTCTGAAGAAAAGTGTCGACTCACTGACTTTGGCCAGAAGTATCTCAGCTGATTTTTCAGCCTAGCCAATAGCACTTGAAAGCAAAATAATGTTTTTTTGTTTTTTTTTGGGGGGGGGGCAAGAAAGCAAAGGATGATAAAGTTTGAATCTGAAAGATAAAAAAATCATTCATAGACTTGGCAGCAGGGGGTTTGGGTCAGTGACGGATGGCAGACAGTGCTTTCCTCATCAGGAGTTGCCTGGGTCTTTCCTAACTGTTATTTAAACAACTTGAGGAGGAGAGTGATGGTCAACAAACACCTGGTGCCTAGACGATCAGATCAGAGCGGAACAGACGTGCACAGGCTCGAGGCAGCTATTAATCACTGCGAGTTATTCCAAGAACTCGCACCTATCAGGCTCCATGAGACGCTTCCCTCACATTCTCCCCACTGCTTCGGTATTCGGCGATCTCTGATTGTTTCCTGGTCACAGTATAGTCCTTACACAACTGCTGTGATCACACAGGTACATTTTTAACAAGGAGGAATTGCTGAACTGTCTATTCATCAAATTTAAAAACTTAAATTAGACATTCAAAGAATAGCTACGGACCCAAAGGGGTAAAAATCAATTAACAATATTTAAGGGTATTCTATTCTTTTATATTATGCCCACACAATATTAGGGGAAATTAAAGTGACATAGTAAATAATAATAATTAATGCAACTTTAGATGTGTGGATGCTGACACTCAATGAAAGTGGCTATACCAACGTGGTGGTGTGTATGTGTTCTGCAGGGATCTTGTTATCAGAATGCCTGTATTACATACCAAAGGTGCCTCAGAGGCCTTCCATCTTCTCTGTGTCATCTCATTACTAGCTCCCTGCTTTTGCACACATTACTGTACATTCCCCCCTGAAAGCAGTCACTACGCATTCAGTGTAGTCATTTCCCATCAAACTTTGGCTGCTTGTTCCAGTTGTCAACTTCATTTCCCGAACAGAACCAACCCAAAGACTGCAAATAAAAGACGCTTCTGGGTATGGAAAGTCAAGCCAGCATGGAAATGCCCTAAACTTACATTATTTGTAATGATCAACGGGGGCGACTCCTCAGGTTTGAAAAAGACGTCTGTTTGTATGAAATCGATGAGAAAAAAATCCTTATTTTCATTTAATTTCACCTCAGTGAGGAGTTTATGCTCGGATTTGCTAGTTTTATATTTCATGTAATCTAGCATTACGTTCATTTTGTAAATTACACTTACATTAAAGAGTAATGCACATCATCTACTTCCAGATCTACTCCTCGCTTAGTGATTATATGAAAATGTGATAAGAAAATTTCCCCAGAATGGCTCCATTTGTTTGCCGCAATTAAATGCTGCTCCTTTAAACCTGAATTCATATCTGAAACCTGGATGCTCAGAAACATAAAGCAGGCAAGACTTTAGCAGCTGACTCCCACTGTTTGCTCAGAGTTTTTACGCTGTAGCTCCAAGTCAAGATGAGAAGTTTCCCAAGACCTCACCCTGCCTTCAGCACACTCTCGTCATCCAATTCCCCCTAAAAGAACGCAGGATGGGCTACCCTTTCATCCTGGAGTAGCTTTGAAACCATCAAACTATAAAGCTACAGACTTCAGGAATATCTAGTTGGGGCTATGTCAGTATAACTATTAAAAAAAAAGCATTCAGGTTTTCTGTCAAAAGAATAACAGTCCAACTTTGTGTGTGTGACATGCGGAAGAGGAGTACATCTGAGAGTGCTAATCCTTAGGTCAGTGTTAATTAGATTTTTTTCCATTGTTTTCTATTTTTGACATGATGCCAGATGGGAGTCAAGGTTGTTTGTGGTGTCATTGCGTTCATGTACACACTTGTTTTTGATCTGTGCAGATCTACCAGATGACAGATTTGCAGCTGCTTCAAAGCCAATACACAACAAAGGGTTTACTAAGTTTTCTGTTGTTTTGCCTTAATATTGATAAATGTCTCTTCTCATTATTCTTTTATTATGGACTGGATTGCAGATGCTTTTATAAATCAATCAGTTGTAATAGTTAAAATGGACATAAAACACCTCTTTCAAGCCAGAGTACCAAGGTAAAGACCCAACAGAGAGAAATACAGAGAAAAACCCCAACAATCAGACGAGCCCCCCATAAGCAAGGATTTGGCTACAGTGGGAAGGAAAAACTCCCCTTTGACAGGAAGAAACCTCCAGAAGAACCAGGTTCAGGGAGGCCATCTATCTGCCATGGCCAGATGCAGGTCAGGGGAGGAAGACAGGACGAAAGACACACTGTGGAAGACAGCCGAGATTAATAAAACCTAATGATCCTCATCATGCTTGGACATTGCATGTGATGTTCCACAAGGCTCTGTACTAGGTCCAAAATTATTATTTATATAAATGATATTTGGAAGGTATCTGACATATTATAATTAGTATTATTTGCAGATGACACAAATACTGGGGGAATCTAAAGGAGCTGCTGGATACGTTCACTTCAGAAATGTGCAAAATTAAAAAATGGTTTTTAACTATCGCTAAATCTAAGTAAAACTAAAATCGTTTAGTTTTAGTTGGGAACTCCCAAAGAAACTCACAAGTGCAGATGATAATAGATGATAAAATAAGCTGGACGTCTCATGTAAATCATATACATAACAAAATTTCAAGAAGTATTTCAATTTTGAGTAAAGTAAAACACATTCTGGACCACAATTCACTCCACATTCTCTATTGTTCACTGATTTCACTGTATTTGCATTACTATGCAGAGGTTTGGGGCAATACTTAGAAATGTTTGCTATCATCAGTCTTTATACTGCAAAAAATGGCCATAAGGATAAACCATAAAACTGGTTACAGAGATCATACAAATCCACTATTCTTAAAATCAAAAATACTAAAATTCACAACTCTGGTTCATTTTCTCACTGTGCAAATTATATATAAAGCAATAAACAACCTACTTCCTGACAATATTCTTAAATTGTTTTCTAAAAGGGAACGGGGAAACAATTTGAGGGGAGAATTAAAGTTAAAACATCCCTGTATCTGTACAACAGTAAAAGGTTTTTGCATCTCTGTTTATGGAGTGAAGTAACTATATATATATATATATATATATATATATATATATATATATAAACCTGTCTTAACCCTAATTTTAACAGTAGAGAGGGCGTCTGTCTCCAGAATCCAAACTGGGAGCTGGTTCCACAGAAGAGGGGCCTGAAAACTGAAGGCTCTGCCTCCCAGTCTACATTTAAATAACCGAGGAACCAAAAGTGTGCCAGGAGGCTGAGAGAGAAGAGCTTTACTGGGGTTTAAAAACCAGGTCTCATGTCCTCATTGCCGTAGCCGTGTGTCTGACACGATAGTATCAGAGACACCTGGTCTCACTGACATTAAGCAGAGCCCTGAGTAGAAACAACAGTCTTAGGCCTCGAACTTTCAAGATTTTTCATCAATAGGACAATCATAATAGGCCACCTTTACAAGTGAGAAGGCCCTTTTCTTTTTTTCATCCATGTTGAATTTTTTTCAGGCATCTATCAGCTATTCAAAGATAACTAGGTGTAAAGTTGAACACAGGGTCATTTAAATGGGTCTTGTGTAGAATTTCTAGCACGCAAAGTCCCCTTTTTTACCCAGCTTTACATACTGCGAAATTACGGCTGTGCTGTTTTCTAAAATGATGCCACACTCTGAACCGTACTCCACTTCAGAAAGCAGAAAAACAATATTCAGAAGAAGTAAACAGCCAGGCTGCTCTTATGGAGATGGGAAGATGTAAGTTGGCAGTTAAAGCTAACGAATCAAATGGCAGAGGAAGTCAAACGTGTTTCTAAATCAGGGTAATGGGATCCAGTTGTGGAAGATGAATATATTTTTGTTCTTTGACTTAACCAAATAAGGATAAGATGGTATCTTCACTGTTGCCTCACGTTTCCATTGTGATCTTTGATTTCTCAAAATGGCATTAAAGCAAATCTTTAAAGTCGACTTTTCTAATACCTCTATTCACTTTGTGGACTCATGACACATTAATTGTGTCTTAGAAACCGCTCAGCTCCAGGTTGTGTCTTCCTTTTCTTTTCTTCCCTGTACACTTTCCAACTCCCCCCTTCTTTTTTTAGCTCCTCTTGGCATGTTTACTTGGTCAACAGCATCACCACGTTTTCCCCCACTCTGCTCTGTGAGTCAATGCGTTCATGCCTCCGTTGCTCTTACAAGCAAACACGGTTACATTTGGTGGCCTCGTGCAGCGGCACGCAGCGGCACGCAGCGTGCACGCGACCTCGCTGGCGTCCCACGAGCCATTTAACGCCGATCCAAACTGCTCCCTTCTATTTGTGTTCAAACTGAGTATCTTAAATAAGCACCGCTCGTGTAAATAAACTCACAGTGGAACGGAGGAGTCGGCGATGTTAGGCTTTAGTGTTTTGGAACCACAGGCCTAATTGGTGAGGCAGAGAGAGAATTACTGAGCGATTCAGAGTTTGAGCAGCCGAACTAAAAGCAAACAGGCGACGTTACAGCATCCAGAATATTCTCCCTTTTTAAAGCACTCAGTAGCAAGGGGAGAAAGGAAAAGCGGTGAGATTTGTCTCTGTTTAAAACAAAACCAAAAAAAAAAAAGAAAAGCTGTGGGTGTCTGTATGTGTGCAGCTCATTGAGCAACAAGAGCAGGCAGCAGAGTTAAATTAGCTCTTACCTGACATCTGTGAGCTATTAAAAGCAACTTCAGGTAGCACATGTTGTCCACATTAACCTGAACCGAGATTTACATTTCCACATCTCCACAAAGCATAATAAACAATCAAAAGGGGGGCATGTGCAGGCAGGTTACCATCATCAGTGACCGCTTCGAGAGCACGCCACAGAGTCGTCGGAGAACAGTGTGTCATGATTTTCTGAGATGAATCATCATTAATTTGCAAATTTTGAACACATTTTAATCGTCACTAAATCACTGTGATTTCTACATACACAGAAACAAAGTATTGATCCTGTCGTGCTAAAATAAGTTGAGTACCAATACCACCGTTGGCAGATAGATTAAGCTCTACCTTCACTTACTACAGCTTTTAAAAGCTGTTTACACATTTATATCTGTTGTGTAATCATAATCTAAATCAATGATGTCTAACTCATTTTACATTGTGGACCCACCACTATGATCTTAAGTGGGCCGAACAAAAAATGCTCCCCTTTCTTCAAGCCTAAATAAGTTTAACTGTGCAACTGTTAATCCCTGAGATATCAACATGTGTGTTGATAAAAAAAAATGCTGCTGCAGCAAATGAAAGAAATCAGTCAGGATAACTATTTGGACTAAACTGTGGACAGTTTCTGTAGTAGATTGTGAAAACAGTAACTTTATCATTTAATTGTTTATTAATTGTTTTTATTGTGTTTATTTACCAGTTTATTAGCAGGAAAAGTTGAAAGTTATCAAAATACAGCAAAAGTCTAAAGTCTCTGTCGTCCTTCACATTTTTCCAGTGCCATCCCGCGGGCGAGACTTCCAGTATTTGCTGGGCTGATTCTGGCCCCGGACCCTTATGTTTGACACCCCTGACCTGCTTCTCTTACTTGTAAAGAGCTATTGTCAGATTGCTGCCTTGCTACAGTTACAAAGGCAGACTATATGCATGCATGCATTTATCAGTACGTCACTACTGCTGAAAAACAGAAAAAAAAGATTTTTACAGTTCCTACTTAAAATGAGATGTACATAAATTAATAAACCCTATAAAACAGCGCTTCTTATTGGAAGTCATATTGTAAAAGCAGTGTTTCGAATAAGTGCACGATTCCAAAGAGAATACAGAGTTTATAATACTGTGTAACAGAACTCTGTTTTATGAAGCACATTTGGAGGGGAAAGCAGGTAGAGAGCTGAAGTTGAACAGTCAGCAAATTGAACAAAATCCGCAATTCACTGGATTATTGCTCTGTTGTTGGAAATGAGAAGAGCGACACAAATCAAAAGCTGATGTTTGACAGCAACTGTTGCTCTGCAGCAGGCTTCACTCTCCTCCTCCTCCTCCTGGCAAGCGCAGGGTGGCAAGTTTGCTGATTTTCTAGACTGCTGTCCCCCCCTATTGTTCAGATGCTGTAACTGTAGGTAAGCTTCTCGGGTTGATGGAAGACGAGCAGAGAAAATGTTAAAGTAGGAGTAGAAAGTAATTGCAGCTGTTTGGGACGCCGGACTGCTGAGTGTAACACGGATTTGTTGCTAATCTATCTGCAGATCTTTTGCCTCTCGCGTGTGTTTGCAAAAATAATTTGTTTTCCGTCATTATAAAATGCCACTTTGAGTAATTCATAATATATGGATAAATATTCAGTACGTCATAATAAATGTCCCCATGAAGCCTTAAAATGAACTAGAAAATTCAAAACCTAAAAGAAAATTTGAAAAATTAAACACAGCATGCAGACACTGGTGAGCAGTGCGTGTGTGTGTGTGTGTCTGTGTGTGTGTGTGTGTGTGTGTCAAGGAAATGTGTGTGCTGCCCGCGCTGGTTAGGAGAAGGAAAAAATGGGATCAAATTCCTTCACTCTGGCGTCACATATTGCCAGCCAATCGGATTAGGGCTTTCCTCAGAACCTTAAAACGCTATAAAGCCCGCATGCAAAACGTTTTCAGTTCAAAGCACTCAAGCTTCTTGGGGATTGTACTCGGGAACGAGAAGGGAGCTCTTTACCGTTTCATTCTGCACAGCTGAACACAGAGTCGTACCTGCTGGCGTGTTTTGGGTTGTTTCGTGTTTTTTTCGTCCTTGCAAGTGCGGATCCGTTAGCAGAAACCAGACTTATCCTGGAGAACTCGTGCGTAAAAGCGCCTCATCTCCAGATCGGCTTTTACGCACGGTACACGGGAGAGAATTTGAGAATCTTCCCCGTTTTTTTCCTGTTTTTTTGCTGAAAGGTTTTGCTCAAGGGCATCCTGGCAAGGTGAAGTGAAGTCAGAGGCTTTTCCCCTCCTCTCTCTCAAAAAAGCAGAATTAACTCCACGATTTCACACGTAAATTGGCACCAAACAGTTTTTCGTATGAATCTCCTCGACCCCTACCTGAAGATGACGGAGGAACAAGACAAGTGTCTCTCTGATGCCCCGAGCCCGAGCATGTCCGAGGACTCTGCGGGCTCCCCGTGCCCGTCCGGCTCGGGCTCCGACACCGAGAACACCCGGCCGTCGGAGAACGGGCTGCTCAGAGCGGACGGATCTCTGGGCGACTTCAAGAAGGACGAGGAAGACAAGTTTCCCGCTTGCATCCGCGAAGCCGTGTCCCAGGTGCTCAAGGGTTACGACTGGACCCTCGTGCCCATGCCGGTGCGCGTTAACGGATCTACCAAGAATAAGCCCCACGTTAAGAGACCAATGAACGCGTTCATGGTGTGGGCTCAGGCTGCTCGGAGGAAGCTGGCGGATCAGTACCCGCACCTTCACAACGCGGAGCTCAGCAAGACACTCGGAAAACTCTGGAGGTAAGTGTGGATGCGCTGTAAATAGTTCGGCACTTTTTACGTAACGATTAGCATGCACTGTCTGATTTTTTGTTAATATATAAATGTAGAATTTCATTCCCCCCCCACAGTTAGCTCCTTTTTGTTTATGAATTACAGCAGAAACTGACTGGTTTAATAATTGGTCATTTGTACGCACAGACTTCTCAATGAAGGAGAGAAGCGGCCGTTCGTGGAGGAAGCTGAGCGTCTCCGGGTGCAGCACAAGAAGGATCACCCGGACTACAAATACCAGCCCCGAAGGAGGAAGTCTGTAAAGAACGGGCAGAGCGAGGGCGAGGACGGCAGCGAGCAGACGCACATTTCCCCAAACGCCATCTTCAAAGCTCTCCAGCAGGCAGACTCCCCTGCATCCAGCATGGGAGAGGTGCATTCTCCTGGAGAGCACTCAGGTGAGGACCTCCTGCCATCATTTCAGATTGTATAAGATAAATATTGACTTTCAGTCCAACTGGAATGCTTAAACAGTCCAAAACCTGTTCTTAATTTTAAAGCAAAATCTAACCTGTGTCATTTTGTGCCCTCCAGGCTCCCAGGGTCCCCCTACCCCTCCCACTACCCCAAAGACTGATGTCAGCTCAGGCAAGGTCGATCTAAAACGCGAAGTAGGCCTCCGCTCCCTGCCTGATGGTCCCGGTGGGCGACAGCTCAACATTGACTTCCGTGACGTGGACATCGGCGAGCTGAGCAGCGATGTCATCTCCCATATTGAGACCTTCGATGTCAACGAGTTTGACCAGTACCTCCCTCCCAACGGCCACCCGGGCTCCACCAATGCAGCGCCAGTAAGTTACACCGGCAGCTACAGCATCAGCAGCGGCGGCGCTCCAGTCAGCCCCCAGTCAGGAGGCACCTGGATGGCTAAAAGCCCGAACCAGCAGGGACAACAGCAGCAGCAGCACACCCTGACCACCCTGGGGAGCAGTGGGGCTTCAGATGGCGCTCAGACCCAGCACAGGACCCAGATCAAGACAGAGCAGCTGAGCCCGAGCCACTACAGCGAGCAGCAGGGCTCCCCACAGCACGTCAGCCCCTACAGCCCCTTCAACCTGCAGCACTACAGCCCCTCCTCTTCCTACCCGGCCATCTCCAGGGCACAGCAGCAGCAGTACGACTACCCCGACCACCAGGGGGGAGGCACTACAACTGCTTCCTCCTACTACAGCCACGCGGGGGCGGGGCAGAGCTCGGGGCTGTACTCAACTTTCAGCTACATGAGCAGCCCAAGCCAGAGGCCCATGTACACGCCCATAGCCGACAACACAGGGGTGCCCTCCATCCCGCAGAACAGCCCGCAGCACTGGGATCCAGCGCCGGTTTACACCCAGCTCACCAGACCCTGAGACACTTACAATGCAACACTTTACTCTGGGGGGGAAGGGAGCGCGGTTCCCCCGTCAATCAGACACTTGAACTCAGAAAAAAAAAGAAAAAAAAGAGAGAAAGGAGAGCTGGACTTGTGATTGGCTCACGTAGTGCCTTGCTATTATAGAAGCTATATATTATATTTTTAGAGAGATGGAAGACTTTAAGAAAATCCTCTGTGAGGACTTACTGATTGTCAATATTTCTGTAGGTACTGTTTATGTTTCCATAATTTTTCTTTCTTTTCTTTTTTTTTTAATATGCTGGCAGTTTGTAACCCATGGGGACATGGGGGTGGGGTGGGCAGAGGGTTGGGATAATTATTTGTACCTGTAGATATAAAATAAAATAAAAAAACAGCTTTATATTTTTTTTTTAACCAGTTCGGCAACTAACCACTGGCAGTAGTGCAGATTCTGGTTCTCTGTCAGGTTTCTGTTACTTTTTGTTGTTGTCGTCGTCGTCGCCGCTTACTCTTTTTGCGTGCCATTCAGCGAGTACGGTTTGTATTTTATGCTGTTGGAGTCCTGTTGTTGTCTGTTAGGCAATACAAGAACAAAGAGAGAGACTTTGCCTCCCAGTGCCGCGCTGTCTCGATGGCGGGGAGGGAGACCGCGGCCCCTTCCACCACCCGTGCCTTGGATTTAACATTTTCCCCCCGATGTTTTGTACTTTTTGTGTGTCTGTGCTCAATGGCTGCAGCTGAGATTACGCTTAACTGTCCAACAGTGTGTGCTTGACAGCCACAGGAAGTCACCTTTGACCCCTACCCCCTGCGGTCTCCCCACTCCCACAGGCTGGTGTCCAGTATGCACCCCCCCCCCAAACTTTACCCTCCAGGTCAAATCCAGTTTTATTTATTTATTAACTTTATTTCAAAGTAATTATTTTACATGCTATTCTTATTACTAATGAATTGCCCTCTTTGCAATGTAGACAACATATAACCCCCCCTCTTTTTCTTTTTTCTTTTTGTTTTCCCAACCCAGGAGGTACGTAGACAAAATGGTACATGCTGTAGTCCTCTTTTTCTGGTTTATTTATCTTATCTAAATGTTTTAAGTATGTGTTTGCCTTTGTTTTGTGGGTTTGGAGGGGGGACTATCTAACAAAATGATTTTTATGTTATTTGTGAATTTTTCTTTGCGTCGGACTTCAAAATATGGCTGAAAGAACTGGAAAATAGCATCTCTCACAGTTCTCTTTTTGTTCATGCATTCACCAGAGGGGAACATACATCCTTTCTGCTCTGCAAGCTCCATTTCCTTTTCTCTGAGTATCAAAGAACTGATGATTCCAGTAATCGTTTACCCCCCTTCCTGCAGTCTTACCATGTATTTGTACTGTCTTTAAAGACACTTTTGTATATGTATTTGCAATAAAAAAAGAAAATGCTATTAAAAAAAAAGAGTTTGTCATTTATGACTCAGCATACAACTGCAATATCACAGTGCTGACTAACATATGACACCAATGTTGTTGATGATACTGGTGCAGTGAAAGGGTTAAACAAAGAGTGCCAAGAAGCAGCGTTAGTGTTTGTTTTCCCAGAAGCCCTGTGTTTTTTTCCTTACCCTCTTCCTCCTTCTCCTGTCAGCTGGTGACAGCAGGGGGTTGTGAACCTTCTTGAAGGGAAGGGGTCTGGAGGTGGGCGTTCGATGTGGTAACATGTAGTGTGGTAAAACTAATAAAGGTTTATCAAATTGATTCCAAAGGAAAACTGGGCTGGTCAGGTCCCGCTTAGATAAGACAGGACAGGGAGGGCTGATCCACACAAACAAGTCCACACTGCAAAACAGGATAACACTGAGTTATTTCAAGCATTGCATTCAAAGCATATGGTTTTTATTTTTACAGGACAAAAACGAAACGCTTGCAACTACAGGACAGGTTATTGTGCATCAGACATCCTGTTAAAAGTCAGCAATGTAAGCTGAGAGCAACCTGAAAACTAAGAAGACACTTAGAAAAGTTAAAAATAGAGTATTTTGAAACCATTGCAACTACAACATAAGAGACCAGTAAACAGCAATAGTTTTGATAACTGATGTAATTAAGTGAAGCTTATAACTGAAGAAATCTGGAATTGTTAAATGGTCTGTCTGACCCAGAATGGTAAGCATTTCAATTGAACTTTGAGCCATTTGTCAGAGAACTGGGACCTTTATATCAAGTTTGGAAGTTGTTTTTGTTTCTTAATATTATACTGTATATGTTTTGTTTTAGGCCCTGCGACAGACTGGCGACCTGTCCAGGGTGTACCCCGCCTCTCGCCCTATGACAGCTGGGATAGGCTCCAGCGCCCCCCGCGGCCCTGAAAAGGATAAGCGGAAGCGAATGGATGGATGGATGTTTTGTTTTATTTCAGTCAGTATGGGTCTGCTTGTTCATCAATATTTGTATGTTTGCACAGAGGCCTTTCTAGAACTGTGCGACCTGTGCAAGTATCATTGACTCTGCTCTGCTGTTTGTTAATTTTTAAAAGAATAGTTAGCTATTTGATGAAGTGCGCTTTTTAGTTTCTTTTATTTGAAAAACACACCTAGCAGCACGGTTAAAGCTGAACAGAACACATTATATCACATTTGTCTTCACTTACAGTTACATAACAAACTGTTACATGAGCTGCATTTGTGTTTTTGTACAAATTAAACAGACATTCAGTGTGTTATTTATGAGGTTTTAGAGTGCTGATTCACCAATACCACTGACATTCCATAAATCTTCATGCTTCAGGAGTAAAATCTCTAGTGTTTCCCCTTTTGTGAATTGTTCATAGTGTGAATTTTATTTACAATTATATCCTTTAAGTTATTGCTAAGTTATCAGCTAATGCTAAAAGCTAGGTTTCCAAGCTGTTTTACTAAACTGTAAAGGTGCTAATTAGCAGTCTAATAAAAATACTAGAAATTCAATCACTAAACTGAAGCAGAAACTTCCTGTATGAGCTCTATCATAGTCACACCAGAGGACTGCTTTAAAAATGTTTTAAAAGAGAAAGTACAAAAACACACTGGATATATCCAGGTTAGTTACTTGAATAAGCAGATTTAATACCAAGGAGACAGCTATGGGCTACAGGTCCTTGTGCTGGCACAACTAAAGTGGCCACATCCCTAACTTTGAGCCATACAAGTGTCCAAATGAATGAGATGTATAAAAGATGGACACAGCTAGCGTGACATGGTTTTCTTAAGCCAGTTTTGAAGCTCAAAGCTCATCCTTTCTGTGCATGCCGTCTTTGTAAGTAAAAACAAAAAACCACAGTTGGTGCCATTTATGCATTTCCCAATTGGTTAAATTTTTTAGAACCAAAAGCTACATCTAAGCTTTTTAAGTTGTAAAAATCCACAACATACTTCTTATGAAAACACAAAAAGATCCATAAAGGCTGTTTCTTTGTACGAGGTTGTGAATATGCTTTTTAGTGCTGCTAGTTGTTGTTAGGTCATTTCAACACCCGACTCACCTACAGAAACCAGCCTCAAGTGGTAATTTCAGGAACTGCAGTTTTTGCCATGATTTAGTGATGGAGGTTATAGCTTATTTAAATACTCTAGTAACCTGTCTATAGCTATTTTTATTTCCATTGTAAATGGCAAGTATCTAAAGTACCACAACAACGGTTACTGAAGGATTTTCATAATTTTAGCACTAGCTTACCAAAGTATCAGCTCTCATCATACCTCTGCTTTAGGATAGGACCAAGCCAACTAGTTCTCCAGAACAACAACACAACTGACTTGAGGCTACAGCTGCCTATTGGATGTACGACCCTGACAGCGATATTGATCTTTCTCGGTAAGAGAGCAAATTGGTACCTTTCCCAAAATGTCTAACAATTCATTTAAATGCTATGATAGTTTTTTTCTTAGACACACAAGTGTAACACACATTCCCATGCAGTCTGGGACACGTTTGTATATTGAGCAATATAATTATAATTTAATTTACTGGAAAATACATAATATTATTGGGTTAAAGCCAGTCAATGTCAAATACTTGTTTAAGCCTTAATTCGGGGACTTGTGTGATGTATCACAGAGTTGTGACACTAAAACTGAGGCACTTCCACTGTGTTGCAGAACTTTGGATTTATTCTTGCGTTCCTTCAGACAAAAGCGTCTGTAACTAAAGTCACTACAGATAAAATCAAGAACAACACCTGTGAAACTCCACGTACCTCTCTCAGTTGTTTGCTATTAGTTTCCTGAAATGTTAAATATTAAGTAAGTGGGCACAAGCTGTTGTAAGAGCAGACGTTTCCCCATGGGTACTCAGCTGGCATCAAACAAAGGTCAAGAAAGGGAAACACTGAATGATGTCACACCGTCGGGGGACTAAGCACTGTGTTCCTGTGATGTGGATTATGTGTTAGGCGACACAGCGCTCATGAACACTCCATTTCTGGAGGGTTGAGGAGCCCAGTGGCTGAGCCAAGAATCACTCTGTACCCCATGACTGCTGATGGACCATAACTCTGTAGTGCCGTGATCATGACACATCACTTTTTAAAAAAATGACTTGATAATATCTACGGACTGGTTAGCTTTAGCCAGTTTGGGCAGATCCGTAGAAATGGATGATGACCTATTGATATGCACAAACAAAGGAGAGGAAAAAAAGAGGAAGAAAATGCCTCTGCCGTAACGAAAACTGTGATATAGTACACTCACGGAAAGAACATAGGAAAAGTATCAAACACAACAACATGTGCCAGCAAGACAAGCAACAAAGTTTGAATGTCATAATCACGGGCACACTGTGTCTCCCTATTTGTGCGACATACTTGGAATAGTTTCATTGACAGTGATGAGGCATTTATTCATGTCACAGTGAGCAAAACCATCGGATATATTTAATCTTTTAAGTATTTTACAAACTCTTTGGAAAATTATCAACTTATACGCGGCATGTAATAAGTGTAAGATGCTGCTAAATCACATTTACGCTACAGTATACCATAGCAATGATTTAAAGTGCATTTAGACACCAGACACTCATCACTGAACAGATGAACTTGAACTGGTTGAGGTGAACAAATATAGAAACAGCTAGACTAGTTGTTGTGGATTGTAGCTGGACTGTAGCTTTGGGGCTAACGTAAATTCACAAACTATTCCAACTGGAGGTGAGCTTTAATGGCTGATTAAGCAATACAAAGTTCAACCAGAGGAGGAAAACAGTGCAAAAAAGCAAAGAAATCATGGGAAACGGGAGACTGCTGCAGATAGCACATGGAACACATCAGATGCTTTGACAAAGTGGAGATTTTCTTTTCTTTATAAATCTGCAAGGCAAAAACAATATGACCACTTTTATTCTTCAATGCTCTGAACTCTCTTAGGCAAGTTTTCTTGTAATTTCTATGAGTAATCTACAGGTGTAGCTGTGGAGGCTTCATTTCAAAGCTCTTCTTTGGATGTTGTCTTCCCTTCTCTGTTGAGATGATCCCACACTGCGTCAGTAATGTTGAAGTCCGGGTTCTGGGGAGGTCAATCCATGATTGACGGTGTACCATGGTTTGTGTTTCTATTCAGCTATGCTGTTACTGCATTGGCAGTGTGTTTGGGAACATTGTCATGCTGCAAAATAAAGCTGTTGCTAATCAGACACTTTCCAGATGTATTGCATCTGGAAAATACAATAATTTAATCATCTGAAAGGAAAATGCGTTCAGGACAAAAATCAGTAGTTTTCTGCATTCAGAAGCTCATCAACTTTGACTAGATCCCCAACACCACTGACTGAACTTCACCCCAAGCTGTGACAGTCTTCACCGTGTTTTACAGATGGCTGTAGACATTCACTGTTGTAACTCTCTCCTTAACTTGGCTGTACATATTTATGACAATTTGAACCAGAAATTTTATATCTGAAGTCATCACTCCATAAGACCTGATTTTGAGTCCAGTTTTCGTGCAGTTTGGTGGGTTTTAAAAACCAGATATACCAATATAAAAGCAAAATGTTAGGTTTAGGCCACTCAGGTCAAACCTCTGTGGCATTTATCTTGTCTTGCAGGTAAAGAGGAAGCCCACCATATATGCAGCTCTTTCATAGGATGTGAGCTGGCAAGAGTAGGAGTTTGATTGGTCAACTTCCTGTAAAAATTTCAATTTGTTGGATGCATGTCTTTCACATACTGTCCATCTGCTATAGATATTGTTTTAGGCTTGTCACTTCTTCTTTTGTTCTCCACTTGTGCAGTCAATTCAAATGTTTTTAAGGACACACTGTACATCGTGCCCACAGATACTAAATCGTTGGCTAATAGCTCTTTGGGAATCATCTTGTTGGTGCAAAAACACCATTTTATACCTCTCACATTGATTTCCAAACATAAACTCAAAGTTTGTGTTTGGAAATCTATTAATGAAAATTCCCAAAGTCAAATATACAAATATTGTAAATTTATTTGTCCAACTAGCTCAGCAAACTTGATTGGAAGAGTTCAAAGGTCATATATCTCATATACAAAATGTGACACTAAATCGGGATTTGTACACTTCCCCAGATGCAGATGCTTCAGGTACTTTCAGCATGGACAGATGTAGTTTCCTATATTTTTCACTTTGATTACTGAAGACACACTAATGAAGGAAATGAGGTGAATTTATCTGCCTCAATTATGGGTAATGGGATTGTTCTAAGCCTGCACCTCTAAATAAAATCTGACATAGTGATAAATGGTAAATACAGTGTGTTCTCTCCCTCAAATATGGAGGAAATGAAAGATGGCATAAGAAAAAAGGGAGGTGAGATAACAGAGTAAACAAGCCAGGGACAGACTGATGGCACCATATCAAAAAAATAAAGAGTAGGCTGACTGCGGTCAAGAGCAAGTAGCCCATCGTCTCATCTGAAAAAGCCATCAGTCTCTGAAGCGCTCACATGTCAGGGGAAATGGTAGTAACAAGCACAGGACAGATGACATGTTTCACATGAATGTTTTCCACAGCAGACAGCCAAGCAGACAAGTCACATCACAGGAGAGGCATGAGCGCCGTCTCCGCAAAACTGACATGATCAATAGAGCCACCGCTGTAAAGGAGCTCCAATATCTGGCATCATCTTCTTAATGATTGATAACAATGTCCTCACTTGCTGGGAAAACCCGGCAAAACCGAAAGAGTAACAAGCAAACCTTTCACAAAAAGCCTCACTTAATTGAATCCAGTTTTGCTCGGAGGATGAATGAGCCTTGAATAAAAGAACTCATATGTAAGAGGTTTTCACTCATTCTCGCTAAATAGACTTGTGCTCAAGGCAACATTAGGTGGGTGGAAGGTCATAACACTCCATAAACCAATGAGAATGACAAAGGTGTAACTTTGTGGCAGTTACTACAATTAAAATGGGTTAATGGGTTAGACAGATGTCAGTCAATTGATATATATATGTTTCCACATGTTGCATCTTACACTCACCTCTATGGAAGCACAGGCATTTCTGTATCTCCATTCAACTTTTAAGTGGCTATGGGTGTCTGATCAATGAAAGATAATTTTAGTTTTAAATTATTGTATGTTTCATCGCCTTTTATAGTGTACAGTGTATGAGCACTCAGTACCTAAACCTGAGCTTTGACATAGTCTCTCATGGCTGCTTCTGGGGATTTTTTTTCTCAGTGGAAGATTAATTTAATCATACTTTATTTGCCAAAAGGACAGTTTTCAGCTTATTTCTGCAAACAACTCAGTTTGCATTACAATGACAAAACATGATGGTATTAAAAGGACACCGGTGAGCAAGCTGGAGAAAACCAGCAAAGACCAAATGATGCTGGTGATGCTAGCAACATTTCTGTCTTTAACCTGTGCTAATAATAACTGTAGATCGACTTTTTGCATCCTTTTTGACTAATTTTTATAGATTTTTTAACTGTAAAAAATGGACACAATTTCACATTTTCTCATTAAAAATGACAAAATTAAAGATGTAAAATGGAATAGTTTTTTTGCATGTTAAAGTTTGGAAAAAGAAGAGAACATTTTGATGTGTGCCGTGTTGCATATTGTGTATTAGAAAATGGCATCAAACCTCTAGAAAAATGTTTTTGTTGTTTAGTTTTAAACCTTCATAAAACTTAAATTGGTGGTTAATTTAAAAAAAAAACTTCTGTAAATTTTTAAAAATTGGAAATGTTGGGTGCTGACTCACTTTTTGGTGAAAACCTCAAGTGGCCATTCGTGGAACTGCAGATTATGGCAGGTCAGCATTGGCTTCATTGCTCAGCCCTGTAGGTTGCTGCTTGGTTTTGACATCTTGATCTTTATGCCGTTAGACCAGTGAGCCAAGATAAGTGAAAGTTACAACTATTTACAGACCTTTTAATAAGCTTTTCACTACAGTGTCCAAATTGCGGTTTCAGTTGTCATGTCTAGACTAAAGTGAGAAAATCAGTTTTATATCTGGAGGCTCTAGTAAATCAAACTTTCAACACTTGACTGAATTAAATTAATGATCATTAAACCTCAGCAGTATATAACTTTTAATCATCTGAAAGGGAAAGCACTTTTTTCTGTCTCTCCTTTTTTATTTTTTGCTATCTATAATCGAAGCGGTTTCATAATCATACTTAAAAAAAGGCTGAATTTCAGTCTCCAGACATGATGGCAGCTCCAGCTTCCACTGCTTCTCGCTGCACCAGAACATTGCAAACTCGTAATGAACAATGTTTGTCCCATTACAGGCATCTGTAGGACACTGATCACGGGTGACAATGCAGGTCAGCCAGAATTGAACCAGAACTAATCACAGAGGCATGTCGCTGTGACGTCATAGGTTGTGAGTGACAGCGCTAAGTGCAGACTGCCGTGCTGATTATCATCCGATACCCTAGATGGGTTGTCCGGTTATAGGCTTGATACGGTTGACAATTAAGGACCACACCATTGTTGGAGTAGTTTGAGGTTTGAAAGACGGAGCATGACAGGCCCTGGGTTTGGTTTGAGCGGGGCGGGGAGGGACAGGCAAGAAATGTTTATCTCATCAGTGTCTGAGGTCACTACAGATGCAAAAACATGGTGTGGTGAAGGGTGGAGTGACAGCCAGAGTGTGTATTTCATTTTTGAAAGATACCTTCATGTTCTCATTTTTTTCTTTGAAATGTACCAGGAAAAAACACAAAAATACATCTTTCTTCAACAGGTAAATCCCAGTGAAACTACTCTCTGATTTTACTGCTTCAAAAAGAATCGCAATCTGTAAAGTCCTTTTTTTTTTCCTTTTTTTTTTTTGCCTGTCCCGTTTGGATCTTTAGCCATCAGAATTGTTGTCTGAAGGCCAAGAAAGATGCCAAGCGGATTTACTTTACCAAGTGCATCATCATGGCCTTGCCATATTGGTCCATTTGATTGACCTTTATTATAATTCTGTATTTATTTTATTTGATTTTCGGTTGTTACAGATGGGACAGACATGACTGGGGGATAGGACAGGGAGAAAGAATGAAAGAAAGAGAGGGAGAGAAAGAAAAACAGAGGGGAGAAGAGACAGTGAGAAAGGGGGGAAGAAAAAAAAAGAAAGACAAAAAAAACACCTGGATCACCTGTATGGAGATAAAAAACCAGGAGAGAAAACAAACAAAAAAGAGCAACATAATAAAAGCAACACCATCACAATAAACTAGCTAACAGTAGGTAACAGTAGATACTAAATATTACATGTTATTGAGCAGCACGCAAGATCGACAGCGCACAATGTGCTTTGAGGCAGCAGCCAAGAAAGGTGTAGTTTGTGTCTGTGAACACCCGTGTGTACACCTGTGTGCATACCTGTGTGGATCAGCACGCTTGTATTCAAAAGGTTTCTCCATGTAACGATCTGCTAGGGAGTGTGGGGAGCCATAGCCCCGTCCCCCAGGGCATGAAGCAGGTATGGAGGAGATCCAGGCCCCAGACATCCAGAGGCCCCAGAGTACGAGGACCCAAGGTGGACCACCACAGGGGCAACCGTGCCACCCTCCTGGGAAGAGCTGAGGAGAGCCCCAAACAAGAGGTCACCCAGCAGCCACGGAGCAGAGGCCAGAGGGGGTTGCAGTGACATGCCTGCGGGCTCTGCCGGCAACCAGCTATCCCAGAGAGGACCGGGCCTCAGGCCCAGAGGCCAGAGGCCTGTGGTCACCCCACTCCCCGGAAGGGGCCCAGCCAGCCCATAGGCGCCAGGCCCCGCCAATCGGCCACCAGGAGTGAGTCGGTACATACATGAGGGCCCAGCCCCAGACACCAAGAACCACCAACACACCAACGTCTGAGGGCATCGGCCACCGGCAGGGAGTGTGGTGAGGGGAGATAGGCCTCCATACCTCGGAGAGCCTGAGATGTTCCCAGAGAGGTGGAGTCTAAGACCCAACCTGACATATAGACACAGACGAACAGGCGCACGCAGACACAAACACCAAATACAATCTGTAAAGTCATTCTAAACATTTTAGCCATGTCCAATTTTGGACAATGCACAATGTGCACACTTTTTAAAACTTTGCACAAAAGACAGAGCTGTTTGGTGGATTCCTCACACTACAGCACTTCAATTCATGACAGGGATCCAGCCTTATTGTCCTTATTTTGATGCAGTAGCGCTCCAGAAGAAAAAACTCATTTTTTTGCAAAAAAACAAAAACAAACTGTAGTTTCACAAATGATCACGAGAGGCTAGCTCCAAAATAGAGTCAACACCCATATAGCCCAAAGTTAAAACTTCACCTTCAGCCCTGAAATGAACAGGTTTGCCCCACCACCACACTACCTGCCGGTGGCAGATACCCTCCACTGTCGGTGCATTGGTGGTTCTTGATGTCCGGGGCTGGGTGCTCAGGTGTGTACTGGCTCACTCCCGGCGGCTGCTTGGCAGGGTCTGGCACCCATGGCTCGGTTGGACCCCTTCTGGCCTCTGGGCCTAGGGCTTGGTCCACTCTGGCGCAGCTGGCTGCTGGCAGAGCCTGCGGACACGTCATCACAGCCCCCTGTAGCTTCTGCACCGTGCCTGACCTCCTTCTCGGGCTTTCCTCAGCTCTTTCCAGGTATGTGGCGCAGCTGCCCCTCCGGTGGTCCTCCTTGGGCTCTCACGCTCTGGAGCTATACCATGCAGCTATAACAGACAACCATGTTCTGAAATTTTGGATAATTTTCATTAGAATTATTCAAAGACAACTTTGGCTTTGATTACAATGACATGTGAAAATCTAATATTTGCTTAGTCTGCTCTTCAGGTTGCATCTTGCAGAACAAACTTACTGTCACTGTCTGAAAACGTCCCCTCCACCCTCTCGTCCAAATATGGTAACTTCTGGAACCAAAAAACCCCCCAAAACAAGCTGGCAAAAGCCACTGAGCTTAACCCTTTAAAGCCGGTCGGAGCTCCGTTTTGCGTAACTATTTTTAAATCCCTGTAGAACCGGAACCACGTAAGCTAGTGCAATATTTTTTTTTGCATATGAAACCAGAGGAGTTGTACTTACATCTTATGCCATCAGCTTGTCCTAAGTCACAGTTTCCTTCCACATATAGCTTTGCAAAAACTGCATAAAAAGCACTTGCAGGAACAAAAACATAATATTCCAGAAACACGCTTTGCCGATTCGATCAGCTGTTCATAGCACTTCCTACATTGAAATAGACATCAGCGCAAACTATCGCATGTCCGCCATTACCTGCCCAACTCCTAATGGAGTTTTTAAAAGTCATGTTTGACTTTATGCTTTTCTGAATAGTTTCTAGGATGCTTAGAACTCAGATTGCACTGCTTTAAATAGTTTATTTTGATGCACATGCTGTTTTCTTTGCAAATTTGCATTATAGGATTGTTTTTCGTTTTTTCTGCAGTATATAAAAATTGGTGTATCTGAAAAATAAAACTATGTGGTTGGAAACGATTTTTTTGCAACTTTTTTGTATTTAAAGTTTTGAGGGATAAACCTCTTAAATTTCTCTAAGTAGAAATACATGTAAAAAAAAAACCAAAAACGATTTTACATTTTTTTGTAGTTTATTGCAATTTTTTGCAATTTATGTAGTTACTATGGACTTAATGCATACATAATATTAAAATTTGGGCTATAACAGTTGTATTGATGTATAGCAACTTGAAATGCTCCCAGAAATGGCACTACAGCATGTAAAAATATAAAGGAAGCTCTGGCGGATTTGGTTCTATGGTAGGTCTTAAAGGGTTAAGTGGTGGAATTCATATATAGCTCATTTCACTAACAGTGTTCACAGTGCTGTGCCCTCTTCCAGATTTCTTGCATATTTGTTGTACTTAAATCTTTCAGGTCATCAAACAAATTTTTAGATCAAGAGAACCAGTGTAAACACAAGATGCAGTTTTTCAATTTATTAATTAAGGAAAAATGTTATTCAAACATACCTGGCTCTGTGTGAAAAAGTAATTGCCCCATAAATGTAATAACTGGTTGCACAACCCTTGGCAGCAAGAACTATAATTAAGTGTTTTTCATAACTTGCAATGAGTCTTTAACATCGCTGTGGAGGAATTTCGGCCCACTCTTTCTTTTAGGATTGTTTCAATTCAGCTACACAGGATAGTTTTTGAGCATGAACAGCCTGTTCAAGGACATGCCAAAGTATCTCAATCAGATTTCAGTCCAGACTGGCTTGATGGTGTGTTTCTTATCATTGTCCTGTTGCATAACCACAGTGTGTTTGAACATGGCACAAACTGATGGCTGGACATTTCCCAGGATTTTCTGGTAGAAAGCAGAATTCATGGTTCCATCAATTTAAGGTCCTGAAGCAGCAAAGAAGTCCTACACCATCACACTACCACCACCGTGTTTGACTGTTGGCATGACATTGTTTGTATGATAAGCAGTAAAACAAAAAGACGAAATCTCTGGCAGAACCAGGCTCAAGGAGGGGCAGCCGTCTGTCGCAATTGGTTCGGCGTGAGGGGAGGAAGACAGACTCACCTCTCCCTAATGACGATCCTTGACCTCAATTAGCCCTTTTCCACTAATACCTACTCGGCTTGACTCGACACGGTGCAACTTGACTCAGTTTCTGACGTTGGGGTCATTATAGCAACATGGCCAAAAGTCCAGACATCATTTCTATGCAACACGAACACCATAACAATGGAGGACATCGAAGCAATGGGATACCTGCTGCTCACTTTACGTCTTTTTGTCGACTTTAGGGACCACGGTGTGTTTTTGTGTAGCCATTTCCTTGTTGCCAGGTTTGTTGGCAGTTTTGATTTTTTTGTAAGAGTCACTCTCATGACACATCGAGTGACCAGTGGCGCATGCCACTGACTAACCAGTCAGTGGCATGCAATCTGCTGACGTCACATGTATGGACCGCCTTGCCCAGCCACTCACCTAGCTTGGTAGTCACTGCACCTAGCACTCCGATTACCACTGGAGTCCTAGGTGCACAGTCCACATCTTCTCAAGCTATTCCCTGAGCCCTTGGTACTTCTCCAGCTTTGCTTCAGCCCATATGAGATAGTTCTTTACTGGTTAGAATAGTTTACAAATTTCTAGGAAGTACATGCAAAACTAGAACTGTTTCATGTGACCAGTGTGACATCAGTTTCATACATTTTCTCATAAAGAATACTGGATATTTTTCTTTTCTTGAATGCTAACAAATAAATAGTTTGGTAACCTTGGTAAAAAAAAAAAAATCAAATAATTTACAGTAAAGTAAAATATTCTGTAACAGATAATACTTCATTTACATACTCAGGACTTTGGACCTCTACTTAAAAACTGCATTAGACAAACTCAAATATCAAAATAAAAGCTTGTATCAATTCCATGATTAAAACAAACATTCAGCCCTGTGTTGCTCGCGCAGTGCTGATGAGTCTGTGCAAATGTAAGGCCTGCTTCCAGCATTGCTTGCATAAAACACCAGTTTGTCTAAGCAAAACTGGGATCTGAGAATGAGAGTGGCAGGCCGTGTTAATGTGGGCAGTTTTCCCAGGAAAAAAAAAAAAAAGACAAAGCAATTAATATTCTAAACCAATTCCTCTCTGAGAATCTGCCCCCTCCTGAACCCATGGGTGGTCTTTTCAAATGCAAAATACTGCACAAAGACTAAATGAGAGTTAGAGACCAAGAGCCTGTGATAGAGACACAAAGAGAAAAACAGACAGATGGAGAAAGACAAAAAGTAAGAGAGGGAGAATATGCCGACTAACAACTTTATAAAACGGAGGGCTGTCAAAGAATGCGAGCGGATAAGTGACTGAAAAATGGATGTGAGGGGTGTGGGGGATGTTGACGAACATCGAGGAAAATTTGATTGGGTTCTAATTTCTTAGGATTTAAGTTTTAATTATACGTGTGTGCTTGTGGTTGTGTGAAAGAGAAGAAACAAACACGTGGAGAAGGAAAATGTGTGTGTACTTGACAGGGTGTTATAGCTGTGTTGTGGTGCTTTTCATTCCTGCGCACAGGCAACATGCCCTAATGAAACAATGACTTTAATTGCGTTTCTGCTGCTGCCATCCAGCAACACGGGAAAATGAAAAACACAACTTAAGCCCTGCACTGAAAATCAACTCATTACTAAAAACAATGGAGAGCTGCATTGTTGTTTGCTAATTTGCCTACGGGGCAAAAAATATTTAGTGTAAAAGTTGGCTTTATTGCACTCCAGGGCAGCTTTTACTGCACAACTCTGACCTGAAGTTAAAACTTGCCAATGCATAACTGCTATTTGTGCTAGTTATGAGTACACAGATACAAATAAATACATGCACCTATATAATATATAGTTAGATTTTTTTTAATGTTTGTGAATGTATGTGTGTGTGTGTGTGTGTGTTTGTGTGTTCATGTGAGCGTGTGTGTGCACATGTTTGTTTGTGGTGACTGACCTCTCTTTAAAATTCTCTTGGCCCTCCCAAAATGCCACTTTTGATCACAGCGGAAACTGTACATCAATTTGGAAAAACTAGCCTGGAAGGTTTTACTGCACTTATACACAGCAGGAGGCTGGAGCACAGAGTTTCAGGTCTCCCGTGGATACAGGCATCTGTGAAGTGAAAAAGAAACTGCATGTGGGAAACTGTAATTGTTTGGTGCAATCTGAATAAGTTGCTGTTGTCAGAATGTATTTTAGCTGCTAACAAAGAACTCAGATCTTCACTCTCCACCTGCTTGGATGACATAGAAAAAGAAACAGAAATACCATAAATACTTCATTACAAGAGTAATTGTATGACTGTTAGTGTATTGTATTGTATTACTGGGTAATATTACTTAAAGGAACGTTGTACTTATAAATATACGTTAATCAGTGTGTTATTACATCTTGTGTTGCTGTGTTCTAATAAACTTAAACAGCATGGACCATGTCGCACTGTCATTTTTAAAAACAGTGGTTGAAATGGACATCTGTGCTCCACCTAATCACATTTTATGTGTCTGGCTAGACTCACATGTAGTATGGCAAAGGCAAAAGGGAGAAGAGCACTTTGTGTTCGAGTGCCGTGGAGGCAAATTTTAATTTGTGTCTGCACTTTCAGACTAAGAAGGATCGTATCTGTTTTTTATCATTAGACAGGGGACGTTCTAAAGTGTTCCCTCTGTCTGAGGGAGTGAGTGTCACTGACTCACGGACTCATAAAGGACTCCTTTCACATACGAATGGCAACCAGACTTATTAGTAAGAATGATAAATTAATTTCAGTGTAACAGACAAAATATCAACATAGCAGCAATGCGTCTGAACACACACACAAAAAGAAGCAGTCCCATATTTGCTGCACATTTGCTATAAAGAAAGACACATATAGACCTGCCAGACCCCGTGTTCGATACTCCTTGCTACTGTGTGCCTTCAGAGCTGCCCTAATTCTACACAGCATGGATTCAACAAGGTTCAACAAGGTACTGGCAAGATTTCTTTCACCCAGTTACTGCAGATTGTCAGATGATCACAAATTTCCAGGTCCACAATATCCCAAACATGCTTGATTGGATTGAGATCTGGTGACTGAGGTAGTCATTTGAGTACTGTGAAGACATTGTCATGTTTAAGAAACCAGTTTGAGATGATTTGAGCTTTGTGACATGGCGTGTTAAGTTGATGGAAGCAGCTGTCAAAAAATAAGTGCACTGTGGTACCATAAAGGGAAGAGATGGTCAGCCACAGTGATCAGATAGGCTGTGGCATTTAAACAATGCATATCTGTTACTAATGGGAGCACAAAAGAATTGTGTGTACTACAAGAAAAAAAAAAACATCCCCTACACACTGCATCACCTTCAGTGGCCTAAACATTGATAGATCCATGCTTTGATGCTGTTTACACAACATTGCAATCGAAACTCAACAGACAAGACAATGTTTTCCCATCTTCTGTTGTCCTATTTTGATGTTCCAATACTGTGGTTGTAATGAGAAGCTATTTGAGGTTTTTTTTTTGCCTCCACATCTCCTCTGACCTCTGCTATTAACAAGGCAGTTTTGCCCAGAGAACTACAGTCCAGTGGATGTTATTGGTTTTTCTCCATAAACCCTGATGTTCAGTTTGATGTGATGTCTTTGTAACCTTTTAACCCCTTCAACCATCCCTAACCACATCCTAAATTTATTATATGCATGCGAAGCCAATCCACAGCTGGTAAAACTATCTTGATTTGCAATGCACAGAGCAGCATTAATGGAGGTGAGGGATTAAATGCCTTGCTCACAGGTGGACAGTGCTTACAGAGTCTATTCTTTTTCCATCCACTTTCATACCCTAGATTTTCAAAATCTGTCTTGGATTCTAACCAGCAACCTTCCCCTCATCACGAGCCTGCAATCGCTACATCCCAACCGGTCAGCAGACTTTATGGGGGTCTTGAGTGTTCCACCAGGGGTCTTGAATCTTCCCAGTGGTCTGTAAATCGTGACAGAAGGCTTACTACTATGTTGAGGTTTATGAACTACTAGCAGCCTTGACATGTCCCAGTCTTGATAAATCCCTATGAGTTACATCACAGCAATAGAAAAAGTTCACTCATGGATAAATTAAAGTGGACGATACAGCAAAGTCACTCATGCCTGCAGCTCATGTGTGTCTATCTGAAAAAGAAAGTACAAACATATGCTCACATATGGCTCTTCTTACCTTTTGGGAAATGTGTGATTGAGTGGGAAACGAGGCGTGTCAGATTGTACTTCTGAGCAGTTTTCTAATTGCAAAGCATTCAAACACACCATAAGTGTAATGCAGGTGTGTGCACATGTGAACTATAGTAGTGATCACGATTCCAAGAGTTAATTTGATGTTGTGTATAGTGGGTGGATCGATCAAAGTATCTGTAGCATCGATATCAATGCGATATCAATGCGATATCAATGACAGATACTAGCATGACTGGATCAATACTATCCTCTAAATTTAGTGTTCAGCCCACCTAATTGTGTTAAATTAATTATAATATATGTCAAACATCCATCCATCCATCCTCTTCTACTTATCCTTTTCAGGGTCTTTTTTTGTGTCAGATCTAGTTTGTTTATAGCTTATAACACATTTAAACAACAGAAGCAGACCCAAAGTCCTTTAGAGCAGCAGTCCCCAACCTTTTTTCCACCATGGACCAGTTTATGTCTGACAATATTTTCATGGACTGGCCTTTAAGGTGTCGCGGATAAATACAACAAAATAAAACCGGTACCAAAAAAAAAGAAGATTTATTCAAAACACACAGGAAAAGACCCAGGGAAACCAAGTTAACGATAAAAACAATAAAAAAAATAACGCTAAAACCTGATAAAAATTCTAAAAACCATAAATTTCACACCCAAACTCTCGGCCCGATACTAAATGACTCACAGACCAGTACCGGTCCTTGGCCCGGGTTTGGGGACAGCTGCTTTAGAGGCAGGCACATTTACATTCCTGGTCTCCAATCAACCCAGTGTCAAAACACATGAAAAGTAAAAATGTGTGTTATGTTGTGTTAACTAATTATTGTGGAAAGTAAAAACCGTATGCGTATTAATATGTATTCAGAATATTAAAGGTATCAGTATTGGCAATACCTTTATTCCCATACTGGCCTGAATCTAATTGGTATTGGATCAATACCAAAATTTACAGTAACATCATAGTTGTGTTGCATTTTCTTTCTTAGTTCAGAAAACTGAACATTGTTTTATATTTTTCATGGAAATGTTCTAGTACAATTAAAAGTCAAAACTAAAAGTTATAGTAGCTGCTGGATTTCTGTCTTTCATGCCTCCTGCTGTCTTTTTTTTTTTTAATTTGTGGACTTTACCTCCCTCCATCTGTCTCTCTCAACTTTGTCTCTACATGTCTTCCTCTATCGCTGCTGTTCGGTTTTCTACTCCCACCAATAATTTCCTTTCCTAGCTACCGCTCCTTTAAACACCCACTCACCTCACATAGCGATGGACCAAATGTGTGAACCGTCCTCCTTGCCAAGGAACACAGACACACACACACACAGAAAACCAACTCACGCTTACACGGAGCCACCACATGAAACAGCGGCTGTGTGTTAATAGATAGGCAAAGCTTTGGATAGTGACAACACATATTCATCACTGGGGCTTATCTGTCGACCATACTGGGAGGTTCAACACAACGTGGCCAGATGTGGAGGGAGGGAAGAAGGAAGATCACTCTGTGTCTGCTGTTCTTTAAACCAGTTAGTGCCACACAGGAGGGCGGGGGATGTGGGGGAGTGTGCCAGCTGTTTTGTACCAATAAACATATTGTCTTGGGGAAATAAAAGCTGTGAATGGACATCTCTGCTGGTTGATTCAATCAAGGCAACTCTATTGTCTTTATAAACATCTGGACACCTTGAAGACAATTCAGTATTTTTGTAGTCTTACATGCTTTCTATCTAAAAGGTGATAAAACAATCCAACTAGTGAGTTTTACATATATCTATATTTTTAGCTGTTATATTAACCAATAAACCAGTAGTTTAATACTTTACTTTAATACTACTATAGAATTTTCTTCCTCATATGTGGACATGTGTCAGCATTTGCAGTGTTTAATTGCATTCCCTTGTTAGATGTAAGCATTTCTGCTGGGTGGAAAGATAACCTTTATCATAATACCATTTATCAATATCTGGCAGCACTCTCGATTTTTCTGTCTCTCTCTCTCTCACACACACACCAAGCATTACATCTTCACTTCATACCACCACAAAGAGAGCTTATCGCAAATCACAAAGTCATGGTTTACTGCAGTGGATCACCCTGTAGGTTTTCCGAATCAGTGAACACATCAAGGCCCGTAAGACTGGGAAAACAGCCAGGTCATCTGCAGAAAATGTTCCTGGATGCAGATAATATAGAAGAAAGTTGTCGCTAAGTTGACATCAAGCTGAGTTGTTTGGGAAAATTGATTTTGTAAATAGTTTGCATGACTTGGCTCCGTTTGGAGAAAAATGAAAACAGCAAGAAAGCAATCAGTGGTATTCATGTTCAAAGGACTTTTATAAATCTTTGGATCATCTTTAGCTTTTGTATCTGTTTAAAGGCAAACCGAGCAGATGTTTTTATTGTAATATCATTATTCTTCCCATTGCTTTGCTAGAGGTGTTTGTTTAAAAGAATACAAGAAGGTAAATAGAACAAAGGAGATGCCAATAGATATCTCAGGACAAACATCATGTTTTAAGTAACTGTACCATTTCTTTCTGTCTCCCATAGTCAGGTAGGTACTGCCAGCTAAATAAGAATTGTGTTTTTCAGACTTTTCAAACACAGGATTTGTAGCATTACTGACTTTATGAATCTCCAAAAATACATTTTCTGTCCACCTCAATGACAGCCACAGTACTCGTATTCATACTGTTTACAATATGCAAAAACCAATGAAGTGAATTTTATCTTCTATATCACATAAAGTGAAATATAATGCAGGTCACAGTGTTCTTGTTATATTGCTGTATACTATATTCTGAAAGTCTAAAAGATACTCTGATAGTTAGAGAGGTTATGGCCTGTATGTAGCCAGAAGAACAGATCTATTTACAGAGTAAATGAATCAGATAATTGAAACCTGTACCTTACACGCTATGACTTTGCTGTATGGGCTGCTGACAGTTTCTAATGCATCCCACCTCCAGTTTGGGAAAACGTATTATAACAGTGTAACAGAGCTCTTGTGCAACTTGCTTAAAATATGCAAAAAATCTTTGATTGTAAATACAGGTTAATATTTAATAAAACAAACTGTCAGGATTAAATAAACACTCAATTTTGTGAGTTTTTCAAACTTCTCAAAAATCATCAATGTGATTTTTTTGCCTGCCCAAAAAACTAAATTAATTGCAAAAATAAAAATAAATAAATGCTGGGTGTAGCAAACATGATACAAATTTAAGATTGCTTAAACAAATTAATATTTAATTATTTTTTAATTATCAAAAGTTTCAAATAACGCTCTATTTTCAGAGAATTTGAATTTTCTGACAACTATTTCATGGTTCAGGCTTTGCAGGGATAAACCAGGTATGACATGTTGCAGGGTAGCTTGCATGTATCTGTGAGACACTGCCAGCTGCGACAAAAGTGTCCAGAAATGAGAACAAGCTAGCTTTGCATGGCTGTTTTCACACAGGTGAAACTGCGGAATGATCTTCTAACATCAGTGCGAGAGAAATGAAACAAACGGCTAAAATAGAAAAAAATGATTTCGTATTAATTATTAGAAAACTTTATTGGTTAAGTTTTGTGCTTTCTTCCTCAGCATGTTGTGATGTGATATTATATGTATTTAATGAAGCTGTGGGATGAAAGATTCCACTTATCCTGAAGACGACAGAGGACGAGAACAAGCACAGTGTGTGATTTCTAAAGTTACTTCAGAGATTCTACAGATGCAGTAAAACGCATCATCATAACTTTCCATCATAGTAATTGATAGGCTGTCTGGGGGGAAAGGAGCATTCCTGCAGCCTGACTGCCATGTCTCATTTTCACTAATAGGACATTTGCACTGGGGAAGATTCTGGGTTGGGGGGGGGGGAGAGCAGCGGGTGGATGCAGCTAGGCAGACACAACAAGTGAAACTAAAAATGGAGGAGTGGGATATAAGTAGAGGATGATGGAGGATCGAGACAAAGACGAGAGGAGCAGAAGAAAAACGGTTTGCCAAAGTAGTAGCCTTTGTTTTAACGCTGAGGGATGAGGTTCTGCAGCTGTGAAATTCAAGTCCTGGTGTGGGAGAGGTGGGACCAACACGCACACACACACACACACACTGAGAAGTGTTCATGCTAGCAGATGCTTCAGACATACCTGATCGAAAGACCATTCGGCGTTGGTCTTTCATCATGTTGCATCATCTCACAATATTACAAAGCTCGGTAATGTGAAGCTCTACTATGGAAATAATAGTAATAGCAGCTGAGCCTGAGGGAGTTATGTTTGCAGAAAAATATGACTTGTAGGGAATTTTAATCATGATTTGAGTTGCTCAAACGCTTCAAACATATAGTAGTCAAGGGACATGTAGAGTATCACTGTTAGTAGCAGCTGCTGCTAACACTAAATAACATTAAAGCTGTGCAGTAGAAATGTGATCTGGAACACAAAACAAGTATTAACCTCATTTCCAGACAAGTCCAATGATTACATTGATCTAAGGGGTCAGTGAACATGGGCTCAAAAGGTAAAACCAGGCCTTGCTGTGTTTGGCCTGCGCCTCCCATGCTTCTTGCTTCAGGTACGGTGTTTTTCTCTTTCTGCTTCTTTGAACTTTAACTGCTCCTACCATCACTGATGACGTTGTATTGCCTCATGCAGGATTTAAGCCCCACAACTACACAACTGCTCTCAGAAAGGAAATTGTTCCTAGGGTATTTAAAAGTAGAATGGGAGGGAGAGCCTTCAGTTTTCAGGCCCCTCTTCTGTGGAACCAGCTTCCAGTTTGGATTCGGGAGACAGATACTATCTCTACTTTTAAGATTAGGCTTAAAACTTTCCTTTTTACTAAAGCATATAGTTAGGGCTGGATCAGGTGACCCTGAATCTCCCTTAGTTATTCTGCAATAGGTGAAGGCTGCCGGGGGATTCCCATGATGCATTGAGTATTTCCTTTTCAGTCACCATTTTCACTCAACAGGTATTAATAGACCTCTCATCGCATTGAATCACACTTGTTATTAATCTATGGCTCTCTTCCACAGCATGTCTTTCATTCTGTCTTCCTTCTCTCACCCCAACAAATAGCCGCCCCTCCCTGAGCCTGGTTCTGCAAGAGGTTTCTTCCTGTTAAAAGAGAGTTTTTCCTTCCCACTGTCGCCAAAGTGCTTGCTCATAGGGGGTCATATGATTGTTGGTTTCTTCTCTGTATGTATTATTGTAGGGTCTACCTTACAATATAAAGCTCCTTGAGGCGACTGTTGTTGTGATTTGGTGCTATATAAATAAAATTGAATTGAATTGAATAAAAACCAATCAGCCATGCCCTGTGGGGTGTCTTTCTGGTGATAAACTGTCATGAGGGCTTGGTGTGCGGTTTAGCCATCATATATGGTCCTTTGTAGAGCCCCAAGATTCTGTACTTTCCCAAAAGTTGTGCACATCAATACTTGAAAAACATACTCAAAAGCTGGACACTTTCTCAGGAGCTACTCTGACTTACTGCAACCCGGTGTGGCACGCCATTATCTAAAAAATAAAATCAATTACAAAATTTAAAAAAATGTATAGAATCACCAGTTAAATCTGATTGAACGTAAAAAAAAAACGTATAAACTTCACACAAAATTAGGTTGAAAATGTTACACTGTTACTACACATGTGCACAGCGTAACAGCAGGCTTGAATCATAGCGCAGTCCAGAATGCTGACATAGTTAACGTCTGTACACATCCTGCCACAGCGCTAAACAAAGGCTGTGCTAGTTTTAGTTGCGGATATAGTAAGCCAAGTTCAATTATCTTCCTCTTTACTACTTACTGCCTCCACAAAGCCCAAACCTCACCTGTGCAAATGTATCAGTGCAACACCACTGGCTCATCTGCTGTCTGATTTGCCTGTTGATTGGCTCTTCTGGGGCAACAGGAGAACAGTAAGACTTCTATTCAGGATTTGTTAAGTGTCAGGTCTCCTACGCCTCGCTCCACCTTGCTCACAATCATTTTTATATGTTCAGAAATACATCACTTTTTAAGTGGCTTACCGTACCCGCTCCATCACCACTGTCAGCTTTACCAGATAAAACAGCTAAAGCAGCTGAAGATAGATATGTGGTGCAGCTAAGCAGCCTGTCGCCTGAGATTGCACAAGGTGTAGATGTGTGAAATTTTGTCAGCGTAAAGAAGGGAAGGAGAACACGTACTCCGAATGAATCTCTGCTGGATAAATAATGTTTAATAAAGTCAAATAAACCTCGGCAGGAAAATTTGTGTGACCAAACAGATCACTTGGCTGGAGCTCGGCATTGCATAAGACAGACACAAACTTAAAGTTAACTCTTTCTCTTCCTTTCCTGACGTTCATGCAGTTTTCCCACCGCATTACTTACGTGTGTTCAAAATTTGAACATGTGTTTGTAATCATTTTCTTAATTACCCAGAAGAATTTGGTTCTGGTGGGACTGCTGTGAGATACTTGCCCAAGGAGTGTAGCTGCTGATATCTTGTGATCATGTTTGTAATTTTTCTTCCCAACAACAGACTCCACCAGTAAAACAGAACATTTGGCCTGCAGATTTTCCTCCCTCACATGTTCTCATTAGTATTAGCAGGGAAACAGGGTTGTTAGAAAGACATTATCAGCCAGTGGCCGTGGACGTGACAGTGAATAACAGAAAGTGAGAGACTGAGGTATAGTAAAAGTAGGACTGAGGAGATGATGTTACCCCTGAGGAGCACCGACTCCTGTGTGGGAGCTGGGTGGAGGAGGCTGAGGCTCGTAGAGGATCAGTCTTATCTTACTGTCATTAATAGCATCTTGATGTTTATGTCCTGTGGCGAAGCATATGCTGACTCTCTTGCTTTCACCTCATTCTAGTGAACTAATTCTTGGATTTGCGTGTATCAGTTTGTTCCTGACCAAAATCAGATAACCTTTACCCCGTCCATTTATTTCAAAAGAGAACAATAAACCTGCTAACTGGGAAGGTGAGGAAAGGTAGTCGAACAGATGACCTTAAAACAGAATAAATTGTTTTACTGCCCAAGCTGACGCCATCATTGAAAGGGGTTTTGTATCTGTAACTGTTTTGTAAACTTGTACATTAGGGCTGTGCCAACAGAGGATGAGCTCAGGGACTAATGATGGATAGCTGGATTCCAACACGCACCCACACACATTCATGCTTGCATTTCTGCCCTGTTTAAAATGAAAGTACATGTGGGGAGTGGCTACATTGATAAAACAGAAGCTGGGTACTTCAGTTTGTATAATTTTAAACTAAAGCTTTATATAACTGTGATTTTCCAGAAATGCTACTTTGTCTCATTTGCTAAAGTTTTTCTTTTCAACAGAATTATATTGGAATGAGCTCTTTGCTGGTAAATGCTTGGAGCAATTTTAGAATAATGTTCCTTAACATTGTCTAAGGAGCTCGGAAAGAAAAACATCTGGACTTCTTTAAGTTTCCTTGAAGATGTTTCGCCTCTCATCTGAGAAGCTTCTTCAGTTCTGAGAGCAACTGGTGGAGAGTCCCCAAGAGGGTCATGGACCCCCTATTGATTCTCTACCTAATCACATGAGCCAAGGTGTGAAAATGGGTGTGGGTCACAATCAGCCGAGGTTTTGGATGAACCCATTGTGAAGCCTAGCCCCACCCTATCATGTGATTTACTGAGGTCAAAAGGCCCAGGATGTGGACATTGTGGGCGTGTGATTAGGTAGAGGATCAATAGGGGGTCCAGGACCTTCTAGGGACACTCCCATAGGGCTTAAAATCTTGGACTCTCCACCAGTTGCTCTTAGAAGCTTCTCAGATGAGATGTGAAATGTCTCCAAGGAAACTTAAATGAGTCTAAACACTTTCTTTCCAAGCTCCTTAGACTATGATGACCTGGATAACTGAGAACCTTCACAAAAATAAGTTCCTTAACATATTTTTTTTTAAAAAATATTTGTAGTTTTTATTGATGATCTCGCACAAAGTATTTACATTAGGAGCAGTACAAACATAACATTATGAAGACTTTGACTATCTTATCATCTAATATCATGAAAACATTCAGAGAATCTGGAGAAATCTCTGTGTACAAGGGACATAGGCAAAATTCAGTAATGGATGGTTGTGATCTTCGGGCCCTCAGGCAGCACTATGACACGATTCTGTCATAGAAATCACCTCATGTGCCCAGGAAAACTTCCAGAAGTCACTGTGTCTGTGAACACAGTTCACCCTGCTATCCATAAATGCAGGTAAACACTCATCATCAGGGAAAGTCATATGTGAACATGATCCAGAAATGCTTCTCTGGGCCAAAACTCAATTAAAATAGGCTGACCACAGAAAAACTATTCTGTGGTCAGAAAAGTCAAAATTTTAGAAAACATGGATGGCCTAAAGAGGAAAAGTTGTTACCAGGACTTATTTCAAAAGTCTGTGTTTCTAAGGGTACTGGGGTGCATCAGTGCCTAAGGAAACTTGCACATCTAAAAAGCACCAACAATGCTTGAAAGGCTTATTTTGGCTTTGAAGCAACATTTGCTGGGTTTATGATATTTGTAAATCATTGCATCCTGTTTTTATATGTTAGTCGTACTTTTTCAGAATTAGGTTCTAATTTAAAGATCACAAATAGCTCTTAAAAAGTAACAACAATCAAACAACCCCCTATGAGCAAGCACTTGGTGACAGTGGGAAAAACTCCCTTTTAAGAGGAAGAAACCTGTTAAAAGGGGAGTTTATTTGCTAATTGCCAAAGTTGGAACCATTTCAAAGAAGGTTTCAGTGACAGTGGCTAACACAGCAGCCTTTACTGACAAAAAAAGGTTTAGGATATCCTCATCAACTCACCTCAGTATTACCATCACTAGTCAGAAGTAAACTGAACTGATTCAGTGAAGTTTGCCATCTTTTCCAGATGTTAAACTTCTTATAAATGCTTCAAATAAGTGAAAAAAGGGGATACCAAGTGCTTTAAAATGTGCCGCCCAGTAGCCCTGACCGAGTGTCAGTTTGTGAGGAGCGATACGAGGACAAATAGGGTTCTTTCAAAACATAAAATAGTCCCTAACAGAGCTTGGATCTAAACACAATAGAGTCATTATTGCATTACATGAAGAGGAAAAAAAGAACATAAACCTGATTAAATGCAAAGAAGAATTCTCAAAGGTGCTTGGGACAACCTACCTGGCAACGACCTTGAGAAACAGAAAACCTACAGGAAGATAGTTCTTCCATAGTTACGAGACAACAGTCTGGTGAATCTGATGAAGAAGACTATTCAAACGTGATCTTTTTCCTCCCCAAGATAATCATAGAAGACACACGGTTTATGGAAAATGAAGCTGTGGGATGAAAGATTCCACTTATCCTGATTTGGGTCTAATGCTGTTGTTACACATTAACCTGTACTTCACAGTTCTGTATTTTTGGACAGCTATTCTACAGTTTCTAGCAGCTGACGGCAGTAACTGGAAACAGATCAGCTGTCAAAACAACACATGCTGCCAGAAAACGTTCAGAACATGCAGAGAGGGAACGGAGGATGGGCGAAGAGATGAGAAGATGAAGCGGAGGAGGGCAAAGGAATTCTGAAATACCTACACCCTCTTCCCTCCTCTGGCCTCTCCTCCGTCCTCCCTATCCTTACTTTTGTCTCCCTTCCTCAGGCAGGAAACCCCCAGCGGTTTCTGAGCAGAAACCAGATCTCTCATCTCTTGTCTGCGTGTTGCACTGGGATGTCCCGGGCTCATTATCCCGCTCATTATACTCCTCTTTTATTCCCAAACATAAATACCGTCTCCCCATGCCTTTGTCTGTCTCTTCCTCCCTTGTTTTTTAATCTTTCTCTCTCAATCACACTTTATGTTTCTGTGTCTCACCCTCCACCCCGACACTGAGGTCCACAGCTGACCATTAGAGGGCGACTGATGGAATCAACTGCCCATTAGTCATCATGATTGACAGCAGGCGTTATGTGAGTCTGTATGCGTGTGTGTATTTGTGCGTGCATGTCTGAATTTCAAAGCAGGAGATGGACAGGTACGTAGGTGTGGCATTTTGCACGAGCAAAGACGATGACATGACTTAAAAAAAAACAAAAAAACACCCAGCCTGTATCCTGACTGTAGTCCTTTGATGATACATGCTTTAAAACTGAAATAAAGACATTACAATTGGCTGCAGATTCGAGACTTTATGAGCATCTTTGTAAGAACATCATTAATCAAAGTCGTCTCTTTTCTCCCGGGGACTGACTCACTTCTAGCTTCTTAGAAGTTATAACTTATGGTACCACTGCTCTTCTGCATTTATATAATCTGTCTGTGTGTTTTCACCACAGCCATCTAGCTGTTGATCTCACTGAGAAACCAAGGAACCTCTTATGATAGTGATTTCTCATTCACATGGTAGCCTTTTGGTAGCCACATTAAAAATACACAATCAGAAAACAGTTTTAACGCACCAATTATTTATTTACACAAATCTTACCCATCCAGTGTGCAAAGGCCTCAAAATGGGATAATCATTTACAAAATAAACATCATGTTGGAGTTTGAAAAAAAGACTTGAAAATAAAGACTGAGACCAGAAGCTCATCGGGAAACAGATCACAGATCGAGGAAGCTGAGGGCCATTTTCCCATTAACGTATCCAGTTTGGAAACCAGAGGAAATAGAATGCAGGTTTAAGGCATTTTCGTGTTGGCTTAGTTTTTCAAATTTGAAAACAAAATGAGTTCTTTGCGAATGAAATAATCCTCTTTAGGTAAATAAACTCAGCAAAAAATATATAAGGAACTTTGCCCTTTACACTCACTACCATAACTTCTTCAGATACGCTACTTGTGGTTATCTCTGTATTTATCTATAGTGCAAGGCTACCGTTTCTGTAAGCTTCTCAGAAATGTTTAAACTTTTACTGCAAAGTGAACCACACAAACTTGAACTCCACCCTGTTAATCATTTAAGCAGGGAAGACAGATGGAGAGTGTGGGGAATTGGTTGACCTCAGTTGGGGAGCCTGTCAGACACAATGACATCTTGTCATACTCCTGATTTCCTCCTGAATAAAAACACTACAATGGTAATAAGTGGTTTCACAACATGTCGGATGGAATAACAGTCATTAATCAAAAATGTCTGTTTCGTATCTGAAATTATTATGAGAAAGTGTTCCGCTAGGATAAAACAATATTTCTACACTCCAGCAGAGTAGCGGCTGGGTCAACATCAAAATAGCAAATAGACAGGATTCAAACTACAAACAAGTAGTCTTATTCATGACAGCTAATTAACCTTTCTAAGCTCTATGTAGCACAATGACTTAATAATGCGCAATTCATCAAGCAGTCATCAAACCTTCTTTGCAAAGGCAGCATTAAAGTGAGATCATAGCCCTGCATGGTGCTCATTAGTCTCAGTGGTCCACCCTTTATTTCCAGCTGCTTACTGAAATGATGTACTGTATGGCCACTGGTGCGATTCAGGCTAACTGAACTCTTTTAAATGCTCTAGCTGAAAAAGTGCTCCCAAAAACGAATAACCTTTTCTACACATCTGGCTTACGTGTATTTTTACACGATTTGTTGAAGGTGTGAAGTGGTGGTAAGGCTGCTTTAATATCCCTGCTTACTTCACTGAATACTGTTGCGCTGCCACTGAAGTAATATGACCAGTGTTTAACCAAACCAGTGCATCCTGCACATGTCTTCTCCAATGACAGGAGATGGCAAAGAATTAAGTGTGAAAGTACTGGACAGAAGAGTGGCAGGAAAAGATGGATGGGGCACTGAGGGACAGGCAGATGAAAGGGAGGACAGAAGAGGGAGGTCTGACGTTGATTAATGACCCACTTGGTCTCCCTGTGAGATCGCCATTACCCTGTCCACGGCCAGCTTACTAAGGTCTGTATTAAACCATTGGTATATCTCAATATATACCAATGAATATATATATAATATAATATTAAAATAGACTGTACAGACTGAAGACAACAAGTATTAACTGGAAGTTGACGTGAAATAAGTGAGCTTACCAAACATCTGTAGCCTGCTTTTTGTCTCCTCTTCTAGCTATGCTTGATGTTACATTATCCATCATTACATAACACATATCTAACTGAACCGTCAAGAACCAGTCAGCTTGCATTATTGTTAAGCATTGTTGGGGTTTTGACAAGGAGGAATGCTTGTTTTATGTTTCTTAAGTGATGTTCTTAAAACTGACTCAAATATAGACAACATGTGTTTTTATGGTATGTGTTAATACACAGCTCCACAGTGAGTCTTTTGTCCTGTCTTCCACCACTCACCCTTGTAGTTAATAGCATGAAAATGGTTGCAAAGAGTTATATAGCACTGCACTGAAAATCTCTTTGTGATTGCTTTGGTCACAAGCAGATTTCCATGGCTGCCAGTAGTTTACTCACTAAGCAGCACTGAAACTGTGAAGAGTGCAACACAAATCAAAAACAGAGACACAATTTTTATTTCAAAGTAAAAGTTTGGTGTTTGAAATGTGTTGCTTGTCATAGTAGGGTGGAAAATTTACTTTGAAGGCGAACATTCTCCATTTCCTGGTTTGCATCACAGGTGTTAGGCTTAAAGCAAAGAAAAGACCTCTTTAAAAATGATTTCACCTAGCGACCGCTTCCAGTAACCACTAGTCAACTTCTCAAAGAATACATATTTTTACCGAACGACTGGGGGTTAGGGGTTGCCTACCAGTCTGTGTGACAGACATCTAGCTGAAGCCAATTAAGGTGGAGTAACAAGACCATTGGGGAAAAAATGACAAGAAGTAAAAACCCAGAATAACTCTTGTTTTCAAAATGAGACAGGAACTACCTTAAAAAACACAAGGGGAAAAAAAGACAGGACACAGAAGGCACAGGAAAAAGAAAATCACCATAAAACAACTAAAAATAAAGGGTTTCTACAGACTGTTGACATAGCAAGGTAACATCTCTGCTTGAGCATTATTAAATGCAATCAATTTCCTACTTTCTTTCAGAGTTAAATTTCTTAAATTACAAGTAACATCTTAGCCTTGTGTATTAATTTATCTTGCATCTCCTCATGTTCTTGTCAAATTACTGCCTGACGCTTAACGTCCACATTTTCCCCTTTACACAGGTCTGGAAGATGTTACTCATCAGTTAAAATCTTGCAGCTCCTTACTTGATCTCAGCTCCATCAAACTATTCAAAACAGCATGTCACTGCCGTTTCCCTGTTTCTCTCAAATGTAATCATGAAAAATAACTTACTCCCATTAGTAATTGATGATTGTAGATCTCATTGTTATATTCAGCCAGTATTATTTTATAAACAGCTTGCAGCATTTATGATGAGTACCAGTGAGATTTCTGAGCCAATCACAGCACGGAAATATCATCATTGACCTGATAATGAAAAATGATTTTCAGAAGGTTTCATTCTTAGTTCTACTTGAGCTCACTGCTGCCTTCGACACAGCTGACCATGACAGTTTAATTCAAAGACTTCATCATCCAGCTGGTTTAACAGGTCTGGTTCTTGATTGGTTCTCATCATATCTAAATGTTACAAGTTTCTAGCAGTTTAATGAGCAGTTTTAGATCTTCGCAAACAAAGATTCAGTCAGTGATTCTTACAGCGTAACTCTTGGTTCATTACTCTTTAACCTCTGCAAGCTCCCAGTTAGTGCTATCATAAACAGTCCAACAATTTTTATGCAGATTATCTAAATGACATTATATGATGATATTAACTAAAAGCAGAGATGTTTTTTTTTTAGAACTGAACAGAGACAAAATGGCCCAAAAAGTTAAAGAGAGAAAATGCCCTGATATTGTCGTCCCTTTGATGAACACAGTGAGGGACCTTGGGATGCTTTCGGACAATGATCTCAGTTTTGATATTCATATTTGTAGGGTCACCAGAACTGCTTTCTATCACAAAAAAGTGTCAAAATTTAGGAAAATTGAGAATATTACCAAAGGGACTATAAGAAACCGGTTCATGCAATTCATATCGCACAAGATCGACTGCTGCAATGTTCGTTTTGCAGGATTATCCAAACTATCACTAGGACAACCTCACCTTGTTCAGAATATGGCAGCCAGAGTCCTTACATGCACATGGAAACTTAAACACATGTATTCAAGTCAATCACAGGTTCCCAGTTAAACACAGAATTAGCTTTACAATCCTTCTATTAGTTCATAAAGTTCTCAATGCCCCCTCAGTACATTTCTGACTTGCTCATTGGATCTCTCAGGTCATCAGGTGCAGACCTTTCAACTGTTTCCAGTGTGCTGAGGGTGCTTTCAGTCTTTGGCACAAGCTGAACCTGAGGTAAAGTAGAACTGTGTCTGCATTCAAAAATAAAGGCAAAACCTTTGTTCTCACAGAGTTATAGCAGATCCGCATCTGTATGTTTTTTTCTTTTGTTAAGCCCACTGAGTTTATGTGCATCAAAATGTGTGATATTGATAAAATTGCCTATCGCCGTCGCTTGTTTCCACTTTGATACGGATCCATTTGACATGTAAGCTAAACCAGTATTTGTAGATGTTTGGCTACCCCCCCCCCCCCAAAAGGAAGCAAAGGAACAGTAAAATTGTTTTCCCTAATCAATTAATAAAACTGACACTTTTATAAACTGATTAGGGAGGAGGTTATTTCCACTCATCTTTTCAAACTAAACACTAAAAGTGTCTTTTGGAAACAGACCTGAAAAGTTTTCAGTCATGCTGCCTTTTTTCTCAATCCCTGAAGGCCATGACCTGCACTCTGCAGACTTCCTGCCATTAGCCTACCACATGATAACATCCTGATGACATCACCGCCCATCCATCGTTTGGCTTGCTGTAGCGCCGGCGCAGTGATTGCAAGGCAACCGATAGTGATTGGTGATTGTGGTGGGACGCTGATTGTGCTGATCACCCGCAGCAGAGATGTGCACACATTAAGACCTGATTACTATTCAACCCGCTGACCCTAACCATGAACCTTGACAGTTACGACTTCTTCTTCCTTTTGCTTCTCCTATTTCTTTCTTGTTCATTTTATCACTACCATCTTTTCAATTGATCCTTTTTTTAAACTATTTTGATTGGCTTAATATCACACATGCCTTTCAGTAAAACATCCTAGAAAACATCATTTTATAGTCTCAGTTAAAGTAGCTAACAGTTTAAGAACAACTCCCGTAAGAGCGTAGCATCTCCAAAGTTGTGGTTAGATCCTGAGTAACAATATCCAAGCATGAAGAAACAGTGATCATCAAAGTTGGACTTAATCATAGTGTATTCTTTGTTGGAAGGTATAAAATAACCCCCAGCGGCACTAACTTTTGAGAAAATATTAGTTTGGCTATTATTTCTTTCCATTTATTACAACTGAACAAACAAGGTCTTCCAACCACAGTCATGGGTTATTCCGAGTCGGGTTGCACCATCATGGAATTGCGCTAACCGCAAAGCCAAAAAAAGATGCTTTAAACTGACCCTGCACCCCGCAAAATCTCTGACAACCTTTCCCCTAAATCCTCTCTCAATTGAACAACGAGAGGAAATAAATACAAATCCCTGCAATCCTCTTTACTTATATCCCTCCCTTAGTTCTGTGCAGGTTTGTGCAATCACAACACACACATGCTTTGTGGCAACACAACTCTATCTAACACCTCCAGCCCCTCCTCCTTGTGTATCCACCCCACCCAGACTCTCCTGTGTATCTTTTCACCCAGCACACCGAAAGCCAACTGCTGCAGGCCAGAAACACTCTGTTACCAGAGACAGAAAGAGAGCAAAGAGAAGCTAATAGCAGTTGGTGATATAGCCTGGTGATACTACAGACTCCGATTAAAGCTCTAATAACTCCTCCGTTCCTCTCCCAAAGTTATTCTTTCAGCATTAGAAAGAATAACTTGGACGAGTTGAGGTTAGAGCTAGTTAGCATAACTTGGCTGTTAATTTTTCCTGAGTGCAGTCATTGTTGTTGAACAAAGAAAATGCTGTAAAGTGGGAACACAGTGACAGATACAACTAAATCTGACAGGTTGTGAACAGTTTAGCCCGACTATCTAAATTATGCTTTTCAGAGAAACAAATGAAAGTGATTGCAGCATAAAGTCTGTGATAATTTCCATTTTCTCCCAGAGGAAAAAGCAGATCCGCAGTTTAGTCACAGGACCAACAGAGTCAAAAGATGATTTTTACTTCCAGCTGCAGTAAATTATAGTTGGCAGCGGGGCTCTGCTCTGGGACTTCCACACCCTTTCGTTAGACACAACACAGAGCATAGCAGGCATTAATGACAACAAATCTGACAATGATCAAGTCAGAACTAGCGTAAAAAGGGGGAGCTGGGGTGGAGGTGGGTTGCAAGGTGTCTTGCAGATGTGCATCAGCAGATGTGCCAGATTGAGGACGGCCACCTCATTGCAACTAGGAAAAACACTCAAAGCTCCCAACCTGTGGGTGGTCATTTTTAATGGCAAGGACTGCACAGGTCACCTGGTGGGAGGCAACCTGTGTCCAAAATAAATCACAGCCCAACTTGGACTGACTGCAATCACCCATAGATTGAAGAAAGCCTGCAAATAATTGCTATCTTAGTAATAAACACATACAGACTGCCAACATGTTTCATTCTCTCTGAGTCAGTGCATGCTGACTAGTGCAACTCATCTGGGATGTGCCTCTTTCCAGCAGGGTTAATACTTAACCAGTTGCCAACTGGTTGTATTCAGGTTGTACTCCTATATAAAAGCAAGGCTGCCGAGGTCCTATGTCGATTTGCAATTCCATTTCTGTCCTGAAGCAACTACGTCACTATTTGTGAAGGAATGTCTGTTTCTCTTTCAAATGTAAGCGCTTCCAGCTGGACTCTAAATGTAAATAGGTAATGTGAATTTTTGGTTAATTTGAATTTCTGTGAAAAGCAGACAGCAACAGATTTGGATTTCGCTGATTTAACACAGTAAATCATTAAATGATCACAAACAGATGGCATGCTACTGCCAACTTGACCCCATTCAATGACAACTGATAGCAGACTGAGTCTTGACAACTTACTGCCATGCTTCACCATCTAGACATAGTAAACACATCTAGAAGTCACTTTAAAGACAACAACTGACTGCAAGCAGTCACAAACCTTGTCCTCATCTTTGAAGCAAGGTAGCAAGTTGATTACACACAGTTGCATTAAGTTTTGCATCACTCTTTTCCCTCGTGTAAATGTAATGTCATCTACTAGGCTTCGGCAAGCATTGACAACTCATAAGACATACATACACGGATATCCAAGATACTATCTTATCTATTCATATTTTATAATAGGTTATCACAAGTACTCAAAACTGACTACTGTAATTCGATCAATGATTTCCTAATAAAAGGTGTAATGAGCTGCTTCATCATGATATCATTAATGATATGACTCTCTCAGCGCATGGAGGTAGAATCACTGATTTCTTATTATTTCCTGGCTGATTTGGGAACACCTATCCTTACTGTACTGGCAGCTAAAAGAGAAAAGTGTGTGAAAAGGAAGCGCAATTGTCAACGGCAATTAAAACTGCTGTTGCAGTGCACAGAGAACAAGGAACAAAGAAAATGCTTCTATTTCTATATGGCTTAATCACCATGAACAACACTTTACACTTCAAACAAGTTACAGTGCAACTTTAAGGATAATAAATTCATCCAGACAATAGGAAATATTGCCCATAGAAGCAGATGATTGCAATGATTTTCTCCCATTCCCATAAATGTGTGTACCACTTGGAGAAAATCACAGACTTGGATGGAATTATAACTTACTCATTCTTGGAACATTTAGCTCATGTTTGATAATCACCGCCACGCGTAATCAATCCCTTCATACCTTTCATGGTCCCCAAGTGAACCTTTCGGGTTTTTTGCACTTTGTGCAAGACACTGGCAGAAAGCCGACGGTCAAAGTCGGGAAAAAAAAACAAAAAACAAAGCAAGAAAAATAGGAGTCGTCAAGGTAACCTGACAATTAAGATTGTCTTACTGATACAATAAGAGGAGAAATTGTGTGGACGCCACCTTTATTTCCTCTAAAGGGCAGCAAAGAGAAGGAGAGGAGAAAAACTGCACAAAGTAGTGTGTTTATGCGTGTGCATGCATTAATGTCCACCAGAGACTCAGTGTGTGTCCAAGAGATGGATATTATCCACTTCACTGACAACCTCCCTCTCTGCTAAAATGTTGTTTCACAGTCCAACGGACGATCGAGTTTCCAAGCTCCAATCTGTGGTGAGCAACGTGTTGCCAATAACAGCGTTCACATGAGTCTTGATACAAACCTCAGTGAGTGCCAATGCCTAATTTTAATTACGGGAAACCTCTCGGTTCGCCAATAGCTTTATCACTTCTAATTGCCCCTGTTTCAAAACTATGTTGCCTCTATATTGAGCAACACTAAGATGTACTTGGATGGTTCACGTATATATACATGTTTGGGAGCTTATACTTCCTATGTCCTGCATGGACACTCTCAAATAGTCCTTGTCACTTAAAATGAAATCCAAGAAAAATCCATATTTTCAAAAAAAAAAATCTCTTGGGAATGGAGAAGGAAAGCTAAAAAGAAAAATTAAAAATACACCAAAAAGAGAGCCCTCTACACTGGAGGCAGCTGAGATGCCGAGTGCAGACATGCATCTTCTAACCATTAAGCAGATATGGTGAAAGCAGCATTATCTGAGGAATGAAGAATATAATGAATGGCTGATACAGCTGAGAAGATGAGACCCCATGGGAGAGGAGAAAGAGAAGAGCCCGAGGATGAGAAGACAGGAAAATAGATTATGGCGAGCGAGTCTGAAGGAGGAAATGTAGGAAAATACCAGAGGTTAAAAGGTGGAAAAAACAGCAGAGAAAAGCAGAGGATACAGTGTCCTCTGGAAGGACAAGGAAAAGAAACGTTGATATGCTTTGCAGAAAGCTCTCCCTGAAATGCCATCTTCTCCTCAGTCTAAGCGCTCACCAAATGAGAAGTCAAGAAAGTAAAAAGGAGAGAGTCTTTTGACCCGCAGCTGCAGCCTTTTACACATGTCCGGCTACCAAAAGCCTACCGAAGCCTCGCTATAACAAGCAGCAAGATGATGAGGTGCCTATGAGGTAGAGGTGGAGAGAAGAAAAGAAAGAGAGGAAGGGCTGGATAAGATGACGGGATCAAAGTCAGACTCAAACCGGATAGCTCTCCTTAAGCCCCCCTCTTCACATTAGGTCACCCTGTGAGCTTTGACACCTTATGAATTCTCATGGAGTGTTTTAACATTTTTTTATGATTTCCACCCTTTGCCATGGCCACACCTTCGTGCAGTTTCAAATGGAAGGCTTTTAAATTGAAAGTGCATGTTTCTAAGTCAGAGTACACACTCGTACAGTGCGTCATAGTCTTAGTTTACTCTGTGTCACCTTTAAGAGAAGCGGTTTCCCAAACACGTGTGACACTGTAAGCTGTGTGGCAAAGTCCAGCTCACATGACTGAAGGTTAATCCCACTGTTAGCCTAGGGTCCCTGACAAGAAAACATACACACTTATAATTGCACATACACACAAACGCCTTCACCTACTGTTGGAACCTACTGGGATCAAGTTTGCCCGTCATGGAATGTGTAATGGGGAGCTAAGCCTGCTTACCTCAGAGCAAACTGAATCTCTTTATGGACCTACAGTGAGTCCTTAAATGACTAAGAGCTTTGCAGTAACATTACTTAGAAAAGTAACTCTTTGCAGTACTTTTGAATTACCAAAAATGAACACCCCTTTTCAGTTAGTGTATATTTAGTTTACATGTTGAATACACTTGTAAGGTACACCTTGTTCACCTGATTTAATGTAGGCATGTAGACATGGTGTAGCCAGATCCACATTGGGGAAGAAAAGTGATTTAAGAGACATGGTTGTTGGTGCCAAATAGGCTACTGTTTTTAAAAGCTGCTAATCTACTGGAACTTTCCCACATGACCATCTCTAGGGTTTACCAAGAATGATCTGAAAAAGTGAAGCTATCCAGTGAGCAGCAGTTCTCCGGGTAAGAATGGGCAGGCTGCTTCAGGTTGATAGGAAAGAAACTAATCCGCATAGCTACTTACATCTTAATTATGCAGGAGAGTGTCTTTGAACACACCTTAAAGAGGATGAGCTAGAGCAGCAGGATACCACACTGGGTGCCACTCCTGGTAGTTAAGAACAGGAAATTGCAGCTACAGTTCACACAGGCTCACCATAATTGGACAATCGAAGATTGGGAAAATGTTGCCTGTTTTGACAGGCCTCGATTTCTTCTGTGACACTGAGATTGTGGGGTGAGAATTTGGTATAGACAGCACGGAGGCATGAATTCATGAGTGAGTGAGATTTTCTTGGCACACTTCGGGCCCCTTAGTACCAACTGTCCATCGTTTAACCACCACAGCCTACCTGAGCATTGTTGCTGACCCTTTATAACCACTGTATATCTATCTTCTGATGGCTGCATCCAGGAGGCCAGCTCACCACATTTCTTGAACAAGACAATGTTTACAAAACACAGTTCCAGGATCTCAATCCCATAGAGTATCTTTGTAATTGGAGGAAAAGGAGATACATATCATGGATGTTCAGTTGACAAATATGTAGCAATTTTGTGATGCTATTATGTCTATATAGACCAAAATCTCTGAATATTTCCAGCACCTTATACAACTTCTACTACAAAGAAGGCACTTTTGGAAGGGAAAAGGAGGTACAACCCGGTACTAGAAAGGTGTACCTAATAAAGTGTCTGTGAGTGTATATGTTTTCCAGAAGAGGTCTGTGGCCTACTGTACTTTTCTTACTACTCACTACCTTTAGTGAGCTGAGCATTTCAGCAATAAATGTTTTCATTTCTCTTAGAATGACTGTTTTAGAACTGCTTTTAGAAAACCTGTTAGCAGTCCTGCAGAACTGCAAAACTGCAAAACAAACATTCTCCGACCCACATTATTACTGGAGAGTAACCCACGTTCACTAATACTCTACCCTGTAATGGGTTTTACAAAACATATATGGCTAAATACTGTAGTCATATACATTAATTTAATTGAATCAGTATAGTATGTATTCAGGTGTATATAGAACAGCTTGGCTCGAGGCGGCTGTGGCTCAAGTGGTGAAGTGTGTCATCTGTCTATCACATGCTGAAATATACGTGGGGAAGACACCGAGTGTATTGCTCCCAATATGTTCATCTGAGTGTGATGGTATGAATGTGTGTGACAGGGTGAGTAAAACTTACAGTAGAAAGGTTATATATGTGTGTGTGTGTGTGTGTGTGTGTGTGTGTGTGTGTGTGTGTGTGCGCGTGCGTGTGTAATTATATTGAGGAAATTCATCTGAGCCATGCTAGCTGCACTTGCTAATGGAAAGTTGAGTAAAATTGTAAATATTAAACATATTTAGAAATAAATAAATAGCAGAAACAACTATTATTCATGTAGACCATAATAAAATCACTAGTGTCTCAATTGTTGGTCTGTTATTGATGTTAGCCTAATTAGCTATAGTTAGAATGGTATGGTGTTAAACTAAGAACTGAAACGTGGTAAACAATATCTCAGCTGAACTTTATGATGGCATATAAATGTTTAGCCCATTAAAACCTCAGAAAGATGCTAGCATGGATGTGACTGTTAGGGGACTTGTTTAGGTTCACATGCCATATTGAACGACTCCTTAAATTCAAATGACAATATGGGCCCCAATTATCCAAGCTTTTCCCCAATTGAAAGTGTGTTAACATATGAAGCTGTCAGAAAAGGAGCTGGAAGTAGACCCACAACATCTGGTGGACATTTTGCCATGGCCCCTCTTTTTCTATTTGTTTGTTTTCCTTCTCCTCCTCCTCCTCCTTCCAGCAGCTCCTGTCATGCTGTGTTGTACTGGTCTGTGCCTCACTGTTTGCGCAAGGAACCCTGGTGGAGGAGCTGGAGTGCAAGATAAATTGTCGACGAGTGCGTGCTCGGGTCAAATAAATTGCGTCAAAGTGTGTAAAGCCACGTGTGCGTTCATAATGTCATATTTTAGTGCAGTTGTTTTTGTACAAGGCTGCTATCATGCGCTGCTTTTTTATTACAGCTCTTTCAGGCCCTGAAAGGGGAACTAAATTGTTTTTGACAAACAATACACCCGAGGATGGAGCAAAAGTGCAGCCAGCTCAGCAAGGATACTATAAAAGAAAGAATACTTAAAAGGCCTCACATGGCCATACCTCATATCCACAGATTAATAGCCACGAACTTAATAGCATACAAAGCTGAGGCAGCATGTTAACCTGTGCTCACTCTATCAAGTTGATTTCAAGTTCTATATTTGTTCAATTCCCTGCTCCTCTAGTCCACATATCAAGTCTCCTTGTGGAAGGCCCCAAATTGCTACCGTTGCATGTATTGGTGTGAGTGCATGTGCAATAAAGGGAAGTGCATAAAATGCTTAGAATAAAGCACTGTATTATATTATTATGTATATGTGTATATGAAAAGTGTTGCATACAATAAATTATTTAATTCCAAGTAGAAATTGTAATTTTGTTGGTTCCCAATAGAAAATAGGAAACTATTAGTAGAATTCTTTGACCTGCAAAGTCAAAGAATAACTGCTAAGTCTTGACACATTTACTTTAAAGCCCCTGCATAAATGTATCTCAAAAATAGTCTCATCTATTGTTTTAATGGTTTTCAGGTGACAAAAACCATTTCACCTGTTAAATATGTTAAAAAGCACTTTAAAATGTACCATACCATACCAACAGTATTTAGTTATGCAGTTTGGTGATATCTACATCTACCTTGCAGAGAATCCCCTGACCTTGCACTGCCTCCAGGATGAAAGCTTTCAAAAGTACAGAAAGCAACATGTATTAGCGAAATAATTTCAGGAAACTATGACACATAAATTTTGTAAATTCTGTCCACTCCGTAATGTACTTTTTTTTAGACGTTCCAGTCAAAAAACGCTTTGACAATTGCCTTAAATGAAAGATGCTACACTAAATGTGTTCTAAATGTGAAATTAAAACTAAGTTGAAGACACATTATCCTACATGTGTTAATTCTAGTTTTTAAATTGCTACTGTTTTTAACTTGTATTGTGTTTTTTACTTGTATTGGTATGTATCGCTTTTATTTATTTATCTTTTTAGTTTCAAATAGATGTACAGCACTTTGTTTGAAAGCGCTTTATAAATAAAGTTATTATTATTATTTAATGCATTTAATTTAATTATTTCTTGATGCATCCTCAATCATCCACGTAAGTAAATCTCTAAAAGTTGATTCTGTTCATCTGGATGTAGCGTTTTGTGGGAGAAACGTTTCGTCACTCATCCAAGTGACTTCTTCAGTCTCAGCTGACTGCAGGTTTCCCCAATTTTATAAACAGTACATTTGCATAATGACTGAAACCAGCCCACTGAAGGAACAATGGGCTGGGAGGTCAGTTCCTTAATCTTAATTATGCAAGTTCTCATGACCATTGATCAACAACCACTGATTAAGGCCAACTGATCAAAGACCACTGATCAATGGTCATGAGTACCATTCAGAGAGAGTTGAGGGATGTCTGCAATCACAGCATTGTAAGATGGTGACAGATGTACCCTTAGGCCCCCTTCTCGATTCAGAGATGGTCTTTCCCTTTTCACGTAAATGGCCTGCTTGACTCTGCGCTCAAACCAGCGTTCCTCCCTGTCCAGGATGTGTACATCCTCATCATTGAAAGAGTGTCCACCAGAGATGGGCAGTAACGCGTTACTGTAATGTAAGACTGCTTTCTTCCATTTGCGCAACATCTCTAAAATTAGAAATATCCTGTCTCAGAGTGACGCTGAAAAACTAGTTCATGCATTTATTACTTCCAGGCTGGACTACTGTAATTCATTATTATCAGGATGTCCAAAAAACTCACTGAAAAGCCTTCAGCTAATCCAAAATGCTGCAGCAAGAGTACTGACAGGGACTAGAAGGAGAGAGCATATTTCTCCTGTTTTGGCTTCCCTTCATTGGCTTCCTGTTAAATCCAGAATTGAATTCAAAATCCTGCTCCTCACATACGAGGTCTTAAATAATCAGGCCCCATCTTATCTTAATGACCTTGTAGTACCATATCACCCTATTAGAGCACTTCGCTCTCGCTCTGCAGGCCTACTTGTTGTTCCTAGAGTATTTAAAAGTAGAATGGGAGGCAGAGCCTTCAGTTTTCAGGCCCCTCTTCTGTGGAACCAGCTTCCAGTTTGGATTCGGGAGACAGAAACTATCTCTACTTTTAAGATTAGGCTTAAAACTTTCCTTTTTGCTAAAGCATATAGTTAGGGCTGGACCAGGTGACCCTGAATCCTCCCTTAGTTATGCTGCAATAGACGTAGGCTGCCGGGGGATTCCCATGATGCATTGAGTTTTTCCTTTCCAGTCACCTTTCTCACTCACTATGTATTAATAGACCTCTCTGCATTGAATCATATCTGTTATTAACCTCTGTCTCTCTTCCACAGCATGTCTTTTATCCTGTCTTCCTTCTCTCACCCCAACCGGTCGCAGCAGATGGCCGCCCCTCCCTGAGCCTGGTTCTGCCGGAGGTTTCTTCCTGTTAAAAGGGAGTTTTTCCTTCCCACTGTCGCCAAAGTGCTTGCTCATAGGGGGTCATATGATTGTTGGGTTTTTCTCTGTATCTATGAAGCGCCTTGAGGCGACTTTTGTTGTGATTTGGCGCTATATAAATAAAATTGAATTGAATTGAATTGAATTAATCCGATTACTTTTTTCAAGTAACGAGTAAAGTAAGGGATTTACTATTGCAAAAACGGTAATTAGATTACCGTTACTTTCCCGTAGGAACGCTGCGTTACTGCGTTACTAAAACCGTGATTTTTTTGCGAGAATGTCTCATGACAATGACATAAGCGAGTGCGACGTTCGGGACAACAGCTGTGTGCAGATCAACAGTGGATCATATATCGAGTGCGGGAGAGAGTATGAGCGTGCAGCATTTAAAGCGTGGAACTACTGACCTTACTTTGAGTTTGATTCCATAAAAAGTGACAAAAACATTAGTGTCCGTTGTGCGTGGGAAGAAAACTTCTTTTTACAGCGAAAAAGAACCCTAAACAAGCACCGAGTGCACAACGACGTAATTTGAAATTCACAGAAAAACTCGCGGATTCTTCCACTGACCGCTGCGGCACACCTGCACCAGAGCACACCTCCACCTACCCCAGTCCTGCTTTACAGGTGAAAATAGAGCAACAGGACCGCTAGTCTTTGATTTTATTTATTTTCTGCTGTGTTTTACTTGCATCTATTTGAAAGAGTGAGTGTAAACACAAAAAACATTTTATTTTATGTGCTGGAATGTGCAGAAAATAGGTTTAAATATTAAACAAATTTCTTCCAGTCAGAGAATGTTGCATATAATTAAATTTTTGCTTGATGCATAAAGTTAAAAGATTAAAACTAATAAAACAAGTTTTAAAAAGGGACTTTTCCATTTAATTACATTTTGTATGATGGATTATGCAGAAAAAGTAGAATTGGGCTGAACGACCTATCGCTTTGTCACCTATTCAGGTTGTAAATCGTGTTTTTAAAAAGTAACTAAGTAACTAAGTAATTAATTACTTTTGAAAATAAGTAATCAGTAAAGTAACTGGATTACTTTTTGGGGGAAGTAATCAGTAATTAGTTACTGATTACTTTTTTCAAGTAACTTGACCAACACTGGTGTCCACTGGCCTGTAGGTGTAAATAGACTGCACAGTCCTGGCCTGACGAGGTAGCTCTTCTGTGTTGTGCCATCCGCTTTGCCAGAGGTTGTTTGGTTTCCCCGATGTATAAATCCTGGCAATCCTCCTGGCACTTAACAGCGTACACTATGTTACTCTGTTTGTGTCGGGGGACCTTGGGATGGACCAATTTTTGGCGCAGCATGTTTTGGGGTTTAAAAGACACAGAGACCATGTGTTTAGAAAAAATGCGTCTAAACTGCTCCGATACTCCTGACACATATGGGATCACTACATGTTTTCGCTTAGGCAGCGGTTGTCCTTCTCTCCTGTATCAGCTGGAGCTTTCTTTAGGTGCCTTTCCAGCTTTGACAAAAGTCCAGCTGGGATAACCACATTTACTCAGGGCCTTCTTGATGTGATGTTCTTCTGCCTCCCTGGCCACTGTCTCAGAGGGGATGGTGTTCGCTCTGTGTTGTAGCATCCTAATGACACCCAGTTTGTGCTCCAGTGGATGATGAGAGTCAAACCTTAAACCTTAAACCTGCAGTCAGCTGAGACTGAACAAGTCACTTGGATGAGTGATGAAACATTTCTCCCACAAAATGCTACGTCCAGATGAACAGAATCAACTTTTATTATTATTATTATTAGTATTAGTATTATGAGCTTAACATGCCAAATTGGTAACTATGGACCTCAAGTCAACAAGAGGGGACTCACAGGAGCTAATGGGCCTAAACACCAACGCTTTAGTCTTCTTTTCATTCAATATTATCAAAACATACAAGAAGTGATTTAATTTTGAAGCCATTCTTCTGCTTTAATGGCACATAGATCTCGTTATCATCAGCATAGCTGTGAAAGGAGATCCCATATTTTCCGAAACACAGTGGAAGCAGATAAAGTGAGAAAAGCAGTGGACCTAAAATTGAGCCATGTGGAACTCCACGTGGCAGGTGAGGAGAGGAGGAATCAGAGCTAGTGAGGCTGACAGAAATAGTTCTTACTGATAATAATACTAAAACCATTGTAAAGCAGTACAAGATGCTGAAAACGCGATATTAGGATATATTACCGAGGCAGTTAGATCAAGCCAAACAAGAACCACATAGTGTCCAGAGTGACCAGCCAGGAGAATATAATTAAAGACCCTTAACAGTGTTTACTCTGTAGTATTAAATCTGGATTGAAAAACTTCCAGGATGCCATGCTTTTCCAAAAAAGACTTCAACTATGTATAAACAATCTTCTAAAAAAAGTGAAAGAAAAGGCAGATTAGAGACAAGCTTAAAATTAACTAACACAGTTTGATTGAGACCAGGTTTCTTAATTATAGGTTGTACTACTGCATGTTTAGAGTTTGCAGGGACAGCACCAGAAGACAAACTGCAATTAATGATGGCAAGAACCGACTGACCTATCCTAGGAAAAAGCTGATGAGGACACTTTGCCATGAAAAACCATTTGAAATGCTTTCTTCCTGTCAAGTAATACTTTTAATACACATATGCACACTAGTCACACTACAGTCGCACAACACTACAGCTTCATTAATGGTTTAATCCAGAGGGCAAACATGATTAAGATTTCTAAGTGATTTCACAAGAGCAAAAGGAAGTACTTACCTAAAACCTTTCTGTCATAGAGTAGATATTACTGGCACAACACAGTTGAAACTATAGTGAATCTAATCTGCGTGCATGCTTCAATGCAATAAAACAAGCGACTAATATGTTTGCTGGTTCTTCCGCTGATTGGCTCTTTGGGATAGGGGTGGAACAGCATTACTCTTCCTGGACATCAACCCTCAATAGAAATCAATGGCTTTGTTTATTATTTAATAATTCATCTTTATTGTTTCTTTCATTAAACCTTTAACCTTTGACTTTAATATCTTTGCCACTGCAAACATTAGCAAAACTGAGATGCTGTTATTTTAAGGGGTGGCCATGAATGCAGCAAAACTATTTCAACAAACTGATTGTGTAGAACAAAACTGTAACTTACATAATTGCATTGCTATAGGGAGACACTAGTGTTTTTTAGGGGCAAAACACACACACACACACACACACCAATAATGCTTTCCAGTACCTCACTTTAGCACCCAATATCCCTGTAATAACACAGATGACCAATCCACATCAAGTGCCCTCATAAAAAGCATCTTGACGTGTGACTGCTGATGGAAACTCTCTCTCTCTCCTAACAGTCTTGGAACAGAACGCAGTGTCCTGTCCACTCTGAGAGGGAAAAAGCATTTGGAAGATCCTTTGAAGGGTGATCACAAATCGGTGCCGCAACAGTTCTTCGAAGACTGTTTTTCTAAGTGTCTCAGGATTCACGTTATAGCGTGCTTCCAAACTAGCGGTGGGCCCTTGTTTTTACCGAGGTGGTTTTTTTGGCCAATAACAATCAAAGGGCAAACGCATCAACCCTCCACACCTAGAGAACTACCTCAATCTACTCCCATAAACCTTTTGTGTGGAGATGGGTGGGTGGGTCTGGTTAAAAGCGCAGAAGGTAGTGAGTGTTGCTTGGCTAAATGTCACATTTTCCAGTGTAAAGAAAACAAGTCTATTTGTGAATTTGCCACAGGAGCAGAATGTACCTTTGCTACAGGAGTGTGATGAGTCCCCACGTGCTCGGGTGAGTATGCGTTAATGGTTGTGTGTGTTTGCTGGAGCCGGCTTGGTGACTGGCTGGGTGATTTCACTGGCATTTGTGCTGTCTTTGGGCACTTTGGCTGTTGCGCTATATAATTACCAATGACTGGTTACACACAGACATGACCAAAAATGCATGAAGTACTCAGTAGCATTGAATATTTATGCCAACTGAGTTGTTTCTTTGCACATTAAAACAATCTCAAATTAAACAAGACACATTATAAAAGATGCCCTTTGTAGGTGTTGGAAAGAAAACAGTTACCATCAGTTTTCCCGAGATCCACATTAATATTTCTTTCTTCGCCTCAAAACTCTTACATCACTCATCAGGGGGTGAGAAAGAAAAAATAAAATACCCCTGTGTGTTTGTGGGACAGGGATAATGAAGCAAACAAGGAGCTCATGGGCTGTAATTTGGTAAACCATGAGATTGCAGGGATATCAGCATGGCAGATCAAACCAAAAGTCACAGTCACCCAGTCTCCTACTCTCTGCCTCTTTTTCAAGAGTAAAGTTAGTTTAGCGGGCATTAGCCCGGAGCCACATCCCATAGCCATAACTTTGAGGTCAGCGGTGCTATTTAAAATGAGCTCTCGGAGGGCTGTCAGTGTGGGAGCTTCCATGTCGGACCGAACGGCACCAGAACATAACGAGTGCAAGACCAACTGTACATTTTTCCACTGCAGCTCTCGGGTGAGTAAGTGGCAAATAAATGTATCCTGTTTGCTAAGAAAACCATAATGACACAGTGAAAGCCTTAATATACACTCGGCCAATTAAGTTCAATGCATTAATTTGGTCACCTGAGTTATGTCTGGGGGGAAAAGTATGGGTTTTATTTGATATACAATGTTCAAAATTGTGTAAAGTTAACAGGCTATGTAATGTAATAAGTACACATTGAAACCTCACATTGAATGAGTTATCATTTAGTATGCAGCAGTGGAGCCATAGAGAACACTGTTGATGTGTCCAAATGCTTATTTAAGGCCTAATTTTAAACTTATACAGGAGCTCCAAACCTCTACGAACTGAATACATTCCACATCCAAGGGCAGGGGTGGGCAACTCCAGGCCTCGAGGGCCAGTGTCCTGCAGGTTTTAGATGTGTCCTTGATTCAGCACAGCTGAATCAAATGGCTAAATTACCTCTTCAACATGTCTTGTAGTTCTCCAGAGGCGTGGTAATGAACTAATCATTTGATTAAGGTGTCCTGATCCAGGGTGAGATCTAAAACCAGCAGGACACCGGCCCTCGAGGCCTGGAGTTGCTCACCCCTGTCCAAGGGCAACATTTGTTGTCAGTAGAGTAGCGGTATCTCCTTTTAAGGTGAAGAAAGGTGAAGAATAAACATGGAGGTTGGCATGATGGGGCAATTTTAAAGAGAAAGGTTAATTGAAAGTTTGTATCTAACCATATCCAAGTGAATTTATTGCTTTGTTGCTCAACCCCAGGCATATACCTTTTGTAGGCACCACACTGGTGCCAGTATTGAAATAATTAAACTGGCCATGATGTAGTTAAATTAAAATCATTCAATCATGCTGGATCACCATTTTAGTTTTGCAGTGCTCCCATTGTTCCTTGCCTCATTAACACCAACCTCCACATGAAACTGATTCCAGTATTTTCTATGCAGTGCAGTGTACACATTTTATTTAAGGATGTAAAAGCAAAACATAGGAAGTGGGGATTTTTTTTTTAAAAAAAGAGCAAAAAAATGTGGGTCATGAGCAGGAGTCTAATATGGACATTATCATGTGGCAGTAGGGTTCAGAGGGCATTTCTCTGCTTTAGAGTATAGCACATCTGGAAACACTTAGAAGCTTGCTGAAAGATTTATGATATGATTCCAAACTGCTAAAAGGCCCCAAAGGTTTACTAAATAGGTTGTTAAAAATTAACCAAATTATTGATTTGCTCTGTTAATATAATAAAGGTAAGGAGAACCTCACTTCATGCAACATTTGATAAAGTAGGGGCATATTTCTTGCGGCAGTCGTGCTCGGCTCAGGGATTTTAACTCTTGGATCAGTACAGATGGGTCCTGACAGCTAGAAGTGACTCAAGAGCAATCCCTGTTTGCTGAGACGTGAGAAATCTGTCAAACAATTGTGCTTGAGTGAGGTCATTGATATGCTCCTATATTGTCTCCACTGTGATGAGCCACAACCAGCGTGGGAGGAAACAAATTGCAGACATTACAGAAGATTACAAAGAAATATTCTCAGGTTACATTGCAAAAGGCACGTATTGTAGAGTGCTAGCCATACTCAAATGTAGACCTCTGTAACACCCCTTGGCTTAAAGTTGTACTGAGCATATTGTAAAATGTGTTGCTCATTTATTGTAAATTTATCCTGTTATGATGTGATTTTCAACGTTAATTATCCCATAAATTTGAAGGAGACAATACAGTCCTGTTCCTGAATATGACAAATAAAATTATGATGCTTGTTATGTTCAATTATTGAAACAAAAAATAGGAAGAAAGACAAAGAAGAATTGAAAAATGGCCAGGTACTAAGTTTAATCTCAGCTTTGAAGTGAATGACTTCAGTGAGAACCAATGGAAGGATATCACTGATTTCCACAGTACTGTGCAAATGTCTGTAAGCCACCTACCTTTCTTTACAATATTGAAAAATGGGTGTAGCAATTAACTGAAATGTGGACACATTAATGGTAATCTGTTACATAGGGAAAATACATTTTGTACACTCTTAGGTAACAACATTTAAAGGTTGTCTTTGGATGTTGACTCTTTCTTTCCGGTCTCATCAAGACGATCCCACATTGCAACAATAATGTTCGGGCTCTGAGGAGGCCAATCCATGACTGATAGTGTTCCATTATGTGTTTTTCTATCCAGTTGTTCTTTTACTGCACTGACAGTATGTTTAGGATCGTTGTCATTCTGAGAAATGAGGCCACTGCTGATCAGACACTGGCAAATGGTACTTTCAGTGGATCTATTCCTGGATTGATTCTATATGTTGTATGCGAGATACTCAATGTAGAACAAAAAAGTGCTTGTAAGAAGGCTTGAGGCCTTTGACAGCTGACTTAGAGTAGGAAAATCCTATATTGTATATGTACCAGTCTATTTACCATTTTGTCTCCACTTGCCCAGTATCCTGAATCTTTTTTTATTAACACAATGCACAGTGCTGATTGGCCAGGTTTTCAGCTAATACCAACCATACAATTTAATACCTGTCAAACTGTGTTATCTTTGGTAGTTTTGTAATTTCAACTAATGAAATTGGAGCAAATTATATGTTTTTGTGATTGACTAGTAACAAAGTACCTAACAGTATGAAATATCCAGTAGTGAACAGCAGTCCCTCACAAAGCTTTGGACAAAATCTCTCTATGTGTGGACACAGTTTAACTCTGCAAGATTATTAAGGACCTCACAAATGAGATAATTTCAGAAAAACATGGAACAGGCTGCACAAAGATTGCTGCTGAGAAACCAAAAATTGAAAGCCTCAAAACAGACGTGATGGGTAAATGCCTTTTTCCCATTTTTTTGGAAGTTCCAAAGTGTAATTTTTTTGGAAAGATTTACTGATATAACCAATTCTATCCATATCTTCCTACCAAAAGGCATTTAAAAAATCCCTTGAGGCAGTATTCTGGGTTGCAAAAGTGGTTTTGGTAGTCTAGACATGAAATAAGAAGAAACTGGAGGAATCTGATTTAGCAGTTCTGCCAAGCAAGGCCAGATCAGAGATTAGACATGATAAATCATCTCTTCTTATGCAGCTATGAAACATTGAGCCTAAATAGCCTCAATGAGAAAAAAGTGTACGCCATGCTAAATGTTTATATCTGTGGAACATTTCATAGTTTTAGCAAAGTCCTTTCTGGGATATGTCTGTTTTAGTTAAAGTTTGGGTGTCTGTCATGCATCCTAGCCCCGACAACCGTCTCGACATAGTCATGTCATTTTAGTGTGCTAATATGTCGAAGAAGGCCATATCAGATATTTTTCTTCCTGGCAGGTAACTAGATAAGATGTCCAATTAAGATTGATCATTCTCATCTGTGATGTCACAGGAAATTGTCTTTCTCTTTGCTTATCTTGCTGATTCCTCTGACTTTTACGATTGGAGTGTGAGAGATGGGACACAATGACTCAGCGCCATTGTTCATAGGGTGGGAAAGAAGAAAGACTAAGAGAGAAGTAGGATGGAAAACAAATGGAAAGTTTCTTCTTAGAGACCTATTTTTATTCATCCTATTTATCTTCTTCTTTCAGACTACTGTGGAAAAGAATCTCATATATCTTCATGATGAATATGAATTTGTTACGGAGCCACATGATTTGAAGCCAAGTGGCATGAGACTGACAGCGAGACTGAACTAAACGGACAGCTAGACAGACAGTCATCCTGCCCACCGATCTCACCTTGTCCTTTGAGAGGCTAATGTTTCTGGGAAAATCCCACTCCGCTTGTTGCCCTGTCAGTTCTTACAGCTGGCACAGGCCTGGGGATGGAGCGAGGGAAAACGGGATCCAAAGAGCTGATCAGACAAAGAGAGTGGGAAGGATGTGGGTGAAGGTGTGGATAAAGTTAAGCCTGCAGGTGTCTCTAAGAGTGGAAATAATCTTAATCCACCTCTGGATCTTTCTCATGTTTTCTAATTGCATCTCTTTTCCCCCAACAACATTGACACAGCATGCTCAGACACTTCCCTGGCACACAGCAGCCTCTGGATGTCAATCTCTTTCAGTAACACTTAAATCACCACAAGTCTCAGTATCCAAGGATTTAAAAAAAGGAACATCTGACAACAAAATGCAAGCATGGTGAAATATGGTGGCTGTTGTAAGTGCTTTTTTTTCAGGTCATACTTTACTCTGATTTTTCTCGACTTCCGTACAAATTAGGTGCCATTATTGGGCCGACAAACCTGAGCATTTGCTCCAAAGTAGAGGGCTGGATTTGGACAGGCTGTCTAAACAAATGCAACAATGGTTTTTATTGTCGTTCTGGCTCAAACTTACCCACACACCCCTGGCAGGGAGTACAGTTTTCAGTGGAATGGGCCGTCAGTAAGCATAAACTTGATTTGGCTGATTATGAACCGAGAGCTGCTCTTACTGGGACTTGGCTTCTCTTTTTTTCTCTTTTCACTCTGCCGTGTTCCCAGCTTTGTTGGACGGACAGATAAAGGGAAAGGAGGCTGACAGAAACAGAAAAGTGATGGAAAAAGGGAGGTTTTTTTAATGTCCTTGAGTGTTTTCCAACTGTGTTTTCTTAAACACCACCCCATTATAGATCTTCTTGGAACTGTCCATTCGCTTTTGCCTTTCATATGTGTGAACAATGAATATTGGTGGCTTCCCAGCCAGTGCAGCCCTCCCGGCTGGCACCATATGCCCATCACTGGGCTGGCAAAGTGGCTGTTTAAAGTGCAGCATGGTCGGTACTGGAAAGCCGTTGGTTGTTAGTGGTTAACCCAGGGTTCCCCACGGGGCTCGCCACTCACTCGTCATCCTGCCAACCTCCCAGTCTATTGCATCAAGTTTCCGGTGTCAATGACGTAGGAGAGATCATTCATAACTATAGAAAGGCATATATGTGCGTTTAACTGTGAGAAATGAACATATTTTCCATGTTTTGATATTACAAAAGAAAAGGATTTTCATGCAACAGAATAAGCTCTCATGTGAGAGTTCCATAGGAAATCCTGGTAGAGACTGAATTGAGAAATAGGTTTAAAAATATTCAAATCCTCCAAAAAATTAACATAATCACCAGGATTGCTAATGGAGTAGAGTAGGACATGGACTAATCTGAGGGTTGGTGGTTTGATCCCTAGCTGCTCCAGTCTGCATGCCAAAGAAGTATCCCTGTAACATCAGAATGTTAGACTGAAATCAGTTAGACAGAGAAAAAAAGTGCATGTATGAATGGGTAAATCTTGTATAAAGTGCTTTGAATTCTCAACTAAACTAAAAAGTGCTATATAAGAAGCAGTCCAGCTTCTCAGTAAGGTTCATTAGGGCACCCATTTCAATGAGCTTTGTGTCTATTTGTTGCTAACAAATTGCCTGCCTAAGGAATTGCCTGCCTAATTTGCATAATGTATAAATAAAAGTGATCATTTTTGATGAAGACCATCCTCGTCGAGATGATGTGGGGTAAATTCAGTCAATCTGATCTGCCTGATTTGCATGGACCGACTTAACCCTGAGAGTCTTTAATGCATGCACAATCCTCCAGGTAGGGAAAATCCCAGAATCCCAGACACTGTTCATCAGGACGTTGGATTTGAAATGTTTTTCCTAATGAAAACGCCACATTTTATCCACCCTGAGATAAAATGTGTTTTTACAGAAATCAATTAGAAAAAACTGATCCCACTATGAATATTTACCATTTTAAAATAGGGCTCTGGCAGCTACAGAATGGGGAAACTGAAACATAAAGACGTTTGAACCCTGCCCTGAATGAAATAGCTACACACCTGCCCGCTCTCGATTAATGACCTGAGGTGCTTCCTCTCCTCCCTCTATCTGACTGTCCTTGACTCCATTTGTGTGCTCCGTCCTTCCTGCACTCCTTTTGTCTAATCAGCTTTTATCTCACCTTTATCTGTTACTTCCTCCTTCCTAAGTGAGGCCTTGGATGAGTCACCCACATTAACAAGCAGTAATGTGTCAACTTGGAGAAGATGGCAGCAGCGAGTGTATTACAGTAAATGTGTACCCTCACATACCAGAGGCCTTTCAATACACCTGGCTCCTGAAAATATAGTGTAGTAAAGAGAAATGCACTAGAGAGACTACAAGTACAACAAACATCTATAAAGAATTTATAAGAGAACAATAAAATGGCACAAACTAGAGTTTAAAATTGTTTATTCGTGTCATCAAGTACTCTACCAAAAAAATAATGTAAACTAGTAAAAGGAAAAATGAGGGGAAAAAAGTAAAGTGTAGTTTGTGTTGATCTGTTGGACAGAATAATTGGAAAAAGTAAGATCCTAACCGATCATGAACCCTCTGGGACTCGGTACACTCCCATCTTATCATTACCATCTAACTCACTGATCCTATGTCAGACTCTCATGAAATGTTCTCACAAAATTAGTTTTCAGTGCTTATACCTTAGTCTTACCACAAGTCCTGGCTGCAACGTCCACGCTTCACTTTTATTACCGCTCTCATCTCCTCCAGTTCCCTGTGCTTTTCCTCTCATGATTAGTTCTCCATGCTGCTGTCCTTCGTGTGTTTTGCTCTCGGGTGTCGGTCTTGCGCTGAGGTTTTCTGGCTCAGGCAGGGCTGGAGGGTAAATGCTGCATCGTGTTTTGGTTACTGTGGTGAAGCCTGGTGCCATTAAGCACTTGACTGGCTATATTTCAGATTGTTCACTTTGGGGATAGCATTATTATATAAGGTTCATCATGCCATGTTTCTTAATTACTGAGGATCTGGTTTGCTATCTTGTCAACTGACTTAGAACAAACAAACAAAAAGATGGCACTTATTAGGTGACTTAATCTAGCAGTCATTTCAATCAGTACACTTTGCCTTTTGCCAGCTGTGAATATCTAATTCTGTTGCTCTCATTCGCCGTCTTCTTCTCTTAGTCTCAGACGAGCTTCCTCCAAACATCGGAGCAGAGGTAGATTGTCTAAAGGGCATGACTCCCAAAACCACAGCGCCATCAGAGGAGAAAACCGCAGATGCAGCTGTTCAGATGGAACAGAGCAAAGGATATGTTTCTCTCACTCTCTTTCTCTCTTTTTTAAAGACAGGCCTCATTAAATGGAAGAAAGGCTGCTCGAGTCCAAAACCAAAGAGAGTCATGCCCCTCGAGAGCATTCTGCTGCTAACCATAGCACTGGCACGGCGCAGTGTGGAAAACAAGTGAATCAAATGCAACCGCTGAACTGCAGCGAGTGTACAAAGACATAATATTACATGGTATTACGTGGGCTCAATAACAAGGGATTGGCTTTAGCAACAGCGACGCTGCTTCACTAAACAGTGGCGACACACTATATGACAGAGGCCTTTTCACCAGTGGTTAAAGTTACCAATCGGTAGGAGAACAGAGTCAGACAGCAGAGATCATGAAGTTAACATAATCACATCATTTTTAGCCATGCTAGTGGTGCGGTTTTACTAATGGTACTGTTGGTCCATCAGCCCACCACTATGCTGGCATGTAAAATATCTCAAAATTTGCTGGATTGCGATGAAAATTCATGGTTTTCACCAGCTGGGGGTTTGAAATGTCTTGAAATTTGATATAAAGACTCATCAAAGATTTCAAACTTCATGAACTATTGTGGCTTTTCATCGAGTGCCATCATCAGGTCAGTTTCTTTACATGCCTTATATCAGCAAATCTGTGTAAAACTAATGTCAACTCCAGAAGCCTGAGCTATGCTTTGATGAGGGATAAATATAAAATGTTAGCATTGCTAACATACAAGACTAAAGTGGTCCACATGGTAAGAATTTCTTGCTAAAACCCAGATTGTTATCAACATGACAATATGCTAACATGCTTATGTTAGCATTTAGCTTAAAAATCCACTGCGCCAAAGTTCAACCTCACAGAGGTGCTAGCATTGCTATAGACTTTTAGCCTTGTTCTTGAGGATTAGCTGAAAATCTAAGTTGTTTCTGTAGAGAATGTAACAAAGTAGCAAATTTGAAGCGATGCCACACATCATTTATCAAACTTTACAAAAAGCAGACTTTTAGCTGGTCAGTTTCATCACTTTCATTGATGACCAAAGCAGTAAAAGCAGGGGAATCCTTTCCAAAAACAACCATTAAACTGCTGCGTAGTGGTGGTTTGGGGGACAACCTCTATTTTTTTTTTCTTCAGACTCACCGTTCTTTGACTTCCCCATGAGGTCTTTCTACTTTTCCTTTCTATTGTGAAAAACACTGAGATCAGATTTATTTGCTAGTTACTTTTTAAAATAAATTTTCATCAACTTCGACTACTTGGCAAACTGATTTTTTGATTGATGATGCAGTGGGTTTATTTTGCTGTGAATGTAGACAGTAGTAAAACTGAATCTGTACTGCCACTGTTGTGTATTTGTGGCTTGCTAAATAAGCTATGCACAGACCACTGATTAGGCTCTGTCCATCAAGTGCTGCAGCTGTTTTTTTTTTAAGTCGAAAAAAACAAGAGTTGGGCAGTAATGCTAGTGATATTTTGCTCTGCATTGTTAAGAAGCAAAACATATCCTGTTTTTCCTTGCTTGTCTGACTTGCTGGAATGCACTCAAACTCCTTTACACATTCATACAAGTATTTTTTTTCCCAAGCTTTAGTGCTTTCTATCTAATATTTACACATATTCACACTCCGATGAATGCATTGGAGAGCAGCTTGGAATTCAACATCTTACCCAAGAATACTTCAGTGTGCACACTGTAAAGACTAGTTGGTGTAACCAGAAAACATGTTTAAGCCATGCTTTCTTTTGGTGTTTTACTTGTCTGCGAAACCAAAAGTCAAATGCCAGTTGCCCTGGCATTCACAAATGCTCAACCATAAAGACCATACTCGATTTGTTTTGGGGGTTTCTTTTGTCTGAAAATCACTGGTAAAGACTTACATGAATAGATGACAACAGGAATAAACAACCTTGTCTGGGAGCTAACTTCAGTGCACCGCGGCATTGATTCTCTCAACTCTCTCTTAATGATTTTGTGCTTTCATGACAATTGTGGAGATTTATCCATAAATTTGCCATGCGTCTACATTAGAAGTCTGTTAAAAGCATATAATGAGCAGAAGCAGAAGCTGGGTTCACAGAGTCTGTTTTTGATGAGTTTAGGAAAAAACTGCAAAGGAACGTTTTTTTCTTTATTGATTATTATTTGTAAAATCTGGATCCCAAGGCAACCCCAATTGTAGATGTTGCTATGACAAAACATAAACCTTACATCATTTATTTGAGTAAGTTGCATTAACTTGAAGGACAAGCAGACATAAACAGAAAGACTTGGTATTGATTTGTACCACAAGTTAGAGGACACAGATTATTTTGTGAAACTTTGTGTTTTGGGTATGGCTTTATGGTTTGCATTGGTAGACTTCTCAGTAATTTGTGTTTTTGAAAAGTAAACTCATGTAATCTTTTGTTTTTCTTTTCTATTTTCAACATTACATCACTTGTTGTTTCAGAGGCTGATTCAAATTTACAGTGCGCACTGAACTGAACATAAAGCTTTGTGGTACAGAGGTGGATGCCGGAAAACCACGATCCACTAATAGTGTGAGTAGGAGGAGAGAGAGAAAGGAATGTAGTTAGCGTCTGTGCACACTCCATAACCAACAAGCAAGCAAACAGGCGTTGTGCTGTAAAAACATCGCTACCTGAGTCTGCATGCACACCTCATCGCCTCAGCCTGTAAATCACTTCTTAATTCATTTATGTCATATCTTATGGAGTATGCAGCACCTACAAACAGATGATAGCTGACTTTTTATTCCGAATGTGATTTACTATCACCAGGCTTTTGAGTAGTTTCATGTAAATTAATCCAGGTTGTGCAATTTGCTGTTTAGAGTACGTGAACAATCTTTGGGTTCAAATAATGTGACATCTAATCCTGTTTTCTCCTACTGAAACTTAGAAGGAAATCTAACGATTTAAAGAAAGTCTTAGCCAATGAACTTTCTTGTGGTGTTTGAATGTAAACAAAATAGTTATCGGGAAACTGTAATTTTAGGACACTCAAACCCAACATTAGCTGGTATAATGTTAGCTCATAACCAACTGTTGCTTTTTAGCTGCCTTGTTGTCACCTGCCGACGAGCTGATGGTAAAATATAAGTATGAAGCTTCATATCTGGAGTCTGAATATGCAGAGACAAATTAAAGTGTAAAGCATTAGATGTAAAACATGGCGTCATTAGACTCTAGAGCAGTGGCGATTTCTGTGGAGTGATGGATTGCACTTCTTTTTTTCTTGAGTTTTGCAGATGTCAGGAGAACGGTACTTGTCTGACTGCATTTCAACAACTGTAAACTTCGTGGAGTGGGTTTATGGTATGGTCTTGTTTTTCAGGAGTTGAGTTTGACCACTTAGTTCCAATAAAAGGAACTCTTAGTGTGTCAGCATACCAAGAAACAACTTCATGTTCAACAATGTGTGGGAACAATTTGGAGATGGCCCCTTTTTGTTCCAACATGATTGCACCAGTCAAAGCAAGGTCCATAAAGACATGAGTGAGTTTGGTGTGGAGGTACTTGACTGGCCTGCACAGAGTCCTAACCTCAACCTGACAGAACCCCTGTGGGATGAATTAGAGCAGAGATTGCAACCCAAGCCTTCTAGTCCAACATCAGTGTCTAACCTCACAAATGTGCTTCTGGAAGAATGGCCAAAAATTCCCATAAACACACTCTGAAACCTTGTGGACAGCCTTCCCAGAAGAGTTGCAGCTGTTATAGCTTCAAAGGGTGGGCCAACATGATATTAAAGCCTATGAATCCATAGGAATGGTAAGAAGGGGATGTCACTCAAGTTCATATGCAGAAATAAGGCAAACAAGTGAATACTTTTGGCAATATAGTGTACTTAAAACACAGCATACTGTTCACCTATTTTGGCCACTATATTCAAGATGGTGTGGCAATGTGGCGGCTTTGACAAACCACCACCCACTCCTATGTATTTTTAATAGAATCATTTGTTGGAAGATGTAGTTACACATTAATCAATGTAAATTTATGAGTGCAACATTTTTTCTTTCTATCAACCAACCTCAAGAAACAGCTGAATGTACTATTTAATATGGGGGGGCTAAAAAAACAAGTCCACAATGAATTCAACTGGCCTTTCTTCACAAGAAATGACAGGGCTCTGAAAAGTTTGACTGATCTTGCCGAGCCTCTGCTCCTTTATCAGTCCAAATGTTGTTTCCACATAATTTCCACCAGATCTCAAGCAGTGAATGTAACTTCCACCTTGCTTTCCTCCATTTTTTATGTTACTCCTCATTTCACAAATATGACAGAGCAAAGAAAATGATGTACTGCAGCTGGCGATTTCCTTTTCTGACAGATGTCAAGTCCTCTCCGTGCGTGTGGTTGGAATACCTCAGTCATGCTGAACCACCACTCACCCCTCGCCCCCACCCTCCTGCACAGACGGAGATCAGATTCTCTCAGATAACATCAGAATGGATGGTTAGCACAGGCTGTTTGGCTTCCCTTGCAAACAGAGGATCAGGTTTACATGTGGACTTTCAGTTGCACGTCTCCCTCGACGGGTTTGTTTGGTCAGTGTGGCGCCCATGTGAATACCTGGGAATTGATAGCACGCACCTACTACACAACGGCACAGCGCACACTCTAAAGTTAAAGCACTAGAAAGAGAGGAAAAAGCATAATGTTGCCTTTAATAAAAAACATTTTCCGGGTGTCATGGCGACTGCCTTAGTCAGGGAAGGAAATTCAAACCACATATTTTTACCATTCATTACGTAAAGATGGCAGATATTTGTCTTGTCCCACATTCAGCTGCAAAATGATATGGTATCAGTACACTGGAGCACATGAAAGACTCAGAAACCTCAGTGATGCTGCTGTGAAGCACAACCTCAAACAGATGGATCAATTTTGGATTACTTTTCCATAGAAAATTACAGCACAGGATTAGCCTTATACACAGATAGCAGTGATTACATAAATTCAGCTGAGTGACTGATAGTTTTTGTGTTAGGCCACATTACACCTCCACACTGACTGAAAAAACACATGCCAAAATTTGTCAGTTGCACAGTACTTAATTAAAGCGACTGTGAGAATGTGGTGCAAATGCCTGTGTTAGTCTAGCAAAGTCACATATCAGGCTTCACCTTTGTTCAGCTGTGAATTCACACGTCAGCCAACACAAACACTGATGCACTGTGTCTGGGAATTGGGAAGTCATCATTATACCGGTGCGTCATCATTCAGCCAGAATTCAAACTGCAGCATTTCTCTTGCACACTGCGCCACTGATCAAGATTCAGGACTTCATCACAGAAGAATGAAATAAAGTCCAAAATGAGAGTTTTTAGTCAAAGAGAGCCTGGGGCTGGGCATGTGATATCACCTACTGTGACAAGTAATTTGGGTTGGAAGGAGACTGAAAATAACAAGGCAAAAGGAGAACTTACTATAAATACAGGGAGACTTAGTAGGAAAAAAAAGAATAGAAACTTGGCTGGAATGCTGACTATGTCAGACAATATGGCAAATAATGAAAAGAATATTGGCAACTAAATGAAGAACAACAGGGAGTGTGTTTACTGCAAAAGACTGATCAGGTGGTTATTTACAGGGGGGTACATGACATTATCTGGAAAACACAAGAAGAACACAAAAGGAGAAAATAAAACAAACTAAACGCATGCAAGAGTATTTTCAAAATAAAACAAAGATTCTTCATAGAAAAGCATGACAACAGCACAAAGGAACAGCCCCCAGGTGTCCCTGCAAAACATGGAACTACATGGAATCTGTCCACATGGAACTGGGAGAATAAAGGGGGTTTGGAAGAGGGGCCACAGACAACTTCAAGCAAATAAGATGGAGATCTGGCAGAGGGCTAAGGAACTTGGAAACCTTAGATGTGCTCCAGTGTAGTCCTAGAACATCTGAACAGTACATGACTGGAAGCAGATGACATATCCATCATGCTGATTGGTTGACAAGTTGCTTCAGCTCTTTGTCTGTTATAACCTCACTCTTCTCCGTAGCTAGCTGATCAACCAGCACCAGCAAGAGTGGGCCACCACCAATTATGTATATCCACCCGTCAGTGAAAACAGCCATGCCCATGAAAATCCAAGTGCACGCGATATTTTTTTCCATCTTTATTTTTTTATTTAACCATAGAATAAAACTGCACTAGGCTGACGCTGGCAGCATTAACTTAGCTGTTACCAAAACTTACTGTGTTATACTACCTCTAAAAATTCACATGCAAACACACGCAAGACATTTTTTTACATAACATAAGTTTTCACCATAAATCATTCAACATTACAGTTGTAATGCTGATATTGGACACATCTGAAGTGCCATGTGTGAAGCATTTGGGCTTTATACTTTTAATAATCTCAACACTGACCAAAATGTGTTTTCACCCCCACCTCAGATATAAAAGAGGCAGCTTGCATCATTGCACAGAAGTAGTGACACCATGGGGACCGTGGAATTATGAAAACAAACGACTGTTTGCACCTTCGTAGACCATGTACAACACACTTGCGTCATCCATTCATTAATGAAATGCAGTAGCAACAGTATTTGGAAAAGAGACACGCTGCAGTGTTCAAGCCCCATGCCATACAGGTGAAAATTTGCCAGTAAAAGATATGAGCTCTCATTAAGTTTAACAGGGCAACAACCCCCTATTGAGGGTCCCACCCCTACAACAGTAAGGGTGGGATTTTACTGGCTTGTTAATGTGACTGACAGCTCAGCAGCGTTGGTCTGTTTGTCTGTTATGGTGCAACGGCTTCCATACTTCATAAAAGAATGACGACAGTTGTTCAGTAGTGCCAGTTGGTTACTGGCTGCAGATATTACAGCATACCAGTTTGTGCCAGCCAGTTGGTTATAAGCTCTGTGGTCATTAGGCACACATGGCTCACTCTCTCCCCTCTATCATCCACCATGCTTGTTAACTAGTGATGAAAAGAAACCAACCGGCCGTCATCACATAGACAAAGAGCTAATGAAGTTATATGCAGGGCATGCGGCCAAGCCAAAACTCTAATAATTTTTTCCGCCACAATAATCTTTTCTCAACAACATATTTGTTGGGAACTTCACAGTAAAACTGCTTCTGTCCCACGACCATGGCTGTAGTTCTCCTCTGTAGTCCTGACACAAAACGAATTTGATGAAATGTACATGAAGAATGCTTATGCTGTCCGACTAATACTTATAGAGTATGATTTTACAGTTTTTGATCAGTACCAACAAATCAAACTGATAGCACACATTGTTCTATTCAAAGAATTATTAACAATCATTTATTTCATTGGCATGTAAGTGAAAACGAATCCACACAGAATGTATCAGATAGTAAAGGCAACCCATAATTTCTAATAGAAAACAGTAGCAGTGTAGCTTTTTAGTGTTAGCTGGTAGCTGCACCCTCTCTGTTCCTTTCTCTTCAAGCATCAACTTTGACAATCGTCAGTGTGTGGTTTAAGGTTTGCCATAGGCTTCAGTCACACACACCTGGAGGCTGATTGGTGAGCCCCTGACAACCTCCAGGCTTTAGGAAAAACTGCATTCCCAGACTAGTTTGTAAGTGGTTACTAGGTTGTTGACATCAGCCAGGTGAAATCGGTCACAAAGTGGGTGCTTCACCAAATTGCTTTGGTTGCTAGCAGATAGCTGCTGTTGCTCATAGTTTGAACAGAAGACTCTAACTTGTCTGCAGATACTCACTATTTTCTCTCTGAGCTGTAGTGAAACTTGGAAAAAAATATGTGACGCAAATTTGAAACTGAGACAGTCACCTTCAAAGTAAAGGTTTTGCCTTACTGCTTCCAAGCAAAGAAGTCAAAAGGAGGTTTTGAGTGCAGCATCATAGATGTCTCTCCAATCAATTTCAACTGACAGAAACCTCTAGCAACCACTCACCAACCAGTTGCAGACACTTTTCCTTAGTAGCTAGGGGGTCACTGACCAGTCTGCATGACTGGGACTTTAGAAATCCATTTTGCAGTGACTGCCAGCAACCTCCAGCAGCTGCTTGCAACCATATTTTGCCCTCGTAAAGGTTACCAACTGGTCTCCAGGCCTGTGTGACTGGGGCCATGAAAAAATGTAGACAGTGATGTGGATGCTGTACCAGTCCATTGCGGTGAAGGCAGAGCTGAGAGTAAAAGGAAAGATGTTGATTTACCAGTCGATCTATGTCTCTACCTTCAGCTGTGGTCTCATATTGACCTAAAGAATAGATTGTGGATACAAGAAGCAGAAATGTATTTTCTCCAACTGGTGGTTGGACTGGACTCTCCCTTAGAAATAGGGTGATGGGTACACTAATTTGGGAGGGGCTCAGAGTAGATTTGCTGCTCCTCCATATCAAAAGGAGTGAGCTAAAGTGGATCAGGAATCTGACACCGTAGAGATTGCATTTCTTGGCTGATGTGGTAACACCTCAGTGTTCTCCAAGATGAGCTGGATGGATGGATGAATGCACGGGTGGATGGCTGGATTTTTAAGGTGTTCCTAAAAAAAATTAATGTGTCAATGTGTTGATAATCATTGCAAATCCCAAAACTGGGCTCTCAGTCAACTAAACTTAAACAGTTTCTAGTAAATGGTAAATGGCCTGTATTTGTAGCGCTTTTACTAGTCCCCCCTAGGGACCCCAAAGCGCTTTACACACCCAGTCATCCACCCATTCACACACTGGTGGAGGCAAGCTACAGTTGTAGCCACAGCTGCCCTGGGGCAGACTGACAGAAGCTGCCATATCGGCCCTTCTGGGTGAAGTGTCTTGCCCAAGGACACAACGACTGAGACTGTCCGAGCTGGGGCTCGAACCGGCAACCTTCCGATTACAAGACGAACTCCCAACTCTTGAGCCACGATTAGTGATTCTTAAAGGCTGAAAAAATTAATTATACAACATTTTCACTGAATATAAGTAGGAGGATTGTACGGGAATTATAATTGTTTATTTCTGATCTAGCAAACATCAATAGGCTTTCAATAACTAATTAACTGCTTGAAAGTGGTAGCAGAACAAAAAATGAGTGGTTCACTTCAAAAACACGATTATTCTATATATGGCATGGAAATCTATCCATCAGTGGAGATACCCTTCTCCAGATACAGTCAGAGCAGCCAAACACTAACCTATAGAAGAGATGTAGATACATAAAATGAAAGGTCATTGTATGTGCATCATGCTTGCTTTGGCATAGGTAAAACTCGATCAAACTTTCTCACAAAAGATATTCTAAAACTTCACATGTGATAATGATGAATGATGGCTGAACTCCATTTAGCTACTTTAGTTTCAGGGACTTTGTACTGTGTATACTGGCTCGTCGTCATGGATTTTTATGGCACTCAGATAGAGAAGAGTGCTCATTAATGCTATTAGCAACGCTTTTCGTCTTTTCATAAGTCAACATGTCTGCTGAGCAAAGGATTACTAGATGGTGTTGAGCAAAGGAACAAAAAAGGAGAAAAAATTTTTCACTGGAAATTAAATTACTAGTGTTGACCCCCAAAGTTAAACGCACAATAATATTCAAATTTCCAGGAAAAAAGTAAGACTAAACATTAAAATGTTTACGAAGAGAGAGAGAGAGAGAGAGAGAGAGACCCTTTTATTCGATTTCATTCATCACTGCTTTCCATTCTGGTGTCTTTTCTGCCCTTACTGTGGATTTTACGTTGTATGATTGCTGAACGCTGGTGCAAAACATCTTTAAACCCAAACTCTTTGACACAGGTAGACAAATAACACTTGATATTTACACAGTTAAAATCCTCCAACTCCAGCTCTTACAGCTGCTATAAATCTAAAAGTAGTATCGCAAATCAGTTTGGTAAATTAAATGTCAATGTATTAAACCATCTTTCCATTAGCTTTACTGATTAAGAAAATGATATCTTGGTCCTGTATGCCTGTCTCTCTGTAGATATTAGTATTATGTGTACAGACTGCATCCAGCCAAGTATAAAGAAAGAAGCCTGGCTCAGACAGAGCCTGGGGACAGATTTATACAGAGGAGATTTGGATGATTACACACCATGAAAGTTCTCAGTGATTGAGATTGGAAAATCGCATCGGCCAGTAAATCAACTACAGTAGCCAGTGTTTAAAATCTGGAAATTGCAGCGCATTGTAATATAAAAGTAATCTTCTCCTAATGGTAAAAGCAAGGAGAGTCGTCCAGATGTTCATTTTCTCTCACTGTAAACTACAATACTGAGTAGTGTTTCTCATTCTCCTAATGGATCCTTCAACATGAATCAAGTCTAAACACATGTTTCATTGAGATGTACTTTTTACCCTTGCACTTTCTGCAGATAGTGTGTTATTATATCCTGTGCTGATAGTGACCCAGAGATATTTGCAGATATTTGTATAATTAAAAATTATAAGAACTGACGAAGGGCATCTGCAGGTAAAGTTCTTCTATTCTTATGTGAGGGTGAAAAAACAGGAGCTACGGATGCAATGAAGTGATGGCTTTAAACAAACATCAATATTTGCAAACTAAAAAAAATTAACTGCTTACAATTAATGTAATTTAATTACATTAAAGGGTGAAAGGTACAATGTGACTGGATGGCCAGTCCATCACAGAATGGATGGATGGAACTAGCTTGATGCAAATCAACTGCAAGGTTAATTTTTAGCCTATTTCACTAATAATTGTCCTAACCTGTCACCATCTGGTTTATGCCTTTAATGGATTTGTCTGCCTCAGAGGAAAGACCACATAGAGCAGCGGTCCCCAATCCCCAGGCTACGGACCGACACTCATTTGGTACCGGGCCGCGAGAGTTGAGGCTCTGGTGTGAAATGGATCCCTGTACCCTGGTGTCCTTGAATAATGAGTTTTTCAACATAAGATTTTAAAAGATTGCATTTTAACTCAAACTGTGTTCTTTTGCCAATCCTAACAAGGAGTTGTAGCACATTAAATCTTAATAGAACAGTGGGGAAATACATAAAGTAAATAGTAAGTTAAAAAAAGAGATAAGAATGGGCGCAGACAGGACTGTCCTGTCATCCACCGACCTGCCAAAGTGGACTCTTTCGCATGAAAATTGTCCCGTATGCCAGATCAGAAAGATTACATGGGTTATTTCAAGTGGTAGGAAGAAAAGACCAATGTGATTATTTAGCTGGAGGAGTTTTTGTGCTGAAAGTAGATGACGGAAGATGACATTTAAAAAATGACTCCTGTCCAGATGAGAATGGAGCATTGATAATGGGAAAAAAGCACAAGGGGCAGGACTGAAGCTGCATGGAAATTGTCCACGATTCCCTTGATTTTTTTTTTTTTGTTCTCCTTACATTGACGCTAAAGTTTGTGTGACTAATTTAAGAAGATTATCAGTAAGCATAAAACCAGAAATATGGCCATCAATTCAGATCTGAAGGTAAACTCATAACAGCCTGGTGGGATTCCAGTTCTTGAAGGAAATAAAAGGGTCGAGAGACACACACACGGACAGGCACCATGCTCTCTCAGGTATGCTCCAGGCTGCTGGAGAGATGTAGATCGATGGCCAGGTAAGAGGAGAACTGGATGGATGACTGGATATTAGCTTTTTTGGAATTCAAGTAATGAAATTATCATACTTTATGCACCTTCACATTCAATCTTCAAGACTCTTTCTTGTCATTATGCAATCACAATGAAATTATGGCAATGCTCCCTTACCTGGTGAGTAAAATTTAAATAACAGATACGTATGCTGTCATAAATATAAATCCAAAATACATGTATTCAAAATTATATAATTTCCCCAGTAAGACTGGACTTAAAAAATTAGCGTAAAATGGAATAACATGAGTAATTGAAAGTACTGAAAGAAGGCTACTATGTCTGAATGTGCAGAAATATGAGTTGTTTTGGATTTAAGGACTCATTAAGTTCCACGTTTAAATGCATTTTTCAGCTGCATTTGAGATGCCCATTGATTGGAAATAAGCAAATCAGCATGTTACCTTTTCTGCATGAGCTGTATTTATCATTACATATTCTTCCTCAGTCTATATAAACACTGCTGCATCATGCCAACTTGATAATGGCTCTGTATAATTTCACAGTGTTTGGTATCTTTATCTCAGCTTACACCAGGTTTGCTGGCGGCTGCCAGATAATATGGGATAGATGCGTTTGTTCTCTGATTAAACCCTTACTTGAGCCATTATCTGAACTCTGTATTTACTAATATTCGATCAGACTCTCCTTTCCACATTTACAGTCTCAGTGATTCCTTCCTGTGTGTCTGTCTCTGTAAAGAGGATGATTGTTTTCTCTGTGTGCTGGTTTGACGCCAACTGGCAGACAGCAATGCAGACCAGTGCTGATCCTCGCGAGCTCTAACTGATCCCAGATGACCTGAGCAATCCACCTGTGCAGTATGTGTATGAATGCTTGTGCAACGGTGCAAGTGTAATCAGTTGTACTACTTATTTTCATTTTATTCTGAGCATCTTTGTACTTTATGAATCTTCCTTACTACATAGCTCCAGGTTTAGTTGCATGGTTGCTTTCATGCCCCCATCAACAAACAAGCCAAAAGACACTTAATGTAAAGAGGGGGGGAAAAGTTGTAGTGCTTTGTGTTCCCGTTTGCTGTAGCTGGCATTAACAAAGTACAAGCCAGAAACAAATAACATCCCATGTGTTCTCTGCCACAAAAAAAAAACATCCTTCAGGAATCCTTGTAACAAAAAACTTTGTACACAGACAAATAAACTTTTGGATACTTACTAAAACAATATATGAAAGCGGCCACTTTCATGAGTAAATCATATATATGATTCACTATATGAAGTAGGCCACATCTGACGCAAGTCTTTTATAAGTTTTTTCTATTTCTTTTCCATATGGGTTCATTTGACTTATTTTTCATTTTGTTCCCCCTTCACCCACCTTTTACCTGTTAGTGCCACTGTCGCCACAGACATGAGGATGTCTGCCAGACAGTTGTTGTCAAGCCTGTCTGTGACTCGTGCAGAAGGTTTCAGTGTCATGAAGTCCCACTCAAGTACACAACGAAAGGAAACAGAATTGTTTTAAGCACGCACCATGAAATTATTTTATTATTTTTCCATAGCAGGATATCTTTGTCACCTTCAATGCCCAGTAAAAAAAAAGTTTTCAAAAATGTACAAAAGTGTACACAAAGAAATGCAAAAGATTTTCACATCAGAAATCATTCTCGCCACTTTAAATGCACTTCTCTTTGTCAATCAGAACTTTAGACCTCTCACTTTGCAGAACACTGTGCAGGATTGCATCATATTACTTCAAACTTTTTCATGTATGACAGTGCAAGGCCAGTAACACAGTGTGAGTGGTAGCAGTGAAATTGCTCTTCAATTCAAAGCAAATATAAGCACATGTTCTCAGAAGAGGTTTAGATGCAACAAATAGAAAGGCACTGCTCAAAAATGGCAGAAAGTGTTGCTGGGCGAAATCAGGTCGATTTCCTTGTGATCGAGTGTGATTTCTACAGTCGCTGAGTTGTCTACAAACTGCCATGTGGTACTAAAAGTTGAAAAACTTTCTTTTTTTACTTCTCAGTGAGTAATTGGCAAACTGCAAACAGGCTGGCTACTTACATGCAAACTACAGGCAAACACAGCAATCTATTAGGGGCAAAACAAAAGGAAGGTTGCCTCTTGCAAACTCTTTTTGACCTCTTTGTGACCACTTTTACTTTGCGGCAATCTGGTACATAGACACTCTTCCCCATCAAGTAATGGTTACCAGTGGATCCAAGGCCTGCGAGACTGGTGCATTTACAAATGATTTTACAGCGAGTGCCAACCTCCAGCAACAACTTACAACAGGATAAGAAATATGTATCTTTCCCTAGTGACTGGTGGTTGGCAGCTGGTTGCAAAATGGTCTCTAGCCCTGTGTGACGGAGGCCTTAAACATGTTAATCTGTACCTTCAAAATCATAACTCTAAGAGGAGACAAATAAACACATCAACAAAGGTTGCAGGTGCCCTATGTCAGGGGTATCCTCAAGGGCCGCTGTCCTGCAGGTTTTAGATATCACCCTGGGTCAACACACCTAAATCAAATGATTACCAGGCCTCTGGAGAATATCAAGACATGTTAAGGAGGTAATTTAGCCATTACAATCAGCTGTGTTGGATCAAGGACACATCTAAAACCTTCAGGACACCGGCCCTTGAGGCCTGGAGTTGGACCTATGTACATATGGCCCTATGTAATCTATCTTTGATTAAGGAACTGGTTGGAGAGGAGTCAGGACGAAACTGAGGCAGCTTTCACTAACATTACTCAAATAGTGTGTTCACCAGTGTTGGGTAAGTTACTTTAAATTAGTAACTTAGTTACATTACTAGTTACTTCTATCAAAAGTAACTCAGTTACTTCAAGTTACTCGTTACTTTCAGAGTAACTAGTTACTAGGGAAAGTAACTTTGGTTTTACTCAGAATTCTCTTGTTAATGTGTTGCTTCCGTAACTGGATACCCAGCAAGATTGCCAGTCTTCTAGCTTGCTTACTTGCCACAAGTGCACTGTGCCACCTACCAATAGAAAGGAAAAAATAATGTGCACATTTCCACGAGAGAAATCCCACGCCTGATTCTATCCTAGCCTGCTTTTTACATCCAACACAAAAACTGCAGTCGTGGTGCTTTCGATTGTACTCAGAACTCGGAAATTCTGCCTTCTGAATAGGAAGATGTAGGTAACACCAGACTGAAGATGAGCTGCATACAGAGCTGGACTGGGACAAAAAAATCGGCATTTTGACTATTAGCACCATTATAGGAAAAATCATAAAGCCTTTGAATGAAAATAAACTCTGTTGTGACAGTGATGTACACTGTTCTGATGGTATATATGTATCAATCTATCAATTGTTTGTTGTAAGACTCAGATAATTATTTTTTTAAAAGTGAGACATTTTAAATGAGAATAAGAAAGTATTTCCTTGTGCCCCCCTTTCCCTTTTAATGCCCTACATGGACCCCTGGCAACACTTTACTAGACCCGCCCCTGCACAGTTACCAGCTGTCAGCTACTTAGAAAAGGATCCTGGTGTTATTTGTCTCTCAGAAACTGTTCATAACTTCCCTTCAACTCATTCATGTCACCTAAAAGGTAAACCTTTTTCTCCATCACAGCTCTGATGATTCAGTAAGGACATCTCCTGGTTTCATCTTCATGTTTCCCTCTCACCACATATCCAAACCGATATCATGACCAGCAGCTTTACAGCTGTGGCTCCAGCAAACATCAGCTGATATTAGAAATTAATATTAAATAAATTCTAACAACAGCTGATCAAGCTTAAAAGTGCTGCTGTTGTTTACCGCGACATCCGCTGGTTTCCTCTTTCTGGCGCAAAGTGGGCGATAAATAAACAAGAGAGAAAAGCCGATCAGCTGATCATTGATCAGTTTCATGATTGAAGTAGAAACAGGAGAGGGAGGGTGAGAGGATGAAACGCGTAATAGTTTCTCTGAATACGAGACGATTCCGTTTTTTACGGGACGGTTGGCAACTCTAATAATTAACCGTATGAACAAAATAAAGTTCAACATCAGTAACATAGCACCCACCCAGCTGTATAGAAACTCCGTCATGCTAGCTAGCACGCAGTACGAAAAAGTCAGCATAACGAAAATAAACTCCACCTAAACTTGGTTCATATCTGACCCAGATGGACTGCAGGTTATAACTTCTTACCTGAAGTTCAGTTCACCTGACACTCGGACCGGCGGCTGCTTCGGGTCTCTGCTCCTCCTGCCTCCCCTTTCTCTCATCCACCTGCTGGCCTCCACCACTTGCTAATGTTACTGAATCTGTGGAAGCTCCGCGATAGCCACCACACGAAGTAACGAATAACGAGCCTATCTAAATCCCAGTAACGAGTAACGCGTTCCTGATTTTGGCATAATAACTAGTTACCGTGCTCGTTACCACAATAATAACGTAGTTACTGTAACGCGTTACTTAATAACGCGTTAGTCCCAACACTGGACATAACACAGACACATGGAAGGCACACTGACTGAAACTAGAAGCTAGAACAGGGGTGGGGAACTCCAGGCCTCGAGGGCCGGTGTCCTGCAGGTTTTAGATGTGTCCTTGATCCAACACAGCTGATTCACATGGATAAATTGCCTCCTCAACATGTCTTGAAGTTCTCCAGAGGCCTGGTAATGAACTAATCCTTTGATTCAAGTGTGTTGACCCAGGGTGAGATCTAAAACCTGCAGGACACCGGCTCTCGAGGCCTGGAGTTGCCTAATCTGAGCTAGAACAACAAAATACAACCTCAAGAGAACTAAAACCATGAATAACAAATAATCAAGAAATATAAATTTAACACAAAACACTGGGTCTCACCCAGGATCATGACAGATTTTCTTGGTGTGGAACCTTCCAGTCCATTCCTATGCAGGGTTCTAGTGATTGTCTTCTTTGAGACTACAATTCCAGTCTTGGCTAAGTGTACAAGGCACTAGGTTAGGTTTTAGATGTAACCTTGATACAAGACAGCTGATTTAAAGGCTAAATTACCTCCTCAACATGTCTTGAAGTTCTCCAGAGGCCTGGTAATGAACTAATCATTTGATTCAGGTGTGTTGACCCAGGGTGAGAGCTAAAACCTGCAGGACACCGGCCCTCGAGGCCTGGAGTTCGACACCCCTGCACTAGTGTCTTGGCAGTTGTTCAGTCACATTTCTCAATAGTTTTCTTTTCAGAGTTTTTGAAATCATTGCCTTTCTATCTCTGTTAGACTTGTTCTGTACTTTTGCATATATTGAAGTGACTGCCTTTGAATTTCTTGATGATACTTCTTGCTACAGTTCTTGAGATTTTGATAAAGCTGTAATAACTTTTTATATCCACCCGTGATGCATGATGCTTTTTCAAGTGATGGCTAAAACCCTTGCTGAAGTGTTTATGCTGTGTGTCAGTTTGAAATTTGAGCATCACAAAGTCAGAGCAGATCACTGGACGGCCGTCGTTAGTGCTGCAGTTCACTCAAAAGGTCCGTTTTTCAGGGAGCTAATAATACTGACCCTGGTAGCTTTTTTTCTGATATAATTCTGTTATTGTGTGCAAATAGAAATAATTTACAGTATTCTTAAAACGATTTAATTTGTATCTTTTAAATATTGTCACACCTTAAAAGAAAATGAAGTCCCTTTTTATCACATCTGGTGACTTTTCTATTTAAGTTAGTGTTCGGCGATCACATTTCACAAAATGTGCTAAGCTTATAACAGTGCAGAGCATGCAGAACAGATACTCTCTCTTCAGAGTAATGAGAAGCAGAAGCTAGCTCTCTGAAGAGTTCACCTGCATGTAGGCAAACATTCCTCAAGGGGGATTTGATCATTGTGAAGATCTGTAAACATATTTTTATGTAACCATGAGACATAAAATTGAGCTGAGTCAGACATGCACTTTCACCTGCAAAGATGGTCAACAATCTTGTGCTACTGAGAAAAACAGGGCAAGCCTTCACAATTATGAATGGAGAATATGGTTGAAGCCAAAACTCCACACTAAACCATAATGATACATGCTTTTTTTTTCTTTTTGTAGCCCTTTGGAAATATATGCCCCATCTGATGTGTATTTTTTAGTTTTGTACACACAAAACTAATTTTCTACACAAGAATTCAGGTACAAAGTTGTGACATTTATCTGCTTCCTACATCTGTCCAGGAAAAGAGGAATGACTCATGCATCCCTTGTAGTCTCCTGTATCTCATCCTGATCGCCACAGACTGCAAACACAGCGTGAGGGTTGACTAGGCGGGTTCAATTACATCATCCAACTCACATTATAAAACGAGATGCCTGTGTCTATTTACCAAGGTTGTGGGCTTTTTATAGTTTCTGTTTCTGATGAACCCTCATATGATATCATAGTCTCAGTCTTTTGAGCTAACAAAGTGATTGTGTGATTGTGTGTTTGTTGTCGTGATAGCATAGGTAACGCTGGGATATTTTGTGTGACATTAATTGCTCAGAATAACTGGGTTGGAAAATGTGGTGACTGTGAACAAGGTGAGCATATTTAAAAAGCATTTGGAAGCCAACATAGCGAAGGATCAAAGATTAATAGACCACACACTCACACTCATAAACGTGTCGATGGAAGTCTCATATTTGTAAGGACGAAGTTTTGGAGGACATTGTCCAACAGCCTTGGAGAGCAGGAGAGATTTTATGATAAAGTTAGTGCGAAATATAACCAAATGTAACAGACAGGAGCTTCTTTCAGCCAAGAACATGTTCTAATCGCACCTATAACTCTCATGAAGTGCACAGTGATTTACCCAGACTTGGCAGCAGAGCATCTTGTGGTAAGCACTGCTTTCCTGTGTTTTACTCCTAACGCTACCTTAAAGTTCCAGTTAGCCCTCATTTCTTTCGAAACAATTCCTTTAGTGTAAAAATAATCACTTCCAATTTGCAGAGCAACGTGACAGCATTTTAATTTAAGCTCCACCAAAATAAAAAATATTTTTACACACCTTTTGCAAAAAGCTCAAATATGCAATAAAATATGATTTAACCTACAAGAGTAACCATGCCACTATAGAGAGCTTCTTTAAAAGTAAAAGAAACATGGCTTAAGTATAATAGAAGTAACAAAAACATACAAAATGCTGCTAAAACCTTCAGATCTCGCCAGACTGACTGAGGTAAGTATATATGGTAGCAACCACTGTGAGACAAACATTTTTTATGATGTACAAAAAAAGTATATATATATTGAAGAAGTTCATCACAGGAACTATGAGAAAGGACTTTTTAACAGTGGGAAGGAAAAAGCTCCCTTTTAACAGGAAGAAACCTCTGGCAGAACCAGGCCCAGGTAGGGGCGGGGGAGGGAGACAGGACAAAAAAACAGCTGTGGAACAGCGTCAGAGATTAATAATAACTAATCATTAAATTCAAAGTGGAGTATAAACACATAGAGAGTTTAAAGAGGTGAATGAAGAAGAAATGCTCAGTGCATCATGGGATGCCCCCTGCAGCCTAGACCTATTGCAGCACAACCAAGGGAGGATTCGGGGTGATCTGATCCAGCCATTGTGGTTTATGAAAAAGGAAAGTTTTAAGCCTAATTATTGTGGAGAGAGCATCTGATTCCAAACTGGGAGTAGAAGAAAGGCCTAAAGCTGAAGGCTCTGCCTCCCATTCTATTTTTAAGATCTACAAGAAAGCTCTATTGTTAGCCCTCTGTTGAGGTGATATGGTACTACAATATGAGGTCTCTAAGAAAATTTGGATTTCAAATTTGATTCTGGATTTACAGTTTTTCTCGATTGGTTTGGCTCATTTCTTGAAACCGAGATGACATTCCCAAAATAACATGGACAAATCTCCAAACCACCTTGCAATTGTTCACAACAGAATGTCATTTTTCATTGGTTTTATCAAATTGCAAATGCTTTAGTACATGTCTCAAGTGACTCTGTGCTTCTTTTCAAATGATTATGTACAAGTAGCTACAGTTAGCACAATGAGCCCACATTTAGCACATTTTCCAAATAAATAGATCTTGGCGATCTAAACTGATTAGTTGATTTTTCAGTGAAATGGTTACTCACTCCAAAACATATCAGCATGGTTTCATTGTGTAAGTCATCATATGCACAATTGTCTGTTCAACTGTCAAAATTAGTCAAAGATATAATACCATGAAAGAATATCTTGGAACATTTGATAAAGTTATGACAGTACTTGACAATCAATCAGGTGAAATTAGAACTAACGAAGGAGCAGTTTCCCACATCTCAGATGACCAATCAAACAGGTTGTTTAGATACCTGACAGGTGTTGTCTATGATTATGACTGCTGCCAAAAGTATATAGACAGAGCTTGGCCCGGGGCCAGTTTCATTTGCAGTGTGAACATGGAAGCACCTCGCCAAGTACAACAGCAACTTCCTGCTCGAGGAAGAGGAGGAAGAAGAAGAGGAAGAGGAGGAGTGAGAATGCGTGGAGGAATAGGGGGAAGAGGCTGAGGAGCACGGAGGCACCATGATGTCCCAGATGAAATCCGGGCCACCCTTATTGACCACGTTATAAACCATCGCCTCACAATGGCAGAGGCAGGTCGCCGAGTGCAGCCTAATGTGCCTCGGTCCACAGTCTCCTCCATCATCCAAACCTTTCGCAGGGAAAACAGGTACAGAACTATGCTATTGAACTATTCAGTGTTGGTGTGTGTGTAGGCCTAGAGTACTGTAATATCTTCATGTGATGTTATATGATACTATAAAAATGACAAAGAAAAAAAAATGGAGAAAATACTGTGAATAGTATTCCAGTCACTGTGCAGTGCATCACACTTTTAGTACCATAAAACAGCAGTACAATTACATTGGTAACTCATTTTGTAACAAATTTACAGTGTTGACCTTTGACTTGTATGTCTAGGATTGGACGACAGCCTCAAGTGGGTGGCAGAAGAAAACTTCTAAATGAACAACAAGAACGAGAAATATGCAACATGGTCATTGCAAATAATGCCATCACACTGAGACAGATTCGTAATGCAATGCTGCTAGACAATGTAATGTTCCAAAATATAAACTCTATCAGCATCTCCACAATAGACCGGGTATTGAAGAAACATCAGATGACCATGAAACAGATTTACAGGGTACCATTTGAGAGAAACTCTGACAGAGTGAAAGGGCTGCGGTACCAGTATGTGCATGTAAGTCAACTACTGGTTGTCTATCATTGTAACACTATTACAGTAAGACATGGTTACCACTGTTTTTTTGTTTTGCGTTATCCTTTTTACCTTCAGAATCCAGCTTTGTGTGACTAGAGCATTTTGCCTAGAAATTGTCTTCAGTTTTCCACTCCCTGTTTTTACAGTACTTTAGATCCTCCCTGCAGTATCTGTCTCTACTTGACTGATTAGATATATTTCTATTCTATTGTAGAGAATAATGGCATTAGAAGGCAACGAAACCCCTCACATCCTAGTGTTCGTTGATGAAGCTGGCTTCAACCTGGCCAAAGGTCGAAGGCGTGGCCGTAACATCATTGGCCACCGAGCCACTGTGGATGTCCCAGGCCAGCGAGGAGCAAATATAACAATGTGTGCCGCTATATCAGAAAGAGGTGTGGCCACACACATTCCCAGTTTAGGGCCCTACAATACACAAAAGCTCCTCAATTTTTTGGACCACCTTTATACTGATCTGATCCCAGAAAATGAGAGAGGTGAAGAAGGACCTCAGCTACCACATTATGTCATTGTGTGGGATAATGTGAACTTCCACCGCGGCCCACGCATCAGAACCTGGTTCACCACCCATCCCCGGATGCTAATGGAGTTTCTTCCACCTTACTCTCCTTTCCTAAATCCAATTGAGGAGTTTTTTTCAGCTTGGAGGTGGAGGGTGTATGAGCATCAGGCTCAAGACCAGAGGGCCCTGCTGCATGCAATGGATGCTGCATGTGAGGACATCACAGGGGATCAATGTAGGGGATGGTTGAGACATTCACGCCGTTTCTTCCCTCGCTGCATCGCAAGAGAAAATATCCGTTGCGATGTGGATGAGAATTTATGGCCTGACAGAGAGCAGCGCGTCGATGGCCAGGGGGATGAGGATGGTGGCCAGGAAAGAGAGGGTGACAATGGCGACCACTGAAAATATTACTGTACTATAGTTCTGAAACTTTATTTACAGTATGGTAGGCTAGAGTTTTTTTTGTTTTTTGTTTGTGTTTATAACTGTTCACATTTACAGAATCCTGTATATGTTTTCTTTTCACAGTATGTTCTCTAATGTTAACATTTCTTTGTACGAATAAAAATGTTTACAGTTTCCTTGAGTATGAGTGGTTTATTGGAGGCTGATTTTACTGTAAAATCTTTTAGTTTTATTCATAGTGGTATTCTGTTGCTAGACCTGTGCCTCAGTGACAAAACGTCTAAGCATTTTGACTTGCAGTGCTTAAACAATGCCGAAGGTATAATGCATTTTGGGGGCATTGACTATTTATATGAGAAGGATATTTAGTTTTGACACATGGATAAACTCTTTTGGGAGAGATATGAGCTTTTGCAGGGGATCCATGGTGTTGTGCTAAACCATCCAGGTTATTTTGACAAAAGCACTAAATGAATGCACATGTGCCAAGGCAATTGAGAAGGATCTGTGCTATTTTGACTGTACTGACCTTTTATATGGGAAAGGAATCTGCTTTTGAAGCATGGACGAAGAGTTTGGGGAAAGATATTTGATTTTGCTAGTGAGCTATAATGTTGGGCAGGACTGTAAGACTGTTTGGCCAAATGACCTTATGGTTTTGAGAATGTCATCTCGGTTTCAAGAAATGAGCCAAACCAATCGAGTGAAACTGTAACAGGGAGTCAATTAAGAGAAGCCAGTATAAATATGCTCTCTCTTTCTAGTTACTGTAGCATTTTGGGTCAACTGAAGGATTTTCAGGGAGTTTTTAGGACAGCCTGAAGTAATAAATGCATGAACTGTTTTTTCAGCATCACTTTGACACGGAATGTTTCTAATTTTAGAAATACTGCACAAATGCAGTAAAGCATTCAGATAGATAGATAGATAGATAGATAGATAGATAGATAGATAGATAGATAGATAGATAGATAGATAGATAGATAGATAGATAGATAGATAGATAGATAGATAGATAGATAGATAGATAGATAGATAGATAGATAGATAGATAGATAGATAGATAGATTGATTGATTGATTGATTGATTGATTGATTGATTTTGTTTAATATGCACACATGGGCTGAGTACAACTAGTTCAGTTGTATTTAAATTTAGAGATCATTAGACGTCATCCAGGTTTATGTGCCTTCAAGACATCCCTGCAGTTTACCTAATTGATGTGTGTCATCTGGCTTCATCATGTGTCAGTGCTTACAATAACCACGTCACATGGACCTTGTATTCTACACCATATAACCTGGGCTCTGTTTGTTCTAAATATATACATACATATGTAGATAGTTTTCAAAAATGTACAAAAGTGTAGACAAAGGAATGCAAAAGACTGATATCTATCTATTTTTATTTTTTTTACTGGGCATTGAAGGTGACAAAGACATCCTGCTACGGAAAAATAATAAAATAATTTCATGGTGCGTGCTTAAAACAATTCTGTTTCCTTTCGTTGTGTACTTGAGTGGCACTTCATGACACTGAAACTTTCTGCACGAGTCACAGACAGGCTCGACAACAACTGTCTGGCAGACATCCTCATGTCGTACCTGTGGCGACAGTGGCACTAAGAGGTAAAAGGTGAGTGAAGGGGGAACAAAATGAAAAAGAAGCCAAATGAAGTTCACGTCTCATATTTTCTTTCATTTGCTCTGTCGCCAGTCGTGACTTGAAGAATGCACTATTGAAGGTTGACAAATGATCCACCAGTGATTCTGTCAGTGATCAGAAATTTCCTGAAATATATGTACTGTATATCTTGTACCTGGAGTGAAGTAATACTGTCTGTCTGTCATACACTGCACAGTGTTAATTACCCCTTCTGTTCCAATACTAAATACATGTTGAGAGTATTTTGGGCAAATTCTGTTGCGTGCTATGACAACGCTTTTTTAGTGGAGAATTCTGAATTAATTTATATTATTATTGCTTCTGGCAAAACATTACCACACATCCACAAGGAAAGAATTGTCAGGACAATGAGGACTTCAGATCTTTTTACGATTTTCTATTAGATATGCCCTGGTATTTATACACAAGGACAGAATTATTAGCCCTGCTATTAAAATAGATTTTTTTATGTGTTTCTCTAAGTGCTATTAAACAGGGTGAGTACTTTAAACTGAGCTTTTCCAAACATCTTAGTTTTATTTTGGATGCTTACTTTAGTTTACTCTTAAAAAACAAAAACATACCAGGGTAAAAATTATTAGCCCCTCTCATACTAATAGTCAGATGTGCATCATTTTGCTGGATAACAACCTGCAGTCCTTTGTTGTAGTTGTCAACAAGTTGCACGCACGTCTCCCAAGAAATTCCAGACGATTCTCTCAAAATCCTCCAGATTTGATGGACTTCTCACACTGACTTTGGTCTTTAGTTCAGCCCACAAATTTTCAGTGGGATTCAAGTCAGGGCTTTGTAGAGGCCAGTGAGTAACATTCATTTTAATCTTCTGGAGGCAGTTCTACACCAGCAGTAACGTATGTTTTAGGTTGTTGTTCTGCTGGAAAACAAAGCAAAGAACCAGTTATGCTGTTGATTGCTTTATTGCTTCCTTCTTTCTTCATGATTCCTTCCACCTTGATGACATTCCCACTTCCAGACACACTGAAGCACCCCCACTGCATAATATTCCCACTACCGTGATTCACTGTGGGAACGGTGTTCTTTGGGTTGTACGAAATCTTTTGCTTCCTCCTTCTGCCACGCTTCTTCTTTACTGTGTGGCTCCAGATTCCTTCATTTTTTGGCTTGATGCTTTCTCAAGTGACATTTCAAACTCTTGCTCAAGGTTTTACACTGTGTGCAAATTGGAAGATAACCCTCAGTTTAAACTTGACTTTACAAGTTCAAGCATTTTGAAACAAATTTTCAAACAAATCATTGCACAGCAGTGGTCTGCATTATGGCTCAATAAAAGGTCATTTTATTCCAGGAGGCTAATAATAATAATCCTGGTAATTTAAAACATTATAATTTTTTAATATTGTGTGCAAACGGAAACTTTTGCTAAAGAAAATTAGATCCCTTATATTATATTATTATATTATATTATAGGGAGGCTAATAATGTTGTTCTGTAAACTGCTGTGTCATGGTACTGGCAGTATGCAGTACCATGCAGTACTCTTAGGTGTAGAGAGGCAGGGTTTCCTGCTACTGTCACCTTTACCAGTTTCTCCACGGTCAGACTCTCAGATGAAACCTGTGTCCGCCAGATGTCCTGTCTGGACAGAAAAGTCTTATTTTGGAAAACTCACCTGCCTGATATCACTCCACTCCCTGCCCCATCACTCTCTCTGTCTCCCTGTTCAGCTCTGGAAAACTTCTCTACGTATTATTTTTTGGGTTAAAAAAAACTCTTTAATTGTGCCAGCTTCTGTCTCTGCACTGTACTTGGGCCTGTCACTTCTAGATTGACTATGACAGATTCTTATGCTATCAACATTTGCACGGCCCTCCATGGAAAAATACCATTACCTTCATTTAGGTTTTGAAACAGAAATCTGGAAGTCAACTAGCTTTGGGCCTAGAAGTTGCTTCTTATTATGTTTGTAATGAATGAAAACTTGCATGTTAATGGGAAAAAGAAAAGATTTGTGCCAAATGAATACTTCTGCCTCTGGGGGTAGTTTCTGATTGTTTATTGTAGCAATAAGAACAAAGATTAATGCACATTAAAATAAACAACTAAACTAGAAGGGTAAGTTAATAGCCCATGACAATACTCTTGTGACTCAGCATAAAGTGAGTCACTCAGGGCAGTCAAACTATTACCTCTGCATCAAAAACCTGTTTGTGGGAAGGAGTAGCTGTATTTCCTGTACAGCTACAAACATTAAATGCTGATGTCATCTCAGCATTTTTTTTTCTCATGAAGGGTGGCTGAAATTTATTACCTTCTGTAAATGTGCACACACCCAGCCACACACACTGTGTACCACAGGCACTGTATGGTTTGTACTAACACCGTTCAGTGGTAACTGATGTCACTGTGATGGAGAGTTAGCAGTGCTAATGTAATCTGTTCAGACTGTTTTTCTTACTAGGAATCATATTTAACACTGAACTCTGACTATTTATACAAATGGATGTAGTCAACATGCTGATTTGGTTTGTTTATTAGCTAATGCCGGGAAGCTTGGTTAGCGAGGTACATTCATAGACTAAGTGGGTGTGTAGCATGGATGTTGTCATTACCTGCTAATTCTCACTAACGTCCCGCAAAAATATTAGAATTTCATGCACCAAAATTTAGGATAACTTAGTTACTTAGTTACTAGCTAATGCAAACAAGACAGCTAATGACTCCAGCCACTTCTGTCAAAACTCATAGACAGTACTTAAAAGGTGGACGTGACCATCTTTGGTGGACACTAAATTTCAAAGTTTTATTTGTTTGTCTTTTTTGGCCAAAAGTGATCATAAATAACTAACAGCTTGGAGTTTTGTCAGCTAATGCTAGCAAGCTCAGTTAGCAAGCTACTTAAGTAAAATGTATGGTTGGAGTACACAGATACCCATATTAATAATACTCTAAAAGGCAGTAACAGCAATGATATGGTTAAGCTATCAAGTCTGAATTAGCAGAGATGAAGATAAGCAAGCTCTTTGGCGACAGTGGGAAGGAAAAACTCCCTTTTAACAGGAAGAAACCTCCGGCAGAACCAGGCTCAGGGAGGGGCGGGGCCATCTGCTTCGACCTTAAGGGCATTCAAACAGGTCAGGTATGACAAAAGAAAAATTAAGATTCACCTAGCATTGTTTTCAAGAAGATATCTATATAGAACCTTAGAGACCCAAAATGTTTTTTGTACCGGACTGAAAGAACATTATTTTCATGGGTGAAGTTGGGCTTTTAACGTGACAAAAAAAGAAGAAAACTAAATAAAAACTAATCCATAAGAGTAAAAACGTATGATATGACACACTTGTTAATTACTAATAATTAGATATTTAAAAAGATTATGGAGACACAAGGTAAAAATGGACAGTAAAACTAGCTCCCATGCTCCGTCTTTCTCATGAAATTAAGACAAAATATTAATGCTTGGGTGGAAGAGAAGAGCCGACATACCGACATGTTTCTCATTTGATGTCGAGGTAAATAAGAGTCTTTGTAAACCATGTGAAGCTACTCTCACCAGTAAAAAAAAAAAAAAAAAAAAAAACTTTACATTTTATATTTTAGGCAACTGAATTAACTTTAGATTTAGTCTACTATAATATTATGATATTTACAGAAACTATGACTTAATCCAAATAGTGTTTTAGTCAAAAAACTCAAACTAAATCATAATTTGCTGTGAAAATTAACACTGCATAGGAGTCTACTGGAATTGACTCACTTCTGCCGCCAACCTCAAGTGGTCATTTATTGAACTGCAGTCATTGGCAATTCATATTGGATTCACCATTCAGCGCCGGAGATTGTAGTGTGATTTAAATTAGAAGAGATCTTCCCAATTTCCAAACATTTCCTCATGGAATTAAAGGAAGCATGCAGCAGCATTTCAGCAAGCCTACAGTAAATAACTTTAATAATAAACACAAGCCTGACATTTCAGCTCTGCCAACCAGCTCTCATCACTGTTTCTCACAGCTGGTCGACCTTTAGGTTACCTCTAGGCTCAGGTGCCGTTAATGTTTCTCCTAACACACACTTCCTCATTTGCATCCATGCACAGACACAGTTAGACAAGATACAGTGACACACACACACACACACACAATAAGCAACATTAATCACATATTTACACTTGCTCCAATGTCTCACATCTGAAACATGATCTTCCTTCACAGTGCTTGTGTGTTTGTGTAGTCTGTCTTTATTCCAGGTCTTAACGTTGATGAGGAAGTCACGTGTCCTGGATCCATCTGTCGACTCCACCAGCTGTAAGTTACTTGATGCCTTTCTGAATCATATGTTTAGATGTTTAGAGTTTATGTTTCGATCGTCCTGATTGTCCATCTACAATTTAGCTTTTCTGTACACACACAAAATCTATTGCATGTCCTGATATCCTCCTCTTCAGGTTGAAGACTATTGCATTGAAGACTATTGCATGAAAGTACAGCAAGTCAACCTCTTCCTTTGGTTTAATTTCTAATCTGGATACATAACAATACTTTCTTATGTAAAATTTGCATATAAAGGTTTGTTTCTGGATATGATAAGCTCCATTATCCATTAGTTTGGTACCACCTTGCTTGCTGAATGTTTAGTAATCAAGAGGTGCAGGCCAAATATCTGGGTTTGGCAGAACTTCAAAAATACTGACATTTGGTAATAAAACAATAGCAAGAGGCATAAAAATCACCACGGAGATGCATGAAATTAGACAAGAAAGACAAACAGTGTGATGGCAGGAGAACCAAAATCAAGATTAAAAACAAACAATGGGCCCCATGTTGCAATATTAGCAGTTGTAGCTGTCTGTTTACCCGACTGAGTTAGCAGAAACGCATGGCTGAATTCAACTGGCCCAGGACATAACGATAGTATGATCAGGCTTTCAAGGACATACTGGAAACAGCCGAAAACCGGTTGGGATAGGTTGTAATATGCTCTTCTTAATAATCCTCCTGATCTTTATCTCCTGTTTTTAATGAGCTACTCCAGATCAGGTTACCACAGCAGAAAGACGGCTCCATCGGCACAGTTTCAGGACTGTGCTTACGAAGGTGCGTGTTGGCTTTTTTCCAGCTTTTGTTCCATTGGTTAGCCATTGTAATTTGAAGGTAATTACAGAGAAGACGTTGTTTTTCCTTTATTACAAACAGAGGCACTCCCTTGGTATCACACATGTATGAGTGTTCTGCCTGGCATGAGGTGTGTGTGTATATTTTGCACGTGTGCTTTGACTTCTCTGCTAAACCTTTGTTACCAGCACAGACCTACAACATGCAGAAGGAGATGCAAAGTACTTTCTCATGCGTCATGCCAGACATAACGCAAAGGTGCATGGGTAGAGCTTTGGTGGAATAATTATCAGCAGCCACTACAGATTTGGAGATGTATAAAAACTAATTCATTGACCAGTTTCATCATGTAAAATTTATCGGCTGAAGGTAAAATGAAAAGGTGGAAAGAGAAAAATGTGATAAATCTCACTGTAACATTTTAATGCTTAATCTGTTCTCACATTCTACACAATCAGCAATAAACTTTTAAGAAATTGAGTCTATATTCAAATTAAAACCACAAAATTCTAGATTCTGGGTTTAATGGTAAGATGTACACAGTAAACTTATATCTAACAAGTTAAAAGTGTAAACTTTTATTTGGCCAATTTTGCGGCAATGCCTACCTTCTTTTTGTTGTGGTGAGCTGAAGTGTGTTAAAAGGAGACTGGTGGAGACTGAAAAGAAAGTTTAGAAACTATAAGTACTTAACTGCTTCTACGGGAATTGCTAATTAGCTGACAGCTGCTACTAATCAAATTCACTTCATTAATTTATCATCTGCAAATGTGGGCACCTCTATAAAAGCAGAAATTAAGGCGGGTGTGTTTCGAGGAGTGGACATCTCCTTAAAATGTACTTTGAGATCAGATAACCTAAACACTAGATGTCAGACTCTGTAGGCCTCAGTAATATTAACAAGTACAGCTTACTTGGCTGCATTGATAGGAGAAAGCCTCTTCTCTTAAAGAACATGACAACACATCTAATGTTCAATGGAGAGATAAGACCAAAGTGTGGATGTCCACAGCACCACCAAAAACACAGCATATCAGCACAAATGTCAAATGTGAAGTACAGTGGTGGAGGGGTGATGATTCGGACTTGTTTTGCAGCCATTGGACCAGGGTACCTTACAGTTATGGAATCAACCATGCACTCCTTAGTATACCAAATTTTTCTCTCAAATGTGAGACCATTTGTCCCATTGATAAAACTGAGTCATGCAACAAGAAAGTGATCCCAAGCACAACAGCAAATCTACAAACGAATGGCTGAAAAAGAAACGAATCAAAGTGAGTCAGTCTAGACCCCAACCCACCTGAAAATGCTGTGGCAGGACCTCAAAAGAGCACAAGTGTAATCTCATTGAATTGAGCAACACTGTAAAGAAGAGCCAAAATTCCTCTACAACAATGGGAGAGACTGATAAAGTCATACGGGAAGCTATTACTTTAAGATATTGATGCTAATTGTGGTTCTAAATCTATTGAATCACAGGGTATACTTACTTACTTGCATTAATGCACAAAGAACCAATGTGTAAATCCAAACCACCCTATAAACTGAGATTACAAATTAGCAAATCCATAGATGCCATGCTACAAGTAAGTTGCATGTTGCTAGTTTTTCACTGATCCCACTACACGATACAGTGGTCCACCCTGATCATTTAACAGGACACGAGTTATTCCCAAGTTTGTTGTGAGGAGAGCTGCAAAGAATCCTTCATCTGTCAGTCCTATGTATCTTACTGCGTACACACCTCCATAAATAAATCAACAGTTGTTACGAAAGATTTCAAGGTAAAGCCAAACCCTAAGTGCCCGTGTCACACAATGGGTGAAATGGAACTTTAATTTTCATTTCACTAGCTGGGCCCACGTCCTCATTTTCGGTTTGACAGCGTTTTAGTAGGTAAAGGTGAATGCTTGGACATGAACTGAGCTGCGGTTTGGGAAACCCCTCAAAGGGGACTGGCGACGGCTCCCGGGCCTAGCAGATCCTCATGTACTAAATAGAAGTGAAGAAGATAAAGAATTGAAAAGGAGAGGGAGGGTGGGACACGTAAACAAGAATGAGCAGCTTTCAGAACTGGGGGAACCTATATAGATGAGAACCAGAAGGAGAGTGCTTGGAGGCGTGGTCCCGCTCCCGAAATTCCGATACATAATCTCCAATTGTTGCACTGACACATGAATAAATGGTTAAGTTTGAGGTTATGGTGATATGCAATCAAGGTAATGTACTGGGGTCCTTACTAGATGACTTACTTATATCCTGTCTCAGAGTGATGCTGAAAAACTAGTTCATGCATTTATTACTTCCAGGCTGGACTACTGTAATTCATTATTATCAGGATGTCCAAAAAACTCACTGAAAAGCCTTCAGCTAATCCAAAATGCTGCAGCAAGAGTACTGACAGGGACTAGAAGGAGAGAGCATATTTCTCCTGTTTTGGCTTCCCTTCATTGGCTTCCTGTTAAGTCCAGAATTGAATTGAAAATCCTGCTCCTCACATACAAGGTCTTAAATAATCAGGCCCCATCTTATCTTAATGACCTTGTAGTACCATATCACCCTATTAGAGCACTTCGCTCTCGCTCTGCAGGCCTACTTGTTGTTCCTAGAGTATTTAAAAGTAGAATGGGAGGCAGAGCCTTCAGTTTTCAGGCCCCTCTTCTGTGGAACCAGCTTCCAGTTTGGATTCGGGAGACAGAAACTATCTCTACTTTTAAGATTAGGCTTAAAACTTTCCTTTTTGCTAAAGCATATAGTTAGGGCTGGACCAGGTGACCCTGAATCCTCCCTTAGTTATGCTGCAATAGACGTAGGCTGCCGGGGGATTCCCATGATGCATTGAGTTTTTCCTTTCCAGTCACCTTTCTCACTCACTATGTATTAATAGACCTCTCTGCATTGAATCATATCTGTTATTAACCTCTGTCTCTCTTCCGCAGCATGTCTTTTATCCTGTCTTCCTTCTCTCACCCCAACCGGTCGCAGCAGATGGCCGCCCCTCCCTGAGCCTGGTTCTGCCGGAGGTTTCTTCCTGTTAAAAGGGAGTTTTTCCTTCCCACTGTCGCCAAAGTGCTTGCTCATAGGGGGTCATATGATTGTTGGGTTTTTCTCTGTATCTATGAAGCGCCTTGAGGCGACTTTTGTTGTGATTTGGCGCTATATAAATAAAATTGAATTGAATTGAATTGAACTTACTGGCAGGAAACCAGTGGGGTTAAGAGTGTAGATGACACTGATGACTACCTAAATGTATTCAGTAGGAAATATTCCAGTTTGTGCAGTTACCAAGTAAATGTTGGTGTAGATTAATCACGTGACAGCGGCCATGGCCACTGTGCATTTATAGGCAGAAAAGGCGTAAGCATTAAAACACTTAGTTCTACTAAAATTGCTTTAACCTTGCATTACTGGATCAGTATTGAGAGTGCAGTGCAAGCATGCCAAACAGGACAGGTATTATTGGTTTTAATTGTAGGTGGACACCTCGGAACTGAGTAACCCGAGACCCCTGGCTGACCCTGGGCAGAGGCAGGTCACTGGACAATATGACACAAGCATCTGATAATCCTGTGCATGTGCTGTCAGTGGAAGGGTTGAAGGATGTGGGTTGAGGTGCAGGAGGAAAGAAAAACAACATTAAGGACACAGTGAATAAATAAAATCAAAGGAGCTGAAGAAAAACCAAAAGGGATAAAGAAGAGGGAGAAAAAAAAGAGAGATTTTGTGTGTAAGTGGTAAGTATGAGTGTGGTTGTATGAACAGAATGTACTCAACTGATTACCATGCAGGAATGAATGTGAAACGAGAAACACATGGGCTGGATGATGTTGTTTAATCATCTATTAAACGTTTTAATTAGAGACTTTTTTAAAACATTGGATCGAGTCACTGATTCATGAACACACAAAGACTGAAGTAACTTTTCCTATCTTCACTGAGTGCCTTGAAGACACTGGAGGAAAAGGGGAAGGAGGCTAAATGTACCTTCCATCAACGACCGTGAACCACATCTACTCCCCGGGGGATAAACATTAACTTTTGGCTTGCCAAAGCATTGCAGCTTATCACAGGGTGGACCTGTTTTTAGTATGATTGATTTTATACACTGTATATATACATTTCATCTCTTTGCTGCCAACAAAGATAACACACTTTCAGAATATATTGAAATAAAAGATTAAAAAAATTTGGTAACTAAAACCAAAATGTCTTGGAATATTTCATCCCTCATCCTCTCGCTTTTTTGTGTGGTTTGTCTTAGAGGGTGGCCAAAAGGCTGAAAACACTTAGCGCAAGCATGGTTGGAGCAGAAACGAGCCCATTTCAAACAGGACACTGATTCAATATTGAACCGCAAAGATCTCATCGGTTCACATTGTGCACCCATGACTTAATTCCCAGACATGGAGAGAGCTTGAAGTTTGAGGATGACACCGCAATCATCAGATGATTACACCAAAAAAAAAAAAGCAAGAAAAAAATGATGAGAGTTCATATCGGGAGATGCACAAAATCTTGCTGTTGTGTGCACAGAGAGCGAGGAGGAACTGCTCTAGGTTCCTGTGTTGCTGTCTTGGAGAACCTTTCATGTCTGTACAGGAAAGTGAAATCTTAAGAAAGTCTTTATCTCTTAGTGAAGCTAAAGGTTAAACTTTTTAAAGTATCCTGACTGGCAATATAACAGACTACTTTGGGATGTTTGTGGTCCAAGACAGGACAATTGCGCAGCTGGTAAACTATTAGCTAAAAGTAATGAAGCCACATAATGCTTTCAAATGGGCAGTTTGCAGCAGTATCCATGCAAATAGCCTTCCTACACAGTTTGCAATGTTTCATTTACAGCCGTGTTGCTTTACGCTCACTCACTGTAGCCTACTTGTCTGCTCAGGACTACTGAGTCATGTGACGGCACAGCAGTAGTACAGAACAAGGGAGGAGGAGGAGCAAAGTGTCCATGCGAGATTTGAGAGGAGTGGTGTTTGCACAGACATGTCTACACTAGGAATGTATTGAACATTGAGGACTGAAACTAAAGTATGCTGGCATGTGTCTGATACCAATACCAATGCTAGTTTCAGTACTGTCGATATTTAGATTGATCCACCTCCTCCTAGTAGCACGGATAGGATAGGTCATGGTTCTAAACTGGAAAGAATGGATTGTCAACTTTGTTATCAACTTTGCTGTACGGTGTTATTCCATCCTTGGACAGTCCAAGGACATTTTGGACATTACATTTCTTGAGCCTAGCTGCATTTGCGAAGTGTTCGTGAGTTTAGTGTGCTTTGATGGCTAGAATATGAACAATTGAATTAGAAAGAAGATATGAACCCAGCATATGGGTTTATGTACATTCTAGTCTAAATTATAAATCATAAATTCTAGTCTAATCATAAACTGTGGAAAATTTAAATGTATGGTAGTCCATTGTTTCCATGTCGCACTCACAGTCTGTATAAAATATTGTTAAGGGCCAGAATTCCTACCAGATGGCTGCTGACTATAAACTTAAATATTACAATAATAGACTACAGTGAGAACAGATTTTAGTTTCGTGTTCAACTCTTTAATGTGAGGGTTAATTCAGGGAAAAAACGTGACAGAGTGAGACTGAGCCAGCTACTTTCAGCTGCTTCCCTATTCACAAAGGGTCACCACAGCTGGTGATTTTTACAGTGGATGCCCCTCCCCACGCAATCCCAGACTGTGATGTGTTTCATGCAACTGAGAACTGCACATGAAAAATTCACTTATCAATAAAAACATAAAATGCAAAGGAAGGAATAAAACACAATAGAAGAAGAGAAAAAATACTATAACTTGAACTAAACACAACACAGAAAGATAAAAAACACAAAATAAGCTGACTAAACATTATGGAAGAATAAAAAATATGAGAGAAGTAAAGAATGGAGTGGAATAGAATAGCCCTTTATTGTGATTATGCAAAATTCAACCTCTAGAGGTTGAATAAAACACAACAACAACAAAAAAAAACATTAGCTGAATAAAATATCATCTCAGAAAACTCTAGGGAAGTGTTTTATGGAGAGAATAATGTGACGGAATGACTGTGGAAGAAACCAAAACATGCACAGGATCGCACGGACACACTTAAAAACAGTGTATGATTCATTGGTGGTGTGAGGGAGAAAAAGATGCAAAGTAATCTGTGTTTTAGTCACATGATTCGTATAATGCTGTTGACTATTTCCGCAGATGTTCATGTTTTTCTTTTGCTGGATTTTTTTCTATTTCAGTTGTTTTTAATTGAACATTCATTGTGTTTTGCGCGGTTTCGCAGAAATCGTATATTTGCCGGTTTTTCCATAAGTTGCAGTGCATTTTGACCTCTCAGGGCCACCATAGAAAAGGTTTCAAAGTTAGTAATGAATCCCAGTGTTTCATAATCGAGAGCATCCTGTACAGACATAAAAGTTTTCTTCTGGCCTCGAGGTCCAAGTTAACAAAGACAGCTTTTGGCCCAAACGCTGTACTTTGAGAAGCCTGGCACTGAAGAATTTAATATACGCTACAAGTATATTCCACCTCAGCATGTGCAAGGCTGTTAACAGTGATGGATTAGTCATCACGACTGAACAGACAAGAAAGGACTGCAAGTCAGACACTGGAAAAGAAAGTGTGTTCAGCTGCCACAGGTTGACATGTAATACCTGGGCAGGGAACAGCAAACACTCCACAGAAATTAAGACACAACAAGGTTGTATACTTTAAAGTCAACATCATCAACACCTCTGCAGCCCAACAACATGTGACAGCACCAGGGAAGTGCTCATGCCAAAATATTACAGAGGTGTGAAACCCAATAAGTCAAGGACTCTCTGCTGTTTACATGCGGTTGCTGTTTTCATTGGAACTGCGGGGATTTGCAGTCTGCAAATACTCGTGCTTTCCCAGTGGATAGGCACTGTTGTCTGCCTCTAATCTGGTGGGAAGTCACAATGGGTCAATATTTGCCAGCGTGGTAGGCAGCGATCAATATGGACTGTTGTTTTCACATAGATGATAAGAAGACTGGTTAAATCTGAGAGCTGTCTCTGATGACCTGTTTGCTATGCCCCCGGTGTGTAAAGACATTTGAACCTGTGTGTTGCACCGCTGTGGTTAAAGTGTAAAACTAACACAAATATTAACTTCATGTAGATCACAGTTCTTTAAATACCAAATAAGGAAGTGCTGTTTCCGACAGTGCAGACTAAAAAAAAATCAAACCTACTTTCCTTTGAAGCAGCAGGTGACTGGAATAATCTGAATTTACCAGTATGACTATTCACTCATTGTTTCCTGTGTGAGGGCATAAACTGGTAATGGGACTACGTTTTGTGCCTCCTAACTAGTGCTGCGTCAGATCAGGAAACACTTTTGTTTTTTCTGTTCTCATACTCATCAAGTCATCATCATGTACGTGTGGTAGATTTGTCATTAATTTGAAGGACTTGTGGGTTGTACTGTGGGTTTACATTAGACTCCATACCTTACAGGTTTTTTATGATTACAGTGGTCCCTCGCTATATTGCGGTTCACCTTTCACGGCCTTGCTGTTTCGTGGATTTTTTTGTGCAATTTTGCATGCCTTTTTTTTTTTACAGCGCATTGTAATTTGCGTCCTGATTGGCTGTAGACCACTGTCAATAAATCTCGTGCCGTGTCTCCTGTACAGTACAGAATGCGTTCGGCTTGTCAAATTTACATAAATCTTCGATTGCTAGCAGTGTGACTCTGAAGTGCTGCACTGTATGTTTATAAGTTTTCTCCCCAACAAACACAACAATGTCGACGAAACGCTGTCACCTGCAGGTGCCTTTGGTTTCATTCTATAATACTGGTCTTATTTTTCTACGAAGGTTTGAACTTTGGGGGTGTTTAAACAAGAGAGAAAAGTGTGATAATGTTCATGCCTGTCTGAGAAAAGTGTATAAAGTGTGTAGTGAGGGGTTTTACAGCCTTAAAACATCTATAATAATTGTAAAAAATAAAGTTGGCTACTTCGCGGATTTCACTTATCGCCGGTTATTTTTAGAATGTAACTCTCGCGATAAACAAGGGACCACTGCACATGTTAACATGTTAGCATGTTTCTTGACTTCAACCTTAGCAAGGGCAATGTTTGAACACGGTTTGCTTTATTGTGAAGAACTTTGTGATTTTTATCTGTGAAAAGTGCTAAATAAATACATTTTACACACTAATTTACAAAGCAATATCAACAGTTGTAGTTAAATGTTAAATGTCATGAAGTGCTGTTTTCATTGCAATGTCATGAATATTTCCTGGTTTGTGCGAGAGTGTGTAACTGGACCACTTGCTCGATGCTGAACCATCACAATCTGATTGTCCTCCTCATGGCCACATTTGAGTCTAATCAGATTTTTTGGCTCACTCATGGTTTATGTAGCGCTTTCTTGCCCTATTCAGATGCCCAAATGCACCAGGCGACAGCAACTACAGCACAAATGCAAAGACGCACAAATTTCTTGTGAAATTCATCTAATCCTGTGAAGCTTGGGAGGAAACTGAACACCACACAGTGCTACATCCTGAGAGACACCCTGTTTTGAGGCAACAGCACAGCCACTGGGACACCGTTCCACCCTTCACTGATGTCACCTGCCATATGGCCAGCGCATTTAGCCTTCAAGAGAAAACAGAAGGAACTGCATCTCTAGTCACTGTAACCAGGAGACAGAAACACTTACAATCTTCCTTCTGTTCATCCTCGGCATGCACCCATAGGCGTCCGCAGAGGCTACACAAGCAGAGCCTCATATTCCCCATTCATAGTCAGCTCAACTACAGCTCTGTACACACTCATACACACGCACACACACCTCATTTAAAAGGTCACACCACAAAACACAGTGCTGTGTTGAGCCTTCATCCAAAAAATGGAAAGTTTTAATCTTTTCAGTCTATTTTTTATTTATTTTTTTGCTCAACAACGAAGAATAAACTGAGAAATAGGAAGAAAAAACAGCCATAAAAAGCAGGCCATTTGTCATAATTTCCCGCTGCCGGTAGCTGTGGACAGAATGAGAAAGTGGTGGCAGTAGCTGGAAACGTGATGGCGCATCTTAAACAGGGGGAGGGTTCCACCCGTGAGGGTAGGAGAGGTGTGGCACCGGCGCAGCACGAAAAAAAGTGCAGGGACCTGGGACTAGAGGGACTGGAGGTGGCCTCTGATATGGAGCACAATGTGGATTTGGAGGTGATAAATGGAGCTGGAGGCAGGATATCTGGGTAGTGTTGACAGTGTGTATGTGTGTGTGTGTGTGTGTATTTGTGTGTGTGTGTGGGTCTGGTCAGTGTAGAAGGACTTGTAATGCTGTTGGTCTGGCTGGACTCGTGACTGCAGGACATAAGCCATTCGTTACACAGAGACAGTTACACAGCAGGCTAAATGAGGCTTATCCAAGAGTCTGGCTGGAGGTGTGTGCGTGTGTGTGTGAGGGTGTGTGTAGGTGTGCCTTCGACTTTTTACTGTGTTTTTTAGTGCAAATGTAAAATGTTAGTGTATGCATGTATAACGTCTGCGCGTGTGTGTGCTCTGTCTCCACTGCGCCATGTCACCACAGTCATAAAAGTCATCACAACGAACACTAACCTCAAAACCCGCACGACCCGAAGAAAGCGGCTCTTGATGTGAGCGGAATCAGAACTGAGCTCATTACTTTTTCCACAATGAGAAAGTTGTTTGTGTGACACTCCTAATTCTAATACTTGTGCATGGCCTGCTTTTATTTGGAAATTTCCCTGGCTGTCCTCGGGCTCCTCTCAACACGCTGTTCCCGCTCACTTTTTCTGAGCCTCATTTTCCAAAAGAGGCAACACGTTTGACATGACTGACAATAAACAGAGGTTAAGCAGATAATGGATGGAATCAGGAATATCCAAACACGGAGAAATGACTTTGTAGATCTCAGCGATTAGGCGAAAGACCTTTAAAATGAAGCTGGGTGCCAGGGGTAAAAAAAAAAAGTAGAAGAAAGGAATGAAAAAGGAAAAAAGACTCCAGGATTTGTGGACAAAATTGATCATATGATGAAGAAGTTTTGTCCAAGACAATGAGCTCTGTGTTTTTTTGCTTTGCGACCACTTTGTTGTGCAAAAGGCCAACAGCAATGCTTGCAGTTCTTCAGTGCAAGTAAATCTATGGCAAGAAGTTCATTTTGATAGTAGACCAGTGAGCTAGCCAGACTTGAACTTTGACCCTATAAATTTAAAATACCATCACTTTATTTAATCCTGTCGTACATTTATGCAAAATTTGTGATCACTAAATAACACTTTTGACCTCACATGCGTTGTAAAGTAATGGTAACCATGATCTTTGACCATAATACACATTTGTACTAATTAAATAAACTCGCAAAAGTACACTTTTTAACTCCTTATTAATGCAAACATCTATTCATCCAATCACATGGCAGCAACTCGCTGCATTTAAGAATGCAGACATGGTCAAATCAATTTGCTGAAATTCAAATCGAGCACCAGAAAGGTGATTTACGTGACTTTGAACGTGGTATGGTTGTTGGTCCAAAAACTGTGGATATACTGGGATTTTTTTCCCACACTGTCATCTATACGGTTTACAGAGAATGGTCTGAAGTATCCAGGGAGCAGCAGTGCTCTGGGTGAAAATGTCTTGTTGATGGAGAAAAGCCAGACTGCTTTGAGCTGATATGAAGATAACAATAACTTAAATAATCATTTGTCAGAACCAAGGGATGGAGTTAAAGCAACTCTGAACACACAACAGGAAACTGCAGCAGAAGACCACACAAGATGTCCCTCTTGTCAGCTAAGAAAGATTTGCACAACCTCACTGTATTAGACAACAAGATGCGTCTCGATGTCTGCTGCAACATTCAGATGGGAGGGTCAGAATTTGGCATAAATAACATGAAAGCATGGATTCATCCTGACTCCTGTCAACAATGTATGTTAATAATAGTGATGAAAATGTGTGGGGAATATTTTCTTGTCACCCTTTAGGTTCCAACTAAGTGTTTAAGCACCACAGTCTGCTTGAGTATTGTTGCTGTCCATCCCTTTATGACCACAGTGTACCCATATTCTGATGTCTGCTTCCACAAGGCTAATGCAGCATGTCACAAAGTTTAAATCATCTCAAACTGGCTTGTTCAACATGACAGTGATCCCAAAAAGCTGATTCAGTTCATCTGGACGTAGCGTTTACAGTGGGAGAAACGTTTTGTGACTCGTCCAAGTGACTTCTTTAGCCTCTAAAGACTGATTGCTGCAAACATCGGGTTTTAGACATCTGCGACTTTTACCATTTCTCTTCACTCAGTAGTCAGTTTTGTAAAATTCGTATTTGTCTGGTGATAACTCAGCATGCAGGATCATTTGCAGAAACGCTCAGCTTCACACTCGGGCAGTTACAGTCACACTTGAGTGATGGTAGTTCAACCACAGTCTAGCAGTAATGGCCAGTGAGCACAGAAATATGGCTCCCTCATTGGCAGAAGGTGATTAAGTTACATTTTTCTTACTCACTTGTGCTATCCAAACACTCACAGCAAGACTCCAGAATTAACGCCCGATTCCCCCAATCACAAGGCCTCGTCCGAAGCGTAGGCAACGATCATTTCTTGTCATTTCATAGCTTCTTTCAAAATGTCTATATTTTCTATAGTTGAAGGGTAAAAACTCAGGTGAGGGCTTACGGCCAGTTTGAGAGATCAGTACATCATACATGCAAAGAATCCTGCAACTTTAAAAGTTATGTATTGTATACTTACAAGTACACACAGATTAACTAGGATTTCACTTCCAGTGTCCTAAAATATCTGTCTTGACTATCCTGGTGACTTCTATTAACCTTCTCCTCTCTGACCTGTGTTAACTCATTTGTTATCACCTCAGTAACTCATTTTCAATCCCTAAAGAACCTTTATTTATTGCTCTCTGTCTGGCTCTCCACCCACAGTTTCTCCAGCTGTCTTGCTGTTTCTTCTGCCTTACATCCCTCTGTCCCTCCTCCTTCTGCTTCCCCCATAATGATGTTAATAAAGTGAGCAGAATGGATTATCCAGATTCCCATGGCAGCTGGCCTGAGCACTGCTTTGTCTCCCACTCCCGTCTGTTAACTGGTGGGAATCATTCACTTAGCGTTATCGCTACACACCAACACTATCGGGGCTCACACACACCGTGCAAATACAGATTCTGATTAGCAATGTGTTTGCTCAGCTAAGCCACGATCATAAGGTAATGCCAAGAAGTGGGAAACAGATGAGGTTGCAGACAAGTTTGAAACCTACCAAGAATGGTGAAGATCAAACACAAGAGAGAGTGAGTGAAAGACAACAGCTAAATGCTTTCCAAATGTTTCCTCTATAAAGGCTAAAGAGGCACCAGTTCACAGAAACAGGCTTATATTCCCAGGGCTGGTCGTGCTGTAACTGTTCTAGCAAACCTCTCTCCAATCTAATATAACCTAACGAGGCAGATTGCTCTATCAAACACTGCCGGACAGTGTACGGAGAGCAGCGAACATGCTGTAGTTTCATTAAGCTGAACTTTTTCAGAGCATTAGGGATGTGGGGAAAGAAACAGCGGGTTGGCTTGATGTTGAATTTGTGTCCAATTTTAATCATTTAAGCCTCTTCACACTGCAGACTTGTGTCTTTCTCGCCTTATCTTGTTTGTTGTTTCCAAAATTGAAGCTGTTCTTGTGAAATGAGGATGAGAAAATTTTTTTTAAAAAATGAAAAAAGGACTGGGGATTAGAATTAGAGAGGCATCTGTGATTTACAGTTTCTGACCACGATGTGTCGTTCCCTTCTGTCATGCCCTGTATGGAAAAATGAATCTAGATCCGCAATTGAAACTACTAACAAAGAACAGGCCAGCTGTGGGTCTTACAGAAAGAGCTTTGGCACATCTGGAGGCTATCAAGAGGAACAGGTAGGGAGAGTTTCCCAGACACAGTAACCAAGGCAGAGATGCCTCTATTATGCTCAGATGAGTGGAAGTGCATTTAATCAGATAGCGTTTAAGTATATTTTTCACATATTTACACTTAACATTTGTATTTTCATTTTATGAAAATCATCTATCTATCCAGCTATCTATCTATCTGTCTTCAAATTCCATTTTTATTTATATAGCACCGATTCAGAACAGCAGTCACCTCAAGGCACTTTATATTTAACCTCCTAAGACCCGAACTCTTCCACAGCATGCATTTTTAATTTCTCTTTGATATTTGGGTATATTGGGACCCAATGAATGTAAAAACAAAGAATTACCAGATTTTTTTTTTTTTTTTTTACCTGATTTTTGTTTCTAAGAAGCAGAAGCAGTAGCAGTATAATGTCCTCGTAAGTGGATATCAGGCCCCTGCAAAGCAAAATTGAGTATTTTGGTCTAAATAACCCAAAATGTGATGTCCACATATGTGGACGCCAGGTCCTAGGAGGTTAAGGTGAATGCCCCAACAATCAGAAAATCTCTTATGAGCAATCACTTGGCGACAGTTGGAAGGAAAAACTCCCTTTTAACAAGAAGAACTAGGCTCAGAGAGGGGCAGGCATCTGCTGCAACCAGTTGGGGGTGAGGGAGGAAAACAGGACAAAAGACAAATTGTAGAAGACAGAGAGATTAATAATAACTAATCATTAAATGCAGAGTGGTGTATAAATGCACAGTGAGTGGAAAAAGAAGAAACACCCAGTGCATCATGGGAAGCCCCCCAACAGCTTAAGTATAATCTAACACTAATCTACTTAAGCGATGGTTCAGGGTCACTTGATCCAGCCATAACTATATACTTTATCATACTTGGTTCCACAGAAGAGGGACCTGAAAGCTGAAGGCTCTGCCTCCCGTTCTACTATTAAATACTCTAGGAACCAGAAGTAGACCAGCATTCTGTGAGCGAAGTGCTCTACTGTACTGATACGATACGATTCAAGACCTTGTATATGAGGAGAAGAATTTGACATTTGATTCTGGATTTAAGAGGGAGCCTATGAAGAGAAGCCAATATGGGATAAATCTGCTCTCTCTTTCTAGTCCCTGTCAATACTCTGGCTGCAGCATTTTGGATCAACTGAAGGCTCTTCTGGGAGTTTTTAGGACATCCTGATAATAACGAATTACAGTAGTCCAGAAGTAATAAATACATGAACTAGTTTTTCAGCATCACTCTGAGACAGGATGTTTCTAATTTTAAAGATATTCCACAAATGCTGGAAAGCAGCATACTTGGTTAATATCTGCATTGGAGGACATATCCTGGTCAAGATTACTCACAGTGTTACTCTGGACATCATTACCTTGGCTTCCAGTAAGTATCTGGTCAGACACCATATTTCTAACATTTAAAAACTATGTTGTTAATGTTCGCACATTTGCATGCACCAAAAGCAGATTACAATTTTAAGTGATGCATGCTTACATAAAAGCAGCATTTTTACCCAGCTTTCTTTGTTTTAAGCAGCGATGAGTTCTGACAACTGATTTCTTTTATAGACCAACAGCTGAAGAGAGGAAAAGAGGCTTTTTCTGAAACACTCCTCAGGAGGATTAAGTTTAGCAAGCATACCTGAGTTGTGTCATGAGAGGAGCTTGAATAATGAACCAGTGGAAAAACACACACACACACACACAGGGTGAAACAGAGAGCATAAACAAGATGGGAAGGAAATGGATGTTTGTGAAAGTAAAAGCGGCAACTGGGAGGAAAGATCTGCGGGAGAGAACAGTAGGAAACAGAGGTGAGATTGTGGTGAGGGGGCCAGAGGGAGGGAGGCAGGAAAAGAGGCTCAAGCCAAGTGGTGAAATGGGATGGAGACAGTACCTAAGAATGACTAAGCACTTTGCAATTCTTTAATACAGTTATCCATTTTAGCGAGAAGGCGTGACGCGCCAGCTCCAAAGATTCGTTACGGCCTCAATCGAGTCATCCACAGTTCTATATACTGGCGTTTGACGCAGGATCAAAATGGAAAAGCGCTTGATTGAGTTTAGAAAGGAGTCATTCTTAAAGAACTGGGAATACTTCGGTCTTTATGTTAGCAGCGGTACGACACTTGGATCTGAGAGCGCTTTTCACTTTACGCTTGGAGACCAATTTGGATTACACAGCCACAGAGGAGACCAATCAAATTTTAAGCAAAATGGAGAACACATCCCTCACCTCTTCTGCCTCTATTTCCCCTCTTTCTGTTCACTCATTCACTTCTCCTATCATCTTTCAGCCACCATCCATATGTCCATGCATCATTTTCCATTACTCAGCTCCTCTATCCACATATCTGAATCTTTTATCTTTGTCTCCATCGCCCCCTTCTCACTCGGCAAAGCGCTACCGGGCTCTGGCAAACGTAATTCGGGCCCCTTAGTTTCTGTCAGCCTTCTTGGACACAGTGCAAAATGTTTTTTTTTTTCCACATTATGAACCCCCCCACCCAACTTTTCTCATCATCACTGTTCTTCATCGTACCCCTTCCTTCCTTCTCTGAATATCTTTGCTCCCCCTTTGCTCTAATTAATTCTGCTGTGAATTAATTACCAGGGGGAATCTTCCCAAAACAGAAGCGAGAGAGACAGAGAGAGAGGGGTGAGAGTGGGGAGTAATAGGGAGGGGATCTGCATTAATCACCCCTCTATTCCTCAGCATAAAAAAAAGAAAGAGAGAAAAGCTTGAAACAAAAGAGGCCACGAAATGAAAGAACAACATAACAAAGACACGATAAACAAAATTGTTTACTTCGCCCTCACCTCCACAGCTGAAACCTCATGGGGATGTGATTAGGAAAACAGGGCTCCCCCCCACCACCACCACCACTTTTTCCTTTCTTTCTTTCTTTTTTTTCTGGTTTCCTGCCCCTCCTCGCTCCGCTCATTTCTCTTTGATGAAGTTGTGGGAGTTCAGAGGGATGCGGCGCGGCTGGGATATCGCCTGAGCACAAAGCACCATGGGAAGAGCAAACTTTGGCTCATCCGACGAGCGGGCCGCTTGGCGTGTTTGCACGTGCTGTGACGGCTTCCCCACGACCCGTGCGTGCTTATACTCGGGGGTGCTGTCATACCCGGCCCATTAAAAACTTCAAAAGTGAGAAATGGGAAATTAAAGCCGTTCACTGATATGTTAGCTCACGCCAGATCACTCCTCTCCTCTCCGCATGCTAATCAAGATGTTTGTAGCAAAAAAAAGAAAAAAACCACAGAGGCTTGTCAAACTTCAGGAGGTCCAACAAACCCATGACTCAATCCAGCTTGTGCGTGTGTTGCTGAGGCAACCCAGACTCCAAGAAAGGGTGACAACAATGGGATAGGATGTCAAGGAGCAATGTGTTTGGACAAAAACACTTGGAAAAAAAAAAATCACTGTTTTTCTTTTTGGGGAGGTTGGGGACACAGGGTTTTTCCTTTGTGTGTGTGTGTAAGGTGGGTGGAGGGGATTCTAGTCACACTGACAATGAAGATGCCACCAGGGGCTTAAAGCAAGGATAAGGTCTGTGCATGAAGTATATTTGGGTGGGGGATGGAAAACTAGGGAAAACATCAAGTCGGGGAGGCCGTCACCATGGAAATTTTGAGCTTCACACACTTCATCTTCTGCAATCTGGTTACATTTTGTGCAACTGTTTGTACAAATAAAGAGATTTTTTTTTTCACTGTAAAGGAAAACACAAATAAACTACACGGATCAGGCATAACATTGTAGCCATACACCATTGTATAAGATTGACCCTCTGTTCACCACTTGATCAACACTTGATATTTTTTAAACGTGCTATACAAATAAAGCTGACTTGACTTGACTGGACCACTGAGAGATGACATGAAGAACACTGACTATCTCTTCATCATGGCACCTGTTAGTGGTGTCACGGCGAGTGAAAAGAGCCGTGTGGAAAAGGAAAAGGAGGATCCAAACGCAGGCAGTCGTGAAGGTGTACGGGTGATTTATTGAACACAAAATAAATATGGACAAACAGCAAATGGAGCACGAACTAAACTAGACTGGAAACAACTAAACTACAGAGCACAAACCTGGACAAGAATGAGAACGAGCAGAGGAGATTAACGATGGACAGCAGGGAGAACACACGGGTGACACATGATGGATACACAGACGGACCAGCAACTACAATAACCGAGGACACGACTTAAATACACACAGAGAAACACAGGGGAATTACACACAGGTGGTGGACACAGCTGGGAATAATCAACAAGACGAGACAGAGGTAAAACTGAACACACTCACATGAGACGCAGACCTTCACAATAAAACAGGGAACGAGAACACTACACCAAGACGCAGACCTGACACTGAGAGACAGACAGAATGACACATGGAACCTGAACTAAACATGAAACCACAATTCCTAAAACATGGATAACAGAAACATGAAACTCTAATAATAATAATAATAATAATAATAATAATAATAATCACAACCACAAGAGAACAAGAAAACAATCCATGATGCAAAATTAAACCAAAAACATAATAAACTCAAAATTCTGGGTCCAACGGACCCAGAACCGTGACAAGTGGGTGTGATATATTAGGAAACAAGTGAACATTTCAACAGTTGATATATTAGAAGCAGTAAAAATGGACAGGATTTGAACGAGGGACTTATTGCGATGGCTAGATGCCTGGGTCAGAGCATCTCCAAACCTGAAGCTTTTGTGGGGTGGTTCTCAGTCTGCAGTGGTCAGTATCTATCAGAAATGGCCCATGTTGACCTCTGAAAGCACCAATAATTAGCATGTGAGCATCAGAAGACAGAGCAATGGAAGAAGGTGGCCCGGTCTGATGAATCATGTTTATTTTTTAATCACGTGGGTGGCTGGGTACGTGAATGTCACTGTCCTAGCACCATGATGCACTATGGGAAGAAAGCAAATAAGCAGAGGCAGGGTGATGGTTTGGGCAATGTTCTGCTGGGAAGCCTCGGGACACGCATCTAAGCATTGTTGCAGTTCTGCCTCCTCCAGGATTATCAACCCGCTTTGCTCTGCTTTGTCATCAGTATATACTAATGAGGTTAGGAGAGAGGTACAACACGGAGGGTCTGCAGATACATAGTGGAGCCTCTGTCATGGTTTAGGGCTGCATTTCAGCCAATGCCGCTGGAAAACTTGTAAACAGTTGATGGAATCATGAATGAACAATTGGACCGTCAGATTTTGATCCACCATGCAGTACTTCATTTTTCAGCATGACAATAAACCCAAACACTCTGCCAGTGCATTGCAAATATACCTGGATAGACACAATGATGCACTATTAGTCATGGATTAGCCTCCTCATTGCCCAGACCTTAACATTATTAAAGCAGCATCAACAGGAAATTGAACAAAAGGCAGCAAACAACCAAAGAACAGCCTTAGAAAGTATTTCAGAATTGTGAAAGCTCTGTTTTGGCTTTATATATTGTATTTCAATTTATGTGGGCACATGTTTCATTGAATAGCTGCACCTATTTCCCACTATTATAGTGAAATATTGAAAAAATTAATTGAATTTATCTTTATTTTCATTATAAATACATGACCCATAATGAGAGGTGCCTTCCATATGGTGACACTCATTCACACAATACACCATTGCACGTAATACATAACACTATTGCATGAGAACACCACCACATGTTTGGCATTATTGCACATAATAACAACTATTACATATGGTGCCAGGTGGTGTTTAATGCACTGATAGCTACAGCCGGTTTGTCCTTGTTTTAATGCCCCTGTATCTGTTGCCAGATAGCAGCAGTTGGAACAAATTGTGACCGGGGTGTGAGTAGTCTTTTAAAATGTTCTTGGCTTTCCAACGGCAGCGGGAGCTGTGGAGTTCTTTGAGAGTGGGTAGAGACCAGCCGATGGTTTCCTGGGCAGTCTTTATGATTCCCTGAAGTGTTTTCCTCTGTGCTGCTGTGCAGCTGGAGAACCACACACAGAGTCAGTAGCACAAGATGCTCTCAATAGAGCAGCAGCAGAAGGACACCAGCAGTTTTTGAGAAATGTTACTTTTCCTGAGGATTCTCAGGAAATAAAGTCTCTGCTGGGCCTTCTTTGCCAGCTCTGCCGTGTTCACATCCCAGGCCAAGTTCTCCATGATGTGGACTCCCAGGAAACGGAAGTCTGGCACCCTCGCCACACGATCCTCACTGATGTATAGTGGTTGAATGTCCAGTTTTCTTCTCCTGAAATCCACGATGAGGTCCTCAGTCTTGTGTGTTCAGGATCAGGTTGTTGTCTGTGCACCACGATGTCAATTGCTCCACTTCGTTCCTGTAGGCAGACTCATCACCCCGAGAGAGAAGCCCCACCAGAGTTGTGTCATCTGCAAATTTGATGATGGTATTGCTGTGATGGGTGGAGGCATTATCATGTGTTTACAGTTTGAAGAGCAGGCGGCTCAGCACACAGCCCTGAGGGTCCACCCTGACATTTTGTGTACAATCTGTCAGGAATTCCTTAATCCAGCACAAGCTGGTAAAAGGGAGTGCTTGGGCTACCAGTTTGCATACCAGTCTGTAAGGAAGGATGGCATTAAGATGGTGTCAATATAAAGGAGACGTGAGTAGTTCTCTCGGTGCACCAAGAGAACTACTCACGTACTCGTACTCACATAGCATCCTCAATCGATACACACACATATATAAATCACAGTACACTGTCAGTGAATAAGTCCAGGTCCGGATGTTCAAAAATGTCCCAGTTAGTCCCTTCAAAACAATCCTGCAGACAGGCATCATCAGGCCAGGTTGTGATGGTTCTTATGGTGGTAAGAGCACATTTCCTGAGAGGGGCATATACGAGAAATCATAACCTGAGCTAGATCTGATTGCTGCTTAGCTCTGTAGCCCAGTTTGATGTTAGAGTAGACCTCGTCCAAGGTATTGAATCCTGGTAGCACACTTTACATGTTGATGTAAATAAGAGATGGTTCAAGACATTTATAAAGTCTGTCTGTGGAATCATTCATTATCTCAGAGCTTCCCAAAGTGTGGGGCCCGCCCCCTGGGGGGGGGGGGCACAGAGCCATTGCAGGGGGGGCGCGGTATGAAAAGGGAAAAAAAAAGAAAAACGCTTGGACACTGCTAGCACAGGGCGCCCACACAAACGCAAAGCAGGAGATGAAGCATTGCTGAATATGTTTCCAAACCAACTTCATTCTAAACCAAAGACTAGAAAATATGGTGAAGCAAATCTTCCCTTTGGTTTCACCTGCACAAGTGCCGAGGTAGGTCTCCCCTGCAGAATTGGTTTTCCCTTTGTCGGGAGCACGTATTGGGCTCTTCAAATCACGGACAAACAGTATCCCACATTCTTGATTTTCAGTTCACAAACACTTCTTGTAATGACTAACTACTCCTGACATTTTGGAGATGTTAGCTCTTTAAAAACAAATAATATCAAGCTGATCCTGCCACGATTTGTTCCCCCTGTCCAAATCACGGACTAGCAGTATCCTACACAGAGAGGCATTTTTTGATTTGATTGCAATGTTGAATATTATCACACAGAAAAAAATAACTACACGTAAAATAATTACACCGTGATGCCTTTGCCTTTCTAAATAGAGAGACAGTAACTGCGTGTGTTTATGTAAGCGTGTAAAACCTGAAGATAGTCAGATTAACAGTATTTTGTCTCTATCTGCCATTCTGCAATTCATCTCATGTAAACAATAACGTGCGCACAGCATGACGTGAAAAAAGGCACACACCTTTGACGTTGCGTGACGAACTCTGTATGTATGTGTTGGGAGCCACTGCATTATCTTAATCCAGTTCAGGCTGACTCTTAGCTGACATAGGGGAAGAGACAGGGTACCCACTGGACAGGTCAACAGTCTATTGTATAGTAAATGTTGAATGATCAGCTAATCTAACATGCACAGTGGTGTGCTGGTTAGCACTTACATCACAGCAAGAAGGTCTTTTGTTTGAAACCACCATCTGGCCTTTCTGTGTGAAGTTTGCATGTTCTCCCCGTGTCTGTGTGGGTTTTCTGTGGATACTCAGGCTTTCTCTCACAGTCCAAAATGTGAGAGAAAGTGAGATTAGATTAACTAGTAATTCTGAATTGCCCTTGTTGTGAATGTGAGTGGTTGTCTGTGCCCTGTGACAGACTGGCGACCTGTCCATGATGCACCCTGCCTCTCACCGTATATCAGCTGAGCTAGGCTCCAGCCCCCGCATGACTGAATTGGATAAGCAAGAAGAAAATGGATGGATGGAACATGCATGTCTTTGGACTGTGAATGTTCTCCCTGGATGTGTGGGTTCTTTCGAGGTTGTCCAGCTTCCTCCCAAACTCCACGTAAAAAGGCCATAGCCAGCTTGCAGATCCTATTCAGAGAGGCCTTTTGCTGAATAGCTAAGTGCTAACCAATCCAGATCAATAATCAATCTAAAAACAGCCCATACTGCTGTATGAACACTCATACACATACTCACACACACATAGTAACTTGCCAACCCCACCCACCTAAATGACACACACAAATTCATGTTTCTATGCTGAGCCAAGCCAAAATTATCAACACAATAGCTGTTCCCCTGCACCAAATGTGGGATTTGAAGGAAATCCCAAACTGTGGTAGACCACAAAGGAAGTTTAGTGACCCATTGCTAGAAGGAATAAAATTCTAAGCCTACTGAGAAATCTTGAAACATGTCACCTGAAAAGGGACTACTTTCCACCATTTCAAAAGCACATGTACTCACAGGTTACTGCTTTACTATCAGATGGACTTCCATCCCATTACCTTTCCAAATATTAGGCTGAACATGAGAATCCAGACAGTGGTTTCCCCTCTGTGCCTTTTGCTATGATCAGCTTTCCAAGCTTGAGTAACTGCTGGCTATCACATGTCAGCATCCGTCTTCCAGTACCCATAAAGTTCTGTGATTTGGGGGTTTATTTCCTGTTGTTGGTTCTGATTACAATTGTAATGAACCTCACCGCAGTTTGCTTGGCAGTAAAATGAAACCCACAACTGCAGTCATCACTTGATGCGATTATTTTGCGTAGGAGCCAATTCAAACGGCATCAGTCTCACCTGGCCAAATGAAACTCGTTAATACAATAAAAGCTCCAGCTAAGCTGTATAAGACTGCAAACACACAAATGCACCCTTAAAAACACAAGGCTCTGCCACATGGCACCTTCTCACAACCAGACACCTTACTCCCACTAAACTAAACACGATTAACTCACTGAGGCAGAGACAAAATAAGTGGCCAATTATGGTGATGTAACAGAAGCAAAACCTTGTTATGATTCATATTTGTGAAGTGATACTGGGTTCAAAAGGGTTTTGGATGAGAATGAATGTCTTCTGTGGGGGGAAAAAAGCCAAAATATTGCCAGTATTTTACAGTAAATGACACTGCATGAGAATAAAAAATGCAGACATGTTATATAACTTCTGGTAAAGTTTGTACTTTAACTTCAGCCTGCTTCAAAGAGGTAATCATGTTTTGCCATGCTGGGTTGAATGAGAGGGATAAGTGACATTGGTGCATACCACCAAATTATACATAATGTTTTTTTTTCCCTCTGTAAATGTTGAGATCTTACCATGACCTGTTCTGAGAGTGTTAAAGCTGCAGCAAGCAGAAATCCAGGAAAGCAAAATTTGGAAAAAGCTTTCTGTTTTAAGTCTGTGCCACCAAATCAATCTCAAAGTCAACCAGTGGGAACATGTGTCTTCACGTGTGGTTTGTACCCTAATCTCCTTGGTGAAACTCCAGCTAATCAATTACAACAGAACATTTTCAGTTCGTTCTTTTGTGAACAAATTTCTTTGTTGCTCTCTAACCCAGCGGTCCCCAACCTTTTTTGCGCCACGGACCGGTTTAATGTCAGACAATATTTTCACAGACCGGCCTTTAAGGTGTCGCGGATAAATACAACAAAATAAAATGCTACGACCAAAACAGAAACTGTGGTATTTTGTAAATATAATAATAAACGTGAATTCACTGTGTAATTGTGTAACTTAATTAGCAGCATCCTCCTGAAATGTGCCAACAACACTGAGAGTAGCATCCTCCTCTCTGCCCCTTAATGCTCTCTGGTTGCTATGGTAACACGTAAATATTTCTTTCAAAATAAGACACACAACTGCAACATCGGAGAAGACCCAGGCAAACTGAGTTAATGACAAAAACCCTGAAAATCATAAATTTCACACCCGAGCCTCAACTCTCGCGGCCCGGTACCACATAACTCACGGACCGCTACCGGTCCGTGGCCCGGGGGCTGGGGACCACTGCTCTAACCCATTAAATACCAAGTCTGAGTAAGAGACTCCAAGGTTTCTTATTATTATTTTTTGTCTAACAAAACTCATTAGATATTTTTTATTGGCCTTACACTCTAAAGTAATCCTGTCAATCATGGCTATGTTGTTCACTAACAATAGGTACAGTCCCAATCAAAGTTTAACACCATTTGAACAACAAGATTCCAAGTAGAGCTTCAACATGCAACAAGAAGAAATGGGAGTGACACAAAACATTTTTTGGAGCGTGCAATTTTCACAAAGAAAAGAACTCCCTCCGGGGCAATCGCCAGCTTCTCTGGGTTCGTTTACATTACCGCACTATTAATTTATTATTATGTAAATTTTCATGGAACAACACAAATTAATGTGAAAAAGAGGAGAGACTATAAGGAAATATTATAAGTATGTATAAACACACACATCCACTCTGTGTATTGGGCTGATGCTTCTCTGACTTTCTAGCTAACTTACAGTTAGTTGCTATGTGGCTGACAAAGTAACTTTTGTCATATGCTGTGGGAGTGTCTGGTCGGGTGTGGTCCAGGTTCCTGTTGTCCGTCCCTTGGGGTGGAGTTGGCCAGCTCATCACCTGCTTCCAATTTCCGGGGCTCCATCTAGAGGGTTTTTAAGCCAGCACTGCCTGCCACTCCTCGCCAGTTCGTCCTGCTACCACCCGTGGTAAACTTGGCCTCCTCTGTGCTCAGACTCTGTGTGCCTGGACCGTGGGTTAATGTGTTCTCCGTCTCCTGTATTCTCCAGATTCATCACCCGTCGTACTCACCAGCAGTGCTGGTTCTGTTTCCGTCCTGTTCTCCAGTCTGCCCAGAACCCTAGGACCACACACTCATCTTCTCCTCAGCCTGCCCTCCAGCCCGTACTTCAGCTTTCCTGGACACCTTGGAACCTGGACCAGCCTCCCCACACTCCCAACCATCCCTGGAACGCTCCCACGGCAACCCCTTCCCCGCCTAATAGCCGGTGTTTTCAAGTAAGCACAAGACTCTCCACTAGTACCACTCACCTCTGCCCTTTAATTGTTTCCCATTCAGTAAAACCCTTCTCCTGTGTTTGCAGAAGTTCCCGCCCGTGTTCTCCCTGTGTTCTACGTCCGTTTCTCCGCCCTCTGGCCTCCCTCAGTTCCTGCGAATGATTTCTGTTAGACCCAGTCTTGTTTAAGTTCCTTTTCCTTTCAATAAATTGTACATAGTTCGAGCAATTGAGTCTGCTCTTGAGTCCACTGCATCCTTGTTTGTGACAACTTTGTCTATTAAAAACACTGCTTGTCGTTGTGGACATGTTTTTAGAGTGAGCATATAAATATTTGACAGAAAAAGAATCAATTATGCCCTCCAAAGGGTTAATCTGTAAATACAACCAGTTTGTACAAGACCACTGATTTTTCACACTGCCACAATCTGTCATTTCGGACATACTTCATCACGCTCAGTGACGCTTCTTTCTGGTTTGGTGACGAGCCTGTGTCTCAACTTAGTCTGGGCTTCTGTCGTCCACATACAGGCCTATCGACACCGTTTGGAAGTGGAGATGATCGATGAGCTAGTGCGTCATTCCCTTGAGCGTGCTCCATTAGAACCGTCACCATGTGCCTCGTGCCAAACCCAGCAACATCCAAGACAATGTGATGCATCAGTCATCAAACCATTTTTTCCCCCCTCGGACTAGAGGATCTGAGCCTATGGTGGGTGGTACATTTTCCTCTGATATAATCCCATCTTCAGCTTCTATCCCACCCCAGGCCTGATAGAAACCAAAGCTCTGTGCATTTCATCCCAAAACCAGAACTGTCTAATTTAGCCCACTTTATCACCCAAGCAGTCAGAGCACTGTTCCCACACAGAGCATGTCCACATCCAGATTTACGCCAACACATCATCGAAGTCTATCTTAGTGTGGCTCACCTCCTAAGCCAGAAGAGACACAGAAGTTTCTGCTTCATGTCCTGGGAACCTCTACTGTCTCAGTCCAGAGCTGGCACCAGAAGCACATGGGGAGGGGTAACGGAGGAACTGGGGTTTGTTGGGGCAGGAGCTGCAGGATGAGAGGCATCCATTCAAACGCAAACCAGATGGAGGGATAGATGGATGAATGAGTAGGGAGGAGAACCTGAGTCATCCTCTTTCTTAGTCTTCCTCCAGTTGTATTTGTTTCAGTGGACGCTCCAATGTGTAGGTTTATCTGCCTGCATTTTTGGGGGATTAAGGTTATCCTATTGATTATATCAAACTCTTAATTTGTATTGCATGTATCTATTTAATATGTAAATTGTATGTCCTTTGAATCCTCTTTATGGTTAAATGTATTATTATACATTTTCTTTTCTGAAAATACAGTGAATTCATGTGGACACAAAAGGCTCAGGACAACACAAGCAGGTGAAATTTACTTTCAATTTGTAACTCTCACGTCCTTCCAAAGATTGGCTCGACTACCCCTTTTTCGTCAGTGGTTGAAATACATTTACAAGCTCTAGGGATGTACGTTTAACCTGAGTACTGCAATTTTCTGTTACCCACCCAGAAAAAACTCATTGAAAATATGTTGAAATGAGTTTCAGCATTTCAGTGTTTTTCTGCAAACTATTCATCAAACATAAATGTAAACATAAACATGTTTCATTACATAACTTCAGTGACAAAGTTTTTCTGGATAATGTCTGCAAGCTAAACACTCCTTCAGCTGTTTACGAAGCTTGAAATTGTTTGCCGCAGCTGCTTGATGTGTTCTTGCTGTTGGATATACAGCTGAGACACAATCTTTGTGCGTAACAGTTTTCATGGCTATCCTGCTAATGAAGGAACAGATGCTGTTTAATGTCAACTTTTATTGCGCGTTTTCCATTATTATCGTAAACATAGAAAAATTAAATGTGTAGCTTAATGTTAGCCTGTAGGCTGGTAGGCTAATCTGAGTTTTATGATGGTGTTCCATCAATAAGATAAGTGCGAGAAAAAAGAAGTACGTATGCAAATCACATATGTATGCCTAGAAATCTTTTTAAAGATAGACAGAGCCACTGTGACATCACATATTGATTAGTGGGCTTTTGTTTTTAAACACATGGTGTTTAAAATCATCAGCTAGTGTTGCATAGTATGGTTAGCTAGGTGCATATACTGGCTGGCTGCATTGCACAGATGCAGATATCTATTTTTTAAATACTAATCTATACCTTACAGCCCAACATATATAGGAATTACAAGAATAGTATCGATACGTAGTGATTTAAATATTGGCTATTCCAATATATATTTTTAGACACACAATAGATGACAAGATTTCTTTAGCATTTGCTTTATGTAGCTATTTATTTCTTGGTTTACACTCTGTAAACCAAGAAATAAATGCTGCTCCCATCAGCTGTGTGAGTGCCCCCTCGTGGACAGGGTCAACACTCATAGTGCTTTATGCTTAACCAGGACTAGCGTGAAGGCAAATAGACCTGCTTAAGTGGGAGCAGTGCAAAGGTAGATAGACCTGCTTTCACGTGTTTATTGTCAATGGAGTCAGTGTACAAACTTTGTGGTACAACCAGTCTGTGCGCTACTCTTGCTTGTGCTGCTTTTGGCCAGTCAGCTAGCCAAAAGCTGAAAACAATAAAAGCAACTACAGCTGCCATCCTTACTTTTCATTCTATGTATTTTTATCTCTAGTCAGCATTTGCATACATCATCAGTGTCCGTTGGGTTTTAGGGGGACTGCAGAGGAGTACATTGCAGTGAGTAAAAGCCCTCATTTTTCGTCCAAATGAAAACGCGTATGTGGACGAACACATTTGCGGGACCATAAATTACACTTAACATGGTTGTTTTTCAGGGTGAAAGAAGACATGGGCAAAATGTGGGGTTTCTCTTCTAACTTTTTCAATTTTCATTAAATAACAGTCAGTATAAATACTGATATTGGTAAATAGCTAATACTAGCAAGTAATACTGTTACTTTAATAAATGAGTAATGTTTTAATTTACATTGGAATAAGTGAAGAATTTTTCTCATATAAAAAGTGAAAATGACACAGATGGACGTTATAATTACTTCTAACTGGGGATCGGATGAATATTGGTTTTTGAAACTTTCATACTGATTTAATGTTTTAGGTTTAAATCTTAACAACTTGGCTGACATTTGCACTGTTAACATTTGACTGAAACTTGAGTTTTCAAGTCTGTATCCATTTCTTTTGTCCTTTTGTTTACTTTTTAAGCATTTTCATATGTTCTTATGCAATCAGATTCACAGTTACAGCACCTTTTCCATTTTCTAATTCATTCATTAATATGTTTTTTTTTTTATGTGGACTTTGCCATACTTGTTCTGTTCTCTTAAAATTACAGGGACTAGATCAGAACTAAACTATTAGAACTATCAGAAACTAAAACAGCACTCCAGTTAAAGATGGGCATATCTCATAATTTCCAAAACCAGTCAATGAAACATTATTTTTCTGAGACAAATGTCATCATTTTGGCAGGTTTATATGGATGACGAGAAGAAACAACAACTGAAAAAGAGGCAGGTAACTGACAAAACTGAAAATCAATAAGACCTAAATGATATACCATGACTCGAAATGTGTTGGAAACTAAAACAGATGTGATGTCTTTTATTATTCTTAGTTGTCTGTTGAAAATTGTTGCCAGTTCACATTGGTTGATTATCAGCTGTGGTTATGAAAAGTGTTTCAGAGATACGAGGAGCAATTTTGGCATGAAGGCCTGCGATGTGTCTGTCACATTTTCCTTTCTCCTCAGTCTCTGTCTTCTTTTTTTCTGACACCCAGTTTTTGTTCATTTTCCAGCCAGAGAAGAGGAAAGCAAACACAGCAGGTACCGCACCAAGTCAGTCCACCTCCTCCACCTTCTCCACCCTACTAAATCTATCAGCACTCATGAGAGGAGACGCTAAGGTCTTCGTGAGTGTCCACATATACATACATATAGTGGAATTCTGCCAAAGAGTGGCAGAGAGTTAGAGACTGAAATGAAAGCAAACCAAAAAAAAAGAAAAGCAAAAAATAACAAGAAACATGACAGCTCTGATGTCATTCACCATTAGAAGCCATTAGTGGTTTTGAATGTTCCATTGAATGTTTTTAAGTCAGTGTAGTGTGGGTGAAAGCTCATTGACATCCTACTATCACCCCATAAGTAACTTCACACACACTTGTGTGGATGTTTAGCAGTAAATTGGGAATGCTAAGGCAGAAGTGGGGGTCACAGTAGCTCTTTGACTAGCACAGATTCTATTAGACCTCCAAAATCACACACACACACTTGCACAAGCCATCACTCCATCGCCACCTACCAGCCGATGTTACAACATCACCAGCAATGGCCCGTCCTTCTTTTTTCCTTGGCAACTTGTCTGTCGGGCTGAGGTGGCGCAGACCTGAGGAATGATGAAAGAGAGAGAGAGTGAAAAGAGGGATAGGGTGGGCTTCATAAGAAGACAGATGTGCTCATGGACCTGTCACCACCTTAACACTGCACCATTTCCAAACACTTGACCTTTTCTATTTCTGCATTCATCTTCATACAGCTCTCTGCTGCCGCTTGGACACTGATCTTTCACTGTTTTTATTTTTGTATTTTTAATACAAAATAGATAATTGAAAAAACATCATACATTTTGGTTTTCTAGTTTTTAGCTTTACTGAACACTCAGAATGTTCATACTATACAAGTCACATCACCTGTTAACATATACATGTTTGTTTTATGTACCTTTTATGCATTTTACATACTCACAAAGTGATGAATGTAAGGAAGCAACAATACAGCCAGTAAACAAGGCCAGTGCTAGAAGTGATTCAAATACACAAGTGACAGCACACAATATTTTATGAATGAAACTACAAATTCCTGTCCCGTTCGGCACTGTAGCAATCAGAATTATTGTCTAAATGCCAAGAAAAATGCCCAACAGATTTATTTTCCCAAGTGGAACATTAGGGCTTTGCCATACTGGTCCACGTGCCGGCAGGCTCTGCCAGCAGCCTGCTACATCAGAGCGGACCGAGCCCCGGGCTCAGAGACCTGAGGGTCCTCCACCTGACTGAGCCACGGGCACCAGGCGCCACCAAGCAGCTTCCAGGAGTGAGCCAGTACACACCCGAGCACCCAGCCCTGGACACCGAAACCCACCAACGCACCGACAGGTGAGGGCATCAGCCACTAACAGGGAGTGTGGTGGGGAAACTACAAATTCCATCCATCCATGTTTTCTCCATCTGTAGCTCCCTGTCTCTCCCTCTCCTCTGTGTGCGTGTCTACCGGTGTTCTTGTCCTTGTGCAACGTCGGGCCCGGAGAGGCTCCCACTCTGGAGCCAACCACACCTGCCGACAATCACACTAACCAGCTGCTGAGGATCCTCATCACAGGAGCGCTATTTAACAGAGAGGCTGGGCTTCAATCAACGCCTGATTCTTGTGTTAGTCAGTGAAACGCTGGCTCACGCAAAAGGTGAAACTTTCTAGTATCTCATCAAGGTGAAGAAAATTAATTATTGCATCTTGTTCATGTCCGGGAAACCATGGGGAGAGTGTGGAGGGAGCCAAGCACGTTTTTAAATATCCCGTGGGTGTTGTGGAGAGCAAAGATTGGGAGAAGGATTCACTGCACTGGGAACTGGGATATCACCACTGAGCAAATGTCTTTTATTGGAACTGTTTGCACTTCTCTGGGGGGTTTTTTCACTGTAAATAAATTCATTGTCACTGCTCAGAAAGTCCTGCGATTAGGTCCTGTATTTCACAACTTGACAAGGAAGATGAATAGAGTCAGTTTTAGAGATAGAATTAACTTAACTGTAATCATTACAGAACCGAGGAGTGCTATTGAACTTTGGTGCTAATATACATGGTGAACTGTATGCGCTAGTGCTCAGAATAGCTTTGTTCAATAAGATAGTTTACTTCCTTTTGCATTACATTCCTTTTCATTGGGTTTGGCTCGGCAAGCATGTTGCTTAATTGGCTTATGTTCCTCCACATCAAATACATGGGCCAGGACTACAGTTTGGCGAGGGTGGCAAGAGAAAAGTAATAAGTTGCTTCCTATCAGATTGATAATATCGGCTTCAGATTTTGATGGGTGGGCTACAAAAGTTTCTAGATTATTTAAAATCTCAGAATTTTCTAACCAGACGTCACTTTTTACCAGCAGTCCGTTATCAGGGGTTCATGGGGAGGAGCGACACCAGCGGTGCTCTCCAGGGCTGGCACAACCAAATGGTTTCTTGGGTAATACGATTTCATGTGTGGATTTAATGTGGCAAAACCTATACTTTCTCTGCCTGTCTAGGGTTTGGGTCACATAATTAATGTCACTGATTTTCCATTCTACCAGATATGGACAAGCAAACCGGGCTTGCAAGCTGGATCCTACTATAGGATCCAAAACTTTCTTTCTAGGCTGGAAACTTCTGTTAACATTTTTTTTTTTATCATAACAAGCCTTCATTTTAGGCTGAGCATGTGTCAAGTTTTCCTGAACTACTGACATGCAAGGTGGAGATTCTCCCAAAAACTGCAAACCGTGTCAATCACATTATGTTGGGTTTTGGATGTTTCTGACAACCATTTCTCTTTAAGGAGCCAAAGGAGACCACGTACCACATGACCAAACACTAGATCTGCCGGACCGAACTCCTTAAGGATTCCTAAATAGCTTCCCTAACGACAAACAGCAATAATTGCAGATCGTTGTCCCATTAGCTACCAGACTCTGGGCAAAACTTGAGGAGCATAGTTTTGAGAGTTTTGTGAATCCTGTGTGGCCACCTCGCTGACTTTGAACCTCACTAAATGTTAATTTGATAAAGCTACAGTCACATACCTTGGAAAACAGTGAGTCAGGGATAGGTATATCCGGTAACCGCAAAAGTACATGCTATTGTCGATTTTCCTAGTTCACAAACAAATAGAGCTCTGTGCCATTTTCTAGGGTTTTGTGGCTATTAGAGAGGATTCTGTAAGAATTTCTCCAATGTTGTAGCTCCCCTCATGGCTTGGTCAGCTCGTTAAAACCGTTTGTGTGGACAATTTCTTGTCAGACTGCTTTTGAGTCTGTGAAGGCATTACTGTGTAGTTCCCCAGTTCCTGCTGTGCCCTATTTCACCTCTTTTTAAACAAGAAATTGACAGTAGCACTTGTGATCTGACTGTTGTTCTCCTGCAGGAGAATCGGCAGGCCATAGATCATTCAATTTGTTAATTTTCCCAATAGTTCAACAAACATCAAATGAACTATAGCAAGAGTGAGGAGGGCAGTCAGTGGAGAGGGGCTCAGAGTAGAGTTGCTAGTGCTCCTCATCAGAAGGAGCCATTTAACCCTCATAATGTCCTCCCGATTTACATACACCTGTGGTCCTCAGGGGTCAAAAATGTCCCCACTTCATTTGAGTTTTTTTTAAAGTATAAAGTATAAATTGTCAATCAATTCAGTGTTACATCTTAGTTTAACTTAAGACCAACACATTAACACAAAATTTACCCAACATTATACATTTTAGGGCCACCAGACCTTGTTTACATAAAGTACACTGTGTTTTCGAGTGGAAATAAAACAAGAAAATAAAATATTTAATTGTTTAGATAATTTTGACTATTTGTCTAACTACAGAGTGCTGTATGTTGAACTTTAGTGAGAAAGTTTTTTTTCAAGAGTTAATAAATTTTTAATGGCAGCGCATAATCACACCTGTGGTCCTCAGGGGTCAAAAATGTCCCCACTTCATTTGACTGTTTTTTAAAGTATAAAGTATAAATTGTCAATCAATTCAGTGTTACATCTTAGTTTTACTTAAGACCAACACATTAACACAAAATTTACCCAACATTATACATTTTAGGGCCACCAGACCTTGTTTACAAAAAATACACCCTGTTTTTTAGCGAAAACAAATTGAGAAAATAAAATATTTAATTGTTTAGATAATTTTGACTATCTGAATAACTAGAGAGTGCTGTATGTTGAACTTTAGTGAGAAAGTTTTTTTTGAACCATTTATAAAATTTAAATGGCAGCACATAATCACACCTGTGGTCCTCAGGGGTCAAAAATGTCCCCATCTAGTTTGATTGATACTTAATTAATATGAAGTGGATTTTCCCCCACTTTTAATTAAAACTTAATTCAAACATTTTGACACAATCTTTTTTTATTCCATTTCAAATTTAAGTCTGATAAAAACCTCATAAAAATGAATTTTTTCTTTGTTTTCGGGTAAAAAATAAATTAAATCATCAGTTATCGTGGGGATCGTTTCACAACCAGAGTCGGTTGCTTTAACAGATGATCACAGACGGGTTTATGTCAAAGTTAATTTAGAAAGCTGTTTTTAAACTACTTCAAGTTTTTTACTGGCAGCAAATAATCACATCTGTTGTCCTCTGGGCTCAAAAATGACCCCGTTTGCTTTGACTGTTTATAAAGCAACAAGTATAAAATATCATCCATCTCTGTGTTTCAAGGTTTTATTCAACTTTATTCCAACTCATTACCTGACAGTTTTCTATATTTTGGCATGGTAGGAACACCAGGGCATGGGTCTGAGTGAAGGCAAACTTTCATGAGGACAAAGACGTGTCCATATTTGACCCAAGTGCAGGAGGAAGCTCAGGTTTATTCCTCTGCACTGGTCCCATCATGGACAGCTTTCTTTCTGCAGTTGCAGGCCAATGGTCATATACAGTAAACAAGCTGTTACAGGTGATTGTTTTCTTTTGGAAACCTGCAATGTTAGGGACAACTCGCGTGTCCTGACTGCAGGACAGACGGTTTGCCATCGCACACTAGCATGTTCCATGTACAGCTGGACCTGGCATCACATGCTGCCCATGTTTTTATCTCATAGTTCCCTGGTTTACTTGGATGTTCTGTTGGAGGGGACAGAGTCCTCTGAAGGGGACTTGGTGCACATACAGTCACATCAGTACCAGGATCTTACATCACAGCAGGAGAAACACCCACTTGTTCCATACACCTCATGGGAGCACGTTTGTGTCATGAACGATAATCATCTATTGTGTCTTTATCAAGAAATTATATCCTTTTTGTGCTTCTATGATTAATCTTCTGTCACCTTTAAAACTTCTCTACCAGACTCAGGATGTCATAAACTGGCCGTAGCGACTCTACTGGATGCGCGGCAGTAAGAATCAACATGCCCACATATGCCTACAGCTGCATTCGGTCCATTTTTCTTCCTCTCTCGTTGTCCCTCCTTGTTCGTCATTGAGTTGGCTGTAGAGCAGGTCATCTGCTAATTGGATGGTTGTTGGTTCAATCTCTGTGTGCTCTAGTCTGGAGTTCTTACCAAGGTGTCCTTGGGCAAGTTACTGAACCCCAACTTGGTCTCTGATGCATCTATTGGCATGTGAACGTTAAAAAGCAGAATACAAGCAGAATACACTGTGTATAATGCTTTCAGTGCTCGAGTAGAAAAGCCACTGAAGGAGTATGGGACCTGGCATATGTGCTTGGACTGTGGTAGATTGTCTTTCTCTGAGGCACATGAGAGAGTCAGGCATCGTCTGTCACTGGGAAGGATAGAAGACCAGATCAGTGTTTCCTCACATTACTGCAAATATTCCTCTGTCTCAGCTGACTCCTCTTTCCTGCTTGATTCTTTGTCTTCATCATAATTGAAATGGAAGATGTGTAGTCCTCTGACACATCTTCTATTTCAGTTTCATATTCTGAAAATTCAAGAAACTTCAAGAAGCCCAGTCACTTTCTTTCCAAGCTCCTCAGACTACCATGTCCTGGATGCCTGAGAACCTGCTTGAACATAGTTCAGATTCTTCATCACTTTCCTTCACTTCATAGCCTTCTTCCACTTCTGCAGGTGGGTGATGTGCTTTTTCAGAGAAAGGGTAACATGTGCTCTAAATATTGACAATATTTTCTATATCTTCTAACCCTGGATCTTCCTGAACATTGATTCTCCCTCCTCATTATACTAGAGGACAATATGTGCTTTGTTCTACTGGTCATTGCTTTGCACAACATGGTAAAAAAAAAGTATGCTCATCAAAGTATGCAAATCTCCAGTGCAATGGAGGCTTGTGAGCATACTTTCTGTGTATGTATTATTGTAGGGTCTACCTTACAATATGAAGCAATTTGATGAGGCTGTTGTTGTGATTTGGCGCTGTATAAATAAAATTTCATTGAATATAGAGCACCTGCCTCCTCATTGTGCTGCCTGTTGTTGTTGTGGTTGTTATGACCAGTGCTTGACCCCACACATCAGTGATCCAAGATCAAAGATGTTTGAAAGCAGTATGTTGTGAAAATACGGTCCTTTGCAACACTTTGTACTTTGGGGTCATTTTTGTCCTCGAGGACCACAGGTGTTATAAAATCCAATAAAAACCCCATAAATAAATCAAATTACTTAAAACTTATTCCAATCATGCATAGTATAGTAATGAATAACTTCTGTTATTTTCAGACCATTTGATGAATAAAAAACACATTTTTGATAGCAAAAGATTTCTTTAGAGGACAAAAATGACCCAAGGACAACACAAGGGTTAAGATTGTTTGGGCATCTGACTAGCATGGCTCCTATTCCAGGCATGTCCAACAGGGAGGAGGCCCTGGGGCACATGCAGGACATGCTGGAGAAATTAAATCTCTCGGCTGGCCTGGAAACACTTCAGTGTTCCCCATGATAAGCTGGAGGAAGTGGCTAGGGAGAGTGGGCAATGTCCGTCTGCTATCAGGTTGTCAAATAGTCAACTACATGTTTGTGGTAATATTGCAATTAATTTATATAAACTTCAAAATTGCAAAACTGTTGGCATTTGTTTCTGTCTACACACAGAGAAATTCACATTGACTATTTGCTTCCAGAGTTCAGCCAGAAAGTCAGAGGTCTGACATGCTCAATGATGTAGCAGGACAGTGATTTACCTGCAGATGACATAGACACTTGGCAACATTGCTTTTATATAGCAATATAGCCAGCCCAAACAACCAGTTAGCAACTAACTGAGTTGAGCCCTATGTTGAAAAGAGATGTGTTGCAGATAAGTTGTGTTTATCAATGCAGACCAACTCAGATTGTTTGCAGCATGTTGACAATCTGTCTGGATTTAGAAATTAGATGGCAAACCTTCACCAATCTGTTTGAGAATGACTCCAGTCAGTCCAAGTCAGACAGAGATAATAATATTTAGACAGGCTGCCTACTACCAGGCAACCAAAGGTGGTTGCACTGAGGGTTTTGTACACTCAATCTCTGGATTACCAGTTGGTTGCTGCAACTAGTTGGAATTGCAGTCACCAGGCAACACCAATATTTTTTTTAGTGGCAAGCAGGTTGCTGTTATAATTCCTACTCTAGTGTGCCTGAGAATGATTAAGAAATGACTCAGGTTACTTCCCACTTGTATTTTCACACTCCTTCAGAGTTTTACAAATGTACTTTTGGAAGTAAACTGAGTTACAATACGGAGTTGCCTTAGTTGGGTCAGCACATTCAATAAGAGAAAGTTTGTCTACTCGGCCACTTGCATGACACGGCAATCACCAGTTTTCTACAAGGACCTCCACAGTATGATTCCAGGGGAGGCAGCTGATTTTGGGCCGAGGTTAACTTTTAGAACCGACACCACGACCAGAACAAGCAGAGAAGAGTCCAGCAGATCTGTCTGCCAGCAACAGAGCCCCACCAGAGAGCTATATGAAAGCTGGGTCTGGTTATAATTGTTTGGTGGGGTGGAGGAGTTGGACACCATGGGTTATGTTTCCATGCCACTGTGTGTGAATGTGGATGAAAGCCAAAAAGCCAATGTCTGCATATGTCACTGGTATGAAGCAGAATCCAAGAGTGAAATTGCTATAAGCTTTCCTGTTTGAAACCACTAAGCCAGGCTGGAAATGAACTGAGATCTTTATCAGACTGTAGATCAATACATAGTGAAATAGCACAAGGACGTATAGTGGCAGCCACTGGATAAGGGTTTTTTATTAGTACTGGAGAGATTTATTTTGTTGTGAAAAACTTCTCGTGTCTTTACAATTTAGTTAACAGAGCAACCCCTAAAGCATCTAACAAGAAAAAAAAAAAGAGACGTTAATTACAGTGGTCTCGTTTGTCGTTCTTTAACAGCGAGGGAGCCATTTTGCATGCAGCCTGATGTGGGTTTCCAACATTTGACACTGTTTTCATGGTCAATTATCCTTTTGAGAGGAGATAGTGTTATTTAAAACATTGCCATTCAAGCGTTTCTTACAAAATGCAATGCTTGAGGATATGGCGGAAAATGTAAGGGAAACATGAGATTTATTGTATGACTCAACAAATACAATAAGAACAGATGAGTCATTCGCAAATGTCGTTACAGTTGAGTTTGGATAGTGTAGGTCACATCCCGAAACTGCAGTGCTATGTGGCACAGTGGAAAGGTCTCTTCAGAGAGCTAGCTTCTGCTTCTCATTACTCTGAAGAGAGAGTATCTGTTCTGCATGCTCTGCACTGTTATAAGCTTAGCACATTTTGTGAAATGTGATCGCCGAACACTAACTTAAATAGAAAAGTCACCAGATGTGATAAAAAGGGACTTCATTTTCTTTTAAGGTGTGACAATATTTAAAAGATACAAATTAAATCGTTTTAAGAATACTGTAAATTATTTCTATTTGCACACAATAACAGAATTATATCAGAAAAAAAAGCTACCAGGGTCAGTATTATTAGCTCCCTGAAAAACGGACCTTTTGAGTGAACTGCAGCACTAACGACGGCCGTCCAGTGATCTGCTCTGACTTTGTGATGCTCAAATTTCAAACTGACACACAGCATAAACACTTCAGCAAGGGTTTTAGCCATCACTTGAAAAAGCATCATGCATCACGGGTGGATATAAAAAGTTATTAGAGCTTTATCAAAATCTCAAGAACTGTAGCAAGAAGTATCATCAAGAAATTCAAAGGCAGTCACTTCAATATATGCAAAAGTACAGAACAAGTCTAACAGAGATAGAAAGGCAATGATTTCAAAAACTCTGAAAAGAAAACTATTGAGAAATGTGACTGAACAACTGCCAAGACACTAGTGCAGGGGTGTTGAACTCCAGGCCTCGAGGGCCGGTGTCCTGCAGGTTTTAGCTCTCACCCTGGGTCAACACACCTGAATCAAATGATTAGTTCATTACCAGGCCTCTGGAGAACTTCAAGACATGTTGAGGAGGTAATTTAGCCTTTAAATCAGCTGTCTTGTATCAAGGTTACATCTAAAACCTAACCTAGTGCCTTGTACACTTAGCCAAGACTGGAATTGTAGTCTCAAAGAAGACAATCACTAGAACCCTGCATAGGAATGGACTGGAAGGTTCCACACCAAGAAAATCTGTCATGATCCTGGGTGAGACCCAGTGTTTTGTGTTAAATTTATATTTCTTGATTATTTGTTATTCATGGTTTTAGTTCTCTTGAGGTTGTATTTTGTTGTTCTAGCTCAGATTAGGCAACTCCAGGCCTCGAGAGCCGGTGTCCTGCAGGTTTTAGATCTCACCCTGGGTCAACACACTTGAATCAAAGGATTAGTTCATTACCAGGCCTCTGGAGAACTTCAAGACATGTTGAGGAGGCAATTTATCCATGTGAATCAGCTGTGTTGGATCAAGGACACATCTAAAACCTGCAGGACACTGGCACTCGAGGCCTGGAGTTCTCCACCCCTGTTCTAGCTTCTAGTTTCAGTCAGTGTGCCTTCCATGTGTCCGTGTTATGTCCATTGTTGGGACTAACGCATTATTAAGTAACGCGTTACAGTAACTACGTTATTATTGTGGTAACGAGCACGGTAACTAGTTATTATGCCAAAATCAGGAACGCGTTACTCGTTACTGGGATTTAGATAGGCTCGTTATTCGTTACTTCGTGTGGTGGCTATCGCGGAGCTTCCACAGATTCAGTAACATTAGCAAGTGGTGGAGGCCAGCAGGTGGATGAGAGAAAGGGGAGGCAGGAGGAGCAGAGACCCGAGGCAGCCGCCGGTCCGAGTGTCAGGTGAACTGAACTTCAGGTAAGAAGTTATGACCTGCAGTCTCTCTGGGTCAGATATAAACCAAGTTTAGTTGGAGTTTATTTTCGTTATGCTGACTTTTTCGTACTGCGTGCTAGCTAGCATGACGGAGTTTCTATACAGCTGGGTGGGTGCTATGTTACTGATGTTGAACTTTATTTTGTTCATACGGTTAATTATTAGAGTTGCCAACCGTCCCGTAAAAAACGGAATCGTCTCCTATTCAGAGAAACTATTACGCGTTTCGTATTTAGGTGAAAAGGAACAGTTTGTCCCGGACCTCAGCTACAATGAAAAAGACACAAAGCTGGAGTTATTCTGTGTCTTTGCTGCATAGCTGCCTCTTCTTCTCTCACCCTCCCTCTCCTGTTGCTACTTTAATCATGAAACTGATCAATGATCAGCTGATCGGCTTTTCCCTCTTGTTTATTTATCGTCCGCTTTGCGCCAGAAAGAGGAAACCACCGGATTTCGCGTTAAACAACAGCAGCACGTTTGATCAGCTGTTGTTAGAATTTATTTAATATTAATTTCTAGTATCAGCTGATGTTTGCTGGAGCCACAGCTGTAAAGCTGCTGGTCATGATGTCGGTTTGTATATCTGGTGAGTGGGAAACCAGATGAAACCAGGAGATGTCCTTACTGAATCATCAGAGCTGAACAGGTGATGGAGAAACAGGTTTACCTTTTAGGTGACATGAATGAGTTGAAGGGAAGTTATGAACTGTTTCTGAGAGACAAATAACACCAGGATCCTTTTCTATGTAGCTGACAGCTGGTAACTGTGCAGGGGCGGGTCTAGCAAAGTGTTGCCAGGGGGCCAGGTAGGGCATTAACAGGGAAAGGGGGGCATAAAGAAATACTTTCTTATTCTCATTTCAAATGTCTAGCTTTTAATAAATAATTATCTGAGTCTTACAACAAACGATTGATAGATTGATACATATATACCATCAAAACAGTGTACATCACTGTCACAACAGCGTTTGTTTTCATTCAAAGGCTTTATGATATTTGCTATAATGGCGGGCCGGTATCTAGTCAAAACGCCCGGGCTGATTTTTTTGTCCCAGTCCAGCTCTGTATGCAGCTCATCTGCAGTCTGGTGTTGCCTACATCTTCCTATTTGGAAGGCAGAATTTCTGAGTACAATCAAAAGCACCACGACTGCAGTTTTTGTGTTGGATGTAAAAAGCGCACATGACGCTGTGACGTAGACTAGAATCATGGCGGCGGTCAACAACGGTCCAGGCGTGGGATTTCTCTCGTGGAAATATGCACATTATTTTTTCCTTTGGTAGGTGGCACAGTGCACTTGTGGCAAGTAAGCAAGCTAGAAGACTGGCACTCTTGCTGGGTATCCAGTTAGCAACACATTAACAAGAGAAGTCTGAGTAAAACCAAAGTTACTTTCCCTAGTAACTAGTTACTTTGAAAGTAACGAGTAACTTGAAGTAACTGAGTTACTTTTGATGGAAGTAACTAGTAATGTAACTAAGTTACTAATTTAAAGTAACTTACCCAACACTGGTTATGTCTACTCTGTAGTTTCTTCCTGTCCCACAGTTCATGCCTCTCTCTCAGTGTCGAGTCCGCGTCTCTGTGTTATACTTCCTGTTTTACTTTGACAGTCTGTTTTTTGTCCTCATCCTCTGCCCTTTGTCACGTCGTGCTCTCACAATGCTGTGTTTTTTCCTTCCGTGTTTCTAGCTGTTTCCAAGTTTAAAGTTCCTGGATTGTTTTCGTGTTTTCTAGTTGATTTTTTTTGTATCCAGTTTCTAGTTTAGTTTTATATTTAATGTTAGTTTTTTTTTTCAGCAATACAAGCTGCTGCTTTCAGTTAAATTCCCCAGTGTGAGTCCTGCATTTGGGTCCTACATCCTGCCTGCCACACAGCAAACCTTGACAGAACGACATGGTGACAAGATGGACCCAGTGGACTCAGCCTTTGAGAGGAGCATTCTCCAAGTACAAAGGCGAGGCGAATTTCCCATGCCCCAGACTCTCAGACAATTTCTGTCAGGCTTAATGCTATCAAGACAATCCTTGAATGCAGCCCATACCTTCGCCAGCTCTCTGGCTTTATGGACTTCATTAAGGAGCTGTGCAAAGCCAGGGAGGCAACTCAGGCTCGGGAGCTGGCTAAACCAGTGTTGCCAACTTAGCGACTTTGTGGCTATATTTTGCGAGTTTTCAGACCCCCTTAGCAACTTTTTTTCTGAAAAGCGACTAGCGACAAATCTGGCTACTTTTTCTGGTGTTATTGGAGACTTATTAATGACGACTTTTTGACGTGAAAGTGCGTATCGCTCCTACTCTCAAAAAGCAGCGGGTGCTGCCGTGGGCACGTCGCTCGTGCCAAAGCGCTCACAGGCGGAGGATAGTCCTCCCCCAGCTGCTATCAGGGTAGGAGACATTCACACCTATGCCTCCAAACTGCAAATGAATCGCGCATGAGCGAAGCTGCTGCTCCCGCACTGACTGTAACGCAGTCAGTTCTTCTTTAACTGTTATGCTGTTTTGTGGATCACAAGGTTTAAAACTACTTATAAACACACACACACACAGTAACTCCACCAGAGTGCCTATTTCGGGTCACTTTTGCCGGACCACGCCCGGATAAAGGAGCAGGGTTGGAATTGTGACATTAAAAAAAAAACAATAATTGCTAAAAGAAATTTAATTTGTAGTTCTAAATAAATTCTAAATGCATTTAGGATGTTTTTTACTCACTTTATGTCTCTTCCACGATGTTATTTCTCTCTCCAACAACGCAGGTTACAATTACATTAGCATGACCAATTATGCAAATTAGGCAATGACATCATTTAGTGACTTTTAGCGACTTTTAGGACAGCCAATAGCGATTTTCCTTACTGAGGAGTTGGCAACACTGGGCTAAACGGATCCGCTTCCGAGTTGTTGTTTTTTTCAGCAATACAAGCTGCTGCTTTCAGTTAAATTCCCCAGTGTGAGTCCTGCATTTGGGTCCTACATCCTGCCTGCCACACAACAAACCTTGACAAAATCTCTGCTTCAAATCAGAATGAAGTGTGCTAAGGACAACCTGGAGAAAAAATATACATACTGGAAGCATGTCCTCTGGTCAGATGAGATTAAAACAGAGACACTGTTTATGAGTTCCTACATTGAAACACAGTGGTGGGAGTATTATGCTTTGGGGAATGCTGTGTGTCTGGAACTAGGAATCTTATCAAGGTGGAAGTAATGTTAAATGGACCGGCTCTAATGTAGCACTGTTCTACTCTGCTGGAGAACAAAGCGTTTTATACAACATGCCTCATTCCGCCATTCAAATACATTTATACAGACACTTTTTTCTTTGAATACCTTGGTTTGAAGGCTGGATAAAGCATCAACCTTCTAATTAGTAGATGACCTGGTCTACGTCCTGAGCTGCAGCCATGAAGAAAGAAGGATATGAGAAGATTTTGAAAGAAAACCTTAAGCAGTCAGAAAGAAAACTGGGTCTGAGTTTGTCTTCCTACACAACAACAACCCAAAACATACATCGCTGCGGGTGAAGATCTACATTCTACAACAGCGGTCTCCAACCTTTTTTGCGACACGGACCGGTTTATGCCCGACAATATTTTCACGAACCGGCCTTTAAGGTGTCGCGGATAAATACAACAAAATAAAACTAGTACCGGTATCGAAAAAAAGAAGATTTATTCATAACACACGTGAAAAGACCCAGGAAAACCGAGTTAACAATAAAAACGATAACAAAATAACGCTGAAAACCATACATTTCACACCTGAGCCTCAACTCTCGCGGCCCGGTACCAAACGACTCACAGACCGGTACCAGTCCGAGGGGTTGGGGACCGCTGTTCTACAAGACCAAAGTCATAATTTTGTGTCTGTGTGTAAAGTAAAATAATGTAATCTTCCAAAACAGATCATTTGGGAATTCTGTAGTAAAAATTCTTTGCTCCGTTGAATAGCACTTGGGAGATGCTTAAAACAACAAAATAATCCTGCAGGGGCTAATAATTCTGCACATATATTCATAAAACTAAGTGAAAATTGAATTTCATTCAAATCTAAGTGTATCAAACCATGTTTAATTTAGCAGTTTACTTTGGTGTATTTTTTGGATCAGACCATGTAAGAGCATGCTACACATTGCTCCTACTTAACTTGCAATGCTCATATTGCAATACTGGAAATTATTATCATTATTGTGTCAAATTATCTGAAAATATCAAACAGATGCAAGAAGTTGAGTGGTAGGGGTCAGGGACAGCAAGCGGGTTGTTGCTCATTCTTAGGAATCCCCAGCAACGTTTTTCTACCCTGCAGCTTTTTAGGAAAACCATGGAGAACAAACAACATGAGGTAAAACGGGGTCAGACCACGAGTTTACTTCAGTGTCTATTTACTGTACAAGGATTCTGCTGGGGATCAGCTGGATGCAATAAAGTCATCAAAAGACTTGATGGTTTCTAACACAAACCAGACAGTGCTTTGCAAAAAAAGGGGTTTACATAATAAAACTACACAAAAACGGATGAAAATAGAGGAAGCGTTGGAAGCAGGGACTATAGGAGACCCAAGAAACCACAAAGGATGACCAAAGATTGAAAAAGAATCAAATTACGGCTGTGAAAATGTAGTTTGTCAAAATTAAGTTGGAATTTCAAACCCTACACAATATTCTGTTTGGTAAACCAACACAGAACTTCCTGCCTGAAGTGCTTAGATGAGTGACCAACAAAATACTTTAAACTCAATGTTTCAGGTTATAGATATAAATAAATGTGCAAATTTCCAGTCAAACTTTTACTTTCTAGTAAAAAAAACATGGGGGCATTTTTATAATTCCTGTCAGTTTTGTTGTCATGCTGATCTCATTTGTTTACTCTCTTTAGATCAGATCCCGTTTGTACTTATTCCTGCCATACTGAAGCTTCTTCAGTTCTTCCCACTAGTTTTTTCTCCATCTTAACAGAAATGAGTTTTCTTGAGTACGTTTGTATGCAGAGGCACAATCAAAGCAGGATCAGAGTGTAAAAATTAGTGCCTTCAGCGCTAATCTCGTTAAAATGACGTTGACGCCATAACAGCATTAACGCGGCAAATCTCCGTTAGTGAGTTAACGCGGATTGCCCCGTGCGTGGGGCTGCATGGCGCTAACACGTTAACGAGCTAACCATGCTAACATGTTGACGCCGTGCATGTAAAAAGAGCTTGTTTTCTATTAGACACCTGTCTTAAAAACTAGAAGGCTGTAGCTGGTATTAGCTGTTAATTTAGTGTTTGCTATACTAAGGGTTCTTAGCCCTATTTTAGCTAACGTAACAGTAGCTAGGAATAGTCTGCAGGTATAGATAGGCTTATATAATACTGTTGGATTTTTACACAGGTCCCCACTTCTCATCTCCAAAATCTCGTCCAAATATGGTCAACCCAAAAAAATTAAATAAATAAATGTCAGTGAACAGTAGTCCATAAACCAGCAACAAAAGGTCCAACTTTCTTACATAGCTCATGGCGTTGCCTCAAAGGCATTTCTTTTAAAATTGTGTTTTACAAAATCCTACAAATATGACTATGCCCAAACATTGTTTAAAATGATTACAGTTACAACACAGTACACTGTAAAAAAGAAAAAGTTGAGAAAACGTAAAATTTCAAGGCAACATGATGCAAGAGATTTTTGAGTTTTCTCAACTTTTGCCAACTGTTGTTGACTTAACTAAGATTTACAAGTTCTGCCAACTTCTTCTTGTTCACCTAATTAGGATAATCCTGGAAGTCTAACAAAGAAATTCTGGTTTCAGTGCCATGTATTTCTGCCTTCACCAAACACAGATATTCTTGTTGAGTAATCATACAATTCTTACTCCAGTGAGTTGAAAATTTACCTATATAAACAAAGGAAAATGTATGCTGTTATTGTACTTGAAAAAACACTCAATAAATAGATATAGAATAAAACAAAGCACAATTCAATGTTATCTAAAAGCTTACTTATTTTGTTCAACAGTCTTTTCAGTACATTTCAGAATGTCATGGGTAGTAGGGTGAATTTCTGTTTAAAAAAAAAAAGAAAAAAAGAAATAACAAACAAACAAAAACGTGTTGCCAGTTTCTTTTGGGTGCTTTGTGCACCCCAGCAGAGACGTTAAAATTCCAGAGTCCAGAACCAAAAAAGAAAAGTGTCCAGCAACTTAATAATTCACGCACACACACCCTGCCTATGTACCCAGACATTGACATTTTACATAGGCTTACTATGATGAACTATGGAAATTAAAAGTTATTAGAAATGTTACCATCAATGAAGAGGAAACTAACAGGTAAAACACCAGTTCTATGCTTCATGTGGAAAACACTATAACAAATCTTTTAAAATACTACAAGACAAATTTTCACCATATATTCTCAACAATACAGATTCATCTGACTAAAATGTACATTTCGAATAATGATTTATCCACTTCACCTTCATATTTTCCGACCAGGTCAAAATAAGATGGCCTGAATTGCTTCAAACTCATCTGCTTTGGATAATCAATGTTGAGGGCATACAGAAGGCCACAGAGGTATGCCAAGGCAGTAGAGAGATCTGGAATGTTATGTAGCACGATGTCCCCTTCCAACACCACTGCATGTTCTCACACAGACGTAGCGGCATCGTCATCTTGTAGGATGGTGAGGATGGCAACTGATGCACCGTTCAACACTGGTTCCAAAATGTCAGTGTCCTGAAGAAAAGTAAAATATGAATTACTGAAAGCTAAGAAAAACTAAAGACAAAACAAATTTCTAAATATTTTAACTTTAACCTCTATACCATGCTGGTCATTTGACTCATGGAGGTTTTAAGAAGAAAAAGCTTATTTTCCTTTAATTAATGCCACCTTGTGAGTTTTGTACAAAAATATTTTCTGCTATGGAACAACCACTAACAATGCCCAGCTGCTGCTCAGCAGAAAAAAAGGAGTGAGAGTTATGACAACTGCAATCCCTACTATAAAATTATCTGGACTGCACTGAGGAAGTGTACATTTCCATTTTCGATTAACTCATCCTTTAAAAACATCTCATAGCAATTAGTTTTACTTGCATTACTTTTTTGTACTTACTAAGTGTAACACTAATGTGCTTCAAATACTCCAAGATCAAAAGGTACTTCACCCAAATTTGATGCAAAAGAGCTCAATGATTTGGACCAGTAGGTTCGGCTACGTACAGGAGAGGCAAACTGAATGAGACTCAGGCAACTGTGAATTTTGAAAAATGCCGGCTTTGTATTTTTCTTTTCACCCAGAAAACAAAACAAAAGAAAATATGACAAACATACAAAACATTACAAATAAAAGTGTCTCTTTTTGGTACCAGTATTTTCCTCAGTGACAACCCTGTGGCACAATCACAGTAATCACTTTAAAAAAAAAGAAACCTTACCTGGGTGCACCCTTCTAGATGTACAAAGTTCACGTTCAAAATGAACCACAATCTCAATTGCCAAGATCCAAATGACAACACTTGTTTGTATCTTCATAGACTTTGTTAACAAATTGCAACAATTATTCAGCTGGAGAAATAGATCCAACCGCCCACACCCACTTCCTTTCCTGTTTGTGGGATGTATAGAGTCCGTAAAAAGTCCTTAAAATAAACCGTCCGTAAGTCCAGGGGGATGTGTGTGAAGAAGGGGAACAACAAGTTCAAAGTGGCGTGGTGTGTTTCTGTTTTGTTGCAGCTGGCCTACCACACTCTGCTGTGCAGCACAGAACAAAGTCAGTTGGTCCTTCAACGGGGTTGGCTCGCCATCGATTACAGGATCCGTTGCAATGCATCAAAAGGAAGATACAAAGGGAAACAAAAAAAAAAACCTGACCTGTCAACGACAGTGTCATAGGACATATTAAGTTCCTTATATAATCACAGTTCACAGTCCTATCACCTAAAATGTATTATTTGCAACGTTACCCATGTTACAAATTGAAAATAGACAGTAAAACACACAATCTGTGCATTTGCTTCAAATGCTGTTTTTCAGTAAATTGAATCAAGTTTTCCACAAAATATTTTTAAACAATTATCCAATAAACACTGGAACATTTTGCTTGCAAAGAACTCATGAAAAGCACAGATAAACAATGAACTAGTAAAATACTTTTCTCACCGATCTCAGAAAAGAAAGGCGGAGCAGCGCGAGATGGCACAGGAATGATGAAATGGCGTCGTCTCTAACTCCCGACCTTCGTCGACCAAACAATGTAAAAGGAACCAGCTAGTTACTCGTCTTAGCAGTACACATACAATAAAACAATCTTTCATAAGCAGCGAGTGCTAACTCTCCGTTTATATTACTTTTTTTTTTTCATACCTCGTTTCAGTAAATCGCGGTGTCTTTTTCCTCACTAGCTTGCTCATGGAGAGTTCGCGAGAGAGAGAGAGAGAGGAGGAAAAGCCTGTGCTCTCTCAGACGGAGATGGCAGGCGGGGCTCTGCACCACGTTTCAGCAGCTCATTGGCTTAGCGCAACTCACGCCTACACCAGAGCAGTTAACTCTTTAACTGCTGCACCTATGGCTTATTCACTATAAACAGAGTGTACTGCTAAGATTAATGGTCCCTTTTTCATTTTGGTATATTTTATCCAAGCCATCCTTAAATATGGGTTACACCCTCCTAGGGCTGCCACGATTAGTCGACTAGTCACGATTACGTCGACTATCAAAATCGTCGACGACTGATTTAATAGGCGACGCATCGTTTGAAGCTTTGTAAGATCCTGAAAGACGCAGGAATAAGTAGTAGGATTTAAGAGTGTAATAACGGACTGAAACAGAAGATGGCAGCACTGCATGTACAAGGATGCCAGCTGCCGTTAAACCCCGAAGAAGAAGAAGCTGTGTCCCAGAATTCACAGTGCGGCTCAGCGCAGTTGTCAACAATGGCGGCAGCTAGTTAGTTTTAATATTACTCTTATTATTCTTTCTGGGTCACAAAATAAACGTTTAACATATTTTCAGGCGAGAATGTAGCTGTGTAAACCTCAAATATCTGCTCAGTTTATCAAGACACCACATATTTTCAAAAGCACTCCGACGTTTTCGGAGACGTCTGTTACCCACTAGCTCGATAGCTAGCTGGGGGCGAGGCTCACTAGAGCCCGTGAGAACACCGGACTCCCAGCAAATCGTTTTCAAACCCACCGCCGTCTTTCGCTACTCAGGTTAAACATACATAAGTCACTTAGATAACTTAAAAATGTTACTGTTTGGCTTTTTTTTAGTATTTTATTTGTTCCTGAGTAAATCGGTTTGGCTGAGATTAAAGTTATAGTATTTACACAGCTGAATAAACGTCAAGCAGACAGCTGATTATCAGAAATGTGAGATGCTCGAGAATATACTCCGGTGTCCTGTTATATTTTAGATAGCAAGGAGTTTATTAAACTTCACCGAAGCAATCTGCAAATTTCATTAAAATTCAATAAACTATCATCTTGTCTTTATTTTTAGTTAGCACATACCTTAAACACTTAAAGCTGTAAGCTAATGATAGTTATATAAGAGCAGATGCTGCTGGTGCAATAAGCTGTACGTTTTACGTCTAATGGATGCATGATCTGATTAGTCGACTAATCGCAAAAATAATCGGTGACTAGTCGACTATCAAAATAATCGTTTGTGGCAGCCCTACACCCTCCCCACTTCGATGGTATGCACGCCCCTGTGCATCTAAATGGCTAAACTGCATAGAGCTTGAAATGGCTTTGTTTAGGCTATTGAATACTGCATTAACAACATACAGTAAGGGGTTACCCAATTTGGAATACTGCAACCTTTCTGGTCTCTGATGTGACCTTTGAGATCGACGGAGAACATCATGATCTTCCTGAGAGCCATTCTGTGAACCAGGTGAACTGGGCTGCTCAGTTATGACTCTTTCTTGGTCATTGAGACGCTCTAGCATTGTCTCATTTACATTGGGCAGGATTTGCTCGCTAGGTTGCTGGGCTCTCTCCACAGGATCCTCAACTTGAATGTTGGTCCCCAGCAAGCTAGGCTCAGGTAAGTTTTCATGTTCGGATAAGTTCTCAGTTTCAGTTTCCTTAATTTCCTCTGTTTGTTTGTCACGTCCGGTGGGATTGTCACATCCGGTGGGATTGTCACGTCCGGTGGGATTGTCACGTTCGGTTTCATCATAAGCTGAAAACTGTCTTTGCACACTTTCAGTACGGGGCACAACAAGAGCTGGCTTGGCAGAGTTGGAAATGGACATTGGTATCCAGGTAGGTATTGGTAAGTACTCGAAGTCAAGGTCATCATCCTCCTGAACAACAGTTTGCCTTGTGTTCCGCCGAGCATAGGGCTTTTGGGAACTGTTTTCATTTGACTCCGTGACAGGTATGAAACTACAAGGGAGGAGCAGGTCTCGGTGTAATGTTCGGACTGGTCTTTTTTTCGCTTCCGGTTTAACCGTATAGACTGGTAGTTCGCCTGCTTTTCTCAGAACCACGTAAACATCATCCGCCCATCTGTCTGCCAACGTGCTTTCCCCTCAGTTTAACATTACGTACGAGGACCCTGTCGCCTACATTGAGAGTTGAGTCAACCACTTGCTTGTCAAAGCGGGTCTTATTGCGCTCAGCATTCTTTTGTGCGTTTGAGGTTGCGATCTTAAAACTTTCCTCCAACCTATGTTTCAGATCACTGACGTACTGTGAGTGTGACTTCTTCTGGGCATTAACAGGCAACCCGAATACTAGATCAATGGGGAGCCTTGGTTGCCTTCCAAACATCAGTACATAGGGCGAATAGCCTGTCACGTCATTCTTGGTACAATTATATGCATGTACTAGAGGTTTTACATACTCTTTCCAATGCAACTTCTCATTGTCACTCAAGGTACCAAGCATTTGGAGGAGCGTCCTATTGAACCTCTCAACTGGATTGGCTCTGGGATGATACGGTGTTGTGTGTATCTTTTTCATGCCAATGATTTCGCAGAGTTCACTTATTGTCTTCGATTCGAAATCGGGGCCTTGATCACTTAAGAGTCTCTCTGGGACACCATAATGAACAATGAAGTTCTCCCAGAGGGCCTTTGCAACAGTGCGCGCTCGTTGATTGGGTGTAGGGACGGCCACTGCGAACTTAGTGAAGTGATCAGTCATAACTAATACATCTTTAGTGTTAGACTGATCTGGCTCAATAGATAGATAATCTATACAGACTAATTCGAGGGGCCTACTTGTCTTTATGTTCATGAGGGGAGCTGCCCTCTCAGGTTTAGACTTTCGGCGAACACAACGTTCACACGTACTGATCATTTTCTCAACTGACACCTGCATCTTTGGCCAGTAAAACCTAGTCCTGACCAAATCAATAGTACGGTCAATTCCTAGGTGCCCCATGTTATTGTGGAGGTGTTGGAAGACCACTGGTCTTAACTCCTCGGGTAGCACGAGTTGAAAGGAGATGTCTGGACCGGTTTGCCTTTTTCGGTAAAGAACTCCATTCTGAAGTTCAAGATGACTGAGCTCACGCAGTAACAAGGGAAGCTCGGATAGTTCTGCTCTAAGACTGGGAGGTGGAGTCTGGCCAGCTTCTAACAGAGTGGCTACAGCGTTAAGAGCAGGATCTAACCTCTGTTTCTGTCTGAGTTCATCCTCTGTTATAGGCGGGGGAAGAGGAGAACCACCTAACAGCTCTTCTGCAAAGCTATCAGGGACAGCCGTAGCATGTAGGGCTAAAGACTCAACTAAGGCTAAGCCTGGGCAAGTAAATGATTCTGGATCCAGGCCTACAGAATTAACTGAGTGCCTTTCACAGATGGCCTGTACGACCTCTCTAGAGACCATTTCTCTGTCATCGCTGCTAAGGTGAGTGAGAGCGAATTGCCTGATCCTTTCGCTTTCTTTCTGTGATACAGGATCATCACCTGGGCTACCATGAGAGCGACGAGACAGCGCGTCCGCATCTACGTTTTGTTTACCAGCCCTGTACTGGAGTTGGAATGAAAAAGTAGACAAGGCTGAGAGCCAACGGTAACTCGTTGCATCCAGTTTTGCAGATGTTAGAATGTACGTTAACGGATTACTGTCTGTCACTACTGTGAACTCTGTACCATAAAGGTAGTCTGAGAACTTTTCAGTGACAGCCCATTTAAGGGCCAAGAATTCCAGCTTGTGGGCTGGATATCTCATTTCACTTTTTGAAAGTCCTCTGCTAGCAAATGCTATGGCCCTCAACTGTCCATCCTGAAGTTGGTACAGAGCTGCACCAAGGCCAATGGTACTAGCATCCGTGTGGAGGATGTACGGGAGTTTGGGGTCTGCAAAACCCAACACTGGGGCTGAGGTTAGCTTACCAATGATCTGTTCAAATGCTTCTTGACATTTTTGAGTCCATCTCTCACCAAATGGCTCTTTTGGGTTATAGTACACGGAGCTTTGTTGCTTTGTGGGTCTTTTCTTCCCCTTTTTCAGTGGTGGGTAACCAGCGGTTAGCTCATTTAATGGCCTTACAATATTAGAGTAGCCCTGGATGAATCGCCGGTAATACCCAGCAAAGCCCAAAAATGACCGTAACTCCTTAAGGTTGGTGGGGACAGGCCAACTTGTGAGGGCTTTGATTTTCTCTGCATCAGTTTCGACCCCACATTCTGACACTACATGGCCGAGATACTTAACAGAGGTTTGAAAAAATTTACACTTCTCGGGTGCCAGTTTCAACCCAAACTCTTTCAACCTCAACAGGACTCTCTTCAGGCGTTGCTCGTGTTCTTCAAGAGATGATGAGAAAATGATGAGATCATCAATAAAGACAAGGACCTCCTTAAGATTCATCGGACCCATACACCGCTCCATGAGCCTTTGAAAGGTGGAGGGTGCATTGGTGATCCCTTGGGGCATCCTATTGAATTCCCAGAACCCCAAGGGGCACACAAAGGCTGTTTTCTGCTTGTCTGACTCTGACATCTCAATCTGATAGTATCCCGACTTGAGATCCAAGACCGAGAACCATTTTGACCCTGCCAGAGCGGAAAACGCTTCCTCCAGATTTGGGAGTGCATATGCGTCTTTTATGGTTTGGAGGTTTAGCCTCCTGTAGTCAATGCACAAGCGAACGGAACCATCTTTTTTCCTGACTACCACGATCGGAGAAGCGAATGGTGATTCAGATTCCCGTATCACTCCCGTGTCGAGTAGTTCCTGGAGGTGCTTCCTCACGGCCTCCATATCATGTGGATGTATTGGTCGGGGTCTGGATTTGAATGGGGTTTCATCACTGAGCTTGATGTGGTGCTGTACTTTTTTTAGTATGTCCAAAATCTAATTCATGCTGCGAAAACACATCAGGCATTGAATTTAGCATTTTTGTGACACGATCTTTCCATTCATCAGGTAAGTCATTTCCAAAGTCAAAACTGATCTTTTTAGATTGAGAAGGATCTTCTGACTGGTCTGAAGAGCTTGACACCTTCTCTGTTTGTTCTTTTTGTATGACTCTGGTTACGGCATTAATGTCGGCTAGCACACGGCCTGAAGGGACAACAATGTCGTGATCGGTTTCATTTTTTATTACAACCGGCAGTTTACAGGGCTGCTTGGCTGGCAGGTTAACAAGACCAGTTAACACAAGCAAACCACTGGGCAAGGGAAAGGCTGATGACGGTTCGACAACTGCACATTTCTCATTAATGGAGTTGGGGATGTACACTGAGGCTTCCAAAACTGCCGTCTGCCCTGCCGCCACCACAGTTTGATGTTTACCCGTTAACTTTGCACACCCAAGACTGCAATTGCTAGCTGCTTTCTGACGTATTCCAAGGATTTTAAGGAGTGCTCGGTAGCCATAGGGGACTGGCTGAAAGTTTGCACTGGACTCATGGAAGTCAGTATAAAGGGCATCTAAAGTGTTTGTACCTATCAAAACCTGTTCTCGTGCCTCGGCTCGCAGAGGAGGGATAACTAATGCCAGGGTGTTAACATTAATATCTGAACCCACAAAGTCCTTGGGAAAAGTGATTGAGAGCTCTACATAACCTAGATAAGGGACGGATTGGCCATTTGCACACTCTACATCCAAGAGATCGCCCAACGGGTTTATAGGCAAGTCTGAGAGGTGTTGCTCATAAAAACTCTGAGGTACTGTTGTCACTTGTGACCCTGTATCTAAAAGACAGTTTGTCTCTTTGCCAGCAATAATGACAGTAGCAGAAGTTCTGGTTCCAACCAAACCCCTTGGAAGGCTTACAGACTGCGCTTTTGACTGAGCTTCCTTTAAAAAGGCCCTTTGTGGTTTGGGACGAGAATTATCTCCTGAAGCCCCCACTTGTCCCACACTGGAGGCTGGGATTAGTTTAAATGCGGCTCATCACTGGCCCTAGTTGAAGCTTCCCAACTGGATTGTCTTTCTTTCAGCTGTTTTTTCTTTGTGGCAACTAAGGATGGATTTGGTTCGTTTTCACATGATGAGGCAATGTGACCATCCTCACCACAGTAAAAGCAGTACCAAGGGCGCGGTTTTGCATTGGTTTTAGCAAGGCTCTGTGTGGTTGAAACCTTCCTTTTCATGGGGCAGGCCTCAACTTTGGCATTAATTGTTTGGCATTTTGACTTTGATTGCTTGGGTGGATTCGGTTTTTGACTTTCCATTTTCCAACTGTTAAGTTGTGCACTCAAATCAGCTATCTGTTTCTTTAACACGTCAAAGTCTGACTCACTGCTACTTATTGTTTGTACATTTGACATGGCCCGGTGCTTTGGATTGTTAGGGCCAGGTTTGTTCTGACCAAGATGTTGTCTCATACGGCTGACTTTTGAGGCTTGCTTGTCTTCTTCCGTGCGTAAAAGCAAGAGTAACTCAGAGAACGAAGGTGGGCTCTCTTTTCTTTGTCCTAGCTGGAGGTCACTGATGAGACTGTCCTCCCAACAGCCACGAAGGAATTGCTTTAACAATTGCTTGTCAAAATCTGACACACTGACACCCCCGCGCCGCATAGCTTTTGTCAGACAGACATGTAATCTTTGCAAATAGGCTGATGGTCTTTCTCCTTCATTCTGAAGCGTGTTCATAAATCCTGCATAAAGCTCATCACCATCTTCGACAGCTCCAAACGCAGAGTCAAGTACTTTCAGGTAATCGGAGGGTTTAGCATCTGGGCCTAAATGCTTTGTGATGTCTGTAGCAGGCGACAGAAGGCTGTCAAGTATTCTTTGTGTGCAGTTCAAGTCAGAAACGGCTGGATCATTCATGAGGACTTCAATACTTGTGCGCCATGCATCGTAATCTGCTTCATTGTTAGGGCGGGGGATGCGCCCAGAGAAGGCTCTAAACCTACTTGGCATGGGCGAGTGTGAAGAGATTTCACTACTGCGCACTACATGTTCAACTACTACTCGCTGGACACTTGGTGGATTAAGCTCAAGTGTGGGATGGAACTGTGTCGGCAAGTTAAGATCGATCAGGTTTTGGTTTAAGGTTGGGGTCGGATCCTTAGACTGTGAAGAATCAACAGCAGGTTGATCGGGGGAATGCTCACCCTGTACATACGAACTTGTCTCACCTCTGTTAGCAGGGGGAGAAACTGTAGGCTGAGAGGATAGAGGAGGCGCGTTTAAATTAGCTAGCCCCTCTTTGAGCATGTCCTCTAGCGAGTGGCCACTAAGATTAGCCATTTCAGACAGTTGTTTCATGTATGCTCTGGTGACATTCCTTGCATTTGCTGCATACACCTCAGCTAAACTCCTAATCTCAAATGTGATTTCAGGCTGAGCAGAGCTTTGGATAGTATGTGGCAAAAGGGGGTTTAAAGTGTCCATTGCACTGGCATGATTGAACTCAGCTATCATCTGCCTGTGAAACTCAGAATGCGGATCATCTATGCGGATGTGACGGTTAACTGAACCGTGTTTCCCTAGGTAAATAGCTACTTCTTCATCAAGGTCACTGTTGGTAAGCCCTTTTATGATTACTGAGTTAGGGATATTTTAATTGCCTCTTTAAGTACTATGTCCATTTTACCAGACTTTGGTTTTGATTGTTTCTTGTTGTTGTAATATTTAATAAGATGAGTCTCATGCAGTTTCACAATAACTCCTGGCTGGCTCGCCAACTGTAACACTAATGTGCTTCAAATACTCCAAGATCAAAAGGTACTTCACCCAAATTTGATGCAAAAGAGCTCAATGATTTGGACCAGTAGGTTCGGCTACGTACAGGAGAGGCAAACTGAATGAGACTCAGGCAACTGTGAATTTTGAAAAATGCCGGCTTTGTATTTTTCTTTTCACCCAGAAAACAAAACAAAAGAAAATATGACAAACATACAAAACATTACAAATAAAAGTGTCTCTTTTTGGTACCAGTATTTTCCTCAGTGACAACCCTGTGGCACAATCACAGTAATCACTTTAAAAAAAGAAACCTTACCTGGGTGCACCCTTCTAGATGTACAAAGTTCACGTTCAAAATGAACCACAATCTCAATTGCCAAGATCCAAATGACAACACTTGTTTGTATCTTCATAGACTTTGTTAACAAATTGCAACAATTATTCAGCTGGAGAAATAGATCCAACCGCCCACACCCACTTCCCTTCCTGTTTGTGGGATGTATAGAGTCCGTAAAAAGTCCTTAAAATAACCCGTCCGTAAGTCCAGGGGGATGTGTGTGAAGAAGGGGAACAACAAGTTCAAAGTGGCGTGGTGTGTTTCTGTTTTGTTGCAGCTGGCCTACCACACTCTGCTGTGCAGCACAGAACAAAGTCAGTTGGTCCTTCAACGGGGTTGGCTCGCCATCGATTACAGGATCCGTTGCAATGCATCAAAAGGAAGATACAAAGGGAAACAAAAAAAAAAAACCTGACCTGTCAACGACAGTGTCATAGGACATATTAAGTTCCTTATATAATCACAGTTCACAGTCCTATCACCTAAAATGTATTATTTGCAACGTTACCCATGTTACAAATTGAAAATAGACAGTAAAACACACAATCTGTGCATTTGCTTCAAATGCTGTTTTTCAGTAAATTGAATCAAGTTTTCCACAAAATATTTTTAAACAATTATCCAATAAACACTGGAACATTTTGCTTGCAAAGAACTCATGAAAAGCACAGATAAACAATGAACTAGTAAAATACTTTTCTCACCGATCTCAGAAAAGAAAGGCGGAGCAGCGCGAGATGGCGCAGGAATGATGAAATGGCGTCGTCTCTAACTCCCGACCTTCGTCGACCAAACAATGTAAAAGGAACCAGCTAGTTACTCGTCTTAGCAGTACACATACAATAAAACAATCTTTCATAAGCAGCGAGTGCTAACTCTCCGTTTATATTACTTTTTTTTTTCATACCTCGTTTCAGTAAATCGCGGTGTCTTTTTCCTCACTAGCTTGCTCATGGAGAGTTCGCGAGAGAGAGAGAGAGAGAGAGAGGAGGAAAAGCCTGTGCTCTCTCAGACGGAGATGGCAGGCGGGGCTCTGCACCACGTTTCAGCAGCTCATTGGCTTAGAGCAACTCACGCCTACACCAGAGCAGTTAACTCTTTAACTGCTGCACCTATGGCTTATTCACTATAAACAGAGTGTACTGCTAAGATTAATGGTCCCTTTTTCATTTTGGTATATTTTATCCAAGCCATCCTTAAATATGGGTTACATAAGCACTTCAGGAAAACCTCTTTTGCATCTTCTCTTGAGGAAAATGGGCAGGCCTCTCAGTGCCCATTGGACACAATGTTGGATGTCTAAAGAGTATTCAGTGGAAAACAAGAATTTCAATTAGTGTAGTAACATGGTGTATAGTACACAATGCAAAATCAGAACTCTCATAGTAATGAAAATAAAGCACAGGTCAGACCCAGCAACACGCAAAAAAACAACAACCCCATGTTAGCAATTTTACTTTCTTTTTACAAATTAAATAGAAATACTGCCAAATAAGAACAAAGCAATGACTGATGACATTAATTTTTACTGACATGTCCACTGATGTGTTTTGTTTGAAGCCAACATCTTTTTCAGTTTCTGTTAAGAGAAAAGTATACTCTCTTCTAAAAATGTCAGATAAAGGAGCACTTCACTCACCTGTTCATCAAGTTTATCCAGGAGGTCTTCCATCTCCTCACAAAGAGCTCCCTCCCAGTTTCAGCAGGCCAGGCACAAATTTGTCAAGGGATGCATTGAAGGTCCCCAGGAGGTCTTTGCTTGTGATCTGATGAAATTTTTCAGATATCTAAACAATACATTCACCAAAATATTGTCATTTATTCAACACAGAAAATTCCTGGGTAGCTGTCTTGGACAGTCTGCACCATGTTATATGCCTGATTGTGTTATCAACAGCAAAACCTACTTCAAAAATCTCTCATGAATACGTCTTTTGCACAGGAATAGAAATACCCTCCACAAAACCCAGTATCAATATGAAAATACATATTATGTTCTAAGTTGCACCAAAATCTGTGACCAATCAGATTCTGTGACCTGCCTTTGTATTCTTTCCCTAACCATCTCAGTCTATAGAAGTCCTATTTCTAGCACTAAAAAAAAACAAAAAAAAAAAACATGCTAAGTCAAAATTATGAGATTGCCTTTCTGTTTCACAATTTCGATTTAGCATGGGGACTCTTTTCTTGTACTGGCAGAAATGTTCAGGGTAAGGATTTCAATATAACACTGGCAAGGGCCTTGACTGGAGTGGTAGCACAAGATAATAAAGTTGGCCAATGCATTACCCCAGCAAATACTGTACTACTTAAATATAGTTAATCTAGTATAAATCATGCCCAATTTGAATAATAATTAAATTATAAATAAATTTTTTCCTCAGAGGAAAACAGCGCAGGTCATCTCTCCTGGACCTCAGATTGTCACGGGTAACGGGAAAGTACGGACTCAGTCGCGGAGCTCAGGATGCAAAGTACACGGTGCGTTTATTTACAGTGCCCAAACACAGTTTTCAAACATAAAGTGAAGTGCAAAGTCCAACAGTGATCTTCTCCAAACTCCCAGTGGTGCGCAGGTGAGTTTCCAAAGTGAGTCCCAGAGTGTGTGTTCTCCTCCAATAGCTTAATCCACGGGCTCCTGCTCTCCAACCTCCAGCTCTGTATCTCTTCCTCCTATAGACGAGCAAAAACCACAGGTGAGAAAGCTAGCCGGCTAAAGCTAAGCTGCAAGTCACAAAACACTCTTCACTACCGAGCTTCGAGTACAATCCAGCGTCGACTGCCATCTGGACACCCAGTTAAATACCTCAGCCCACAACGAAGGATGATCAGTGACAGCTGGGTGGCAAATTAGGTGCAGGTGTGTCAGCCACTGGGTGGAGGAGGAGAGAGAGAGAGAAGCACACACATACACACACAGGCAGGTCTCCCCGGGAAGGACTGTCCGACCATGACAGTACCCCCCCTCTAATGGGAGCCTCCGGGCGACCCACGAAACTTGTCAGGGTGCCGACGGCGGAACTCTCTCACCATACCGTGATCGAGAATCGCAGACCGCGGCACCCAGGAACGCTCTTCCGGACCGTACCCCGCCCAATCCACCAAAAACTGGAAGCCCCTACCGCGGCGCCTGGCGTCCATTATGCGAGTAATGGAATACGCCGGAGCGCCAGCGACATCCCGGGCGGGTGGTGGGGGCCCGGGAGGCGGGCACAACGGGCTGGTCCGGACCGGCCTAATTTGAGAAACATGAAACACGTTGTGTACCTTCATGTTGCGCGGGAGGGCCAGTCGGACAGTCACTGGATTCAGGATGGCTTGCACAGAAAAGGGTCCAAGGAACCGGGGAGCCAGCTTCTTGGACTCAGTCCGCAGAGTGATGTTCCTAGAGGAAAGCCACACCTGCTGACCCACCCGATAGGCCGGTGTAGGGATGCGGCGGCGGTCAGCCAGTCTCTTGTTTTGTGCGCTCGTACGCAGTAGGGCCGCTCGAGTTGCCCGCCAGATCCGTCGACAGCGCCTCATGTGATGTTGCACAGAAGGCACGGCCACCTCTCCCTCCGTGATGGAGAGGAGCGGGGGTTGATACCCCAGGGATGCTTCGAAGGGAGAGACACCCGTAGCGGCCGACGTGCTAGAGTTATGGGCGTATTCGGCCCACGCCAACTGCTCACTCCATGACGACTGGTTGGAGGAAACGACGCAGCGCAGCATGGCCTCCAGCTCCTGGTTCGCTCGCTCAGTCTGCCCATTAGTCTGCGGGTGGAAACCAGAAGACAGGCTGACCTGGACCCCCAGCTCGGTACAAAACATCTTCCACACCCGAGAGGTGAACTGGGGCCCACGGTCGGAAACAATGTCCAGAGGAATGCCGTGAAGGCGGAAAACATGCTGGGTCAAGAGCTGGGCAGTCTCTAGAGCGGTGGGAAGTTTGGTAAGGGCAACAAAATGGGCAGCCTTAGAAAAACGGTCAATGATGGTGAGTATAACAGTTTTACCAGAGGACGGAGGGAGGCCAGTGATGAAGTCCAGAGCGACGTGCGACCATGGCCGGCTGGGGACAGGCAGTGGTCTGAGGAGTCCTGAAGGAGGGGAGTTGGACGTCTTATTTCGGGCGCACACAGGACATGCAGCCACATACTCCCGGACGTCCTGAGAGAGAGAGGGCCACCAAAACAGTCTTTGTAAAAAGGTGACAGTTCGGTTCCTGCCCGGATGGCAGGTAAACCGTGCGGTGTGTGCCCAGTGGATGACCTTACCCCTGACCGCTGAGGGAACGTACAATCTACCTGCTGGACCGGTGCCGGGGTCGGGATCTTGTCGCTGAGCATCTCGGACCACCCTTTCTATCTCCCAGGTGAGGGTCCCCACAATGCACGAGGCTGGCAGAATGGGCCTCTCCTTCTCCTCAGGGTCCGTGTCTGGCGCGAACTGGCGTGACAAGGCGTCTGGTTTCGTATTCCGGGACCCGGGCCTGTAGGTAATGGTTAGGTTAAACCGTGCAAAAAACAATGCCCACCTGGCCTGTCGGGCGTTCAGGCGCTTAGCCGCTTGGAGGTAGGAGAGGTTCTTGTGGTCCGTCCACACGATGACAGGATGTTCGCTCCCCTCCAACCAGTGCCGCCACTCCTCCAGCGCCAACTTGATGGCAAGAAGCTCCCGGTCGCCCACGTCATAATTCCTTTCAGCCTGAGTGAGCCGACGGGAGAAAAAGGCACAGGGGTGTAATTTACCTGCCTTGCGCTGAGAGAGAACCGCCCCAACTCCCGAATCAGAAGCGTCCACTTCCACCACGAACGGCAGGGCGAGGTCAGCCTGGGCCAGGATGGGGGCCGAGGCAAACAGGCTCTTGAGACGGTCGAATGCTTGCTGAGCTGCTGGAGACCACAGGTACGGCTGTTTGGGCGATGTGAGTTGAGTAAGAGGCAATACCACCTTACTGAAGTCCCGGATGAAACGTCTGTAGAAGTTGCTGAATCCCAGAAAACTTTGCAACTTCTTCCGGGTGCCGGGCACGGGCCACTCCAACACAGCTTTGACCTTAGCCGGGTCCGCTCGCAACCGGCCCTGTTCAATGATGAAACCCAGAAAAGAGACAGTTGAGGCATGAAACTCACATTTCTCCGCCTTACAAAACAGCAGATTCTCCAGCAGGCGGTGCAACACCAGTCTCACATGCTTAACATGCTCAGCTCTGGACCTGGAGAAAATCAGAATGTCGTCAAGGTAAACGAACACGAAATGGTTCAAAAAATCTCGTAGGACGTCATTTACCAGGGCTTGGAAAATGGCAGGGGCGTTAGTGAGTCCGAACGGCATTACCAGGTACTCGAAGTGGCCCAGATGGGTGTTGAAGGCCGTCTTCCACTCGTCCCCCTCGCGGATGCGGACCAGGTGATAAGCATTGCGGAGATCAAGTTTGGTGAAATGGGTGGCCCCTTGAAGGAGTTCAAAAGCTGAGGCGAGCAGAGGTAGAGGATATTTGTTTTTGATAGTGATCTTGTTCAGTCCCCGATAGTCAATGCAGGGGCGTAGGGACGCATCTTTCTTTTCAACAAAAAAGAAGCCTGCACCCAAGGGAGAGGTGGAGGGACGGATGATACCTGCTGCCAGGGAGTCGGAAATGTAGCGCTCCATAGACTCGCGCTCAGGTTTCGAGATACTGTAGAGTCGGCTAGTGGGCAAGGGGGCGCCTGGGAGCAAATCAATCCCGCAGTCGTACGGACGATGGGGGGGCAGCGATTGGGCCCCGTCTTTGCTAAAGACTCGACCTAGATCATGATATTCGGCCGGCACGGTCGACAAGTCGAGGCGAGTGGGCGGCCCCGCAGGATCGTCTGACATGCAACCCGGCACTGCAGAGCGTAAACACTGCTCATGGCAATGGGTGCTCCACCCTACGATACATCCCTTGGCCCAATCAATCTGTGGATTGTGTCGCTGGAGCCAGGGGAATCCCAAAACTAAGGGTGTGTCAGGTGCCTTGAAGAGAAACAGGAACATCTGTTCAGTGTGATTGCCGGAGAGAGTGAGTGTGATTTCTTGAGTGCGGTGAGTGACAGCGGCTAAAGGCCTGCCATTAAGCGCTGACACCTGGAGCGTTTCAGGGAGAGGAACAACAGGCAAACCCATCTTGTGGGCCAAAGCCTCATCCAAAAAACTTTGTTCAGCTCCCGAGTCTATTAGTGCATCACAAGAATGGGTGCGGGAAAGAAACCGTAATTTAGCGGGGCAGCTGAGGTGGAGGAATGTATTCACCGGCGCACCCGTCAGTATCCCCACCTTTACTGACGGGCTGAGTCTTTTAGCCGTGAGGGACAGGAGTCCGCGAAATGCCCCTTCTTCCCGCACACAAAACACTCACCCACCAGTTGTCTTCTGCTCCGGGTGAATTTAGTCCGTCCCAGTTGCATGGGTTGCTCCTCGTCAGCAGGTGAGTCCGTTCCCTCCTCTCTCCACTCGAGAGAGGGGAGTCCAGTCGGAACTCCTACACCCCCTACTGACCGTCGCCCATCTCCAGTCCGCCTGCCAAACTCCCGCATATGGTCGTCTAGACTGATACACATGTTAACCAGGGCACTTAATGATTTAGGAAGCTCTTTAGTGGCCAACTCACGTTTGACATTCTCATTTAAGCTGTTTAGGAATGCTCCTCGGAGCGCCTTTTCCTCCCAGCCCGTCTCCTCGGCCAGGATCCAAAAGTCCACGGAGAAGTCCGCCACGCTCCGCCGGCCCTGGTTTAAAGTAAACATGCGATGAGCAGCACTGTCAGGGTTAGAGCCTTTGTCAAACACACACCGAAATTTGCTCAAAAAATCACTATATGAGATGGAGGGTTGGGCGCTTAGGACTGCTTGAGCCCAGAGTAGTGCTCGTCCGGTCATGAGCTCCACCATGAGGGTGATCTTGGCAATATCAGAGGCATAAGCTCGAGTCTGCTGCCTAAAAATCAGAGAGCATTGAGTCAAAAATCCCCGGCTTTTGTCCAACTCTCCACTGAATTTTTCAGGTACAGGTAACGTGTGTTCTCGCTGAGGCGGAGGCGGAGATGGAGGAAGGGGACAGGCCGCTGCTACATTTAGAAGCTCCACTGGTGGTTGTGGTGGTGTAGTGGGCTCTGGTGGTTGAACGAGTGCTCTAGGTGTAGCAAGCAACATACCTTTCAGTTCAGATACCACCTGTAGTAGCGCGGACTGCTCCTCGGCCACATGCTGCAGCATTCTTTCATGCCGCTCCAACCGTTCAGCTTGAAGCGCGAGCTCGCGCTGGACGGGAGTTGAGTCCGCTGAGTCCATTGCTGGCTGGATTGTTCTGTCACGGGTAACGGGAAAGTACGGACTCAGTCGCGGAGCTCAGGATGCAAAGTACACGGTGCGTTTATTTACAGTGCCCAAACACAGTTTTCAAACATAAAGTGAAGTGCAAAGTCCAACAGTGATCTTCTCCAAACTCCCAGTGGTGCGCAGGTGAGTTTCCAAAGTGAGTCCCAGAGTGTGTGTTCTCCTCCAATAGCTTAATCCACGGGCTCCTGCTCTCCAACCTCCAGCTCTGTATCTCTTCCTCCTATAGACGAGCAAAAACCACAGGTGAGAAAGCTAGCCGGCTAAAGCTAAGCTGCAAGTCACAAAACACTCTTCACTACCGAGCTTCGAGTACAATCCAGCGTCGACTGCCATCTGGACACCCAGTTAAATACCTCAGCCCACAACGAAGGATGATCAGTGACAGCTGGGTGGCAAATTAGGTGCAGGTGTGTCAGCCACTGGGTGGAGGAGGAGAGAGAGAGAGAAGCACACACATACACACACAGGCAGGTCTCCCCGGGAAGGACTGTCCGACCATGACACAGATACCATAGGCTGACACTCCACGACCTCTCTCCGCCTGAGAGAAAATGTTTGCAATAATGAAACATTTCAATATAATGTAGAAAAAAACGTTACGGATCGGACTCCCCGATCCTTACTGCGCATGTGCAAAGTCGGACCGTACAGATTGCGTCTACCTGTGGAATTGTACATAAAATCTATACTCCTCCAACAAAAAGGCTCTCAAAACAATACAATACTTTCCACAGCTTTGAAGGACGGGTCAGGTGTATCCTTCGTGGCCCACCCTATGCCAGAATTCATAGCGCGGCCCAGCCGATTCTAGTTTCAAACAATGGCGGCAGCCACTTAGTTTTAATATTACTCTTATTACTCTTTCTGGGTCACAAAGTAAACTTTTAAGATATTTTCAGGCGAGAATGTAGCTGTGTAAATTTCAAATATCTGCTCAGTTTATTAAGACAACACATTTTTGCAAAAATGCTTCTACGTTTTCGGAGACGTCTGTTACCACCAGCTTCGATATCTAGCTGGGGATTCAAGGCTCTCTAGAGCTGGATGTCTGATGATCATTTTAACCCCCCCCCCCCCCCCCCCCGGTCCTTCGCTAGCTTAAACATGATATATAAGTCCCTTAGATGACGTAATTATGTTATTGTTTGGCTTTTTTTCAGTGCTTTTACTCGTTCCACCCTCCTGGGTCCTCAGGAGGATGCAGCCTAGGCGCTTGTAGAAAATCCTAATAACAGATGTCGTTAGCTTATCTGCTAGGGCAAATGGTCGGCAGCTCCCGCACCTGTCCAAAAAATGGTCAAATAATACACTCAAACTTCAGACCAGGTAAAATCTGTAATGGTTGAAAAATTGTAATTTTCATCCAACTTTGGCCACGTTTGTTCAAATTTTCTTAGCAGGTTTTCAGTCCAGAACACATCGACAAACCACTAGCTATCACACAGTCTGCTCAGGCTCGTTTGGTCTAGTTCAAACTTGTTCAGACCACGTGTGCCAGTCATCTACGGGGTTTCCCACTGGTTCCCAACTCGACTCAAAAAATCTACTCAAAAGTTGATAATCTTTGTTATGCTCGCTAGAAAATCTTAGTTAGGACAACAATGGAAGAAATTTGTTGGGCAGACAAGCTTTTTTAGGTTGTAAATGGAAAGTTTTATTTCTAAGTCAGTTTAATTTGAAAACTTTAATCAAATCAACAATTACTAGTTATCGTTTTTACAGTGTAGTTTGTTCGATGATTACTGGTTAAAGCCGTAATATAAAGCACAGTGATTTAGAGTATGAAAAGACCCCGTACAAACACATAAATTAACATTTGCACACACATATACACGCGCACACAGAAACCCTGTCCAGCTGGACACTTTATGCATGTTTTGGGTAATGGCTGACATGGTTGGTGGTTAAGCGGTCAGGCATCCACCACCCCCAGCAGTGTTTGAGGAAAGACCAAAACCACCACCTCCTCTCCTCAGCCAAACCTCCAGTAGCCTCAGGAGAGGGAGAATATTCCTCCATGCAAGTGTGTGTGTGTGTGTGCGCAGCAACACCTCCAGCACCGCCCTCATGTGAGCCAAGCCCCTATCATAACAAACTAAAAACAAACTCTAAATGGTGTTGCGACACAGTGCATGTTTGGATCTCACTCTTGGTAATGATCTTGATTCTTTTCCTCCCAGGAGAAAAACGGAGTTACACAGGCCATCTGCTGCCATACAAGTTAGATAACATTCCTCATAAAACCGATCCCCAGTCAGCCAGACGTCAGCCTGAAGATGATATGCCAAACTGCAGCAACTTAATATGTGTGTTTGAGAAAGAGATAATGCAGTGGGCTTTGCGTGTTATCAGTCACTGTCATAGTAAACAGCCTTTATTAGTCATGTGCTCGGAAGATCTGTGACCCCTAGGATATCTGCCAGGAAAAAAGCAACACGTATAGCGACATATGCACACTGATAGCAAAGTTAATATTCCCACACACAAACATGCAAATCCTATCTCAACAAAATTCTGCCAAGGACTTCTTCTGCTCTCATTGAACAATTGTTTGGCTAGCTCTATCAGATCTTCTTAGAGGTTTCCTCTAAACTACCAATCAGGTTAACTCTCCAAGACCCAGAGCTTGTCACCACCTTCACAAAAAGAGGGACTTTTAATCCAGCTTTGGCATCCACCTTCAGAACACAATTTTTCCTCTGTGCCTCTTTCTTTGTAAACTCGGTTATGTGAAACAGTCTGTGGTTAAATTCACAATCAAGTGCTCTGGCTCAGAGTAAGGCAGTTTATCCAATTATCAGCTATGTTTGGAAGCTTGCTATGCACCTCTGTTGCTCTGCAGTTTTACTAATGTATAAGAGGTATTGAGACATTAAGGACTGCAGGTCTGGCATCGTCACGCTAGCATTTAAAATTGTGATATTTCATCGCACAATTGAATCATTTAGCAGAACCACATGAAGTAACAAAAAAAGGATGTTTTTTTCCATCATAGGTTCAATTTTAGTGAACTTTATGGATAAATTTGGGTCATTAACTGTCTTCATAGTGCCATTTTTACCTTTCAGCAACTCACACTAGGTAAGCCTTGAGATACCCTACCAAATCCAGTTGGTTTGACTAATATCAGTGCCATTAGTCAAATGTACCATGCACTGGCTTAAAGAGGTGGCTTTTCTTTGTTAATTGCTATGAATTGATTGCAATTTGTTGTATAACAACAAATAAACCTACACTCCATGTAAGAGGACTTAAAAATCACCCTAAATAAGCCAAATAAGTGTGTTCTCTTTAGAGCTGAGGGAAATTTAGAATTAGGAATTTACCGTGTGGCTGCCATTACAATAAACAATAAGTAGCAATCACCATCCATCCATAAAATATACCGCAAAAAAAGAGAACAGATTTAAAGGATGGCATAGCTGAGGAAGAATGATGTGATGAAGAATGTTTTTTTTGTTCAAACCCAAAGTGTAAATACACATTCTAACTGGAGCCCTGGAGTAAGTAATGGTAATAGCAATTGATAAATATATGAGAAGAAAAATTAGTCAGTCTGACCTGGGTCCTGGAGAAAATTCCAACCCAGATGAAGGCCCTAGCATTAGTAGTGGTCAGAAGAAAGAAAGAAAGAAAGAAAGAAAGAAAGAAAGAAAGAAAGAAAGGTATACTGGGGAAAAACCGAACCAATTCCACTATGCCTGGTGTGCAGGGAAAAATTACCAATATGCTTTTTGTGACATTTTTGTTTGGTGGTGGGCTGTGTGATTTTCTAATGTGAAAAATCTCAAAAGGTTGGAAAACATTGCATTGGAGTGAACGGAGATGATGCGACCCCTCCGTGCAAAAGCTCTGATTCTAATCAACTGCAACATTCCCAACCCTTGCAATAAATCTAATATCTTTAGATTCTGGGGGAGGGAGGAAGTCAGAGTATCCAGAGAAAACCCACACAGACACTGGAAGAACAAGCAAACTCCACACAGAAACCATGGCCTTCTTGTTGTGAGGCCACCACCAGCCCACCCTAATTCCAAAATGATGCTTTTCGAATCTTTTTGATGGTTTTGTGATCACTAAAAATATCAGGTCACTGCTCAACTTCTGCTTTTTCAGAAAAAGATCAAACATACAAAAAACGGAGTATAGCTAACTCATGGAAAAACAAACAACCCACGCAGTTTCACAATGTTTTTCTTCAGAAAGGTTAACTCACAAAAATCAAGTTTGACCAGTTTTGGGGTATTTGGAAGATCTGCTGTAACTTTCCAAAGAATAATTATAAAATTATTTGAAATACACAGGTGGAAAGAAACCTGAACTGACTCCTGTGTAGGGCTGTCATTTTTATTACATTATTTTTAATTTTATATATTGTATATTGTAATGTATTTTTAATATGCTTTGGCAAATTTTTACAGCAGCAATTTTCCTCTCTCTCAGTTCTCAAAACAGGTATTTTTCGTAACACAAACTCGCATCTGTAAAAAACCAAACAAACAAAAAAAACTAAAACAATTGAAAAGGTTTTTTTTTCGCACATTTCCAAACATGAAAAGTCAGCCAAACACTTCAACTCTGTGATTTATTAATAAAAGCCTTTCAATACTGTTTTACGTGTCAAACTGTCTTTTACTTTTATCAAAGCCTTACTGACTTTGAAAGGAATACAGCAAAAATAAAGGCATGATGTAGAGTTAACGTGAACATATTGTGTTCAGAGAAAAAAATGAAATGTGAAGAATTTATTTCAAACTTTTACAACATTTCTGAAACAGAAAAAAAGCAAACTGAAAATATAAGCATCAGAAAACAGACTAAGAAAATCACACAATCTGAGAAAATCTAATCACACTACATTCATTCAGATTGCATTCAGATTACTTTGAGCTGGCAGGAAGGCAACAGTAACTCAAATAACCACTGGTCACAAACAGGCTATGCAGAAGAGCATCTCTGCAACCCATCTGACCTTCTTCTACAGTACCAGAAGACTGCACACACCTGTCAGCTAACAATATGAAACTAGGGCTAAATTTTGCACAGACTCACCAAAATTGGATACACAGAAGTTTGGAAAAACACAGTCACCAGATCTCAGTTCAGTTGAGCATCCTTAGGACATGCTTGTTTTTACTTCGAAAAACGCTGCAGCAGCACAAAAAACACAAGAAAAAACACAATGGGAGCAGAAGTTGAATAAAACACAATGGAAGAAGAAACCACTATTGTGTTTTTTGAGTTTGTTAAGGGGGGTTAGCTTTTGTGGGATTCATTTCCGTTTCTGTTGTGTTTTATTCAACTTCCAATGTACGTTGTGTGCTTTTGCAGTACTTGTCTATTTGCTGGTGTTTTCTTATTCTTTCTTTTCTGCAGTGCACTTGGCCTCTCAGAGCCACTGTGCATATTTTTACTTTTTGTTTTCACAGATGAAATGTGGATGCTCTGGATGACATGAATATCAGATTTTAAATCCTTAAATCAAACCTTTTTCCACGTCCAGGAATGGAGGTCGCCTCAGCTCAGTTCAGCGGTGTGAAAAAGTCCTAGATGTGGTAGAGCTCTGGTATTGGTCCTAATTATGTTAACTGCAATGCAACTTTCTCTGACCGCAGCACCAAAGGTTTACAGGACTCTCATTATGCACTTAGACTCTACTGTAAACCAGGAAACAAGGAGCCGGTAAGCTGCTACACCAAAACCACACCAGTTGCACACTTACACACACAAAATAAAAACAGCACAAAAATCACTTTGCTTGCTTTCTTTGTTGTCTGTTGTGATCACCATTAAAATACAAATGAGTGTTTTAGTTTGTTTTGGTAGGGCACGCCCAATAAAAATGATGTCCGGTTGCTTTTTGCTTAAACATGAACCATGTTACCTATTTTCAGTCTAAGTGTAGTGTGCCAATGGTCACAGGTCACACATCTTAAGATCTAGGATGAGTTTTCCTATGAGGTACGAGACTAATGATTGATACATAATGTGGCGCTTCCTGAAAGAACAGAAATCTACAGTTACGCAAATGTAAAAGGACTAGATATGAGTGCTCCGGAAGTTCCTGATAATTACATATTGAATCTTTGATGCGTTTTACCTGTGATGTAGCACGTCATTTAGCAGATGCTTTGAAGTGTCATACATTTAATAAATACATTTTGTAAGATTAACTCCACTGGGAATAGAATCATCAGCCATTGACGTTAGATTCTTGCTGTGCTCGCTGACTTCTGCAAGACTTTGAAAAAAACAGCTGACTAAGGTGTACATGTCTCCATGTCTCACAACATACAGCTGCCTGCTTGGATCACAATTGCTTTAGCGCCTCTGATAAGAATAAATAAAAACTTAATAATGACAATAAAAAGGAACAAACTGGCAGAGGGCTTGTCTGTGCAGATGACTGAGCCAAGGCCTTGCATTAGGAGAATTAGAGGGTATTTGAGAGCGGCTCAGCTAAAGCCAAGAGTACTGGGCATACTGCTGAAGATTATAACCCGGCCTGCAGCCCTCGGCAGTCCTGTTTCCAGCCCATTTCTGCAAAAGATCATAGTCTATTGGCTGAATAGCTCTGCACTAAGTGCCATGGAGGGAGAGAGAGTTGTACTCAGCCAAGTCCACTGGTCCACTGGCAGCAGAGGCTGGCAGAAGAAAGTCCCAGTTCCATAGTTTAAACAGCCAACAGTAGATGATTGGCCTGGCAAAACAGACCCACTCTGGCTAGCAAAACACATGGCAGTGCTTATGTTCTTAACCCTTACTCAGGCCCTACACTATAACATAGCTTGTACATCATACCCAACAGTAAAAAAAATGAGTGGATGGCTTAGACTGTCATCCCTCACGGCAGCACAGTTAGTTTGTGACATTTTCTTTAAAAAGGTTTATTTGTGGCATTTGTCACAGACTAAATGGTTACAGCCTGAGTCAGATGGTTAAATTCAGATCTGAGAAACTCTGAATAAGCAGATCAGGGGTGTGCTGCTGTTCACAGCAACCACTGGAGCTGGTTGCTGGTACTGTGTATGTTCTCATCTGTCTCAAGGTGTCTAAAGGTCCGCTAGCATAAACAGAGTCATAGGCATAATTCAAATGATGAATAATTTTCAAACAGCATATAGCTATGTGGACATGTATGTCAGCACTAGAACGACTGCACAAGATTTTATAAGTAGTTGAGAAAGTAATGTAGGCTTTAAAAATGTCTCAGTCACTGTCGTAGTAAACAGCCTTGATTAGTCATGTGCTCGGAAGATCTGTGACCCCTAGGATATCTGCCAGGAAAAAAGCAACACGTATAGCGACATATACACACTGATAGCGAGGATTTCCTAAACATATGCGGTTCTACACCAACCATGAATCAGGATTTACTGCCTTTTTTAGTTGTTGGAATTTACAAGTAATAGTAAATTACAGACAATAAAATGTTCTAATGGAACGTACAAATTTCCAATTTTTATGCTTTTAGTGGCCAATGTAAAATCACCTACGCACTTTAAGCACGGTCTGCAGGGATTGATTAACAAACTGTCTTGTTTGGGATTTATCACTTGCCACAATCATTGTTCTAATGAGATCCAGATAGTTTGAATTTGGACAATGCTAGGATGGATATTAGATTGAACAAGCAAGCGGCAAAAAGGGGGATACACATAAAACATTTTGCTATCTTCTTTAGGAAACAGTGACTCTAAAACTTGCGAAGAAGGTGAATGAGATGAGCCGAAAAGATAGCTGATCAAAAGCAGGGATGCACAGATCAAATATCTGGATTGGATATTGGTCCAATACTGACCCAAAAAAGCTGGACTAGATATCGGTGCTCATAAGCCAATCCATGGTCCAATCTGTTCCATTCAGTTGTGTTGCTCTGTGTTTATTTTACCATGCAACAGCAGCAGCTAGTAGCTGAGCTAATGTAGCATAGAGGAAGCTAACAGCAAAGGGACAGTTTTCATGTAACTGCAATGTAATCTTGGTGAACTGACACGAGTGAAAAACTCCAATAGAGGACACCCCTTGAGCAAACACTTGGTTCCAGTGGGAAGGAAAAACTCTTTTAACAGGAAGAAACTTCGGGCAGAACCAGGGAGGGGCAGATATCTACCGTAACCTGTTGGAGGTGAGGATGTTGGTTTGGTGTAACACTTATTAATAATCTATTGATAAACCTATGGTATTGTGTTCTTGTTAACACAATTAAATACTGTTTCAGTTCAGCTGCGTCCTGTCAGTGCCACACCTGTGTGTGGCGAAGTATATGGAGAAACTCTTAGTTTGATCTGAAAAACATCAGTGAAAATAAGTAAGATGGGGAACAGTTCTTCTTGCTCCTCTTCTGAGGATATGGATCATGTGTCTCCATGTTACCATGTCCCTGGCATCCTCCTCTGTCACACCAACCCTCTACGTGTCCTCCTCCACTACATCCATGATACTTCTAATGGTCTTCCCATTTTCCTCTTCCCTGGCAGCTCCACCTTAGGTGTTTTTGTTTATGACTGCCAGACTTTTCCTCTCAGTGTGTGAAGCAAATTATTCATTTATCTATGGTATTAGTATCCGGTCGTTAAGTGATGACGTGACGTTATATTATGCTAACATAGCTGTTTCGCTAGCGGTCACGTAGCACGTCATTATATACCAGCTAGCCAAACTTCAGTAACCCTACAAACGTCATTGCTGTTTAGTTTTCTGTCTTCATTTATGTTGGAAGTGATAACAGAGCTGTACGTTTTAATTTGTTTCCAAAACCCCGCAGTCAGGACATGCTATATTGTATTTAGATAGAAGCTAGCGAGCTAACTTCCTGCTAACTTCTAACTCCGTTAAATGTCATAAATTCCGTTTTCATGGATGCCTGGATGTTAAACTCAATTGTTACACCTGGTAGAGCAGAACGCTGATCATTTTATTAAAGATGAAAGACTTTAGACAGTTTTTCAACTCTCAGTAATGCCATAGTGATCGTTTTATATATGGACCTGCAGCGGAGTTTAGGCCCCGACACGGCTAGTGACGTCAGACTTAACGACCGGATTGGCAGATACCCACAACCAAGGTGTAGGTACTGGATCAGAACCAGAAAAGGCTGGTCGGGGCCATCCCTAATCAAATCAAATTAAATCATTTCTCGTGGATGAAGTCTACAACCATCCATGCATACAATACTGCAATGATTAGTCTTAATGCCATAACTTTTGCAAAAATTTTGTCATATGATGTCAATAGAAACCATGGAAGTCTGCACTGAATTCAAATGTAATCTGTCCAGTTGTTGCTGAGGGATGTCCCCTGACTGCAGTTCAGTCAGAACCACTAGAGTCAAAACAAGATTGTCATTTCCATCTGCATTAATTTATATCTAACAATATAGCTCTGTTCTGAGATCTCTCCACCCTACTGTGTGCAAATGTGGAAAGTATGAGGAGCATAGGATGGGTAGATCAGCAAAATCGCCACCCTGTACAGAACAGAGCAGGCATGAGTGACAATAGACACAACATCAGAAACAATTTGGAAAGGGAGGAGCTGGTGTGAAAATGGGTTGCAAAGCAGCTTGCAGAATGCAACAACTGTAGTCACGCTAAAGAACATTGAACGGTGCACACTGATTTGCCAGTTGGATCCTCATCAGTCTCACATCAGCTGATGTCAGCTGGCATATATATCATCCAGCAACATCTGATCTATTGGGAATGTGGGCTGAGCTTGACTTTGTAGCCTGCTCAACTAACCACCAGTAAACTATAATTGCATTTCTATAAGCTATAAATGGTGATGCATGAGATGTCCCAGAATCATCAAAGTCAGCAGCATTCATTCAGTTTCAGCAGAGAACATCTGGCTTCTCTATGGAAGAGGAACATGAGATAAGATGATTTCTGTGAATATAGTCATAATTCCTAAAGAAGTCATTACTTACTCCCAAAGGGTCAATTTTGAGTGACGAAACGATTCTCCCACTGAAAATGCTACGTCCAGATGAATAGAATAAACCTTTTAGGATTTACTTACCTGGCCATCATTGTTCCTTAAGATCAGTGGAGTATTTTGCACTGCACAAAACTGCATGTCTTCATGTGCTTGTATTCCTTTTACGAACTAAGACGAATCACTTCTGGTTGTTAAGTGCTGCGATTTACATGAATATTCATGGAACCCTTGACACATTGATGAAATGTATTTATAATGACAACATCCCAGACTAAAACTCTCATTTCTGTTTATGGAAACATAATCAATAGTAGAATAAACTCAACGCATGAATGCAATGCATCTGCAGCACAATCAATCTGTCATCTATAAGGAATGGACTTCCAGCTGAGAGCAACACACTCAACCAATTAAATGTGAGCCAAGGGTGAAAGTAACAGGTTTGGGAAGAGGAAAATGTTCCCATGGTCGGGAGGCTATTTGTTTCCATCCATATCTACTTCAGACACACAGCAACCCAGTGCTGCATACCCCCAGACCTGAAGGCTTGCACGTTGCCTTAAAATTTCTTAACATGCTGCCCGTAGATAGAAGAAGGAGAGAGTGAGGGCCAAACAGTAAGAGACAGACTGACAGGAAGGCAAATTGGACTTAAAAATCCCCTAAAGCCGATTGTTACACAGAAGGAAGAAAAAGTCACAAGGAGATGTATAAGCGCAGATAGAGCAGTGTCCCTCGCAGGCTGTTTCGGCGCATTTTCAATGTCGTATGTTGGATGGAAAGGATCAGATTGCAGCACTGAGGCCGCCAGCAAGATTTCTTGGAGCGCCTGATGCTACGTTCTGCCAGGTTTGTGTCAATAATCTGAGGCAGTGGACTCCTTCCACCTCCCAACCCATTGCCTGTTTATCAGCAATGCCAACCACACACACATACACACACACACACACACACACACACACACACACACACACAAATAACAATGAAGAAAAATATAAGGAGTTCACACTATGTACATACACATGGAGCCACATACTTTTGTTATATCAGACACAGAGATTCAAGCAGTACCATCGATCGTCTTCTATCCCCTAGAGAGAACTCACAAAAACGCACAAAACACATATGGGCCCATAACTCAATAGTACACATTTGTTGAACATTTGCCGTAAATTAGATTGCACAGATGTAGTCATTGCAAATTATTGTCAGTTGCATATGTTTATATAACTCCCATTTACCCTGTTCATATTTATATCCTATTTCTCTTTGATGTATCCTATTACTCCTCGCTGTGGCAATAGCCATATTTCTCAAAGGAGATCATTAAAGTTTCATCTCATCTAATCTCATTAAATCTAAAAGGCTCATTTTTCCCCCCATGCAGCACCTCGGCTCGCTATCCAAGTGCAATTGTTTGGAAAAAACTTGGAGTTTTCCTCTTTTTAGGTGGCCAGAAGACTCTACAAATGGTCTGTTTGGTTGACATACAGCAAGCTTTTATGTAACAATATACTAACCTGCTCAGCTTTAGCATACTGAGAAGAATAACCTCCTGTAACAGTTAATAAAGAGTTGTTAAAGAAATGCATGAATGAAGTCTTGCATGGTTTTATATTTCACTGTAGCTGTAGCAGAGCTATTCATTCAGCCAGTGTAAGCGCGATGTGGAAAGGCCCACACTAGAAACTGCGAATTCCAAGATAATCTTAGATTGAATTACGTAAGCTCCACAGAGAGGCCTAAATGGAGATTCTGCAAATTCTCACAAACCCACTTTCTCCTCTTATCACACATAAGGAGAAAAGTCGCAGCAGGACAGAGGCAACTAAGTATATACCACAGGGAGGGGAAACATTGGATAACTAATATTAACACTTAGTTTCACTGTTACAATAAAGCTACGTGCACTCGCACGATCTGATATCGTCGTGTTGGTGTTGTTCCCAGATCAACATAGTAAATGTTGTTCCAGGATCAACATTGCAAGTGACCAATCAGAATGTTGTGACGTCATACTTTTGCGACTTCGGGAAAAACCGCCGTAAAACAAAAAACTGTGCTTAAGCTGCGAGAAACCGCCTCTGTCCGCCGATCAACGGACCCTGACGCTAACCCTTTAATAAACGGTAAGCAGAATTGATATTGTCCTTGCAACATTGGAATTTCATAAATGCACGAATGGCTTGGCGCGCCAAAGAATAACGTCACAACAATGTGATTGGTCACTTGCAATGTTGATCCTGGAACAACATTTACTATGTTGTTCCAGGATCAACACCAACACGATGATATCAGATCATCCACGTGCACTCACAGGTCACCTTGTTCGTTACACCTGTTCAACTACTTTTCAACACAAACACTTAATCAGACAGTCACATGACAGCAGCTCAATGCATTTAGGCATGCACACATAGTCAGGAAAACCTTCTGATGTTCAAGCTGAGCAAGAGAATGAGGAAGAAAGACAATTGACTTTAAATGCAGCATGGTTTTTGGTGCCAGACAGACTGCTAATCCACAGGGATTTTCCTGCACAATCAGAAATAGTGTTTGCAGAGAATTGTCTGAAAAGGTAAAATTATCCACTGAGTGGCAGTGGCAGTCAGATCGAAATATCTTCTTGATCTGAAAGGTCAGAGGAGACTGGCCAGAGTGCTTTGACCACCCAGAAAGGCAACAGTAACCTGAAAAACACCAAGGTATGCATTTCTGAGCGCGCAGCATGTCAAACCTTGAGCCTGGAAGATAAGAACAGGAAACTGGAAAAACATTTTCTGGTCCGATGAGTCTCAATTTATGCTGCAGCATTTGATGGTAGGATCAGAATTGAGTGAAAACAATATGAAAAAATTGATCCATAGTTTTAGGAATTAAACAAAAACATCAGTGATTGCCAAAACATTAAATTTGCTGAGTACAAAATTAATGGTTGTGTCAGGCAGGAGCCATATTATGCTAAATTCCTTAAATTTGTTTTTAAACTAAACAACTTTCTTCTGACTGGTTGGTACTTACAAACTGAAGGTGTGAACAGCAGCTGGCTGTGCTACTGTGCTCACTACCAGATCATTCAGAAAGACAAAAGAACTGCTAAGATTAGACTCATATTTGCTTCTTCCATATCTCTGATTAGCCACTTAGCATGTGGATATATATCTCAGGTAACACTGACTGGGGTGGAAACACCAGAACTGCTCTTTAATCGACTTGAGCATACATCTACATGCAACACAATAAGCTCATAATAAGCTAATAGTACGTAAGTTGGCCTTGCTAGAAAACTGAGTTTTCTATTACAGTCTTGAGTTTAAGTTGCTGTTCCTAAACTATATTTGGGTCAATCACGATGTGAGTGTTTGAGGGTTTGGTGAATGGTCGATTAGCATGAAGGATGGAAGCTTGCTAAAATTAAAAAATTACAAATTTTTCTTGGCCTACCAAACCCAGATTGACCCTGTTTTTCTCCCTTTTCACTCTGTGTTTCTTAGCTGTCTAAACTGTGAAAGGATATAATGTTGTGGAAAACACAAGCACAGAATCAAATGGTAACAAGCTGAAGTAGTTATGATTCATCGTTGCCGAGACATCTGGATCAAGGAGGCAGATGGGATGGCGGATGAGGACACAGACCCCAGGACTGAAGCCTGCTGTCAGGTCCTCACGCAGTTAAGCAATGTCACATTTGGTTTCAGGTCTTTTGGGTGGCTCCAGTACCCTCGGAGCTCTTTTATCTGTAGTGTACTAATTTAAAGATACAGTAATATCATACGACTGTGGAAAAATGTGGAGAAAGAGCCTGCGGGGGAAGCAACAGTAGTAACACTGAAAGACAGAATTCCCAGGATTTCTGTCTTAATATATAGTTAACTATGTAATTTGTTGTGACAATCTGTGTTAACAAGTCATTTAATCCCCCCAAAAGTTTGGAATTTATTAAGAGTTATTGCCAGAAAATTGACTTAAAAGCACAAGCTTACAAAGCGCTTTTCCATTTGTTTTTTGTTTTTTTTAAACCAATTGTCAACCAAAACATGTCAAAGATGGATTAAGGCATCTACCAGAATCAAGATAGTGGCATTAATTCAAGGACATTTTTCAAGCGAACTGACTTTAACTGGCAATAAGTGATATTATCTTACCCCATTTAAAATTTTGTTTTACTTGTTACAAGAAAAATTGGGTTCTTGTTGTTTTAAGAAAAATAAATGTGGCCTTAATGGCTATTTTGAAGTGTGCACGTGCTTGCACTGGAATATCTGAAAGACTCAAGCAAATGGTGAGCAGAGACTCACATCCAGAAATTCGGTCCTTACACTTGGCTTTAAGCTTCATTTAAAGTAGCAACAGAAAAAAGCTTTCAAACATTTTAGTATCCGAATATAAAGAACATGAAAGGAAAATTGCTTGTAACATGTGAGTCGAAAGCTTTAGGCAGGCCCAGGCTGATGTCTAGAAATGCAAATATCTAATGTTAAATATCCACAATACCATTTTCTGTTTTGGACCCTTGAGCAGAGTAGATTCTGGACAGGTTGGCACTATATTACAGTGCCGCACTGTATAGACTAACAGCTGCCCATAATGACATTCAGTTGACCCAACCTGTTTGAGTTTGGATGGCCGAGAAAACTCCAAGAAGCCCCAGATTCTTGCCTCAAATATACTAGACCACTGGAACTTTGAGTTTGAACTGTGGTTTATTGTCTCCCTTTCTCTTGTGCATGTGTGAACACAGTAATCATAGTTTGAGGTGGACCGAGACAAATACACAGAAGACCCACTGAAGTGGTCTCGGTCCAGAGTCACACGAATTCCAAAATGGTTCATCTATGTATCAGGACGTGATCCGAGCCAAGTACCAGGTGTCTGCTGAAAGTTTGAAGTATGCTTTGTAACCTGGGATGCGTCAAGGTACGATAGATACGCAGAGTACACAGTCAGTACACGCTGACAAAAAGCTGTAAATTTAGTTTAAATTTTCCATGTTATCCACTAGGCCAGAACACAGTGCCTTCTTGCTGTATTTACCTTTGTTGCTCTCGCTCCAGACTGGTGACCAATACTTGGACTGAATGTTCTCAAGTAGTTTGTAGTACTGCATTTTGGTTCACTTTTTTTCTGTGTGGAAAAAAAGTCAAACAGTGGGGAAAAGTTACAAGTTTACAAGGTCCTCAACTGATCCAGACCAAAGCAAATGTGCTATAGGTGTGAAAATGCCCTTAATCATAGGTCAAAACCTAATATCAGTCTTTGATGCAGAAGTCAAAACCCAAAACCCCATTTTTTATTTTTTTTTGTGGCAAAAAATAACCAAAATTTTACCCATCTTGATACATTAATACCAGATATTACCGCTGAGATGGGCAAATCTAAAGATAATGCATCTCATCCTGTCCAGAGCTTGTCCCTCCCCTTACCCCAACCATCCTGGTTCTACTAGAGTTTTTTCCTGTTCAGAGGGAGTTTTTCCTTCCCACTGTCATCAAGTGCTTGCTAATAAGAGATGGTCTGATTGTTGAGGTTTTCCTGTTTTATTCATTCATTCATTCACAAATACAAGCAATCATAGGTTGTTTTTTTTTTTTTTTATCTCAACTAGGAGTCATATTGAGGTCGGCAGTGAGCCATTCCAATCAACACATTGGGTTGACATCCCAGTTCCAATCTTAGTTTAAGTTTGAATGCAACTGCGAGGCCAATTTCCATATCCAGGTCCAGAGAATAGCTTCCTTTGCTCTCCTTCACAAAGTACCACTTCCACCTCTCACTCAAAACTGGAGCAACATCCACATCTCCACTTGCAGTTCCAGCTTTAATCCAGGTCTCAGTCTAAGCTCCTGCGCAGGGCTCCAGAGTATCCAAACCCCAGGCACAGACCAGGCCTGGGGTGGGCCTGCTCCTTACTAGCATCTGGATCTAATCAAGGGTGTTTGTCGTCGGGAATTGAATCAAATTAAAAAGTTTAATATTTAATGCGACACCAGATGGAAGCCGAGAGGGGAAAGAGGCCCTGTGGTCAGCACTAATATCCCCTTCTGAAGAGCCATGCTACATTCCTGGAGAGAGAGTTGCTGGAAATATGTATACACACACACATACACATGCATGCACAAAAGTGTATATGCACACAGACACAATTAGTGTAACGACACTGGCAACAGATTTTTGCAGCCATAAACTTGCAGAACAAATACACAAAGGCTACAAAAAACACACAAGAACACAGCGGTCCTGCTGGACAGCATGTTAATCACAATGACAGAGTGCCGGATACAGAGGCGAGGCGCAGAAAACACACTTACACACACCTTTAGTTTTAACCTCCACAGCTCATAAAAGCAAAACTATGGCACACCGTTTCTTACAGCAACTAATACTCACCCAATCTATGTTATTCCTATATGCCTCATTTACAGAAAAGTCAGGAGCATTCATCCCCAGTAGCATCCAGGCGTTTCTTTCAGTAAATGTATCTTTAATGCCACTCTTATATACCAGATTTCGGGGCTTTCTGCTTTTTGAAATTGTAATATAAATCTCTCTGACATCAGTTCACAAAGTTTCCATAATCTATTGTACTGTAATAATAAATTCCACTGCTCCATTTATATGCTGGGTGTGTACAGTTTTAATTTTTTTACGTTTCTTTTTTAAAGCTTCGTGGACAGCAAGGCTCCAGTAGTTAGTAGATAGTGGATTTGATTTCCTTCATTGTGATATTCTATTAGTCATTGGGGCATTTGACATAGTTAGAGTCATTATGTGGTAAAGTATTTCTGATGTTTTATTTTTTTGATTTTACATCAAACCCATCAAACTGAAGCTGGGGTCTCCCACTCACAGAATTACTTGTGAAGTTAAAGTATCTAGAATATATGTTAATATTTCATTGCAACATCTATTAACAGGTATTTGTAATGTTAGCTGCCCCACACTTTTTGTCACTTTTATTTCCTGTTATTAGTTTTGCAAACAGTAGAACTTGTAAGCTTTGCTACCACTACTGTTGTGTATTTGTGATGTGTGATTTTATCCCAAGCAGGAGCATCTGATTTCCAACATAATAAGAACACATATTTTCCTGTTAATACCACTGATGGTTTCCCTTTCCTTTGCTTTTCAGGCTTTCATGGTGTTACTTGTTTTCTGGTTTGTTTCCTTTCTTCTGTTCCATCGTTTCCAGTTGATCTCCTTGTATATGATGTTTCAGTCATAGACTCTGTCTCTTGCATATTCTTAATGGATTGTTTGCCCCGCTGTTTGCCATTTACCAATTTTTAGGTCAAGAATTTGTATTTTTTGACTTCACACTGCCACTGCAGGTCTGTAAATGATTTTATGATGTTCAATGACGCATGGCTGAGGGTGTTGAGTCATGATGGCATGCAGTCAAAAGCATGCAACAAACCAGTATTGTAATAAAGAAAAACCGGTGTTATTCCCTCCTCAGATGTTAAGGATACAGCAAGGTGTCGATGCATTTTAAAAAGGCAGCGAGATGAAATATGCACAATATAGAGTATGTGCCAGGGAATGTGAAGTGCTCTACAACCAGCCTTGTGATTAAGTTGGCTCATTGTGCATGTGTTCATATGTGAGACTGATTAATGTAATGAGGATTAATTTGAGACCTACTCAGAGGACCACCCTGAGAGAGACACACAAGACTGGGCACCACCTGGTTATTCTCTGTCTAACACACACAGCGACACTTTGCTCACGATGCAGGAATCTGCATGCCAAAATCACTGTTACCATTACGGCTGACAAGCCTCTGCCACCACCTGCTAATGCATGAAAAAAACATACACACCTGAACAATGCTGTGCTGCAGTATTTTACCATTAAAACATATATGTTTTAGCATCTGCTGTGCCCCTTTTACAAACGCACAAAAAATACACACACGTACACATAGGGAAACTCCATCAAGCAGTGAGGAATCTATAGGAGTGGAAAGAGAGAAACTGGGCTGGTGGGGAGAAATCCAGCAGAAGTGACTTTCATTCGTAAGCGGTTCAGTGGTGCTCGACTGCTCTGATCCCCCTGCAGTAACGATATTCAGCTGACATTTCACTGGAGAAACTTAATCTCACCTTGCCTTGCCAGCGATACCTTATGGCATCCACAAACATGCACGCCTTAATGTAAACCATCCTCACACACGTACACAACTGGAAAAACAGAGTCTCAGCTAACTTTCATCCAAATCACACCCTCTGCACACCAACAGCTTCTCCCTTCATGCTGTGTGTGTGTTTTCTAATTGTTAAAGCAGAACCAGGGAACCAGCAAAAAAGGTTTTTGCCATTAGAAAGACTGAAGCAAGGCACACAGACACACCGGGGACGAGGCTAACAAAGCACAGGCAAACTCAGATAAGAATGAAGCTGGTGGGAAAGGTACTCACAATAAGTCAGGCAGTAACAGAAAGAGTGAAGAATATACGCTCACAAATAACAACAACAACAAAGCAGAACAAAATAAGAGGAAAGAATGAGCACAGCTGAAACCAAGGAAGGTTGCATAGATTGTAGCAAGGCTATGTCTAATCCAGGGGTGTGAAACATAAGGCCCGGGGGCCAGAATCGGCCCAGCAGTGACTCCAATTTGGCCCACAGAAGAGTTCTGGTAAATGTTAAGGAGGGCATAAATTCTAGAATTTTTAATGTATTTTCATACATTTTACAGCTTTTCTTACTGATAAAGATCTTCATGGCCATTCATGCTACACTTATGTGACTAAGTAATTTTTTATTTATACAAAAAGCATGTACCTGTAAATTAACAAAAACCTTTATGTTATTACAGGAGAGTCTGGGCAATGAGCTACGCAGGACTTTTTCTGTTATTTTACACATTTATTTAGAATTCAAACCAAAGGAGCTGGGCTGACAGATTTCTTTAACTTACTACACCAACATTTCTTGAAATTGTATTTGTTTTCCTTTATTGCTTTTATATTATGCTGTATATCTTAGGACCTTGGAAATTACTTAGAATAACCAAGGAAATTAATATGACAATATCTCAGGGTTTAAATGTGTAGTAAAACTTCTTTATAATGACACAAAAGTGGTTCGGCTCACTTAAGATCAAAGTAATGCTGTATGTCACCCATAAAGAGTTTGTAGTCTCTGTTCTAATTAGAGTGCGCGTGTGCAGTAAATCACTTAAATCAAACTGGTCACGGCAGATAGCTGCCCTTCCTTCAGCCTGGTTATTGCTTCTTCCTGTTAAAAGGGAGCTTTTCCTTCCCGCTGTCACCAACTACTTGCTCACATGGGATCTGATTGTTGGGATATTCCCTGTATTATTGCAGGGTCTTTATCTTGCAATGTAAAGTTCCTTGAGGTGACTGTTGTTGTGACTTGCAGTTACATTAAAAAAAAAAAAAAAATTAATTGAACTGAAATTGGAGTTAAACTTCTTGAAAACTACTGTGGTGAGGCGTGGTCTGTGGCGCGGATGTGAGGGAGGCACATGCACCTGGATGGCATCCACAATCACGCCTCCGCGGCATAAATAGACTGAATTAGGTCCTGGACCTCCCTCATTCCCACCAGAGGCCAGTGCGCACTGGGGTCCCGTGCGCCGGCTGCCTGCCAAGCCGCCTGGGAACCACAGACCACGCCCCACCACACTACAGTATCACAATATTACTCCTTTAAAAGTGTAACCTTTACCCTGATGCAGTGGCAGCTTGTAAAAGGAGCAGGTTTTGCCACCATAAATGGTGAATCTGTGTGTTTGAGTCTCTGAATTGGGGCAAATCTAACTGCAGGGCTGCATCCAACTTGCACAGTCAATGTTCCCCCAGATAAATAAAGGTTATAGGGAAAAATAAAATAAAAATAAAACAGTCATGCAGGTTTTTAGTGCTGACATTTTGGGTGCGTGATTTGGGCCTGGCATCTTAGCTTTTTCCAGTGTTTTCCACCAGTGGGAAATACTGATGAATAAGTTCAAATGTGAGGAATTGGGAATATTTCAGTACAAAGATGAATGGTTACGGCAACTGCCACTGTGATATTGACTGTTAGTGTGTGATTCACCACCTGGTCCTCTGATTGCTACATGACTTCCAGGCCTGGAGTTGGGTGCCACTTTCGAATCCCACTATTTACATTGGAGTGAGGAGTGGCCATGTGGGCTTCATTGCCACTGTTATAGAAGAAGCAGTAAAATAATGGAAAAGGTTTAGCGCGAGTGTGTGGAAGGAGAGAAGTGTGTGTGCCTGTGTTCGTCTACATATGTGCAGCTCACGTGTGTAAAAGCATTTGCGAGTGCGTAACGTCGTGTGTGTGTGTGCGTAGGCGTTCAGCATGCCTGCCAGTCTGGGGTTCTCCTGGCAATGAAGGCTTCCCACTGCAGCATCAGAGGTGACGAGGTGCGAGGGCGTATGCGCACACACACGTGCGCGCGCACACACGCACACACACACTGAGGGTTTTCCTCAGTCTCATGCCAAAGCAGAGAGAGGAAAAGACCACTGTGAGGTGCTGGGAAATAAGCAGCATTAAAATAGTGAGGGCTTTTTCCACTGGCACATTCCCACATACAGCGAATACACAGAAGTGACAGGTGACTAGGCCTGGCAAGACTTCTCAACACACACACACACACACACACACACACACACACGAGACTGTTCTACATGGACACTGCACAGAATAAACAAACAAGTGTGCAATGCAAGCGCACTTGCAGAAGTACACACATACTCTATGATCAACAGGATTAATAACATGGATAAGTCAACTATTATGTTTTATATATTTTTAATTGATTTATGTAGTCATTTATTTATTCATTTTCTCAGTGGGTTTTGGCTTTACCATAAAGTATTGCACTTAAGAAACTTGATTTATTCATTTGTCCATGCAACTCTTTGCACTGCGCTGTCTTTTTTATGCAGTTTTTTCTACTTTTTTGTTTTTCCTGGTAAGGTTCCGGTAAGCAATAACAGCTCTAACATGTTCTTATAGCTCTTCAGTGAATAGCAAGGTTTCATAGCTTGGCAGTTACGAGGGAATTAGTCAGACACACACACGCACACAAACACTAAATTCTGTGCATATACTCTCACACATACGCCCATAAACACAAACTAATGTAGATCCATAAATTACAGATTCACTGACTTGGCAGAATGTAAACCGGTGTTTGTTTTGGCCAGAAAGCAAAGAGCCTTTTTCACTGCAAACATAATATAATGTTAATGAGACTGACACAGTGAACAAAATCAGACGCATGTAGATAAACCAAAACAATGAGCTGAAAGATAGTAGCATGGTCTGTAGTGATTAGGGAGAGTGCAAAGCACCTCTAAAAGATGTTGACATCAGCCACTGGTTAGTGAAGTTCCTTGATCTAAGCAAAGGACGAATCTAAAGGGCTTTACAAACTGAGTGCATTGTAAAAGAAAACAAACAAAAACAAAACAAAACACGTGAAATTTAAAGTTGAAGCTGTATCACAACTGCTCTCGTGCACAAATGTCAGCACAGCAGTTTGAGCTCTTGTTGGCAGAGTTGGGACCGCATCTGAGGAGGCGACTGACCTGGAGCAGTGTCTACGTGTGTGTCTGAGGTAAAATATTGTAACAGTTATATATTTTTTAACGCCTGAAACATTCACACAAGATTTACACATGCAGTTTGTAAAGGGCTTTACAGTGAATTACAAAATGACAATTGCAATTTCATGTTTTATTCAAATAAGACGAATGACAACCCAATGAGAATCAATTAGAGAATCGATAAGAATTGGAATTGGTATATTATAATCTATTCCTATCCCTCCTCATTTCACATTGCTTTGAAGCTAATGGTTGGACGTCTACGCATCTGGTTTGTGGCTGTGGTTGCCAAGGTAGCCCTTTATTGTATTTATTACTCGGTAATGTCAATCAGCAGTTTTCTTCACCGTCAGTGGAAGATGCTTCAATTCTTTTATCTGGCAGTTGAGGAAAGTTTATCTTGGTTCTCATTCACTTCCTGTCACCAGCAGTTATTTCATCCATTGTCACGCGAAGCCGCAGAATGTCATGTACTTTCTACGTTCTGTGGTTTGCTACATCACTGCCAATCACTTCTAATGTGCACGCTGCTTCATTCTGAATGAACCTCAGTGAAAATCTCAGTGAAGTTTATTTAAATGCATGCCTTTACATTACAGCTATATGAGGAAGCACTAGTGACTGAGTCTTTCTCTCAGTGATGAATGTATTGCAAAATGTACTGTATGTATTTAGAGTATTATGAGTTGTGGCATATGCAGCGTAAAATCACACTGGTTAGACATACACTGCCTTGATCCAGTTGTAACAGGTACTTTTCTTCTATGTTAAAAGATTTTTTTTAATTAAACTTTTATTTTACCAGGTATGTTGAGATTGAAAATCTCTTGCACAAGAGCACTCTGGCCATGAACCATAGTAGTACAGTCAGCAGTACTTGCATAGACAGCAAGAAATACACAATAAAAATGTAGGCCCTCAGTCACACAGGCCTACAGATTTATTGTTGTCCCCATGGAAATGCTAGGCTCAAACTTCATAAATGGTTACCACATAGGTTGTTGACTATCCCTGAGTGAAATCAAACAGTAAGCGGTACAAGATGCTGCACCCAAAAAAAAACCATCCTTGTAATTGCATTGTTCAGTAGCAGACTGCCATCGTTGATCACAGTTTAAATGGAAGACACCAACTTGTCTACAACACTTGCTAACTAAACACTGAATACCAGTGAAACTTGAAAAGGAAGAAACAATCTGGCACATAATCTGTTTGTGGTCTTAGTTCTTCCCACTTGCCAAATGATCACAAAAATTTGTGTTTGTAATGCTTGTAGAATAGTTTGTGTCTTCTATGCAAATTATAAGCAATTGGCTTTCTGGTAGCTACCCCCAAAAAATTGTGATTTTTGCAGTGCGGCACCACACGTAACATATTTTATCTAGCAACAACAATCAATCTCTTGCAACTATCTGCCAAGAGCAAGGCTATAAGTAGGTACAGTCCTAATAAGATTTTACAACTTTCAGTCTATTTGTTTTTGCAATATGCGGACAGGGTGGCCTTTTATAACTGAGCCCCTACCCCTTAAAATGTGTGTGCACATCCCTGGACGGCTGTACATTTTGAGTTCCCTTCCCATTACAGTACCCTGTTGCCTATTAAGTCCCACAGCAAAACACTGTGGCTCTTGTGGCTGGACCCATTGAGAATTGACTCAGGCAATGCTCACTCAAGTGACTTAATTTCTGCTTCTGGAGCAATGCTACTCTATAAATCCAGTGTATTTCAACCATACACATGATGGGAACATTTTGTCCTGATGTGCACAGTAGAGAACATCACAAACACATAAAAAACAGCAGAGTACTGGTTCCACGTGTTAAAATGCAGCAGCAGACGGTCATAGCGGCTTTGCATCATCCAACCAGTACATAAAACAATCAGCACTGAGACTGCACCAGCAGGTCATCAGTGCAGGAGACATGATTCAGCTGTACCATATAGCCCTACCACTCCCTGCAATGTTTGTGTTAGCGTCCTTGAACATTTGAACTTAATATCAAACCATTCTGACAAAGAGACAACAAGGGGGATGATTACAATGATGTAAGATGTACCAGCTTCAGTTTACCATGAAAGAAAGTACAACCTGCCCTAAGTTTCCATACATGAGGAAAAAACAAAAGGAAAAGACGTAGAAGAGGACAGCGAGAACCGTGAGAGCGAGAGCTGTATTGCACAGACAGACGGTCAGAGATGAGGAAAAATTCTGTAGATGGTAGTGAAAACAGTGACAATACAAAGGTGTATTAATAATGTTCCTATGTAGGCAGACTTGGAAGTAATTTAAGTAAAAGAATCTCTGTTGCTTGTCGCATTCATGCAAGTTTCAACAGAACACTAAAAACCCACTTCTTACCCACAAAGTTACTTAAGGCTGAACCCGATTTTCCAAAATCCGTCAGCTGTTTACCTGACTGTAAATGTTTTATATGATGTCCTAGACACATGACAAACAAGCGTCAGCTGTGCTACCTTGCTTTTTTATCTCAGTTGTTACTGATCCAAGTTAGACATTTATTCCATTTGGGGCCGTCCTATGTCAGCAAGGGTGCCAAATTAACTACCACATGACCCAAAGAATGCAAAACTGAGAAAGAGAGCTCATGACTCAGTCAGTGATTCAGACGTGGCAGGGACTTCCCACACATTAACAAGTTTAAAGTTAACCAGTCTGACAGTGGCAGGTAGGAATGAGGAGGCAGTCAGAAATTAATGAGATAAAAAAAGCACTGATAATATCCCACAAGACCCTCTCCCTAGCAGCATTTAGATTTGTCAAATGGAAATTACAGACTACTTTGAGAAGTGTAAAGGACTACTATTAAGTAACATTATTTCCACATTTTAGTTTTTATTTAGCTTGTTTTTCTATTATAAAAAAGGAGGGATATCACTTGGTTAGCCAGCCAAGTTTTTTTCTATGCATTCTCGCCTTTCGTCTATGCATAAAGGGCATATTAGATTTTGGAAAACTGAGATTTTGAATAAAAAAGTGTAAATAGAGAAAATATATTTTTGTCTTGAATCATCAAAGGTGTGTTTTTTTTAAACTTATGGAATTAAACTAAATGTAACTTAGGATTAGACAACAGGGATGCGGAGTGCAAGGTGTGAATCAGAAGTCACAAGTGAGCGTGCGATATATTTGGTTTCATAGATCCACCCCTCGGTTGTCAGGTTTCAAAACATCAGGATGACGATAGCAAAAATATTCAGCTGGCAGGCTATAGAATGGGATTGAACTTCCAAGTTCACCAACGTGCATCTGAATTTAATGAATCATATGACATATTTTTGGACTTGTATGGAGACGTTGGATGAAAGCCCTTTGAAACAGATTTCCGTCCAATGTGTGTGCGTTGTAACTATGTGAGGTCAGTGTCGTCATTGGTGATAACCCCAAATTTAGTCCTGAACCCAAAACCCAAACCCTATATTTTAGAGTCAACCAAGAACTACTTTGCAATTTCCCTTAAGCAGCAGGCACTGACTTTAAAGGTATAATTTTTATTTACCATTCCATAGCACAGAGTTGTGTGACTGACTTGTAGTCCCTTTAAGCTACCTCCAAAATTACAATAAAATTATTTAATTATAATAAATTACATTCATATAACTTTCATATTCATATAACAAGGTTAACAAGGCCGTTTGTGTGGTTTCTGTATTGTGTCTCACTATGTGGGTATGCAAATATTTTCGAAATCTGTCAAAAAATTTGTTTAAAACTAAAAATGACTGAATTCACATTTTCATGCACAATTTTGAGCTGGCAGACTGCAAAATTAATCATGCATATGATTCAACCACTAAAACTAATTTTTCTGCTCAGGAATGCAAGTAAATAATTGTTATTTGGCATCTTAATCAAAAAATAACAATGCGCTTTACTAATTTTTAACATTAAATTAGAAAAGTAATTAAAGATAATAATTATACTCCAGCATTACAAATATAATTCCAATTAAAAAGCTTGTTCATAATGTTTTGTTGATTATTGTTAATCTTGGGCAGTTTTGGCATAAATTTTACATCAGGTGGTGGTCTAATAGATTTGTTAAACACTGTATGCAATGCAGAAATAATCATGAAATAATCATTTTTGTTATGTTTAAACACACAAAATTAAATGCCCTGTCAGTGAGAGTAGTTGTGTTTATAGATCTAAATTTTTTGGGGGGAAGTAAACGTCTTTAGGTGGACAGTTTTTAAGAAATAAAGATGCTACACTGCACATTTTCAGGAAAAGTCAAAGATTGGCAGACTTTAATATTTATCAGCCAAAGATCAATTTCAGCCGTTGGCAGCGTCTAGTGTTAAAGTTACCTACTTATTTCATTGTCAACACATTTTAATAGCACTTATCAATACCTAATACCCTGACAAGAAGTTAATTGGTGGGATGTGAGGCACACAAGGAGCTTGTGAGATCCCTCAGAAGCAAAGGGAGTAATTGCCGTGTGATGCAGAGCGTTGAGGGTGATAGAGCGGTGACTATGAGTCATGCTGGTTTCCCTTTCAGTCATTATTCTGTCATTGAAATTTCACTTGAAACCAAAGCGTGGTCCCAAAACAATCCAGACACTTATTCACATACAAGTTAATGCATTACTAATTACGGTAAACACCCACGGCATGGACAACTTGAATCGCAGACTAAATGCAACGGCATGTCCGGCAAAAGCCATTGTGTGGTCCTCTTTTGCACATTTGAAGTAACGTGAATTTGTGAAGGCAGACACTGACAGTTTAAAATGACATTTTCCAGTGTATCATGTTGGTCTCTGTGTTTCAGGACAGCAGTGCCTCTTGCATATATGTGAACGCATTTCTGTGTGTGGTTTTACACATTTGTGTGCATCAAGTCACAATTAATTTGTGCTTGCTGGTAACTAGACACGCAACCAATAAAGAAGAAAGCAAAAGCCTCCTCCAAATCTTTTGGTTATTGCAGTCTCTCTCGTGACTGTAGTCAAATGCAAACCTGTTGACTTCGGATAGTGTTTGATTCTTTTCCTCTATAGGAAGCACATGTCAAGATCTCTCAACACGATAATGCAAATCCAAACATCCTATATTCCACTGTAGGAATTTTTGGAATTCAAATTTCCCCAGCACGCTTTTGGAGGAAGCTGTGGCCTCACCTCTGAGGGGTTGCGGAGAAGAGTTTGTGGCTTCAACTGTGACCTGTTCCGATAGTGTGACAAGCTGTCAGTCTGAGATGAAATCATGCAGATGAGTGCTGAGTTGCTTTTTTAGTGTAGTGTAGCACTCTACATAGAGACACAGACGCATATTCCAAAATTCCCTGGAAATTCTGAATGAAAGACAATTTCAAAAACGGACAAAGTAAGAGAAAAAACAAAAGGTAAAATAAACATTTAATAGAGAGAAACCGAAGGGAAGAGACACCAGTGTGCATTTTTCTCTCTAGCTTAACTGAAGAGATTTTCTTGGAGGGTTTTCAGAAAAGCTGTCATTCTTTTTCCTCCAAGAACTCTTCACCAACTCCCGGTTGTTTTCTTAAAAGAGTTATCCGCCAGAATACTTCATCACAGCAAAAACAGAATTACGGCTGACGTCAACAGGAGTTGCACTTAAGTGTAGCTTGTGTGAGTTATTCGAGGTGTTGAAAGATGTGATTCTTCAAATGAAATTTCCGTTTGGGATTTTTTTTTTTTTTTTTTTAGTTGACGTTAATAAAAACATAAAACGAGATGGAAATGCATATGGCGTGGCAATTATTTCCAAGCAAATCCATTAAGTTCTATTACTTTTACTGCCTCTACGTCTCACATAGGAGTAAACTTCAAGTTATCGTGCGAGGTGATTTCAGATTATCTTTATCACAGTTGGCCTACTTGACTTCGCCAGACACTAATAATTTGGCCTCAGAGATACATTCATGTTTCACAACAGAAATTTTAAAATAAAGAATCACATAATGATGCACTACCAATTTTTCCTGATCTTGGATTCAAAGCATTGACTTTTCATTTACTCTTGTGCTTTTTCTTGGCACTGGTTTAAACAGATCTCCATTTCTTCATTTTCTTTCATGTTTTTCTCCTTCTTTATGCACCATTGCTGCCTCAGTTTCACATGCTGATTAGGTCCCACGCTTAGAACCCCGCTGCTCGGTGTACCAGCAACGTATTACTGCATGTCCTCAAAATGCTCGCCTTATCGCACAGTGATAAAAACACCAGACGTTCTCCTAACAAACCAGCCCAGCACCATAATCGCAACAGAGCTTCGTGTAACTAATAAAGATTTTTTTAAAATGCAGGAAAGCGGAATGTAGGAACCAAATCTCTGTAATATAATGAATTGTGAAATTAGCATTATAATAAAAGACGTTGATTTAGTCCAGATATTTTAGCCATGCACACAAATAAGATGTGGTTCTAGGGCTTAGAACAATCAGCTTTGACCCTCGGGAGACAGTATTTCAACTGCTCAATAAACAGCACAGAAATCTGGGGGTACTTCTTGTCTCTGAAAGAAGAAATCTTAATAACTTTGGCAATTCCTTGAACTTTAGCATCAGCATGATGTAAATTATCACAAAAATGTTTTATATCTTAGCAATGGATTGGCATACAAGTTTAATGGATGCATTATTTTCATTTTCACTTACTCTTCCATTGTTAGGCTATTTGTGGTGAAATACCAAAATAACTATTAATTTAAAAAAAAAACTTTATTTATATAACACCACAATAACAGTCACTATACTACAAAGTAAAGACAGATGACTGCCTATGAGCAAGCACTTGGCGACAGTGGTAAGAAAAAACTCCCTTTTAACAGGAAGAAACCTCCAGTTGAACCAGGGTCAGGGAGGGGCGGCCCTCTGTCAGGACAAGACAAGACAGAATCTATGGAAGGATGAGGTGCATTATCTTTAGATTTGGCAGTTCCTGGCATCTTTCTTACATCTGTTTCTGAGTTGCCTTGTGCCACATCTTAATTAGCTCCTGCCTGGATTTTTCTCTGTGTTGGACTCTGGGCCATCTGGGGCGCTCCAGCCATCGTTCCTGCTCTAAATCATCAGATGTTTTGCTAGAGCTTGCCCAGCTTTACTGCCTTAACCTGTTCTCCCTGCAGCCCTTATTCTCCTGAGACATTCCACCTCATCCACAGGCCTCCTGCTCAGCTGCCAGTGGGGTTCCAACGCCTTTTTTCCATATATTCTTAATTGTTTCCTTGTATGACCTCTTGACTATTTCACTTCTTTTTCCTGCTTCTCTTTTGGATTGATTCCCCACCTGTCTTTTGCATTTAATATTTGTATTTTTGGACTTTTCTGTGGAAATCATTACAGGTAACCTCTGGGCCAGAAAACAAAACTATACTAGCTGCATCCATCTATTTAAATTCTCATCAATGTCAATATTTAAGAGTCAATCAAATGATACTGCAAGGACCACAAACCAAAATCTTTATGTTGACGAACAAACGTTGGAACGTGAGTAAGGTGGCGGACAGCCCTCTAGACTTTCACAGGTTTGTTTTTAGTCACTCAAGTGAAAAAAAATGGACAGCAACAGATTTGCAGTTTTCACTGAATCAGATGTCATGCAAAGATCTTTTTGAAGCAAACATCTCAAAAGCAACGTGTGATTCATTACTGGCAACTAACCTACAACAATACAACTGACTGCATCATCCTGGGCTACCACTTGAAAAGAAGCGATCTGATAAAACCTGATGCCTGGATCAGACTCATGAAACACCACATTAAAACTGAGTTTACACTGACAGAACACAGAAATCAACCTTTATTTATTCAAGAACTGACAGACGCACAACCGCAGATGATGAGCCCAGAAAATCCAGAAAGCCTTCCAATTTAAAAAAAAATTAAACTGAAATCACAATGTAAAAATCTTGATCTAACAGCAGGTGACGGTGACTGATTTAACATGAATTTGACAGCTTACAAAGGCAACCATGACATCATACCGGGGACCACAGTTATGCAACATCACATCGGTGACAGATTTGTACAAAGAGCCTCAAAGTGAAGTAGTTCACCGTTGGCACCTGTTAGACACCTGGAGGAGGTGGGGGGGGTGATACAATGGAAAAGCAGGGGACGAAAGGAAGGGGGTGCAGGAACATGAGAGGGGGTTTGGGGTGAAAACATCACAACCTTGCAGTGAAATGGTGGTGACAGATTAGGCCTCATGCTGACAGCTCAAACACCGGCCTCCTCCTGGCTGCCAGTGTTGTCAGGTGATGAAGAAAACAAAAATGTGCTCTTAAACACTCAAAAACAGAACAATAAGAAGCTGTGAGCTGTCCTGTTTTTTTGGACAAATGCCATAATAACCCTATCAGAATAAAGGAGTTTTGAAAAGTATTGCTGATACTACACGATTATATCAGAATAAGGTCGTTCACTATGGTTATTGGTAGAGCTGGGGCACATTTTGTTGCATTTCCATAGAGCTGGTTTATTTTTCCTCTAACCTTCTTGCCAAGTGCAGCTTTAACATGTTGCGGTCTCATTTAAAAACCATTTTCAAAATAAAACAAAGTCATCGTCTGTGCCCGATGATTGATATACACAAGCAATGCAACAGAACCGACTTTAGGGGTAAACTAAGTGGAGGATGGTGGCATTTCTTTAGCGAGTGCGGGAACACGCATGTGTGAATGTGTTTGCGGCCGGCTGATTGTGTTTGCAGCCAAGTCTAACGTAATAGCACAGATGAATGTGCATGTGAGTGTGTGTGTATTTCCGCTTTTCTGAGATTCATCCAGATGCATCTCAGACAAGCGGAAATGTGGTGTTAAATGGAATCACACTGCAGCAGCCCACAGGTTAAATGGTGTCACACTCAAAGGAAAGGGTTAAATGGAACCACATGGACACATGCACACACACTCAAACGCACACAGATGTAAATGTGGACATGTTGTAAGCAAGCAAGTAAATGGCCCTAACAGGCGCTTTCTCCTATACAGGTTTTGGAACATGCAGTGTTCATGTGTTGAAATGCAGATGTTTCCTTTCTCGCTTCTAACTCTCTCTCTCTCACGCGTGCATGTGCACACACGCCTGCGCACACACACACACACACACACACACCCACACACACACACACACACACAGAATTCCATCAATAAATTCTATACCATTCACTCTTTCTGTGTCTCTATCGCCCACTTGACAGGCTACCTCAGAAGTGTGTGAGTGCTGGTTTTGTGTGTGTGTCTGTGTGGATCTATGTGCACAGACTACATAGCCCAGGAGCCGTAAAGCCTCTTCTGCAATATATTAGCGGTTTTGTCAGGGCTGTGTGTTTGGCTCTGTTACCATGGTCACAAACCCTGCAGGCAAGCTTCAGGGTTACTCTGTTAGCATTAGTGCTGTTTATGATGGCTCTGAACACAGAGAGGGAGGGAACCAGAAGGGAAAAATAAGACCGTAAGATACTAAGAGATAGAAAGAGAATGTCAAACATCGTTTGCATCAATCACCCCTTATTTTGCCATCTTTTTCTTTTTGTTATTTTTTCATCTAACAACAGCTATTCAATTTCTTTCTTGGTTTGCTGGGTTGCTACTATTTTTTTTTCTCTCTTTTTCACTCAGAGTTCACAAAGTGGCTTATGTGTTGCTGTAAAAAAACATTTAATTTAGTTCTTTTCAGAAGTGTGCTGTAGTGCACTACTTAATGTTGTACTGGTGCAAGCCGGGTTAGACTCAGAGACAGCCAAAAAGAAGTGGTATAGAAACATAGTATGAAATATCTGCTTCATCAAATATGAGATGCGATCCAAAAAAGGCTGAGAAACTCAGGTGGATGTAGCCACCAATTGTTTCTTGAACCCAGGTTTTGAAGCTTGAACATTAGCACTTTTGCCATGCTGTGTTATTGAAGCCAAAATACAATATCTGCATGTAAGGGTGGAGTGCTGGAGTGCTAAGTTATTATTTACGAATCCATAAAATGTTGCACTGCACTGATGTATTGCACAGATATATACTGCTCAAAAATAATTATTGGTATAGCATCAAGTCAGTGAAACCTCTGGGATATTGAGTGTGTCAGTTAAGTAGCAGAGGGGGGTTGTTAATCAATTTCAGGTGCTTTGGCATTTAAAAAGCAGGTGCACTAGAGACAACCTACAAAACATAAATGGTTTTGCAAGTGCTGACCACTGACTTTTTTTCCCCTCCTCATCTTTTACGACTGTTTTTTCATTACTTTTGGCCAGGGTCAGCATCACTACTGGTAGCATGAGGCAATACCTGGACCCTACAGAACTTCTCCAGGATGCCACAGCAATACAGGCCATTGCCAGAAGCTTTTCTGTGTCTCCCAGCACAGTCTCAAGAGCATGGAGGAGATTCCAAACACAGGCAGTTACTCTAGGGGGCTGGACGGGGCTGTAGAAAGTCCTTAACCCATCAGCAGGACTGGTATCTGCTCCTCTGTGTAATAAAAACGGAATGAGCCCTGCCAGAGCTACGAAATGATCTCCAGCAGACCACTGGTGTGAATATCTCTGACCAAACAATCACAAACAGACTTAATGAGATGGGGTGAAGTCAGGCATCCTCTAGTGGGCCCTCTTGTAACTTGTTTTGATCAGGCAAATGAAAAATGTTTTTCTCTGCTGTAAAGTTGTGCATTTTGACTCTGATCTGGAGTCAGCTTCAAATTGCCACTTCAGGAGCTGCATATAACTACATATATTATTGGCATTTACATACAAAATTAACCTTACCAGTACAGATGACTGTAGGTTTACATTGGTTAAAATATGTACAGTACCCATTCAAGGTTTGAAAAAACCTACCTCTGCTATTTACAGGTAATATCACATTATCTGGAAATATTTTAATGTATTCACTTTTGTTGAACATTATAACTTTGAAACAAAACCCGTGGAAACAAACACAAAAACCTATTAATCAAACTTTTTTTTTTTAAGTTCTATTTATACAGAACGTCAAATAAGGAATGCCCCACCACTACAACCTCAGATTCCACTGAGGAGTGTGTATTTGGTTTGGACAATGAGTTGTGCTTGTTTCTTAACATATTTAAAAAAATCAATGCGGAAAGATATAAACACATTCGCTAAGTAATTCATCATGTTAAAAAATCTGGCAGCTTTTTGTTAACGTTCCAACTCACTGCAGCTTCTTGCAGACTAGGCTAAAGGTGAGGTTGCAGGATGCTTGTGTACAACCCTCTTTCCAAAAGATTTTAGGACACTATGTATAAATAAAACAATACAAGACTTTGCAAATCTCAAAATTATATCAATGTTCAATATGATGTGATTTTCAATTGATTCATTTTTCAGTATGAAAATGATCATAAGCTCATCTGCAATATTGTAAAAGTATACTTGGATTGAAACAGAACCACACACACACACAGTGGAACACTATCAGTCATGGATTGGTCTCCCCAGAGCCCAAACCTCAACACTATTGAGTGTTGTGATCATCTTGACAGAGAACATCACAAAAAATCAGTCAACACCCAAAGAAGAGCTTTTGAATGTCCTTTAATAAGGCCTTAAAGAAATCACAAGAAAGCTTTCCTAAGAGAGGTTAGGCTGAGTTTAAGAATATAGATCAGGGGTGGGGAACTCCAGGCCTCAAGGGCCGGTGTCCTGCAGGTTTTAGATCTCACCCTGGGTATACACACCTGAGTCAAATGATTGGTTCATTACCAGGCCTGTGGAGAACTTCAAGACATGTTTAGGAGGTAATTTAGCCATTTAAATCAGCTGTGATGTATCAAGGACACATCTAAAACCTGCAGGACACCACCCCTTGAGTTGTCCACCCCAGATATAGATAGTCCTACTTTTCAATTTGTTTATCAGCTCTGTGTGTGCACACATTTCTTTAAAATCCTGTCCCATCTGGGACCTTTTGCAATCAGAATTTTGATCTGAATAGTGTGGTGCCAAACACATTTTGCTTTTCTAAGAACAGCTACAGTCCATATATATTTGGACACTGCCACATGTTTTTTTACCTGTTAACTGAAACATATTCCAATTATAGTTATATAATGGACATAGACATAATGTGTAGACTCTCAATTTTCATCTGAGGGTATTCACATTCAACTTGGATGAAGAAGTTTTACCCTCTTCTTAAAGGGCCCAAAAGTAATTGGACAACTGACTCAAATCTTGTTTCATGTGCAGGTGTGGGCAGTTCGTTCGTTATGTCATTATCAATTAAGCAAATAAAAGGCCTGGAGTTTATTTAAGGTTGGTGATTGAAGTTGGAAGATTTTGCTGTGAATAGACAACATGTGGTCAAAGGAGCTCTCCATGCAGGTGAAACAAGCCTCCCTTAACCTGTGAAAACAGAAAAAAACATCTTAGAAGTTACTACAATGTACCAAACTGTAGATTGACAAAATCTACAGTTTGGTACATCCTGAGTAAGAAAGAGAGCACTGGTTAACTCAGCAATGCAAAAAGACCTGGACATCTATGGAAGACAACAAGGGTGGATGATCATAGAATCATTTCCATGGTGAAGAGAAAACTCTTCACAACAGCCAACCAAGTGAACAGCACTCTCCAGGAGGTAAGCATATCGATATCCAATTCTACCATAAAGAGAAGACTGCATGAAAGTAAATACAGAGGGTTCGCTGCAAGTTACAAGTCACTCATAAGCCTCAAGAATAGAAAGAATAGAAAAAAGATCTAAAAAAGCCAACTGATTTCTGGAAAACCATTTTTTGTACAAATGAAACACAACACCTCTACCAGAGTGATGGCAAGAAAAAAGTATGGAGAAGATTTGGAACAGCTCATGATCCAAAGCATACCACCTCATATGTATATGCACTGCGTGCCTGCTGCCAGTGGCACTGGGACACCAGACACAGAAGCAGCCGAATGAATTCTGAGGTGTTCAAAGACACACAGTCTGCTCAAATCCAGCAAAATGCAGTCAAATTGATTGGGTGGCATTTCATAATACAGATGAACAATGACCAAAAACACAGAGCCAAAGCAATCCAGGAGCTTAAGGCAAAGAAGTGGATGATTCTTGAATAGCCAAGGCAGTCACCTAATCCTAACCCAAGTGAGCATGCATTTCATTTGTTGAAAACTAAACTGTGAACATAAAGGCCCACAAACAAGCAGCAACTGAAAGCCGCTGCAGTAAAAGCCTAGCAGAGCACTAAAAAGGAGGAGACCGACAATCTGGTGATGTTCATGAGTTCAAGACTTCAGGCTGTCATTGCCAGCACAACGTTTTCAACCAGGTATTAGAAATTAACATTTTATTTTCAGTTATTTCATTTATCCAATTACTTTTGAGCCCCTGAAATAAAAGGCTTGCGTTCCTCACACAACCAAAATGTAAAAAAAAAAGTTGTATCTGTCCAAATATTTGTGGACCTAACTGTATATAAAAACTCTGTAGCCTCCGGTTGTTCATGTGAATCTTTTATCTGTTTATTTATTCATTTCTATTTGTGTTATTTCAGTTATTACATTATGTGGTATAGTACGTGTCTAAGGCAGACAGGCAGGGGGGAAAGGGAGTGGGAAAATATAATAAAAGGAGAGAGTACAAATAGAAATGCACAATGTATCACCAACTGCTGCACCTGTAAGAAAAAACAAACATACAGCACCTAGAACACCAAAATTTGAGCCTTATAAACAGTGTAGCGACTAATGCGTTACAGTAACTACGTTATTATTGTGGTAACGAGCACGGTAAGTAGTTATTATGCCAAAATCAGGAACGCGTTAATTGTTACTGGGATTTAGATGGGATTTAGATCGTGCGGTGGCTATCGCGGAGCTTCCACAGATTCAGTAACATTAGCAAGTGGTGGAGGCCAGCAGGTGGATGAGGGAAAGGGCGAGGCGGCCCGAGGCGGCCGCCGTCCGAGTGTCAGGTGAACTGAACTTCAGGTAAGAAGTTATGACCTGCAGTTTATCTGGGTCAGATAGACTGTAGGTCAGAAAGCTTTTTTACAATTTCTGTGACCCTGACCTTTAAGCTATGACCTTGAATCATTTCATACTAAAATCATGTATTTTATCATCCCATATGATTGGAGCACAATTGGCTGAAATTAGTGGCTTCTATAAGCTGTAAAAACTTGCAACGTTGTAGGACATCATACAAAAAAAACTAAAAAATGTGTTGTGCAGCTCTCTCCATGCCCTTTCATAGGACATATTACTCAATATGGTTTCTTAAATTTTCTTTTCAAAGTCAACTTTGACCTTAATTTTTAGTGGTCAAAGTCAAATACCCAGCCAACCTAGCTTTGACGATGATCCATAAATGACTGTGGTTAATTTAAAGTCTTTACTGATTTTCACCTAAATTCAGCTCAAGCAAATTTAAAACTTGAAAGCGATATCTTGAAAACTGAATACTCTGCCAGACCACTGACAAACAGACAGACAGACAAATAAATGGAACCAGTTACATCCTGCCTGCCTTTGGGGGAAGGGAATAACAGAAACTATACCTTCAGGCCTGTTGCCCACCATTTCAAGGAAACATATACCATTTTCACACTAAATGTGGTTACAACCAATTGCATAATAAAGACTTCTGCAAATACTCTGCCAGACTGTAGTCTCTGCTTCCTGTCAGTGCAGCTGTGTTCAACCCTGCTACTCTTTTGCTACTAAGTGTTCTGATTGCTCCCTGATTCAGCCTGTCTTTTACAGTCCTGTCTCCTCCGACTGTAGCACCTCTCTTCGGCCCTAGTTGTTCAAGCCCATTTTTGCTACAAGCCAGTTTGGCTCACACAGTCATTGGACTCCCAAGTCCACAGAGTCCCCCTCAAACTTTCCACCTGCATGCTAAAAAGCCCTGGCCACATTCCCCTTACACTTCAACTTAACAGTAGGCCAGTTTGATTTTTCTGCATCATTCAGCATTTAGGTTGTCTCCCATAGCAATGTGGTTGCTAACAGTTAGACATGACAATAATGGAGTAATCATTTTGTAACAGTTTCTCAATTCTTAAGAAAGAAAAAAAAGTTGGAATATAACACATGAAAGTAGAATACAAGATAGCACTGGGATGCAGAGTCTTGCAATTGTCTGGTTAGCAGAGGGAGGGATGTAAATAGCGACCCAGATGGCATGTGAAGAATCCATGGGCATGTAGTGCGGTTGCAGCCCAGTTTAATGTATGGGGATGTAGAAGCATTCCGTCGTGGCAATGTGACTTCTTCTTTGTCATTCTCTTTTTTTATTTTTGGTATTTTTTCTGAACCATCTGAAAGTCGTCAGTGATAACAATTTGATCTGGAGTAACTCCTGGAGACTTTCTCTGTGAAACATAACAGTACACTTAGAAAAGTTCCATCGATTCCTCAGTAGGGCTGTTACCTCATCCACGGACCAGTGATCTCATACTGTCCATGATGACAGAAGGGAGATACAGCTTTCTCCTCTTTTCCATCAACCTCTTGTCTCAACTCATTTTTTTCCCTCTTGATTCCTCGCAACTCTTCATTGTCCCCTGATTATTGTTTGGTTGCAAGGTTGACGAATGTGCTGCAAAAGAAGTCCGTTCCCATCAGAATCCAGAATTTTCAGCGGCCTTAGAGACTTTAGTGTAAAGTTTTGCAAAGTAGCGTGTGGAAATACTTTCTTTTGATTTGTTTACATTAGTTTTTCAAATCAAGTAATCAGTCCCAGCTATAACAGAAAAAGAGACATGGTATACCCTAAACAGGTCACAGGGCTAACATAGAGGCAGGCAACCATTCACAACTAATGGGCAATTTAGACTTACCAGTCAGCCTAACCCCTAACCCAAGTAGCTGGGGTGAACCCATGTAGCCACAAGGAGGACATGCAGACGCTACACAGAAAGGCCAGTAACCACTTCAAAAAGAAAAGCTGACATAGCATTTTATGTCTGCTAGTGAGATCAGAGAGAGCATGGTCATTACAGTGTGATAATTAGTATCTGTCAGCTGCACAGGAGCACACGCATCCACACCTCCTCAACAGTGGTAGTGAGGCCCACTGAGAAGGACAGTGTTGCTGATGATGCAGGTTTTAAAGCAGTTAGCTTTTAGCTAAAATCGAGGGAAATAAACAAGCTTGTTGATGTGTTGTTACAAGGTGGAAAATATTCACTCACTAGCTAAACTACCCAGTGCAGCATATTACTATGGTCAGCATAACATATTAAGAAGTATGAAACATTGTTTGAAATTAAAGTACACATATATATTTGTAAACTGTGGGCAGCACGGTGGCACGGTGGTTAGCACTGTTGCCGCACAGCAAGAAAGTCCTGAGTTCAATTCCACCATCAGTTCCGGGGTCTTTCTGTGTGGAGTTTGCATGTTCTCCCCGTGTTTGCGTGGGTTTTCCCCGGGTACTCTGGCTTCCTCCCACAGTCCAAAGATATGCAGTTAGTGGGGATCGGTTAATTGATTAATCTAAATTGCCCATAGGTGTGAATCTGTGAGTATGAATGGTTGTCTGTGTCTCTGTGTTAGCCCTGTGACAGACTAGCAACGTGTCCAGAGTGTACCCCCCTCTCACCCTATGACAGCTGGGATGGGCTCCAGTCACCCTGGAAAGGATAAGCGGAAGCGAATGGATGGATGGATATATATTTGTGTATATGTTTTTATATACACTTACACATGTGTATGTGTATACAGTTAGGCCCACTAATATTTGGACAGTGACAGCTTTTTAAATTTCACCACCGCAGATGATTTTAAATCAGTTGAGATAAAGAACAGATTTTCCATTTTATTTCAAGGGGTTTAACCAAAGTATTGCAGTAACTGTTCAGGAATTACAACTATTTTTAATGCATATTCCCACATTTTCAGAGGCTCAAAAGTAACTGGACAATGTAAATGACCAAACATGTGGTTCCCTAAAAACCTGAACATCTTAACACTTAATTAACACGACAAATAGTGAAAGTTTTTTGCTTTTGTTAAACACTGGCATTTGTAGTGCATAGTCAGATGATGATCCCGCCCTTTATTTTGTGAACAACTTGTGGTGCAAGTTTGGTTTAAAGAGAAATGCCACAGTTGCAGCTGCCTTTTTAATGAATTCCCAAAGGAAACAATAACTCTGAATCACTTTTTAAACATGCAATAGAGATGAAAAATGTGCACCACGGAGAGATACGCAGCACACATTTTACATTGCAATGTGCATAATTTTCTTGTTTAATAAGACTTGTAAGTCATGTTGTGACACTATGATTCACGTTAACAGGTTTCAGCAGGATAGCTACTTCCTGTCTGGAGGTTTACATGGTATGCTAGCTGTAGGTACGTTAACAGGTGCAATGTCGTCTGCTGTAGTTCCGTGATGATAAGTGAGACTCCTGGGAAGCTGGGAGTTGAGGGATTAAACAGTTACCTGACAACAAGAGGAAAACCAGAACACTCAAACATTGATGCAGATTCACATCTAATGCATAAATATACATAGCCAAATTCAAGCTAAGTGCACACTATACACAAAACAAATAACTAGACTTAGACATTTTCTATAGACACACACAGACACTCGCACACTGTGGAATCCCGGTTGCACATATTCAAAGCACTAACCACACTGTTTACCCACCTACGCTCAACTGTAGCTTGTTACCACGACGACGCCAGCGGCCATAAATCCCTATATTGAATGAAACCATCATTAATCTTTTCAAGTTTCTCCCAGTGGACCAGTAATGATATGTTAGAAGTCCAAACTCCTAGCACCACTGCATTGGTGGACTATCACCCACCAAATGAAAATATGAGGCAATAGTTACACGGAGACACGGAATTAGAGAAGCTCGTGACCAGAAAGTTGCCAGTTTTAATCCCGGAAAAGAAAGGAAAGTCTGACTGAGGGCGGAACATGGGGGGGGGGGAACAAAAAATGCTCTCTATTCTATCAAAGAGGCCTAGTTGGACAGAGGGGAAAGTCCATGGTTAGTCTGGGGCACTGGTTATTGACCACCAGCGATGACAGAAGGATGCCTTAATTAATCATTATCCAAGCATGTGTCTCTTTTCTTGTTTGGATTTTTATTGTAAGCCATAAAAATGCTCTACATTTCTTCATCTGTTTGGTGTTTTCTAAATTGTTCAGGCCACAACATTGTGTTGCGTCACTGTGAACCATACTGAGCAGCCGTGTAGTTATTTTATAGAATATGACCTACCAAATATAAAGCACCTGCTTTATTTCAAAAACAGAAAAGTGGATCTTTTATCTGAAATTGCAAAGTATTTTTAGGAATTAATGGTCTATTTATTTAACCCCAACAGGTTGTGGCGCATGGCCGCCCTGAGCCTGGTTCTGCTGGAGGTTTCTTCCTGTTAAAAGGGAGTTTTTTCTTTGCCACTGTCACCAAAGCACTTGCTCATAGGGCATAGGTCATATGATTGTTTTCTTTGTATTACTGTAGGGTCTTGTAAGTGATGGTATTGCTTGTACAAGAGTAGGCCTGTAGTTTTGTTTGTTTGTTTGCTTTATTTTTATTTTTTTAAGGAGTTAATTGGATTCCAACACTGATGTAAACAAGAAATGACAATGTAAACTCTCAGGCTTCTAACATACTAACCTCTTTCTGAACCCGTAAGCCTCGTGCTTTGCGCTTGGCATTGCCACTGTAAAAGTGTGACAGCAGTCTATGTCCTGTTCTACTGATAGCTCTTGGATTTTACACTAAATGAGCTGAATCAAATGAGCTGTAAATGTGTAATCCCATACTTACAACAAATTGTATTTAGTTTGATTGGTAAGAAAGTCATACTGGCCGGAGTTGTATTGCAGCGTTTAACTTCACCGTCCTAAACTCACAACAAACCGCTCATAGCATATCGAACATACCCGAGGCTGCATTCTCCATTCTCTCGCGCTGCACGATCGACCGCAGTGGCGTGTTTGTTTTGCTTGAACGCTGGGCAAAGCCTCAGATAAATATACAGCGTTGGGAAAGCTACGTGTGATGGGTTATTAACGCGGCATTTTATGATGGACAAATATGTCTTGTTGCAGGGTGGGGGTGTTGGGGCTTGGGAAGCGTTGTGTAATGAGCACATTTTCATCTAACCATAATGGCTTTGGGCTGAGCGAGATGAGTTGAGGGAGAAGGCGATGGGCAGGCAATGGGAGCACCCTACATCTCAGTTCTCGGCGAGTTAGTCA